>NC_046308.1:22564424-23786762 GCF_004115265.2 Rhinolophus ferrumequinum
GTACTCATCTTGCCACAACTGGCTTTCCAGGCTCACCTCCCAGCATCCCCTTCTTCATACCTGGGAACCGGAGAGTCCGAAACATACTGGATCTCCATGCTTCTAGCATTAACTCGGGCCCTTCCGTCTGCCAAGAGCTCAAGTGCAAGACTGAAGGTCACTTCTGTGGTGGTTTCTCTGCCCCTCCTCCTGCTATGTGACCTGGGGATCTCACTGCCTCCTCTTACGTTGGTACACAGGATGGCTAGTGCCACTGCAGTCACCACCAGGACGTGGTTATCACCTACACTGCACTCAGTCACCATTTAACTTTATTGTTTGTTTATTTCTTATCAGTTATGTTGATGAAAGCAAACCCTCTCAATTATAACAGCAGAAAAGCATGGATGTGGATCAAAAAGGCACAGACTGCCATTGGCCGACCCCAACCCACCGGGGATGATGGGAAAAGGCAAGTATAAGGAATCTCTGTAAGGGAGGCGGCCAGAACTGTACCTAGAAGGGAAGACACCCACCAGGTGCCTCCGGGGCAGGACAGCCGCAGGTGGGAACTGCTGAGAGGCTCCAGGTCCAGAATGGCACTGGATGGAGGGGCACCAAAGCCCCAGGAGAGGTGGGCTCAGAGCCTGCTGGTAAAGACACCATTTCTTGGTCAGTCGTGACCTCTACCGTCCGGTTGGAGAACTGCAGGGGACTGGATCTCCCTAGAAGAAAACCATTAATTCACACAATTGAAAATAGAAATGGGAGTAAATGGAACTTAGAAACTTAAAGTATTGTATACTTTGACCTGTGCTGGTTCTGGGGCTTATGTGCAATTTCCTAAATGTGTTGTCTTTAGACACATGGCTGGTTGTGAGGATGGACTATAAAATAGGTGTAGGCTTTGAGAAGGTTAAAGATGGTGCGTTGTTTCCTCCGCAGACCCCACTGAGATGCTGGTCTCACAATAAAGGGTGTACACTCAGGAGGAAATTAGACCAGAATGGGGCTTTGGTGGGAAGTGTTCACTACTTTCTGTGAGACAAGGAGAGCTGGAACAAGGGGTGGAAAGGAGCCCCAGCCTCCAGGCCCACAGGGATGGGAGGCATGAACAGGGTGTGTAAATGGTTGAGGTGACAGGACTTTAGCCTGGCACAGTCTCCTAGAGCTGGCATCTCAGAGAAGCTACCAGCAGCTGGGGCTGAGTGAGCTGAGGGGCATTTGCCGCTGTAAGATCGCGGTCCACAGTGAGGGCCTCCAGTTCAAAGATGCTTGGCCCCCCGTATCCCAAACACCTTCATTAGGCAACATATAAGGGCCTGTCACCCAAAATATGAGCAGGTCACATGACAGGAAAAGCATTGGCTCCTGAAATTCCCAGGTTTACGCCTCAAATGTAAATCCCCTGTGAAACTCGCCTGATATTCTGCTCTGTTTCATCAACTTGCCATAGTCAAGCTTCTTAGCACATTATAAGGGATGACACTGTCAGTCACTACTGATGGGGTGCTATCGGGGGCTGAAGTGCATTCCCCCCCCAAATTCATAAGTGGAAGCCCTAAAACCCAGCACCTCAGGTTGTGGCTGATTTCGAGATAGGGTTAAAGAGGTGATTAAGTTAAAATGAGGATATTACAATGGGCCTTAATCAAATCTGCCTGGTGCACATATAAGAAGAGATTAACACACAGAGAGACACCAAAGGGTCGCGCACACAGAGGAAAGACCAAGTTAGGACTCAGGGAGAATGCAGCCACTGCAGGCCAAGGAGAGAGGCCTTAGAGAAACTAACCCTGATGGCACCTGGCTTGGACTTCCAGCCTCCAGTACTTTGAGAACGTAAATTTCTGTTGTGTAAGCCCCCGGGTCTGCAGTATTTTCTTACGGCACCACAGGCTCTCTAATACAAGTTCTCGATGAGGACAACCTTCACAGACAGCAACATCTAACAAGAAGGGTGTGTGATGCCCTTCCTCAGCAGTCCCACTTGTGGGGTGTCCCGTGGCTGCACTCCGCATGACTCACTGGGCACTCACCGTAATAGTCACAGATTGCGGGTCCAGTAGCAGGAACTAAGTGGCCACATCATGGTCTGTGGGAGCAATGGGTGCAGTGGCTGCTGTGCACAGCAGTAAGGATGGCCACGCTCTCTGTGCCAGGCTTGCAGGGGACGCAATGTGCTCATACACGCAAAGGGCTTACGGTAGGACCGGGCCCAGCAGAAGCATGCTGTACGACTGTCAACATAAACATCCAAACCTGTGGATAATTTTCACGAGTGTGTTTGAACCAAACTGACGACACCTGCCAGGAAGCAAAATCTCAATGAATTGACAAAATGCTCCAGAGAATAGTACTTTTGCAGCTTATTTTAGACATTAAAATCAAAGGAGGAGATGTAAGGAGGGTTAGATGAAATCCATTGATGGTAGATTAAGGGGGTGGGAGAAAGCAAATCGGGAAAATCTCAGGGATGGAAAAATATAAAACGGAGAGACCCATACGTCTTTTTCGTTGTTTGGTACAGGACAGTCAGAAATTAACATTTACAGATTTGTATTCAGGGAACAAGATAACATCGAGGGGTTCTGTGGTCTCCTGCTTTGGTGCAGTGGTTGTGCCCTGAGGGGTCTGGAAAAGATTTCTGACATTTCAAAGTTATGTCACTATGGGTGCACAAAGATAATAGACAGGCTCACTTTAGGTAAAGATGGACCTTTGTCAAGGAAGCTACAGGCCAAGGATGTGACTGTCCGCCATAACTCGCTTTTTTAGGCATTTTTATGTTCAGATCATCCTGTGTGGTTGCTTTCAGTCCCTGAATTTGTAAGGTCTGCCACGCAGACCCTCCTGAGCATGTCATCTTTAGCATGTGGCGCCTTTTTCATGCACAGGACTTAGATGGCCCCCTCCCCCATTCTACAAAACACTGTGTCTCCTAATGAATGGCCGCAAGTCAAAATGCTTCCCCAAAACTAGTGGCTGTTTGACGCAGCCGCACTCTCCCATCATGTCAACATCGTGACAGATCAACATTACACTGATATTTTCTGATTCTAATACATTTTCAAGTCTTTCAAAAGATACCAGATTTCACGAGATAACGGGAATGGTGCTGTGACACACCAGCTTTGCACGTCACAGCCTGGCCTGGGAACCCCGATTAGAAACCAGTATGGTAATGTCCTCACTGGGTGGATCCCTCAGGGCCGGATTCATCACATTGAATATGTAATAAAGCTGAGAAACGAGGTTCAGCCACAGTTGATCTGAAACCAAAAACCGATGTTCTGTAGGTTATATTGAAAAGAGCCCAGTGAGAAAAAACTCCATGTGGACAACCGAACATATTAATATCTCAGTTGCGGGACTTATGCCGATGCTAGACTGCTGCGTAATTCTATGTAGCTGGAGTGATTTTTTTGGATTTCAGATTTGTGTTTGTTGCACCTCTCCTTGTGTCTCATCTCATAGCTCTCATTACACGCAGGATCCAGACACCCATGCAAACGTGTGGCTGGAGGCCACTGGGTGTCGGGCTGCTTATTGCCGGTTCTGGAGATATGGGCCCTCACATTTTCAAACCTGTCCATCTGCTCATTATTTTGACTGCAGAGCTATGCCCAGTGGAATCGGTTTTAATCATCTTGTCCTTAGTTGGAAAGACATATGTGTGAGTTTATGGAGTAAAATTTGAATGAACTGGTGAAGCATGGTTGCATGCCTTACAAGAGATACGTCCCGCAGAAAAGAGCCGAAGTACAAAATATATTTTCATTGGAATTGTTGGTAAAGACATGGAGTGTTTGATTCATGATGATGCTGTGTCTCCATTCCTGGAAGCTCTTGAAGAAACACCACAGAGAACGGCACACACAGCCTGCTCAACCTGCTGAGGAACCTGCAGGAAAGGTTGACACACCAACGGAACATTAAGTGATAAACCAGTGTACGTGTGTATTATTAAATATGCAAGAATGCAGAACCACGTATTGATGATAATTCCATATTTTGAACCAAAACATGCAGAGTTGTGGGATGTATGTTATAGGAATCAATCCAGTTCTGAGTGTTTTCCAAGCAACCTTCCTGAGACCATATAATGGGGAGCATTTTTCTTTGAGAGGATCTATAGAATCATTTTCTAGAAAGCATAGGTGTGATATAGTGATGTATAAGAAAAATATAGGTGGTCACTCAGATGACCAAAATTTACTTCTCATGTATATTTGGTCTTCTACCCCAGTTCCTGGCTCACAGCTGCAAAAACCCTTGTACTTTCCCAAGTGTGGAGAGTGATAAGGGTGTCTTCCGTTATGTTACCGAGGGGAATTTTAGAAAGAACCTAAGGATGGGAGCTGATTGCCATGGAGCCAAGCGCGTGATTCCAGGGTTGGAAGGTTCAGTCCCATCCCAACCTCCAGGGAGGGGTGAGAGGCTGGAGGTTGAATCAATCGCCAATGGCCAATGATTTAATCCATCGTGTATTTGCAGTGAAGCCTCCATAAAACCCAAAAGAACAGGTTCGGAGAACTTCTGGGTTGGTGAACACGTGCACATTTGGAGGGGTAGCTCGACTAGAGAGGGCATGGAATCTCCCCACCTCCTCACACATCTTGCCCTAAGCATCTCTTCCGTCTGGCTGTTCCTGAGTTATAGCCTTTCAATAAACCGGTGATCTATGATGAGGCAAAAAGGGGTTAATAAAAGTCAGCCTGTAGGGGGACTGTCCAGGCCTGCATTCCATCCCCAGGAACCTCCCAGGCTCATCCCCTAGAAATAAATCAAAGATGTCCAAACACTCCTCAGAAGAGGACACAAGACCCAAATGCTGTTAACTGGCTCCTCACACAGGCACACACTGTTACAACCTGTCCATTACTTGAACTCTAGCCTCATTATAATATAATTGAAATGACCTTTAAGGCTTGACCCCCCACCCCGTGGGTTTTTCTGTATGCATTCTGGGTAAGAGCACGCACAGAAAGAAACTAGTTATATAACCAACATATGTCAATCAAATGACCTCACATTTGATTTATTTCCAGGGGATGAGCCTGGGTGGTTAGTGGGGATGGAATGCAGGCCTGGACAGTTCCCCTACAGGCTCACTTTTATTACATCCCACAACTCTGCATCTTTTGGTTCAAAATATGGATTATTATAATATACGTTACTGTAAGGAAATTAACCTACCGTGTCCTACATAAGAAAAAGCTAACCTGACGTTAGGTGCACGTGTCTGTCTGGCAACTTCCAGGCAGGCGTCTTTCATCTTGAATAAATTTTCCTTCACTTTTCGTGGCTATGAATTCCTTCATCTTTTGCGCATGAGCACAGGTTAATTCCAATGACAGAACAATCTCCGGAGTGAAATGCTTCTCTGACTTCTGTGAGCTGCTCTGGTAAATTAATCAAACCGAAGGAGGCGGTCGTGGAAACCTCCAATTTATAGCCAGTTATTCAGAAGTAGTAGTGACAACCTGGACTTGCAACTGGTGTCTGCAAGAGAGGGACAGTCTTGTAGGACTGAGCCCTAAAACTCTGAGATCTGATACTGACCTCTGGGTAGATCGTGCCAGAATTGAGTTGAATTCTCAAACACCAGCAGGGGGCAATTGCTTGTTGTTTTGGGGTAAATCTGCACCCCCCCCCATACACACACCGCATTGGGACTGGTGCTCAGACCCAATTTAATAGGTACCTGTCTGTAATGCAGGGACTCAGCTCCCGCTCCCTGCATAACAAAGCAGGATGTAGTGAGGCCAAAAGGGAACAATGGAGCCATAGACAAGGGAGTCATACCACTATATTCTCGATGGCCGCTGGTCAAGACACAAAAGCAAACATCTGCCAGTACCCCAGTGAGGGGTCTTTCTGCACCCCACTCTCACTGGCGGCCGGGTTAGACACAGGAAGTAGGATCCACACGATCCACAATCCGCCGTCCACCTCTCTGCCAACCAGCGGACTAACCCCTAGTGTAGCCATGGCTGTTATATTAGGGACTAATGGCTACCCGGTAACAGCTGACGGCCAACCAACCACAGCGGATGGCCATCTGATCACAGTTGATGGCCATCTACTACCCGAGCCAGGACCTTTCCACGTGAGGCTGAGAGCCTGGACACTGCTCTCCTAGCTCTGTCCCCACACTGTCCTAGTGTTTTCATATGAAGACCGTAGTGTCTTTGTGGTTTTAAAGATAACTGAAATAAAATTCTTTCACCTGCTGGAGAAATAAAACTATGATAAGGGGAGTGATGTCCCTGAGGGGCTGGGAGAACAGGCCACGCCAGATACCACAGAACCTGCCAGCACAGGTAACTGCTAAACTATGATGAAGGTCACTCGGACATACTTTTTCTCCATACTGTAATACAACAATGTAATCAAACCAGTAATTCTTGGTTCCTTATCAAAGTGGTCTGAACCTTCATTATATTTCAAAGATCACTGACATTAGCTGATTTTTAGTTGATTTGTTTTTCTTCGTGTGTGTGATGGGTTTTAGTCTTCTATTGATTATTTCTGGTGCACCTGAGGAGAAGAACTGCCAAGGACATTGGGTGGCCTGCCTGTGCAGAGGTCCGCCTGGAGTCAGAGACCAGAGACTGAGACAAGACAGAAAAGATGAAAAGGGACAAGTAGGAAACACAATGAGTTTTTATAGCTCATCTTCTGACCCTCGTGAGCCTGATTCCAGACCCCTCAGGGGATCATGGAAATACGAAGCAGCATATTCGGGTAGAAATCTGGGGAAGGCTGCGGGAGTGTTTTGTTGGCTGCTTGCTCCACGATGTGAAAGATGGGTCCATGGGCCTCCTGGCACAGATCAGTGCCCAGGAAAGCCTCCACTCGCTCTCGCCATGCAGCCAGTCGCGGTCGTCCCTCAAACAAGGGATAACCAACAGCCACGACCTGCAGGGACAAAGATGGGAAAGTTGTGGGGATACGGAAGTCTCAGTGTCAGGAGCAAGTGTCTGGTCCTTTCCCCGACCTCCACGTGAGGTCCAGGGAGGTGTGGACAGCCTCAGGGCCCAAAACACCAGGATGAACCCCCACTCAGGAGGGAAGCCTGTCAGGGTTCCAGCATCAGGTCAGCCAGAAACTCGCTCTGTGATACTGGGCAAACACCTCGCTTTCTCTAGGCCTCAGCATTTCTGTCTGTCTAATGGGGGTGGCAATAGGCAGAATGCTGCCCACAAAGGCTGCTGCACCGGCCAAACTCATACCTGCATCAGCTCCTCCAGTGCCATGAGGTCGGCCAGCGTCACCTGCTGGCTGGTGAGGAAGGCCTTGTGCCCCAGGAACTTGTCCTCCAAATGCTGCAGAGCTTTGTCTATGTTGGTCCTATTGCGCTTCACCTTCTCCTCAGGCACCTGAGCCCCAATGAGCGGTGCCAGCACCTGACAAGGGGCAAAGGGTAGGCTCAGCTCAATGTGAGGCTCCTGCCTCTTCCCGGGTCCCTGACAGTCAACCCAGATGGC
Source organism: Rhinolophus ferrumequinum (assembly GCF_004115265.2). Classification (NCBI taxonomy): domain Eukaryota; kingdom Metazoa; phylum Chordata; class Mammalia; order Chiroptera; family Rhinolophidae; genus Rhinolophus; species Rhinolophus ferrumequinum. The sequence continues at coordinate 22,571,897 of NC_046308.1, forward strand.
TCCTCTCACCTGGGTCCACAGGGACACACCAAAGGTGCCACGGATGCGGTCAGCATGCCAGCCCAGGTACTCATGGATACGCACGCGGGCCTGAAGGTCAGATGGGTACCAGTGGTCCGCTGTCTGGTACTTAAAGCTCAGGTAAATCAGGATAGCCACGCTAGGGAAGGGGCAGGAGCAGTTGCTGTTAGGACCCTGGATCGGGGCTTTTATCCCCAACAGCTCTCATCCCCCAGTGGGGCCCTGGGGCTCCTCTGCATTTGGTGGGCAGCTCCCTGGGCACCACCTCCTCTCTCTGCCCTGACTGTACTCTCCCGGGTCTCTTTTCTTCTCTGTCTTGGGCACTGACTCTTGCTCTTCTTTGTACTTTAAGAAACTCATCTCTGTGACACCCCAGCAGCTGGCCTATGAGGTACAGACTCTTGTCATCCCTTTTGCACACGAGAAACCTAAAGTGCAGACTAGTAAAGTGACTTGTCCAAGGCTGTGCAGCTCAGAAAAGGCTCCCTGGACTTCTGGAATCCACAAGGGGCTGGCACCCAGTGGGTGCTCAGTCAAGCCCATGGCATGTCCAATTGCCCGGGTCCGGAACCAGGAGAGGAAGCATGTTCTCAGATGTGTCCTGGGTGCCCTCTGACAGGTCCCCCAGCATTCAGTCCTGCAGCACCTGACCTCCTGATCTCTTCCTGCCTGGGGTTGCCCTCACCATGGACTGTGCCCTCAGGCCCTGGCAGACTCTGGGGAGTAGCCTGAGGATTCAGGAGAGGCCCTGTCAGCTTCCTTTTGTTGAGCCTCCTTTCTGTCCAACAATGGACATTATCCCCATGTCCTCTCTTCTAGTGCCCTTGAGTCTGGGGGTAGAGAGGCCCTGGGGACCAGAAGCAGAGGCTGAAGACAAGAAAGGTGCAGAGATGTGCTACGTCAAACACCTGGTCATTCTGGGCTCACCCCAGGACGTCTGCTCTCACCACACCCTTCACCTTTGCCCTCAGTGCCTGAAGGGTGTGGGAGGGCCCCCTGAGGGAGAGCCAGGGCCAGGTGGGCTGAAGTGTGGAGAGGTGGGAGGGAAGGAGATCACCTTTCGCTCAAGACGAAGTCACCGTCCTTGAGGGTGGGCACCCTCTGCAGGCTGTTAACCGGGAAGAACTCCTTACTCAGGTGCTGCCCTGAGGAAAAAGAAGTCAGAAAAGGCCTGCAGGGCAAGGACCACACCTGCACTACGCTCCCTCTCCTGCCCCAACCCAAGCCCCTTGGCCAGGCTGGGCTGGGAAACAGTGGGGCCTGGGGGAGCACTGGGTCCTCCCCACTCCCTGTGCGGGCCTCCTGACCCAGCAGGGGCTGGCCGCCCTGCCCTGCCAAGTCCCATGGCTGGGGTGGAGCTCTGTGGAGGAAAAGAAGTTATTTAGCCAGCACTGGGGTGAGCATGGGGAGGGGAACAAAGGGGGTGGCTGGGCTCTTCTCACCCCTTCAGTCTCACAACAATGTGTTGCTCTGCCCAGGGTCTTTAGGGCTTTATGAATTTAAATACATACTTTCGGGGCAGGAACTCTGAAAATCCAGTTTCCCCCCACCCCACAGAGTAGAAGGTAACATGATCCTCCTTTCAGAGGGGAAAGCTGAGGTCAGAGAGGGCCTGTGATCTGTCCAAGCAGCACTGCTGAGGGCCTTCATTCTCCAGTGGGCGCCGACATGGCCTGAGGGAGCTATGCAGGCGCTGGGGGTCCTGGGGATGCTCAGGGAGTTGCTGGGGCAGGAGCCTGTGAGTGCAAGGGGCCTGTGGACACCTGGGAGCCTGCCAAGCCCACCTTTGAGCAGTTCCACATTGCGCAGCTCGAAGGGGATGCCATTCTTCTTGGCGAAGATGTAGACAGCACGGGAAGGCTGGGAAAGCAGGTCCAGGTAGAGCTCCAGGCCCATGGCGGGGGCAGCAATGACAGCAGACCCAGACAGTAGCAGTGGCAGGAGCAGGGCCCCGCCCCGCTGGGGTGTCAACCAATGAGGGGTGCATCCCTCCCGGACTTTTGCCAAACGCAATCCCGTCCGGCCTGCCGCTGTTTGGTTAAGTTGTACCAACATATGTCTCTGTGAAAAGACTTTGCTCAGACCTGAACCCGGTGCCAGGTCCCAAACCACGCGGGGGAGACGAGTTTACAGGGAGTTGCAAATGCTGTGGGGTGAGGTAGGCTGCTCACCTGCCATCATCTCTCATGAGATCTGTCTGCAAGGCCTAGACAGGCCACAGATAGGAGGAGGCGCATGGAATCCTCAGCAAAGAGAAGCTGCCAGGATACGGGAGTCAGGCAAACACTGTCAGGGTCAGGGCACCACTGTCTGGGCCAGAACCTCCTTTGCTCTCCTTCCTTCCTCTCACTCTCCCCAGTCTATCTTCCCAGGGGCCACAGTGATGATGCAGGGCTGGGCGCCCCACAATAGCTCAATCTTTCAGAATAGCCCATCGCTCTTACAGGTGACGGAAGCTGACAAATCAGAATGCTGTCCTGGGATTTGTGAACCTGGAATCCAGGAGACAGGGGGTCCTTTCGGGGAAGTAAATGTGGGCAACGAGACCTGGGGCCTCCGCTGGTCACACTTCCTGAGTACATTCAGCAGACTGTCCCGAGAGAAGCTCACTCACAGAGAAGGAGAGCTGCGGAGAGAAGCAGTTTCTAAGGCCCGTTTCCCTGGGGCCAGCTAGCCCTCTCCCCAACCCTGGATGAGGTTTTGGGGAAATTCCTCTGAGGCACTGACAGGTAACCAGTAGGACATTGAGAACCCCTCCAGGGTGCAATGTGAGGTGCCTCACTGGCTGAACAAGATCAAAATCTGCAGCTGAGAAAAAGGAGAACTGGTTTCATCCAGCTAGGCTGATCCCTATGACTGGGTCCTGACCTTTCACTAATTAATGTCTATTTAATGTCATTTGTATTGTGCTTACTATGATTCCCATCATGCATCTGATGCCATGACAGTTCCGGAAACCAAATCAAGAAGAAGAGTGGGAAATGGAGGGTTTTGCCAGGGAAGGAGATGAATTACATCAAAGGGTGGCATGCGGGGTCTCTGGTCCCGCTCCCTGCCTAAGAACGCAGGACACGGTGAGGCCAAACAGGAACACCCACGGAGCCATAGATCGGGGAGTCACACCACTATACTCTCGCTGGTGGCTGGTTGAAGACACAGGGAGCAGGAGCCACACGATCCGCAATCCACCATCCGCTTCTCGGCCAACCAACCCACCAGCATAGCCACGGCAGTTATATCAGTGACTAATGGCTAACCGGTTACAGCTGATGGCCAACTAGTCACAGCTGACGGCCATCTACTACCCGAGCCAGCACCTTTCCACGTGAGGCCAAGAGCCTGGAAACTGCTCTCTGGGACTCTGTCCCCACACTGTGCTTCAGGCTAGTTCCCAACAGTTTTGTTTGACTGTGATCCCAGTTCATCCATGTCAGGAGTGTGGATCATGTAAAGGTGAAATTCGGTAAACCAATCACGTAATTAGACTTAGCTACTTTGCAGTTTGACTCACCACATAGCTCGCTATCTAGCCACCTCTAATTACACTTAGTTTACAGTTAGATCTACACTGATATTCAGCTGTTTCCTCTTAGTTTCTCCCCCCACTGATTAACCTAAGAACTTTGTTCTGTTCCATTTCTCAAGGCTACCCATACCTCATTAATCATTAATTTAATTAACAGAATCCTAACCTGGAAAGGGCAATTTCTTAATCCTTAGGCACCCAGACACCAGACACTGGAAACCAATTTGCAACCTCCTTGCAGTTTTCAGTGGGATGCATAAAGCACCAGGCCATGGTGGCCGAGTCTGAGTCCGGAATCTGGATATAACATTATTGTAAGTCAGACCAGACCCCAGAAGCCGATGTCAGCCTTCAGACCTGCCTGACTAACTCCTCCTTTCCTATATAAGAAAAAGCTAACCTGAAGTTGGGGGCAGCTGTCCACTCTAAGACTTTGCCCCCAGCAACCAGCCTCACCAGTGTTTCTCTCACTACCCACAGCAGCCATCTTCTTTGGACACTGTCATGGACGTTGTCTCCCTTCCCAACCTTCAATAAAATTTCCTTTACTTTCCTATTTTTCTGACTCTTGTGAATTCTTTCACCTTCTGCGACAGACCAGGGGTTATTTCTACGCCAGAACAGATGACACCTGGATGTTTTGCATGGAAAGTGCAGGGCCACGCCCTGATCTTTCAGAGTCATCACTTGTCAGGTGTGATCCCAAGCTCACAGTCTTGGAAAGTTTTCCTGCTGGAAGAAGGAAAATCTTCCAGGAATAAAGATCCCTCTTTGTTCTCCTCCCCTTCTCTCCTCCACTTCCCTCTCTCCACCCCCACCCCCTCAGCTCCTACCCCTCACCACCTCAGGTGACTGCATTTTGGTTTTTTACCCCTCATTATAAAAATTGGGTGTCCCATTTAGTAATCAAAATTGTACATCCCCTGGTCTCATCCAGACCTTTGTCTGGAAAGGCTGTATGAAAGAAGGACAAAAGCATTTTCACAGTAAAACATTGCTGTACAACTTGACCAGAAAGACACATCATGTTCAAGAAACAACCAGGACGAAATCCTGAATTTTCAACAATTTTCAGATGGGTTTGCATAACCTCCCACCCCTTTTGTCCTGCTTATTTAACCATAAGCAGTCTACAAGAGTTCAATCTTTCTCTGAGAACAGCTGCATTTCACAAACTGCCTTCCTAAGGCGTGTGTACCAGGCAAAGGTGAGAAACCTAGAGCCAGGCTATCAGTCCACTGCTGTGAAGAGCAACTCATCTGAAAGCCATAAGCCAAAAGCAGTGAGACATCCCCCAGATGGGGTTAGGAGTCCTTTCTGGGCAAAGGGGTCACAGCCCTTGCCATATGTTTCCACCCATGGCTTTTTGGGGATTTGCAAGGTAGGAATATAGTCAAGTCTCTGTATCTGAAATACACAGCCAATCAGCAAATGGTCCCAGCAGAGAATAAGCCCTTTTGTGTGGGCACTTGTATGTGTGATCCAGTCAGTCCAGCCAGTATCCAGGATGTCTTCACAGTTTAGGGCCCCACCAAGGGGTGTCCTAAATCTACAACACCCCAGAGTCTGTGATCTGTTCCTTGAGCAGAGCCATCTGGCCTGCCTGCTTTCAACTGGGCATAGCTGGTGCATATGCTGAGGCTGAATCTGCCCACGGCCGACAGTGTTGGATTTCAGCCAAGTTCAGCCAAGTTAAGATCAGATCTATGAATTCAGGATTCTAAAAAAGCCAGTGGCTTTTCTTTAAGATGCCACAGTGCCAGACTGCTGGGTTCCAAGTTCAAGCAAGGTTTTGTTGAGTCCTTTTCACTTTGTCCAACTTACAGTCCAAATGGACCCCTTCATAAATAGGCCCATCAGCCTGAAAAGCACTAGCCTCAAAGACATCTGAATCATAAGAGCTCTCGGACAAACCATCATTGCTACTTTAAACTCCGAAAGCGTTTCTCCATTTAGAGATCGCCTCTCTTTTCCAATCAGCTTCCTTTTTCCAGAGGCTCCAATAGGCAAAAATCGTCAACTATGGGGACTTGTTCTGTTTTCAATATTCAAAGAATTTAAATTTGAAACGGCCCAAAAGCAAAGCAGGTATGTCCCACCAGTACTTTGCAGCTTTCCCTGATTGGGATGATCCTTAGAGCATTTGTGAAATTAAAGTACTTAACAATTTACATCAATTTTGCCAGAGATCTACATGTAATAGCCACAAAATAAAAAGCCATTGTAAAAAGTAAAGTAAAAAATTCCCCCCTTTTGTTCTCATTACAAATGTGTTCAAACTTCTAGCAGTAAATCCAGCATTTACTGGGTTGACATGACAGGTTCCAGGCTGAAATGTGAGGGTAGAAGGGGGTGTGGGGACAGAGCCAGGAGTGCAGTTTCCAGGCTCTCGGCCTCACGTGGAAAGGTGCTGGCTCAGGTAGTAAATGGCCATCAACTGTGATTGGATGGCCATCAGCTGTGGCTAGTTGCCCGTCGGCTGTAACCAGTGAGCCATTGGCAACTAATATAACTGCTGTGCAAAAAAAACACTAGCAGAAAATGGGCGCTAGCAAGAAGATGGTGGCTCAGCTAGCAAGCGTGGATTGCAGTTAGCACAACAGATTGCAGCTAGCGAGGGGAGTTGGTCAGTTGGCAGCAAAGCGGACAGCAGGTCGCACGTCGTGTGAATCCAGCCTCCAGTGAGACTATAGTAGTGTGACTCCACTACCTATGGCTCCGTGTGTGTTCCTTTTTGGCCTCACCATATCCTGTGTTCTTATGTGGGGAGTGGGACCAGAGATCCCGCCTGACACCCTGCATAACACATGGCACAGAGAGCAGGGTACGGTGCCAGCCAAAGCTCTCCAAAGGGCAGTGGAGCAGTTTGTGCTTATGAACACTCAGTCTCAGGAAGACCAGGAGGAGCAGCTGCTGGAGAACTGGACCCCTGTGGAGTGGTGGGAAGACATGGACAGTTCCCCAACCAGCATAGGCCGGAGAAAGCGAAGGTCGTTGTGGCCCTGTGGGCTGGGAAGTGCTTGCTGAGGCCCTCACTCCCAAGTTCGGGAGGACTTGGAGCCCTCGCCCTGCGGAGAGGGCACAACTTGTGAGGCTAATGCACAGCCCTGGAGAAGGACTGTGAACTATGGGGAATTGCCTTCCATCCCTAATTTAATGGACAGCTTGACTGTCTGTTTGGGAACATACCACCGTGTAGTGGAACTGGCGGATGTTTGCTTTTGTGTCTTGACCGGCCGCCATTGAGAATATGTAAGCACCTTGACTGTGAGCCGCTGTTGTTCCAGCACGGTACCCTGAGAGGCCCAGAGAGAGTGGCAGTGCCCTGAGAGCCCTGGCTGTGTCCAGGAAGTCAGGCTGTGCCCAGAAGGACTGGTGGTGCCCTGAGAAACCCTGGCTGTGCCCAGAGAGCCTGGCTGTGTCCAGGATATTGCATTCACCTCCAGGCTCCTCACACAGAGCCCCTCACGGAAGATGCTTGTCGCGTAGATTGTGAGGCAAGAGCCTGTAGGGGTGGAATGTGGGGACAGAGCCAGGAGTGCAGTTTCCAGGCTCTCGGTCTCACATGAAAGGTGCTGGCTCAGGTAGTAAATGGCCATCAACTGTGATTGGATGGCCATCAGCTGTGGCTAGTTGGCCGTCAGCTGTAACCAGTGAGCCATTGGCCACTAATATAACTGCTGTGCAAAAAAAACACTAGCAGAAAATGGGCGCTAGCAAGAAGATGGTGGCTGAGCTAGCAAGCGTGGATTGCTGTTAGCACGGCGAATTGCAGCTAGTGAGGGGAGTCGGTCAGTTGGCAGCAAAGCGGACAGCAGGTCACACGTTGTGTGAATCCAGCCTCCAGTGAGACCATAGTGGTGTGACTCCCCTACCTATGGCTCTGTGGGTGTTCCTTTTTGGCCTCACCATATCCTGTGTTCTTATGTGGGGAGCGGGAGCAGAGACCCTGCCTGTCACCTCGCACGACACGGGGACTGCAAGTTGGCTGAAGACGGTTGGAGTGTTTTTTCTCCCTTTCTCCCCCTCTAGCTTATCTAAAAGTTTGTATCAGCCCTGTGTACTAATTACCTATCCCCGCTTACTTGAAGGAGTGTGCAACAGAAGCTTTTAACATTTTTGGCCTATCCAAAGCTCATCTTGAGGATTTTGGGGGCCCTTTCTCCTCCCACCTAGAAAAGAGAACAAAAAGCAAAGGCATCACCTGAGCTACACTTTCCCCCTCTTCTCTATCCAGGGCAGCCCAAAGCAGCAGATCCCGCTAGCCCTCTCTCTTTTTCATTTCCTATCATTTTCAAATTCCGCTGGTAATATTGACCGCTCACAACAGACAGCACCTTAGAGGCTGCTCCACACCAGGTATGATCCCATAGCCACCCAGACACCAAAAGTGCACCTTGTCCCTTCATCCTTCCTTTTCTCAAACAAATGATTCTATCATATTTCAATGAGTCAGGATGGTTCTTGCAAATCCCACCTCGCCTCCTGCTTCTGGGAAACTGTGAGTAAAAAATATCTTCCTTTAGGACAGTCATTTCCATGTCTGCGTGTGTTACCATCCCCTATGAAAATAAACCCCAGGTACACTTTAAAACAATATGTGTGTGTATATATATGTGAATGCGTGAGAGTGTATATGGGTGTGTATATGCATGTGAACATGTGTATGTGTGTGAATGGGTATATAAGAGTGGATATATGTGTCCATATTGGCTAATATCTGTATATATGTGACAGTGTGTGCTTGAGTGTGTAAGAGCAATTGTGTGCTAATTTTTCATGTGTGGCTGTGTGACTGTGGCTCTTTCCTCTAACTTGCCTGACCACAAGTGTCTGAAATTCCCCACAGAGAGGGTCACTCTATTTGTTTTTAATTTTTCAGTTACAGTTGACATACAATATTACATTAGGTTTAGGTGTGCAATATAGTGATTAGACATTTATATAACTTACAAAGTCATCACCCTGATAAGTCTAGTACCCATGTGACACCATACATAGTTATTACAATCACTGACTATATTCCTTATGTTGTACTTCACGTCCCCAGGACTATTTTTATAACTGGCAATTTATACCTCTTAATCCCTTCATCTTTTTTACCCAACCCCTCAATACCCCTCCCATCTGGCAACCACCAATTTATTCTCTGTATTTACGAATTTAGTTTGTTTCTGTTTTGTTTATTCATTTATTTTGTGTGTTTTTTTTAAGTTCCATATACAAGTATAAGTAAAATCATATGGTATTTCTCTTTCTCTGTCTGACTTATTTCACTTAGAATACACTCTAAGTCCGTCCATGTTGTCACAAATGGCAAGATTTCATTCTTTTTAATGGTCAAGTAATATTCCATTGTATATGTGTAAGAGAGGGTCACTCTTCAGGGCTGAGCTAAAGTCCCCAAATGTTTACTGATGTCCTTCTGGATGCCCTATAGCACTCTGAGCTGAGGGCAGTATCGGTGAAGAAGGCAGTTTCTGCTCACTGTTTGGTAATTTATGTCATGCCCTTTCCAGGGTCCTCTTTGAAAATTCTCATCTCTGCCCAGGAAGGGTTGTTCATCCCCCAGCAGTCTGAGGAGATATGTCAGAAGAAGCCCAGAGGGCTGACTGGGGCAAGGGCCCTGGGAGACAGCGGCATTGGAAGGTCATGACCAAGAATCTTAGAATTTTAGAGCTGGTCAGGAAAGTTGGAGAAAATCGAGTGTGACCCCACAAGACAGTCTTTAAAAATGCACAGCAGTACGGACGGACGTGGGGAAACTTAAATGTCCTGCTGTTATAAATTACCGGATATGCTGGATGTAATAGAACAAGCATTTTTTAAAGGCATAGCTGAGCTCATACAAAATAAGTAAACCCTCCAGGGATGAAAATAAAGAGGGGGATGAAAATCAATTTGGTCTGCATGGAGTGGGACAGGCTGAAGCTGCAACTGCCTTAGGGGTAGCTGTCCTGCTCTATGACTGAGACCGTTAAGGCATGTACTATGTGGGGGTATGGAACTGAGACCCTACACAGAGCCCGGGACTCAGGAACATGCCCAGTGGCAGAAGCCGATGACGAGGAAGCTATTTGTCCTGGCCTAGACTTTTTGTGGGAACAAACAAATAACTCCTATGAACTTTTAACCAAAGCCTGCCCTATGGGTTTGGGTTTAGTTACAACTTGAACAATCTAGAAAACCCCAAGTTAACTCTCTGTGGTCCCAAGTTGACCACACTTTCAAGGCATTTTCAGAAGCCAACATAAATCATTTTTGAAAGGACCTCCCCACCCCAATCAGGGCTTACAGGATTTTTACCTATAAAATCCAGATGCTTATAAACCTCATTACCAAGGCATGGAGAAAATAGCCAGCATGACTAAGAGTCAATGCTAAGACAAAAGGTAGAAATAGACACCCCCCCCAATGACTTCAGATATTAGAATTATAAAATTAAGAATACATAATAAGTGTTCTAAAATATTTGCTAAAATAAAATACGGAGTTTAAAACATGAGCAAGAAATAAAAGACTATCAAAATGATATGGAAGACTTGAAAAAGAATAAAACAGAACTTCTAGAAATAAAAACCATAATAGAATATAAAAATAGCTGAAAAGAGAATTCATGAACTAGAAGATAGATCTGAAAAGGTTGCCCAGAACGTAGCACACAGAGAAAAAAATATTAAAATTATGAAAGTTAAGGGACAGGTGCATAGATGAGGTCTAACTTCATCTATGAAACTTCTAATTGAAGTTTCAGAAGGAGAGAGAAGAAATGGGAGAGGTGATACTGAAGATATGGAGGCTGAGAATTTTGAAAATTAATGAAATACATGAACCCTCATATTCAGGAAACTCAATGTATTGGATTCTTAGGGCTTCTATAACAAAGTACAACAAACTGTCTGGTTTAAATGACAGACATTTATTCTCTCACAGTTCTAGAGGTTACAAATTAGAGATCAAGGTGTCAGCAGAGCCCTGCTCTTTCTGAAGTGATCCCGGGGAGAACCTGTTCCATGTACTTCTCCTAACTTCTGGCGTTGCTGGTAATCCATGGCATTCCTTGGTTGTAGTTACATCACTCCAATCTCTGCTTCCATCATCACCTGGTATCCTCCCTGTGTGTCTTCATCTCATCCTTTCCCCTCTTCACCTTTTCTTATAAGGACACTAGTCATATTTATTGGGTTAGAGTCCACCCTACTCCAGTAGGACCTCATCTTAACTAATTACGTATACAACAACTCTATTTCCAAATAAGGGTACATTCTAAGATACTGGGAGTTAGGACTTTATCATATCTTTTTGGGGGGACACAGTTCAACCCATAACACACAACAAATCTCAAGCAGGATAAAAATGAATAAATCCCTATCTAGACACATTGTAGTACAAATGTGGAATACTAAAGACAAAAAGAAAATTTGTGAGTTAAAAACAAAAACAAAAACAAACACACTGACCTATCTGGCAGCCGGATAGGTCAGTTGGTTAGAGCGGGAGTTCTTAACAACAAGGTTGCAGGTTCAATTCCTGCATGGGATGGTGGGCTGCACCAACCCCCAAATAAAGTTTGAAAATGGCAACTGGACTTGGAGCTGAGCTGTGCACTCTACAACTAGATTGAAGGACAATAACTTGGAGCTGATGGGCCCTGGAGAAACACACTGGGCCCTGGTTCCCCAATAAAAAATTATTTTAAATTATCTTAAAAAACAAAAACACCAAGAAAAGGAAAAATGATTGAGCACAAACTTCTCAAAAGCACCACAGGAATCCAGAAGACAATGAGACCTTTCTTGAAAATGATGCGAGAAAGCAATTGTCAACCTTGAATTGTATATCTAGCAAAATTTCTTCAAAACGATGGCAAAATAAAGATAGGCATTTTCAGAGAAACAACTAAGCTTACTACCCCTGGACCCTGCCTGGAGAACTCCGAAAAGATGTACTTCAGGTATAAAGAAATGTGACCTTATACTCAAGGTCTGAGGTCCAGTGATTTTTCTCAAAGCTCAAGTGTGTGGTCAAAGGGTGAAGATGTCCTGTAGCTGAGGATATTCAAAACAACACACCACCCATTGCAAAGGTTATTAGATTAAGCAGGATTCTAAAATGTATTTTGAGCAGTGGCAACAACATTGACTCAAGTTTATTACCTTATGAATAAGGTACTGCCTTTACTATGTAAAGTAGAAGAAAAAAACAACAGATGTCATTACAATTATACAGAGGGTGCCAAAAAAATGTATACACATTTTTAAGAAAAGAAAAAAACTATTAAAATTACGCTGATGGTAACCACTTTGAGCACCTCTTGTAATTGCAGAAGTCAAACGTGACTTGTATTCATCTTTTGTTATCAGTATATATTGAGTATTACAAGTTTAATACAGTTTTTTCCTTTCTTAAAATGTGTATACAATTTTTGGCACCCTCTGTATATATTACAAATATATAAATATAACACACACACCAAGGAATAAGTCTGAGCTAAGATATGCATTACTTTTATGGAGAAGGTTATAAAACCTTTTTGAAAGCCATTAAAATTGACCTAAATAAGTGAAGATATGTGCTATGTTGTGTTAAAATGCACATACCTTAAAGATGCCAGTTTTTTCCAAAATTAATCTATAAATCAAATGAAATGCCAATCAAAATCTCTACAAGATTTTCCGGTGAGAAACTTGGTCAGCTAATTCAAAATTTACAGAATAGAACAGTCCAGAGTAGCCGAGACACTTCTGAAGACAAAGATTAAGGTGGAGAGACTTATTGACAAAGGTATCAAGACTTTATATAAATCTACACCGTTGAAAACTACGGAGTATTGATTCAGCACTAGACAGATGTACCAACAGAACAGCAGAATACACATTTGATTATGATAGAATAGTGGGGAAAGAGTGGGCTATTAAATAAATGATGCTGGAATAGTCTACCCACATACACTCTAGATAAAATTGGCTCACTATCTCATATCACACATAAAAATTAATCCAGGCAGATTAAAGACCTAAAGGTGGAAAAAACTCTCAGTAGGAAATACAAAAGAATACATTTGTGACCTGGGGGAAGGGACTGAGGTCTTCAGCAAGACCCAAAATGCCTAATTATAAAGGAAAAGCTTTGATAGTCATCTATATTACAATTTAAAACCTGTGCTTTCAAAGACACCACACGAGGGGAAGAAAGCAAGCGACAGACTGGGAGAAAATATTTGCAGTGAATGCAGAGGACTGGCAAAAGATTCGTATTCGTAAAAATATACAAAACTTCTACTAATCAATAAGAAAAAAGCACAACGCTGTCACAGGAGGCTCACGGGATGTCCAAGAGAGGACATAACCTGGAGCAGCTGTGACCGGGTTTTTGTCTCTGCGCAAGAAAGAATTCAAGAGACAGACAGATGCAGGAAAAGAAAAGTGGTTTATTGAAAACAAAAATACACACCTGAGAGGATAGAGCCGGCAAACTTTCAGAAGAAGTCACGATCAGAGGTTTTTACCCCTGGGTAAGGAGGTAGTTGGTGACATCCCATTGTCAAGGTTCATTCATCTCCTCACCCTGGGCGGGACCCTGTTTCCAGGTTTTCTTTCTTACTTGGTTCCTCAGGAACTGTCATGGCATCAGATACAGGATGGAAGTTGTGGTAACCGCAATGCAAATGACATTATAATGATATTAAAATTAGCTAAAGGTTAGGTCCTGGTCATAGGGATTAGCCTTTGGATGAAACTTGTTCTTGTTTTAATCCAGCTGCAGGTATTGGCTACAGTCACTTGTACCCTGGAGAGGGTTGTCAATTTCCTAGGCTACCTATCGTGCCTCAGTGCAGCGGAAAAATGGGTAAAGATATGAACAGGCAATTCACAGAACATGGAAAAATGAGTAGCCAAAATGACGTAAAAAGAAGCTCAAACTTAGTTGCAAGAGAGGAACGTATTTGGACGGCTAGCGCTCTCCTCATGGCCCACAGTCCCACTTGAGGGATCAGCATATAACACGGCTGAACCTAACACTCATGGCAGAGACCTCGGAGCAAAGACTGAGGGAAGAAGGATGAAAAAGGTGGTTTAAGCCCTCACTGCCAAGCAGAGGACAGAAGGCATGGGCACGGAGATTGGTCTACCCCACCTCACCCTCCCAGTGCTAGAAACGGAATAGTAATGGTATCACATCAAAAGAAAAGAATATTTGCAGTTCTGAGAACTGCGACCTCACAGCCAGGACTCTCTCTGGGCCCAACTAGTTCCAGCAAAGGGGAGGGAGCCTTGGGTGCAGGATGGTCGCTGCCATTGCTCAGAGCCACCTCTTACAACCCACCCCGCCCCTGCCCCCACCTCTCTGGGCAGATCCCTGCAGGAGTAAACAGAACTGCTGAAACACAAGGGCTCTGAAACTGGTGCAGGACGAGCTTTGGAACTTCACAAACTCTCCACATCCCGCCACCGCCACTGGGTGGTGCCCTGTGACCCAGGCAACCTGCTCACAGAGGAGAAGCCCAACTTCCAGGGAACCCAGCTCTCCTCACCCCAACACTGTGTGAGAAGCCAGAACAGTGCAGACAAAATATAACACTACCGCGTGAGAGAGAATAAAAGGCTGCAGTGGGAGAGAAAATAAAACATTCCACCAACACCTACTGGAAAGCAAAAGAAAGACCTCTTCCTTTCAACCTATTGCAGAACACACTCCTGCAGATGCCTAGGAAGAGAAATAGTGCTCGCTTCGGCAGCACATATACTAAAATTGGAAGATAAATAATAACTCATTAGTTGCCATGAATAACCAATGTAACAAGGCAGCTCAAAAAGAAAAAGTCTCCAGAAAATCAACTTAAAGACATGGAAATACGTGACTTAAATGACAGAAAATTCAAGATTGCAGTTCTTAAAAAATTCAACGAGATGCAAGAAAAGACAGACAGGCAGTTTAATGAACTCAGAAACACAATCAAAGAACAAAATGAACATTTTACCAAAGAGATTGATATTTTATAAAAGAACCAAATAGAATTTCTGGAGATTAAGAACTCAATAAAAGAAATGAAGAATGAAATAGCCAGCTTAGGTAATAGAGCTGACCAGAAGAAGGAAAGAATCAATGACATCAAAGATAAAAATCTGGAAATGACACAGATGGAAGAAGAGAGACACTTGAGAGTTAAAAGAAATGAAAGAACGCTACAAGAACTTTTCTGACTCCATCAGAAAGAGCTATGCAAGGATGATGGGCATACCAGAAGGAGAATAAAGAGAGAACGGAACAGAGAGTATATTCAAACATATACTCGACAAGAACTTCCCAAACTTGTGAAAAGAACTGGATCCTCGAATTCAAGAAGCAAACAGAACACCTAATTACCTCAATCCCAACAGGCCTTCTCCAAGACAAAAAGCTGTCTAAAATCAACGACACACATACACACACACACACAGGGCCAAAAAAATATATACACATTTTAAGAAAGAAAACTATTAAAATTGTACTATTCAGTATATAGCGATAAAAAACAATGAATACAAGTCATGTTCGACTTCTGCAATTACAAGAGGTGTTCAAAGTGGTTACCATCGGTGTCCAGACACTTCTGATTATGGCAAACTACTGCTTGAGCAACGTTGACCAAAGTGTCCACTTGTACACATTTTTTTGGCTCCCCCAGTATATACATACATATATATATATATATATATATATATATATACATACATACATATATATATGTATATTATATATTAAACAAACATGATCATATACCGTGTTTCCCTGAAAGTAAGACCTAGCCGGACCATCAGCTCTAATGCGTCTTTTGGGGTTTAAAATTAACATAAAACCCAGCATTATATTATATTATATTGCTATGTTATATATTATATTATATTACATAAGACACGGTCTTATTTTAATATAAGACCGTGTCTTATATTAATTTTTGCTCCAAAAGACGCATTAGAGCTGATGGTCTGGCTAGGTCTTATTTTCAGGGAAACATGGAATATATATATATATATATATCTTCAAAAAAGCCATTCTCATGTCGACCTCTAAGGCCTGGTTTTATACAGCTTCCCTTTATTTTTACTGATAGTTCCCCATCTCCTCCACCATTCATTTCAAGATCCAAGTCAAAGCCCACCTACAATCATGAGCCTGAGTTGAAAATGATGCCTACCATATTCTGAATTTATAGGGCATGTAGTGTCTGAGTCACCACATATCGGCAGTGGTCTTACATTGCTTATTAAAAGCAGTATGATAGAATGGAAAGACCTGGGTCTTTGGAGTCAGGGAAGTGTAGAATTCAATATCTAAATCTGCCCTTTACCCAATGTACATTATTTAAAAGTATATTCGTAAGGACATGCTCTGCTTCTCTGTCGTAGTAAATAAATCCTGAAATCTAGGTGGTCTAATGCAAGGAAGATTTATTTCACACTCATACTAAGTCCCGTGTGGACTGGGCAGCTTTGGAGGGACAGACACCTCTTCTAAACAATGATTTAGGGATGCAGGTGGTTTCCATCCTGTGGCTCTGCTATCTTCAGATGTGGCCTCCAAGTTTGTTCAAAAGAGAAGAAGAAGGTGCGGAGGTATCATACAAGCGGATAACTGCTTGCTATTTTTTTATTTTTATTTGTTTTCCATCTCCATTCCTAAGAAGAAGTAATTTTACATTCTGACCAGAAAGTGGCAATGGAAAATTCATGGAGGACTTGGGGTCAAAGAAAATTAGGAAAACACTGTGCTTACAACCTCTCCTTTCCTTTCTTGCTATCTTTACCTTTTCCATCGTCGGATCCCACCTCATCCTTCTTTTGAGATAGGAGAAGGAGATTGTATTGAAGCTGTCTAAAATCAATGACAAAGAAAGAATCCTCAAGGCAGCCAGGGAAAAGAAGACTGTAACCTACAAAGGAAAGCCCATTAGATCATCATCAGATTTTTCAGCAGAAACTCTGCAAGCCAGGAGGGAATGGAATAAAATATTCAAACTATTGAAAGAGAGAAATTATGAACCAAGAATAACATATCTAGCAAAGATATCCTTTAGACATGAAGGAGGAATAAAGACCTTTCCAGACATACAGAAGCTGAGGGAATTTTCTAACACATGACCTGCACTATAATAAATACTAAAGGAAGCTATTCGACCTGAAACAAAAGAGCAAAAGAATACAAAACTATGAGTAGCATTATGAACAGAGAGACAGAAGCAGGAAATGGCAACCCCTACGCTAAATAGGACAATATACACTTATACATAATATACGTGGTAAAGAAGAAAAAAAACACTTAAAAAAAAAGAGGAAAAAGACAACTTGCTACTGCAGCACAGAAATAAACTCATAGCATAAATAGGGATAATTTGTGACAACAAAAACATAAAAGGGGAGAGAGTAAAGGTCTAAACCAGCAAAAGGGAATGGAAAAAGGAAGCATGCTGAAGAAAATGGAATACTCTAAATATGAAACTTTTTTTTACATAAATTTAATGGTAACCACTCAAAAAAAATTCCAGAACTTTAATATATAACAAAAAAAGAAGAAACAGAGGGAAAAATCATAGAATACCACTACACTGAAATAACAGACAGCAACAAAAAGGCAAAGAAACAATGGAGACACCGTCCTACCAGAAAAACAAAGATAGAATGATAGGAAATCCTCATATATCAATAATCACCCTAAATGTAAATGGACTGAACTCATCAATAAAAAGGCATAGAGTAGCAGATTGGATCAAGAAACTTATCCCAACCATATGCTGCCTCCAAGAGACATGTCTCAGCTACAAGGACAAATATAGACTCAAAGTGAAAGGGTGGAAATTGACATTCTAAGCAAATGATATTCAGAGTAAAGCAGGTGTAGCCATTACTGATATCAAGTTAAAACGGTAACAAGAGACAAAGATGAACATTTCATAATGATAAAGGGGACTATACAACAAGAAGACACGACAGTCATCAATATTTATGCCTCCAATCAGGGAGCACCAAAATATACAAAGCAACTACTAACAGAACTAAAGGGAGAAATTGACCAAAACACAATTATAGTAGGGGACCTAAATACATCATTGACAGCTATGGATAGATCATCCAAACAGAAAATAAATGAATAAATAGCAGCCCTAAATGACATATTAGACGAAATGGACATAACTGACATTTATAGAGCACTTCATCCTAGAACATCAGACTATACATTCTTTTCTAGTGTACATGGAACATTCTCAAGGATAGGTCATACATTGGGACATAAAACTAGCCTCGACAAATGTAAGAAGATTGAAGTCATACCAAGCATGCCTGAGCACAAGACTTTGAAACTAGATATCAACTGCAAAAAGAAAGGAGAAAAAAAACACAAATATGTGGAGATTAAACAACATACTTTTAAAGAATGACTGAGTTGAAGAAGAGATAAGAGGAGAGATCAAAAGATATATAGAAACAAATGAAAATGAAAACACATCCTACCAAAATTTTTGGAATGCAGCAAAAGCAGTTTTAAGAGGGAAATTTATATCATTACAGGCCTATCTCAAGAAAGAAGAAAAATCGCAGATAAACAACCTCACGTTACAATTTAAAGGACTAGAAAAAGAAGAAAAGATGAAACCCAAAGTCAGCAGAAGGAAGGAAATAATGAAAATTAGAGAACTAAATGAAATAGAGGAAGAAAAAGACAATGGAAAAAAATTAATACAACAAAGAGCTGGTTTTTTGAAACAATTAATAAAATTGACAAACCCTTGGCTAGACTCACTAAGATAAAAAATGACACAAATAAACAAAATCAGAAATGAAACAGGGGAAGTTACCACAGATGCCACAAAAATGCAAAGGATCATCCAAGAATACTATGAAGAACTGTATGCCACCAAATTCAATAACCAAGAAAAAATGCACATGTTCTTAGAAACATATAGCTTTCCTAGACTGAATCACGAAGAATTGGAAAATTTAAATAGACCAATCACCAGTAAGGAAATTGAATCAGTCACCCGAAACCTTCCCAAAAGCAAAAGTCCAGGACCAGATGGCTTCACTAGTGAATTCTACCAAACCTTCAAAGAGGATCTAATACCTGTCCTACTCAAACTCTTCCAAAAAATTGAAGAGGAGAAAATACTCCCTATCTCATTTTATGAGGCCAACATTACCCTGATATCAATACTTGGTAAGGATCACACACAGAAAAAAAAATTACAGACCAATATCTCTGACGAATACAGATGCAAAAATCCTAAACAAAATTCTACCAAATCGAATGCAACAATGCATTAAAAATGCATTAAAAAGATTATTCATCACGACCAAGTGGGGTTTATCCCAAGGGCACAAGGATGGTTCAACATACACAAATCAATCAATGTGATACATCACATAAAATAGAGGACAAAAATCATATGATTATATCAAGAGATGCAAAAAAAGCATTTGACAAGATACAACATCCATTTATGATTAAAACACTTAATAAAATGGGTATAGAAGGAAAATACCTTAACATAAATAAGGCCATATGTGACAAACCCTCAGCTAATACCATAATTAATGGTGAAAACTCAATCCCTTTGCTCTACGTTCAGGGACATGACAGGGCTGTCCCCTATCACCTCTGCTTTTCAACATAGTATTGGAAGTACTAGCCAGAGCAATCAGGCAAGAGAAAGAAATAAAAGGCATCCAAATTGGGAATGATGAAGTTAAATTGTCACTTTTTGCAGATGACATGATGCTATATATAGAAAACCCTAAAGACTCCACCAGAAAGTTATTAGAAACAATAAACAAATACAGTAAAGTTGCCACGTACAAAATCAACATACAAAACTCCATTGCATTCCTATATACTGACAATGAAATCTCAGAAAAATACAAAAACAAAAACAATTTCTCTTGCAATTGCAACAAAAAGAATAAAATACCTAGGAATAAACTTCACCAAGGATGTGAAAGACCTATATACTGAAAACTATAAGACGGTGTTAAAAGAAATTGAAGAAGACACAAAGAAATGGAAAGACATTCCATGTTCATGGATTGGAAGAATCAACATAGTTAAAATGGCCATATTACTCAAAGCAATATACAGCTTTAATGCAATTCCCATTAAAATTCCAATGGCATTTTTCAAAGAAATAGAACAAAAAATCATCAGATTTGTATGAAACCACAAAAGACCCCCAATAGCCAAAGCAATCCTAAGAAAAAAGAACAATGCTGGAGGTATCACACTTCCTGACTTCAGCTTGTACTACAAAGCAACAATAATCAAAACAGTATGGTATTGGCAGAAAAACAGACACACACACCAATGGAATAGAATTGAGAACGCAGAAATAAACCCATATAAATATGGACAGATAATTTTCAACAAAGAAGCCAAAAACATACAATGGAGAAATACAGCCCCTTCAATAAATGGTGCTGGGAGAATTGGAAAGCCACGTGCAAAAGAATGAAACTAGACTGCTATCTGTCACCATGTACCAAAATTCACTCAAAATGGATCAAAGATCTAAACATAAGAACTGAAACAATAAACTGCCTAGAAGAAAACATAGGTATTAAACTTATGGACCTTGGGTTCAAAGAGGATTTTATGAATTTGACTTCAAAGGCAAGGGAAGTAAAAGCTAAAATAAATGAATGGGACTATATCAAACTTAAAAGCTTCTGCACAGCAAAAGAAACCATCGACAAAATAAAGAGGCAACCAACTGAATGGGAGAAGATTTTTGCAAACAACACCTCTGATAAGGGGTTAATATCCAAAATATATAAGGAACTCATACAACTCAACAACAACAACAACAAAAACAACAATCCAATTAAAAAATGGGCAGATGACCTGAATACACATTTCTCCAAAGAGGACATACAAATGGCCAATAAACATGTGAAAAAATGCTCAACATCACTAATTATCAGAGAAATGTAAATAAAAACCACAATGAGATATCACCTCACCCCAGTTAGAATGGCTATCATTAACAAGACAAATAGTAACAAGTGTTGGAGAGGCTGTGGAGAAAAAGGCACCCTCATACACTGTTGGTGGGAATGCAGATTGATTCAGCCGCTATGAAAGGCAGTGTGAAGATTCCTCAAAAAATGAAGAATAGAATTACCATATGACCCAGCAATCCCTCTCCTGAGTATCTACCCAAAAATATCTGAAAACATTTATCCATAAAGATATATGTGCTCTGATGTTCATTGCAGTTTTATTTACGGTGGCCAAGACATGGAAACAACCAAAATGCCCTTCGATAGATGATTGGATAAAGAAGATGTGCTATATATATACAACGGAATACTATTCTGCCATAAGAAAAGATGAAACAATGCCATTTGCGACAGCATGGATGGCTCTTGAGATAATTATGCTGAGCGACATAAGTTAGACAGAAAAAGTCGAGAACCACATGATTTCACTGATATGTGGGATATAAAACTGAAAACAACAAAGGAACAAGACAAACAAATGAAGAAAAATACTCATAGACACAGAAGATAGTTTAGTGGTTACCAGAGGTTAAGGGGGGGAGGGGGTGGTAGATGAGGGTAAGGGGGATCAAATACATGGTGATGGAAGGAGAACTGACTCTAGGTGGTGAACACACAATGTGATATATAATGTATTACATTGTACACCTGAAACCTTATGTAACTTTACTAACAATTGTCACCCCAATAAACTTAAATTTTAAAAAAAAGCTCAAATTTATTAAAAGTAGGGAAATGAAAATTAGGTTATAATGAATGCTTAATACAATTCCACACTCATCAGATTGGTGTGTTTAAAATATGCTCAACACACTGTTTAATATGCTATTACAATCTTGTAATGGCAAAAAATTGGAAACATTCTAAATGCCCATCAGCAAGAGAGTGGAACACGGTGCAGAGTGAAAATTAGTGAATTAAGCCCACGTATCTGCATGGGAGAATCTCAGACAGCTGTGGGGCAAAGTGCTGGAAGGAAACCCAAACCATGAAACTAGCTGTAAGGATGATGTAGGGGAGTAAACATTTTACCTTTACCCTTTGTTGTGTACTGGTCTCAGCCTATCAATAACCAATGTTGTGGTGGGACCGGCCCTTGTGGTTCTTATGATTGCAAGATACTCTTCAGCAGTAACTGGTAGGAAACTTTGAAAAAATAAAGGCTTAGTACTTACAGGGCCTGGAAATTACATAGCACACCTGGGCTATATATAGCAAGATCGTGAGTAGAGAGAGAAAAAGCATGGGGCCTGGGGTTCTGCTTTTATTGGGGTAAAGGGCTAGAGCTTCATGGAGTCACTCTTTATTACTTTAAAACATGAGAGCAGGAATTTAAAGCATGGGAAGAAAAAACACAAGTAGCCCAATGATCAGTTATCAAAACCAACCAAGACCTCTAAAACCAAGGAGCTTCAGTGTGGGGAGGGGGACGTAGCTCTTTATTTAGTGATGTGGCTGGCAATGTGTTTATTCAAGATAGCCATCTTTGCAGTGGATACCTTGGCAGTCAAAGCTTGTCACGCACTTGCATTACAAAAAGGAAAAAAAAATAACAGCTGTCAGGATTTACCTTACATGTTCTTAGGATTTCTTTTGTCTGGGCCTAAGAATTAAATTGGGGTGGCTGGTTTGTTCAGTGGTTAGAGCGCAGTGCTCATAACACCAAGGTCACCGGTTCAATTCCCACATGGACTAGTAAGCTGTGCAAGTAGATTGAAAACAGTGACTTGACATGGAGCTGATGGGTCCTGGAAAAACACACTGTTCCCATATATTCCCCAATTTAAAAAAAAACAAATTTTTTAAAGAATTAAATTGACATAAGACAGGTCAAGAGGCAGTGCCCTCAGCAGTTCCCCAGATCTGTCTCTTGCTTCAACAGTGTTTGGGCAGAACAGACCCAGGGACACCCCTTCTTCCAGCCACCAACCACTCTCCAACCTCTTTTCCAGTCACAACGTTCAGAACCATCTCAGTCGTCCTCAGCCTGAGACCAATGAACACCATTTTTTGAGCTTAACTCCTTATTGCTGAGCAACCATGAGCTCCTAAATTCATCAGAATCATCCCACTGATGTGGAGGCCTCTGTCAACCGCTTGGTCAACCTTCAATTGCGGGCCTCCTACACCTACCTCTCTCTGGGCTTCTATTTAGACAGTGACGATGTGGGTCTGGAGGGCATGGGCCACTTCTGCGAGTTGGCAGAAGAGAAGCGCGAGGGCGCCAAGCGTCTCTTGAAGATGCAAAACCAGCATGGCGGCCATACCGTTTTCCAGGACCTGCAGAGGCCTTCTCAAGATGAGAGGGGTAAAACTCAGGATGCCATGAAACCACTATGGTCATAGAGAAGAACCTAAACCAGGCCCTTTGGTTCTGCATGCCCTGAGTTCTGCCCACACAGACCCCCATCTCTGTCACTTCCTGGAGAGCCACTTCCTAGATGAAGAGGTGAAACTCATCAAGAAAGGGCTATCACCTGACTAACTTCTGCAAGCTGGACGGCCCTAGGCTAGGCTGGGTAGCCCCCAGGTTAAGCTGGGCAAGTATCTCTTCAAAAAGCTCACTCTGAAACACGACTAGAAGCCTTTGGAGTCCAGAGGCCTTTGAGGGGTCACTTTGCATCCCGCTGGTGTCGGGCTTCTGCCTGTGCCTTCCCCTGCAACCATTATGCAGCCCTCTAACCACCCTGGAGCACTCTCCTATGTGGTGGACCAAATTGAAACAATAAAGCTTTTTACAGAAAAAAAACGAAGAACAGGAGAAAAGCATAGAAACATATTTAATACAAGATTTATGTGGAGCCTTCATAAGGAATTAAGACCCTTAGAAATGGCAAAAACCTATGTTCTTTTATATACGGTTGAACAAAGAGAGGTGTTAAAATCAAGTACAAAGGGGGACCAGCCTTAAAAATTCCCTGAGCCGACAAAACCAGTTTAGTCATACAAACGAGGTTTAATTTAGCTTATTTTACAAGAGAAATTATGGGATTCAGGGCAGACCACCCCAAAATATGCTACTTTTGCATATTATTTTTAATTAGTTACTTAAGAAACAACCAGTGCAAGAAGGACATTCTGGCCCTCCTTTGCCCTCCACCCCTAAGCAGATTTCCCGTGACAGGTGCCCTCCCTGTACCAAAGAAAGAGCCATCCTTATCACCAGACGTAGGTAATTCAGGGCCAAGAAGGCGTATAAATAAACTTTGTCACTTATTCAGTAATTTGCTACCTCAAGCCCAAACCCCTTTGTCTATTCTTCACAAATAATTGTGTGTTTTTTGTGTGTGTGTTTTTTAAAAGTATTAAAGCTGCCTGCTTTGGTCACTTCTTTGAGCCTCAATCCAGGATTTGGTTTGAATACTCCTGGCTTGCAAACAGTCTTTTTGGTATGTGCACTATAAATTTTTACTAATTACTACTGCAACGATTCATTGGTTTTACTATGGCTATTTATGAACTTTGAACAGAGGCAATTGTGAAAAAATAAACTATGTAGGGAGTGATGAGACAAGTAAAGAGTTAACAGGTGGGGCGGCTGGGTAGCTCAGTTGGTTAGAGCTCCATGCTCTTAACAACAAGGTTGCAATTGGATCCCCACATGGGCAGCTGTGGGCTGTGGGCTACTGGGCTACGCCCTCCACAACTAGATTGAAACAACTACTTGACTTGGAGGTGATTGGGGGGGAGGGGGGAACACACTTTAAAAAATAAATTAAAAAAAAGTTAAAAAAAAAAAAACAGTTAACAGGAATGGGCTTGTGGGCTAACAGGAACCAGCTAAACATTAATTTCTTGGCTCGGAATCCCCTGGCTAGCACTGCACCTGCAAGCTGACAAGCACCCTGCATCCTGCATGGAAAAATATAAAACCTGAGCACTCCTCATCAGAACAGTTGTCCCTATTGAGTTCTGTCCTGGAAAAACTCCCTTTGCCAGAACTCTCTTTTTGACTTTCAATAAATCTTTTCTTACTCTTGTGGAGTCTCATATATTCTTTTACATTTTGTCAACAACCAGGGGTTAATTCAATGCCAAGACAGGGAGGATAAAGGAAGATAATTATTTTAACACAGTCTGTTTGTACAGAATTCTCTGGGTCTCAGAACATTTCCTCCTTGATGATAAAAATGTTACTTTCCTTCTGGTATAGGGAGGACATTTTCACATGGTAATTTCATTTCTTGCTATTAAGAAAAAGAAGGAAGGTCAAAATGTTTTTCTTGCATTTGCTGTTTTCTAGTGTCTTTAACTCAAAACAGTCAATATGGCAGAGCAGCCTATTTTGGGGTGGCTTGTTCTAAACTCCTTTAATTATAAACACATTCACAACTGTAAACACCAGATTCCAAAGGGTGGTTTCCTCTGTGGAGGCTGAGCTCCTAGTGGCTGCATTTCAGCCTGACTCAGGTGGGAAATTCACAAATATTTGTACATTAATCTTTATAACAAATGAAAACCACCATACTAACAAAAAGATCATTGCAAAAATAAAAATTAAGCCAGATAACCTTCCTGTTGGACGTGTTTCCTATGCCAGGCATTTTGCACATTTTATTAGCCCTCACTTTGCCCTCAGAGCAGGCACTGCTAATAAACGTTTCTGGGGCTGCTGGGATCGCTGATCACACCGCCCAGTCCCCGCCTCCTGCGTGCTGGGGCTGGGTGGACACATTCACATCGCCAGCTCTGTCCTCGGCCTGAGCCCTGTTTCAGGAGCCTGCTGCAAGGAGGTGGGGATTGGTGGGCAGGTTACCCTGGCAACGAGGGCAACGGTAGCTCGGCGCGCGCTGGTCCGTTACGCTCTGATGATCAGAGTGGCCCCTGTGCCAGAGTCTTAGGCCATGTCCAGTGGAAGGAACTGTGCAGGGTCCCAGAGGGAGAAGGGAGGACAGGAAAGAGCAAAGAAAAAGGAGAGGGCGGGGGGAGGATGGGGGGCGGGAATGGAGATGCAAGAAACAGAAAGTCTGAAAGGCCTCCGGGCAAAGCTGACTCTATGGCATCATTCCCTAGCCTTGTAAATCAAATCATTGAGTAAACCATGATACAACTTTACTAATTTTTGGAAGGTCAGTATTTTTTTTTACATACAAGATAGCGTAGGGAAAGAACGGTCAGGGGAAATGGGGAGATGGGACATATAGAAAGAAAAGAACAAAAGCTCTTTTAACTTGAATTAAGAGCCCAGTTCTGGAGCCCAGAAGGGACCTCAGAGGTTGTTTTCACATGTAGTTGGAAGTCTGACCACAGCTCTTTCTGGTGCCTAAATCTCCCTCTTAACTACGCTGAGACTTACCTTTCTTTACCTCTGGGGTTAAGGAGGGGAAAGAGTGAAGGATCAGGTGGACAGTGGCAAGGAAGGAATGTCAGTGGGAGGTGAGGGAGAGCACACCAGCCTGCTGAGAACTCCGCGTTGGAGAAGTCTGTCATGAATCCCCCAATCCCATTTCAGGCTTCCAGGTGTGGTGGACCAAGTGCAAGACTAGGGGGTCTGGAAAAGACCCCTCTCCGTAATCCTCGTCAATAGGGAGACTTCATGTGGGACCCACTTCTTGGGCTTGACCGCCCCCCATCTTTTTCATGTTTTGTTCATCCTTTGCCAGAGCGCCTTGGGGTCTCAGCCTATATCCCTCAGGGAGGGTGGCGTGTTCTCCCTATGACATAAGGCGAATGGCCCCTGTGCCTTTAGGAAACATTACTGCTGATCACATGGATGGACAGATTGTTAAGCTCCAAAAGTTGTCTGAGGCTGTTTTGTCATCTGTAAAATAATCACTGATCTCCCTCCTTCTAAGACCTGTTGAGACACAAAGTGCTTTTCAAGGATATGGGGCCCCCAAATGTAAGGATGTGTTACAAGAAAACCCAATCCACATGGCTTGGGGAACCATTGGGGAAAGAAAGGGATGGAGCCAACTTGTTCAGACCACCACCTGCTGTTGCCATGTTCTCCTTGCCGCCCCACTTGCCAGGAGAGCCAGGTCAGCTTAACTGGCTGCCAGTCTGTTTGCTCTCGTTCTCCCTGGCTGAGTCCAGAGACCTGAATTTGAAACCTGGATCTGTCACTTACTAGCTGAGTGATCTTGGGCAAGTCATTTCAGCTCTCTGGAGGCTTAAGTAGAACTAAGATGGCCTGGGAATGAAACCATATACACTAAGGCATTTCTGGCTCCAGAAGGAGGCTGCTGCTGTGGGAAAAGAGCCCTGGCTGGGAATCTGTTAGAGACAGTCATTTGGTCACTAACTTGAATGGCCTCCCAAGGGACTGAAGTTCTGTTGACCTCATCAATTGTGTCTCGTCCCTTATGTTACACTGTCACCATCTTCAGCCTCAGCATTAGCCTTGGCCTCAGTTTCCTCATGTGTGACTTGGGGACGATGATTTCTGTAAGCATCAGTAAGCTTGGGAGAAGGAAGCTATTGGGTCATATCACGTTTAAATGCATTAAGTGGGGATTCAGTTCTGGAGAGCCGCACCTGGCATGGCATGAGAACAAAACCCCAGAGAATATTAGGGACCCTATTAATGGCTGTGATTAGAGTCTGACCCGTAAGAACCAGATGACATTGTCTTGAATGAATCGTTGGAAAAAGAGGCTGAACAGAAAACCAGGCATTGTCAACACACTCAAAATGATACGGGATTCTTTTTTTTATAAAGCGATTATTTAGATTGAGAAAAGAAATTATGAATTTTACAAACACACAAACAAAAAAATATCCTGACATTTTTTTTCCTTAAAAAGAATTTTTTTTTTTTTTTATTTAACTGCTGGACACACCTTCACCTTCAAAATAGTCCTCTCTCCATGTTTTTTGACTGCAGACTCCTTGATTACCTTTTTATGGGACCATGATTTTGTAATATTTCCTGTGAAGAGAATAGATAATTCTGTCATCTTTCCTTTAGCAGTAAGCGTGTCCCCACAAGCCATTTATGCACCAAAATAGCTATAATAATTTAAGTAGACACAGGAGTGATTTCAAAGCACATAAATATATCCCACTCAACCCATACAATAATGATCCCCCAATTTTACCTTCCTCTGTAGCCACATCCAAAATGCCCACTGCTACTCCCACAGGAGATGTGTGACAGAGGAAATTTGCAATGGAAAGAGTGGGCCTCAACCGACTTGGAAAAATATCTTCTGCAAATTTTCCAAAAGCATCTAAGAATTGAAAGCATTGCTAGGGCCCCTCCCAGGACAAACAGAGGCCCTGATCCATTACCTTTACTGTAAATCCACCTCTAAATAATTGCAGCCATACAGGGCTCAAGGTTAGCCCCTGGAAAGTTCAGCAGAAGATAGCATAAGCTTTTGAACAATCCAGAGGGGCAGGTTTACTCTTAATTTTGGCTAATTTTGTGTTGACACACAAGCTCCCCCACCCATCTCTCCTCCTTCCCCTCAATATACACAGCAGGGAGGTTCCTGAGATCTGTGCCCACCCCCAAAACCCCTCCTCTGGACAGGAAGAGGGTCCTTGGCCCTGAGCAGAGTTCTCCCTGCTGAGCCACCATGCCCTCTGTCCCATGCCATAGCTGGTCAAGCTGACCTTTGAACCACAGGCACACTTCTTAAAAGGGCAAGGAGTGGGAGCCAGAAAAGTTGATTCAGGTCCCAGACAGATCTTTCAGAACCCTGTGCCAGCTCCCCTTTGCCCTGCCTGTCCTGTAATAGAACTGTTGAAAACTCGTCCACAAATATAAAAAATAACATGTCAGCAGGGGAGGGGAAATGGGAGAGAAAAAGTACAGAAGAATTGGAAGAAAAGAGAAAAGGCCACAGCTTGGAAGGGAGGGCATTGGGGTGGGGGCGACTGTCGTCCTGCTGCTGTGCCTGAGGCTGATACTGCCTTTAACTTGCTGTGTGACTGTGGGAGAGGCCTCCTACTTTATCTCTCTGAATCTCAGTTTCCCCTTTAAACTAAGGTTTCCAATACCTACCTCATAGGGTTGTTGTGAGGATGACATGGGGTAATGTCTGGGGAAATTGCTTGGGAAGTTGGGAAGGGTCACTTACAGGGGATCCCCTCCTATTCCTTTTGGCCAAAGGGGGAAAGTAGACCCAGAGGCCTTGACCCTGGCCTGGGCCTTGCCTGTTTGGGGAAATCACCCCGGCCTTGACTCAAAGCTGACCCTGCCTTAGACAGAATAGCCCTGCTCACGACAGCCTCCCTCAGCCTGGGGCAGGTGGATGTCATCACGGAGAAACTCTGAGCTCAGTTGGTGGGTGCCCAAGGGCCTGGCCCTTTGGAGAAGCCTGGAAAATGGAGGATTTGCTGTTCTGGTCCAGCAAGCCCCGGCTGCCTAGAGTAGCCCATCCTGCCCCTCTAGGGGGCTGTAAGGAAGAGGACCAGGGGAGTCAGGGGACCAGGATAAGGGCCCCCCAGGGGAGGAAAGTGCATATGGGAGGCCAGTCAACAGAGGTGGTGACAGGGTGGCCCAGGTAGCAAGGAGCAAGGGGTCCAACTGAGCAGGGGCTACACACTGTAGGTTTACCTTAGTGTCTGGGCCCAGGATCAGGGCACCACCAGCTCTGGAGGTCCAGGCTGCAGGGCAAACAGCTGGCCAGAGTGTGCGGGCCTGCTTGCTTCCCTGGTGATTTTCCTCCCAATGATACCTGATGCTTGCTCTTCTCCTCCTCCTGTTCCCCATCATCTCCACTTTCTCATCATATTCTGTGTCTCCAACGCTTTAAAAAACAAAAAAAGCTTACCTGATAGTTTGGGGTTTGCTTCCAGCAGAGAAAATGGGTGTTGGGTTCTGGGGACAGGCCAGCTAAGGTCAGGGGAGTGAAGCCGAAGCTGACCTGAAGCTGGGGTTGGGGGGAAGGTAAGGGGGTTGGGAATTGGGGGGGTGCAGGGTGGGAACACGTGGGACTGACTGGGTGGGCTGCTCCTTAGCAGCCTGTTGGGGGCCTGGGGTGATGGAGAGAGACCTTCACAAGCTGGGCAGCTTGCTCTGCTTCACCCCCAATATTAGAGAGGGCACTGCTGGGCACGCACATGGCAAGGTTGGCCATTTCCAAGAGAGGACCCCAAGGAGTTGAACTGAACCTGACCACTTTCTTTTCCCAAACTCATGGGTCAGTGATATTGCTGTTACTTGCTGAGCAGAGTGGCGGTGGGACAGGGTGGGGAGTGAAAGGGCCTCCTGGGGAAGGGGAGGCCTTTACCTATTCTATCCACTCCCTTTGGGGCTGTGTAGGCAGTTTACATTCCCCCACCTAGGCCTTGGGAAGGGTCAGGACCCAGTGTTATTGAATTCCAAGGATTCTCTCTCTACTCTCTCCACTCCCATCCTAAATTACGTCCAAACTCAAAGTCCAAATTTGGCTCAGTGGTTCTACAAAGAACTAAAATGACAAAGATATTAAAAAGGTCAACAAACGAATGTTATTATGAATTTCCTAGAGTGAAACTCAAATAAAAAAATTCAATTCCCTTGTCCCTTTAGGTTCAAGTTCGGAGAAATAACAACTGAAAGGTCAAAGATTAAAACCCAAAGCATTCACAGAGAGCCCAGTGCTGTTAACTTCCTGTCCAAGCCTCCATGCCCACCAAATCCACCCAGTGGGCATGGAAGGGCTGGGTCGCTCCTGAAATGGGGTGGGGTCCTCCCCCACAGCTCAGCATTTTAACTAACCTGTCATGTGCTCTACTTTTAAAAGATCGATCCAGAGTGACTCGGGTGAGGTAGATGGCGACTGCCTCATAGCCCTGCCTACCACAAGAAAATTCCCGGGGCAGCCTGCAGGTTGCTGGGTTTTCCTGAAACCCAATGCTCAACTCCATGTAGACCCCTCTTCCTGCTGCCTGCAGACCCCAGCAGAAAAACCTCTGGCACCTGATGGAAGGAGAGTGGACAGGACGAGTAATAGCCCAGACCCCATACATTGAGAGTCTGAGCCGATGGAGGGTCAGCTTTGAACCTGTTCAGGCATGTTGGGTGGACCAGGAAGCAATGTCTGCATTCCTCCTCCTCTCTGAGCACGTATGTGTCAGTCCTGCCTTCTCACAAATGGGCATCACCTGCCCTAGGGGCCGCCCAGTCACTGGGTCTCATTTAGGATAATTTCCAGGATGTTTAAAACCTTATAATTTCCATTTCCCTCTGTGTGTATAGTGCTGAGCTCTGCCTAGTGACAGGGCGACTAAGTCTGGGCTCTGCCCAGCGGGCAGTTCCGTCTGTCCTACGGCTCCCCACCCTTGTCAGCACACCCCGCCTGGAGCAGGTTCTCCCATGGAGGGACAGGGAGCAGCAACTGTACCATGTTGGTTCTTAGGACACTAGCTGTCCTCCATTGCGGGTACTCCCAGCCTTGAGTGGTATTTGTTTCTGCAACATAGTTCCCAGTGCAGAAAGTGTCTGTCTGCTTACAATGCTGTTTGGCTCACGCGTGGCTTCAAGATGGCTCAGCTGAGACCTTAGCGGTGGTGCTATATTGGCTCCTGACACAGGTTTCATCCTTTTTCTTCACTACACAGAGGGGTACCCATTTTTATTGGATTCCAACACCCTTCCTTTTTTTTCCTTTCTCTTTGCTTCCTGGCCTAAACATTTACTTTTTCTGATCTATTCCTCTAGATTTTGTCTCTTGGGGTCTACCATGGCAAGAGAAAGAAAAAAACAGTTAATTCCAGTTTCATCACAAGCATCCATTGTGGAAACAGTCCCATGGCTCCAGAACCTGTGGCCAGCTCCCCTCTGGCGCCTGGCCCTACTCTCCACTGGTCGGGCTCAACTGAGCCTACTTGAGACCTAACCATACGTCTAAAACATATTCCCTTAGGGGAAGCAGTCCCGGGTCCCCACCCACAATAACTGTGCTGTCCTAAAACACACCCTAAAATTTTCTCAGTATTTGATGCTGAACTTCTGTTTTTGAATTTGCCCATATCCTCTACAGCCAGCCTTTGAGAGCTGCCAGGCTTCTGGTTCTTACAGTTTCTGGCAACATTGAATGGTAAACCCCTCAAGAGTGTTCTGAGTTACCTGGCTTCCTGGGGAGCGGCCTTGCCCTAACCTCTGCCCTCCTCTCCCAGCAGGAGCTTGCCTGTCCCCCGAGATGGTCTGTGGGCCTGGTCCTCTCCAGGTCTCAACATCTTCATATCCCCCCAGGGTGTCTCCTGACACCTCACAGGTTTCTCTTAAGGACATTTCTCTTCTATAGCTGGTCTTGCTTTCTCTCTCTCTTTTATTTTTTCCTTTTTGATGATAGTGGTTTTACTTTTTTATGATTTTTCAGTTACAGTTGACATTTCTCTCTCATTTTCTATTGCTCCTGTTCTGAGAGTAAAACTGTAGCATGTTTTTCAAACCATTCCAGTTCCTTCAGGATCTCCCGAGGTAACCTGACTCCCCTGGGACAGATGGCTCCCAACACAGGCCTTTGCACGGCCTTGCTAGCTTTTGGGTGTGGTTTCATTGAGTTGTTTTTCTATCTCAACCCAAGAAAATGGCATATTCTCTGAAGGGTCCCGATTCCTTGGAATGCTATTGTCCATTAACAAATTATCACCTTTCTGTGGGCAAGCAGGCTTCAGTCTCCCAACTCAGGGGACTAACTCTCGAGAGCTTAGGATGTACTTCCAGGGTGCAGGAGAGAGTTCCTGCTCTGGCAGGAACTCACCAGTCACCACTTCCTATGATGGCCCAAGATTCCCACGCAGGTGACTCCAACCCCTCACTGCCTTTGCAGTTGAAAGTGCCTACATTGGCCCTTGCTGAGGACTCCCCATCCCTGCCCTGCCTCAGAAAACGCAAGCCCTCTGGAGCTGCCTTCACCACCCTGTCCCCTCACAGGTCAAGCCCCCTTGAGGCCTCCCACTGCTCACCAAACCCCAGCAGCTGGGGCTTCCTAAGGCCTCACCTATTAAAGAAAGAACACAACTGTGAGCTTGTGACCACACCCAAAGCCCTGACCTGAGCTGCTAAGATCAAACCCCACGCGGACCCAGCTAACGCAGCAGGGTAGAGCCCGTCACCAGGGCCACGAGTTCAAAGCCAACCACACAACCATAAGCATCAGCTCACAGCATCAAGGCACTGTGAGGAAGCACGAACATTCCCAGGAAACCCCTGCACATACACCAGGCCTCCCCAAAGCCTTCACAGGGGTTACTGTTGTGGACTCAAAGCTCGAAGCCATTGCACAAGAAGATGTGAGTTTGAGAGGGCCTGAGTAGAACAGTTTTCTTCCAGTTCCGATCTCAGGGTCCCTGTCATAGTTGTGGCACACGTGCCAGAGGGCAGGCAGCAGCACACAGCAGAGCAGGCCCAGTGGGCCAAGCCAGGCAGTTCAAGGTGCAGAAGGGGGCTGGGAGAACTACTCCAGGGATGGAAATACCTCATGGGGAAACGCGAGGAGATGACGGGAAAGGGTCCCCCAACCCCACTGGGAACACCAGTGGCAGGAAAGTCAGGGAGGGTGGGGGTGGGCTGGGGAGAGGGTAGCAATGTGGGGTCAACCCTGGACAGGGGCTAAGGTGGGACAAGTTCTTAGAGGGATGGGGGAGTCAGGCAGCACCGTTGTATGGTATGCTGGTGGTGGTCTCCTCTTTGTCCTATGTGTGCAAGTAATCATTTGTATCGTGAAGTATCACATACACAGAAAAATGCATAACAGTTTAACAAATATAACACAGGCACTTGTAAGAACAGAGGAAAAAAATATCACAGCAGAGCCCTGTCAACTCCCATGTGTCCTCCCACCTCCATCCTCCCCCCTCCCCCTTCCCTCCTCTCTCCTCCCTCCTCCCTCCTCCCAGTAGGATCACTATCCTGACTGTGAGGAAAATCGTTTCCTGGCTTTCATCAGTTTTACCACCTAGGCCTGGACCTCTGAACAATGCAGTTTGGGGTTCCCTGTTTTTGAACTTTAAATAAATTGTATTATCTGTATGGCTTGTGAGATTCATCCATGGTGATATTGTACCTGTAGCTTGCTCATTTCATTGCTGTGTAGAATTCTCTGATGTGAATATACCACAATTTGTTTATCCAGTTTATTATTGATGGACATTTGGTTGTTTCCAGATAAGAGTTTCTTTGGGGTACATGCCTAGGAGTGGTTTTTTATGAGTGTGTTACTCACAGCCAATACGAGAGGTGGTAGTGGTATCTTGTGGTGACTTTCATTGCATTTCCCTGATTTTTATCAAGATTGAACACCTTTCCCATTTGAATATACCCTTTTGTGAAGTAGCTTCTAAAGTCCTTTGCTAATTTTTTTTACTGGGTTGTCCATTACCAATTTGTAGGAGTTTTTCTTATATATGTTCTAGTTATGAGCCGTTGGTCAATAATATGAGTTACAAACACTTCAGCACGTCTCTTCACCCTTTTTATGGTGTCATACTAATACAAGGTCAAATGTGTCCATCTTTTCCTGAGCCGTCCATGCTTTTTGTATCTCATTTAAGAAATACTTAAGATGGTATTCTCTTATATGACCTTTTAAGATTTTTGTGTGGGTAGAAATAAGAATTCACCTTGCTCTTTCTCCCTATGGGGTAGTCAGCTGCCCAGTGTCCCTCCTAATTGACCAGGGCTGTCTTCATATAGACTTCAGTGCTGCCCCGATCGTACATTGTGTCCTATACGTGTGGGGAAGTCTGTTTCTGGGATTTCCGTCTTTCCACGGATCTGTCGTCTGCCCCTGTGCTGATTTCATTTTGCCTTCATTGTGGAGCTGGATAAAAAACCTTAACGTTGGAAAAGCAAATCCTCCTACTTTGTCTTTAAGAAAACGTTTTGGTTCCTCTTAGCCCTTTGGGTTCTCATGTAAATGTTAGAATTTAGTTGTCAAATTCCATCCAAAAATTGGTGGGAATTTCTGTTGGGACTGTGTTGAATCATACACCAGACTGGGGAGAAGTGGCATCATTACATTGTTGACGCCAATCTGCAGATGTTTATTCTCTCCATAGTTCTTCCGGGTCCCTCAGGTGTTAGTTTTCTCTGTGGATTCTGCACACCTTGGAAGAATCCTAGGTACAGGGCAACTTATTCTGCAATTGTTTGCTTGTTTCCTTTCCTCCCTCTTCCCTCATCTTCTCTCCTTTGAATGTATGAAGTCGTATTCTGTATGGTGTCTGTAGTCATCTTATTCTGAAAAACGTCTGTTTCTGCATTGATAACTCAGTGCATGTATTCTAAATAATCTCCTGTCCTGCTTGTTTGGTAGACACGTAACTGTAGATTCTACATGGGCGTAAGTGTTAAACTTGTATAAATTCACACCCTTCGTGTCCTTCTTTGGCTTTTTATAGCCCCAGCATCCTTAATGTCAACACAAAGATGAGCCTTCTCTACATTTTGAAATGGCAATAGAGGAACAGTAAAGGCTGAACTTTCTTCTCTGTTTTGTAGCTATGTTTTGTTTGGACTGGCTGCAGCTCACTAAGGAATCACCCCGTCACTGAAGGACTCATCCCTGGAAACAGGGCTTCTTTCTGGAACCTTTCTTAGCACATAGCTCTCACTCAGGCTTTGGTGTTAGAAGACGAGTCCTATGGATGGGCTCATTATCAGGCGTTACTATTGCCTGGTCTGTTGTCTGAGGCGCCGGGGTTATTAATTACACTGCCTGAATGGGAGGGTTGGGGGGGAAGCTCCTCCCACCTCTTATCTGACTGCTTCCTCTTGTTTTTTCTCTTCTGTTCATCCATCCAAACAGGATGCTAGGGAGCAACGTCACCCGGGCATCATGAGCCCCAAGCTCTGACTGACAGATTCATTCACACTCTTCTCCAGAGCCATGTGTTCATTGGAGGGGGTTTGGCCCCTGTGTCACGTCCAGCACGACATGAGCTGGGGGAAGCGAGAAAGGCGGCGCGGGGCTAAGAAAAGACAGTAGTCAAAAATAGTGTGCAAGTGGGGCCAAGGGACTCAAGCCTCAAGGACTGAGTCCCGAATCAGGCCAACGCATAGTTTTTATTGGTTAACTTCTAAGGAGGTAAAAGATTGTTAATCTCAAGATCTGTGTGTTACGTGGCCTGCCGGCTGTCTTTCCAAAAGTACCCATTGTGTTCCAGCCTGAACTTTGCCTTCACACACACACACAACTCCAAGGAATCCATTGAAGGGGAGGGACCGATATAATTCCATCAGGTCTCAGTTTGCTGAGACTTCCCCTCAAAGGAGCTTTGCCGATATCTCTCCATAGGGCCTCAGTTTGCTGAGGCACTCCCTTGTGACATCCTGGGAAGAGCGCGGGGAACAAACGGTTTGGCAGCTGTAAGGCAACACCCCTGGTTCTCTCCAGACCCAAAGTTGGAGTTGAAATCTGGGTATTCATCAGAATTTAAAAGTAGTCAAAAGGATGAATTAAACTCTTAGGGTCTTTTCATTTCTCTCTGAACAAGAAAGAAATGGGCTTATTTTATAAACAAGAATATTATCCTCTGAATTATCAGCAAACGTGTGAGAAGACTCATCACCCGAAGAGTCAAGTTTTCTCCGGTAGAAAAACTAAAAGGCCCTGACAGAGTTCCACTGATTTTGTTGTGTGTGGATGTTCTGACATCACTCTGCTTTTTTCACTGGCCAGGTTTATCTTCAGGAAGGCTCAAAATACCCTGAAATTCATGCCATCTTTGAGGAGCATGCAACAGTTGCCATGAGCATTGCCTCCGCAGGAAAGCGACTGATGTGAGGGAACAAACTTCTCAGGAAGGAGGAGTCTGGCACTGATAGGGTTTGCAGATAGAAATGAGCAGAAGGAGAGACCTGGCCCCGGTTAGAAAGACCCTTGCTGCAGCTCCTACTTGGGTCAAGACCCCTTGCAGCTGCCCCCACTTAGGGCACCAATGCCTTAGTAACCCAGCAGGATTCTGGGTTTTACACATACTCCCTAAATCAAAGGGATATGTTGTTGAAAGCTAGGGAAAGAGAGAAACCATCCCGTTTATCAGAATATACATCTTGCTTCTCAGGACCATTTTTAATGAGCTTCTCAGATAAATCATGGGAAATTAACAGGTCCACGCTTACGCTCAGGGAGGCAACCTGGAGAATCAGAGGGGAGGACAGGACACCTCAGCAGAGAAAGAGAAAATAACAGGGAGGGAGAGGGGAAGACAATTCTACCAATAGAGATAAAAACTCTCACACAATGTAAGAAGAGGCTGCTTCCCTCTCTTGGGTCAGCCTGCTCCACGTCTCAGAGGGTACTTGCTTTTACTAATAAACTTCTTGCCGTTCTATGCTACACAATCTCTGTCTCTTGAGTAATTCTTTCTTCAAGAACACAAAGAGCCAAAATACATCATTCCTAGTAACAGCACCAAGAGGTCCTGATTCATAAGCCAAATTGAAAACTGTGGCATTTGTTGCAGCTCCATTCTCACTGCTGTCTCACTGCTCACCCACATGACACTCGAGACATCTGAGGCCCCTGTGCTTGCACGCTGCCTGGTGGACACAGTGGGCAAGTCACTTCAGGAGAGCAAGACCAGACGGATTGACATTTGGCAGGTAGGGAGGGAGGCAGGCAGGGGGGAAACTGAAGGCAGTAGGGAGCAGCTGGAGGAGGGAGGACCTGGGATGGAGCCAGGATGAGGCCTGAGAGGTAAGGCCCCCAAAGCGGTGTGGGGAAAGGGTCCCTGCTTCCCCCAGTGCTGGGGCAGTTTGAAAACACGCTTGTCGGTTACCAATGAAATCCAGTGGACCCACCAGGGGAACAGAATCAAGAGGATGCCTAAGAGTGACTGGGTTCTTGTCTCTTCGCAAGAAACAATTCAAGAGCGAGACAGATGCGGGAAAGCGAAAGCGATTTATTGAAAATAAAAGTAGGTGCACACTTGAGAGGAAAGTGCGGGGAACTCTCAGAGGAAGTCACGATTGGGGGTTTTTATCCCTGGAGGGTGGGAATTGAAGAGGTTCCACTGATGTGATTCATTCATGTCCTCCCCCTTAGGTAGGAACCCTCTACTTCCTGCATTTTCTTCCTTATATGGTTCCTCCATATCTGTCATGGCATCAGGCGCATGATGGGAGTCGTGGTAACCGCAATGCAAATGACATTATAATGACATTAAAATTAGATAAAGGTCATAAGTATTATAGTGTTTCCCCGAAAATAAGACCTAGCCGGACCATCAGCTCTAATGCGTCTTTTGGAGCAAAAATTAATATAAGAAAATTAAACCTTTGCCATGAGTTGCAAATATTTTTCCCAGTTTGTCATATGGCTTTTGACCGTGGGCAGGCTTTGGAGATACATTTATTAAACTCTTCTTCAGGATTTGTGTAATTCTTGGGCTTTCCCAACTCCACAATTATTAAACTATTTCCCATGGTTTCTTCCAGGACTTCTTGTTATTTTATTTTGACATTTACGTTTTTGCTCCATCTGGAATTCCCCCCATCAGGTCTGAAGTGTGGCTCCATCTTTTATTGTAGGTGCCTTATATTAATTTATATTAATTATAAATTATATTAATATAATTTATATTATATTATATTATTATATTAATAATATATTAATATAAGACCGGGTCTTATATTAATTTTTGCTCCAAAAG
The DNA here is from genome assembly GCF_004115265.2 of Rhinolophus ferrumequinum. NCBI lineage: Eukaryota > Metazoa > Chordata > Mammalia > Chiroptera > Rhinolophidae > Rhinolophus > Rhinolophus ferrumequinum. The sequence continues at coordinate 22,610,006 of NC_046308.1, forward strand.
ACGCATTAGAGCTGATGGTCCGGCTAGGTCTTATTTTCGGGGAAACACGGTAGCTTTGCTGGATGAAACAGGTTCTTATTTTTCTCCAGCTGCAAGTATCGAATACAGTCACTTATTACTTGTAGAACTACTGAGGCACCTCACCTTGTACCCTGGAGAGGGTTGTCAATTTCCTAGGCTATCCTGCCTCAGACCAAGTACAAAAGGGGTTTAATATGGAATGAAAGTGGCATTTCAGCAGTGGGGTAGGATGGAGGGATTTAACAGATAATGAGGGGACAGGTGGGTGGCACCTACAATAAAAGATGGAGCCACACTTCAGACCTGATGGGGGGAATTCCAGATGGAGCAAAAACGTAAATGTCAAAATAAAATAACAAGAAGTCCTGGAAGAAACCATGGGAAATAGTTTAATAATTGTGGAGTTGGGAAAGCCCAAGAATGACACAAATCCTGAAGAAGAGTTTAATAAATGTATCTCCAAAACCTGCCCACGGTCAAAAGCCATATGACAAACTGGGAAAAATATTTGCAACTCATGGCAAAGGTTTAATTTTCTTATAAAGAGCTTTAAAACAAACAATCCAGTGGGAAAATGGGCTTGAGGATTTAGTTTCCGAAACAGGAGAAATGACTGGTCACCAAATGAAAAGATGATCAACTTCCTAATAAGAGAAATGCAAATTATGATCTTTTGGCTTGAGAGAAAAGCATTTTCCCCATCAGACGGCAAAAGCCAAAACAGGTTGGGAGGGCCTGTCGTGCCCAACTGGGTGGTGCCATAGACCTCCCTCTAGGAGGGACATCTGGCCACATTCAAACAGCACCACCACCTTTGACCAAGCAATTCCACTTCTAGGAACCTATCCTACAGATATACTCACTCATGTGCGGAATTCAGTATAGCAGAGCTAAGAGCTGAAGACCGAATAAACATTCATGATAGGGGCTGGTTAAATGGAATCATGACCTGTCTCAGCAAGGGAATATTGGAGACTCTTCAGGTACTGAGATAGAATTTTAAGTGTAAAAAAAAAAAAAAGCAAAATGCAAAACTTGTGTAGAATATGCTACCATTTGTGAGGGGAAAAAATTGGGGGTGGGGATGTGAGGTTATCCACAGTTGCTTGTGTATATATAAAATGCCTCTGGAGGGATTTGAGAGAGGGTTACCCTGTGGAGGGGAGGTAGCAGGAGGGGATCCTTAGAATGCTTTGAATCGAGCCATGTAGACATATTACCTATTAAAATGAAAATAAAATTACGTGTGCAAGAAACCAGGTCGCAGGGGAACATGGTCGCAGGGGACATGGGGGTGAGACTTCTCATTTGTGACCTTTGGATTCAGAGCCCTGTCTGGATGTTTTGGGGGCTAGACCCACGAGAATATGGAATCCAGACCCTATTGTCCCCGAATGGCAGCCAAGGCTCCAGGAGTGAGGAGAGCCAATTTCTGAAAACTGACAATTTTTGTCTCTTTTATGTGGGCTTCAGAAGTGAACGGTATGCTCACTTAGCCAGGAGGGGAAATCTGGGCAAGTGGCTGGTGGATTTGCATTAGGCTTCCTAACACCCCCAACCCTACCCTGGTTCTGGAATTCTCACTGGGAGGCCCAGAGGGCTGGGACCTGGCTGTGCAACTACTCAGCTGGGAAGGGGTGGGGCTGGGCTCGCAGGAGAGGGCTTCACAAAAACATTGCTTTGGGGGCCAACACTTACTTGCCCAGTGGGGCAAGGAGTCAAGGAAAACATAGGTAGCCCCAAAACACTGGAAATTTCCTAAACCCCTGGGATTGGCTGACCTCCCCCAGATAACTGAGGGTCGCCTGGTACTATTTTTATCTACTGCTTTAGAGGCAGCAGGGTAACCCCAAGTCCTGACCTGCCAGCTCCTGTGACTGGTGGACCCCTTGGTGTGGGCCAGGGTCCACACTGAAGGCTCCAGTGCATTCCTGCAGGAGCCATGTGCCCACCTCCAGCACCTCCCAGCTTTGGGTGGAGCCGACCTCGAAGATACCTGCCCACATTCCCTTATTGCCCAAAAAAGGGGTTTCACAATTTATCAAAACCTTAGTACAGGCATATGCTACTTGCTCACTCCTTTCCTGCCATCTATGCCGGAGACTGAGATGACCTGTCATGCTCCATGATTGAGGCAATATGTAGGAAAGACATCTGGTGAATCCCTTCATTTCACAGATGGGGGAAACTGAAGCCTGGCGGGGGAGTAGAGCAGGTCGACTCTGATCTCCCAAGGGAAGAGGACATTAAACTCTGGGGAGTGGGTGGAGGCGGGCCCTGAGGCAGAGGTCTCAGCTGAGGCTGGAGTAGGAAGCAGTGGGGTCTCTGCAATGAAGGCATGCCTGGGGAGGTGGGAGGCCCATGGGTGAGCGTATAGTGCTGGGATTACCAGAATGGACAAGCTCTAAGAGACCCTGGGGCTGCTGCCCAAAGATCACAGAGCCGGGTGCAGCTGCCTCTCGATGTCCACAGGTTGCTGGGGGACACAGAAGAAAAACCCCAGCTCACAGGACCTGAGCCGAAGCAGACGGGCCTTGGTGTCGTCCTACACCTGGTGGCCTCAGGTAAGGCTCCCGAGAAGGGCATGGCGTGGGGCTCACAGTGGGCAGATGGGGGACAGGCATTCCATGCAGAAGGAACAGGACCAGAAAGGCAAGGCGTGAGGCTGCCAGGACTGGCTGTCTCTTGGCAAACAATGGCTGTGTGGAAAATCATGTTGTCCCGCAGGTGAGGGCCTTCATCAGCAGATGGCATGATGCCACTAGAGTAACACTTTATCTGTTCCACACCTCAGTTTGCGGTGTTATTTGGAAATGAGTTTTTGCTGCCATTCTGAAGGCTGACCACACTCCTGTGGGCCCTAGAGCCACTGCAGTTTGAGGGACAGGCTGCTCGATGAGCAGTGAAGCCCATGCTTTGGAGGAAATGGGGCTGACGAGGGAGTGACTCGGGTGGGGAGAGGATATGAAACGAGGGTGGGGTGCAGGGCTGGCTATTAGCTCCAGGGGACTTGGGAGCATGGTGGGGAGAGCCAAGAATATAGGTCCCTTTTTCCTTTCCAAGGAGCCATTACCTTGCAGGTGTCCCAGCTGGCCACTGAACCTGACACTTCCAGATTCGTGAGGGGCAGCTCAGATCCAAAAGCTAGGCTTAAATGAGTGGGACCTTTGGCTGCAGCTGGGGCCATGCTCCCCATCCCAACAGAGATGGGTGTTGGCCTCCACAGCCTTTCATCCAGGACAGAATGACCCTGAGGTAAACTGGAGCAAGCCCCTCAGAGTCTTTTGTGGAAGTGGAGTGTCTCCCCACCAAAGATAGGTCACATCCTTCCAGGCTCCCCCAAGCTGATTCTCCTTTCTCACTGCTTTTCTGGAAATAAACCCTTGCTGCCCAGCGGTAAGATGACTGAGGCTGAGTGGGGAGAGCACCCCCAGCACCTGGACTGAAAAGAAGTAATCCTCAGGCATCTTGATGAGCAAGCTGGCAAAGGTAGGCTGCCCCCGAGGACAGACATCACAGCCACGAATGCTGTGATGGAAGAGAGGCAGGGAGGGTGTGGATCCATGTGGAAAGCACCAACTAACTGAGCTCAGCAGCCCTGGGCCGGGGTTGTTCTAAAGTTGCCATAATCAAGCCTGGGCTGTGCACCCAGAGCTTTCTGCCCATGCCTCCTGGGTATTCACAGTGACACCACATAGTTGACAGGCACAAGGGCAGGGCCACTGGCAGCCATCCTAAGGAAGGAGTCACTTCCTTAGGAGTCACTGCCTGTGGCTCAGGCAGGCCTGCTCGTCACTCCCAACGTCAAAAGGGCAGTAACAGTCTTCAAAGGCTTGGCCCAGGAAGCAACCCTTATCCCTAGTTTCCAAACTCAAATTCACTTAAACTCCATGGAATTTTAAAAATCACCTTCCAAGTAGGACGTCCTTGGCCAGATAGAAGCTGAAGAAGAACAAGGGCTATCAACAGCTCTGGGCTACCAGGAGTCCAGAGGTGAGGCCCCACCTTTACCAAGCCCCAAGGAACAGTGTTCACACAGCCCAAGGAGCCCCCTCTGTGCAAGCCGCTGAAGTAAACTTGACTTCTCCCACAGAGCAGGCAGTGCAGGAAGGGCCAATCTGGTCCTTCACTTTGGGCGACACAGGTGCTGACCCTAGCCGACTAGTGCCAGCTCCAAGCAGGTGAATCCCCAATGCCAGTGGCTGGCCCTTGCTTGGCCATTTGCCTGGGCACATCACGACTCTCACATCATCGGGTGGCGAGGCATTCCAGCCCAAGTCAACTGGCCTGGGCAAGGAGCACTTCCCAGCCAGTAGGATGGGCAACAGGGCAGCCAAGGACCCTGTGGTCCAGGTGTTGGCACTGAAATTGCCCACCATCCTATTACTATCCCCACAAAGGAGCCCCCACACTTGACTGGAGGGATCCTCAGCCAGAAGACTCCAGGCCCAAACAATGGGATTTTCCAGATCAAGAAACTGGGGCACCAGCCTAGCAGAATGACCTGGGACGAAGGGGGGGGGCCTCTCTCCTCAGGGTACCCTTTGCCCAACTGGAAGATGGAAGGGGAAAACGGGGCTGAGAGAAAGGTCCAGGACCAGCTGATCCTACAACCTCTCAGGCTAATCAGATTTGGAGCCCAACCCCTCCCTTCCCCCCACCTTCCCTGCCAGACCTAGCCCACGTGGTGGCCCTGCCCCTGCGGATGGGAGACTCAACTCTGGGGGGAGACTCAACTCTGGGTTCCTTCCCAGCTGTCATAAACCTGCCGTGGGAGGCTTCCATTTTAGTTTCATTCCTGGGTCTGTGGCCAGGACAGGATGCCAACCAAGACTGGGCCTTCTGCTGGGGGCGCAGGAGGGAAAGACTGAGCAAAAAGCACCGGGCAGCAGATTCTGAGGGGGCACCTCTCCCAGCCTTGGTTCTCCACTGTCCCCGCCCCCTAGAGATGCCTCCATAAGCCAAGGAAGTCCGAGGCAGCCGCGTTCTCCAAACCGTTTATTTCTCTCGACCGGGAGGTGGGAGCACGGCGGGCAAATACCGCAGGCGGCAGGGCCTGGTGCAGGCGGGTCCCGGGCAGCCCTCAGGCGAAGGTGGAACTGTTCCAACCCACGTTGGCCGCGTTCATGTCGTAGTAGTTGATGTAGATCCTGCGAGGGACAGAAGTCGAGCTGAGCTGGCCGTGCGGTCGCGGGCCGCGCGCCCCCTGCCCCCCGGCGCCCCCTACCGCACCTGTCCGGGCTGACGCGCAGGCGCTCGGCCAGCAGGCCGCACAGCAGCTTGCTGTAGGTGCGGTTTTGCGCGCCGCCGATCTTGCCGATGCTGTGCAGGCTGCAGAGTGCACAAGGCTCAGTGGAGCCACCGAAGGCCATGAGCTGGTCCGGGACCACGTGCACCGCGATGTACTGGGGGGAGAGGAAGAGAGGGCGCGGTCAGAGGATCCGAGCGACCTCGCCGGGCCCGGGGCGCCCCCCGTCCCTTCCCCGCCCGGAGTCGCCTCCCTTCGCCCCAGCTCGGGACCACCTCGGCCGACGGGCACCCCCTCTTCCTGTTCCCTCCCGGCTAACCTGGGCCGGCTTGCCAGTGGCCTGCGCCAACTGCTGGGTGAGCTCGGAGAGGAGCCCGTCCGGCACGGAGGCGCGGGGCACGTTGGTATTCACCACGAACATCGGCATGATGGAGGGATGGCAGGAATAGGGCACAGGAACGGAAATGCGCGGGACTGCAGCGGGAGAACCTGAGCTACGTGACCAACGCCCGCCGCAACTTCAGGGCAGCTGCGGTCCCGCCTCCCATGACGCAACCGCCGGCGGAGGCCCCGCCCCCGTGAGGCCGCGGCTCCCTCCCGACTGGTGACGTCGCGCCGGGCAGGACTCCGGAAGGGTGGGCCTGCCCGTCCTCCAGCGAAAGCCATAGCCCCGCGCAACCCCTCAAAGCCTTTCTCCACTTGGCTGTCTGAAATCTGCCTGTCCCTCGTTTTTTATCAGTCCTTTCATTTAGTTACTGATATTTACGCAGTGACCTGTATGTGCCTGGAGCTGGGACTACAGCAGTCAATAGGACAGATGGTCCCTGACCCTCCAGGGGCTCAGAGCTGGCCCAGTAGCTGAGGTCGTAGCTCATTCCATCTCACACTCACTGAGCTCTTGTGTGTCCTGAGTCCCCAGGGCAACATGTCCCCAAGAACTACAGTCCTGTGTGTATGTATGTATGTGAGAGAGAGAGATTGCTGTAGGTGGGAAGAAAGATGCCACAAGGGAGTCAACATCCAGCTCCGTTCCCTCCACTCCCCTCTCCCTTTCAGAGTGAGAGAGCATGCTGGGAGGCTCCAAGGGGAGGGGCAGAGAGTAGGAGGTGAGGCCCAGACAGAGCTCCATGGGCCAAAGGCAGCAACAGCCTGAGAGCCTACCCCCAACTTGAGGTGCCCTGGGCAACTTCTCTGCAGGTCTGGAAACTTCAGCTCTTCAGGGAATCCCCACCCTAGTCAGGCCCTCTAGGATGCCCTCTCAGACATCTTTGTCTTTTCACTAACTGTCAGCTCAGTGGACATCTAGTGGATACCAAGCACACACGACTAAATACTGGCTGAATGAATGAATGGGTGAATGAAGACAGCCATGACACAGCAGGAAGAGGACAGGGCAGCAACAAAGGCCAGGGATGAGCCTGCAGGCCCTGTCATCACTGAGTAGAAGGACCTGTGGCTAAGTGGCCACCCCCATTCCATCTCTGAGGAACCCCCGGTCAAGGTGTCACACTGGGGAATGGATCTCTCTCAGGTGCTGGAGGAGGCATGCTGCATTTGGCCAAGTCCTCAGAGCTCTCCAGGAAGGTCCTGTCCTTGGTCTCTGGTAGGTGCAATCGGTTAAGGTGGCATGGTACAAACTGGCCTTGATGATGGCCACTGATGCACTGATGTACTCCATGCCATGTGTCATGCGGGGTCCCAGCTCCTGCTCCCCACCCAAGAACGCAGGATATGGTGAGGCCAAAAAGGAACACCAACGGAGCCATGGATAGGGGAGTCATACCACTATATTCTCGCTGGCGGCTGGGTTGGAGACACAGGAAGCAGGAGCCACACTATCCGCAATCTGCCGTCCACTTCTCTGCCAACCAACCAACCCACCCCCGCCCCCAGCACAGCCACGGCAGTTATATCAGTGACCAATGGCTAAACGGCAACAGCTGAATGGCTACCCAGCCACAGCGGATGGCCATCTGATCACAGCTGATGGCCGTCCAATAACTGAGCCAGCATCTTTCCACGTGAGGCCAAGAGCCTAGAAATTGCTCTCCGGGACTCTGTCCCCACACTGTGTCTCCTGCCCAGGAGGCTCTTCTGAGTCCTAACAGCCAACTCAGCATTTCCTGCTTTTATGTCCAAATCTAAGCGCATTTCTTTTCCTCCCACACCTGACTGCCTGCCAGTGAAATGTACCTCCCTCCACTGTCCCTTTATCCTCACTTCTCTCCACCCACCTCGTTACCACCACCTTAGTCTAAGCTAGCTGGCATCACCTTTGGCCTGGCTTGGACTCTGGAGAGAAGCCCATTTCCCTGACCCTGGCAGCAGATCTGGCCATGTAATTTCCCTTGCCCAGTGAAATGTGAATAGAAGTGACATGAGTGACTCCAGACAGAAGATTCAAGAGCCAGCACCTGTGTGGGGACAGAGCCCACAGTTTCCAAGGTCTCGGCCTCACGTGGAAAGGTCCTGGCTCAGGTAGTAAATGGCCAACAACTGTGCTTGGATGGCCATCAGCTGTGGCTGGTTGGCCGTCAGCTGTAACCAGTGAGTCACTGGCCATTTATATAACTGCCGTGGCTACGCTAGCAGGAAGTGGTGGCTAGCAAGAAGATGGTGGCTGACAAGCACGGATTGCAGTTAGCACGGTGGAGTGCGGGTTGCAGATTGCAGAGAAGTGGACGGCAGGTTGCAGATCGTGTGGCTCCTGCTTCCTGTGTCTCCAACCCAGCCGCCAGCGAGAATATAGTGGTCTGACTCCCCTATCTATGGCTCCGTGGGTGTTTCTTTTTGGCCTCACCATGTCCTGTGTTCTTATGTGGGGAGCAGGACCAGAGACCCCACATGACACCCTGCATGACAACCTGGTTTGCTGCTATCTGAGATAATGAGAGTGGGTGATAAGGTGGAGCCTGGCCAGCAAACACCCATAATGCTCCTGTGGTTGAGCCACTGCCATTTTCAGGTTATAGTAGCATAGGGGGGGACACCCCTGATCAGAACAGCCTCTGAGCCATTTGCCATCAGCTCTTACTCTCCCCCAACCTGTTTCCAATAGTGAACACCAATTTTCTGTGGAGGTGCTATGATTCCCACCTCCCCCTCTTATTAGCGTGGACATTTGGCTAACCTCTATAAGCCTCAATTTCCCCAATTTCCCCTGTAATTTGGGGATGACAGCAGTGTCCACCTTACAGGGGGGTGTTGTGAGGACCAAGTGGCCTAAATACTGGTGACAGTCACTTCTGATAGAAGTAGTATTGTCACAATGCCCTGGGTGACCTCCCTGCCTACATCTTGCACCACACTCTTGTTCTCTGGTCTTGTGCACTGCCCTTCAGTGCCATGCTGCTGGCTCCTGATTCCTGGCTCTTGGCTCAGGCATTGGTCCTGAAATTAGGTTTGCCCACACTTTCCTTCGTCTGACTTGGACTCAGTTCCTTGGGAAAGCCCTCAGAGCTCCTGGCTCTGTCGGGTCCTGTAATGTGCCAAGCATCTGCCCTGTCCTTCGAGGCCATCACCACATTTCTATCTGTGAGGTAACCATCCTTTCTAGGCGGTAAATCCATGAGAATGGAGACCATTGCTGTCTGCGTACCTTCTGACCTGGTACCTCAGTGGTAGCCAGAGAGCCTCCAAATATGTCCACACTCCAATCCCCAGAACCTGGGAATATGTTAGGTTACATGGCAAAAGGCACTTCACAGATGTTAATTAGGGTTATGGGATATAATTAGGGAGATTATCATGGATTATCTGGGTGGGTCCAATGTAAGAGGTCACATGACCCCTTAAAAGCAGAAAATTTTTTCCAGCTAGTCAGATGCAGCAGAACGGGATGTCAGAGACTCGAAGCAGAAGGACTCCGTGTGCCGTTCCTGACTTTGAGGTTGAAGGGGACCTCAGCCAACTGCAAGGAGCTGAATTCTGCCAACAACCTGAATGAACATGGAAGTAGGCTCTTCCCAGTTGACCTGAGACACCTTGACGTCAGCTGTGTGAGACCTTAAGCAGAAGACCCAGTCACGCCGTATTGGGTGACTGACCCACAGAAACTGTGAGATAATAAATGTGTGTTGTTTTAAGCTGCGAAATTTATGGTGATTTGTTCTAGGAGCAATAGAAAAGTAATACACCTGGCATCAATAGGGTTCAATAATTATCGGCTGAGAAACAGGCACCAGGTGGCGTTTTAGCAGATGTGGCCGCCGCCCTGCCTGAGACCCTCCTCTCTTTCCTCCTCACTGACAGAATCCCAGTTCTCTTTGGTTAGAACATTCGCTGCCCCAGAGCCCCTGGCAACCAGGTGTGGCTGTTTGAGGCAGCTGTGGCTCACGTACTGTGTGGGGTTGATGGGGAAGCAGCTGCTTTGCTGACGGAGGTGTCACCCTACCCCCTTCCTCTTGCTCCCGCCTGCAGTTTGGATATAACCCCCGGTTGTGTGGCATCTGTTGAGCAACCAGAGCTGAAAAAACACAGGCAAAGGAGAAGGAGTGGTAAACCAAGGGAGCCTGGGGCTCTGACAGCTCTGCCCATTGACAGCTCTTCAGCTGCCATTTGGTTAAAGAAGAGAAATAAACCCCTCTCTGTTCAAAGCACAGCTTGTCAGAGTTTCAAGCCCAGTGCAATTCCTGGCTGTTGCAGAGGACTGCTTCAGTGTCACATCCTGTGTAAGGGCTGTTGGACAGGGAAGGGGGTGGGAAGAAAACCTCACGAGGTAGGGAGATGTCACGAGATGAGGAGAACTGTAGCGCACACTGAGTACCCGGCAGACCCTGCAAGTGGGCAGCCAGCTCTGGGTTGAACAGCTCCAAGGGCAGGACCTGAGTTACCTGAGTTACCCGTGCTGGAGGGAGGAAGGCCGTGGTAAGGGAGAGCCTGCAGCTCCCCTCGAGTACGACCCGCTTATCCCCTCGCTGCCTTTCCCTGACGTGGACCGGTCATCACTCCACGTCTGTGGATGGCGGCCCACCTTCCCACCACTCCCACTGCCCCCTCACCAGCCTCATGTCCCTCAGCATCCCGCCCCAGCCATGATTCATCACTCCCTCCTGCCCCAACAACCCAGGCAGCCCTGGCCCCTGACCATCCCCCATTCGCCAGTCCCCTTGCCCTTTTTCACTCAATGTGGTAAAAGTTGCAGCAAAGACAAGCAAAGACACCCTATCCCCCTTTAGTCATAGTGGAAGAAGACCTGGGGGGTCGTCACCCCACTGATGACCCCTACCCAGCCATACGTAAAGGTACAGGACTGTAAAGACGGGTGTCTGCCAGGAGACCACTGTCGCGTCCTGCATGACAAGAGCTATGGGAAGCAAGAAGGGCTGCGCAGGGTTAAGAAAGACAGTAGCCAAGAGTAGAGTGCAAGCTGGGCCAAGGGACTCAAGTCTCAAGGACTGAGCTCCGAATCGGGCCAACGCATGGCTTTTATTAGTAATCATACAAGGAAGTAAAGTTTGATTTTTCCATGGTCCACAAGTCACGTGCCTGACTGCTGTTCTTCCCGAAAGCCCCCATCGTGCTCCAACACGTACTGTGCCTTCACACACACACGTATAACTCCAGGGAATGGAATCACTGTACTGAAACCATCAGATAAGAGAGCCTGACCGAGATTATTCCATCGGTTTCCAGCTTTCTGGGACCCTCCCCCAAAGAAGCTTTACCGACATTATTCCATCGGGTCTCAGCTTTCTGAGACACTTCCTTGCGATGTCATGGGGAAGGCGTGGGGAACACACAGTTCGGCAGCTATAAGGCAACGGATCACCACACTGCAGAGAAAGGCCCAGGGGTCACGGCCAGCAGAGTGATCCGGACTGAGTCACTTAAACCCACTGAGCTGCATTTTCGTCATCTCAAAATGGAGATGGTAATTTCTTTTCCATAGACTTGTGTGAAGATTAAAGGAGACAAGCTCAAAGTTCCTGGCATACAATAGGTGCTCAATAAATGCCACCTGATCTTACTGCATTGTAACCAAGTGTCCTGGAGCAGGAAATGGGCTAACAGGACTGAACCCTAATGGTGGGCATCCCGACAGAGCGGGCAACTGTGCTTTCCTTCCCTGGTGGCCAGGTCCTGTCCCCACCCACTCCTCCCTTTGACCGGTCACACCAAAGTTGAGGCCAGTCTGCTCGGAAGTCCCCAGGAAATGGGCCTGCTCCAACTGCTGCACAGGAGGTGACAGTGGCGCAGCCCAGCTCAGACTCATGGACAAGAGCCATAAGCAGCCCATAGCAACCTGTCCCAAAGGTTGTGTACTGAGCTTCTTGGAAATCCTCATTTCCTGGAACATGGAGGTGTAAGCAGGCACCTTGTGGGGAGAGGGGTTCAGAGAGTGTGGGGACACTGGTCATTGTAGTGACATGGAAAGAGACCATTGGAGGGTCTGGCTCCCATGACTATAGAATAAATTCTCCAGCCTGGCCTTCAGTCTCCCACCCCCCATCGAGAACACCTCTCCCCCATGGATTCCAGGTGAATGCTGGCCTTCCCCTCTTGCACCTCCCCTATCCCAGGCCTTTCCCAGCCCCATTCATAGCACCCAGGAAGCTTTCCCAGCTGGAAACACACCCATCTCCAGGCCTTCTCACCCTGGGACCTGCGTGGATGCGTTTTCAAGGTCTGCCTCCAAAGAAAGTGTGTCCGTGCATGTGAGTGTGTGTGTGTGTGTGTATGTGTGTGTGTGTGTACACACCAGGGCCTGGAGCCTTGTTTCCTTCCCCTCTGTGTCCACCCTCTCCTGGCTCTCAGTCTCCTTCACTGGCTACCTTAAGCAAGAGAGGGCTAAGTAGGCAAAAAGTTGGCATCTGCCCCTGGAATGCCGCTTCACTTGCCAGGGCCATGAGGATGGGACCTAGGCTCCCCCTTAGTGCCTTTGTCTCTTTCTGGGTGTCTGGTTCTCTCTACCCTTCACTGACACCCTGCTGCCTACAGAATGGAACCAGGAAACCAGTGGGACACAACTTCACCTCCTGCAGGCTCTGTGGTGAGGGTCACCTGTAGGCCCCCCGCCTGCCTCTGCTGAGCCTGAGCTGTGCCCTCCATGCCTCTATTACGGCCCGAGCATCAGAGAGCGCTGGCTCAAGCCCCAATTCCACCACCAACCCACAGTGTCACCTTGGACCTCTCAGGGTGACCCCTGCACCCCCCAGACAGAATGGGGATCAGGTAGCAGAATATCCAGGGCAGAGGAGGCAGTGTGGGGCAGTGGTCAAGACCACCAGGCCCTGCCATCTAGTGATGTGACCTTCATGTGCCTCTGCGTCTCCTGTGTAAAATGGAATAATAAAAGTTCTTATTTCATGGGGCCCTTGTTAGGATTAAAGGGACCAACACTTGTTAAGCCCTCAGAACCATCCTGACAGGCCGAAAACCCTCCACAGATGTCAGCCCTGAATGGCATTGTGGAGAGACTTTCACTTTCTGTGAGCTGAGGGTCACTGCCTCCTCTCAACCCTGGGCACAGCTGAGGATAGGGACTGAGGTGGCCGCCTCAGGACACAGTGGGCCCTGAGAAGGATATGTAAACCGAAGGGTCAACGAATGATTCAGCTGAGGCATGGAGAGTGACCTGTGTCCCAACAAGGAGAAACTATTGTCTCAAGGGTCCGAGAGAGAAGGGGATGAGAGCAAATGCGGGAGAACTGACTGCAGCCCTTGGAAGCTGTGGACAGAAAAGGGGCTACATGTTAAACTTGACAAGCTCAGGGGACTGAAAATAACCACATAGGATGGCGTGAACAGAAAAATTCCTAAGAGACAACCAAGATGGCGCAGTAGGTAAACATTGTGTTTACCTTCTCTCACAACCTCATCAAAATTACACCTAATCTACAAAACAACCATTATTGACAATTGCCTGAAATAAAGCTGATCTGAAGGCTTTCAACTAAGGGCTTTCAGCAGAAGCCACCTTCAGACTGGTAGGAAGGTCAGAGACGTGGAACGGGCTGGTCCCACACCCACATGGGACCATTGAAGATCAGAAGGGCCATTTCAGCTGTGGGGGTCCCCCTATCCCCTAAAGGAGTGAGCGATCCCAGCCTCACCCCAGCCCAGGATTCCAGTGCTAGGAAGAGAAATCCCCATAATTTCTGGTTGTGAAAACCAGCAGAGATTGTGGCGGAGACTGAGTGTGGTTGCACTCACAGGCGCTCCTCTTAAAGGGACTGCGTGCAGACTTACCCACCAGTGGAATCACTTGCTCGGAGCTCCAGCCCTGGAGCAGCAGCTGGAAAGGCAGCAGGGACATATGGTGGGGAATTGAGTTGTCTGCATTGGGACAGGGGCTGGAGAGGCAGCTTTCTCCTGGGTGGGGGAGCTGGCAGAGGCCATTGATTCTTTGTTGAGCCCTCTTCTTTCCCGGCATGTGAACACAGGCGGCTGCCCTTTCTGAGTCTCCGCTGTTCGGTCACCCCACCGTGGCGATTTGAGACCTGGCCCCATCCAACTTTCGGGCACACCCAGGCTGCTTTCAGTGGCTTTTTTGTGCAGACCACCTGCCTTGGCTCAAGCTGCAGACTTTCCTAGGGGCTCTCAAAGGTTTGCGGAACCCAGACGAGCAGCATCTGGCTTGAGCGTGTCCCATACCTCTGGCTGAGCAGCCCTAAGCCAGCACTAGCAGCAGCCAGCCTTGGTTCATGGCTTGGCCTCTCAAAGTGCTTCCAAGCACAGCATGAGCAGCAGACATCTGTGGAATTTCTTTCTGACTTGGTGGTCCCGGGTGGGGCACTGGCTGTGGCTGAAGTAGACCTACAGGGGATCCCCTCCTAGGTGGTCCTGGGGCTGGTGCCCCCAGTGACCAGCTTCAAAAATGAGCCAGAGCATCACCCAGCTGCCTCCAAGTACAACACACCCATGGGACACATTGGGCAGGCACCAGAGTCCTGCTGATGCAGATCCTGCTCTGTAGGATCAGCCCCTGCACAACAACTTTTCCACTGTAGTCAAGGCCAGTCTTTTACAACCAGAGAGCCCAAGGGTCAGTCCTTCACATTCATGTGCAATTATCAACCAAGGCTCAACTACAAGAGGAGGGCACACGCAACCCACACAAGAGACACACCTGGAGCGTGTGGCTCAGGTGACCAGAAAGACCGTGCCACTGAACCCCACAGCACACCTACTTCATAAGGCCACTCTACTAAGACCAAAAGACATAGCAGCCCCACCTAATACATAGAAACAAACACAGGGAGGAAGCTAAAATGGGGAGACAAAGAAATATGTTCCAAATAAAAGAACAGAACAAAGCTCCAGAGAAAGAGCTAAGCAAAATGGAGATGAGCAATCTATCAGAGGCAGAGTTCCAAACACTGGTTATAAGAATGCTCAGTGATCTCAGGGAGAACTTCAACAGAGAGATAGGAAGCATAAAAATGGAGATGGAAACCATAAAAAAGAACCAGTCAGAAAAAAAGGATACAATAATGGAAATGAAGGATACAGGGAATCAACAGTAGATCAGATGAAGCAGAGGACCCAACCAGTGATGTAGAAGGTAAGGTAGCAGAAAACATCCAACCAGAACAGCAAAAAGAATCCAAAAAATCGAGGAGAATTTAAGGGGCCTCTGGGAAAATATCAAGCATAACAACATTTGCATTATAGGGATACCAGAAGGAGAAGAGAGAGAGCAAGAAATTGAAAACCTGCTTGAAGAAATAATGACAGAAAACTTCCCCAACCTGGTGAAGAAAATGGCATACAAGCCCAGGAAGCACAGAAAGTCCCAAACCAAATGAACCCAAAGAGGCCAACACTAAGATACATCATAATTAAAATGCCAAAGGTTAAATACAAACAAAGAATCATTTTTTTTTAATTTTTAGTGGGGAATATTGGGGAACAGTGTGTTTTTCCAGGACCCATCAGCCACAAGTCAAGTCATTATTTTCAATCTAGTTGTGGAGGGCGCAGCTCACTGACCCATGTGGGAATCGAACCTGCAACATTGGTATTATGCACTGTGCTCTAACCAACTGAGCCAACCAGCCACCCCCAAAGAGAGAATCTTAAAAGCAGCAAAAAAAAAAGCAGTTAGTTACCTACAAGGGAGTCCCCATAAGACTGTCAGCTGATTTCTCAACAGAAACTTTGCAGGCAAGAAGAGAGTGGCAGGAAATATGCCAAGTGATGAAAAGCAATGACATATAACCAAGATTGCTCAACCCAGCAAGGCTGTCATTTAGAATTGAAGGACAGATAAGGAGCTTCCCAGGCAAGAAAAAGCTGAAGGAGTTCATCACCACCAAACCAGTATTACAAGGAATCCTAGAGGGACTTCTTTAAGATGGAAAGGGGGTTAAGGATGGGTGAAAGGGGAAGGGATTAAGAAGTACAAATTGGTTGTATACAGTAGTCATGGGGATGTAGGGTATAGCATAAGGAATATAGTCAATAATATTGTAATAACTAGGTATGGTGCCAGATAGGTACTAGATCTATCAGGGTGACAGATGGGAATGGGGTTGGGAGCAGGGTGAAAAAGGTGAAGACATTAAGGAATACAACTTGAGGGGCGGCCGGATGGCTCAGTTGGTTAGAGCGCGAGCTCTGAACAACAGGTTTACCGGTTTGATTCCCACATGAGCCAGTGAGCTGCTCCCTCCACAACTAGATTGAAGGAAAATGACTTGGAGCTGATGGGCACTGGAGAAATACACTATTCCCCAATTAAAAAAAAAAAAAAAGAATGGAATAAAAACATTATTTAAAGATAAAAGAAAGAAATACAACTTGATAGTTAATACAGTATGGGGAATATAATCAACAGTGTTGTAAAGATCACGTAAGATGCCAGATGGGCACTGGACTTATCAGGGGGATCACGTCATAGACTGTGTAGATGCCTGACCTATGTGCTATACACCTGAAGAGCTGAAGTAGAATACTATTGAATGTCAACTATAATTAAATATATAAGTATATATAGTTACGGGATGTGGAATACAACATAGGAAAGATAGTCGATGGTATTGTAATAACTATATAAGATGTCTGAGGGGTAGTAGCTTGGGGGTGGGTTATCACTTTATGAGGGGTTTGAATGTCTAACTATTATGTTGCTTTGTACACCTGAAACTAATTTAAAAAACATACACAAAAACAACAACAACAAAATTCCTAACTAAGGTGGGCCATGGTGGGAAGTCACATCCTTGGCCTGTAGTAGCTTCCTTGACAAAGGTCAATCTTTACCTTAAGTGAGCCTATCTGTTGTTTGCATCTAAGATAACATACCCTTGGGATGTCAGATAATTCCTTTTTTCTGGGCTCCCCGGGGAGCACAACGTACCACACCAGAGCAGGAAGTTACAAAATCCCTCATTGTTACCTTGTTCCCCAAATACCATCTCTACGTGCTGTAAAATGCTATTAACTATCCTGTCCCCATCAGTGTAAAAGAAGTGTGTGTCTCTTCATTTTTCTTTTTATCCAATCCCAGAGATTTCCCCACTTTGCTTTCTCCTACCCCCTTAATCTACAACCAATGGATTTCATATAACCTTCCTCCTTTGATTCTAATACATAAAATAAGTTGCAAAATGGCCATTTTCAGGAGCATTTTCTCCATCCGTTGAGACTTTGCTGCCCGGCAATTGTCAGTTTGGCTCAAATAAATTCTTATAAGCTTTCTCCTAGGCTGGATGTTTTTATATCAACAACCGCACCCTCAGGAGCACAGCGTGGAGCCCAGCAGCCAGGCAGCCACTTCACACCCTGCCCACTCCACCGGTGTCTGCTGGCACTGCAGGAGAGACAGGACCCCTGGTGGCAGGCCCTGGGAAGCTGAGACTCACAGCCCAGGTAACCAGCAAGCAGGGCAGGGAGGAATGCCGGCCAGTAGAGGGAGCTGACCGGTGCTCTGGGCGGTGGGGAGAGTCCACACTGGGTCTTGGGTCTGCATAGGTGGGCTGAGCTGGGGAGCATTTGGGGTGGGAGGAGAACACTTCAGGGGGATATGGGGCCTGATAGAGACCAGCAGACAAGGACATGCAGGGTTTGGCTGGGCGGCCCAGGCAGGTGGGAACCCCTCCATTAAAAGTGGCCTGGGGACCCAAGGTCAGGGATTCACCTGCCAGGCAGGCCAGGGGGTCCCCATGGTCAATGAGGAGGGAGTGCTGGCTCTGGGGGAGCAGGGACAGGGAAGCGAGCTGGAGCACCCCAGGCATCAGTCAGCTAGCCAACATCAGGGGCCAGGCCTGTGGGTCACCCAGGAGCTCCCTGAGGAGGCAGAGGAGAGAATGGGTTAGAAGCTCCTTGCCAGAGCCCTGCCCCTCCCTCCCTGTCCCCCTGAAGGCAGGGGCTCTGCATTGCTCTATGCCTCTTCCTAGCCAGCTCTGGGTCAGGATGTCTGCCCAGGTGGAGACCCAAAATAGGGCCAAGTGGGGCAGGGAGCTTCTCTCTCCCAGTGGCAGCACTGTTTCCCCAAGGGCCTAGACCCAGCCAAACCGTGTCTTGAGATAACCAGGCTCTGAAGCTGGCACCCTCCTTCTAATCTCTTGACCACAGGCAGAGATCAGAGGATTTTTAGGGCAGTGAAACTACTCTGTATGATACTATAGTGATGCATTACATCATTATACATGTGTCCAAACCCATAGAATGAGAGTGAACTAAGAGTGAGCCCTGATGTAACCTGTGGACTTTGAGTGATAACGATGTGTCACTGTAGGTTCATTGATTGCAACAAATGTCCCACTCTGGTGGGAGACATTGATAATGGGGGAGGCTGTACATGTGGGGCAGGGGGGATGTGGGAAACCTTGGTACCTTCCTTTCAATTTTGCTATGAACCTAAAACTGCTCTAATAAAATGAAATCTTTTTAAAAAGTAAAAATAAATAGTGGACAAAATATTTGAACAGATTTTTCACAAAAGAAGATAGATGAATAGCCATACTGAGCAGATGAAAAGATGAGTGAGTCATCAGGGAAATAACCACAATTAAACCACCATGAGACACCATTATGCACTCACTAGGACTAAATTAAAAACACTGACAGTACCAAGTGCTGATGAGGATTTAGAGCACCTGGAATTCTCAAATATTGCTCGTGGGAATGTCAATGGTGCAATCACTATAGAAAACAGTTTCTTCTACAGCTAAACATACTTTCATTATGAAACTCAGCAATTCATTTACCCAGAAGAAATAAAAACATATGTCTACACCACAACCTGTGTAGCAATGTTCACAGCAGTTTTATTCATGATGGCTAAGAATGAGAAATAGCCCAAATGTCCAACAGGTAAATAGATAAGCAAATTATGGTATATCTATATTACGGTTCATCTATACAATGAAATACTATGTGGAAACACAAAGGAATTATACCAATATATGTGCCATCTTACATGAATCTCAAAAAATGTGTCTGGAGCAAAGCCAGACACAAATGCATACATATAGTATGGAATTATATCAAATTCTAAAGAAGGCATATCTGACCTAAGTGACAGAAAGCAGGTTGGGGTTGCTTGGGGCTGGGGGTGGAGTGGGTTATTGATTGCCAGGGGGCATGAGGGAGATTTTGGGGTGATCTGAATGAATGTTCTACCTTGATTGTGGTGGTTTGGTGGTTTCATGGGTGGATAAATCTGTCAAAACTCATCAACTGTATACTTAATATGGATATATTTGCTGTATGTAAATTATACCTCAATAAAGTTGATCTTTAAAAAATCAGTTCCTCAGAAAATCCTTTTCTGATCATGCCCATCTCAAACTAGGTCAACCCCCTTCCCCCCGCCCCGCCATATATACTCTTCAACCTATATTTTTCTTCCAGTGCATTTCCCCAAGTTTGTAGCTATGTTTTTATTGGTTTCCTGTTAGTTGACTGCTTCTAGATGGGGAGAACCAAGAGGTCCCGTATCCCATCTGTCTGGCTCACCACGATTGCTAAGCACCTGGCACCATGTCTACATACAGTAGGTGCTCATTTAATAAGTACTTACTCATTAAACAAAAAAATGCAGGAGCTAGTGAATGGAGAGGAAGCAAAGAGAAGAGCAGCAGCTGGATCTGGGCCCCAGCCACACCTGTGGAACTACAGCTCTGTGGACCTGATGACCTCTGGGCCCCTCCACGTGGGGCCCTGGCTCTGCCCGGGGAAATTGAGTCTGTGCAATTCCTCAGAGATCTCCAGGAAGGTCTTGCCTTTGGTCTCAGGGAGGAAGAAACCAGTGTAGAGGGCCCCACAGACACAGACGCCGAGGAAAGGCACATAGAGGAAGTGGGACAATCCCTCCTGAGGATGAAAGATACCCTGAGACCTGGTGTAGTCCTATTCAGCCCCCAGACATAAGGCCCCAAAACAGGTCATGATGAGGGACTTGTCCCTCTTTGCTTCGATAAGCCCCACCCCCTTCCATCTCAGTCTCCTTGGATGGAGGCCTCCCACTGGACTTTTCATGCTGACAGGGACAAAACCTAAGGCAGCCCCCCCCCCAGGGGGAGGGCAGGCCTACCATGAGGAAGGGGAACCCCAGCCCGACCAGGAAGAGCATGGTCCACATGATCGCCCCGCAGACCATGTAGGCAGCAGGCCGGGCCTTCTGGTCAAACAGCTCCGTGGCCAGGATCCCTGTCACTCCGGCTGGAAGGAGGGGCAGGGACAAGGGACTGCCAGCAAGGGCCCCCTGCCCTGCCCTTCCCCTACCTTGCCCCAGATGTGGGAGTGGGGGCCCCTTGGTGTTCTTCCAGAAGCCCTAGTACAGGTGGGGGTGGGGGCACGCAGGTGACATTGCATTCACATCTACCCATCCTTCCCGCAGATGTCCATGTTCCTTCAGCAAGTCTCGAAGCCCAGAGCCCCTTGGGGCCACTCACCAGGGCCGATGCCAAAGCTGAGGATGAAGGCAAAGATGCAGGACATAGCCAGGTAGGGCATCCAGGGGAAGGAGCTCTGCAGCAAAGGGGTGGAGTGAGGGGGAGAGCAGCGAGCAGCCAGCCACCCACCCCTCACCCTGCCCAGCTGCGTACCTGCAGGCACAGGGCCACTGTGAAGACACTCCCCCAGCAGGTCATCAGGCAATATCCCCCCACGAGCAGCACCCGCCGACCCACTCTCTCAATGACCATACACTGCAAGGGAAAGGGGCCCTCAGTAGCTGGCCTGGGCACCTAGGCCGTGGTCCCCTTGGTTTGGGGGTGGGCAGTGGGGAGGGGCCTCATGAGAAAGCTGGTAGTGGGGCAGGGAACAGTTTATCACTTCAGGAGATTAAAATAAGATATATAATTTCTCAGAGGTCACTCAACTTCAGTTTCCTCATCTCAAAATAGTGGTTGAGTGCCCAGCGAACAGTAGGTGCTCAATAAATGCTCACTGCTTGCCGCATTTTAACAGAGTGACCTGGAGTGGGAAATGGCTTAAGGCAGGGAACCAAAGTCCTCAGGACGACAGCACCCCACGCCCCCCTGCTGGGCTCGGCGAGGAGCCGCCAGACTCACACTGACGAATGCTGTGAGCAGCTCACAGCACCCAGTCCCGACGATGGCGTACTGGACCTTCTCCTGGGGAACTCCTGCCTCCCGGAACACGGAGGAGGCGTAGGCGTATATCTGGGAAGGTGGGCGCAGCGTCAGTTCTGGGGCACTGAACCCAGAACTGCCACCTCAGGTGGCTCCCAGGGGCCTGCAGCACACAGCCCCCACACCCAGGGCGTGGGAGGGGCAGGGCCCTTACCGCGTCATTCCCGCACAGCTCCATGGCACTGCTCAGCACCACGAGGCTAATCACCTGCCTCCGCAGGGCGCCATCCTGGAACAGCTCCCACGGGCGCCGCGCGCGCCCGTCCTGGCAGGCGGCGCGCTCCTCCTCCAGCTCGGCTAGTTCCACCATCACCTCTGTGGTGCCCCGCAGCCGCTGCAGGGCTGGGGCAGAAGAGGAGGTGCTGAACTCTCCTTCCCACAGCCCCTCTTTGGTTCCCCACAGTGAGCTTCCCACCCCAACGCTCTTGTCTTTCTGGGCCTCCATGGTCAGACGGGGTGATCTTCCTGGCCCTGTCATTTCACAGCATCATGGACCAGAAAGGGCTTTAGAAACTCGGGGTCCTGCGGACCATCAGACAGGACACAGCAAGTGTGGTAAATTGTCATCCTCCTCCCCAATTCTTCACCCCTCCCTGTATCCATGCCCTTTGCTATGTGATTGCCAAGTCGCTTCCCCGGAAGGGGCAAGTATACATCCCTTGGTGCTGAGCTCTCCCACGTGACTTGCTCTGACCAATAAGATGAGTCTGTAGGGAGGGCAGGCCACCCGTTCCAGCACGGACCTTATTTGTCCTTGCTCGTTTATGTTTGCTCTTCTGCCATCATCATTAAAACTTAGTGGGCTAGCCCACTGGACCCAGGAGGAGCAGAGATGGCCCAGCTGGTACCATCCTAGATCTGCCGATGCCCAACGGACTTGCATGAGTGACCAAGAAGAGCAGAGCCACCAGCCTACATCAGCCAACCCCAGAGAATTCACGGAGGCTTGAGCGAAGCAGTTGCTTCTTTTGTTGGCCATGGAAATGCTGTGATTGTTAAGCAGCATAGAAAACTGATCAATAAACTGGTACCAGGAGTGGGTGCTACTGTAACAGACCTATCACCCACGGCATTTTTTCCAAACCCAGGCAGAGAGCGGTGAGGAGGCTGGAAAACTGACAGGCCTTGTATGTAGGGCAGTAGCGCGGAAGAAAGAAAACAGATCTAATGAACTTCTGGACTTGGGCAGAGATCTCCGAGTGTTGAAACATGAACTGGCTGCTTTTAGCTGAGTATTCTGCTTACTATAAAAAGGACATGAAAAAGACCTTCAGAGGGAACAAAATTTAATTAAATTTGACTTATTCCAAACTTGCTAGGTTAGTTTAATTTAAAAAAAAAAACAAAAACAAACCTGTTTCTCATCTTTAGCCTCTCCAGATAGCAGAGTTCCAAATTAAGTTACAGTCTGAGAACAAAGATTAAATCCAGAGCCTACCAGGGAACCGTAGACTCAGGGTAAATAACAA
This sequence comes from Rhinolophus ferrumequinum, assembly GCF_004115265.2. Taxonomy (NCBI): domain Eukaryota; kingdom Metazoa; phylum Chordata; class Mammalia; order Chiroptera; family Rhinolophidae; genus Rhinolophus; species Rhinolophus ferrumequinum. The sequence continues at coordinate 22,632,289 of NC_046308.1, forward strand.
ATCAGCGTGTGGCTTAAGGCTCTGCTTCATAGACCCTCATGGCTGGAAAAACAGGCATTATGAGAACTTAAGGGTGTTGGTCCACAGCAGCCTGACATGCCCCCAAATCCCAGTAATTAGGTCTCAGAAGAGAAGCGTATCTCAAAAAGAACTGCAGATGTGGCTTTTGGCCGTATAAATCACATACATAGAAAATTCACATCATTTTTGAGGAAACTATATTGACAAAAGTTCTCCCAGCCTGGATGAAAGGAGACAGTTTGAAATGTAAAGACTTCTGTGCCCCAACTTTCTATAGGTACATTTCCAATACGCAATTCAGAAGATGTCAAGGAAGCCAATGGAAAAGGAAGGACATCTCAGAGGGCAGAAGCAAGAACCTGGGAAGCGCCCCCCTTCCCAGGGAGCCAAGGAACGTTCCAGGGCTTCATCAAGGAACATTCCCCACCCCCAAGGCAGAGGAATCTGGCAGTGTTTTCCTAGGGGTATTTCAGCATTGCTATAGACCAGTGACTGCTTTCTGCTTCCTTTTCCTCTTCTTTGAAATGAGGGTAAGTTTTGGTTACACTGTCCTACTGTCACCATTGAGTATGGAAAGGGCAGAAGACTTGTTTTTAGCTCCTAGGTGTCCAGATCAAAAGCAGGCACGTATAGACTTGACGTGATCTTAAGATCCTGGACTTCAAGCCTGGTGCCATGATTGGATGAAACTTTGGGGGTGGGGGTGGTCCCAAATGGCACTGAGCATGACTTACACAGCCAGGGGAGGGACATGAATAATAATTGTGGTCATGATGGCACTCTGAGAAGAGTACATTAGTGGGCCCTGTCTTCACCCTCCCTAAATCTACGCCCCTTGCCATGTGAGAGGATATGCCGTCGATTTTCCCATCCTGTAATTTTGGGTCCAGTAACACGACTCTCTTGGGTCAATGGGATATTAAGGGACATGGGGGACCAGAGGTTTGAAACGTTCTTATACAATTGGATTTGCTTTCTTGTGCCTCTGTCATCACTGTAATAAGAACATTCCTGGGCTAGTTTCTTGGTACCGAGAGTGAGAGCAGAGGCTTGTGCAGCAGAGCTCAACTGCTCCAGCTCCGACCAGCCTGGACTGGCCATCCCCCCGCTGACCCTGACACCATGAATCAGCCCAGCCAAACCCAGCAGTCATGCAGCCAGCCCACTGAGTAAATGAGTAGAAGATGCAGTAAATGATTGCTGTTTTAAGCCAGACATCTTAGGATTGTTCCTTGGGTATCATTACTGTGGTCATAGCTAATGGATTAGCACCCAGTTGGCACTGGCCTGTGAGCTCTTCTTACACAGTGTTTCATCCTGCATGTGCGTGGGGGCTCTTTCTCTGTACCACCCTGGGGGTTCCTGGATGGCAGGGACTAGGTCTGCCCCATCCCACTGCCCTGGCGCTCAGGACAGCCCCTTGAAGGGATCTAAGGATGGCACAAAGAGAGGGAGAACTTTTCCAATAAATGAAACCCGAAAAATGAGAACCCACATGCTCTGGGCAGATGTGCCCTTTGGTCAAGGGTGATCTAGGGACCTGAGGTCACAGACTCACCTGCCAGGCAGGTCGCACTATCTCCACGGTCAATGAGGAGGTAGCGTGGGCTCTCAGGGAGCAGGGGCAGGGAAGCGAGCTGGAGTACCCCAGGCACCAGGCAGCTGGCCAGCAGCAGAGGCCAGGCCTGTGGGCCACCCAGGAGCTCCCTGGGGAGGCAGAGGAGAGAATGGGCCAGAAGCCTCCTTGTCTACCCCCTATCCTCCTGGCCCCCACCCCCCTTCCCCTTATCCCCTACCCATAACCCCTGCCTTTTGCCTGACTGTTCTCCTGTGGGCAGAGGGTCTAGACCAGCTCTGGGTCTGGACACCAAGATCCCTCCCACCCAGGTAGGGACCCAAGATAGGGCAGAGCTGTAGCCCCAACTCATCCCTAGCAACTCCTCTTCCCAGGGCTCCAGGCTTTGCCCTCTCCTCTCCTTTCTGGGTGACCAGGACATGCTCCCCTTTGAAAGCCCAGACTTCCACCCTCTTTGCTGTGAAGACCTGCTTTCTGCTCCCTGTTTTGGAGAGGATGGAAAAGTATGATTCACACTGAAGTGTGGCTGACTGATACCAGTTTTGTGTATTGACAGGATGGAAGTGGACAGGTTTCAATGCCTTAATATAAATAAGTAATGCCTTAATCTACTTGGTGGGTAGGGGAGAAATGTAAGCAAAAAAGAGTTTTTATTGGTATCCCTCAAGTCACTCGGTGCACATGGGGTGGGGGGGTGTTACCTGAGTCCGACCACCTGACCCATCACAATCCCCAGGGCGGTGAAGATGGCTGAGGTCATGGCCACAGCCCCTCGGAGCTCCTTGGGTGCGCTCTCCCCCAGGTACATGGGCTGGATGTTCATGCTGACACCTGGATGTGTGCACAGCAGAAACAGTCAGCCCTCAGCCTAGACCCCCTGCAATGCCCAGGCCTGCCACCCCTGCCTCCTTGGCACCACATCTAATGGATCCCGGCACTCAGTGCTGCTCCCTCACACCATATGCTTGGAGGGGGTCCCTCCCCATCTGCTGTAGGGCCAGCAGGACTCCAGGTCCACCCCCAGGACTTCTGAGACAGAAGTCTTTCTCAGGTTAGCTCCTATCCTGTTCCCTCACCACAGTTCCACTGTGGTCATCAAATCTTTCTAGACCTTGTCACTGGGACGAGTGTGAAGGACTCTGAGGAAATGAGTGGGCAGTGAGAGAAGGGCAAGATGGCATCTGGATGCCCACCAGCTGTCCCAGCTCTCACATCAATGCTTTCATTGACCACTACTGCTGTAGGTTCTCCCTTCATCCCGACTTCCCCAGGGAGGCACCTGCACCCAGGCAGGCAGTGGGAAAACAGAACTGGTCAGCATCCCCACTGCCCACCCCAGATGGTGACAGCTGGCAAAAGCTAGGTGGCCACAGTATTTGGGCACCATCTACCTGGGAATACCACAGGGAGTGCTACTCCACCCCCTACCTGACCTGGGATCCGGAAACAGCTCTCCTCAAAGTCCTGCCTCTCTAAGCACTGGGTGAAGGAAGGGGGGAAGAAGGTGATTGCCAAAAAGTCTCAGAGGTACCCCTGCTTTTCCTACTGTGTTTCCCCGAAAATAAGACCTAGCCGGACCTTCAGCTCTAATGTGTCTTTTGGAGCAAAAATTAATGTAAGACCCGGTCTTATTTTAATATAAGACCAGGTCTTTAATATAATATAATATAATATAATATAATATAATATAATATAATATAATATAATATAATATAATATAATACCAGGTCTTATATTAATTTTTGCTCCAAAAGATGCATTAGAGCTGATGGTCCGGCTAGGTCTTATTTTCGGGGAAACACGTATAAACATGTAGGGAAGCATTCTTTCTGTGCTGGGTCCTCGGCGCACAAAGACCAAGTCAGACCTGGTTCTTTTCCCTGGAGTGTGAGCTGTTCTTAGTGACTCACTTCTTACAAGTACACTGGCAAGCGATGGTGCATGACTTCTGAGATTAGGACATAAAAAGCATGGGACTTTCTCCTTGTGCACACACCTGTGCTCTTTCTCTCTCTCTAATCACGTACTCTGGAGGAAACCAGCCGGCATGTCGTGAAAGAGACCCACAGGCTGAGGACCTGAGGCCTCCTGCTAATAGCACGTGAGGGCACCATCTTGGACGCAGTTCCTCCAGCCTCTGCCTGACAGTTTGATCACAGCCTCATGAGAGACCCTGAGCCAGAACCACCCAGCTAAGACACTGCCAGGTCCTGACCCACCGAAACTGTGAAATAATAAATGTTGGTGGTTTTAAGCTACTAGGTTTTTGCATACTTTGTTTCACAGGAATAGATAATTAATACAGACATCGACACCTGGCTGTATAAACAGTAGGGAGTCAAGAGGAAGTTTGTTGCTGTGAGCCCCTAAAAGCTCAGATGGAGTTGCTCAAAATCCTGCTCTCTCACACGACAAGCCCCAGAAACTGAGGAGTCCCTAAGGCTATTCTGACTCTGCAGGGAACATCAGAGAACTCATCCTAGATGCTTTTACACCTTGGCTGCCAGGAAGTTCATGGCTTAGAGTGTTGCTCAAACACTAGACCTCTGTTGTGGTTGTGCAGGTTTGGGGATGTGTGTCTTCACATCCCTGTACAACGATTGCATTTTTCTGCATCCACTTTAAATGTCTCGTTATATGAGTCTTTTAAGATAAACCATATTTAATCATTTTGCAAAAAAAAAAAAGGAAAAAAAAAGTAGGCATGAGTAAAAAGTAAATCAGTGGTTAAAGAGAACGAATGAAGGGACTGAAGGGAATAAGTGAATGAGTGAGACGTCCTGCCCCCTACCCGCGCTGACGCCCACGAGCAGCCGTCCCAGCACGATCATCTCGAAGGAGCCTGCTCTGCGGCTGAAGCCAAACAGGATTGCTGCGGCCACCACAAAGATGTTGTTCACCAGGAGGGACTTCTTCCTTGGGGGGAGTGGAACAAGCAAGAGGGCTCAGTTCAGTAAGAGGGACTATCCCTGGGGACCCCTCTTTGCAACTCCAGCCAGCCCTGATCAGCCCTGTGTGTGTGAACTGTGTCAAGGAGACTAAGCTACATGAATGGCCTTGACCACTAGCCATTGTACAGGGGTTCACTCAAGGTATGCCCTGAGGGACATACTCCCACTCCCCCCTCCAAACACACCCCAGGTCACTCTCATTCTGCCTGCACCACAGCTTGAAATGACAGAACTTATATTTTATGGCTTTATCCCTGAAGATTAAGCACGACCCTCCTCAAACGCTTATAAAACGAAGGGCCTAATACCTGATTTCTCAGATGCAATAAAACCCTAGGGAGGAAGAACAGGGACTTTCCAAGTGAGGGAAGGGATGCACGGAAATCCAAGTACAGACCCCTCACGTTTTCCTCCATGTATTACAGTCACTTCTCAGAACCTACAGGATGGCTGGATGGCCCCTCCTAGTTCAGTGGGACAGACTGCAAACCAGGAAGGGGGCAATGGAAATGTCAGCTGTTCCACCATAATGAGCATTGGCTCTGGGCTCCGGATATTGAGTTCAGAAGTGCTGTCATGCAGGTCAGTCAGGCGAGCCCTCTGTAGACCACACAGCTCACTGCACTGACAGGGAAACGGAAGCCCAGAGGAGGCCAGTGCTCTGCCCAAAGTCAACAGCACATTAGTGGTAGAATATGAGCCAAAGCTTAGATCTCCTGTGTCTAGAGAACAGAGAATGGCAGTAGATTATAACAAACTGGATCCAACAGTAACTCCACTTGTAACTAATATACCACATATGGCTTCCTCATTAGTATAAATTAATAAAGTACTTTGATTGTGGCTATTTAGCTGGTGAATGCATTTTGCTACATGTCAATACACAGACACCAGAAACACTTAGCTCTCACCTGGCAGGGACAGTATTACACCTTTACTGACCTACCTAGAGGATATAGCAGCTCTCCAGCTCTGGGTCACAATCTATTCCACAGGGCATCCTGCTGGCCCCACTACTTTGATAACATGATATTTTGGAAGGATATGGAGAAGAGGAAGAAGCAAACACACTAGATATCTTGATAAGGTACAAGAATGACAAAGAATGGAAGCTTAAAAATGAGGGAGCTGCCACATTAACGAAGTTCCTGAGGTCCAATGGACAAAGATATGTCAGCATATTTCCTCCAAAGTGCATGACAAATTGCTGCCCTTCCTCTAAGAAGGATGGCATGTCTCAGAGGGCTTCTTTTCATTTTGGAAGCTGCATGTACCACTTTGGGTGTCATGATTGGACACGTTTTCCGGGTAATTTGAAAACCTGGCAGCTTTGAGTGGAGCTAAGCAAGGGGAGTATTCTTTAGTGGGTCCAACCCAGATGCAGAGTTCTGCCACTCAACTCTTTGGACCTAGGAGATGCTGTGGTGCTTAAAAGTATCCATGGCAGTTGCCTAAAAGGAGAATCACAAGCAAGACCGAGGATTTGAGAGAAAAGCTACTCTACTTCAGAAAGTGACTATCCTCTTAATCAGAAATAGCTCCCAGCTTATCACTAGACCCTAGGGGGTATTAATACCAGACTGGGACACCTGATAGCCATGAGCCCATCATGAGCTGGGTGCCATATGGCACTCCTATACTAAGTCATACTGAGTATGTAAGACATACTGAGTATGTCTATAACACTCCATCACTAAACAGAAGTGGGACACACAAAACTTGCCCCATGTGGATGCCAAAGATTCTCATAAGCAGGTGACATCAGCAGGCCTACTCAACCATACTGCCACCCTTATCCCAAGGTATATCCCAAGCCTCTTGTCTTTAGTTTAAAATAAAACAAAACAAAGCTTGACCCTGATTTGCAGATGGTTGCATGCATATGTTGGTTCTGCCAGAAAGGTAGAGTTATGGCATTAAAGCCAACTCAGAAATGGCCCTAAACATTAGAAGAGTTAAATTCTTTCTGTAGACAGAATCTTGAGCATGGAAATTTGGTTGGAAAGTCAAAGTCTTAGATGGAGCAGAAGTTGAAGACTGGTTTCAAGGAGGTGTAGGGAACAGTAAACATGGATCTAGCAGAATTGGCCCAGATCCTGCACGTATACATGTCCATGTTTCCACTCACAGAAGCCCCCACCACTGCAGAAGCAGCTTTTCATAATCAGGGGGACAGTACGGCCCCCTGTGATGCATTCAGCTACCTTCCTCAGCCAGCCCAGTGCTGGCTCCCTCGGCTTATAACAAAGCAGGTAGGGTTGCAAGGATAGAAAATGCACATGGAATCAAGGACAGGGGCTTCCTGTCACCAAGCTGACTAAACACCTTGTCACACTACACAGCCAACCCTGACTCCCAGAAATGGCAACACATGTCAGGGCTCCAGGCGGCTATAAGGTAGAAGATGAACTCCCCTAGATCCCTGCCTTGGGGATGGGACAGTAATTGGTTATCATTGGAATAGGCCTATGTGCTGAATTTGAATCTTCAGTTCCTTCCCTTCATGCTTTGCCAGGTGTCATTAGATATTTAGGAACAGCTATTATTACCTCCTTCTTCTTTGCAGCAAGAGCCTCAGTTTGTTTGGGAATGTGCTCCTACCCCTTATGGTTTAGCTTTGAACCCAATAATATAACCCAGTATTGGTGATTCCATTCTCAGTGCTGCACAATGAGACGTGGTACCTATTGTAAAGCCTTTTTCTTTCTGATATAACGCATAGGCCAGGAAGAAATCCCCTTTCTGTTGGATGATGTTGCATCTAAGTGAGACACTGCTATAGCTTTCTAGCTACAAGCCTGAGGACACACAGGCCGACACACAGTGGAACTGGCAGCCAAGGGAATCTCAGACGAACAGATCTTGGGTGCTGACGTAGCCATGAAGTCACCCACCTACAGACTTCTTGTGTGAGATAAAGGATCTCCTATTGTTTTGACCACCTGAGTCCTGGTTTTCTGTTATCTGCAGTTGAAGACATCCTAACAGATACACCTATTAAATACACAACATGACACCCATGCAAGTTTTGCAACCAACAAAGGAAGTTGCATCAGTGAAAGAGGAAGGTGGGTGTCCATGGCACTCATGACGGCATTAGGAATCTCATTATCCAGAAGCAGATGACCTCAGAGTGTAACAACCTGCTGAAGATCCCGCCCCATCAGGCCCCCAAGCCCACTCAAGAATGAAGATTTGGGTCGCCCCAATGAGCAAAGAGCCTCAACCTTGTAGAACTGCTGGCCCAAAGCAAGAATGGAAAACTGGAGAACGGAAGTAACCAATGCAGGTGACAGCCCGTGACCAGATCCAAAACGAATGAGTAGAACCTCTACCTGTGTTTCCAGGCTTTCTGTGTCATATACTTTAAAATAAATTCACCCACTCCTTTTCTTTTCTTTCATTAGTTTTCCCCTACTCTTTCTTCTTCTTTCCTCCCACTATGGGGTGTCTTGATGACAGCTGAATTTACCATTAAGTGTGTAGATTGCTGAATATCAAGAGGTTAACTGCAGGGCTGTCAGAAGGATCATCACATGGAAATCCTGCACTCAACAAGAATACCCCCTTTATATCAGCCCTGGTGGCTGTGACAAGACAACGCTCTGAGTAGTTTCACTCAGAGAGGCGAATACATATGCTGGTGTATATGATGGGATGGCTGAGTAATGCTAGGAGGGGCACGTTTGGAGCTGGCTGTATGGAAGAAAGGTGTCTCTGTATGCTGGGTGGCCAGCAAAGGGGTGGACTGTGCTAGCCATTTATTTATTTATTTTTTTTTGCCTGCCATTGTTTCTCTCCCCTCCTTCACAGGTGACACAAGGTGGGTCAACAACCACCCCTCTTCCTGGATTCTGAATCTTGAATGAAGACATTGGAGCTAGAACGTGGATGGAGCCGATGCGTGAAGTCATCTTCCCCAGGAGGAAAGTTCCAAGGTCTGGCTATTGAGCTCCTCAGCACCACCTTGGGTTCTGCCCTTCTCAAGGCCTGGCTTTGGAGCACTTCCTTTCATTTTGTGAACTGCTCCAGCATCTTTCCAGTTCTTACAATTTTCGATTAAGTCAGAGTCTGTCTTGTTTACAACCCAAGAACTGTATCAATTAGATGTAAAGAGGGGAAATGAGGCCCAGAGAGAAAACATTTGTTTATAGTCAAATAACATGACATGGAACTGAAAACTAGAGTCCTCCCTCCTTCATAGCACAGGACTCTCCCCTCCACCAAATCCACTTGGAACCCCGACTCTCATGATGAAACTACAGGCAGAGCAGGAGGCTGGGTGAGGAGCTGACCTGGGCTGGGGCCTACCAGGCATCTTCCTTCTCCCACATTCTTCAGCCTACAGACTGGGGTGCCTCTCTTGAAGGGCATTCAGGGGTACACAGGAAGCACTTACCTTCCCAGCTTGATGGCAAAGGGCCCTGCGAGCAGCGCTCCAAAGAGGCCCCCCAGGGGGTACAGAGACACGATAAGGGACCACACGAGCAGAACCAGGTGGTCAGGCAGTGGCCAGCCAGTACGTGCCCACCACGTCTCATTGGTGAATTCCTGAATGTGCTGTGGACAGAGATGCCAGTCAGCCTCCACGGGCGAGGCTTGTCCCCCCACAGGGTTCTGCCTCTGCAGAGCAGAGGTCCCCTGAGTAATGCTATACCCCTGCCGTGGGCAGCACAAACTTGCCTGAGCACCTACCATGTACTGGTCTCTTTCACCCACAGTGTCTCCTAGAGCCCAGTGCTAGACAGTGACCCCTCTGTGTCACTATCACCCTGTCCTCCCTGCTTTTGGCCCGGAAAGCCACCTGCATGGCCCACATCAGTGGGCTCCCTTGCTGACTGGCTTTGTTAGAAATGACCACTGGTGAGCAGGGCATCAGAAGAGGGAGGAGAGGACATCAGAGGGAAGCATGAAGGATATTTGTTCCCAGGGCTCCCTTCCTGGAGGTCACCTGAAGCTGGCTGCAACACTCAACCAACCGTCACTATTCCTCTCAAGGGGGCTTATGCCACATGGCCCGCCACTTGTCCCTTCGGGGGTAGGGGTGGTAATGACTCATTGTTTAGATTGAGAATTGGGCCCAAAGAGGTGAAATGAGTTGCCCGCTGCCTCAGCCACAGGTCAGGGCTGCTGCCACGTAGTTCAGACACTCTGGATCCTCAGCCCCCAGAGCTGCCACTCAGGAAAGTTACCTGAGGCCACGTGGTTAAGAATGACTGCTCATGGGAAAGAAAGACCCAGACACCACCCTCCCTTGTTTAGAAATGAAATGTCAGTGTCTGGCTGTTCTCAGGCCTCTTCACCGGATGCGAGGGAGGACGTTAGGAGGGCACTGGGTTTAAGTGTTGGGCGAAGTCTCTCCTGCCCAGGCCAGCTCAGGGTAATTAAATGGCTGCCAGCCTGGTGCCTGCTAGGTCCCTCTTGCAGAAAGACACGTCCAGAGGAGCTGACCTTGGCTGGAACTCCTCAAGAGTGACCAGAGAGGTAGGGGAGTCTCTGAGACCAAGACCCATTTTGGGGGGTTAGTGATGGCCCACAGGAGAGAAGACCTGAGAGTTCCCTGCTGTGGACGGATCCCTCTCCAGCCATTAAGTTTGCACTGAAGTGGGCACTCACATCCTAGTTGAATGAACAAATAAATATGCAAATGCAGCTAGCTTAGACCTCCATTTCTAAACCCTTCATTTCATCTTTTCTTCAAGGAGCAGGGCTGCTATAATTGTTTCTGCCCAGAATGTGCTCCCACCCAAGGCTTCTCCTATCCATTAACACATCTTCCTTTGGAGAAGTTCTCTCCTATTGTCAATTATAAAGGTCATCCCCTGACCCAGACCTGGCCAATAGGAGTGCTCTAACCTCCTGACCATATGATTGGTCTAGGGGTGGGCATGTGACTCTTCCTAGGCCTTTCTAAGGTAGTTACCAGAGGGAAGGACTTCTGATTCGGGATTCCCAGCTGGCAGGAAGTGGCAGCTGCTCTCTTGTCACTGGGTGGAGGATGAGGCCAGGCAGGGACAGGAGAGCCCCGGTTCCATCCTGGGACTTGGTTCCTGCAGCTCATCCCCCAACACGGTGCACAGCCCCACATCCTTCCCAGCTATCGGACAAGACACTTGCCCGTCTTACTTCAGCTAAGTTAGAGGTGGCTTCTAGCTTAGAGGGGGCTCAAAGATTCATTTTTTCCATAGGCCCTCACTGAACATTGACAGGGGCCAGGCCAGCGTCTGTTGCTAGGGATTCACAGGTGACTCAACACTGACAGCAAACCACCAGGAAGACGAGATGGACCGAAAACAACCAATACACAATCCAAGTGGTGACAGCCCACACCAAGGGCTGGGGAAGGAGGGGTGACTTTCAGCTGTGGGGTGTTGAAGGAAGTCTTCAGGAAGGTGATGGCATTTGGGTGGCTCTTAAAGAGATTCTGCAGGTGGGGTGATAGGGCTTCACAGTGGAAAGAGGGTTTGAGGAAGGGTGGGGTGCATTCAGGGAACTGCACAACCTGCTTTGGTAGTGCGGTTGAGGGTATGAAGGTGGAAGACCGGCTGACCCCAGGAGGTCTTGGACTTCAGGTGGATGAGTCTGTCCTTATTCCTGTAGCTAGTGGGAAGCCACAGAATGTTTCTGGGGAGGGAAGTGGCTTGATCAAACTTGAGAGGATCTATCAATCGACAGGGAGAGGCTAAAGGCAGGGAGGCCAGTGAGGAGGCTGGGCCAACAACAGACAGGAGAGATGAGGCCTGACCTGCTGTCATGGCAGAGACACAGGGAGAAATGGCTGCATGATAGAGGCAGTTAGGGAGAACTTGATGTCTGAGAGAGGGAGGGCAGAGTCAAGGTTCACCCCAGTCACTGGGTGGAGGGTGGAGTCGTCTGCTGACATCGAGGACTCAGGAGGAGTGCAGGTTCAGGAGAGGACGCAGAGCTGCATTTGAACCCGCAGGATCTGTAGGCCATCCCTATCGAGGTGGACGCGAGGGAGAATTCCACCAGTGGAGGCTGGCCTGAAGCCCCACAGCAGGCAGCTGTCAGTCCTCACCCAGCACCCACTCAGCTGGTGACAGTGGGCACAGAGGGTACCTACCAAGGTCGGGGCGTTGATGATGGAGAGGTTGTAGCCAAATTGAAAAGTCCCACCAATGCCAGCTGCACAGACGGTCAGGAACAGGACCCTGCCCTGAATCTAAGGAGAGAAGGGAGCACACAGAGTGATTGATAACTGCCTCCACCTGCCTCCCAGGACCAGAACCTACCAATCACAGCACTGCCATCTGTTTGAACCAGGTAATGAGAGGAAACTGCGGCACAGAGGAGAGGAGTTACCTAGGTCACGTGGCTAGCAGGTAGCAGAGGAACCCCAGCCTTCTGCTCTGAGTCTGGGACACTGCTGCTTCCCCACCCTGGCCCCCGCCAGTATTTTCCTGAGATGGACAGCAGTTCCTGGTCCTCCTTGCCAGGATGTTCTTGGGCATGCCTGCTGTATTTCGGGAGGACAATGCCCTGAGCTGTGGACCCAGTAGAGTAGAGCTCTGTCCCGGGTAGGACAGGAGCCCCTAAGCCCCAACGACTCCCCCAGCGAATCATTCTCCAACAGAGTGGCTGGGCCTCCTTCTCTGACCTCCCAGCCTGTTCTGCAGTGAGGCTAACAGAAGGGACAGAGCGCGGCAGCAGCTGGGGGCAGTGCCTGGGTCCCAATGCCAGCTCTGCATTTACTCCCATGTCCTCTCTGAGTTGCTTCCTCACCTGGACCTGGAGATGATATTGCCTCCTTCCAGGGTGGGGAATGGCCAAGGTACATATGCAGCATGCATACTTGGTACAGTAAAGTGTGCATGTGCACACTTCATCCTAGTGCAACACACTTAGGGATGGAGGGAGAACTCCCCAAGGCACCCAACCATGAGGACTCAATGCCCTGATGCCCGGCCCCATTTAGTTGGTATTTTTTAGGAATTAAGTCTTGTTTGTATGTTTCCTTTTATAATATTTAATTATAAAATAACATGCTCGTTAAAATTTTTGAAAATTTGGTATATAATGGAAGATCTTCACTTCCCCAAAGGCACAACTGTGAAGTGCTTCTCTCAGATATTTTCCTAGGCATTCACAAAGTAGTCAACTATATAAAAATCAAATAGTTGATCTTTTCCCAGTAAATCATACTGTCTTCCTTGTTCTGGCAAATCGGCCTGCTAATTTAAAGTGCTGAAAGTCAAATTTAGGATCTTTTTGATATTTAAATACAGGTTTCATGTCAGAAGGGTATTTGGCTAAAGATTTTCTGAAGAATTTCCAGAACCTGAGGACTCTTTATTCATTCATGAAATACCAAGTGCCTGTCCCGGCTAAGAACTGTGCTGGGGACAGATACAGCCAGGAAAAAGACAGAAGTGCATTCACCATTCGGTGAGCTACTGTCCTAGGGGTGGAAAGGAGGAGGAAGAGGCTCCAGAGGGCAGAATTCTGCCAAAGGTCTTGCCACAGGTCTGGAGACAGGTCCATGACAGGCACGCTGTCTGCCCACAATTCCTATGAGGCCTACATAACTTCCTCCTAGGCCGGAAGCCATAGGAGGAAGCCAGGTGAAAACTCGGGGTTTGGTTTCACTGGAGTCACCTCAAAGATCCATACGGGCTGCATGGAGGTGAGAGTTCCAATAAGATAGCACATCTGCAGTAAGGAGCAAGAGACACAGTGCCTGAATACAAACGAGCCCATGTGGCAGGGAATGCTGGCATGTCTCCAAGGCAGCAGGAAATTATTGAATTCACTGAGATCCTGCGTGGAGATTGCCTAGTCCCATAACTGGTCATGAAAAGCATTCAAACACTAGCTATGATGGTGATTATTAATTCCGTGAACAAATACTGCTTGCCTCCCTACTACGAGCAATAAACCTGCTGTTCTAGGTTCAGGGGAAATAGCAGTGAACGAGACAAAACCCCTGACCTCAAAGAGCTTTCCTTCTGGTGGGGGAAGACAGGGGGCAATAACAAAATGAAAAAGGAAAATATATGTCAACTAGTGTGACAGTCAGAAAACAGGGAAGGGTGAGAGGGGCTGTTTGGAGAGGATGGTCAGGGATATGCCCTGAGGTGACATCTGCACAAAGACTTGAAGCAGATGAGGGAAAGCGCCATGCAGATAACTGACGGAAATCAGTGCCGGTTGGGGGGGGGGAACCCAGAGATGCGGTGGGCAGTGTGGGCTGCCCCACTGCCTCGATGAAGCAGGACATCAGGACAGAGCTTAGGAGCATGGAGGAGGAGATGAAGGTTGGGGGAGATGAAGGTGGGAAATAGTCACCGGCAGGGGTGAGGCAGCCAGGATCGAGGGTTGTCTGGCCTGAAGGAGGACCGGAGGACCACGCGGGCATCTTCAGGGATGCTAGGCTGGAAAGCTGCCTGTGACTCCAAGCAACCCTGCACTGGTCCCCAGGCCATCCCTGTGCGTGAACACTTGCCTATGCTCTGCTGGGCCCAGCACCTAACTCCATTGTACAAACAAGCACCAGATATTTTTATATTATCTGATTCCTTCGTTAAGCCTTCCAGGAGTGCTGAGCCTGTGCAGTTCACGCCGGGCCGCAATCCCTCATCTGAAACGCCAAGGCCAGGCAGGTTTCGAAATTCAGACCTTTCCAGATCGCAGGAGCCCACCGACCACGTATACATTTCTCCAGCATTCTGGGGAAGAGGGGTCCGCACTGTCCGGCTTTGCCCCACCGATACAGCCACGGCGGTCGCCGCGAAGGTTCAGGGAAGTGCATGCGCTCTGAGAGGAGGATGTTCGGTCTTTTCAATAAGACGCCAAAAAAGCACAATTGAGCACAGAGGGGGAGGCGCACGCGTAGTGGGCCTCTGAGCAGTGCAAACTAATCTAGAGGCCGAAACAGACGCACAAGTATAGCGGGTATTGAAATGGTCTGAGCATAAGGTTCGTGCAAGGCGTACCCGCGGCCACAGCGCGCAGCCAAGGCACACGCGCAGGCGCACCAAGTGTTAAGGGGGTGGGGGTGCCGCGAACTGGTCACCTGGGTGCGAGGCTGTAAGGGCGGCTCCTGTTCATCCTCCATTCCTCTCTTTCCGCAGTTGAGGCGGAAAAGTCACTCACTCCTTACTCCGCCGAGCCTGGGGCTCAGCTCTGCAGACCGGAAGGAAGCTCTAGTCTGAGGTCACCCGGGCCAACACCACGCATTCGCCCCCGCAGGTCGCAGCTGATGGCTCTGATCACCGCACTCCAGACTCACCTGAAATTCCGGCCTTGGCCCCTCGTACCCTCCCCTTCTGCCGCCTCCGGAGTGAATCTCTGCGGGTCCCTACCTCGCTCTCCCTCAAACCTCCTTCGCCGCCCTTCCAGCCCCTCCGCCTGGCCTCCTTTTACCCCCATTTGATGCCTCTACCTGCCACCAGGGCCTGGGCGGTCCGTCCCCAGGCACTCTCTGAGGGCCGAGCTCTTGATTCTGCACAGACATCCCCATCCTTCCCCAGTTCAAGTGGGTGTCCCACCTTTTCCTCAGAGGAGGGGCAGAATTAGGACGGACCGAAATGCAGACCCACCAGTCTCTGGAGCCTTCTCATCGGTCCGTTGTGGCAGAGCAGGTAAATTTGAATGCGGAGAACTGGTCTCCGGTTGCCGCCCTGCGATACATTGCGTGAGGCTGGCTGGGTCTTCGGTCCTGACTCGCTCAGAGGTGAGGAGCCACAGGGTCCACTGGACTGGATTAATCTTTTATTTCGCAGGACTTAACAGACCCTGCGTGGAATCCAGGAGTTGGATAACGGCGAGACTGAAACCAGACTTGCCAAAAAGGCTATTTGTGGTCATAAAAACTGAGACCTGAAAATGACCTTAGCAAGTCATCTGAGCAACGTCTGTAATACACATACACTAGAGTGGATACTACAATATTCTATTGCTCATGATTCGTTTTTGTTTGATTTTTGCTTTGAACTTTTAAAAATTTCTAAAAACAGTTTCAAGGAAAAATACAATAAATAAAATATTAGCCGTTGCTAATTGCATGCTTTTCCTGCACTTGTTGAGCTTTTCATATGGGTTTCTACTTTACTCTGTTTATGAGTTCAATTACATCAATAGAGTTTCCATTGGTAAACCATGCTTGAATTCTTGGGGTACACACAACTTGCTCATAATGTTGTAATTGTTGCTATTAACACATTATTGGTTTCACTTGCTAATTTTTTATTTAGGTAGATTTATTTTTTTTCAAAAGAACTATTGTTTTTCCTCCTTAAAAAATTAGTGGAAAAACAATGGGCTAATAAATGGTGGTGGGACGATTTATTATCTATATGGGGAAAAATGAAAATGGATCTCTACCTCACCTCATACATAAAAATCACTCCAGGTACATACAAACCTATTCCAAAAAGTAAACTTTAAATATTTTAGAAGAAAATAAAGAACACTTTTATAATCTCAAGATAAATAAGGATAAACCACACAGGTTTCTTATGAGGATTTATCTTTAAAATTTAAAATATGTCGGTAGCTACAAGCTATCAACTAGGAGGTGTCCACAAGCATATGACCAACAAAGTATTAGTATTCAGAATATATAAAGAATTCCTACATATTAATAAAGAAAAGAAAGTGGGCAAAGTCTATGAACTGCGAATTTACAGAAGAGGAAACTAACGTGGCCAAACAAACAAAATTAATGAAAAGATGCTCACCTATATTAACAATCAGGAAATGCAAATTGAATCCACAACAGTGTATTGTTTCACACTCAGCAGGCTGGCAGGTTAATTCTGGCAATACCAAAGGTTTTAAGAATCAGTTGCACTGCTCACATATGTTTGATGAAAATTGAAATTGGTTCAGTGACTCTGGAGAACAATTTGGGCATATCTAGTAAGTTGACATTGCAAATGCCTCACAACCCAGCAATTCCCACAGTTCCACTCCTGGGTTTGCTTAGAGAAATTCTTAATCCCATGTTCAAGAATATACAAAACCACACCTTATGTCTTACTTTGGGTAGGAATATATACATATGTAGTAAATCCTTGAGTGTGTGCATGGGATGATAAATACAAAATTCAGAACTGGGTTTAACATTCTGAGTCCAGGAACCCGCCAGGATGCACCCTGTCCAGGACCACAGCTATGATCATACCCGTTGCCCCCGTTGAGTCTCCCTGAAATGCCACCTGGACACCGCTGGGTCTGCCCCCCCACTCCCCCACCCCCCGTGTGTAAGTTCCCCAACCATTCATTATTATTCTTAAGCCAGAAAGCTTGAGGTTTCTTCTTGGCAAACATTAACTGGGAGTTTAAACTTGGGTATGTGAAAATCATGGCTGTGAGTATTTGTGGGCCCAATGCTGGTTACTCATCCTCTCAGTCTACACATGGATGGCTTCAGCGTCCTTTCCAAAGGAGTCCCTGAGACTCCATATGTAAGCATGTGCCCGGGTCACCCCACCAGCAACAACCCTGCTGGAGGCGGAGCTGATCTTTCTCAGATCTCCAAGTGCAGCCCACAGACCCTGTGGGATGGAGGCCTATGTCTGCCTAGCCCCAACAGCCTCACCAGAACCACACACGAGCTGAAGTATTGAAAGAACACTCCCTGACTCCCAGCCCTGGGCTTGCCTCCTTTGATTCTCTTCTAGTCTCGGTTTGGTGGATGAGAAGGCAGAGGTGGCCGGCTAGGGAGGAGGGGCAACCTGCTCACGGCGACCAGCTGCTCAGGGACTGCAGTGTCTGTGGCCAGTCCTGGGTGGTAATATCCCTCCCTTGCTGTGGGAGCCCATGCCCCCTTGCTCCTTCCTACACACTAGGGCCTCTCTGCAGATGGGGAAACTGAGGTCCAGAGCAGCAGGGAGCTGCCCCTGGCACTCAGCAGGAAGCAGGGAAGAACGCGGCTCACACTAAAAAATAATATAGCAAAGCGGCTTGCGCTGACTCCCACAGGGTCTGCTCCCCCAACCCCACCCTGGGCGGACCAACTCTTCTCACTATCCTCGCAGAGGCGGCGGAGCCATCTCTCCGACCCGGGCCTGTCCCAGAAAATGCTTCTGCCGTTACTCGGGCCAGGGGACCTGGGCCGGCGCGAGGAGCGTCCGGGGGATTCGGCCTCCAGATCCTCAGGGGTCCCAGTCAGCCCGCCGGGGTCCCCAGGTACTGCCACAGCGGCTTTCCCGGAATTAGCCTGACGCCGCCGTAATCGGCTCCTGTCGCGAGGGGGCGACATAGCCCGGGCTATGAAGGATTCTGTACCTCCGAGCGCTGCCGCCTCCGGAGAGCTCCGCGGTGGCCTGTGGCAGGGGAACAAAGAGGGCTGCGCCAGTGCTGCCCAAGGTGCAGTGGCACTTCATGGGAGGGCTAACCCCCACAGACTCTGAACACCGGAGTACTGACCCGTGTCCCCGGGCCCAGGTGCCCCTGCTCCACTCGCCCCGGGGTGATTTCACTTCCTCTGTCTAGCGCAGCCGGCCTGTTAGGGGCCAGGTGGGCGGGCTTGGGCAGGAGCTTGGAGGCCTGGCGCCCAGACCCACCATGCCTCTGCCACACTGTGTGCCTCCCAGTGTTCTCCATGAGGGGTAGGACAGGGGTCTGGGTAGGTGCCTTCCCCCTGGAGCCAAGGTTCAGGCAGGACCCCAAGGACCCCGGCCTCTCCTCCAGGCTCAGCCCAGCAGCAGGTCCATCCATCACTGGGGTGAGTGGTGTGTGGGCCCCTACGGCAGATTGAGGTACCTAGCCCCTGACAACAAGTAGGCTGAGCCACTCTGGGCCCACCTCTCTGCCCCTCAGTTTCCTCATCTGTCAGCTGTGGTTTGGAGCAAGCATTGCAGAGTGGGAGCAGCCAGCTGCTCCATATGTGAGGCAAGGCTGCTCAAAGGCCCCTCCTCCTTACAGCCTTGTTCCTCCCATTTGGACTAGCATCTCTGCTCCACACCAGGATCTTTATGAAGGGGCATCTGAGTGGATGGAGGTCAGGAGGCCTACCCACCTTAAGCACCAGGCTGCCAGGGTGGGCAGTGAGCCATCACCAAGCACAGCAGGCAGGCCATATGCCAAAGGGGCTCCTGCAGTTCTACCAGTTATGTCCTCTCTCCAAGCCTCCATTTGCTCACCTGTAAAATGGGGACATCATAACAGCTGACCTGTCCCCGATGCAGTTACTGTGCCCTCAGGCCCCTGTGTGTGTCTGTTGACACTCCCTGCACTGGACACCCTGAGGGGAGACGCCGGTCCTCTCTTGATTCCCAGACAGACCCTACCCTTGGGTGGATGAACATGGGGGCTGCAGCCTAGCTGGATATCCCCAGCCCAGACAGGGGTACAGAGGTAAGGCCCTGGGGCAGCTCCTGCAGGCTCCACCCAAAATCCTACTTTGCCCCCCATCCTCAGAGCTGGCATTCACTCCAGTTCTGGGTCAAATTTCCAACTTAATGATTCAAAAGAAAGAAAAAAATCCCAACCTACAACCAGCTGAGGCGGCCCCTCCTGACTGCCCTTTGATATTTGAGGACGGAACAACAGGGTTGATTGCGGACAGGAGACTTGAAGCCATCTTAATTAGAAGGAAAGAATGTCCTCATGGTTGGCTGTTCTAAAAATACAGCTGTGCCCACATCTGGAGGGGAAGGGTGGGAGGTGTGGGGAGGTGACTGTTAGCCCAGAGTCTGAAGCCCTCATGCCTGCATTCCATGGCGGGAGGAGGCCCCTCTCAGCAGGGCCCATAGAAGAGGAGAGGGGAAGGCAAGCGTCCAGGCCCCTTTGGCTGGGCCACCTGGTGCAGCTTTGAGATGGGGTGGAACAGGCAGCTGATCCATTTCTGGGTCCGTCCTCACTCCTTCCCCAAGCCCTCTGCACACCCCAGCCTCAGTTTCCTCAGTAGTACAGAGGGGACACACAAGGGCCTGGTTAACGCATGCTGGTTCTTTTATCACCCCTTGCCTGACCCGGGCACAGCGGGCATCCAGCCACAGGCTTCTGACCAGGGAGGGAATTTTTTTCTGGATTTTATGACTTGGGGTCGTATTTATCAGCTTTTATGAACTTGTTTGTTTTGTTCGTATGATCATTCATTTTTGTACCTAAGCTTGCATTTATAATTGTGCATTTGTCTTCTTAAAGACGCTCCCAATACCTCACGAAAGTGAAGCGCATATGAGGACTTAGGAAAATGTCTTGAACAAAATGTGGAGGCAGGAATTCTAGTGGTATCACCAGGGGGGACAAGAACGCTTGGGTCATTGTCCTAGTCCACTCGTATGAGCTTCCTGTCACCATGTGGAGCCCCTGCCCGGATGTGTGTGAACGGGGCCTGGGCTGCTCGGCGGGGATGTCAGCGGTGTACGCCCGGTGGGAGGTGAGTGAACTCTGGGCCTTTCCTAGCCTCTCCATCCACCTGCCCAGAGCTCTGAGTCACTCGTCCTGGGCAGGGACTCCCAGAGGAGTGGGCCCTGTCATTCCAGGTCCCTGCTAGGCCACAGAAACAGAACTGCCTGATGATCTGGCCAGCAGGTGATGAGGAGGAAGATTACAGGATAATGTGGCCTCTGGTTCTATACATGCACCCCAGGGCCACACAGCCCCGAGCCCAGTTGCAGCCTCCCAGGTGTGCAAACAGTCTTTTCATTGTGTCTCGCAGTTCTACTGTCTCTGTGAACTCTCATTCTGGCCCTGCCATTTGGCTGAGTAGGCCAAGCAGATAAGCCGCTTCTCCCAAAACACAGCCTGCAGTGCTGAGCCCAAAAATAGTTGTGGTGGGGAAAGGGGAGGCTTGCCAGACACTCTGGAGCTCTGGGGGTAGGCCAAGGTGGCCTTGACATTCCAAGGTGGCTTTGACATTCCAACAGAGGCCACAGCAGGAAGTGGGAATTAGGGGCAGTTTCTGAAGGTCATGAGGGCCAGGCATCGGCTCGGGCTGGACTGGCAGCTGGCGCTAGGAAGGAACCATCTCGTTCAGCCATCGAAAAGTAAGAGACACTGAAACTGCGGCCCAGGCAGGGAGCCACATGTCCAAGCTATAAAACAGAGAAGCATCAAAGGAGCAGAGTCTCATGTCAGAGACACTCCAGGAGCCCAGAGGTAGCAGAGAAGTTCTGCCTCCAAACCACGGATGGAGAATGGTCTGAGACTGCACAGTGCTGCCTTGTTGGTGACACCCTCCATGGGCTCAGGAGGTTGATGCCCCTTACTCCCTGTGAATCTCCTCTGTGCCCCAACAGTAGGATGGAGGCAGCTCACCACCTCCCCCTTCCACCAGCCATAACGGGGGCAAAGCCAGGACTGGCATTCTTGTGTCTTGGTACCTCTTTAGCTGTGTATCCTCAAGTATGTTACTTAACCTCTCTGAGCCATCATTTGTAATAGTGACCTACTTTGTAAGGTGGTGGTGAGGCTTAAGAGGTTAGTAAAACTCGTGGTGCAGAGTCTGCTGAGAGGTCACTGAGCAACTTTCATCACCATAGGGACTGGCTCCAACCTGGGCTCTGAGCAGCCCTACTCCACAGTGGCCCTTCCTCACCCATGAAATGAGTTCATTCCTGCCTCTGCACCTTTGCTCCTCTATCCCTGGTGTTTGCTGCAGTGCCGAGCAAGGGAAGGCCTCAGACCTGGACTCCAGGGCTGGATCTGCAGCCTTAGGCTGGCAATGGGGCCTGGCCACTCCCTGCCCCACTCCCTGCCCCACTCCCTGCCTAGCATGCTCTCTCCGCTTTCCATTCCACTAGTCTTTGTCAAGAGCCGTCCTGCCTCGCAGCCCCTCAGAGGACCTGTGGCTCTTTGTCCTTGGGCCGCTTATCAGTCAAGCTCCCCTCTCTGCTTACAGTGAGTCTGAGACTCCCTAGCCAGAGGGAGAACTCCTGTGGGACGGGGGCCCCACTGCCTCCTTCCCATGCCCTTCAGGCTTCCATGGATGTTCCTGACCACAGGCACGTGAGAACTCGGGATTAGGAAGCAGGCAAGGACACAGGCTGGAAGAGAGAGTCCTTCCTTCAGCATTCACTCTTTCACACCAGGGACTGGCCTTGGACGGGGAGGCCAGCCATGACTGTCACAGGAAGGGGCACCTACCCAGAAATCTCAGACGTCCCCACCATAGACAGCCTTGGAGCTGGAGGAAACTCTAGAGATGGACTCTTCCAACCAGTCCATTTCACAAACACGGACACTGAGGCCAGGGAGGAGTGGGGCAGGGAGTGGCCAGGCCCCATTGCCAGCCTAAGGCTGCAGATCCAGCCCTGGAGTCCAGGTCTGAGGCCTGCCCTTGCTCTGCACTGCAGCAAACACCAGGGATAGAGAGAGCATGTTGTAGAGCTGCTGTGGGAGTGACCAGAGCCACAGAGGGCAAGGAGCTGCGAGGACTAGGCTGGGGTAGCCAGTGAGGGCTTCCTTGGGGTGGTCATGTCCTCATAGCACCCCAAACTCGGCCTGTCCCAAACAAATGGGTGGTCTGCCTCCCAAATCTGGCCATTTCCCATGTCTCAGCCCTCTGCCAAGTACTCACTAAGGTCTGTGGCTTCCATCTTGACCCATTCACTCCCTGTCACATGCTTGCCACTGCAGGTCACTGCCATCCTCCGCTCTGACCATTGCTTAGACTCTTGTCCCTTTCTTCTTCCAAAGAGCTGCCATCTGATCCTAACCTCACCACCATCCTGTGGCTTCCTGCTGCCCTTGGGACACAAACCACAGCCCACGTGGCCCTGACTGGGCTGGCCCCAGCCCTCCCCAGCCTCACATCCCATGCAGCAACTCCTCCTTGGCCCTGCCTTCCCTCTGTGTCTCCATGCTACCTCAGGACCTTTGCACAGGCTATTTCCCTGTGGTGTCTGGCTAATGCCTACTTAACCTCTGCCCTGCATTGCCTCCTCCCTCCCCACTTCACCCAGAGATCCGCTAATTCCTAGCAAGTCCAGATTGTGCTACCAAGCTCAGAGGGCCAGGCCCAGGTTGCTTCCTCTGCTGCCCAGGCCTGACGCAGCCCACCTGGACGGTTTGTTATTCTTGCACTCCGGCCATGAGCAGCTGCTGCCGAGTGGGTTCCGGATTCGGTGCTAAAAATACCCCATGACCCAGACAGGAAGGGCCAACAGGGACACAGCTGCTCCTAGGAGGAGATGGCTGGAGCTGCAGGGGAGGCCCACCCACTGCGGTTTGGGGGGGTGGTCCATGTACTGGAAGGGGGTGGGCACTGAGCTCATAGCCCCTGAGGAAAGTCTCCCAACCGAGGATGCTGAGGGCCAACAAGGGGCATCATGTGTAGTCAAAAGGAAACTGCAGCTGCCTCCGGCATGCACACAAAAATACCTTGTTTCTGATTCTTCTGATTTGTTACTTAGGTATGTGTTGCTTTTGGAATAAAATACATTTAAAAATTAAGCGCGTGGGTCCCTAACAGAAGATAAATAAGCTCTGGTCCCTTCAGGGAGGGCTTCCTGAAGTAGGGGGCATTTCTACCAGCCTCCCTTCCTCTCCACTTTTAACAGAACATCTAGGCTGGTAAGAAAGGAAATGAATGAATGAGATCCTGAGCGGTCCCAGAAGTGACAGGCTGAGGCCTGAATAATAGGTGTTAGGGGTTGTGAGGTATGTTGGAGGGGAGGGAAAGGACTGGAGAGTTCCGTGGGAACATCAGCTTCGATGTGGGGCTGAGGAGAGGGGGGCAAGGGTGACCCCAGGCTTCTGGGTTCTCACAGGCCGGTAAGGGTCTCTCCTAGTGTGTCAGGCCAATGAGGAAGGCAGGCTTGATGGGCACTCAGGGGGTGTTGTCCTGCCTGTAGGCACTGAGAGAACCTGGACAGGGGATTTGGGGTTCCTCTGGGTGTCTCCAGACTTGGAGATCCCAGGGCTCCTTGCTCTGCAGCAGCAGGCAGGGTCACAAGGCCAGAGAGGTGGCTTGGGAGCAGAGTCCACTGTCACCTTGCAAGGGAACACAGGCCCTCTTTCTGCTATAGTCCTCAGGAGAGGGAGAGGGGGACTCAGCCAGCAGATTTTAGGACAGACTGCTAAAGAGATGTTAGCATCCAGCACACTGCCTGCCTGCGTCTCTAGGCCCCTGGGAATGTGTGGTGCCCAGGGCTTCTTCTCTCCATAAATGTCTGAAGGTGCCTGAGGATCAAAGGAGAAATGGACCTGATGTCTATCGTGGCTTATCCTGGGCCTGAGACTGGACAGGTAAAGCCTGGACTGGACCTCAGATCCTGCTCTGCCTCCCTACTGGGCCTCAGTGTCCCCATCAGAGGATACCCCAGGGCTCTGAGAATCTGCAGTAGAACCCAGCCTTTGCTTTCCTGGCTGCCCCCACCCTGGGCTCCCAGCCTCCCAGGAATGTGCTTCTCCACCCCCAAATGGGGCGCCTGCCTTATCGGCCCAGCAGAAGGGGAGACAGACTCCCCTGTCACAATGACAGCCCCTCCCATTAGCCCTGGCCTGACCCTGAGTGGAGGGCTGGCCAGTGCCTGGAGGCAGGAATACCTCCCCTGCCCCAGAAGACAAGAAATCCAACCTCCCTCCCTGGCTCCTTCATGACAGTCAGGCGCCCGTCCTGGCGTCTGAGGCCCTGGATCCCCGCCCTGCTGCCAAGCCTCCACCTGGATGGCATCTACTCCGCTCAACCCACCTTGAACATGACCTTGGCCTGCTTCACTGGAAAACGAAGACTGTCTGAGGGGGGCTCCCTCAGCCTGCCTCTCAGCACCTTGGACCACCTCCTGCTGTGCCAGGTCTCCTCACTCCTGAACCCAATGCACATGCCCCTTCAGTGCTCCCAGACTCTACTTCCGCTCCCCTCTGGGTCCCTCATTCTATTGGGATCTACCTAAGGTAACTTTCTCGGCTGGTTCTCCCCATTTCAGTCTCCCGGGGGACCTCAGGGCCCTGTCCTGAGCACCCCTCCCCCCATCTTCCACACTTACATCCATGGCTGAGCTCCCACACTGGTGAAGACACGTCCATCCGGGCACCTTCCTCTACCTCATGTCTGCTATTCTCCTGGCCACCAGGAACCCTGGCATGGTTGCATCCCACAGTCCCTTCCCAGGCCATGTCTACTGGGGCTTCTCACTGCCTTGCTCCTGAAGCCCTCTCCTGGCTCAGCTCCTGCCCACCCCCGGCCTCCCCTGGCTGGGTCCGCCTTCCCTCTTGATTAATAAATAAGGTTGAGCTCCCCAGGCCTGGCCTCTTTTAAGTCTAGCCTTGCCCCTTGGATATCTCACAAAGGTCCAAGGCCAAATGCCATTGATCAATGACTGACACCCACATTTAGATCACTTGCCTGACCTCTCCCTGCAAAACCACACCTGGATTTTTCCAGGAGGATGTTGCAAATACCCCAAAATTAAGGAGACCACAACAGGACTCTCCATCTGCCTGCCTTTTCCCCAAGCATTCTCCATCTCAGAAAAGGCCACTGCCTTCCATCAATCCTGTGTTTCAGGCCTCGAAGTCCCCTTGATGCCTCTCCAACAGCTCTGTCCAGTTTGCCAGCAAACCCACCTCCCACACCTCTTTGCCCTTCAGAATCCACTCTGCCCAAGCCACCAATGTCCCTTGCAGCCTACCCCTGCTCACTGATTCCTCTGGCAGTCTACTATCCTCACAGCACCCACAGGGATCTTTTAGAAGTGACAACCAAGTAGTATCACCTCTTCAAAGATACTTTCCAGATCACCCACTACCTGGAGCCCACTACCTGACCCTCCACCCCCCCCCACTTAGGTGTTATTTCTGTCAGCGCACTGTTCCGTGAACACTAGCTCTCATATTAGCACAAACCTGTAGACTGCCCGTCTCCTCGGCTACACCAAAAGAGAGTGTCTTTTATTGACTGCTGAATACACAGCATCCTGCACAGTACCCAGCACACAGTCGGTACTCAATAAACGGCTGAGTTTCTTCATTAGAATGAATTAATGGAGTTTCTTTTCCCACCAAAATAATGAGGCCCTCTCCAGCCCATCCACTTGCTCTGGCCCACCTCAGCACCCTTGTGTCCCACGGGGTCTGCAAGTCGTCAGCCCAGCCCCTCCTCCAGCGGGCCACCAGGAAGATTCCCCACAGGAGCTGACATGTTCCAGTGGGGCATTGGACGTCAGGGGGATTTGGATATGCTGCTGAGCGCCTCCTTTGTTGTAGGTGAGGTGGCACTGTCTCTGGTTCTCAAAAGGGTGAAGGACGGGCCCAGATCGTGGGCCAGTTCTATGTGGACCCACAGAAAAGCACGGCCCCGCCCCGGCCACGCCTCGAGCCTCTGAGTTCCGCCCCGCTCACGTCTCATGCCCCGCCCCTTCGTCTCGCTGTGCCTGGATCTTTTCTTTTCTACGCTCATCACTAATCTTAGCCCTGCCCCCGTAGTGGCCCCGTGGGTACTCGCCGTTGGTCCTCTGTACCTTGTCGTGAAGCGACCAGTTCATTGGCTGCACAGTCTCCCGCGCCGCCACTACAGCCATCACAACAACCGCCACGTGCTCAACCGTGGGGGCTGCTCATTGGCCCCGCGTCTCGACCCGCCCACGTCTCCGATCCGCCCCCGGCTTCCCGCTTCTTCTTCCTACTGGTTACCTGGACCAAGGCCCCGCCCCTGAGCCTGGGCTCACTTCATCTCCGACTTGGATTGGCTGAAGGCGGGGCTTGGAGGTGCGTTAAAGAGCGCGCAGGAGTTTCGGACACGCGTGCCTGAGAAGGTTCAATGGCGCGGCAGGGGCTGGCGGCCGAGTTTCTGCAGGTGCCGGTGGTGACGCGGGCTTACACCGCGGCCTGCGTCCTCACCACCGCTGCTGTGGTGAGTCGACCGGGCGGGTGGGGCGTCACCATAGTTACAGGCCGGAGGGAGGGTCGCCATGGTTACGGTTGGATTGGGGGCAGCCCCTGATGTGTCCCTGGTTCTGCAGCAGCTGGAGCTCCTCAGCCCCTTCCAGCTCTACTTCAACCCGCACCTCGTGTTCCGGAAGTTGCAGGTGAGGCCGCCCCACCCTTGCACCTGACGTCCCTGCCCCGCCCGCCCGCACGCCTGACTGCCCGCCCTTCACAGGTCTGGAGGCTCGTCACCAACTTCCTCTTCTTCGGGCCCCTGGGATTCAGCTTCTTCTTCAACATGCTCTTCGTGTATCCTGCGCCCCGTGGACGCAGGCGGGGATGGGGCGGCCCCGCGGGCTGAGGCGGCCGGGTGCTGGTAAACTGAGGCCCCGCCCAGTGGCACTTCCTATACTGATGTCTCAGGTTCCGCTATTGCCGCATGCTAGAGGAGGGCTCCTTCCGCGGCCGCACGGCGGACTTTGTCTTCATGTTTCTCTTCGGGGGCATCCTTATGACCGTATCCTTCCTGGACTTCAGAACTTCAGGCCGCAGCGCCTGTTGGTCCAGCATGTGTTGGCCCTGGGCCCCACATGGGCGCCCAGGCCTGGGAGGGACAGAGTCGTTCACTGAAGCTTAGGACGTATTGAGCATTCATATGTGCTCAGCTCCAGGCGCCAGGTCTAGATCTTCAGGGCTGTACAAAAAGTACCACAGGATGATGCACAGGAGAGCCAGCTGGGGGTGCCTGGGGGCTGAGCCCTTAATGCCAGCAGCGGGAGAAACGGGTGCAAGGGCAGGCAGTCCTGGGAGGCCGGGTGAGGTGGAGAGGCAGGGCAGTCCTCACGTGGGCCTGAAGGCCACATGATGGCCTTAGATTGGGAAGGGCACACCTTGATGGGGGAAGGACGGGAAGAGAAACCAGTGGGGGGACTGCAGGGTAAGTTTAGGTCAGAGGAGCCTGGGGCTGAAGCCTGCAGCAGGGGAGGGCCTCCCAGCACCTTGACTCTCGCCCAGCTGCTGGGGTTCCTGGGCAGCCTGTTCTTCCTGGGCCAGGCCCTCACCGCCATGCTGGTGTACGTATGGAGCCGCCGCAGCCCTCAGATGAGGGTGAACTTCTTCGGCCTCCTCACCTTCCAGGCGCCATTCCTGCCCTGGGCACTCATGGGCTTCTCAATGCTGCTGGGCAACTCGATCCTTGTGGACCTGCTGGGTGAGCCTGCCCGTCCATCCAGCCCGCTCTACGTAGGCTGTCCGGTACTTGGTCTGTGGGAAGGCCACCCCAGGCTGGCTGCTTTACCCGAGCCCTCCCTCCCTCCCCCTGCACTGAACCGCTCATCTACTCCCCGCCACAGCCCCCTGCCCAATCCCTCTTCCTGCCCTCCCAGCATCTGTTCTTACAGCCCCTTGAACAAAGCCAGCTGGCCTACAAGCTTCACATCTTCATGCCTCACTTGCTGATGCTTGTGTGGGTGCTGACCAGGGAGGGGATGAGTGGGTCAGTGTTCCAGCCATGGCTCCCACTCCTCCGATGTTCTCAGGCCCTCCCCTTGACAGGTCCTGCCCACTTCTGGGTCCTGTGAGACTGTCCTTCAGGGCCAACCCCAGCCCTTCATGGGCTGGCACTCACTGGGCACTCGTGCTCTGAAACCTGAGGTTTCTCTGGGCCTGGCTGGGCCTCCAGGGTCGTGAGTGGAGACCTGGAGCAGGCTGGAGTGGCCCTGGGCTCTGGGCCGTGGCGGGAGGGTGGCCTCAGCAGTCCGCAGCTCTCCCACAGGGATCGCTGTGGGCCACATCTACTACTTCCTGGAGGATGTCTTTCCCAACCAGCCTGGAGGCAAGAGGCTGCTGCTGACCCCCAGCTTCCTGTGAGTGCTGGAGATAACAACCCTGTCCCCGTTTGCCCTCAGATGGCTCCCAACTGCCTGGGGGAACCATGCTGGCTTCGGCTCAGCATGGGTCCCTCCCCATAGGAAGCTGCTACTGGATGCCCCAGAAGAGGACACCAATTACTTGCCCCTTCCTGAGGAGCAGCCAGGACCCCTGCAGCAGTGACCCCATCCAAGGCCAGGGCCAGCTCCAGGCGCGTTTCCCTGGCATCTGGCAAGCCTCCATCCCACCCCTAACGCCTGCTTGCAGCAGAGCAACCTGCCCTGGAGGCTGGGCCCATGCCCAGGGCCCACCTGAATAAATAAATGACTCGCAGCCTCTTTGCCAACAGCATTGGCTCCCCCTGCCTCGTCTGGCCACACCCTTCCATGCTGGGCAGGTGCTGCTGGCCTTGAACTAGAGCCACCAAGCCTGGTCGACCCTATCCACCCTCTGCCATGCGGGTGGGGCTGGCCTGGGGCGCAGCTCTACTCCCACCAAGCCTGGACTGCCCTGTCAGACCATTAGTAAGTTGGTAGGATGGGAGGCCCAGAGAGGGTCAAGAACCTGCCCAGTTGCCCAACAGAGCTCTGAGCTCACAAATGGCAGACAGGGGTTCTCGTCCCAGCCCTTCCAATGCCTCAATGGAGCCTTAGGGAAATAAATATCACCTGTGTTGGGCCTCTGCTCCCTGTCAGTCAGGGAGGGGGTTGGCAGCAGGCTGTCCCTGTTGTGCTGAGTCTGGACTGTGGGGGCCCCTGCCTGTGGTGCCCTCAGGCTGATGCCCCACTCAGCCCCTCCTGTGCCTCACCAGCAACCAACAAGTAGACCTCTGCCCCATTTTCCAGCTGAGCAAACTAACAGGCCAAGGCCCCATGGGGTCAGGTGCAGAAGAGAGCTAGGACTGGGTCCTCTGCCCTTTCTGTGACCCCAAAGTCTTGAGAAGTTTTCGCCTTAGCAGAGTCCTGCACTGGCTGAGGCAGACACCTCTGGGAAATCCTGTCCCTGCCTTTTTAAGCTAAGGACCATGGGAGCCTTATCCGACCCTGTAGCTCACGTTTCTCTCCTGTAGAGTGGGCATCAGACAACCTGGCCAGCTTTCCTTGTTGCTCTAGACCAGTCTGGTTTATCCTTAGATGATCAATAGCACGGGAGTTGTCATGTTCATGGATGACAAAAATAATTGTCAAAGTTGACCTTCATTTTGCAGTGAAACTTGTGGAGCAGCACCTGGCCCTGCAGAGTGTGGGCTAGCGGTGAGGGCCCAGCCCCGGGCCTGGTGCACCAGTCCTGCCCCCGGCCTCTCCCAGCTAGGTGGGTTGGCCTGCTCAGCAAGGTTGGGGCACGCAGGGTTCATTCCATCCCTGGTGTGGAGGCCCAGGTTTGTGTCTTACCCCACAGACTAAAAAAACACATTGTTAACAGAGCCCACTTGTTTCCAAGGCCAGCAAGGCCTGGGCCTAGAATCTTTTTTATCAGAGTCTCCCAATGAAGCCCAGCTGGCCCCTTGCTCCAGCAAGTTCCACTCCTGGATGAAAGGTATGAGCTTGAGTACAAAACCCCTGGGAACTGTCCCATGATGTGCTTACAGGAGCCTGGATGGCAAGGCCCATCTCACCCTACATCCTGGCAACTGAGAACCCTAATCCCTACTCGGGCTAGGAAGCCAGGTGCCACAGGGCCCCAACCATGTTCCTAGGGAGCAGAGCAATCCCGATCCTCAGCCTCTGCCATAGCTGGGGAAGGGTCTACCAGCACCGGAAGGTGGCACCAGCCCAGGGCCCGTTACCATCAGTAAGTGTGGCTGTGTGCCAGTTCACCAAGCAGTGCTTGCACTTATGGATCCCATGTCCCTTCTGTAGAGTGGGGACACTTCCACATTAACAGATGAGGTGAGGATGCAGAGGGGATGACATGCTCATCAGAGGCAGAGCTGGGGAGAGGCCCCAGGCTGTGCCGCCGCCTCCACACAACCCCACCCCAAGCCAGCACAGGGCCAGGCACGCTGCTCCCTCACAGCCAGCACGGAAGGGAGGTGGTGGCCCGGGCCATGGCCCCAGCCAGGGGTGGACATGGGCCCCAGTCTACCTGTGGCGTGTGCACTACTGGGAGGTGTGGCTAGAGCTGCATACGTGCTGGAGCTGGACTGGCTGGTCACCAGGCTGATGACGCTCTGCAGTGTCTGCACTGGATGGGGCATTTCCAAGGGACTCTGGAGCGGGGGAGCCTTTGGCTGCTTAACAAGGCCAAGCAAAGGGGGCAGGGTGGGGTTGCCATAAAGGACAAGTGGGCCCCCGCCCTCTGAGCCTCATGACCACACTTGTCATTTCTCCCACTCTGCAAGGACATCTGAGCATGGGTGGTGGTGGGGAAACTGCAAGGCCTGAGGAAAAGCGAAGATTACACTCTGACTCAGGCCTTGCAGGGGCCGCAGTGGCTGAGGGGGGACCCCGGGCACCCAGTCAACACCCACTTGCTCACCTGGGGATCTGAGGCACAGCGGAGTGAGGCCTGGCCCACCAGCACTGGTCGCACCATCCCCCCCGGACCCCACTCCCTGCTCTCCTCCATTCTTATTTTTATGCTACCGCTTTGAAGAAATGGAACATGACCTGTTTGCCTTTTATTTAAAAAGTGTTGCTAGCCCTATCTGGGGCTCCTATACAAAAACAAAACGCAATCCAAAACAAGGCCTCTTCCTGACCAGACACTGGGGTGATGGGGACTGCCTGGGGCTCAGCAAGTGGAATGTGTGCCCGGGGGAGGGCGACCTGGAAGGCCTCCCTGCCCGTGCTCCTCAGGAGGGCCCTGAGCTGCCCCCTTGCCTCCCTCCTTGCCAGAAGATGAAGGAGAGGCAGGCCGGTCTTCTGAACGCTCTGTGGGAGCCAAGCGCTTGATGGGCTGGTTACCAGGCCGGGGCAGTGTTGGCGAGACGCCTCATACGCCTGCAGGAGGGGAGAGGGTGGTGACCCAGGGCCAGCTCCCAGCACTGGGCAGCTGCCATCCCTTGGGGCTCTCCAGGGCAGCCAGGGGAGTGGAGACAGAGAAAGGACAGCAGGTGGGATCCCCAACCCTTCTCTTCTCCCAACCTCGACCTGTGTGCTGCTTGGGGCCCTGAAGCTGCCCTCTCACCTGCCTGCTCAGGCCCTGCCCACCTCTCCAGGGGTCCTGAAACCTGGGTCTGGGCCGTCGTCAGACCCAACATGAGGATTTACTTTTGCTCCTTGCAGGGTTTGAAACCTGCACCGTGGGAGCCAGATTGGGACTCATCACCCTTGGGCCTGCCTCTGGCCGCCTAGGTCCCATCCCAAAAACCGGGTCACTGGGTTAAGGCGATGGTTCCGTACGCTCCTGGGAGACAGGGCCAGTGGGGTGGTGGGGTGGGGGTGGGGTACCTTGTGTTCCTGTCCTGGTCACGGATCTTCTTTTCCATCTCAGCATCTGTCAGGGTCTCCAGCAGCGGGCACCACTGATCAGCATCGCCTGTGTTCCGGATGGCAATCTCCACCGTGGGCAGGGGGTTCTCACTGGGATGGGGAAGAGAAGACAGTGCTAGTTCAGAGCAGCAGCTGGAAAGGCCCCAGAAATCAGTCTGCCCCTTGCCCGCCAGCAGAGGGAACACTGGAGCCAGGGCACAGCGGGAAAGCCTGGGCCTTTCCTGTTTCCTTCTCCAGCTCCTCCCCACTGAGCCCATTTCCATGCCCAGCTCTTCAGAGCAACACTCCTGACAGGTAGCAGGAGATGCTACTGTCACCTGAGCCTCAAGGCAGAGACGCCTGGAGACACTGGGACCTCCTCTGGCCACAGAAGGGCTGCGCCCCATCACCCCGAGTTGCTCTTCAAAGCAACAAGCCCTTTGCTGCCACCTCAGTGTCTCTGGGTCTGTGAGACCGAAGAGAGGCATTCACTGTGGAAGTGGTTCCCTTGACAGAGCAGTGTGGCTGGGCCAGCCATTGTCGCTGGGGCTGGGAGGAAGGGGAGGGCTGTCTGCCCCACTCAGTGTCCAGAGCCAGGACCTCCTGATTGAGGAGACAGAGCATAAAAGGAGAGCAAAGGAGGGGGCCACCCAAGAGTCCTGGACACTCCCTCATTGCAGGACGCTGGGCCGGCCTACTCCTGAATGTTCCACACACTTGCGCTCAGCCCACTTCACCAGGGCTGAAATAAGCCCCAGAGAGGCTGCACTATTTGTTTAGGGCAGAGAGCTGAGACCTGAACATGTCTCCTGACCGCTCGACCCTGGGGTCCTTCACCCCAAGGGCCACCTGCCCAGCCTTCTTGACAAGAGGATACAGTGGGGAGGGGAGGGGTCAGCCTGGGCAAAGGTTATGAAGTCACAGAGGTGGGGGTGGGGGTGGGGAGCGGGCAGGAGCAGCGGGGGAGGGAGCGGGAGGCTGGGCTGACAGCTCTCCGGGCCTTGGTTCCCAAGTCTGTAGCACAGGAGCCTGAAGAGGCACAGAGGCCACAACTGCCAGGAGGGCCTGTGTGCCTCTCACCTTCAGGGCAGACAAGCCTTAGAGCATGGCCCTAACTGTGATCCTCTCCCACGCCTTCCCAGTGTCACCACTCTAGCTTTCCCAGGCCCTTTTCTCTCCCCTCCAGCTGGGCAGCTGCACCTCTCTCCCGAGGCTCAGCCCCACGGAAGGCCTGCCCTGCTTTCTTACAGCCGGCCCCTTGCGGACGTTGATGGAATATAAGAGGATGGGGGCCTTGGTTTTGACACCTCATCTGGAAAACAGGAACAATGTTATCGCTCTGAGGGATTTTCAGAGGGTTACTATTACTAAAGCAGCCAGCACGTATCTATCAAGGGAGCTTCCCAGGGGCCAGGGGCCTCCTCACACAGCTTCCCTGACACCTGTACCCACGGTCACTTGAGTGGCTGGCTAGAGAGCATCCACCCAGGCCTGACTACAGAGCCCCCGTTCCTCGTGACACCACACTGCGTGGGGCAGCCAAGGGCCGGTTCTGGCCTCCCTGTACTGCTCTCCTGGCCTGGGGACTCAGCCACCATGAACACACAGGACACAGCCCACAGCTGTCCATGGCTTCTCTGCAGACATGGGGCTCACCTCTTGTTGCTGAAGCTTGGCCCGTGGGGTCCACACAAACAAGGCCCAGAAGCCTGAGCTCATGCTGGTGACTCAGAAGCCAGTGACTGAGCAGCGCCGTCCCCCACCCTGTGGTACCCTGGGGCCGACCCCTCCTAAGCAACTTGACAGCTGTTCTCCAGCTAGTGCGGTGGTTTGACAATCCAGGAACCACCCAGCCACAGACCCAAACATCATTCTTCACCTCAAGGGCTCCCAACCGCCTTCTTTAGGAGGGCAGACATGAAAGGCGCCAAGCCCACGCCGAGGGGAAGAAAACATGTTTTCCTTTTAATTTAAACAAGAGCTGGTGAGTGGGTCCTGGAGGCCCCTTTGTTTACCTCCCCCTGGCTCTGGGAAGATTCCACTCCAGTGGGTCTGTTCTAAAATAAGAACTGCTCAAACCAAGAATGGGCCTGGAGCCAGCAGGCTGACTCCGGTTTGGGGGGTGCCACCCTACGCCCCACCCCTCCAAGGGGATTCTGATTTACAGGCCTCAAGGCCCCTCCCACCCCCAGTGTCCAGGAGGGGAGGGCAGTGTCTGAGGGGACAGAGGAACTGGGGCAGAAGCTTGTGGAGCATCCTGGGTTTCTCTTCAGTGTGATCTCACTTTGAATGACCTCACATGACACAACAGACCATCTGAGCAGCACTGCCATCACCACTGTCTAAACGAGAGAACGGAGACTGAGGAAAACAACCTGCCCACAGCCACTCAACTGGGAGGAGGAGCAGGCAACTCTTGACATCACCGACCTATTCAAGATCAACTGACTTTCGACAACGGTGCCAAGTCCGTTCAATGAGGAAAGAGCAGTCTTTCCAACAAATGGTGCTGGGACAAGAAGACCTTGGCTTAGGCAATGGTCTGTTAGGTAAGACACAAAAACATAAGCAATACAAAGAAAAACAGATAAATTGGATTTCATAGAAATTTAAAAATTTTGTCCTTCAAAGGGCACTGTCACAAAAGTGAACAGACAAACCACAAAATGGGAAAAAGATATTTGCAAATCATGTATCTGGTAAGGGACTTGTATCTAGGATATATATATAAAGAGCTCTTATAAAGAACTCTTCAAACGTGTGTATGTTTGTGTGTAATCAAACAACAGACAAAGGATTTAACTAGCCATTTTCCAAAGATATAGATGGCCAAAAGCACGTGAAAAGAGGCTCAACACCATTAGTCATTAGGGCAACACAAACCTAAACCACAACGAGATGCCACTTCATCCCCACTAGGATGGCTAGAATCAAAGTCAGATAAATAAATGCTGGTGAGGCAGTGGAGAAAATGGAACCTTTCCACTGCTGGTGGGAAAGTAGAATGCTGCAACTACTTTGGAAAGCAGCCTGGCAGTTCCTCAAAATGCTAAATAAACAGTTACCACATGACCCAGTAATTCCACTCCTACCTTGTTTCCCTGAAAATAAGGCCTAACCAGAAAATAAGCCCTGGCATGCTTTTTCAGGATGACATCCCCTGAACATAAGTCCTAATGCGTCTTTTGGAGCAAACCTTAATCTAAGACCCGGTCTTATTTTCAGGGGAACACAGTAGTACACACCCAAGAGAAAGGAAAATAGGTGTTCAAACAAAAACGTGAACATGAATGATCCATAGCAGCACTATTCTTAGCCGAAAAGTGCAAACAACCCAAATGTCCATCACAGATGACTGGATAAATAAAATGTGGTATATTGAGACGATGGAATATTATACAGTCACAAAAAGGAATGAAGTTCTGATACAGGCTACCACCCAGATGAACCTTCAAACATGCTCAGGCGCCAGCCACACAAGACCACATGGTAGTTTCCCCCCTGATCCACAGTTTTGCTTTCCATAGTTTCAAACATGGCTGAAAATATTAAACGGGAAATTCCATGGTCTAAAAATATTAAATGGAAAATTACAGAAATAACAATTCAGAAGTTTTCAATTGCATAGCATTCTGAGTGGCGTGATGAAATCTTGCGCCATCCCTCACCGTCCTGTCCGGGATGTGAATCATCCTGGTCCAGTGTCTCCATGCTGTATGTGCTACCAGCACGTTGTCACTTAGTGGTCACCCTAGTGATGAGATGAACTGTCACAGTTATCACAGGGCTTGTGTTCACGTCACCCTTATTTTACTTAACAGTGGTCTCAAAACAATAGTGATGCCGGCTGGCAGTTCGGATATGCCAAAGAGAAGCCCTAAATGCTTCCTTTAAGTGAAAAGGCATGTACGAGTATGTACAGGGAAAAAGATAGTATAGACAGGGTTTGTTACTATCTGTGGTTTCAGGCATCTTCTGGGGAACGTACTGCCTGTGAATAAGAGGGGACTATTTACTGTATAATTCTATTTATATTAAGTGTCCAGAACAGGCAAATGTATAGACAGAAAGTAGATTAGTGGCTGCCCAAGGCCAGGAGACTTGGGGAGAGGGGGATGAGAGGGAGACTGCTAAAGGGTATGGGGCTTCCTTTTGGGGTGATGAGAATGTTCTAAAACTGACCGTGATGGCGGTACACTCTGCAAATATACTAAACACAACAGAATCTTACTCACTAGATGGATGAATCGTATGGTATGTGAATTATTCCTCAATAAACCTATTATAAAACAAACAAGCAAGCAAGCCTTGCTGTCAGGGCAGGTGGGCAGAGCTCCAGGAGTAACCTCAGTGGCTCTTGGTCAACCAGTCCTAAGACACCCTGCTGTCTCCCAACCCTGACGTTGTGCAAGTAACACTGCCTCTCTGTCCCCCATCAGGCCCAGCTGCCAGGTCCCTTGACTCTACCTGTCCCAGCTTCCTCCTGGCCAGCACCCCACCCTGGCGACTTTACGTCAGGTTGCACACCTCCCACCTGCTCCCTCCCTCCCTGTGCCTGCAGCCTCTGGTGCCTTCGGTGACCACACGTACAAGTCTCCTCTGTTAGGGCACTGTTTCTCCGGTGTCCCCAACCTGGAACACAGGGCTCGCCTGGAGGAGGTGCCAGTAACTCTGCTGGATGCAACTCTCCTCAGAGGCAGCAGCTCACATGTCTTGGTGAACGTGTGATACTGTCACATGCTCTGCTCAGCCCAGCTCCCACCCCCCACACCCCGGAGGAGCCCTCTCCCTCTCCTGTCACTCACTGTCTTTGTCCCCATTCCACGGGCTCTAGGACATCTCCTGTCACTCTGGTTCAGCTCTGTCCTCTAGAAGCTTAGGGCCCCCTACCCGTCTGCCATATGTCCATGGCGCATGCTCACCCACATCAGGCCTGCCCATCCCACTTGCTAAAGGGAAGCAGCCTGCTCTTTGCCCTGGTTCCCCTAACTGTGGGCATTTTGCCCCTGCTCACACGTCTTGTGACCAGCAGCTTGCCCTGCTCGATCATGGACATGACTCAATGCCATCGCTGAGAAGGGTACCACAGCCAGGCACTGGTTGGCATGGGGGGAGAAGGACAGGACTCCTCTGGCCCACTAACAGTCTGTCCCCTGGGCGACAAGCCAGCCCTGACCCAAGGTTGCCATTCCTGTCCTGCCAGCTCTCCCCAGAGCATCTGCCCACCCAGACCAAACAGACTGCACAACAGGCCAGGCCAGCGCGAAGAGCTCACGAGGCCCGGTCAGCTGGGAAAACACAAGCAGTCATCCTGATGCCAAAAGAGGCTCTTGGGATGCCTCCCAGATCCCCAGACAGGCTGTACCCCTCCTGCCTAGCTGGCCCGGGCTGCTGCAGAGGGGACGTGTACTCCCCTTCGTCCCCAGTGGGGTGGCCCTGCCTCCAATCCCAAGGATGTGAAATCGACACACTCAGCACTAGAGACCGTGGCAGGACAGAGGTCTGTGACACTCCCTTTCCACACAACTGGAATTCATTAACTGGCTGCTGAGATAAGGGGGCATCCATCCATAAGTCCTGACCTGCCACCACCAGGGGCTCCCAATGGGGCATGTTCTGGAGCTACTCGGTACATTTGCAGACGTCCCGAGGCTTGACAAAGGCTTTGGGCAGACAGCTTGGGTCACCTAGAGGTCAGACCAGGAGGGATGGTGCCACATGTGTCGACACCCTCAGGGTCCTGCTGCTGAGAGCAGCACGACACCCTGACCCCTACATCTGCCAGACAGACGTGGGTTCTGACTCAGTCGGCATCTGGGAGACGAGGGGCGTGGTGTCCATGTTACTCCCAGGAACTGCACACGGCACCGCCCCCCAGGACCTCAGGGTCGGCCCCAGGAAGCAAGGCCACCCCGGACTGGTTTCAGGGCTGTCGGCCTTAGCTCCAGAGCAGCGTGCACAGACACAGACTGACACACCTCGCGCAGAACCTCCACAGGAAGTGGGAGACGTGGGCCAGATACCACCTTCCCTCCCCTCTCTGGGCCTGGGGTCGTCTGTGAAGCAAGACCACCTGGACGGCAGGACTGCTAGAGGGGTACAGGCGGTGACAGATGTGCCATCTCAGCCTGGATGCTGGGAGCCAGACCCCCAAGGGGCTCAGTGGTTTTCCAGGCCTGGAACCTCCAGCCCTGCGGGTGTATGGTCATTCCTTCTCTCTTGCTCAGATTTACAGCAAGCCATTAGAAAGCTGTCTCTTGGGAATTCTGGGAGAACTAGCTGAGACACAAACACTCACGAGCCCCATTAATTGTTTGCCTTTGCAAAAAGACCTTCATACTTGCTCCTCATGCACCATTTTAAGCTTCAGTCCCTAAGTAATGACCACCACATGTGGACGATGACAGTTTCATGAGCAGAATAAATCCTAACATCCTGTTTTGATGCAGGGATACTTAGCACCTCCCCCACCCACATACACACAACATCCAAACGTGGAAGAGGAGCTCAGGGTATAGGGTGGATATGACAGAACAGTTCTGAGGCGGCCAAGCGCCACTACTCAGTTAACACTTGCTGAGCTCTACCTCCTGCGAGGCCCGTGCTTCGCACTGTGGGGCCCCAGCAACAGGGAGGCCACGTCTGTCCATCAAACAGCCCCCGGCCCCCAGTCCAGCCCCCACCCCTGCACACAGGACCCTGGACCAGGATGTTCTGTTTACGATTCCACCTTTGCAGGCAGCCTGAACCAGCTCTTTGTCTTCCATGGCACCCAGTATGGGGTCCAGCCATGGGAGCTCACCAATTGGTCTTTGATTGAACAATGGCAGATGATATGACAGTAAAATGCAGTTGCTGGACTTCTGTACACCCACGAGCCAGAGAGGGCTGTATGAAGCAGTCCTCTTTTGAGGCAGAACACAAGTCCATCAGATGAAGAACCCTGGGGTGGGCCACCCTGACAGAGGCACAGTCTGAGCGAGAATGCAGAGAGAGGAGGGCAGAGGGCTGCGAGGGGCTGCTGGCGGACTAGGGCGGCCCAGGGCAGTGCGAGGTGGGTGGAGGACTCGGGGGGCAGATATACCATCTCCTCAGATCCAGCCCCACTGGGACGGGAGGAGGGGAGCCCTGCTGCGGGGCCACACGAGGCAGGAGCAGCGAGGCTGCCCGCGGCCAGACCATACTGCAAGGCTCTAGGAAGTGCCAGAGACACCACCACGCACGGGGAGAAGCCTTCTCCCCGAAACAGGTTTGCAGAGGAATGAGGGAGGGACCCATCCATGATCCTACCTGAAAGCATAGGTCTTCTGATGCCAGCTCAGCTGTCCTCGAATGCTGTAGGCGATGGTAGTGACAAATTCTCCACCCAGCCCCAGCTCCGAGCACAGCTTCAGGGCGAACTTCTCTGGTGAGTTCTCCTTCTCTGACATGTCCCACTCGAACTGGTCCACCAGGGAGATGTTCCCCACATGGATGTTCAGCTGGGGCCAGAACCAGATAACTCAAGTTAGAGCAGTCAGAGCCCTGGGGCCGGAGGAGGTGGGCCAGCCTGCTCCGGAGCCACCAGGCTGGGACGGACACTGCCCGCAACTTACGCACTGAGAACCAGGGCTGGCCCTCGTCCTTGCTGCAGATCACTATCTGCAAAACGGGGCTGACCCCACAAACAACTCGGGTGGCCACAAGGGATTCTGGCTCATGGCCTAGCTTAGTCACCCTCAAGGGAAGACCCTGAAGTGACCCCAGGCCACCCAAGTCCCACCTCACCCCTATTCCTGTCCCCTTGCTCCCCAACCTGGTCAGTGCCTTTTCTGCTCTTCGTTCCTGCTGGTCTTGATCTTGACGTAACTACACTGGTCAGGAAGGGCTCAGCTCAACTGTTACTCATCAAACACGGTCCCTGACCCTCTGAGCCACCAGCTAACCCCTTACTCCGTCCCTTTATACAGCGTGCACTGCTCAGAAATCATCATAAGTGTGCTCACTGATGCACACCCCACGGTTACCAGCCGTAAGGTGCAGCAAAGCCTGGGAGAGGAGCAGAGGCCCATGGCCAGCTCTTCCACCAGGCTCCCAGCAGCAAGCTGCTGACTTGCAACCTACAGCCAGGAAAGGGTCCAGGCCCTGTGTTTGCAGCAGCCAGACCAGGACAGAGCCTGTACCCCAGGAACGCGCCCCTTATGCCTGCCCCCAGGGACCAGCACCCCACACACACCTGTGCCTACTCTGAAACTGGACATCACCGAATCACACAGGAAGCACTCTTCGGGGTCCAGCTGTGTTCACTGGGCATCATGCCCACGAGACTTCCTCCACGGCTGCGTCCCTCACTGCCGCCCAGTGTGCTGTGCCACGTGAGCAGGCCACATGCATCTGCCCAGTCACCTGACTGTCCTCGGGTGCTCAGCTTGGCTTTACGACAAGGACCAGGGCAGGCAGTAAGCTGGCCGCTGCTCAGTGCCCAGCCCGCAGAGACTTCTCCCTGCCTTCGAGAAACATGGGGCTCCACCCCATCCTGAATCTGTTCACGAAGCCCTGTACCTCTGGGCCCTGTGAGCCACGTTCCACTCACTGCAGCCGAACCCCTAGTCCTGACCTGTCTCCATGCTACGCCCACACCGGGCGGCCATCTCAGGTTTGCAGAATGAAATCAGAAGAGCTGCCCCTTCTCCTACCAGGACCTGAATGCCCAGTGAACCATGTCAGCATTCTAGGACTGGAAAGAACGTGAAGCGGCAGGCAGCCCACAGAAACACATCAAACAGGACCTAACAGGACCAAACAATCAACCAGGACCAGCCAGCGCACCAGTGCACACCCGGCGAGCCCTGCCCTGGGCGGGACAACATTAGGCCTCTGGGCCACCAGGCGGTGCCATGCAGACCGGGTTGCCTATACCCCACTAACTGGCCATTTATTAAATGATATCGATGGTGTGCCAACCAAGGAGAGGCACAGAAGCAGCAGTGGTGGGTAAAACAAACAAAAAGTGCGCTTCATGGGTTGACATCTGGGGGTGGGGGGAGAGAGACAGACCTAAGTTAAATACGTGAATGTCTATCAGATGGTGCGAAATGCTAAGGGGGAAGAAGAGCGGAGGGGGAGAAGGTGCAGGGTCGGCCACGTCAGCCAGGAGGCCCAGGACAGCCTCCCAGAGTTTGAACTGCCTGACATCTTCCATTTTAGGAAGAACTAAATGAACCAAGACAGCAGGCCTGTGGCTCCCTGGGGGGAAGGGAACCCCGCAGAGAGGACCTGAGCTGTCATACAGGCTCCTGCTTCCAGCGGGATCTGGGAAGCTTGCGGAGCAGACACTGGCTGCCACTGAGACGTCCGCTGGAGGGAGCCGGCTGGCGGTGGCAGGGCTGGTCTCCGGGTGGGCTCCTAGACAAGGCAGAGCCAGGACCCCTGAACAAGCACACAGCACTGCCGCCAGGTTCTCACCTGTCTCCCCAGCCTCGACCTGTATCTCCTTATATATCTTTTCATTCCCCAGAAAGGGCCAAGCCAAGCCCGCAAAGTCTGGCGGCGTGACTCTCAGAAGCACTGAGCTCCCAGGCCCCAGCACCGAGCAGCGCTGACGCAGGCCAGGTGCCCTGGTTCAGGAGGCCAGGCCTAGGCTTATGTCCCAGTATCACTGAGAACGGCTGTACGTGGCCACTCCAAGCTAAGGCGCTGCTTTGTGAGGAGACGCGTCTCAGGTGCCACTGCTCTGAAGATTCCCGTCTCACACCGATGTCCCAGGAGGCAGATGAAGAACGTCCTCATAGAAGCACCCAGCGCTTCTGAAATCCCAGTTATACATGGGAAACCTTGGCTGTGACCTTCTGTTTCCTCACTACCAGACGGGATACTGTCCCCGAGCCACAGCGCCCATAGGCCTCTGGCCTGATAAACTCAGCACTGTCCCACAGCAGGCGGGCTTCCCGCGGCTGTGTCTGATCCCAGGGCAGGCAAGCCCTCATTCCACTGAGCCCGGCAGGAAACCCAAGCTGGGGACAGCCTCCCAGCAGCCTAGCAGCCGATGTCATCTACGGGTAGGGATTATAGGTGGGTCAGAGGACCTGGATAGGTCCCACCACGGACAGCTGTGCAGTAATCAAGAAAGCCCCTGGTGGGATGCCCGGTGGCTCAGGAGGTTAGAGCTCCATGCTCCTAACTCCGAAGGCTGCCGGTTCGATTCCCACATTGGCCAGTGGGCTCTCAACCACAAGGTTGCCAGTTCAATTCCTTGAGTCCCGTAAGGGATGGTGGGCTCCGCCCCCTGCAACTAAGCTTGAACACGGCACCTTGAGCTGAGCTGCCGCTGAGCTCCCGGATGGCTCAGTTGGTTGGAGCGCGTCCTCTCAACCACAGGTTGCCGGTTCGACTCCCGCAAGGGATGGTGGGCTGAGCCCCCTGCAACTAGCAACGACAACTGGACCTGGAGCTGAGCTGCGCCCTCCACAACTAAGACTGAAAGGACAACAACTTGAAGCTGAACGGCACCCTCCACAACTAAGATTGAAAGGACAACAACTTGACTTGGAAAAAAGGCCTGGAAGGACACACTGTTCCCCAACAAAGTCCTGTTCCCCTTCCCCAATTAAAAAAGAAAAAGAAAAGAAAGAAAGAAAGGCCCTGGTCAGGGAGCTGGGGGCAGTCCCAGGTAGAGTGTGAACTGCCTGACGTCTTTCTATATGACCTTTTGTCGGGATAACAAAAAATAATAATAAAGAACATGGCACTGAGTTCTGAGAAATATTCAGGGAAGCCAGCTGCTGACACTCAGGAGGACCCTGTGTGGGACTGACCGTGGCCACTTGGAACCCTGTGGTTGTGTGTGGCCAAGCCCAGAAGGCCATGTCCTCACCAAGGTTACAGGATAAAGATGCAGCCCAGAGTGGTGTCCTCACGGCCATGCTCCAGGGGTGCCAGGCTGCGCATGGGGAGGCTCCCAGGGCTGTACCCCCATTTCTCTCCCAGGACGTCCCCCTTCTTTCTCAATTATGCCCTTTTTCCGATCGTTGGCCATAATGTGAAACTGACTGAAACAGGCTAAGAAAAACAAATTCATATTTCTCTCAAAAGAAATTAACTAAGCAAGGAGCCTGAATCAGTCATCAAAAACCTCCTGACAAAGGCCTGGACCTAATAGATTCACTTGTGAATGTACCAAACATTTAAGTAAAAACTAACACCAATCCTTCTCAAAGTCAGCCAAAAAGCTGAAGAGGAGGCAACACTTCATAATTCACTGCCCTAATACCAAAGCCAGACACTACAAGAAAGGAAAACTATAGACTGGTATTCCAACAACAAAAGAACAAACTCCCGATTCAAAAACGGGCAAAGGACTTCCATAGACATTTCTCTAAAGAAGACAGACAAATGGTCAATAAGCACACGAAGAGATATTCAACTGTTACTAATCAACAGGGAAATGCAAATCCAAACCAAAATGAGATACCATTTCACACCAAGCAGGCTCTGTAGCAGGCTGGCCTGGGCCCAAATCCCAGCTCCACCATTTCTTAGCTGGGCAGTTGCGAGCAGGTGGCCTCACCCTCCTACATGCCCATGCCCACTTCTTCATCTGTAACACGACAGGTAAGGCAGCAAGACCAAGACTGCAGCGAATTACTGCGACAGTATGGTGTGTGTTTGGCCCGGCCAGTCTATGGGAAGAATATGGCAGCATCTTACTGTGGGCCTC
Organism: Rhinolophus ferrumequinum; assembly: GCF_004115265.2. Lineage (NCBI taxonomy): Eukaryota > Metazoa > Chordata > Mammalia > Chiroptera > Rhinolophidae > Rhinolophus > Rhinolophus ferrumequinum. The sequence goes on from NC_046308.1 coordinate 22,675,594, forward strand.
CCGCTCTGCCCATCAGCTGGCTTCACGTCCTTTGAATGCTCCCACAGTGTGATACCTTACTCAGAGCAGTCAGCCGCACCCTTCCGGGGGCAGTAAGCAGAGCCACATGCTGTCTGAAAGAGCTTTCCAGGAGACCTGTCCCACAGCATGGACCCCGAAGACAGGCTTTCCATCAAGGACTCCACGTACCCTCAGCGCCCCATCACCCCCCGGGACAAGGAAGGCCCCAGCACACAGAGGAGCTACCTACCTTAATAATGACACGTTGGTCTGACTGGTCCTCCAGGATGCTGTCTGTGGGATAAGACTCGATCTGCTGTCTGATGGCAGAGGCGATGGCTGGCACGAACGTCAGTGGGTTCAAATCCAGGTCGTCACAGAGGATTTCCGAAAACATCTCCGGGGTCATGAGCTTCTCTGAAATCGGGAGAGAGGGCAGGGACTGCTGACTGATTACAGGGCCTACTCTCACTGCGCTTGGCCCTGACCTCCCCCACCTTCCTTCTCTGCCAAACCTACTGAAGGAAGATGAGGACGACGGAACTGAAGGTGGCCCTCCCGGACGTGGCAGGGAGAGGAAACAAAGGATGAACATCCCCCTTCCAGCCACCATTCCACACACACCTCCTCCTCCACACCCCTCGGGGTGGTCAAGGCCCTCAGTGTTCCCCTGTACCAGGTTCTCCCAGCTCCCGGGGAACAGAACTACACGGCTCCATCAGTTCTAACCAATGAGATGTTTGGGGGGAGGGGAAGCCAAGGCACTTCAGAGCTGATGTGCGCATCCACTCGCCTCTCCTCCTTTGACCTAGGCAACCAGGCCAGTCCATGTGAAGACGCAGGGAGAAGACGGCCATCCACCTGCCACGGAGAGAGGCCTCAGAGGAAACCAATGCTGCCAAGACCTTGATCTTGGACTTCCAGCCTCCAGAACTGAGAAGAAGTAAATTTCTGTTGTTTAAGCTCCCAATGTGTGGGACTTTGTTGTGGCAGCCCTAGCAGACTAACACAGGTTCCTTCCAGATAAACCACTTTGAGGCCAGTGTTCCACTGGAGCAATGAGCAGGTGTCTTATGTCTGTCCACCACTTCCTCACCAGTAGAAAAATCTCAGCCTATTGGATTTATCTATATTTTTGCTTAATCATGTTCTTCCTTCCTGATGCTCCAAAGTTTCTTCTTTTGTCATTTCCCGTCTTTCAGAAATATTAGGCTGCTTGTGGCTGTGTACAGACCTTCCCTCAGTTTCTCACTGTAGACAGCACATACACTCAACAAAGTGACAAACATGGAGCAATGTATGGAATCTGGATACGTAACCACACCAGGCGTGAGCTCACAGGAACCATCTATGACTCGCCAGACTACAGCAAGGTACTGTGTAATCAAATGTTTTCTCAGTTCTGCCCTGTTCCTGTAACCCAAGCCCAAATGACCATGCACCAACCACTCTGAGAGGAGCCACAGACAAGAGAAAGCCAAGAATGAATTCCCTCATGAGCACACAGATGATTCCATGATCAAGAACCAGGTCTGCTTAACAGACAACCAACCTCACTGGCCCAGAAGAAGGGCTAGAGAGCAGCTGTCTTAACAGACCCTGGACACTCAGCCAGGCTATCTTCAGTAACTCCTGTAGCAAGCAACTGTAGTTTATTCTGAAGATTGTAGCAGGAAGCTAAAGTGTGGGGGCTAAGCCCCCTATGAGTACATTGTCCACAGCGTTTGTTAAAATTAACCTTTTTAGTTTGTGGTAATTGTAGCTGCCTATGCAGTCTTGATTACTGCAGCTACACAGTAAGGCTTGAGACCAGGGAGACTGATTCCTCCCACTTTCTTCTTCTTTTTTCAAAATTGCTTTAGCTACTTTAAGTCCCATGTGTTTCTATATAAGTTTTAGAATAGTTTTACCTACATCTACAAAAATTCTTGCTACGATTTTCATAGGAATTTCATTAAACTTGTGTATCAATTTAGGGAGAATTGACATCTTGAATCTTCTAGTCCATGAACATGGCTGTCTGTCCACTTATTTAGGTTTTCTTTATTTTTATCAGTGTTTTGTAGTTTTCGGCATTCAAGTCCCATACATGTCTGTTAGACTCACACCTAAATATTCCTTTGTATATTGGGTGATTATAAATGGTAATGTATTTTTGAGTGTCCACATGTTCACTGACAATATACAGAAATACAACTGATTTTTGCATGTTTATCTTGTATCTTACGACCTTGCTAAAGTCAGTTATTCTAGCTTTTTTTTTTGGTAGATTGCTTGGGATTTTCCATGTAGACAATCATGTCATCTACAAATAAGGACAGTTTTATTTCTTCCTTTCTGATCCACATGTCTTTTATTTCATTTTGCTTTATTGAACTGGCTAGTACTTCTAGCACTATGTTGAACAAAGTGGTAAAAGGAGACATCTTTGCCTTGTCCCTGATCTTAGGGAGAAAGTGATCAACCTTTCACTATTAAACATAATGTTAGCTACAGGATTTATTGTAGGTGTTCCCTACAGTTTTACGTGTAGCATTATTTGCAGCACTCCTTTCCTTTTGATAGTTGCAGAGTGTGTAGTGATAGCTCGTTTCATTCCTAAATTTGGTAATTTGTATTGCTCTCTTCTGTGGTCAGTCTTGCTAGAGGTTTGTCAGTTTTACTGATCTTTTCAAAGTACCAGCTGTGTTTCAGTAGTTTTCTCTATTGTTTTCTGTTTTTAATTTCATTGATTTTTGTTCTTCTCTTTATTATATCTTGCCTTCTGCTTGCTTTGATCTCATTTTGCTCTTCATTTTCTTGGTTCTTGAGGTGGGAGCTTATATTATTAAGACTTTTCTATAAATTACCATGTCCGCACTATATTAGCTGTATCTTACAAATTTTGATGCTGTATTTTCATTCAAGTCCATGTATGTTTTTTAACTGAATTGAGGTTTATGACCCATGGTATGGTTTATGTGGTGTATGTTCCAGAGACTTAAAATGAATGTTTATTCTGCTGTGTTGGGTGGAGTGTTCTACAAATGCCAATTAGACTTTGGTGGTTGATAGTGCTGCTGGATCCTTCTATCATCTTGCTGATTATCTGTCTAGTTATTCTACCAGTTGTTGAAAGAGAAAAGCGGAAGTCTCCAATATAATTGTGGATTTATCTATTTCTCTTTTCAGTTCTATCAATTTTTGCTTCACATCACATAGTTTCCAGCTCTTGTTTAGTGCATACACATTTAGAAATGCTATGTCTTCTTGGTGGATTGACCCTTTTATCATTATTTAATGCGTCTCTCTAACTCTGGTAGTTGTTTTTGCTCTTAAATCTGCTTTATCTGATACTAATATTGCAACTCCTGCTTCCCTTTGTTTGCAAGATGCATCTTTTTCTACCTTTTTCCTTTCAACCTACCTACCTATATCATTATATTTTAATGAGTTTCTTGTAGCTCACATCATTGGGTCATTTTTTAAAACCACTCTGCCAATCTGTTTGTTAATCAGTAATTACTGACATATTACTAGGGCTTAAGTCTGCCATTTTATTTTTATTTTCTGTTTTCTTTTTCCTGCCTTCCTGTGGGTTACCTGAACATTTTTCAGGATTACATTTTGATTTATCTATACTGTTTTTGAGTATATTTCTTTGTATAGCATTTCTAAGTGGTCCTCTATGTATTTATTACATTACCACATATATAACTTAGTCTACTAGTTTCTTCATTTTACAAATTCAAGTGAAGTAACCTTACTTCTCTTTATGTCCTTTTACCCTCCCCCATTTATAATGTAATCGCTTTAAATATTTCCTTTACACACATACAGAACCATATCAGACAGTGTTATAATTTTTGCTTTTACTGTCAAACATAATTTAGAAAACTAAAGAGAAGGGAAGCCTATTGGATATACCCGTATTTTTGCTTATCATATACTTCCTGATATTCCAAAGTTTCTTCTTTTGTCATTTCCCTTCTTTCAGCCATTCTTTTAGGTTAGGTCTATAAGCGATAGCTTTCCTTCATCTGAGGATTCCCCCTTCATTCCTACAGGATATTTTCACTGGGTGTAGGATTCTGAATTGGCAGTTGTTTTCTTTCACTGCTTGAAAAACACTGTGCCATTTCCTCTAGCCTCCATGATTTATGATGAGAAATCTGCTGCCATTCTAAATCTTTCCCTGTAGATAAGATGTCATTTTTCTCGTCTGTTCTCAAGACTGTTTTCTTTGTGTTTAGTCTTCAGAAGTTTAATTATGATGTACCTTGGCATGGATTTTGGGTTTATCCTGTTGAGGTTCGCTCAGCTTCTTGAATCTGTCATTTGGGATTTTTTTTTTAAGCACCCAAGGTGATCACATTGAAACAAATCTCTACAAACTGCTTCCTATAGCCATACCCTGTGGTGCAGACCCTCAGAACCCTGATAACCCTTGGCCTGTGTGCAAGAGCAGGTTCTATACCTTTCCCTCAGGCAGCTCATGGCCCTGCCCTAGGATTCCCTCATCCCCTTCTGGGGCAAAGGTGGCATCTATGCAGGCATGTGCTCTTTCAGCTGCTCATCCTTGCTGGAGGACTTTAACACTCCCCTAGGAGGCTGAATGTTGAGGTAGATGATGTCATGTTTCACCAGTAACTCAGATAAGCTCCCTTTCAAGTCCTTCTCAGAGAGGATAACCTCAAACTCATTGCTAACTGACGTCTACCAAGGGCTTGTCAGAGACAAATCCTGGTTAGAAAGGATGGCCTGAATGACAGGGTTCCTTCATGCTTCACATTTTTCATCCCTTTGTGACAAATACCCTCATGTCCACCTTTAAGGTTATTTGGAATTTAAATTAGTAAGTTGACTACGACTTAAAAAAAACAGTAAATCAACAGTAATTCTGAACACGTTCTTTCAACTACCATGCCAGGAGTGCGGTCTCCTAACAGTTAAGAATCATAGCCCTAGACACACTAAATACCACTCTGGGCTAAAGAGGAGTTCAGAGAACAACACTATTTTAGTCCTCCAAGTGTTTGTACTAAATTACATTTAGTGGGATATGGTATGTTACATGAGGACTATGATAAACAGTCTGGAGAAACCCATGGTGGAGTTCATGGACAGATGCTGGTCTTCATTACATTATCCTGTGTCCTCTTTATGAGGGCTGTGGGAAGAGGTTCTCTCGGATTTAAGTATTATGTGTGATCTGCTTCTTCTGAGCCACTGGCTGCTGCTAATCTTGACCACACTGAGAACTGTAGAACTAATCACCATGTCTCTCGCTACCTGGTTCTAAAAGGCTGAGAGTCACGCCCATCTTCTAGCAACGGATCCTACTGAATTGTAAGTAGGAACCAGAGCGCCGGCTTCATTGTATACCTCCTAGTTTCATTTCCCCCTTTATCCAGTTTTCCCTAACCACTCCTTTTTCATTTGTTTTATTCTTTTATACCAAGCATCCTTATATACACTGCCTTACATCCCTTCTGAAACAGGGTGAAGGTATAAATAAATAGCAGGAGCTTTCTATGTGTTGTTGAAAGAAAAGTAACAAGACATGTATTGTTTCAATATGAACAAAGTTCCTAGGTTTGGCCAGGTTCTATGTTAAATGCTATTTAAGAAAAACACCAATAAAAAACAAAGTCCCTGACCTCAATGGGTTGAAATAGAGGGGGAGAGAGATGAATTAACAAATAACTGTAACACAGGCCAGCTGAATGAGCAGGCAATGGTATGACAGGTGAAGCTCAGCACTGGTGGTGGCCTGTCACCTGTGAGCTACCCCGTCCCCGTGCTGGCAGCACCAGGACACTGCACCTGCCTCCACCTACACTCATTACAACCTCCTGGAACTCCTCACTGATGTCTCCCCTCACCCACATCTCCCCCTGGCCACATCACCCCTTCGCCAACATTTTCTTTCATGCCACCTAGCCTGTGGGCCCTGGAAAACTCTCAGGCATCTCAGCTCTCAGGCCTTGTTCCCAGGGCTAGGCAGAGGGACCTTGGACTCCGGCCCGGCATGCCTATTGCCAGGGGATGACCAAAGGAAGTAGCCTAATCCTTCCAGAAATCTCAAGGCCATCGAGTATCAACAACCACACATGTTCCTCCCTGAGGAAATCCCCTCTGGGAGAAAAATGTTGTAAGCTAATATGTTATCATGGAAACATCTAACAGCAGGGGGAGTTTTAGCAATCTAGGGCACCCCAACAGAAAATTCTGCACCAATTAGGAAGACCAAAGAAACCAGGAAGATACTTATCAGGTAAGTAAAGAAAAATAAAGTTATTCTTGGCACTATATTACAACTATGTCTTAAGCATGCTTGCATATACAAGTGACTGGAAGGAAAAATGCAAAACAAAACTATTAGGGTGGTGAGATTCTGGTGACTTCAAACTTTTATTCATTTAAATATTCACGTTTTTGGTCTGAATATAAATAATATGTCTGTTGTAAAAACTCTGAAAGAGTCAAAAAAATAAAAAATAAAGAAGAAAAAAAACAGATGTGTAATCCTCCTTCCCAGATGTGATAAAGACTCTAAATGCTCTAACGACGTCTCCTCCTAACCTCTCTTCTCTTCTACGTTTACACAAAAAGTTACATTTGGACTTTGGGAGCCAGCGAAGAGCAGGAAGAGCAGGGATCTGACCCAGGACTTAAAGAGTAAGGATGGAAAGAACAGAAGGTGAGGGCAGGCCTCCCAGCCAAGGGGATGACAGAGGCATGAGCATGCACGCGCAGCGTCTGAAAAAGCAGGGTGGACACGGCTGCAGAGGAGACGCGTGGAGGACCACGCAGCAGCATCAAGGTCATCATGAGCCCTGTGGACTGGTAGCCTGCATGCCAGGCGCTTGAACTCCCCATGCTCATGGTGGAGAAGGAACCCGAAACTCATGTGCGCAGCCCACAACAAACAGTGGCAGAAGCAGGATTTGAAACCAGAGTCCACATCCTCTAAAGCTATGCCACAATACTCTGAATGTTGTGTTCAAAATCCAGAACCCACCTGATGGGCAGCAGGCAGGAAAGGGGAATATTCACACAGCGGACGGTCTGGGCTTGTGCAGGGCCCCACGTACCATTCATGTTCCAGGTAAAGGCATCCCTCAGCTTCTGCCCATCGATCTCCATGTCCAGCCGGATGGGGACCAGCACCTCAGGCTGAGATGCATTCTCGTGGATCACTGCTGGGTCGTGGTCATCAAAGCTAGAAGCGAAGTGGCAGCAAAGTCATCAAGGAGTGCCCAGGACCGCCCTCTCTGTACCACTGGTCACTGTAAACCTGGTCGGGGAGAAAGCCCACTTCTTATGGGGACTTGACAAGCAAGGACTGAGTCAGCAGAGAAGAGGCCAGCAGGAGTCCCGAGCCACAGGGGCAGTGCTCCACACTTCATGGACACATGGAAGAGGAGAGGAAGCCGCTGATTTGGGCCCACTCTGAAGGAAGGGAGATGTAAGTCCTAAAGCAGGCAGGACTTGCACAGAAAGCTGTGGGGAAGGCATTTCCAGAAGAGGAAATACTTAAGCCAAGGCTGATGGGCAGGGTGAAAGGAAGCGCTCCCGGGGCAGCAGCAGTCAGAGCACTGAAGGTGGGATGCAGATCAGACTGGGAGTGGTGCGGGGGATGCTCAGAAGCTACAGGGCCAAGGTGCCAACAGTTCTCCAGCTCAGGCTGCGGAATCTAGTGTCTGCTCTGAGGGAGCCCCAAGAGGGCTCTGAGCAAGGGCTTTACATAGTCATGTCTGCGTTTTAGGGAGACAGGGAAGGAAGAGATGGGGGGATTTTGGAAAGCAGAGCAAACCTAAGGACATCTGAGGAATACAGAGAGGGCTGAGAATCGCTCTCAGAGCTTGAGGCATGGATAACAAACAAGCAAATGTAAGCACACTGCATGCCAGACACGAATGCTCCAGGAACACAAACAAGGAGAGGGGCAGGAGTGGCCATTCTAAAGGGGGAAGGCGGCCGTGAGAAAGCGACATTCCAATAGAGATGGGGAGGAAGAAAAAGGAGGGAGGAAAGGAGAGGGAAGGAAAGGGAGATAGAGGAGGGAGCCATACAGATACTAGTGTGAGCAAGGCTGGGCTGCAGAGATGAATGTGGGAGTGGGAGCTTCAAAAATGCCCCCCAGAAAAGAGCTGTGTCCTAATCCTCAGAACTTGTGACCATTACCTTACATGGCAATAAAAGTACCCTTACAAGAGGGTACTCTGCAGATGTGATTAAGTTAAGGATCTTGAGAGATTATCTGCGTGGGCCCTACATTATTACATCATGAGTGTCCTTGTTAAGAGAGGGATGGGGGAGATTTCAAATACACAGAGAAGGCCATGTGACCACAGAGACAGAGACTGATGACGTGGCCACCAGTCAAAGAATGCCAGCAGCCACCAGGAGCCGGAAGAGGCAGGCACAGATTCTCCCCCAGCACACCCAGATGGAGGATGGCCCGGCCAACACCTTCATTTTGGCTCAGTGCAACTCCTGACCTCCAAAACTGTGAGAGAATAAATTTGAGTTGTGCTAAACCATCCAGTTTGTTGCAATTTGTTCCAGCAGCCAAACTAACACAGCAGGAGTCATGTGGATGGCATCTGAAACCATGAGAAAAGGTCCAAGGATTACACCCCCAGGAACTCTACTCCAGGTACTAAGGAAATAAGGAGACAGCAACGAAACGAAGGCAGAGCCGGAGCAAGCCGGAGACTGGCGTCCTGGAAGCCAAGGGAAAACAATTTCATGGAGAAGCAGCATAGATTTTGGGGAACACAAGGTCAAAGCAGAGCCTTTTTCTGGGGAGGAGGATACGGACTGAGGCGGAACCAGTGGAGAGGGCAAGGCGCACTCACCAGAGAGGGAAGGTTCTCTTCTTGTCCCGGCCCATGCGGTTCCTATTGATGGTCGTGGAGCACGGCACAGCATCCAGATGGTGGGAGCTGTTGGGCAGGGTAGGCACCCACTGGCTGTTCCTCTTGGCTTTCTGTTCCCTGGGAAGACATGGGAAATCCCTCCACCACTCATTCTACAAGCCCAATACCACCCATCAGGCATCAAGTCATGGTTGGTGGACGCCCTCTGTGCCCCTGCTGGGCTCCAGGCCCTGGTGGGGACCTCTGTGCACCCCAGACTCTGCAGAAGTCTGTTTCCTAGGCTCCCACCAGCACCTGCTTGGAGGAGCCCAAGCTAGAGGAAGGCTGCAAAGGGGCCCCAGAGATGGCAGAGAAGCCCCCAGCCCAGTGCACGCGCCATAATGTAACACACTGTGTGCTGGGCATGGCTTCACAGAAAGACCGTCCTTCTGTGGGGAAGGGGCACAAGCAGGCGGCTTTCCAGAAGAGTGAAGCCTTAAACACTGAGTTGGGGTTCACTGGGGTGGGGGACTGGAAGGGGAAGAGCATTTCAGAAGGAGCACAGACAACAACAGATGCGGGTTTGGCTGGGACTAGAGATGTGGGACACAGACGGAGGTCCCAATTTAGGGGCTGGCGTGCTCCGTGAGAAACGGACTGCATTCAGCAGGTGGGCGGGAGTCCCCAGGGGTTTGAAGTAGGGAGAGACATGACCAGACTATTATTTTAGACAAGCACGCAGGCCAGCCTGAGATGGCCTAAGCTACGCTGCTGGCCTCCAGGCTTCCAGACCAGCAGATGTGGTGTTGGGAAATACGTTCAAGAAAGTGACGCTCAAAGTAATTTCAGTATTCCGTATCTCATAAAAGGTTCACTCTTCTCTCCGAATTACACCTTGCTTTTCCTACTAGGAAAATACCAAAAGCTATTTTATATTTTAAAATGAGGTTCCAGTGCTGGATTTGCCAGACGAGAAGGCTCAGGTTCCCACTACAGTCTGCATGTTCTTTTATCGTCCTCGGGGCTGCCTTCCCAGTGAGACTGAGCTAAGTGAGGGGATCGACGGTGTGTAATTCACCAATAAACACCTACACCATGTCTTCTTCAATAACTGTTTGCTATAGCTCAGAGAATGTGACAACGGCTGCATGTCCTGCTGCTTCGACAGTGCCCAGTGGGCCAGGAGGTGCAGCTGGCAGCCCTTCCTTTCTCATGGTGGCGGAGGCAGAGGCCATGACCTGCCGAGGCCCGAGCCCTTTACCTCTTTTCTTTGCTAAAGCTGGGGACACTCGCACCTCAGAGGCTGAGGTCTGGGAGTACCCCTTGATTGAGGGCTGGTCAGGGAGGATTCACAGCACCAAATTTGGCCAGGACTTCATCAAGTCTCCTGTACCCAAGTCTCGCTTGGATCTTATGACTGGCCTTCACCTTATATCAGAGACCTGGGAAAACAGAGAACATGGTACGAATCTGGGCAGGGCTTAGAGCTCAGGCAGCAAGACTGGGGTCCCTGCCACAGCCTATCTGGGCCAGCAGTTTCTAATCCTGGCTACACAGACTCAGAGCACAACATTTTAAGTGGTACATTCCTGAGCCCCACCCAGATCAAGTGACTGCAGTCTTGGGGGAGCGCCTGGGAGTATGGATTCTTTACAACTTCCATGGGCGGTGCCAGTGCGCTGGGCCTATACTTGGGAACCACAGGTCTAGCCCACCACCTCTTTTCTGAGCCTCCGAGAGCTCTGAGGTTCCCCCTCCCCCCAAATCCTGCTCTAACTCAATAGCAATTCGGTTCAATTCCAGGTCTGGGCTGCTCTACCAACCCCTCCTCCTGTCTGGCAGCTGTCTCAAGTGGACAATGCAAGTTATGTCACAGGTACAGGTCATACACAGAATCCGAAAATCTGAGTCACGTCATTCAATCCTCTTCCACTGCCAGGACATCTGCCCAAGGAGGGGGCAGCCAGCATCTGCTGTACCTGGCCAGTGAGGGGGAGGGGAGGTGCCAGTCCTCCCGTGAAGCTGACTGGCTAGTGGGAAGGCACTTCCTGAGCATAAAGCCCATGGAAGCGGCTTCCCTCAAACTCTTATCCCCCCACCCCCCTCTTGTAGTTCTGGCCTCCTGGGTAATAAGACTCTACTCCTCCCTCAGCTGTTCCTCATATGACACCATCATTAAGAAAGTGTTTATCGCCCCACAAACGTTTCCCAGCTGACATGTGCAGACTTGAAAGTCCTATCCATATGTACCTAATTTCCTTCTGCCACTTCCCTGGGAAAGTCTAGCCATCCTTATGTTTTTACCACATCCCTCGGAAAAAAGAAATCTGTAGAGCACACATCTATAACACTGGCCAGGCTGGATCTGTGCCACCTTTTTCAGTGGGGGTGGAGGGTAGATTATATAAACAATCCAATAGTAAAGTTGAGAGAAAATCTGAAAAGAAATGATTTTTCATAACCACATCCCTAGAAATACCCCTTTCCGACCCCCTTAGTGCTCCAGGGGTTTTGTGCATACAAATGCATGTTCTTGAGAACTGAAAGCGTTAAGATAGGTACTCTGCATGCCCCACTCACATGAACCATGTTTTCAGTTGCTGCAGAGCCTACTATGACATACAGGGTTATAACCTAGTCCATTCCGGTTGGTGCATCTTCACTCACTCAGCCTGGACGCTCAAGTGGCTCCATATTTTCCATTATTATTCACAGCGCTCCCAGGGGCATCTCTGTACATATATAATGGGTTTTGCTGATGGTGGTGTTCTTTTAAATTAAATTATTTCTCTGGGACAAATCCCCAGGGGTGAAATTAATGGGCCAGAGAACAAACAAATGTTTGATGTCAAAATGCTTTACAAAAAGATCACGCCCACATACAGGCCACTGTAGCATTCGTAAGCACACCTTTGTCACGCTCTCCTCAATTCTTTAATGTTGCATCTTTATTTATTTATTTAACTTTGAATTTTTTAAATTACACACGAGGACAAACATCATTCCCTGTGTTTGTTTACTCCTGGTACTTCCAGTGTGGACCACCCTTTACCTAGTTGTCCATTGGAGTATCTAAGCTTCTCTTATAAATCTGAACGCACACTCTTTCTACAACATAACTTCCCAATTACTTGCCTGTTTGTTACTGTAAACACTCTCAAAGGTTCTCAATTTATACATTCAAATCTACTGTTTGTTTCTCTTGCAACTTTATGTGAGCCACTAATTTTTCTGACAGATTAGTCACACTTTCAAAGCATTCCTAACCATTCTCCACAATCTGAGACTTGGCTTATGTTTCTTAGAAATTCCAATGATACAGAAGAAACTTAGAAAACCTGGCTAAGATGATTTGTAAGCACTGTGGGTAGGGTGTTGAAAAGTATCTCTGTTCGACTTAACCCCAACCAACTCGGGAGTATGAGAAAAATACCCATGGCTGTCCCAAGAGCTCAGCCCGGCCCGGGTGCAGTACCTGAGGTAGGTGGGGGGCTCCGTGCTGATGGACACGGCCTTGTACTTCTCATCGTTGCCATCCAGAATCTCTTCCACCTCTGAAGCTTTTAACAGAGTCACACTGGTTGCCAGGGTCGTGTATCCATGATCTGTAACCAGAGAGGTGGTCAGCTGTGGTCAGCCTGCTGGGGAAGCAGTGACCAGCAGCAGCCAGGAGAGGCACATCAGTCCTCACATGCAGGAGGTGGGAAAAGCAGGTGGCGACCTTACTACTGCTGAATGCTGGCCTCTTCCAAAAGGGCAATCTGGACTGAGCAGCTTATTTAGAGGTCCTACTGGGTCAACACTCCCTGAGGATTTCCTTGGACTAATGTGTCCCAGGCACTGGCTCCGGGCACAGAGGAAGTGCAAAGGGCAGCGGCCCCAGCTACAGCGCAGCACAGCCAACGGGGGCTCTCAGGAGAAAAGGAAGGCTCCAGAGTAGTACCACCAGTGGGAAGAGGTCTGACACCACTGCAATCCACAACACGAAGCAAAGTGGAGAGATGGAATGAAAGATGAAAAATATTTTCTTTTAAAACAAGAGCCCAGAGAGTTGGAAAGAGCTGCTTCACACTGAACATGAACTCCTGGCCCTGAGCCAGTCAACACGCGCTATCTGGGAAACGGGACAGATTCTAGACAACTCAATCCATAACTTCTAGGGAACCTTGGTCAAGAGCTGGCTACCTGTCTGCAGGTCCAGCCTGGCTTCTCCTGGAGAAACAAATCAGTTATGGGGGAGGTGTCTCCAAAGCACAAGGCAAAAGAGTCACCAAGACTTCATTTGAGGCTTGCAGAGGGGAAAGCAAAGCTGGGAACTCAATGCGTTAATGACTGGTACTCCACTGAGGGGGCGAGGGGTGGAAGGAGGACAAAAAGGAGACTTTTTTAAGTGAGTGAGTGGAAATGTTATAGCAGCAGATAAAAAAGCAGCTCTGGCTCCTGCATTAAAAGAACTACTACTTTGCCCACAGTAGACAAGACCACAGCAGCACTTATAGACACAACCAAACGGGACAGGACTGCAAAGCGCACACTCACACACAAGCACACAGGGCTTCAGGCTGGGTCTTCACCCAGGCCCCAGGCAGCTCTCTACAAGGCACCCTTGCCAAGTGGGAAGCAGTTTCGCCACCTGCCAAACATGGTGCTGTGTCCAAACCCAAATGAAGCATGAGCCTTTCCTGACGGAGCCCCAAGAAGATCGAGAGCATCCCTTCGCCCTGCACAGAGCTGCCACCGCTGAAGCATGCTAGTGTCTCTACTGTCACTAGTGTCAGGTGGCTCATCTCGCAAGCCCCAGGCACACTCAGGCACAACGAGCAGGGACATGCACATGAGCTCCAGAATGAAGTGCTATGGGAATGGATGTGCTCTGGGAAGCAAAGCGGTGAAAGCCCCAGAGGGGAGTGGGCGCTGGGGCCACCACCCGCCACTCGGGCTGTATGGAGGGTGACTATGGCGATATGCCCACGGCAGATGGCAGAGCATCACAGCATTCCTAAAACGTTTTGAGACCAACATGTCTTCACAGCACCTGCTCTTGTCCCGGCCCAGCCCCCGCCCCACCGCACACCCCTGGCCCTGCTGAAAATCCCTGCCAAAGGACCACCACTGGCTACCTGGAGCCACGTGCATGCCTGAGCTGCACGTGTACCCCGTCCCTAGGATGCTCCCTGCCACACGAAGGTCAGGGCTGCAGTGAAGACACTCTGGAGTGAAAACGTTTTATCTTCATGACATAAGCGAGTGGTTTTGAAACAGGTTTACAAACCCTCGTGAAGACGCACCCTTAGTGTTAGGTTTTGTTTTTTTACCATGTGACGATGCAACTATTTTCTTCCTCTCTTCCACAGTGGCTAGTCGCCTCCAGAGTGAGGGATATCTCTTGTACAGAGAACCTCGGAACATACGGAGGTAGTTTCCCACCTATGGGTAAAGCAAGAAGGCTCATTATGAGGGTCGTAACTCCATGTGAAAGGGAAGGATCCTGGCGCACAGGCTCTGCTGGATCAGGTGATGGATAAACAGGCATTGAGTTGGCCATTGGGCACCAGGCTTTCAGCAGCGATCCAAACGCATTCTGCTGACATCAAGGGTTCAACAGCAGTGCACATGTGGCCTGCATCTGCTCCTCGAGGCGGGGGCAATAATATCCGCATCCTGATGACAGGACCGAGGCTCGTGGGGCAGGCCTTCAGAGCTCACCAAGCTCCCGGAGTTCACTGAGAAGCTTGTGGTGATTTTGATGTTGGACTAAAGATCTCTGGCACTTTCCAGAAATGTAAGGCCTCTTTGACTTTCTTTCATCTTAAAAACTAGACTTTGATATTTTTACGATGTAATAAACACCAAAAAGGTCTTTTAATTTTAGACAGATGCAGGATAATTTCCCCTCCCCGTGAACTTGTTGCTTTGTTTAGTAACAAAACTCAAACCAGGGATACCAAAGGAATTTTCCGGAGAGTTTAAAAAGCACTTATCAGCAATCACCAGATTGCTATATAAATCATTACTTCTCCAAACAATAGCTTCAGTTTGCTTGAACCAAATACTCAAAGTATGACTTCCTTAATGGAAAGAAAAAAAATCTCGTCCTAAAGTTTTTTATAAAGAAACCTCATTGTCTCACTGACTTTTCCAAAATGACCATGTGAATCACAGGGCAGGAGACAGCCAGTTGACTGGGTGCCAGGTGATGTCTCCACCTGTGACCAGGAATCACTTCCCCAGTCTGGCTCTCCTTACTCATCTGTCAAATGCACAGCAACTTTGAAGTTGACCACACAAAGGACCACTTCTATTATTGTCCCATTTACCTACGCAACATAGTATACTTATTTAATAAAAATATTTCTCCATTTTTCATGAATCAAAGATTTCCATGATCGACAACCAGAGCTGCTGAACAGCGTGAGAGGTGACCATAGCCAGTCAATCGTGCTCCACACAGAAGGCACAGACCCCTGTCGGTTATTTGGCTTGAGTGTCATTACCATCCAAGGGTAAACGTATAGTTTCCATTAGGTTTTGAAAAGACATTAACAATAGTGTCCCCCACTACTACCTTGAAGGTCCTGGGGAGCTCCGGGACTCCTAGAGCCTTCCCAAGGCCCCTTCAGAATAGAGGAGACCAGGGTTTGCCTTCCTGGGTTTTCCCTGAACCAGTTTTTGCCTGAAATGAAGGTTGGACTTGGGGATACCCTAGGTCCTCTCAGGTCTATGACTCTGGCTTGGTGAATGCAGCTACCTGCAGATGGCGGGAGAACAGTCACACACACTTACTGCAACTGCGGATGTCTTCCCAAAGCCACTCCACGGCACTGGGTGTGATGCTATGGCTGGCCCACCTCTCTGAGTGGCCTGTTGCCCAAAGGGAAGGGGCCTGGGGGCCGTGCACCCAATGCTATCACAGGAACGACTGGACATCAATAGACAGCATTCTGATCTTGAACCTTTCCCAGACCTCCAAAAGTCTGACAATTGTTAAGCCAAGCTCCAGAAAGCAAACCTCCTCTCCCTTCTCCCATCTAGGTCTCTACTGGCTCGGTCGCAGGACAATGGTCTCACTCAACAGGGCTGAAAGAGAAGACTGCAGATAACTTTCTAGAAGCTAAAATGTGTTACAGAGAAAATCTCAGAGGTCATCTAGTCTAAGCATCTCATTATACACATGAGAAAAGTGACAAGGAGGCAGAACAGAGCTGGAACCAGGCCTCCTGACTTCTTCCCACCTGGCTGCATGCTTCTTCTCAATTTGCTCCACCTAATAAATGAAAGCTTGCTTTTCAGAGGTACCACATACTCAGAATCGAAACCAAATTGATTGCTTTTCTTGCCCATTAGACCAGGTAAAGATTTATTTAAACGATCTGCCCATTATCACGTACTAAAACTCAGCTGTCTTCTATATCCTGCACTTAGGCTGATGAGGACCATTCTGAGCCACGGCAGATAGACACGCACTGACTCCACTTCCCCAGCATGGCTATCTTTGAAGAGCAGCATTTACGGGATAATGTGAAAAAATTATTGCATCCTGCCCTTTTTGTTTAATAAAAATTGGTGAAAAATGGTAACACTCAAGTTCTGATGCTGACAATGTTGGCCTCATAATTTGATATAACTGGCCAGGAATCACAGGGTGATTGCCTCAGTGTGACCATCATGAGGCGTAATTCATTCACGCTATGATCAGCTGTGAAGAAAAACAACAAAAATTGTAAAATCAGGAATGAAATGTTGGTGTCTGATACTTTAAAGTACTACAGGGAAAGGCAGCGCTTGGCATTTTGGGACTTATTTAGCTCTCCAAGATTAGCACTTACCTCATTACATGAGAGACTCTACTGCTTGGTATATGCACATCTGAGTTATATATCCATAATTAAAAAAAAAAAAAAGGAGTATACACTACCTGGGGATGGCCTTTAGACCCAAAGGGGCTAGTTTGAGGCAATCTGCAAAAACTTAATATACTTAGTACAAACTACCATTGAAAAGTTTTCCTCCTGTCAGTGGTCCAGCTGATTCAACAAAGTGCTATCAGTTCTAGTTCAGGATTAAAAATCTTTAGGCTCTTTCTCCTGTAATAATTCAGTTAGTCCAAGATATCCACAGTGTCAATTGCTTCTGAATTGTTGAGAGCTAGCTCAGGACCTGGGGCCTTATCCACCCAAATGAAATAGGATGGCCTTATCCACCCAAAAGCAAATATTCTCCTCCCAACCTATTTCCTCCCTGGTAAACAAAGATCAAAACACCTCCTGCCCACCTCAAAGGCAACGAACACAATGAGGATGAGCCCTCACTAAGCCCCATGTTTACAACCGGCGATTTCAGGATCCCAGATGTAGCAATGGGGGAGGGGCGCACGTGATATTTCCAACATTATCACCCCCAACGGGGTGTTTCGCAGGGGCTAACCGTAACACCCAGTTTGTCTGCGTCTGTCTGGAGTTGTACCAACTCAGCACGAAACCAGCAGCCCCTCGGGGAGCCCTAGTTCTGGCGACAGGGTACGTTCCCACCACCACAAAATGGCTAAGTAAACCCAGAATCGCAGAGGAGCGCGGGGCGGGGCCTGCCGGCCACGCCCTGCTAAGCCACATCCCGTCGCGCGTGCGCGCGCACCCCCTCGCCGCGATGAATGGAGACGCGCGTTCCCGACGCGCAGACCTGCCCTGAGGCTCCCGCGGGGCCGGGGCCCGGGAGGGCGAGGACGCGCCGCGGGCTACCTCAGAGCCGATCATGTAGAACTCGCCGTCGTCCTCTAGCTGGAACTTGACGGGCTTCTGCCCGAAGGTCTTGCTCAGCGCCATCATCATCATTGCGGCGGTGGAGGCAGGCAGCCAAAGCCGGGCTGCGAGGGATCGGGAGGGCTGAGGCGGCGCTGGGGCGTGCCAAGTCGAGGGAGCCGAAGTCGGGAAGCAAAGGGCGGTCCGGGCCAAGTACTCGCGCCGCCGCGGCCGCCGCCGGGCTCCTCAGCAGCCGCAGCGACGACGACCAGGCCTCCCTCTGTGCGCATGCGCGGGCGTTGACGCCGACGCGCGCGCTACCGCCACCCAAACAAAAGGCCAAGGCGCGCTCCCGTGGGTCCCTTAAAGGAGCCTAAATCCGTTTCTCTTCCTCCCAGGCTTCCTCCCAAGTCTCGGTACCAAGGAAGACTTCTCAGGTGGAAATAGCAATCGAGGCCCTGACTCAGGCGTTGGCGTTCCCAGTCCTACAGCTAGGACTGGAACTCAACGCAATGGAAGAGGAACAAAGTGAGCTCTGCAGGGTGTGAGGAGGCCAGTAGTAGGTGTGCCTCAGTTTCCCCACCCTGAAAAAACGGTGCAGTTGAGCAGATAAGAGGACTCCTAGATATCCCAATTCTCGGCCCGCAGCTGTTCCTGCAGCTGTAGGAATGGGCAGAACGACAACACAGGGCGGTGTTAGCATGGGCCAAGACTACACGGCTTGGCAGGATTCCAATCTGGGTGGTATTTGGTTTGGCTGGTGCGTCAGATGAGTGTTGGAAGGGAGGGAACCTTCTCCATTCCGTCCTTAACTCTGCACTTTGTACGGACAACAAGCCGAGCCCTGCAGTGCAACTAGAGAGCCCTGCCCTGTGGGAGTGGGGAATGACATTAATGAAAGCATCAAAGCATCCACGTTTCCCGTTGAACAATGCAGTAGGTCAAAACCGGCCCACAGCTGCCGATTTCATATAAATTTCGAATAAAAATTGCAGCTGTAAAGGAGATACACCGGGCTGGGTGGCAGGCAAGGAGACACTTGTTAGGAAGCGTCAGCTGTTGTAAACATGAGTTTTGTTCTGTATCCTGACGACAACGGGATAGGGGCTGGGCCTGGAAGATCAGATAAAGTGACCACTGCTTAGGGGAGGATGATCTGAGGGGCAAGCCGGGGAAGCAGGGAACCAAGTACGAAGGCACTACACGCATCTAGACAGACGAGATGGAGGAATGGGGCAGGAGGGGCCCTACACAGAGTACCCAGCGCCAAAGACCAGAGACTTGGGGGTGGGGTGGACTGCCACCCTGGTTCCGAGGACAGAACAGGTCCCAAGCCGGGTCTCCCACTTCCCTGGTACAGCTCCCATCCTAGACTCACAATCACAGAGACACCCCAGGCAGGCAGGTAGAAAATGACTGTTTAATGACAGTTCTCCGTAAAAAAAAAAAAGAAAGAAAATGCTTTGTACACACTGTACACACATTTACATGGCTTTGGAGGGTCTCAGTGCTGGGATGAAGGCTGGAGAGGATTCGGCCCATGACAGGATTGAGGTATGTTGGGGCCTCCAGGGCCCTGGGTCTCCAGCAGTGAGCACCCCTGTCCCCAGATGACTCTAGACCTTCTGGCCTGGATCTTGGGGAACAGATCTCCAGGATCACCAACTGAAGGCAGCCAGTTCCAAGCACCTACCCAGAAATGACTTCTCAGGGAAGGGCAGAAGGCTACGTGGCCCCGGGATCCATGTGCCAGCACCCTGCAGGGACCTCATATCAGGGACAGAGCAAGGGCTCCAGCTCCCTCAGCCCTGCTGAGGTCCTTTCCTGAGGGACGAAGATGGAGAGCGAAGGCAGCCGGGTTTGACCGTGACCTGCACAGGTAGGGTGGAACCGGTCCAAGACCACCCTCACCCTTGATGCCAAAGCCTCCCTGCTCAGTCTGAGACAGTTGCTGGCAGGTGACCACGACCTGCGTGGCCCTTCCTGCACTTGTCATGGTGGGAGCCACCCCTCCCCACCCCCCTGAGGAGCCACAGGCTCTGTCCTATGCCTGGTGCTCACAGCCACAAAGATGGCCATGGGTCTCTAGGCAACGTCAGTGGCCTGGCAGGGGTGAGGGGCCCTGAGGGCATCCAAGCAGTGGTTAGTGGAAAGTGTTGGCAGGCTCTGTACAGCCAAAGAAGTCGGGGCCCACGAGGCGGGGAAAGCCCTCCAGGGCCTTCACCTTCACTGGGTCAAACTTCCAGTAGAGGAGGCCACGCAGGAAGTAGGCGTAACCTGAGGAGAGAAGAGGGTCAGGCCTGGGTGAGTGGACACCGGGCCTCTCACCTGCTCACCAGGCTATGCCTAGGGATGGGCACGGGGAGGTCCGGGTGGGCAGGCTTGGCCACCACTGAGTTCCTTGAAACCTGCAGGCCTTAGGACGGCCCTTCCAGAAGCTCCATTCCCTTGGGGGAGTCCTGCCCAGAGTCTGGACTAGGCTACGACCCAGCCTGACAGCTGCTGAGAGCCTCAGACGTCCAATTCCAACATCTCAGGAAGGCAAGTCCTGTTTCCCTCTTCACCCCTCCCTCTACCTCACTTTATTCCCACACCCACCAGCCAGATACCGATGGGTATCTTGAGTTATGGAGGGTGATAGAGGCAACCTGGAGCCCCAGAGCCTGAGACCACCACAGGACAGCTTTCCCAGCAGGTCCCAGTGTGGGAAAGCACAGAAGCAAAGGGGGAAGGGGGCACAGGTGAGGGCAATGGACTATGAGTCCCCAGTCTAGTCCTTGGAGATTATAGGAGGCTGGACAGCTCAGCAGGGACTGCCTGGGTGGGGGTTCCTGGTTACCCACTATCCACTTGGGTGGCCCTGGCTAGGGACCTCATCACCTGAATCTGTTTGCTCTTCTGCAAACTGGGTTCCTAACAGGTGCTACGTCAGAGAATTGCATGAGACAGGTAGGGAGCTTAGGTGCCGGGAGCATTGTCAGTCGTGTGTGCAGTGGTTATTATTTTACCAGCCATGGCTGGGGCCTGGGCAAGTCCTTGCTCCTGTCTGGGCCTCAAGCTCCTCATCTACAACATGGAAGGTATAACCGAGCGCTGGTACAAGGAGGAGGCTGGATGGGGAGGGGGCTGGACAAAGGCCCTGTGACGAAGAGCTGACATCCAGCCACCACAGGGAGGAAGACGCACCTGCTACACCCCTTCCACCAGCTGCCCTATCACCAACGCACCGTCAGCATCCTGGAAGGCGGCGTCAATCTCAGGGGGTACCCCTCGCCAATCGGTTGCCCGGCGGGGCACGGGGCTGTCCACACGGCGGGTGCTGGGGTGGAAGCGCCAGTAGTCTCCGCCTCGGAAGAAGTAGATCTTGTTCTTCTCAGGGCCCCAGACCAAGGCTGCGTGGACCGGGGACCCTGGCAGGCCCAGCTCAGAGAGGGAGGCGGGCCCCAGGACTGGCTTCTCACCATCGTACACCCAGTACTGAGCGCCTGTGGAGAGGGGAGGCTGCAATGGCCCTGCCCAGCTGCCACCACCACCAGGACTTTCCCAGCCTCAGTTTCCTTATCCTGCTTGGCGCCCCCACCCCAGGGGAAGTTGGAGCCAACAGGGATAAGCTGGGGCAGTACAGGCTCTGGAAGGTACCACGTAGAAAGGTAATTCTCAGCAGCAGAGAGGCACCTGGGCTCCCACTCCTTCCCCGGGCATTTGACTGCTCACCACCCCCTGGGGCTCAGCCCTGGTCCCTGCCACAGGTCTTAGGTGGACCCTTGTTTATGAAGTCCCTGCCACCTGGAATGCTCCCTAATGCAGTTGTAAGTTAACAGCACAGGCTTTACAGTCGCCAGACCTAGATCAAATCCCTGCTCTGCCTTTTTCAAGTTATACCCTCAGGTGAGTCACTTCACCACCTGAGCTGGAGGCCAATGTGTGACCCACTGTGCAGTACTTTCTATTCTACTCCCACCTTGAGAGCCATTGCCTTCAGAAGTCTCCCAGCTGTGCCCAGAGGAATGAGCCTTGTTCTCCCGTGGCCCCAAGCTTTCAGGGCACCCTCTACCTGCCTATATTTGTCTGTCTGTCCCTACCCCTGGCCATGACATTCCAGGCTCCTGGAAATCTGAGCATGACCCCCTGCCCCCACTCACCCTTGAAGAACCAGATGTGGCCCTGGGCATCCTCGAAGGCTGCATCAACGGGGCTGGGGAGTCCCTGCCAGTGGCGAGAGGCCAGCGCAGGGTAGCCAGGCTGCAGCCGGCCCCCGCGTAGCCGCCACACAAAGCCCGCCTTGAAGAAGAAGAGCTCCCCACGGATGGTGGAGACCGCATCAAAGGAGATCTCGCAGGCATCTGGTGGGGCTTCCGGCTGGGGCAGGGGAGGTGGGGGAGAGGGCCGGGAAAGAGCCCACATTGGAGCCACAGAGGCCAGTCAGGTGGGGGTAGCTGGGGCAGGGCCTCACCTCCTGTCTTCCCACCCTCCTGTGCCTCACCTCCAGTGGTGCAATCTCGTTGGTGTCCACTCCAGCCTGGGGGTCCAGGGCTGGGGGCTTAGAAGAGGGGGCCGGCCGGGGCCGGCCATATAGGTGCTGAATGCCCCTTCGGTCATCTGGGCTGAGGCTTGGCGGGTAGCGGAAGGTGTAGAAAGGAGACATAAGGGCCTTTGCAGCCGTGGTGTGCTGTAGCCCGAGCGCATGGCCAAATTCATGGGCTGCCACCTGCAGGAGGTCTGTACCTGGAAAAGGGAGACAGCCCAGCAATCCCTGAGCCTCCTGCAGCAAAACACCCAAGCTCCAGACCCCAGCTCGAGGACCTCGGCCAGTCCCCCTTCTCTATGATGTTCAGGTGCCCCGTCTGGAAAATTGTCCCCTGCCCATACCGTGGTCGTCCCCAATAGTCCAGGTCTCATCATAGTCGAAGTGGACATCCCCTTCTCGGTGGGTCTTAGGAAAGAAGGCGTGGGCCAGGATGCCCCCAGGTCCATCAAATGGCAAGTTGTCCCCATGCCAGTACCTGCAGGTGGGCGGGGGCAGAGTCAGTGGTTGTTGACAGCTGGGGCTGGTTCCCAGAGGGGTCCCAGGCTGCTGGTTCACCTGGTGAAGTCAATCGTGATGTCAGCGTGGCCCTCGTGCACCTCAGTGAAGGTGAGTGGTGTCACTTCACTCCATACCTGTAGGGCTTCTGCCACTGTCTGCCTCACTTGCTCCCGCACCAGCTGCCACGGGAACCGAAGGATCCTGCGGGGAGGAGGAAGGGCCTGGACCTCACTCAGGGCAGGGTCAGCCCCTGATGGCTGTTGGGCCCGGGGTTGCCCTTGGATGCTCAGTAGGGGTATATGCACGTGGCGCCCAGGCCAGGTAAACCTCAGGTGTCGTGCACTGGTCCTTTTGCCACATGGGCACAACTTTGTGTGGGATGGTGTTCTTCGGTATACATAGGTGTCTGCAGTCAGAAGGAAGAACACAGGACCAGGATCCCCAAGACCCACCTTGTAGACCTGTCGGTATCATTCACTGTGGGGAGTTGGGAGTCCTTAACCCCTTGACCTGCCCCCTCAGTTCCCAGTTCCCCACCCAGGACATTTCTGAGGCCCCCAGCAGTTTCAGCTCCAATGCCACACGACCCCACACCAGTCTTCATGGGCTTTCTCTCCCAAGCCGAGTCTCCACCTGCAGGATGTGTCTCAGCTTCTGCATCGCTCCGGGGGCCTCAGGTTACTTGAGCTATTTCCTGTCCTATTCACCACTGTTTCCCACTTGTACAGATCCCAAATTATGATGCTAGATCTAAACAATGACATGGTTAACGCCCAGCTTCCCAAGAGGACGGATCATGGCTGTCTTCACCATGGAGTCCCAGGGCCTGGCCCTTATAGACCCCCCTAGAAGCTGCCTGAGGGATGAAGGCTGTGCCCCAGCATGTATACGGGATCATCAGGCACTGCTGACAGAGGCACTGCCCCTCTGCCATGGGAAGGCACAGGTGTGTGTGTGTGCATCTAAGTTGGGGCTCAGGGGTGCTGGTCCATGGATGGCTCAGAGGTCAGTGGACACACAGGTCCATTAACCATGGAGATCTAGCCCTGGCATGTGTCTCAAGAAGCAGGTATGAGGGTGACAGGCGCATACACGGACACACTGATGAGCCTGCTCATGGCCATGGGCCCTACCTGTAGGTAAGGTCCGTCTTTTCCCAGCGCCCGCCTGATAGCACGAACCGCTTTTGTCGGTTGCGGGCATTCAGCCCCTCGGGCGGGTCAGGTACGCCGCAGCGGAGAGGTCGGGGGCCTCTGGCAGGCTGGGGGACCTTCTGGGCAGCAGGGGCAGGCGCCAGGCTGCTTTGAGGAGCTTCATGCCAGGGTTTCAGCCCCCTCCTCACGGGGTGGTAGCGGTGGGCATCCTGAGCAGGAGAGAGGATGCAGACGCCTGGTCAGGCCTGGGGTCCTTGTGTTGCATGGTTAGAGGTGTGGGCTCTCGGCACACCCATGCTCAGCCCCAGCATGCTGTGTCACCTGGCAAGCAGAGGGCTAGAAAAGGCATGCCCACTGTCACCCCGCAGGCTCTTTGGCACGAGATGACTGGCTTCCTGATGACATGTTCCAAGGCCTCCTAGAGGGACCCCAGGCTGCCTGTCACCTACTCCAGCCATTTGGGCTAGTGAGGTCTGGGGGGAATGCTCAGAGACTGTACTCTCCACACACAGTCAGGAATGAACCCCCACAAAGCCTTCTGAGGAACGGTCAGGCTGTTCCTCCTGCTGCCCCTACTGCCAACCCCAGCAAATACTTTCCACTGCCCCTTTCTTCCCAGGTCTCCTTCCTGCCCCCCGCCCCACAACTGCCAAGTCATGTGAACTACTCCTGCCCAGGACACCCACCTAGGACACTCCCCGGTGTGGAGTAGCTGCAGCCCTGCCTCGATTTGCTCACCTCATGAATGGGGATATCTCCCAATAGTGTTGATCTGAAGATGAGCCAAGGCGGTGCGTGTAAAGCACTTAGCCTGGGGCCACACACCTGGTAAGGGCATCTGGAACCAAGGTCTGACTTCTAGGGGGCAGCTTTGCGCAACCCCACCAGGGCTGGGCACATGGCAGGGCTAGATGTGTTCTGCCTACCCCCTCCATGCCCGTGTGTGTGTTTGTGGTGAGGAGCAGTTACCTACCACCTAGCCCCACCCAGCCCCCCCCAGCCCTGCCCAGACAGAGCCCCAGCAGCACAGATGGTGATTCTGACTTGGAGCCCCCACCCTCTACAAGTCCCAGGGTGGAAGTCACAGTTCTTCTGCATGAAAAAAGTAGAAGCTCAAAGCGGTTGGGAGACCCTGTGAGGTCACCCAGGAAGGGCATGGTGGGGCCAGGTGAGAGTCCTGATGACCCAGAGCGGAGGCAAAGGCCTGGCTGTGGACTTCATGCAAAGCTGGAGGAGAGGCATGGAGTGGTGCTGTTTGCTAAGAGACTCAGGGCCTGTCTGGTCTGACTCTGTCTGGTCTGGGCAGCGTGGCCTCCCCACAGCCATATTTGGGGCAGGAGCCATGCCACCCAGGCTCCACCCTCAGCCTCGGCCTCTGGCAGCTCTCCCAGGTCCCAGGCGCTGTACGGCTCCAAGCAGTGTCCCAACACCCCCAAGCTCTGGATTATGGAGCCACCAAGAACCATTTCCCAGAGCCACCTACACTCAAGCCCCAAGAACACTCCACTAAGAAGGGGTCTTCTGAACCCCTGGAGCTTCTGAACCCCTAGGGGGTGATGGAGCTACTTGGGGTGTGGGACCCTGGACCAGTTTTCCCTCAGTTTCAGAGCTTGCTTATTGAATGGTTGGTTAGCTCACAGAGCCCAGCCGATACTGGGCTTACTACTAATAAGTACTTATCACTGTTGCTGTTTGCTAGGACCCTGCCAATAGCTCTACGGATATGCTCTTAGCCCCTCATGGGACCTCTCACCAACTCCACCTTCATTATGCCCATTTCTCAGATGGGGAAACAGAGCCCAGAGAAGTTAAACAACTTGCCCAGGTAACAGCTGGCAGGTGGCAGGCTGTCTGTGCTCCTAGCCCACCCTATCTTGTACCTCTGCTCTGCTCTTTGGACTGGAGTCACCCTTCCCCTAAAGGAGGGACACAGGCTGGCCTCACCTTGGCGACAGAAGAACAGGACATTATTAAACACCTGCTGCTTCCCAGGCACTTTGCCGGCGGGCTCACTGAACCTACCCCTTCCTCCCATAAGGTGGGGATGATACATATGCAAGGTCTCACATTGAGGATGTGGACCCCATCTCTGTGTGACCAGCCATGAGGATCTGCTCTTTCCCCTCCCACAAGGCCCCCCTTGACTTCCAGGATAAATAGATTATTTCCTTAACTCTGGCAGGGATACCAGGGCCCTCCTTGGGAAGGGCAGGGCTGTTTTGTCCCCTGGAGTCCCAAACTGCCCAGAGCCCAGCCTGTCAGGGACACACCCCGTGACCATCCGTCCTCTCCTCTATTTATGCCCACAGGCAGAAATCTCTCTTCTCCTCTGCCCCTCAGTGAGACCTGGAGCAGCCAGCCTTGGAGAGAGGGTAGGTAATGGACACACACATATCCCTTCCTCTCCTGCCCCCACAAGGCTCCAAGTCCATGCCCAGAACCCTGGATCATGACACTCTTAGTGCAGTAGAAAGAGCCATGGTCTTAGATTCAGAAGTTTCAATTCTATACCATAGCAACCCTGGACGAAGTGACCCTATACAAATCACGGCCCTCTCTTAGTCTCAACTTCCCCATCTGTCAAATGGGGATGGTGCCATGGCAAAGGGCTAAATGCCGTCCTTCTGTAATGCCTGCTATAGCATCCGGCACAGAGCCTCTTCCCTGGCCTGGCTCCTTGTCCCTGTGGGCCCTCCCGTCCCATACCTGGGCATCTGCTCTCACCCAATTTCCTACAGCTCCCACCACCCACCTGACATCCAGCTCCCCAAAAGACTCCAGACTAAACTATAAAACAGGAGTCGCAGTCAGAAGGAAGCTTGCAAACAGAGCAACTTGTGCAAAGGGTCTCCTTGCAAGTCAGAGGCCTCTTACATCGGTTTTGGAGAAAGATTGAGCAGAAGGCACTAGAATGGAGGCCTTCAGCCATTAGGATCCAAAAATGGGGTGAGCCCATCATTTAATGGCTCTCGACCTCAGTTTCCCCATTACTAGGATGGGACCCAGGCTCCCTGCCCCACTGACCTCCCACATTTCATCTTTCTGAGTCCTTTCTGGCCGGGGGCCAGACGCCCTAGCTGCAAAGCCTGGCATAAGGCAGCCTGCTGATTCCTAAGATGGGTGCACTGGTCCGCCCAGGGCTGCTGGGATTCAGTGACAGAGGATGGTGCGCACAGACACACCTGGCCTTATCCACAGCCCTGATGATGGGAGGTTGTAGGTCTGGAAACAGGCATTTCCCAGAGCCCAGAGAGGTCAATAACTTTGCTCAGGGTAACATAGCAAGTCAGGCAAGAGCTGGGCCTAGACCTGGGACTTATACCTCCCTACCAAAAGCTCTCCCCACACCCTGTCAGCTCTCGGCCTATCTCCAAAACCCACATTGCTGAGAAGCATTTCTTCTGGTGCAATCCCTCCTCCTCCTCAGCCAGTAGTCTCCCTTGGCCTGCCTTGTGGTGGGTGTCCAGTTCACTCACTCCGCCCTCTTCTGGCCGGCACCAAGCCACAGCCTCAAACATCCTCGAGGAATTTCTCAGCGGACTCGATCTCCTGGCTGAGCTAGAGGCTCAAAGTCAGCCCCTGGGACAACTGCCAATCAAGAAAATGGGAGGCACCTGGTAGAAGGGAGCTAAAGGAGGACCCCAGACTAGGGAACTGCTGGGTAAGGCCAGGCTAATTGTGCGCCTCTCTGAGCCTCAGTTTGCTGTTGGTCTAAGGGAGATAATTAATCATAGTTGTCTTCTGCTGTTGGTAGGAGGTGACCCTGACAGGAGGGCACTTTGTTAGGCTGTGAGGAAGAGGAGCATCACCAGCCATTCTATGCAGCATCAAGCCCCTCTGAGGATCAGAGAGGCCAAGCAATCTGGCCAAGTCACACAGCCATTTGTCAGGCAGGTCCATCTTCTGCCCCACGCTGTGGCCCCACGCTTCCCATTCCTCTCCAGCTCGTCCTGTCCCAAGGGCTGCGGGGCTTTCATCAACCCTGAAAGCTACAAACTGGGATGGATAAATATTTACAGAGCTTTCCTGGCCCTGCCAGCAGCAGCCCGGGGATAAACACATCTGAGGCGACCCCAAATGCTCTCTGTATATCTGCAGTGACAGACAACAGCCTAGCTCAGACCCGGCCCCAACTAACCCTGTACAAACGTCATAGTGGCAGCTACAGGTGACGGAATGTCTCTAGCGTGCCTGGCTGTGCCTCTCCTCAAATTACCTCATTTAACCCTCAATGCCCAGCAGTGGGCACTATCTCCCACCCACTCCTGACAAGACTGAGGGTGAAGTTCTGAAGTACAAGAGGGCTCCCCTAGGATCACTTTGTTCAAATCCAGATCTCTCCAATTTCAGAACCCGTGGGTTCAACGGCTACCCACAATGGTTCTCAACTCTGCCCCAAGTTCTAGGGGTCCAGGAGGGGCTGGGGAAGAGGCAGGGCCTCCAGACTGAGGTGCCCTTCACCCACGCTACCCCATCCTATCCCCTCCTGCTCCTATAGCCAGCCCAGGGCAAGGCTGGCCAGAGCAGACCTGGGGTGGCTGGACCTAGGGGCCCAGCCTGGTCAGATCTTCCTCCTCAACGGACCAGTCCCACGACTCCTACCTATCATACCTCCTAATGGGTCCCCTCCCTACCTGAGCTGTCTGGATGCCTTAGCTGGGTTACCAGGGGCCTGTGGGCCTGCAGTTGCTCAGGCTCTCACCCCAGCCCCTGCCTGGCCGCCCCTGTAATTGGTCCCTCAAAGCTCCACCAACTCAAGGGGAACATGTAGCCTTCAGGGCACATGCAGGCTGTCACACCCCCTGACCATCCCTCTTCTCCTCATTCTGCGGCTCTCTCCCATGGACTCGCTTCTTCTCTCGGGATCATAGTGTTCTCCCTTTCCTTGCTCTCCCATCCTCTTGCTCTCTGAGAGTTTCAACTGCCCACCCTTGGTCCCGATTCTTTCTCATTTTCTCACACACACACACACACTGTAGCTCTCATGCTCATGCTGTACTGGTTCTAAGCCTCCCAAACTTGCCACTTGTAGGTGCCGAGGTGGTAGCACCTCCTACAGTGCAGCTGCTGCCCTCCCCAACTCTTCCTTAATCCTCCAGCCGACTGCACACCTGGAGGTGTGTTCACTGAGCCCACACACCTGGAGGCTGACACCAGCTTCGCTTTGTCCCTGCCGAGAATAGAGAGAGCCCTGTAACCACTCCCTCTGCTACCTTCACCAGCACACACCCCAGTCTGCACCTGGGGCACCGAGGGGCAGGTCCCCATGCTGGGAGGGGGCGTGCATCTAGTGCGGAGCGATCCCCGCGCAGACTCCACTTGCACACCTCCAGGGACGGGAAGCTCCCTATCTATCACGCCCACAGTCGACCCAGAAAGCGTTTTGGGTAACGGGCTGCCCCAGGCCACCCCGGGCGTCCCCGTGGGTCCAGCTCCGCCACTGGGCCCAGCCCGCGTGCCCGGCGCTCCCTGGGCGAGGAGCGGCAGGGCGGCAGGCACTCACCGGCGGCCGCGGGGCCCGGGCCAGCAGCGGCCGCGGCAGGAGCAGCAGCAGCAGCAGCGACAGCAGGAAGGCGCGCTGGGCGGCGCCGCGAAGCCGGGCGGCCCGAGCCATCCGCCCCGGGGCTGCTGGGCCTGCTGGGCCGCGCCGGGCCGCCGCCCCTTATAGCCTCCGCCCCGCCCCCCGGCCGCCCAGGCTCCGCCCCCCGCGCCTTTTGTTCTAAACTTTCCCCGCGGCTGCGGTGGAGGCCAAGGTGGGGGAGGTGGACCAGGAGCGGCTGGAGGGGCAGGGACCCGGGGCCAGGAGACCTCGTCCTCCTGGGGATGGGCCGAGTCTGTGGTCTGAGGCCTGATGCTGGGTGACCCTAGCCAGCTGGTGCTGCTCTGGGTCTCAGTTTCCCCAATGTGCGGTGGGGAGTATAAGAGGAGTAGGGTTTCACTTCTGGTCCCTACCCCTACCTTTGGAAAGCGCATCCCCAGCTGGTCTCCCTGGTGGCCTGACCTCTGACCTCCTGTTAGCCTATGACAGGTGGTGGTACCCTTGGGCAAGTTCCCACACTCCTCAGAGCCTCGCTGATCCATCTGGAAGATGGCATTATATCCCCTGTGAGAAAAGGGATATTAAAATGTGTCCCAGGGGAAACTGAGGTGTATGGAGGAGGCTGGCCAGCCTCCCCGCTTGGAACAGAACCATAGATAATTTATAGACGAAGAAACTAAGGCCCCAAGACGGAGAGACCAGATCAGGCTTTTCCATAACAGCAGGTAATGGAGGGATCAGGAAGCCCGCTAGCTGTTCAGTTGGAGAGAGGGTGCTGTCAGAGGCCGCGGGCGACAGTATTTGAGTGGGACACTGGTATCCCTTCATCAGGCTCCTCAGGGCCCTTCAGGGCCAGCCTCCTGAGACCTGAGGAAAAGAAGGTGAGAACCAAAGGAATGGGTGGTGTCCCCATGCTGGAAAGGGTCCTCCAGTCTCATGAACTGCAATGACCAGAGGCCTCACCACCTCACCAGGCAATCTGCTCCATCTTGGGCAACACTGCTGAGCCAAAAAGCAGGCAGTGGCTCCTGTACTGATCGGTAGGGTCCGGAGCTGCTGCAAGGTGAGGCTGTGGGCACCCAGCTTGGACCTGGGAAGGGAGGGAGGAAGGGAGAGAGGAGAGGACAATCAGGCGTATTCAACCTTCCCTCCAGATCCCAGCCCAGGGAGCCTTCGCTGCTTCTCCAGGAAGGCGGGCAGAGACTCCTAGAGGGCCAGTAGAGGGCAGACAAGCAGTGATTTTTTTTTTACTATCTGGACTGTTAGCAATCTTTTTCTTTACAGTGACTCACTTTTTTCTTTTTTATTGGGGACTATTAGGGAACTGTATTTTTCAGGACCCATCAGCTCCAAGTCGTTGTCCTTCAACCTAGTAGTTGTGGAGGGCACAGCTCAGCTCCAAGTCCAGTCATCGTTTTCAGTCTTAGTTGCAGGGGGCGCAGCCCACCATCCCATGTGGGAATCGAACCAGCAACCATGTTGTTAAGAGCTCGTGCTCTAACCAACTGAGCCATCCGGCCGGCCCTATAGTGACTCGCTTTTCAAAATCAAAATGCCCACTTCAGCCTCATTCTTAGCAATATTTGTCAAGAACTCATGGATTTGATGAGCTAAATATGTATTTTTTCTGATATACCTGAAAATATATAATTATTTAAATAGAAACATTCATTAAGTGGTCTTGAGTGTCTCTAGGGGTGCATGGCTGTGCTTTGGGGAACATGCAGTCCACCAGTCACCCACAGTGCAGGCCTGAGGTGGAGGGCCATAGTTACAAACCAACTGTACACCCAGCAAGGTGGGCTGGTCACAGAGGGCTTCCCTGATAAGCCCAGTAGGATGAGCCTATTTGGCAAATGGGAACTGGGTGGGCAGGAACTGCACCAGCAAAACAGTAGAGGCTGGACTAGGCCTGGCATATCTGTGGGGAGAGAATGGCCCACCCTTCACATGCTCACCTCAGCACAAGGTGGGTGGTCACCTCCATTTGAGAGAGGAGAAAATTGAGGCCCAGGCCCAGACGGGGGTCAGGGGAGGGCCCGCTACACAGGCTGGCTGAGAGGATTGTGTCGTAAGAACACATTAGTGCTTGTGACTTGCGGGTATACATGGCTGGAAGCACCTCTCACACACAAAACTGAGAGTGCCAAGTGTGTCCCCTTGCTCCTGCCCCTCTTTCCCTTACACCCTCCTCACAGAGGGGCCTCCTTTTCCCACTTGGAGCAACCTCCCCCCCCACCATGATTTTGCTCTGGGTGATTCCACCCTCCCCACAATCCCTGTGCCACCAGGCCTCCCGTGGGTACGACAGAGAAGTCATGGGGGTGCAGTAAAGAAGTCAGGGGTCCTGCCCCGAGGGTAATAACATGACCACTATGAATTCACTATGAATTCAGAAAAGACCATTAAAAACCTCGAGTTCTTGAAGGGCTGGGAAGCGTCCTAAATCCGCACCTCTGGCCCTCCCCCTGGCCTGGGACCAAGGTGGTAAAATCACCAGGCCGCAGGATTCAAACGTGCGTGCGCAGAGACTTCTAGGCACACAGGTCACGGTCTCTGGGATGGGGATGCTGCTTAAATGTCGAGTAAACGCTGTCAGTATCCGGCGCTGCATCCGTGGGGCAGGGGTGTCAGGCGGGGTGGAGGACTACGATGGGAGCCTCAACGCACCCCGGGGCGGTGCCGCCTACGGCTGCTAGTACCTACAGTACATTTCGTTCAGGAAGGAGTCGAAGAAGGGTTCCAGACGCCCCCTGGCGGGAGTTCTGGAGACGGTCCGCGCCAGGCCTTCTCCAGGGTACCATATCTTCCCGGCTCTAGTCCCCTCCGCAACCCTGAGGTCACCCGTTAGTCCGCAAACCCAATCTGATAGGAGGGGTCCTTTCCTGGGCCGGCCTCAACTGGTGGCCTGCCTGTCTCTTCTGCCCTGGAGCACGGGACAGCATCCAACTCCACATCCTGCGCTCCGCGGTGGTCCTTGAAGGAACAGGCCTGTCGCCCCTGCGTAAACCCTCCGCGCTCTGAGAACCTGGCCCATATCCCCAGGGCCCATATAGCTCGAGCCAGGCGCAGGGAGGGCGCGGGGTCACATTTCCAGCCGAGACGGCCGCCGAGACGAGGGGACGCTGGAAGGGATAGGTCCGGGGGATCCGCGGGAGAGAACTGCCGCCGAACGCCCGCCCTTCCCTCTGGGGGCGTGTCCTCGAGGCCCCGCCCCTAGTGCCGGCAGTGACATTCGTGCCTCGTTCGTCCCTGAGACAGAACCGCCGCCACTGTCGCCATCTCTGACTCGACTCAGCCGAGTGCCATTGCCGCGACCATGCCCCGCGGGAGCCGCAGCATGGCCTCCCGGCCAGCCAGGTGTGAGCGGGACAGGGGCCCGGTGGGGAGAGGGCTCGGGAAGCGCGGGTACACCCGCAAGGACTTGATAGCGTGACCTTGGCGACAACTGCGCCATTTTGGCGCTGAGTGGGGTTTGGGGGTGTCACAACCACGTGTTTAAGACGGTGGTCCCCCATCCTACAGAAGGAGGAAAGGGGGGAATTTCCAGAGGCTGCCGGCCCTTCAGGCCTCTGGTATGGGGTCCGGCCAGGATTAACCCTGCGTCCCCCTTACCCCACAGCCGTACTGCTGCGCCATCTGCCCACCCGCCAGCGCACCCCCCGCCCTCGGCCGCCGCCCCGGCCCCCGCTCCGTCGGGCCAACCAGGTCTGATGGCACAGATGGCGTCCACCGCCGCTGGGGTAGCTGTGGGCTCAGCTGTGGGACACGTCGTGGGCAGTGCCCTGACCGGAGCCTTCAGCGGAGGCAGCTCAGAGCCCGCCCAGCCTGCTGTTCAGCAGGTAAGCAACGAGCTCCGGAGAAACTGAGGCTGACTTCTCTGAAGGCCACAGAGCAGGGAATCCAGCTGGAATGTCCAGAGAGTTGTGTCCAGGCATATCCAGATCTGCCTCAGCCCCAGGACTTTGCCCACCTGGGGTCCTATTCCTCACTCTACAATATTGGCCTCCTGTCACTCAGAGGCAAACTTTCCTAGACCCTCCCATGAAACCGAGGTCCTTAGACTCCCAGGGACAGATGCCTACTAGCCCTTTAGAGATGGGGAAACCAAGGCCCTTAGGACTCAGAGACCGGCCCAAGGTCACCTAACCCTAGTAGAGGGGAGCGTTGTTGAAGTTCCTGAGTATCCTGTCTCCCCACTGCCCGGTCAGGCACTGTCGTCCCTGGGCCCAAGGGCAAAGGGTAGCTGGTTGCTCCCTGCTGACCTGTGCCCCACTGGGCATTCCACCAGTCCTGAGCCAAATACAGGCGTAGTGGCAAGGTCAAGGGTCATGAGGGTCAGTGTGGCTGAGCCAGGAACGTGCTACAACTTATGTGGGTGAGGCTCATACTCCAAGGATACTAACAGAGCACTGGGCTTTTCTAGATTCTTCTCCCACCCCTCCTACATGCCCAACATGTCCATTATGAGGCAGCAGGGAAATGCTGTCTACACCAGCACTAGTGTCAGCTGAGTGGCTTTGAGAGGGCTGTGGGCTCACCCTGTTTCACAGTTGGAGCAGCTGAGTCTGCTGGCCCTGGGTCACTCAGCCTGTCTGGGACCCTTAGGGCCCCCCGGGTTGGAGCTGTGGGGAGGGGTAGTTGGCCCCTAGTTTTGGAACCCACTTCTGGGTACCAATCTCGAGCTGACCTTGCTGCCTACTGCACCACCCCAGGCCCCTGCCCGTGGTGCCCCCCAGCCGCTGGGGCCCTGCTCCTATGAGATCAAGCAGTTCCTGGACTGCTCCACCACTCAGAGTGACCTGACCCTGTGCGAGGGCTTCAGCGAGGCTTTGAAGCAGTGCAAGTACAACCATGGTAAGCAAGTAGCCTCTGGCCCAGGTAGGGGGCAGGAGGGGCAGCTCCTCTTCCTACACCTGCGGGCTGACCACCAGCCTGTGCCAACCCTCCCTCCACAGGTCTGAGCTCTCTGCCCTGAAGTAACCAGGGAAGACTGGTGCAGACTGGAGTAGATTCGTGGGCCAGCCCTGTACTCACCTCCACCCCTTCACCGACAGCCGGACCATGACATCGACATCAGATTGTACCCATGTAACTGGGATTGGGAGTAAGGAGGGGGTTTCTCACCCCATAGATGACCTGAGCCACAAATGTGCAATTAAAAGAGTTTATTTTAGACCCAAGCCTGCTGTGTGCCCTCTCACTGGGCTGTCTCCCAGGAGCACCCTGGTTGATGAGGTGGGGTCGGGTGAGGGGGTGCGGGGTGATTCACTTTAAGCTGACCTCCTGGGTGGGGAGGGAGGAGCCCTGTTGTAATCCAATAGCCTCTGGCAGTCAAAGCTGTGGTGAGGCATTAACAGGTGACCTCCTGGGCGGCTGACTCGGAGCTGGAATCCTGGTTGTCTCCCCTCTCAGGGAGGCCTGCCCCCTCCACCTTTCTTGTCTCTTTTTCTGGGTCCCCTCTCTACACGCACATCTTAGGGGCCGCCAGTGACCTCACATCCTGTCTGTGACTTTGCCCACCTGCTAATACACTTCTCAGTAATTCCTGAATCCGTAAAAGGAAGGCTGCTGGGCTGCTGTCTGGGCATGATCACACAAGACAGAGGTCACGGCCAACCTCTGGGTCTGAGCCCAGCTTGGCCACTTGGCTATGGTTTGCCCAGTCACGGGGCCTGCAGGAACAGAGGAGTAGGTCCTTCAAACCCAGTGCAAACCCTGGCGTCACTCGCACTGCTGCCGCTTTCAGGAGTTCATTCAGCAGTTCTTCACTGAGCACCTACTGAAAGCCAGGCCCTGTGTCACATCTGGGCACTGAGGCTGTTCCTGCCCTTGGGCACTAATACTCCAGTGAGGTGGTTGGGACACGTGGGTACAGTGTGTTCTATCTTGTGGGTATATGTGTGTGATGGGGGTGACATTGGGGGTCTACCTCTCAGTACACAGGTGTCTGTTTCCTGGGAAGGGGTCCCACTTCCGGGTGTGAGTGTCCCCCCAGGTATCCATGTCTCCTTACCTGCCTGCTGGCCCCAGCTAGCGGGTCCTGGACAGCAGGGAGCCCAACCTCTGGGCCCTTGAATGAGGGCCAATCAGGAGCAAGGCCAGTTCCCCAGGCACCTCCTCTGGCTGTTTGTTGCCCATGGGGGGTAGGCCTGACAGCCAGCGCAGCTCCTCTGGAAGGCCCAGGGAGGCCTGCCTGTCAGGGCTGGGGAGAAGTCGCTCCCTTCCTTCCCCAGGGCTCTATCATGACACTCACCTGCCAGCTCTGGACATCGGTCATCCAGGTTCTCCAATAGGGACTCATAGCAGGTAGGAGCCCCACCCTCCCCATCTGTGAAGGAACGAAGAATGATTCCTGACTGGCCTGGTGGTCCCCAACCCTACCTCCCATGCTGGACTTGTTTGCTTGCTCAGGCTGGGATCAGGACAGGGCATTGGATGGAAGGGTCCTGGCCAAATTGGGTTGGGGCTGGGCAATGCCTTGGGTGGTCTCTGGACTGCTGTCCCCCTTCTTACATTCCAACATAACCACAGGGTGATGTCTTGGGCCCCACTTACTGATGATCTGCACAAGGACATAGGTCCCATGCTCCTGCAGCAGGGGGCTGCCTGTGGAGGGGGCCCAGGGAGCCCCCACCAGGCCCTTGTCCAGATTCACCAGGTGCCCATCCTCAGCCAGGAGGGCAATGGTTGCTGGGAGGTCAGGGTGGGAGGCAGGGCAGGCCTGGTACCCCTGCCTGGGGCTCTGGCCCTTCCATCCCTGTTACCCCTCTATACCCCCTCACCATCTGGGGGCACCTACCCCCTCTTCCTCAGGTGGGCAATGAGAGTCACCAGATTGCAACAGGGGTTCACCAGCTCCCTGCAGCCGGCTGTGGGAGAGGGGCAGAGGTGACCAAAGGGGACCTTCTATT
Organism: Rhinolophus ferrumequinum; assembly: GCF_004115265.2. Classification (NCBI taxonomy): domain Eukaryota; kingdom Metazoa; phylum Chordata; class Mammalia; order Chiroptera; family Rhinolophidae; genus Rhinolophus; species Rhinolophus ferrumequinum. Next base: position 22,711,808 of record NC_046308.1, read on the forward strand.
TCCCCCCAATCTGGGACGCTCTGCCCCTCTCATCTTTTCCTGACCAGAGCAGGGAATAGTGCTATATGATTAGGACTGTACCCCCCCCATTACCCATCTCCTGAGATGTCGGTGACAGGTGCACAACTCATGCTTCCTACATGGGACAACCTCCCACACTAGCCGGCCTCCCAAAACTGACTCCCTCCCACCAGGGAGTTGGGAATCTGCAACTGTGGCTAGAGCTTCGAGTGCCTGAAACACCCTGAAGCTTGAGGACCACTGACTGAATAGCCAAGAGACTGTGTAGTTTAAAAACTGCTTCATGGTGGCATGGCAGGTACTCTCAGAGAAGACCTCATATGAATTTCCCAGTACCCAGCTGGGCTTTTCCCCTCTAGGGACTCACTCCAAGCACTGGCTCTGCCTCACAGAGCTGCTTCTCCAAAACCCCCATCCCGTGTGCATCCCCCTTACCCAAACTGCCTTCCCCCCTCCCATGGCAGAGGGAAGCAAGCTGAATGTACTATTCTTCGACCCATCTACTGGGACAGGGGACCCCACTTACCTCCAAATAGCACTGTGATAAACACGGTTGCAGGGGAGAAGATACGCCGATTTCCTGACGAAGTAAAGAGCTAGAGCTGAAATCTACTCTGGGCCGGGACCCTGCCTGGCGATGCAACAGTGTGTGTGGGCGAGTGGGTCCAGGCTGAGGTCTTTGCTTGGCCATCCTTGGGGCTGGGCTCCTACAGTTGTCCGGACCCTCGGCCTCTTCCTCTGGCTTGCTGGGTCAGAGCAGCCGGAGGAGACAGGTGCTTCCAGCTTCCAAACTGGTCTCCATGGCAGTTGGAGCTGCTAAGATGCCCAGGAAGGAAATGCCACCCTTCAGTGTCCCAGTAACGGGATTTGGGTGGGGGTATGGACATTTCCTGAGGCAGGGCTATCATGAGGGCTGGAGCGTGGGGGTCCTGGGATGTCCAGAGACCACATCCCCCCACCAGTACAGACCGAGCTCCCAGGCTAAAAGTGGGGGAGCTTTCCTGGGGGTGGGGCTGGCCCTGTCCAAAGCATGGGATCCTCACCAACCTTATAGGCTCCCCACCAGCTCAGGGCTCCCTTCCCTGTGCTCTCATGCTTTCCTCTCCCTCTGCCTTCTTCCTCACTCCCAGCCTCCTCTCTCTTTTCTTCTGTTCTTGTTTCTGTTTCTTTTTAAATCAAGTTTATTGAGGTAAAATTTATATATAGTAAAATGCGCCCTTTTAGGGTTTTGAGTTTTGACATATCTCATATAACCAACACCATAGTCAGGATATAGAACATTTCCATCCCTTCCCAAAATTCCTTTATGCCCCTTTGTAGTTGACCTGGCCCTTGGCAACCACTACCTTTTCCAGAGTGTCTTATAAAGGGAATATGAAGCTGGTTTCTTTCACTCAGCATGATGCATTTGAGAGTCACCCAGGTTGTCCCATGTGTCAATAGTTTGTTCCTTCTTATCACTGAGGTGGGCCCCATTGTCTGGTTGTACGACAGTTTGTTGCCCCATTCACCTGCTGTCGTTTCGGGTTGTTACCAGTTTTTGGTGATTATGAATAAAGTCAGTATAGACATTCACCTACAGGTTTTTGTGTGACGAACTTTTCAACTCTCTAGGATAAATACCACAAGAGGAATTTCTGGGTTATACCATGAGAGTGTGTTTAACTTCACAAGAAACTGCCAATGTTTTCCAGCATGGCCACACCATCTTTCATTGCCAGTTTTTGCCTGGTTTGTGGCCGGGCCTCTTAGATTCCTGGCTTCTTCTCTTACCCGTTCTCCTTCTCTTGTCTTCCTGTTTCTCACCATCTTTCCCTGTCTCAGATTTGTCTCCTTCTCTCTCCCCCTCTTTCCTCTCCTCTCTGCCTCTCCCTGGTTTTCTATCTGTCTCTGTGTTCAAACGTTAATCTGCTTCTCTGCCTCTCCATCTGTGCTCCTCCTTTTTTTGACGTTTTCTCTCCCTCTCCTTTCCTATCTCTCTTCATTTTGCCTCTTACTTTGTCCCCTAGCACCTCCTTTCTGCCTCTTCTCTCCAGTTCTATCTCCTGCCTCTTCACCATGAACCCCCACCAGACCCCTCCAGCCAGGGTGCCAAGTGCGTATCTAGAGCAGGCCCCAACCTTTCTCAGCTCCCTTTTCCCGAAGGTTTTAGAAATGTCCCCTACCCCCAATCCCCAGCCCATGATTAGGCTATTTCTCTTGTGGGGGGCAGAGAGGCAGATGGGAGGGGGACTTGATCCCCCACCAGCTCACAGCCTCCAGTGACACACTCTGCCTCTGGATAAGCCCTTTCCTCAATGCTTCCACCTGTAAAAAAGGTGTAACAACACAACTTAGCAGGGTTGTGAGGATGAAATGCGATGACACTTTAAAGTGCTATATCTGTGGTCAGCAATAGCAAGTGCTTAGAGTCAGTACTGTGGAAACAGGCAGCGTTTTCAAAACTTATTTAAACACAGAGCACTTTCTTCTAGGGACCTCACTGTATCTGGGGACCTGAGTCCTGCAGAACATGGCTCAGGAGTCGCTGCAGCCCGATTCTGGAGGAAATGGCCACTCCTGGAGTCTCAGCTCTGACAACCACCACTCTATCGTCTTCAGCACTGCTGAGGGGTCTTTTATCTTGAGGGTTGTGAAGATACCCTAAGGAGAGTGGGACATGTTGGGGGTAGTTTATAACCTCCCCCCAGGGAGCTCTCAGTCTGAGAGTTAACGAGAGTGTACTGTTTTCGTAGTTTATTATTCTTTAGGTCTGGTAAGGCCAATAGATCAGGAGATGATTGCCATTGAGAAGATAGTTTGTTACTCACAGTTGCCAAGAGGAGGGGGCACACCATGCCACGGGTGGGGGTGCTCATGGAAAAGCACCAAGTGGGTCAGGAGGCAGAAGGAGTAGAGGAACTGTGGGCGCAAGCCTTTATTTTGGTTTCTGAGGGAAGGAATAGGCGAGGCAGGGGAAGCAGGCTCAGGATTGGCTAGCTGGAGTGATTTCAGTGGCCTCTGTGGCCTAGGGACTTCCCTGGTCGCCTGGTACCTGGCCCTGGGTGATTAGGACAGGTAGGCAGTGGCCTTGAGTGTGAGAGCCCCATAAATGAGGTGCTTGGCGTGGGCTTGGGATTGGCTGGTTTGTATTCGAAAAGTATCTCTAGAACCTGGTTAACCCTGGGAGGGTCAGCCCTCCAAGGTCAGCAAGGTCCCAGATGTCAAAGCATCAGAACACAGAAAATGAAAGGCATGATTAATACCTGCGCTACGCCTGCCACTGGACGCACAAGCCCTGTCTTTGCATCTTCACAGCCCTTGGACTGGCATTATGCTAATCTTCACTTTACAGGTGAGGAAACAATCCCAACCGAAGCCAGCTCCTCTCCATCTGGCAAATGAAAGGAATTGACCGTGCCAAGTGCCAGTGAAGATGTGCAGTCACTGAAACTGTCTTACCCACTGATGGGAGTGCAGATCAGTACAAGCATGGTGGGAACGCTGGCAGTAACTGCTATAGCTGAATGTACACGTTCCTTACCCCCGCCCCCCAGCAATTCCAGTCCTGGGTGTCTGTCCAGCAGAAATGAAAACACAGGTGCACCAAAGACATTGACAGGGGTATTCACAGCAGTTTTATTTGTAATGGCCAAAGACTGGAAAGCACCCAAATGTCTGAAAACAGGAGAATGCATAAACTAATTGTGGTTTAGTCACACAATGGATTACACACAGCTCTGAGAATAAATTAAACATTGCTGCACCCTCGTGGATGACGCCCATAATGTTGACCAAAAGAAGCAGGAACAAAAGAGGATACACTATCATACCATTCATATTGGAAGTTCTGGAGCAGGCAAAACTGATCTAAGTGATAGAAGTCAGAATGATGGTTACCCTTGGGGGTAAAGAGGGGCGGGAGGGTGAGGGAGACTTCTGGGGAGATGGAAATGTTCTAAATCTTGATCTGGGTAGAGGTTGCAGGTATGGTGTGTGTTTTGTGTGTGTGTGTGTGTGTGTTTACGTATATATTTTATATATAAAATCATCGAGCCATACTTAAGACCCCGTTTCCCCAAAAATAAGACCTAGCCGGACAATCAGCTCTAATGCGTCTTTTGGAGCAAAAATTAATATAAGACCCGGTATTATATTATACTATACTATATTATATTATATTATATTATATTATATTATATTATAAGACACAGTCTTATAGTAAAGTAAAATAAGACTGGGTCTTATATTAATTTTTGCTCTAAAAGACGCATTAGAGCTGATTGTCTGGCTAGGTCTTATTTTCGGGGAAACACGGGATTTGTGTACTTTACCATCTGTGAGTTATACTCTATAAAAAAGCAGCCCCCTGCTATAATATATATTTGGATGTCTGGCTCCTATTTTCAGAAGGCCCTGTGGGGCCAGGACGCTCACATTTGGGAAGACGGGGCCTGGCAGCTGGGTCCCAGCCACAGCCACCCTCCCCCAGTCAATGGGCTGATTTGCATATCCTGTCGTGGTCCAGTGGCCTCCTCTGCCCATACCCTGAAGCACCTGGAGTACACCCAACAGAACAGCTCCCGCCTGCCTCCCTGCCTCCCTGCCTCCGGCCATGGCTTGCTGTCGCTTGGCCCTCCTTCTGACTGGCGTGCTCCTGGCAGGTGAGCCCTCCCTGAGCCTGGCTCGCCTGGGGGTGGAATGGGAGACTGCACTAGCTCCAGAAGGCCCCTGCAAGGAAGCAAATCGATGTGAGCAGTGGCTGGGTTCTGGAAGGCACATTGAGGTGGAGGGGAGAATTGGCTACAGGTGGCTCTGCCCTAGACCTGGGGCAAGTCACTTCTCTGTGTGGGCCTCAGTTTCTCTATTTCTGAATGACCAGATACCTAGGGTCCCTTTGAACTTTGACTCTTTAGGGTCTTAGAAGGGATTGGAGCTGGTTAACATTCGAGTTTTTCACACAACAACCTGGTGTGGGCTGGTCCCCATCTCATAGGGTCTCAGGAACATTATAACCCCAAGAAGCCCCCCAGTGTCCAGTTGCCTGAGGCTGAGCTGATGGGTGGTGTAGCCCAGGAAGCTTCCTGGGGGTGGTTAGTCTAAGGTGAGGGTTTGGAAGAGCCAGTGTGACCAAAGGGATAGGGATCTTCATGGCAAGTGTGGGAACGGGCAACAGAAGGACCCAGAGGCCACCAGTCCCACCCTCTGAACTGAACATAGATCCTTGGGAACATGGCACTAATAGGGACCTAGGAATTGCCAACTCTATGCCCCATCCAGTGCCAACCTCATGACACCAAGCCATGAATCCTTCAGGAACACAACTCTTTTGGGGAGACTGACCAAGCCTTCATAGGGCAGGGGCCCAGGCCAGGCTTGAGCAGGTCTCTCTCTCTCTCAGTCTCCCAGCCAGCCCTGACCAAGCCAGATGCACTGCTGGTCTTCCCAGGACAAGTAGCCCAACTCTCCTGCATGCTCAGTCCCCACCATGCCACCATTGGGGAATACGGTGTGTCTTGGTACCAGCAGCGAGCAGGTAGCGCCCCCCGCTACCTCTTCTACTACCGCTCAGAGGAGGACCACCACCGGCCCCCAGGCATTCCTGACCGCTTCTCGGCAGCCAACGATGAAGTCCACAATGCCTGCATCCTGACCATCAGCCCTGTGCAGCCTGAGGATGACGCAGATTATTACTGCTCTGTGGGCTACATATCCTAGGGGTGGGGTGTGGGATGAGTGTCTCCTATCTGTCTCCCACTTCTGTCCCTGACCTTAGTCCTCTAACATTCTGAGCCTTAATTTTCCTGCTCTGTAAAATGGATTAATAATATTCACCATGTCAACAATAACTATTCTGAGGTCTAAGAGATTCCTGCTGAGAATGTGACTGCAGTTGGTCTGGGAGAGTGGGGGTATAGAAACTCTGGGGATTGGTGCAGAAAAGGAAGCACCTGAGACTCTTGGGGTGGGACCCAGCCTCTCCACTGGCTCCCAGGGGGCTCAGACTGGTGGTCTGGCTTTCCTGTGACCCAAGGAGCTGAAGGGAGATGAAAAAGGAACCAGCCCTTGCTGCTCCCAGCTCTGCATGGCTGGTTGTAGTCCAACGTTCTCTGGGTGACAATGAGGTGCCCCTGGAGCCCAGACTGCTAGCTAGGGGAGGGACAGCCCCTGCCTGCTCCTTGATGGGGCAGGGAGTCAGGTTGAGTGAGTGTGTGTGTGTGTGTGTGTGTGTGGTGGGGGGAGGCATTCAGAGGCACCTGAGGGCCAGAGTGGAGGGTGCTGAAGGCAGGTGGGCAGATGGCAGGGGCAGAGTGGGCAGCATCTTTCCTCTCAGGAAGTGTGTTCTACTGATCTGTGAGAGGGCTGTGGTCCCCTGAGGGAGGCTCTCCTACAAGCGGGTGGGCGCAGCGTGTTGCACTGGGGAGAGGGGCAAGTCTTGGCATCAGAAGCAGAGCTGAGCTGAGCGTCTGGGAGTGGGATGGGGATTTCAAGAACACATTCCTCTTCCCTCGCGGTTCCCCTAAGAGAAGTCTCATGCCTGGAGGTCATACCTCAAATGCACTGAGTGAGGGGTCTTCAGGGTCCAGAGAGGGTCCAGCCTACACTCACAGACATCTCCTGGGACCTCCTCAATGGGCCCTTCCTCTCATCTCCGTCTCTGTGGGGGAGGGGAGGGCAGGGAGGGCCAGGATGGGAGTGTGGATGCTAACAGAATCCCTGCGCCTGTGCGGGGTGACAGCCCCCGCTCTGAGATCCCCTTCTTCTTCTTCTGAAGACCCCAGACGCCCCAGCGGCCCCTGGCTTGTCCCCACCCCCAGAGCAAGTGCAGCGGGAACTGGGCCTCCAGCCAGCGGCTCTAGGCCGGCCCACCCCTCCCGGCCTCAGTTTCCTCCCCTGCACTCTCGCCAACGTCTGCCCAGCTCTGTTTGCCCCTCAGTCCCTTTGTCCCCTTTGGGGGCAGCCCGGATCCACTGCGCCGACTAGAAAAACTCTCCTGATCCCCGTCTTTGACACCCTGAGCGCGGCAGCCACGCGCGGCTACAGCCGGCACCTCAGGACCACCGAGACGCCAGAACCTCCGCGCAGCCTAGAGCGGTCCCGGAAGTGCCCGCGGGCGGGGGCGGGGCTCCGGGCGTTCGGGCCGCCGCGGGCTCCGCGTCAGCAGCAGCCGCGGAGGGAGCCCGCGTCGGCCGCGGGTTGGAGCAGCTGAGGTGCGGCCCCGCCCCGCCCCGCCCGCCCGCGGCCCCGCCCTGGCCCAGGTGAGCGGCTCCGCCCCGGACCAGGTGAGTGGCTCTGCTTTAGTCAGGTTGCCCACCTGTCCCTCCGGTGGCCCCGGGTGCGGACGTCTTCGTCGGTGGGAAGCATGTTGGGGTACTGGCGTCGCCGCCCGGGAGGCGTGTGCGGGTCCGCGGCCGCTCGCAGGCCTCCAGCCAGGAAACCCTGACCAGACCGAGAGTCCGCCTGGTGCTCAGGCCCTGTGGGTTCCCCTGGAGGATGGGGTGACAGATGCAGGAGGAGCCAGCGAGGCCCCGAGAGAGGTGGGAATCATGGGGTTCCAGACGTTTGGCTTTTCGATCCAAAAACGTTTAAAATATTGTTGGGGATAGATAAAGGAGTGCCAACTTTTTAAACAGAGTGGAAACTTCAGCGTGTAGGTGGTACATAGTGGGAATGGCAAACTCCCATGGAGGGAACCTTGGAAACACCGGGATTTAACAGGTGAGTGGAAGAAGAGTTGCAAACCACCGATACCAAGACGGAGGGGTCCGAGGGCATGAAAACGGGGGGGGGGGGGGAAGACCTTTCCGAAACCAAGGAAATAAAGCGGGGATATAGCAATGGGGGTGATTTGTCCAGCAAGCTGAAAACCTTGAGGTGGCTTAGTAAAGGAGTGGGCCCATATTGTTACAGCTTCCAGTTTGTCAAGAGAAAGCCAGAACCCTACTGAGTTTTCCATATTGGCAGCTAAGTCAAACAAAAAGGAAAAGCCCAACTCTTTTGAGAGCCAGACAAAACGAGTCTGTGGCAGGATCCCCAGGCTGCCAATTTGCAACCTCTGAAATGAAGGGTTTTGAGAAGGAGGTATTGGTGAGCAGTGCCAGAAGGGGTGGGGAATGAGGACTGAGAAGAGAGGGATTGGCAGCAAGGAGGTCATTGGACGCTGGAGCTGAGGATTGAAGTCCCAGCTGAAATTGGAAACTTGAAGTCGGTCTTGGTGCCATACACAGTCGTATGATTTTCCTTGGCAACATTTAACATTTGGGGAGAAATTGGCAGAAAAGGAATGAGCTGCTGGTTGCAACAGGGCAGAAAGTGAGGAACGTGATACTGGTCAGAGAATTAGTTGAAGTGACATGTATGGTTAGACTGACTATAGATAGAGAGGGTCTAAGCTAGACAGGGAAGGGGTGGAACGAGAGGAGGAGAATGGGGTGAACATGGGGGGATGTTAGGTTGATGAGGTTGGGTGAGAAAACTGGAAGGATTGAAGGCGATGGTTGCTGAAGAGGAAGGTAAGAGTTGAAGTGAGCAAAGAAGTTTTGAGAGTACATGTTTGTTTGTTTTGTTTTCTTCCCCCACGTCTGGTTTTTCTACTGGCTGAAAATTCATTAAAAAGTATTTCCAAATAGAAACGAGTTCCATCATGACTTCTGATTAATATGTTATTTGAGCCACTTACTCTCTAAGCTTCAGGGTAAGGATAATACTTTTGTATAGAGTTGTGAAGATAAATGAGATATGCTTCTAAAAGGTCTAGCAGTGCCTAGCACAGAATAGATAATCAATAAATACGAGCTGTTGTTATCATTATTATGGTACCTGAGGAGTTTCCTTTTAGCTTGCACCTAAGTTTCTGAGTGGGGTCCTGAGGGGCTCCCTCAGGGGCTACCACAGGGGGATGGAGTGCTGAATGAGGTATTCTAGTCTCTTTCCTTGTTCCTGTGAAAATTCCCTCCTTCAGCTGGTGCAGCCATGCTTTTTTGCTGTTTTCTTTATTTACATCTCCCAGAGAATAATTTTTTTGAATGAAGAGTTCAAGTGTGACAATCAGGTCTAGCACAACCCAAATGGTTTTTCCTCCATTCAATCATGTATTAATTCAACAAATGTGTGTGTAGAGATTGTCGTGTTGTGCTGGGTGCTGGGGGTTCCAAAATGAGGGTGCAGGTACTTGCCCTTTGGGACCTTGCAGGCAGTGGTGGGGAAGAGTCCCGTCAATTGATGTTTGCCATCCAGCATGGTGACCGCTGTGATGGACGTGTGTACCAAGCTCTGCGGGTCACGGAGGGGGCATGCCTGAGATCTTCAGTCTGAGGGTGCAGAGAAGAGGGCACATTTGGTCTGAGTCTGGAAGGATGTGCCAGTGGCAGTCTGAGAAGGGGGAGGGACCTGGTAGGAGGAGGAAAAGAGCAGTGCCAATGGGTTTCTGAGCTGGAAGGTTAGGAGAGTGTGGATGGAGGCAGGAGATGGGGCTGGAAGAGCCATGTGTGAAGGGGCTTGTGAAGGAGTTGGGCTGTCACAAGATCCTAAAAAGAGAAATGTGTTTTGGGTAGTAGACACGGGTATCAATGTAGAGAATGGGTCAGAGGGAAGAATGGAAGTTGGAGGTAGGTAGCCAGTTGGGAGGTGATTCTTAAAATAGTCTCGGGAAGTCACATTGAGGCCTGAGCTGCAGAATGGCAGCAGAGACCCCTTCAATAAAGCCTCAGGAAAGGAACAGGATAAGACCTGCGGGTGAGAGAGAGAAGGTCTAGGCTGACTTCCAGGGTTCTGTCTGGGGCCCCCGGCTAACTGGAGGGGGTGCGGCTAACCTAGTACAGGAGGAAAGTGTGCTCTCTCTGTCTCTTTTCCAATAACCATTCCCAACACCCTCCAGCAGGTGGAGTATTGCCCCTTTTCCACATGGTTCCACTTCCTGTTCTAGCCCAGCTTTCTGAACACCTCCAGACTTTAGAGTCTAGACACCATGCTGCGGTGCTTGATTCTGTGTGCCTCTCTGTCTTTTTGCAGTTGTTTCTGATAAATTCAAATGGTCTCTAACTAGTGGGGATCATCTCAAGGGCCAGATTGTGTCTTACACTTATTTTGTTATATCTACCATAGATTCTGGCACAGGAAGGAAGCACATACTAGGTGCTTGACTTGCTGGCTTGACAATGTACCTTGTGTCCTTTTCAGATTGTGAGAACAGTAAGCCTGTCCCAAAGAAGAACATTTTTCAAGAAATACAGTCATTGGGGATAATACTAGATCCACAATGGAGGTTCCCCCAGCATCCAAGCTTGGTGAGACCTTTGTGTTTGAAGATGGGTTAGAGATGCAGCAAGAACTTTTCCCAGAGGAGGACCTGGGGGACTCTTTTCTTCAGGAAAGAGGTTTAGAGCAAATGGCTGTTATCTATAAGGAGATCCCTCTTGGGGAACAAAACGAAGAACATGATGATTATGAGGGGAATTTCAGTCTGTGCTCAAGCCCTGTTCAGCATCAGAGTATACCCCCAGTAAACAGACCCCAAGATGAGGAAATATTTGGCCAAACCTTTCTCCAGAAATCAGACCTTAGTATGTGTCAGTTAATCCATGGTGGAGAAGAACTCAATGAACACAATTGTGAGACAGTGGGCAGGGGGCACTCAGGACCTATTGAACCTCACAGAACTGCACAACCAGCAAAACCCTACGCGTGTCGGGAATGTGGGAAGGCCTTCAGCCAGAGCTCACACCTCCTGAGACACCTGGTGATTCACACTGGGGAGAAGCCCTACGAGTGCTGTGAGTGTGGGAAGGCCTTCAGTCAGAGCTCGCACCTTCTCAGACATCAGATAATCCATACTGGGGAGAAGCCCTACGAATGCCCAGAATGTGGAAAAGCTTTTCGTCAGAGCTCAGCTCTCACGCAACATCAGAAAACCCACACTGGGAAGAGACCTTATGAGTGTAGGGAATGCGGGAAAGATTTTAGTCGGAGCTCAAGTCTCAGAAAACACGAGAGAATTCATACCGGAGAGAAACCTTATCAGTGTAAGGAATGTGGGAAATCCTTCAACCAGAGTTCAGGCCTGAGCCAGCATCGGAAAATCCACACCCTAAAGAAACCTCACGAATGTGATCTCTGCGGGAAAGCCTTTTGTCACAGGTCCCACCTCATTCGGCACCAGAGGATTCACACTGGGAAGAAACCATACAAATGTGAAGAGTGTGGGAAGGCCTTCAGCCAGAGCTCTAACCTCATCGAACATCGGAAGACCCACACTGGCGAGAAACCCTACAAATGCCATAAGTGTGGGAAAGCCTTCAGCCAGAGCTCCTCCCTCATTGAGCACCAGCGGATCCACACTGGGGAGAAGCCCTATGAGTGCGGCCAGTGTGGGAAGGCCTTCTGCCACAGCTCTGCACTGATTCAGCACCAGAGAATCCACACCGGGAAGAAACCCTATGCATGCAACGAGTGTGGCAAAGCCTTCCGGCACAGGTCGGCCCTTATCGAGCATTATAAAACCCACACCAGAGAGAAACCCTATGAGTGTAACAAATGTGGCAAGTCCTTCAGGGGGAGCTCACACCTCATTCGGCATCAGAAAATCCATGCTGGGGAGAAGCTCTAGAGCGAGGTGCTCGCACCAAAGCCTGCAAGTCTTTCCCAGATGGAGCCCGCACCCAGTCACTTTGGCCGCAAGGCCCTGCTCACCTTCCTGATAACAGTGCTGAACCTAGGGGCTCCTGAGCACCCACACCAGCAGCGAGGACCCCGCTTGGTCCTAGCCAGGTGCCCTGTGCTCAGCAGGTTTACTGAGCAGAAGAGAGGGTGGGGTGACAGGAAGGCCACCAGAACGGAGGTGCACCCAAAAAGAGCCGGCCTTTGGTTTTCTCATTCTCATATTTGACTTCCAAGTCTATGAGGTTTCGTTTTTCCCTCTATTCCAGACTCCAGAAGAGGAATAAATGTAAGAGGGAAAGAGTTTAATTAAACCCATGAAGATGTCGGGAGAACTCGTGAACATCATACTGAAGTCTGGCACTTTTATTAGAGAAGAAGTAACCATGCTCTCAGGCCAAATGAGCTGAAGAAAAAGGAATCCAAAAAGTAGATACCTCAGCCACAAAATGGAATCTTCTGCCTGGCTTGGGCACTGGTGGGGACAACCAAAACAGGTTGCAGAACAAAATGAGGGTCTGGGAGGATTAGTTCTGGGGTTGGGAGTGAGGGTGTGAGTTCCTGGCGTGGTCCCTTAATCCCGTTCTGTGTTAGAGTGAGGGTGGGCTCTTTCACGGGGGTGGGGGGAGAGGTTTGGTCCTGCAGGCCAGAGGACATTTGATGCCCAGTCTGTCTCAGCCCAGGCCTGAGGCATTAGTCACTCACCCCTCCACAAGACTCAGGCCCCCAAGACGGTGACGTGCCTTGGACGTCAGCAGGGCTTGTTTCTGGTCTGCTGGCTATGCAGCCTCCTCTCAACCCTCCAGTGCTGGAGGATGTTGGAAGCAGGTGATTCAATCAGAGGTCCAGATTCAAGTGTCAGCTCTGCCCCTCCTGCCTGTGTGATCTCGAGTAAGCCCAAGGCTGTTTTCCCATCCGTGAAATGGGGATAGTGGGACCTGGCCACATACTTCTAATGGTTGGTACAAGACTCCCATTCAGAAGAAGACCACACATGAAAGTGCTTTGTCCCTGCAGATGGTCACCCAGAATGACCCCTGTCCCACCAGAGACACTGCAGAGACACTGTCCCTGCAGACCGGAGAGGCATGGCCCCCCACCCCCCCTCGCTGGACCCAGTCTGGTTCTGAAATGGAAGGGCTTGCAGCAGCCCTCTTTAAACCAGGCTTTCCCTCGTTCCCTCAGGCTTGCATCCTGGGCTCTGGGTGCCCTGTGACGTTTCCTGGAGGCCATCCTGAGTGTCCCTTTGGCAGCATGCAGTCCACGTCCCTGTGCTCTCTGTCCTCCCCTCTGCTAACTGCTATTCACCTGGGGATGGTTTAAAAAGGAACAAGCCCACATTCCACACAGACCACTTCAGTGGCATCCCCAGAGGTGGGGCTCAGTGGTGTGTTTTTAAAGCTCCCCAGGGGGTTCTAATAGCCCAGCACATAACTAGGCTGTGAGCCTTGTGCTGGGCCCCCAAACAGCCCCAGCGTCTCCCAAATGCCAGGTCTGTTAGTCCTGATTGAGCAGAGCTTGAACATGGCTACTCGTTCTCAGTCCCCCAGGAATGGGCTCTGACAGTGACGTGTCTAGCCCATTGGTAAGTGTTTGTCCCAGGCCCTCAAGCCTTCATGTGGCCACGGGGATCTTTAGTATTGGCTTTCCCCCCGGGTTCCTCAAAGCCAGTGTGGGAGGAGGCAGTCTGAGCTATTTTGAAGTTTTCCAAAAGTTTATGGCTGGAATCCCATGAAGCCATGGTGGTAATACTGGTTATTTCAGCTAACCAGAATCTCAGCTTGGCAGCTATGTGTAGTTTTGATGACTAAAAATGGGAAAGCCATAAATGTTACTGAGTAAGTGGGGCTTGGTAGCCAGAGATTTTAAAACGACAGGTCTGAGGGCTGGGGTCACCTCTGGCCAGCTCCTCTTTGCTGTGTGAGTATGTGAAACATTTAAACAGAACCTGCTGCACCACCAGCTGGACTTGGCCTGACCAGGTGGCACCTGGATGTTTTTGGCAGGCAGCCTGCACCAAGGGTCTTCAGCCATTTACCAGGAGTGGAGAGAATACTGAAACCCTGCTCGGTGTGGGTGGGGCAGCAAGTTCCCCCAAGATCTACCTCTTTGGCAACCCCCCCAAGTCTATCTCAGCCCTGGCCAGGCCTGTCCCTATTGGCGGTTGTCTGTTTCCTACCTTTGATGTCTCCCTCCATGTACTTCTGCACACCCCAGCCAAGTTGATTTTTTTAAAGCATCACTTTGCACATGTCACCAATCTCCTTAAAACCAACCTTTGGGGGCTTTTCTGCACATAAACCCCATTTCAACCAATCTGGTTCGCCCACTGTACAACTACATGGAATTCATGCCAGCCCCTATCCAGACGCCCTCTCCACTCAAGTCATTTCATGCTGTTCTCACATTTTGGAATATGCACTTTCTCTTTCCCCCAACCCCCATCTCCTTTATTCCTTTTGACAATTTGTGTAACAAGGGATTAAGACTCTTTCTGAAGGGTTGACAGAATCTTCACATAACCATGTTAAGAACAGGTACTTTACTTTTTTGGAAGTGTGAGCAGAACCTAGTTCCTTCTGTTCAGTTTCTTTCACTGTTTTATTATGTATTTAAATTCCTTTCATTTTATTTAGGTTCTCAGTGTAATGTTACAAGAGATCATCCTCGAAATAGTTTAATTGTCCTTGAATGTAGTTGTTTGTTTCTGTTGTCTTTTTTTCTTCATGGCAGATGTTGAGTGTTGTAAATCAACTCTTGATTTTGTTTACTAATTGAATTGTTGTGTCAGTATATGTATGCCACTCTTTCTTCCTTTTTTTTGTTTAATACTTCATGTTTCTAAGATTAATTATTAGTTAATCATATTTTAATATTTCTAGTAAATGTGGGTACTTTGTTCTATGATTTCTTCTTAGAGGTTTTTCTGCACTCCATAAGTTTGATATGTGGTATTTTTTTTGTTTGTTTTTATATTAGGAATTTCCTTTTGGCCCAAGTGGTGTTGTTATTTTTTTTATATTTCCAAATGATGAATGCTTAGGTCATTGCTGTTATATCGTATTGTATTGTGGTGTCAACATTTCTAAGCATCCCTAGAACTTTTTGGGCCTGAATATAATGATCAGTTTTTATAAAGCATTTACGTACTCTCGAGAAATGTGTTTTTACCCCATCAGTTCTATTTGTTAACTAAGTTTTTAAATTATTTTATTCAAATCCATACTTTCTCGAACTTTTATTTACTTCAGAGTTCTGAACCTCGGGTCCGTGCACTGCCGAGGAATCTGAGCATACAGGGGTTTTAAAGGTTGGGGGCCCATAGGGACTGAACAAAGCTGTGTGGATATGTGCATGAGGAACCATTCTGGGAGGGGTGTCTGTAGCATTATCCTCATTTTGGAAGGGCTCTGTGACCCCAAAATAATTAAGAACACTCATTTACCTGATCTAATTGTAGTCTGATTTTGTGTGGGTTTTTTTCTTTATGTAGTTCTGTTGCCCTTGAATTTCTGTTCCTCTTTTTTGGGTTGTTGCTATGTTAGTCGTGCAATTATCTCAACTCCTTTTTGAGAAATAGGCAGGGTATAAATTGTCAACAAGTACAATATTTGGGGTGTATATATTTAATAGTGATATATTGAAAATCTGTGCCTTTTAGTGCCCCCTTTGCCTCTTTTAATGCTTCTAGCTTAAACTTCTCTTTTCCAAATATCATAATTGATGCCCGTTGCTTTTCTTGAATTTGCATTTGCATGACAGTTTATTTAGCTCATTTTATTTTTGAAATTTGTGTATATATTTTGCTATATTCGTGTATCTGTAACTTATAAACACCAAATTGTTGGATTTTGTTTTCTGATTCTTTCTGTAATTCTTTTCCTTGTTGCGTAAGAAGTTCTATTAACATTATTTAGAGTAAGGCATAATTTATTTTCATCTTAATATTTTCATACATATTAACTCATGTAACCCTCAGAGGCCATGTTCATGCCCTCCCCTCCAGCTCTATGAGTTATAACCAGGTGTGGAGTACCATTTCTGGGTAGACTACAGGTGTGCCATTGGCACACCTGATCCTCCCTGCCTTCATCAGTGCCAGGCTCTGTCCCAAACCCACTCTTCAAGTCCCAGCCTCTGGCTTCAGTGTCTTGGCCGTAACGCAGAGGAATGATGCCACCTGATAGCCTTACGGAGCTCAAAGGACTAAGGAACACAAACTTACGTGGCAAACTGGGGCTGTAGATGATTATTGCACTATTAGTATTTTGAAATATTTAGTTTTCTGTTCTTACTGCCAAAGTTCTGTCAATGTAACTTAGAACATTACATTGTGCTTTACTGTCTAGAAAATACTACCAGTTGTTGCAAAGTATTAGGCATCACAGATCCATCCCACTCTCCCAGAGTGAACCCACAGTCATTTGAAGAGAGGTGGGGATCCTGATCTTGTACCAACCCCCATTACTTGCTGTCCCAGGCCCATCTCCCTTCAACCTTCCCATTTCTCCCCTAACCCCCTCCCGTGGTGGGGGGAGGGCACAGTCACAACTGTAAAGGCTCAAGAAAATGGTCACTTCTGGCCACTTCTGTTACAGGTGGAGAAATGACTTACCAAAGGTGTGGTGATTTAGTGTCACGTCTACCTGGCAGCCGTGGGGAAGAACCGTTCTGGAAGTTCTGCTGCAGCCCTGGCCAGTTGCTGTCATGGCTTCTCAGAGGCGGCAAATGGTTTAGGCACCATAGGCAAGGTGAAAACCAAATGGCCTCAATCTGCTCAGAGTTGTCTGGATCTCTTCTTCCTGGATTAATCCCTCCAGGTCCTTAGCTCAGCTCTTGGGGATGATTGGACTTTTGCAAACATCACATGAAAGGGCTATATATATATATATACCAGAATGCATCCATTTACTGGGAGAGGGGGGGAAATTCTGGTGGGAGAACCCCATCTTCAGTATCTGATAGCTCAGGAAAACAAGACGGAAGGTTGCCAGGTGGGTGTGGAATTGGGGTTTCATGAGATGGGCCATTCCTCCTGCAGAAAAGGCCATCGGAATGCTGGTGGGGGCGCGTGCTGGAGACGCGCCAACATTTGCCGCCTCACTAAATCTGCCCTGT
This sequence comes from Rhinolophus ferrumequinum, assembly GCF_004115265.2. Lineage (NCBI taxonomy): Eukaryota > Metazoa > Chordata > Mammalia > Chiroptera > Rhinolophidae > Rhinolophus > Rhinolophus ferrumequinum. The sequence goes on from NC_046308.1 coordinate 22,728,581, forward strand.
GGGCGGCCATCACTGCCCCCGCGCGGCCATCACTGCCCCCGCGCGGCCATCACTGCCCCCGCGCGGCCATCACTGCCCCCGCGCGGCCATCACTGCCCCCGCGCGGCCATCACTGCCCCCGCGCGGCCGCGCCTCCTCCCCGCGGATCAACGCCCTTTGTGGTCTAGAGCGCCATCTGCTGGCGGCCTGCAAATACTTGAAAGGCTCTTGGATCTCCCCAAACCCAAAAGTGTCTTGTTGGCTTTCAATCCCCGCTTCTCTCTGCGGCTACCCTCAGCCACACTAGTTCTCCTTACCCCTAGAGATAACCGGAAGCACCTCTGTTTCTCCCCTCTGGGCCTCACTTTGTTATTCCAGCTCCAGGGACCCCAGAAGTGAAAGGGGATCACGAGCAGCCCTGTGCTCCGTCCTTATTCCTCCCGTTACCTTATTTCCAGGAAAAGGGAGTGGCACCTCGTGGGGTTCTGGATGAGATTTCTCCCAGGATCACAGGCACCCTCAAAAGCGAAGAGCCGTCCTGGGCACATAGAGGGGAGTGGAAAGGGGGCACAATTCCCCTCCTGGAGGCTGGTGGGGCTTCATCTGAGTCTTACAAACGGGAGTCTTATCCTAAGGCCAGAACCCTCTCCCTCCTATTGGCAGCCCATCACGGACTTGCCACGTGGGCCTCGCTTTCTGCCGTTTTCCTTTCCACCTGACTGAGCCCTGAAGGGAAGGGACCTTCAGGTTTCACTGGCTACGGCATCCCTGCTGGGCTGCAGAGTAGGCTCTCCACCAGCACTTGTGTGAATAAGCGTCTTTCTCCAGTCCATTCTGCGTATCAACCATGCTCCGCCCTCTTTCTATCACCTGTTGTTTTCTCCAGTCCCACTGGTCTCAACACCAGGAATCTGACCTCCTCCTCCTCTACCTTCTCACTCAAAGATCCCTCCAAGTCCTGCCCTTAATATTGTTTGATGCAACCTCTTTGTCTGATTGCTCCCACCTGGGACGGCAGTGGGCCTACTGCACAGACTCCTTTCTGGCCTCCCACTCCGGGCCTGACTTTCCCTCCAGCCTTTCCGTGTCAGCAGCCAGAGTGATTGATCTAATCTGCAGTGTGATGGGGGTCACTCTCTTCCTCAAACACCCGTATTGGTTTCTATGTAAACCTGTGTTGAAGCCAGCTCCGCAGGCCCCTCCTGATGTGACACTTGCTCTCCTGCCAGGGCCTTCATGCTCTAGCCCGTTGAGTTTCCTGGGTCCCTGAACATGCCTTCCTACCCCACTCACAGAAGGAGCATGGGCCAAAGAGGGGGCGTTCTCTTCCAGGGTTCGCTATTCTAAGGCCAGGCACCCTGCCATGCCTTTCCCAGCCCTGTGCCGTGTTCTGCGTGTTGAAGAATAAGAGGATAGGGTGTATGCTTTCTATGGTTGTACACTTTACAATTAAAATACAAGAAGTACATCAAAATATTAGCAGTGGCTCTTCTAGGTGAGTATGAGGAGGGAATTTTTTTTCTCCTGCTTGTTTTCCTGTACTTCCTACATTATTTAGAGTGAACTGTTATTATTTTAAAGACCAAGATGAATAAGCTGTATTTTAAAAGAAACTCAGAAAACAAAGTGATTGTCCTTTACACTGAGCTGACAGCTGTGTGCGCATAGCTCATGACACCCTGTGGCCTCCACCTGGGCCTGGAGTTTAGGGCCCCGGAGGTACCCCAACCCTTTCTGCCAAGATGGTCCCAAGACAGGAGAGAAATCTCTCCCAGGCCTGGAGCTCTCCTTCTTGGGTTAACCCCTCCAGGTCCTTAGGCTGACTCCACACCACCGACTGCACAACACCGAGAGTGAACCCTAATGTAAACCATGAACTTTGGGTGATAATGATGTGTCACTGTAGGTCCATCAGTTGTAATTAATGCATCGCTCTGGTGAGAGAGCTCGATAATACGGGAGACGGTGCACGCGTGGGGGCAGGGGACATGGCAATCTCCCACCTTCCTCTCAATTTTGCTGTGAACCTAAAATGACTCTAAAAAAATAAAGCATTTTTAAAAAATCAATTGACCATAGGTTTATGGTTTTATTTCTGGACTCTCAATTCTATTGCATTGATCCATTTGTCTATCCTTATGCCAGTACCACTTGGTTTGGGTAACTGTAGCTTTTAGTTAGTTTTGAAATTGGGAAGCGTAAGTCCTCCAACTTTGTTCTTTTTTTTCAAGACATTTTTTTGCTCTTTGGGGGTTCTTGCATTTCTATATGAATTTAAGGATCAGCTTTTCCATTTCTATAATGGAAAAGGCCCTTGGGGTTTTGACAGAGGTTGTGTTAAATCCGTAGATCGCTTTGGGACAGCCTGAGAGAATGACAGGAATGGGGCAAGGGTAGGCAGGAGCTACGCTGGGCATGGAGGGAGCAAGGCTTTCCAGGAGGTGAGGACCAGGAGCAGAAAGGGTCCCGCCCAGCGCCAGGAGGGAGGGCTAATTTGGAGGACATGGTCCATGGCCAGCTCTGACTAGCAAGGAGGGACATAGCGGGCACAGTCGTGCACTGGAGGAGTGGCGGGGAGAAGAGGGCAGAGGGACTGACCGGTGACTGACTCTTCGTGTCCTGGCCAGTTTCCTGGGAGGTGCCCTAGGGAGACTGTGAGCCTCTCCCCTTGGGATATTTTCCCACTGGGTATCAAAGATTCCCCCCACCGCACCCCAAGAACCGGAAGAGATCACAAATTAAATATGAGACCGAAAAATGAGCAGAGAGCATAATTTCTGGTTGACAATGAGGATATTTTATTGAGAATTGATTGAGTGCAGGGAGCAGGGCTGGGGAAGACTAGGGTGAGAAAGGAGAACCTCTCAGAGGTCCTGCAGCTCCAGCCCCCTGAAGGTGGGGGTGCTCAGCATCCTAAGAACACACTGAGGGGTTCACCATCTTCTCCACGGTTTTCCCATCGTGTGTGACCTGGCAGCTGTATCTGCTGCTAGATTTCCACTTGTCGGCCGTCAGGCTCAGGTAGCTGCTGGCCGCGTACTTGTTGTTGCTCTGTTTCCAGGGCTTGGTGGTCTCCACACCCTGGGTGACGGGCGTGCCGTCTGCCTTCCAGGCCACAGTCAAGCCACTGGGGTAGAAGTCACTGATGAGACACACCAGTGTGGCCTTGTTGGTGCTGAGCTCCTTAGAGGAGGGCGGGAACAGAGTGACCAAGGGTGCTGACTTGGGCTGACCTGTGTGGACAGAGGAGGGGGTGTGAGAGGCAGAGGGAGAGTCCAGGGAGAGTCCAGGCAGCCCCCACTCATCTATAGCCTCTGTGACCATTCCCGTGTTGTCCGTGCTTATTCATCCAAGGAACCTGCCTTCTCTGTTGCGTCCTTTCCACTTAGCCCTTGGGTAGCAGGTAGCCCCTCCCTCCCAGAAGCCTTTCCAAGTCACCTCTCCCAGATGACCTGGTCAAGCCATGCCCTCTGTAGCATCAGTTTCCCTGTGTAACTAGGGCAGGCTGTCCCCTCTCCTCCTGGTTTCCAGATTCTGAGTGTGGAGTCTGGCCCTGACCTCCTAGCCCTCAGCCCAGCATTAGGCCCCCACCTCACTTCATTCTTCCAGAACCCAGTGCCTCCTCTGTGATCTGGGGTCCTCTAGCCAACCCGCCAGGACAATCCTGATGGCATGTGGGAGGCCCTGAGCCTGGGCCCAGTGCACAGTGGGGCCTGGAGTGCCCTCTCCCCGTTGGGCCTCTGGTTCTTCCCCAGCTGGCCTCAGCTCTCCAGAGAGGGCTGGGTCCTCCCCGCCAAAGCCTGGGGGCTCCTTGGGCTCTGTCTCCTGTCCCTCCTGCCCTGACCCCAGAACCCTCCATCTCTATTGCGTTCTTGGAGCTGCTCCCCCAGAAATGGGCATAGTGAGTAGGACCCCTCTCTCCACCTCCCATGGGCCTCCCCTTGGGCTGACCCTGTGTCCTTGGAGGCTGGGGTCACAGCCCGAGCCCTGCCCCCAGCCTCCTGTGTGGCCCTCTCAGCTTGGATGGGCATCAAGCCCTCAGCCCAGACCCTGGGGGCTCAGGACTGTCTCCAAAGCCGCTTCCATGACTTGGTCAGAGCCAGCCTCTGGTCTCCTTGCAGGCATCTGGAGGAGGGAAAAGAGCCCCATTCTTGAGCCAAACCCCATGTGCAACTGTCGGATTTTGGAGGTGGCTGCTCCTACCATTGTGTCCTTCCTGCTGGTTACACTGAGACCACCCCGCCTCCCCCATAACTTATGGAAAAAGGTGGGGGTTTGTCCTTAAGGCTGGGAAGGCAGCCCCCAGAGAGAGAAGAGTAACTGAGACAGCAGAGGGGTGGGACGGGATGGAAAAGGTGATAAGAGCCACTTACCTAGGACGGTGAGCTGGGTCCCATTGCTGAAGATATACCACGGTGGCTGAGAATTGGGCCCAAACCTGCCGGGCCAGCACCTGGGAACTGCCCCTCGGGGGCCAGCCTGGAGTAGGAACCTGGTGGATGTGACGGGCACAGGGCTGCAGGGGGCAGGGCTGTGTCCTGGGGCCAGGTGGGTGCGCAGCCAGGCTCCCAAAGGCCAGGGTACCCATGGGTGGGCCCAAGGCCCAGAAGCATCCCCATGCCTGGCCCCGTGTCCAAAGCAGGAACCACCCATACTTTACAGTCACCCAGTGTGACACGCCCTCCTCCAAGGCTGTCCTGGTCACCTCCGAATCCTCAGTACTGATGGAGACACTGAGTACTGTGTTCCATCAGGCAGCTGCATGGTGCAGCAGAATCAGTCCTGAACAGGCTCAAATCTGCCTGACCTCTCCTGGTTCATTTTAGGGCCTCTGAGGGTTCCTTCCCCACAATTTCCCACTGGTCAGCCCAGTGGGCTTCCTCCCTGGGCCTATGGGCACTGGGTCATTCCTGACTGATGGTGCTTCCACGTGGAGACACCCTCCCCCTTTGTCTCCACACATCAAGACACAATTCAGTCCCACCTCTTTATGAAGCCTTCTCTGATCTCTCAAACCACTGTCTTTCTGTCCATCCATTCATCCATCATCCATCCATCCATCCATCCATCCATTCAACAATGGCTCCCAAGCACCTGTTTTCCAGTAACTGTTTCACGTGCTGAGAAGTGGTAAGGCCCCCTGGTTCTCATTTCCATCTCTCCCTAAAAACTTTCAGATCAAGGCCAACAAGGCCTTCTTCCTGGTCAAGTCTGAGTTCCCTCCCCAGTTCCTCTCTCTGCCGGATGAAACACAGAGTTGCCTCCTCTTTCCAGTAACTCTCTTCCCCTTGGCATTTGAGACCCCCTACTCTCTTCCTCTACTGGCTTCCCTTTGCCCACAGCCCATGCATGAGAGCTGACCTCCAGACCACCACTCTGGGTCCTCCTTCGCCATCTTCCCACACTGGATTCCCATTACTGCCCATATGGTGAGGCTCAAGTCTATCTCAGCTCTAAGCCTTCATCTTGGCTCCACCTAAATTATCTAGTGAACATCTCCAGCTGGATGGCCATGGGAATCTCTAAATCACCACATTCAAATGAGACGGGCCACCTTTCTCCCAACCCAGTTCTTTTTCTGGGTTCACCTTGTCCCAGGTGATCATGAGCGCTCTCACCCCACACCCCACTCCCAGGCCAGAAACCTGTATTCTTAGATTCAGCATCTAAACATTCCTTTTTAAAGTTAAAACCAGGCTCAAAATAATTCAGAAACAACAGAACCATCCTCTGAGACTCTGAAACCATAAGAAGCCCGGATTTTGCCTTTGCTGATTTTAATTTCCAACTCATACAAGAATGTAGCATTGAGTGGGGGTTTATTGGACACAAGCATCTCTGCTAGAAGGTTGAACCAGTGCATTTTCACCTTAGAAGCTGGTCCAATCAGTTGTGGTTGGTGTTGTGATATAAATATAAAATTTTTGCTTTAATTTTTCATTGTTTTAAAATTACAAGAACTTTACATATATAACACAATTAAGCAATATAGAAGTGCATTTAAAAAGTGTAATATTTATTTCTCCATCTCTCTCTTGCTATGTAATGCCATTTTCTTTTTTTGTGGTAAAATATACATAGCATAAAATTTCCCATTTTAACTCATTCTGTAAGGCTAGCATTACCCTAATACCAAAACCAGAGAAAGATATTACAAGAAAAGAAAACTAAAGACCAATATCTCTCATGAAAATAGATGCAAAAATCCTCAACAAAATATTTGCAAATTGAATCCAACAATGTATTGAAAGAATTATCCACCACGATCAAGAGAGGTTTATCCCAGGCATGCAAGACAGGTTCAACATTTAAAACTCAATTAATGTAATCAATCACATCAACAGGCTAAAGAAGAAAAATCACAAGGTTATATCAATCGATGCAGAAAAAACATTTCACAAAATCCAATACCCATTCATGATAAAAACTCTTAGTAAACCAGAAATACAGGGTCACTTCCTCAACTTGCTAAAGGATATCTGCAAAAAACCTATAGCTAACATCATACTTAATGGTGAGAAACTTGAAACTTTCCTGCTAAGGTCAGGAACAAGGTAAAGATGTCCTCTCTCACCAATGCTTTTCAATATTGTACTGGAATTTCTAGCTAATGCAGTAAGACAAGAAAAAGAAAAGGTATGTAGATTGAGAGAGAAGAAATAAAACTGTCTTTATTTATAGATAATGTGATTGTCTATGTAGAAAAATCCAAAAGAATTGAAAAAAATTAAAAACCCTCCTCAAACTAATAAGCAACTACAGAAATGTTGCAAGATAGAAGATTAATATACAAGTCAAGTTCTTCTCTATATACCAGCAATGACAAGTAGAATTCGGAATTAAAAAACATAATACCATTTCATTATTATCCCCAGATTTGAACTACTTAGTTATAAACCTAATAAAATATGTACAAGATCTATATGAGGAAAACTACAAAACTCTGATGAGAAAAATCAAAGAACTAAATAAATGGAACAATAGTCCATGTTCATTGACAGAAAGACTCAATATTGTCAGGATGTCAGTTCTTCCCAATTTCACCTATAGATTCATTGCAATTCCAATCAAATTCCCTGCAAGTTAGTTTGTGGATATTGATAAACTGATTCTAAAGTTTATGTAGAAGGGGAAAAGAACCTTTATGTTAACTTTAGGGGGAAAAAGAACAAAAGGTTGGAAGACTGAAACTACAAGACTTCAAGACTTACAATAAAGCTGCAATAATCAAAATGGTGTGTTATTGGCATAAATACAAACATATAAATCAATGGAATAGAGTAGAAAGCCTAGAAATAAATCCTTGCAAAAACAATCAAATGACTTTTGACAAGAAAGCCAAGACCATTCAATGGAGAAAGGACAGTCTTTTGAACAAATGGTGTTGGGGAAACTGGACATCCACATGTAAAAAAATGAAGTTGGATCCTTACCTAATGCTATATACCAAAATTAACTCAAAATGGATATAAGACATAAATGTAAGAGCTAAAACAATAAAACTCTTAGAAGAAAACATATAACAAATACTTTACAACACTAGATTGTCAATTAATTATTGGATATGACACCAAAGGCACAAGCAACAAAAGAAAAACTAGACACATTAAACTTTATGGAAATTTTGTGCATCGAAAGACACTATTCACAAAGTAAAAAGGTAACCCATAGAATGGGAGAAAATATTTGCAAATCATATATTGAAAGGAATTAATATCCAGAATATATAGGAAACTCCTAAAACTCAACAACAAAAAAACCAAACAACCCAATTCAAAAATGGGCAAAGGACTTGAATAGACATTTCTCTAAAGAAGATGTGCAAATGGCCCATAAACACAAGAAAAGATGCTCCATATCATTAATCATTAGGTAAATGCAAGTCAAAACTACAATGAGATACCACTTCATACCCGTTGGATGGCTACTATAAAAAGAGAGAGAGAGAGAGAGTGCAAAAACAACAAGTGTTGGTAAGGATGTGAAGAAATTGGAGCCCTTGTGCACTGTTGGTGGAAATGCAAAATGGTGGGTGCGACCACTATTGAAAACAGTTTGGAGGTTGCTCAAAAAATCAAAAATAGAAATTCCATATGACCCAGCAATTCCACTTCTGGGTATAAATCCAAAACAATCTCAAAGAGATATTTGTACACCCATGTTCATAGCAACATTATTTACAATAGCTAAAACATATAAGCAACCCAAGTGTCTAACCGATGACTAGAGAAGCAAAATATGGTATAAGCATACAATGGAATATTATTCAGCTTTAAAAAGAAGTACACTCTGCAATATGCTATAACATGGATGAAGCTTGAGGATATTATGCTAAGTGAAATACTGCATGATTCCACTTATATGAGGTACTTAGAATAGTCAAAATCATAAAGACAGAAAGTCTTAGATATAACACTAAAGGAACCACAATAAAAGAGAGAAAATAGACAAACTCGACTTCATCAAAATTCAAAACTTTTGTGCATCAAAGGAAACTATCAAGAAAGTGAAAAGATAGCTCACAGAATGGAAGAAATAATTTTCAAATCATATATATAATAAGGGTCTAGTATCCAGAATGTACAAAGAAATCTCGTAACTCAACAAAAAACAGATAACAACCCAATTTGAAAAATGGACACATGACTTGAGCAGACATTTCTCCAAAGGAGATATAAAAATGACCAAGAAGCATGAAAAGATGCTCAACACCATTAGTCATTAGAAGGAAATGCAAATCAAATCACAATGAGATGCTACTTCACAGCTAGTAGGGCGGCAATTATATGTGTGTGTGTGTGTGTGTGTGTGTGTGTGTATATACACATATATATATGAAAATAGTAAATATTGGTGAGGATGTAGAGAATTGTAACTTTTGTGCATTGCCTGTGAGATTTTAAAATGTGAAATCACTGGGGAAAACAGTTTGGTTGTCCTCAAAAAATTAAACTTAGAGTTACCATGTGACCCAGAAATCCCACCGTTAGGCATATACTGAAAATAATTGAAAATAGGTATTTAAATAACAACTTGTACATGAATGTTGATAACAGCACTAGTCACAATAACCCAAATGTGGAAATAATCCTAATACTCATCGACTATGAATTGATAAGCAAAATGTGGTATATCCTTACAATGGGATATGATTTGACCTTAAGAATGAAGTACTGACACACGCTACAACATGGATGAACCTTGGAAACATGCGAAGTGAAATAAGCCAGACAAGAAAACCATATGTTGTATGATCCGTTTATATAAAATGTTCAGAATAGGCAAACCCATAGAAACAAAAAGCAGATTATATGGTTGCCAGGGGCGGCGGGCGGGGAACGAAGAGTGACTACTTTGGGGATTCCTTTTGGGGTAATTAGTATATTCTAGAACTAGATAGTGGGGATAGTTGCACAGCATTGTGAATACACTAAATGCCACTGAATCTACATTCTAAAATGGTTAAAATGGCGAATTTTATGTAAATGAATTTTATTTCCATTTCTAAAAAAAACTGATAATACTAAGTACTGGTGAGGATATAGAGCAACTGGAACTCTTACACTTTGCTTGTGGGAATGTTAAAGTTACAGTCACGTTGGAAAATGGTTTGGTAGCTTCTTATAAACGTACAGTTACCCTATTATCAATCAAATCTTACTCCTAGGTATTTATCCAAGTGGAGCAAAATCTTACGTTCAAATAAAAACTTGTATGTAAATGTTTATACCAGCTTTATTTATCACTGGAAAAACTGGTAACAGCCCAAATGTCTCTCAACTGGAGAATGGCTAAACAAACTGTGACACATTCATAAAGAAACACTACTCAGCAATAAAAAGGAATAAATTATTGAAAAATGGGATAACTTGGATGAATCACAAAGGCATTATACTGAACTAAAGAAGTCAGCCTCAAAAGTTTCCTACTTGGTTATCAATTCAGCTCTAAAAAAGGAACAAACTATATGATACACCCAACAATCTGGATGAACATCCAGAAAATTACGCTGAGTGAAAAAAAGTCAGTCCCAAAATGTTACACACTGTGTGATTCCATCTATAGAACCGTCTTGCAATGACAAAATTAGAAATGAAGAATTAGTAGTTGCCAGGGGATCAGGAGGGGATTGGCAGGGCGGGGAAGTGGGCGTGGCTATAGAAAAGCAAGTGAGGGAATCTTTGCGGTGACGGAAATGTCCTGTAGCCTGACGACATCAATGTCAATATCCTGGCTGTGACATGTTACTACAGCTTTATAAGGCATTACTGTTCCCTGCCAATCCCCTGCACACCAGCACACCTCACCTTCCTCCTCGGGGCTGACGCTGCTCCCTTTGCCTGAAGGACTCCTATCGTGGGTCAGCGCCCCTCCATCTGTAAAATCAGCTTACCGCTTCTAAAATGTGACGCTCCCACACCTGCGTCATCCCTCGGTTCAGCCCCACTCTCTGTATCCACCCCGGCCCCGAGTGGCCCCTCCCACCTCCGGTTCCTCCCACCTCCTGAATTTGTCCACATACCTGTCCACTCTTCCTGGGTCACCGCCAACCCCTCCCCCAGGTCTCTCTAGTTCAGGATTCCCACTCCCTGCCACCCACCCAAGTCTGGTCATGTCTTTTTCTTATAAATATCCCCCAGAACTTCCCAGATGAAGTCTGTCCTGCAGGGATAGGTCCTCCAGCTCTGAGCCTGGCTGCCTATCCAGCCTCCTCTCAGACCACCTTAGTCCCATGACCTACCTGCTGCAGCCCTGTGGACCACTGGCAGCTTGCTGAGTGCTCCATGCCTGTACTGCCTGTATTGCCCAGGTGAGTCCCTCTACCTATACTCCCTCCCCAGTGGGGCCTTCTCTGCGCTTTCGTGTATGAGCCTCTGTCCTGCAGACATCACGTTTGCTGTATGCCCCCCTCTCCTTGAATTGGGGCAGAATCTCGTACCCCTGGGATCCCAGCCCCAGCACAGGACCTGGCTCTGTGCGTGCTCCATCTCTCCTTGTGCTTCCCTTGGCCCTGCCCTTGCTCAGAAGTCTCTGCCAGACACTGAGATGCGAGTCCTGACCTGACACCCACAGCTGTTGACCCACCTCCGTGCTGCACTGCTGGTACAGCAGAGGATCAGCTCTCCGCATTCCAGCCCTCCACCATGGAGACGCCGGCATCCCTGGGGCGGATGCCAGGCTGTAAGGCCCTCATCCAATTTCCACTTGGAATATTATTCACTTTGCAGAGGGGGAAACTGAGGCCCAAAGAGGTGTACTTCTCAGCCCAGTTTAGGGGATAGAGATGGAGATCGTTGGAGGCCAGCACGATTGGGCATTGGAGTCTGCACCAGATGTGTGAACTTGGGTAGGTCACCTCCCCTCTCTGGGCCTCTATCCCCAACTGTAAATTGGGAATGACAGCAGGTCCTGCCCTGTTGGAGCAACTGCGAGGGAGGTTCTGCCTCTAAAATGATTAGTGCCTGTGATGAACGTGTGGTTGTGTCACTGATTATTACAAGTGGTCTCAGATCTCAGCACTTTGTCTGGGGACTTGCCACGATACACAGAGAAGAGGGGCTGGGGTCACACGGCAAGGTGGGGCAGACCATGGTCCCTGTAGACCCTTGCCCGGGCCTTTCTCACGGAGTTGCCTGCATCCTGGATGGGTTTGGGCTGCGGGGGGCTGGTCGCAGGAGGTAGTCTTAACTGGGAGTCCTTGGCTTAGGGTCCAGTGACCCAAGGACATCAGGGAAGGTCCCCCTCACCACAAGGCGTCAGCTAGAGCCTGTGCCCTTGTGCGCCAGTGAGATATGTCTGCCCAGCGAGAGGAAGAGTGAGGACTGACTCATCAGCTATGAGAAGGAGGTCTGGGCACCCTGGGATGACAGCACTTGCCACCCATGGAGACGTCCTGCTCCTCTCTCCATTTCTGCCCTACCCAGAGGACCAGAGTGAGGCACTAGTCTAAGGTGCAAAATTTAAGGGGTGCCCAAAACTCAGTAATTAATATAAATAATATTTTAATACAATATCAAAAAGTAAAAAGCAATGCAAATAAAGCTACACTGGACAAAATGCCAACTCTTTACATAAAGCCAGTGTCTGTCCAAGCCCCTGCTCTCCAGCTGACTTTCCCTCCTCTCCTTCTCCCCTCACTGCCACTTTCTGTCCCCTACTCCCAGTTTGGGCTACAGGGACCCTCATATCCCCCACATGACTCACTCAGCCCCTTACCTGTCCTGCGGGCTCCAAGGGCTGCTTCTTGTCGGGGCCCCAGGGTCTGGGGCACTGCTCTGAGCTGTTGCTGTTGGGAGCAGCAGGCCACGGGTGCTCACAGCCAGGCCCAGCAGCACCAGAGGCCAGCGCTGCCTGAGGGCAGGACTCTGCCCCCTGTGGGCCTCGTGGCCCACCTGGCTTATCCTGGGCCTCATCTGCCCTCAGGATCACCTCTGGCTGACCCGCAGGCGTAAGCTCCCTGTGGTGGGGCAGCAGGTGCCCCTGGACCCTCTCGCTGGCAGTGACTGTCCCAGTGTGCCCTAACTGGCATGGCCCTGTCCTCTGCCTGGGCCTTCTCTGGTCCTTGCCCCAGTGTCCCACCCTCTCCAGGGACGCAGCCGTTACCCCTCCCTGATGGTGTCTCCCAGCGGGGCATCTGCTAACTGCCCTGCTGTGGTCGGGATCCAGGGCTCAACCGCCTCCCACCACAGCTGCCAGCCTGGCCCTGCCCCTGGGGCCCTGGCTGGGTCACACCTGCTCCTGCCCTCTTTCCCTGATTCCCCAAGGGCAGCCGGTCTGTGAGCATCTCCCTGGGGCCTGGAGGGGCCACCGAGGGCAGCCTAGCACCCAGTGGATCAGGATCACCAGAATTCAGTGTGGTGGGGCTAGGGCTGGGGCTTCTCTTCTGACCAGCCCGGGGAGTGGGGGGTGGCAGAAGAGGTTTAGCAAGAAGCCAATTTCAAATTGAGGAATCCTGATATAATTATAAAAATGGTGTTCAGTGCGCCATATTCAGCACCTCACTGGTCACACACACACACTCTCAGGCCCTCATAGATTTTATCCAGAGGTCACCATTGGAAGCCCAGCCCCTGCGCACAGCAATGGTTTCCTTGAAGCCTCTTTTCCCCAATATCCGGATGCACTATCAGCCCAGGGACCCCGTGCTATGGTAAGGGGTGGGCAGCGGGCAGCAAGCAGTGACTGAGCACCCTCATTGGGTGGCAAGGGCCTGGCTCTGTACTGGTGCTGCCAGGAGGGGTGCCTCTCGTCACCTCCCAGTCTCCAGGCTCCCCTCCCTCCTCTTGAGGTGGAGCGGAGGCGCTGCCTGCGTGCTCACTTCCCGTACCTTGGGGAGGTTGACATTGGGAGATAATGAATGCGACAGAGCTTCTTAAAAAGTTCTTAAATTTTTTTTTACTTTAAAAAAGTTGTGGCATATATAACATAAAATTTACCATCTTAACCATTGTTAAGTATACAATTCAATGTTATTAAATACCTTGAAATGATTGTACAACCATCGCCACTATCCACCTCCAGAACTTTTTCATCTTGAAAAACTGAAACTCTGTCCCCATTAAACAATTCCCCAATTCTCCCTCTGCCCAGCTCCTGATAACCTGTATTCTACTTTCTCTCTCTATGAATTTGACTGCTCCACTCATGTAAGTGGAATCATACAGTAATTGTCCTTTGCAAGTGCTTTTTAAATTGGGAAGTGCTCCATGAAACACATGGAAGATAGTTTGCTACTCACTACTGCCACCAAGCAGCTGGTCCATCTGGTGTGGCTTGGGAGAAATCAGTAGCCATAAAGAAATAACTTAATCCCTGCTGATATTTCAGCTGCCACTTTTCAAGTGTTGGGTTGCAACTCATAGAGCATTGTGAAATCGATTCAGTCAGTTGCAGCCAGAATTTTGCAACAGTGAAGTAGCCTAGGGCAGACTGGAGAAGGGAGAGCACCCCGTGCAAGGGGAGGGACAGTGATGGTCCATGGGGTTTTGCTTCATTTATCTAAATACGTAGATATGCTCTGGATAATGATGGGAAATGCATTTCTTACTGTGCGTTTTGATGGAAAAACTTTTGGAAAACACCTTGGGACACACCGATCCAGTTGTGTGTGCAAGACATCCCAGACATCCTATTGGTATTTTTCTAACCATGGTCCCGGGACGCTGTGACAGACAGTCAGACTGACTTCCGGATATCGCAGGGTATGAGGGAGCCCCCCAGGGAGGCCCCGACTCAGTCCGGCTTCTCCCTATTGAGGTGCTTGGCCCACTCCTGCCTCTGACCTGGGCTACTTGAACCTGCGGGGCTGGGTCAGGGTCTGTCCCGGGGGTCCAGGATGAAGCTGCTCCCTCCCAGAACCCCGTGTAAGTGTGACACCCACTGCCCAGGGCCCAGAAGCTGTGGGTCCCTTGGGCAGAGGGGCTGTCCCTAAACTCAGTGACCCCAGCTGCTCCCCACCACCTTGGCCCCTACACCTGCCACAGCCTCTGTGCAGCCATCACTGTAAACCATATCCTCCTGTGGTGGCCACGGTCAGAAATTTGGGTCTGGCTGGATCCCGGGGACCCTGGAAGGATGGGCTAGGCCTGCCCAGCTGGTGCAGCTGCAGTTCTGGCCCACCCAGGCCTACTACCCCCACCCCCTGAACTGAGATGTGCCAGGGCTGGATGTAGGCCAGGATGGAAACGTCTGGGTCCAGCTGTCCCTGGCTCCGCTGTGCCCTGTCCCAGCCCTTCTTCTCTCTTGGAGCAAAGGAGCATGTCCCTGTCCAGTCACTCCTGCCCTGCTCTTTGTCAAAGAATGTCCTCTCCTCTGCCTCCTGTTCGTCTGTGTCCTACCCACTCTTCATCTCACAGGCCCCAGAGACCCTGCGTACAGCCATCATAGACTCCTCTCCCTGGCCTTCTCCGGAACAGGCATGTGGACCCCTTTTCCAAAGTCCCAGGTGTGACTTTTTTAGAAAATCCCAGTTTCTCGAAGTCACTAGACCTGCTGTATGGCTCCCGAGCCCTTCTCTGGGGTATTCTCTTCTATTTTGGAAAATTCAAAACATTCTCCAAAGCCCAGAGGTTTCATTTGACATGAGCATTATGATTTAGGTGACATTGTTTATTTAAGGCCACTGTGATGGTTAATTTTATATGTCAACTTGGCTGGGCCACAGTGCCCAGATATTTGATCAAACATTATTCTGGATGTTTCTATGAGGGTGTTTTTGGATGATATTAACATTTAAATTGATGGATTAACATTAAATCTGTGCATTGAGTAAAGCAGATTGCCCTTCCTAATATAGGGGGGGCCTCACCAATCAGCTGAAGGCCTGAATAGAACAAAGACTGACCTCCCCTAAACTAGAAGAAATTCTGTCAGCAGGTTGATTCAAACTGCAACTCTTCCTGGGGGCCCTGTACTGCTGGCCCACCCTGCAAATTTAGGACTCACCTCCACAATCACATGTATTGTGATTAAAATATCTATCTATCTATCTATCTATCTATCTATCTATCTATCTATCTATCTATCTATCTTCTATCTATCTCTACACACACACACACACACACACACACACACACACACACACACTGTTGGTTCTGTTTCTCTGCAGAACCCTGACTCACCCAGCTAGCTATATCATATTTATAACTCCATGGAGTGGTCCTTATGATCCCCATTTCACAGATGAGGACACTGAAATTTAGGGGTTGATTCAGGTGCAGCAGCTTGCCCAAGATCACAGAGCTGGGAAGGTAGAGCCCTCTAGATTCAAGGAGAGGAAGCATTTTATGGGCCATGGATATCTTTGAGAAGGTGGAAAAAGCCAAACATTTCTCCCCACCTATGCTCATTCTCCCACCATGTACAATGTTGCCCACAATTTGTGGGCCCCACGGTTAAGAATCCTTGCATTAGACTTGGAACTCGGAGAGTGGACGGTGATTCTCCCATTCACTGTTGCATCCCCAGGCATCTAGCTCTGAGCCTGGCACATAGTAGGTGCTCAATAATGCTTTTGCGAGGGCATACAAATGGATGAACCAGAAGTAGTATATCCCAGGTCTGTCTGCCCCCTAAGTCTCTCCCTCCCGCCATGCCAGTGACCTCAGCATGGGAAGCTCAGCTTTCAGGGCTCCCTCGGCTGAAGGGGGCCATGCCTATCTTCAGGGGTCTCCAGCTCAGCTCCCTCAGTCTCCCATTCTAAGAGAAAAGCAATCCCAGGGTGTCAGTTCACCGTAATGTCACCTACCCCTGATAGAGACCCTGAGGCCCCACATCTAGATGACAATTAGAATTTCTCTTCCTGTGACTGTCTCTCCTGCTAGTATCAGGAGCCCTCAAGGCCCAGCACCCAGGGGTGGCCAGAGAGGTGTGTCTTCTGTCCCTGATGTCCGTGAAGTCATTTTTCACGACTGGAAGCATCTTGGATCTGGACCGAGCTCTGTGATACTGAAGTCAATCACAGCTGTCATCTTGGTTAGTCTTCCTGCAGCCCTGTGGTTGGGGGCCACTGTCCCCAGGGGGCAGAGCAGGACCTACAGCCCAGCTGGGGATGATGGACTTGGTGAGAACTGGAATCCGAACTCTAGGCCCTTCTGATCCAGCATGGAAGTAGCAGAGGGAGGGGTGGGCAGGGACTGTGAGCACCAGGCCAGAACAGGCAGGTTCATGCCTCATGTCCCCATTTGTCCGTGTCACCGTGAGTCACTGCCAGCTGCTCCCCCTGCCAGGGGAGGTGGCACAGCCAGTCAGCCTCGTCCTTGGCCCGTGCCCTGCGAACGGTCAGGGAGGTGTTTTCCCTGAGTTGAAGCAGGAGAATCAGTTAGGGATCCTCGAGGGCCGGTTGCTATCATCACTGATGACCAGCACAGGGCCCAGGCCTGGCTTCTGCTGATACTGAGATGCATATTTATCCCCCAGATTATCTGATCCTGGCCATCTCTCCTGGGACCACCAACACTGAGTTCCTCTGCATCAGGTCATAGGAGACCACGTAGCCTGTAAGAGAGGAGAGGGAGGGGATTTGAGGATGAAGAGCTCATTCCCAGGGGTCCTACCCTGAGGCTGTGGAGGGATTGAGCTCAGGGTCCTGTAGAGCTGAGCCTGCAGGCTGGGCCTGGCAGGGCAGCACCTACGTAGAGAGTGAGGAAGGGGAGAAGGAGAGGATCCAAGCCACGGTGGAAACACCTTCAGCTTTGCCTCCTGGCCTGCCGCTGTTCAGGCCTCCCTCGGACCTTTTATTACTGGCTAATGTCTCATGCAAATCCAACCCTTGCTGTCTCTTGCTGTGGGCTCCTCGTGCATCTGAGTGGAGCTGAGTGGGCCTTCTCACTACTGTGTTTCCCTGAAAATAAGACCTACCCCAAAAATAAGCCCGAGTTAAGATCTCAGACAGACAGACACATTTAGTACACTGTGACGATGTTCCAGAAGAAGATGACATGACTGTATTTGAATAAATGTAGATTGTTGTACATGAAAAAATAAGACATCCCCTGAAAATAAGCCTGAATGGAGCAGAAATTAATATAAGACCCAGTCTTATTTTTGGGGAAACATAGGTTCTCCACACCTCACAGGGCTTCTCTCTCTGCTTTCCTGCCTCAGGGAGGGTGGGCTCTGCCTTTGGGTCTGAGATGTGGTCAGGACCCCATAACTTTCACTGCCCTTATAATAATGGTGCCACCTTTAGTTCTAGTTGCCCTGGCCTCAGGCCTGGACCAAGCCCTTCTGATGCGTCAGATTAGGGGATCCAGGTACCTGCCATTGTGGATGCTTTCTGTCAGCCAGGCTCAGAGCCACCAGAGCAGAATTAGGAGTCCTTCTCCTCTTTCAGATTGCTTGCCTTTGATGCCTTCAACACTGTCATCTGGTCCCAAATCACACTTCCTTTGAGATATTCATCCCATTTATTGAGGGCCATTTGCATTTCAGGTATTTCTTAAGCCGTGGTCTAAACAGACTAACAGGAAATGAAGCCAATCCTCTTCACCCAGCTGTCCTTGCAGCAGGCAGTTTTAACCGAGGAAGAGGGGCCACTGGCAGCGTCAAATCCCTGTCTGTGTCCCTGGGCAACAATGCTTACAATGAGGGGTGGTCCATGGGACTGAAGAAATGAAGGGGGGTGGCAATAGCCCAGCCAGAGGGAGATCTCCGTATACTCTATTGCGTGATCATCACCAAAAGTCTTGTTTCCTTCTGTTACCCTGTTTGACCCCCGTTACTCAATAATACTTTGTAATTTAAGTGTGATGGCAGTAGGGGCAAAAGGGAGAAAGAGACCCTCCACTAACTGAGACCACAAGGATATCGGGAATACTGACTACAGGTCCAAACCCCAAACTGAGGCAAGTTAGGATGATCACATTAATTAAAAACTAAATAGGGGCCGGCCCAGTGGCTCGGGCGGTTGGAGCTCCGTGCTCCTGGCTCCGAGGGCTGCCGGTTCGATTCCCACATGGGTCAGTAGGCTCTGGACCACAAGGTTGCCAGTTCGGTTCCTCGACTCCCACAGGGGATGGTGGAAAGAGATTTATTATAAGATACTGGCTCACCTGATGATTATGAAGGCTGAGAAGTTCCACCACCTACAAGCAAGAGACGCAGCAAGCCAGGGGATGGTGGGCAGCGCCCCCTGCAACTAGGGTTGAGCACGGCACCTTGAGCTGAGCTGCCACTGGGCTCCCGAATGGCTCAGTTGGTTGGGGTGTGTCCTCTCAACCACAGGGTTGCCAGTTCGACTCCCACAAGGGATGGTGGGCTGTGCCCCCTGCAACTAGAAAAGCGGCGGCTGGACCTGGAGCTGGGCTGCGCCCTCCACGGCTGGGACTCGGGGGATGGCGGCTTGAGGCTGTGCACGCCCTCCGCGGCTGGGATTGAAGTGACAACGGCTTGACTTGGAGAAAAGGGCCTGGAAGTGCACACTGTTCCCCAATGAAGTCCTGTTCCCCTTAAAAACAAAAACAAAAAAAAAACCCTAAATAACGGCAACAACAAAATATGGTGAGTCACAGAGCAATTAGGCAAATAAAAGAAATAAAAGATATCCAAATTGAAAAGGAAGAAATAAAATTATCTCTGTTCACAGAAGACACAATCTTATGTGTAGAAAACCCTAAAGTTACCACTAAAAATGTTAGAACTAATAAATTCAGCAAAGTTGCAGGACACAAAATCAGCACAAAAATAAGTTGCATTTCTAAATACTAATAATAAACAATCTTAAAAGGAAATTAAAAAAATAATTCCAGTAAATTAGTACAGCCACTATAGAAAACAGCATGGAGATTCTACCAAACCAGTGGTGTAGTTTGAAGGCCTGAGAGCTGGGGGACCAATGGTAGATTCCATCTGTCTATCTATCTATCTATCTATCTATCTATCTATCTATCTATCTATCTATCTAATCTGTCTCCTACTGGTTCTGTTTCCCTGGAGAATCCTGACTAATACAGAAAGTAAAGGGCAAGGAGAGCATAGGGGTCAGGGAAGAGTGAAATTTTGTTTGAATGCAATTTTCCATTAATAATTTTAAGTATAAAAAAAATCTATAATTTCACTGTTTAAAATTTCAACCTATACACATGAAAACCCACCATAAACAAAGTTTATGGCAAAGTTAAGACACGTGGGGAATATAATTTAATTAAGAGGTGAAAGGATCTGGAGATATTTCCAAGAGAGAAGAAGAAAGGAAGGCTTTGGGCATCTGAGCTGAGCAGGTGTGGGGAGGAAGATGAAGTGGACTGAGCTGGTGGCAACACGGCAGTGAGAAGTGCTTGGAAGGTAGAGTCTTCAGGTTTCTCCAGATTTCAATCAATCCCTCTGATCCCTGACAATCATGTGGTCTCTCTTATCCTGCAAATGCTAGAGAGCCTCTTTTTCTGAGTTCTGGGCAGAGTAGCACATGACACCACCCTGGGTGGGAGTGCAGGGTGGACTGGGGGTTGCTGGTTCTCAGTGAGGGGAGGCCCCTGTACTTCTGAGCTCCTGCACATGGGACCCCAGGAACTGCAGTCTCCTGGGTCCCGGGGACAGAAAGCCAAGTCTCTCTTTGTTCACAGGCCCCTCCTCTGGACATGAGACACAGATTGGAGAGAACGAGAGGGGAGAAGCCTCTTCTTCCAGGCCCTTCCTCCCCTAGCCTTACCTAGGCCTGAAAGGGCAAGACAAAGATGTCAGCTCAGCTGCAGACCAGAGCTCAGGGAAAGGGAACAGGACTGGTTTCCATGGAGCTAGGGCATCTCAGGGAGAAGAGCTGGAGGGGAGAAGGTGGGGAAATGCCTCCACCATGCCTGGAGCCTCTCCCTGTCCCCTCCCTGCCCAATGGATGTTCTCCCTGGGCACAGGGCGTCTCCTGTCTGCTATCTCTCCCTCACGCTCTTGCAGGAATCTGTCTGAGCCTCATATCCCTCTGCTTCCTCCAGTCCCACTGGTTCTGGAACAGCTTTTTTAGGCAGAGGACAAGCCTGGTTCCCCATAGAGGCTCATTGGAGCCGTGGGAGCATCTCTACCGAACTCACAGTGCCCCAGCAAGACCAACGTCCCCAGCTGACCCGCCCTGTCCACTGCTCCCTGCCTTGCCAGCACTACTGGGAAGACAAAACTGCAGCCCACTACCCGCCCAATGGCTCTTGACAGAGGTTGGTTGTGGCAAAACCTCCATCTGGCCTGGGAATAGCCAAAAGCACAATACCCAAGGGAGAAACTTGAAAAGACATCTGGGTTCCATGCAGTAAAAACAAGATTCCTCCAAGATACAGTGTGAGCAAAGCTCTTAAAAATATTTATCTCAGAAACCACTAGAACACACACAATCCTGACATGTGCATAGGGGTAGGGGTGCTCAGGGAGGGCAGACCCCTCTCCCTGATGCCCTCCCTTTCTGCACCCCAGGGGTTCTCTCCTAGGGTTGATCACCTCCTAGTTCATATAGATAGTGCCTTCAACTGGAGTACAATCTCAATTTTAAAAAGAAAAGAAAGAATTTGGGCATTAAAAACAAAGACAAACAACCAACAATGTCCTTGTGACGACTTCCCCACTCAGTGAAAAGGCCAAAGTCCTCACAGTGGCTTCCAGGACCCTCAGCCTACCTATCACCTCCTTCTTCCTCTTCTCAGAACTCACTGGTGCTCAGAGAACATTCATAGATTGTCCTGAGTGCACCTGGACTTCAGGTCATATTCACTGGATGCTCCCGCATGGAGCATCCCGCGTGGAACCGCCTGGCCTGGTTCTCCCCTGGTCTGCCTGGCTCACACTGTCCCCGCTGTGGCTTCTGCTCAAGGGTCACCTCCAGAAAGTCCCTTTCTGTCCACTGACCTGCCCATGACCAGGACAGTGCCCTTCCATGACCTTGTGTCCCAACACTGTTATATTTCTCTTCAAAGCTTTGTCACCACCTTACGGATGTTGTATTTGCTCAGTTGTTCAGTTTTTGTCTCCTTACACCAGAATGTAAGATTCCCAAGGGAAAGGTTACTGCCTGCTGACAGCTGCTGGGTCCCCGGGGCTGGACACGCCTGTCAGCTGACACTCACTTAGTGTTGAATGAAGGAATAAAGTTCTTGTCCATTAGGGAAAATAAGGGGATGGAAGGTAGGGGAAATGGATGAAGGGGGTCAAAAGGTACCAGATATAAGATAAATAAGTCCTGGGGATGTAATGGACAGCATGGCGAGTATAGTTAATTACACTGTGTTGTATATTTGAGAGTTGGTAAGAGAGTAGATCTTAAAAGTTCTCATCACAAGAAAAAAAATTGTAACTGCGTGGTGACGGACGTTAATTAAATTTATTGTGGTGATCATTTCGTAAGATGTACATATATCACATCATTATGTGGTACACCTGAAATTAATATAACGTTTTATCAGTTATCGCCCTGTCTATGTATATCTGTCTTTCTACATTGAAGTATGAAGTATTCCATTCATTTTTGGATATCTATATTTATCTGGATGTACAACTTTTTGGATGAGAGATAACACTGTCGGGACAGGGGGTGATGGGAGGTCACTCTTCTGGTTACGGGCAGGGCAGGAGCACGAAGGGCCTTTCTGGAGATGACACTTGAGCTGAAGCCACAGCGGGAAGAGTGTGAGCCAGGCCAGACCAGGGGGGAGTCAGGCCAGGCAGTGGGAGCATCCAGCGTATGTGACCTCAGGCGAAAGTGCACTTAGGTTGATTTTTCCCTTTATTGTGGTGATGTTTTGCCCTTTAAACCGTAAGAAGTCAATACATTCCAGTCTCTTTAGTAGCAAAAGTAACTTGAAAGTGTTTTATTTATCTTAGCTAATAAGAGATGCATATTAGATTGAACATTAATAATATAATTGTTTGTTCTCTGAACAAATAAGAACAGAAAAGGCTAATCAATCCCCTAAGAGTGAAATTCCAAGCATAATATAAAGTGGTCACAAACATGTATTTAATTCTTCTGCTATTAAGTCTTACCAGAACTTATCACGTTTTAAAAAATATGCAATACCTACCTCCTCTATATGCAAAGATATATTTGAGATATATTGAATAGCTAAAAGCAAAGTAAAATAAACAGAAACGAAAGGAAGTGCATTATGAAACCTAGAGGTAGGGAGATTTATGTAACAAGATGCAGGAGCCAAGAAAGAAAATATGGAAACGTTCGGCTGCCTAAAATTCATTCGGGTCACCCATCTCTTCGAGCAACGTTGGCGGCAAGCGTCTTGAATCAAATGATGTCTGTCGGACGCTGTGGTCTTTGGTCTTCGGTCTAGGATAACAGAAGAAACCCCTCAGGGAGAGACAGAGTTTGCCCGGTGCCCAGAAGGGGGCGCTGCGGGCTTGTCCCGGGACGTCCGCAGGCCGGTTGCTGACAGCAGCTTTCTGCTCTGAGGTTGGGCTTCATGTTCACCGATGGGGACCCAGTGGCAGAGTCCGCTGCACCTGGGCTTGTGTATTCTCCAAGCAGTTGCTTCCTGACTGCCCCTGCCATGGGAAAAACAAGCCCCAAACCTCCTAGCGTCCCAGATCAGTGCCGATTTTGATGGATGCTCCTCTGCCTCACCATCTCCCCGGCCTACAGCTGCTGCCATTACTTATGTGTTCACATTCTTCCGGACGTTATTTTTACATTTCTGCTGACTTCCCATATATGCCCCACAATCTTGCAAAATACAAAGCAAAATAAATACATTATCAGATTTTTCTAGAGCGGCTGTCTCCGTCTCACTTTGTGGTGGCCGTTGTACTATTTTAACTGAGCTCAGCTGATCTATGCTTGCAGAATTCTCTTCCCTGCGTGGTCTGGCTAGGGTGGGGCGCAAGAAAACTGTTAGGTGAGATCTGGAAGGTGGGTGTAATGCTGCAGCCATTGTTTCTGTGCCATTTTCTTCCACACGTCACCACGGCACCGACGTTAAGCAGGGAGAGGAGATGGGGCTCCAGTTGTCCATGTTCTGGTCCACACCGGGTTTTCCTTCCCAGCTGTGGGTCCGACAGGTCTAGAGTGAGTGCAGGCTCAACAGTAGAAGAGCAGCAGTAGCCTGTGCAGACTGCTCGACCAGCCCACATCATGCTCTAAGGTACATCCTTGTTCTGTACCCCACACAGCGATTCCTCTTTGATCAATCCTGTCTGACGCTCACCTACACTAGAACCCTCTGTCTACACATCAGCACTTTCTGTCTCCCTTCAGCATCTTTCAAATTAATATATTCCTCTTGGTCTCCACTGCTAGTGCTTTCATTCAGACTCTGTTTGTTACAGAAGATACTGTCAGGGACCTGTCCATATCCCTTCAACACTTGTGCTTCTGTTTGACTTTTAGTTGCTGTCACCTGGGCGTCTCTGGCCACCAGCACCAGAGTGGCAGGGTAGGACAGGAGTGTAAGACGCTAACTCACCCCTGGAGCAGCTCTTGACCAATGACCGATGAGAGTTGCTGGATAAACACCCCAGTTCTCTCATCCCTCCAGAGGGTTATCTCCTGGGTGTGTGTTCTAGGATGTTTCCCAGTGGCCCCAGTGGGATTAAACTCCAGTTGCCCACAGTGGTAATTTGTTTTCTGCCCTCCTTCCTATCCTTGTTTCCTGGGATCTCCTCCCAAATGAGTTACTTGCACTCAGTTCAGGATCCAATTCTTAAGAAACCCAAACTAAGTAGCTGGTCCTAGGACAAGTGGTCATTAGAAGCAGATCTTCAACATAAGATTCTGGAATTGGATAGCTCACCAGACAAAAAGATGTCAGGACCCCAGTGCTGGTGTTACTAAGAAGGGTGGTGATGACTCTAGTGTGCTGGGTACCCCAAGTAATGCTTTTTACCTAATAAGACCTCACAGGTGGTAGACACATTGTGTTGAGGTGGAAGGGACTGCACTGACTGATTCAATATCCGTAGCATTTGAATGATTTGGTCGAAGGGGTCATTATAAAACTGTGAAGCGGGTGGTTGTCGCTAAATGCCAACCAAGGACTGGAAGAAGGAAATGACAGGCTCAGGAAAGCCAATTGACAGGGGAGCCAGATGGCTTCCATGGCAGTACTTAGAGACCTTCACAATCTGTGGCCAGAGATCAGGCCAAGATCTGAGGGTGAGAGTAATGGAGTAAACAAAGTGACTGACTTCACAGCCACAGCAAGAATCCAACACCAAAGTCAGGTCTATGATGGGGAGGGCATGGGACCTGAGGCTTGGCATGGCAACACATCTAGCTGGAGACACTTGAGAACCTGCAACTATGATTCCCCTGAATCCTCTGGGCTGAGAGAAGTGCCCTTCCTCCTTGCTAGAGGCCTGGAGCTTCTCCTCACCTGGAGATAATGCAGCGATCTTACGTGAACGTCTTTCAGGATTATGCTCGCCCTCCTCAGGACATGTCCCATACATATCCCATCATTTCTTCTGGACTAATAGCTAATGTCAAGTCTCAGGGTAGCCTGACTGACGAGTACTGTTTCTGGATGATGGCAAGAATGACTCACCAAAAAAGACCTAGGAGATTGTGCCTAGACATGTCTTGAGGGTGTCGGATCAAGAGGAGGGCAAAAGGCTGGATGGGGAGAGTTCATTAATGCCGGGCAATCTTCCCCATGACTCAGATGTTACCCAAATAACTGTATCAGAAAAGGTGGATATCCAGATAATTTTGAGAGCTGTTGACACAGCCTCTGAGGTGACACAGAAGACAGGGTGACAAAAATGCCATCATGACCTCCCTATTAGTTTATAGGTATACAAAAACTTAGTAATAAATAGGTTCTTCTCCCGTGACTGTTTCACACTGTGTCCAATGGATCTGCCAAACTGGCCAGTCTGGACATATAACTGACATGGAAGTATTTACCATGAAGGCACGTGGTGGCCTCATGCAAGTGCCCCATACTACTTAGCTGGTGGACCCTCATATTTATTCATGACCTGTGGAGTGGGAGCCATTATGGTAGAAAAGGCCTACAAAATGCTAATGAAAGAAATCAAAGAAGACCTAAATAATTGGAGACACAGACCATGTTCATGTGTGTTCACTGTTCAAACATACTAAAGACATTAATTCTCCTTGAATTGATCTAGAAGCTTAATGCACTTTCAATCAAAATGTTTTGCAGACATAGACAAGTTTATTCTAAACTTTATATGGAAAATAGAAGGACTTATTTGTGGCCGACCAGCAGCCACGAATCAACGAAGAACCTGAAAGGGGGAGTGGGAATTAAATAAAGACACTCACAATTAATTAAGATGCGATATCGGTCTCCAGTGATGCTGAAGCCCCGGCTTTATTTACCTTCACCACTTATATACCCTAAGAGTATGTGCACAACTACTAGTCAGCAAACAGTGGAATGCATTACATCATTGAACGTAAATTTTTAACTTTAACATAGACACTACAAATCACTAAAAGCTCCCCAAAGCAATTATCCCATAACATAGCCTATCAATTATCCTGATAGCCATCAGTGATCTGTTTCCGAGAAACTGGCCATTCCCACCACATTCCTCAGCAACTTGTAAACATCCACCAGTCGCAGGCAAAGATAACAACTGAGCCAGTTTGCAAGGCTTCAGAATAACAGGAAATGATGGCTCCCCACACTTATTATAGGCAAAAAAAAAATTGAAAAAGGAGAAAAAATTGGAGGAATCACTCTTCCTGATGTTAAGGTTTACTATAAAACTATAGTCATCAAGGCAGCATATAGTCCACAAAGGAGTAGTCACATAGATCAAGGGGATAAAATAGAGAACTCAGAGAAAGACTCACACAAAAATGCACAAATGATCTTTCAAATATGTACAAAAGCAATTCAATGGAGTAAAAATAGCCTTTTCAACAAATGGTGCTAGACAACCATAGCCAAATAAATAAATAAATAAATAAATAAATAAATAAATAAACAAACAAACCTACCTTTGACTTCAAGCTCACCTTTTATAAAATTAACTGAAAATGGATCACAGACTTAAGAATTAAAATTGTACAAGTATAAACTTTTAGAAGGGCGGCCGGTTAGCTCGGTTGATTAGAGTGTGGTGCTCATAACACCAAGGTTGCCGGTTCGACCCCCACGTGGGTCACTTTGAGCTGTGCCCTCCTTAGAAACAAAACAAAAAAAACTTTAAAAAGAAGCACAGGAGAAATCTTTAGGACCTAGACCTAAGAGAAAAATTCTTAGACTTGACACAAAAGAATGATCTATTAAAGGGAAAAAAAAAAAAACTCAATAAATTAGACCTCACTAAAATTAAAAATTTTGCTCTGTGGAAGATCCTGTTAAAGGGATGAAGAGAAAAGTGTACAGAGTGAGAGGGGAAAAAACTGGAAATCACAAATCCAACAAAGGACTTCTATCTAGAACATATAAAGAGCTCTCAAAACTCAACATTAAAAAAATCCAGGTAGAAAATGGACAAAGACATGAACGAGAGGATATATACATGGCAAACAAACACATGGAAAATGTTCAACTTCATTAGCCATTAGAGAAATGCAGATTAAAACCACAATGAAATATAATTCCACAGTTATCAGACGGCTAACGCAAAAAATAATGAGAACACCAAGTAGCCGGTAGGAAGACTTTATCACTCTTTACATTCCCGTTACAGCTGATGGCAATGGAAAGTGGTACACTCATTCTGGAAAACAGTATGGCAGTATGTTATAAAACTAAAAAAAGGGCGGGGCTAACCATACCACCCAACAATTGTACTCCTGAGTATTGATCCCCCCAAAATGAAAACTTATGTCCACAAAGAAATTTGTTTGCTTTTATTTATTGTTATTGTTTTTTGTTTGGTTTGGTCTTCAAACAATGTCTAATCCCGTTCACACATCCTAGTTATTTGTTAGAGCCCTTTGATTTCTTTTCATCAAAGATTTCTTTTCTTTCATAATACTCACTTTCCAAAGCGTCCAAGCCAGTTTCTTTTCCAGCATTTCACAGTCTAGGTTTGTATGACTGTTTTCCCACGGCTCCTGTATTTCCTGAGAACCGGGAGTGAAAGCTAGAAGCTTGACTCTTCTTTAGGTGAAATGTTTTCAGCTCCATGAGTATAGAGTACTTCCTGTTTGCTCTCCAGCAGGGACCCATGTCGGGTTGCCCCATTATGAAAAACGCCAGGCTTCAGCGCCATGTTAGGGGTGACATCCAAATTTCCCCAACAGAAGTGCCCGTGTTCCCTTTGTGACTAGAGTTTGTGGGGTAACACTTGGGCATTGTGCAAATGCCGTGTGCCCCAATCGCCCAATGGTTTTAGCACCCATTTATGATTGTGGGGACAGAGCCCCAGAGAACAGTTTCCAGGCTCTCGGCCTCACATGGAAAGGTGCTGGCTCGGGTAGTAGATGGTCATCAGCTGTGACTAGTTGGCCATCAGCTGTTACCGGTTAGCCATTAGTCACTAATATAACTGCCGTGGCTAAGCTAGCAGGCGGCGGAGTGCGGGTTGTGGATTGCAGAGAAGTGGACGGCGGGTTGCAGATCGTGTGGCTCCTGCTTCCTGTGTCTCCAACCCAGCCGCCAGCGAGAATATAGTGGTCTGACTCCCCTATCTATGGCTCCGTGGATGTTCCTTTTTGGCCTCACCGTGTCCTGCGTTCTTATGTGGGGAGCGGGAGCTGAGACCCCGCGTGACACCCTGCACGACAATGATCCTTACCTTAATAATTACTGTTATCACATTGAGGGTTGCAAAATAATGATTTTCTCATTATACTGCTCTTTCTCCATGTGTAAGGTCTTTCTCCATTTAGTGTGTTATAAATCATTATCCTTTTGAGAATTAGCTGCAGTGAAGGTGTTTTTATTGAAATTTTTGAAATACTGAAAACAAAATTAAATGTACTATTTTTGACACATCAACAAGTTCCTGATAAGAGACAAATCTGAATGGGCTTGTACTGGCCAAAGATAGAAACAGTTATAACAATTGCAATGGATTTGCATACCTCAGATATGCTTATACCCATGAATATATGAATAATTGTACTAACACAGTCAAGTCAGATGATGCTGGCACACTGATTTGTTATTTTGATAGCTGGTAAATAAAGGAAGGAAAAGATAAACGTTTATCCTGCCTTTACTATATGAATAGTCCCTCAGGTGACGAAGTTTTCTTTGTAGAAGTTTTATAACTAACGAGTGAAGGAGGAATGCTAGAACGAAAATATCCCCCATTTTTCATTCCCTAATGAACAAATGGATTTGGGCATTGTGCATACATCACAAAAACGCAACTCAGAATGAAATAAAAGGGCCCTCTGTATCCTAAAGTGCCTCCACATGTTAATTCCACCCTCCTTCTTTACGTGGAACCACCTCCTCCCAGCTCATCTTGCCAAATCATGTCACAACCACACTGGCCTTCCGTAGGCACAGAGAACCTTTGCATTTCACTCTGTTTAATAAGGCATGCTCCATCACCCAAGACTCCTGGGTCTCCCTGAGATCCCCTCCCCCAGGATCTCAGGGTCTAACTCAGGTCAGAATGTTTGGGTCCCCCGTCTTCAGTACCACTGGTGACGTGTCCAAGCCCATTGAGTTCTGGGTTTCTGTGTCAAACTTGGGAGCTGCATCAAGCATTTCTGTGAGTGGGCCATGGCTCTTAGCACCCCACACCCTTGTGCTGTATCACCGTCTGGAGCCTTGTTGACACCTGGGGGAGAGGGGGAGGGGGAGGAGTGGGAGCTCTTTGTGGTACCAGGCAGCAGGTTCCAACAGTCTGGGAAGCCCATCCTCTCCAGCGTCTCTCACCTATGTTACAGATTTCGAAAGTTTCCCAAGTGTCCCCTTCCCTGCATTGACCTATTCCAACCTTTTCCTTTCCCCATCACTCCTGGTTGCTGGATATAATCACCGGCTTCATATGCCAAGCAACAGAAGGTGTGTGTGTGTAAGAGAGAGAGAGAGAGGAGAAGAATGCAGCCAGTTACTAATGTGACAGCTTTCCCTTATTAGGAAATGACAATGACTCCAGCCATCTAAAGGGATGCTGGAGTGGCAGCGATCCAAGAATTCGTTCTGTCATGCATCCATTTACTCATTCATCTATTCACTCAATTTTGTTATATCTAGAGTTTATCATGCACATAAAATGAGTTGAACAGGTCCTGCCCTCTGAGAATTTGCAGATTAGTGTAGGAGAGAGACAAAATAAATTTAGAGCTGTGTGGTAAGCGCTAAATATAGTTAGGAAAACAGTGTTTGTATATTGCAGGAAGTTAGTAACTGCATAAAGCGGTCAGGGAAATCTTGCCCAAGGAGTGAGATTTGAGATAATTGTGGAACCCTAATTTCGTGCAGCCAGCTGGAGGACACCTCAAAGGGACAGGAAGTTAGCAGCTTAGGCAAAGGTTTGGAGGCAACCAACAGAACCAGGTGTTGGATTAATTGTAGATGGCTTAATCTGACACCGACAGTGAGGGGGATGGGACTTGGGACAGAGTCTGGGCCAGACTCCAAAGGGTGTATCATGATAAGGAGTGAGTTTTTCTCCCTTCAACCTGTACTGTCCTGTCACAAGCCATAGGCAGCTGTTGCTCACTTGGAATGTGAATGGTCCAAATTGAGATGAACCACAAATGTAAAATACACACCGGATTTTTGAAGATTAAAAAAAAGAGTTTAAACCATCTCATAACTAATTTTTATACTGATTGCATATTGAAATGATAGTATGTGGAATGTATTGGGTTAAATAAAATATATAATTAAAATCACTTCACCTGTTTCTTTTTACCTTTTCTTAAAAAAAAAATGTAGACACTAGAAAATTGAAAATGACAGATTTGGCTTTCATATGTGCTTTTGCAGTGGGAGACAATCCAAAGTTGGAGAGGAGGAATGCAAGCAAGACTGGATCTGGAAATAATGAGGATGAGGAATGGACGGTACAGGCTGCAGGAGAGGGGATGCACAGGAGGCCAGGTAACAGTCAAGGTGAGAAATGACTCAGACTGAACGAAAGAATTGGACAAGGGAGAAGGCCAGGCCAGGAAATAGTGATACTACTATTTTGTTGAGTACCCATGACAGTTAAGCCTAGGTAAGCACTTTATATAAATTGGCGCTATTATTAACCTCATGACACCCAACATTGAAAATGTTGGCCTACAAATCAAATGCCCCTTCTAAGGCTGACCAGAGCTAAGATTCACACTCTGACCGGCCTGAGGCCCGAGTCCAGGGTCTCACCCTCCAGAAATCTGGTGCGGCAGGGGCGTTAGGATGATGGGAGCCCAGCCTGACTCCTGCTCTCTGGGTTTCTTGTCATAGCATGGAATCCTGGAATCACGAAGAATGAAAGCAGGAGAAGGGTAGGTTACAGGAAGAAGACAGAGATCCTTTGAGGTCACCTCGCTGGCCTTTAGAGACATGGGCTTGGAGTCCGCTCTGCAGGGACAAAGGCCTGATGCCGGAAGAACTCTGTACTTTGTGGATGTGGGAGCTCAGAGGGCACCTGGAACATGGCACGAGCTGAAACCGTTGTTTTACAAAAGAGACTCAGGCCACACGTGGAAGGGCCAATATTAACATGTTTTTACCTTTCTCAGGGAATCCCTTGGGGTCTTTTTAGCCATGATAAATGGACGTTCTCAGAGCCAAGTTTGGGGTCACAGGGGAGATAGTTTTCCTCGCACCTCTCTGTACATAGTGTGACACCACCCAGGGGCTCAGGGTGCTGAGCTGTGGGCCAGGGTTGCAGGAACCCACCTGTTCCCTTTTCCCCCAACAAGCCCATCAGTGAGGCCACACCCCTCCTGTCTCCAGGTCTTTCCATGGGTTCAGAGGTGTAGTGTCCCTGGGGTCATCAGGCAGGAGGAGTTGAAGGTGACCGATTACTCCACCAAGCATGGTTTGGTTGAAACCTGGAGGCAGGAACTGGGGTGTTTCTCTGGAGCACGGGTTGGCAAACTGTGGCCAGAATGCCATATCCGGCCTAACCTTGTCTGTAAATGAAGTTGAATAGGAACAGCCATGCCCATCTGTTTACGTATTGTTTGTAGCTTCTTTCATTCTGTAAGGACAGAATTCAGCAGCTGAGAGAAAGATCATATGGCCTGGAAAGCCAAAATTATTTACAATCTGGTCCTTTACAGAAAATATAATTGACAGCTCTGCCACTCTCCTGCACAGAAGAGAAAATGCATTTCTCTCACCTAGACCAGTGGTTCTCAATTGGGGTGATTCTGCCACCCTGGGGGCATCTGGCAATGCCTGGAGACATTGTTTGGTTGTCATAACTGGGGTGGGAAGGAGCAAGAACTGGCATTTAGTGCATAGAAGCCACGGATGCTGCCTTACATCCCACGGACACAGGACTGCCCTCCAACAAAGAACTATTTGGCCCCAAATGCCAATAGCATCTGCTCTAGACCTATTACTTGGCACCCACTGTCCTCTGCAGGCAGAGGCCCAATAAAGGCATTTCTAACCTTGTTTACCCTGTACCTCCAGAGAAAAATCAGGTGACAGCAGAAGGTCTTGACCTTGGCCAGAGCATCCCCCCAAGGTGCTTATATCAGCACCCTGCCCCCATAATCCCCAAGAGCAGGAGCTCCAGCCAAGCAGACCATGACCAGCCAGTCCCCTGGGACCTTCACCCTAGGTTGTTTTTTGAGTGTTCCTCACCCATTCTGAGCAGCTGGGGCCTTCTCAGTACAATTCAACACACCAATCAGACCAAAAGCAGCAAAACAACTTCCCAAGATACAAGCAGCTTTAATCCCCCAATCCAGCCTCCAACAGGGCCTAGCTGGACAAGGAGCATCTGCTATGGGCAGCCCATGGCCCTCCGCCCTCCTCATCCTCTCTGAGGGATGCATGCCCCTTCTGTCTTTAGTTCACGGTGAGCGTGTCCTGGGGTGCCTGGGACACTGAAGCAGCAGGTTCCTTTCCTTCTGCACTCTCCCTCTCCATCTCCTTGTCCTTCTCCGAGCCCTCGGCCCCCACAGCACAGTAATAAATAGCCTCATCCTCAGGCTGCAGCTCAGAGATACTCAAATACGCCGTGTTCTTGGTCACGTCTTTGGATCCAGAGAAGCGTGGGGGGATTTTGGGGCCCTGTTTCTTGTCTAAACGGGAGGAATATCTCAGCAAGAATCTTGGAGGGTGGCCCGGCCTCTGCTGGTACCAGTAGATGCTATAAATGCTGACATCATGGTCGCTGCTCAAGGTGCAGGCCAGTCTGATTGTGGTTCCAAGAAACGAGGACACGGACGGTGGCTGATTCAGCACCGGCTGAGGGACACAACCTGGGGAGACAGAAGCACATGCACACCTGGGACAGGGCAGGGCAAGGGAAGGAGCCAGGGAGTACAAGCTTTGGGGTGTTCTTACCTGTGCAGTGGGCGAGGAGCACCAACAATGCAGGAGCCCAGGACATGGTGCAGACGTGTAGAGCTCTGCCTTGTGAATTGTGCAGCACAACTCCTGGGGTTTTCTATGGGGAGCTGGCCAGCATCCTCCTCCACCTTCTTAGGGGTGGGGCCATTGCACACCCAGTTCCAGCCACCGCCATCCCAAACTTTCTCGGGTTTGCAGCATCGGTTAGGGGAACGGTCCCATGGTGGCCTTTGTGGCTCTTGCCTTGGCCCCATGGAAGTGTGTGGGAGGAAGCACCTGCTGGAAGCTCTCAGGCCAGTGCCCAGGAGGACAACCTGCAGGCTCAGGTCCCGGAGGGAGAGTGACCTCAACGTCCCCCTGAGGAAACGGAGCCCCACAGAAACTTTCAGCACTTTCACGTTCTTTGCCTACAGCTAAGCATGACTGGATTTAGGGACGTGGTTCAAATGTTGAAGGGATTGATTACTTTATTCACTCAAGAAGAAAAACAATTTTTTTAAAAAAGAAGAAAAACAATTGTTTAAAATAAAAAAAGATAAACTTTTTTTAAATTAAAATTTTTATTTTTTAAATGTAATTCTTTTTCTAAATTTTATTTTTACTAGTTTCAGGTGTACAATACAACATAGTGATTAGACATTTATATACCTCACAAAGTGATAAATCCAATAAGTCTATTACCCCTCTGACACTGTACATAGTTATTACAATATTATTGACTCTATTTCCTAGGCTGGACTTTACATCCCTTTGACTATGGTTTTTTTAAATTATAGTTGCCATTCAATATTATTTTATCTTAGTTTCAGGTGTACAGTGTAGTGGTTAGACATTTATATATGTTATGAAGCTATCCGATCCCCCAATAAGTCTAGTATCCACCTGACACTATACATAGTTTTTACAATATTATTGACTATATTCCCCATACTGTACTTTACATCCCACGACCATTTTTTTTTTAACTAGGCAAAGAATTTTATTAACCTTTGTTTCAAACTATTCACAAGCTTCTTCACCTTAATTAGCTGTAAAGAATGATTTGTGTATAAGCAAAAACTGAAAACAGCTGCAGTGTCCATGGGGCTTGGGCTTAAAAATGTTAGCGATCGAGACTTTATCAGATTCATGAACAGAATTTTAAAAAGCAGTCATAATATAAAATAGCAGCTCCCAGTAACTTCAAGTTTTATCTTCTTCAGAAGTTGACTCAATTCAGTTTGCTTTACTCTTGGAAGCCTCATCAAATTCTCCACAAGATCTGGAAGTTCACCATCATCATCCTCACCAGCAGCCAGTGGTCCTTTTCCATCCGCAGACGGTTTGGGCAGAGCTTCAGCCAGTCTCCTTGAACTAGTCAGACTGTCTGCACCGAGCTGGTTTAAGGTGCCTGGTAGCATTTCTGTCAGCTGCTTGGTCTCAGCGTGGCCTGTGATGGTGAAAGCGTTTGCTGCCAGACAGGCCCGAACATTAGGGTTGTTCAAGTGGATCACTTTCCTTGGTTTGTGAACATATTCATCTCTTCTGTACCAGAGGTATTGTTTACCCCTAACTTCTTTAAGGAAAACTGAAGTTTTTTTATCATCTGCTGTAGCTGTTCTATGAACCACCTTCTTTCTGCAAGCAGTTCCTCGCCCACCAACGTACACTTGTGCCTGCAGTTTGGCGAGTTTCTCCTGGTTCATGATAGTTTCTTTCATCAGGAAATGGGGCCGCGTGGGGGACTAGGGTTGGTGCTCCGGAGGTCTTGAGCAGACCAGCTGAGAATAAACGCACACACGTGGGGACGCAAGATGGTAGGTAGGGAGCCCCCGTGACTATTTTGTGACTATCAATTTGTACTTCCTAATCCCTTCCCCTTTCTCACTCAATTCCCCCAATCCCCTCCCATCTCATAACCATCTACCTTCTGTCCACACTGAAATTATAGAGGACCATACCATCCATCTGTTATGGGAGTCTGGGTTCTTCTGGCCAACACAGTGAAGAATCAAAGGTCAGCAAGCTGATTAATATGCAAGCAGGGTTTATTAGTGATAACATTCTCGGGGAAAAGAATGGGCCTAGCCAAGGTTGGGGATGGTGGGGTGGAGAGAGAAACCTAGGTCCCTGGTATTAGTGATACATTCTCAGGGAAGAGAACGGGCCTAGCCGAGGTGGGGGAGAAGGGGAGAGGAAGAGATAGAGAGAGAAAAGGGGAGAGGTGTTAAGCCATGTTTAGGCCAGGAGCAGAAACCTTACCTTAAATGCCATCTTGTCTTGATCCTGTGTTGCTTTATCTCCTAGGGGCCTGTGATAACAGACCTGGTGGGCCTGGGCAGTCAGGACAGCCACCTGGGGCCCGAGTATGGAGCTGGAGGGCTTGGTCCTGCCCTGAAACCCTTTGTCAACGAAAACCCCCTGAAGCATTGAAGGGGGAACAGCCTCATTTACCCCCTCCTATAAAACTCCAGACCCCTTTTTGCTCGGGGAGGTTATGGGTCTTATCTAGCCTGACCTCCTGCCGCTCAAACACGCCAAATAAATTCTAATAGACCAATTTTGGTCTCCTGCGACTCATTCCTCCAGCCGTACCTAACACAGTTCTTATTTCAGATCCAGTGAGCAATGCATTATCAAAGTAAAATAGGAAATACTTCCTTTTTATTTCTCCACTTTGAGTTTGAAACAATCATTCTCATACATATTTGTGTATGTTGTATGTTCACGCTATAGATGAATCAAATAAATTTCAGTACATTTCTGATGGTTAATTTTTCTTTTTTTCATGTCAGGCCTTATTTACTCATTTACATCTCCCCTCTCTGTGTAGGTTATTAAAAAACAAAATTCAACAGAGTAAATTTCAAGATCTAATTGGCTTTAACTGAATGATTCATGAATCCGGTCACATCCAGTAAATAGAAAGGTGCTCTGAGGAGCTGTACAAAATACAAGGCTTTTATAGGCAGAAATGGGGGAGGACAAGAAAGTTAAAAGATTGTTTTTAGGTCACCTTTCCCTAGGAGGAGGCAGGGGATCTCATCAGGGAGATTCGCTCACTACCATATCTATCGACTAGGAAATTACAGTCTGATTGGCTTTAAATTCTACTCCTGGGAGAGGCTGAAGCTGCAGTCGGGTTAGATATTAAATCTTGATGGGTCTTTTCTTTTTAACAAAGCACTGAAGTGTAACTCTTGGTGTAGTGAGACTTCATTTGCTTTTATGCACGGCCATTCTGACATTTTGATGAGACCAACAAGAAAAAAATTTAATAAGAGTTTACCTTTTTTATCTTAAGCAATTGTTTTTCTTTCTTTTAAATTGTCTTTCTTCTTGAATAAAGTAATCCATCCCTTAAACATTTGAACTACATCCCCAAATCCAATCATGCTTGGCTGCGGGTAAAGAATGTGAAAGTGCTGAAACTTTCTCTTCTTTTTATCAAACAATACACCTAATCAGGTTCATCTCATTGGTTCATATTAAAGAAGCTCTGGAAGAAAGAGATTCCCTCACTTCCTCAGGAGAGCTGGAGGTCCAGACACTGGGAACTGCAAACTAACATTCTCTACCCAGCGTCCAGGGACATTTTCTCAAGTTGCACATGCACATTAGTTAAAAGAGCTGTCCTGTAGTTAACTTTTCCTCTTTGTCATAATAAAAAACACTCCCTAGAAGGAGATTTAAGATACTAATAAGACACGCGATGCATGAAGTGGCATGTACGTACACCGCGCAGGTGTGTTGTAGGACCCGTCTCAACATACTTTGGGGAGGGAGAAGGGAAAAAGGAAGGGGTGGCTCCCAATCCCAAAAGCCTATAAAACTGTTGTACCCGTAAACCTCTGGGAGCTACGTCCTTTCTCTTTCAGAGTGTGCTCCCTTCGTGCACCAAGCTTTCACTTTAATAAATCTTTCTCTCTGCAAAACTGTTTTGCCCACTCCCTTTATTTCTACCCTGAGGGCAAGGACCCCTACAGGGAAAATGGAGTCAGTCAGGCTCCCTCACTGGCCATCCGGTAGAACTGACTTGGGGCCCCGCTGGCTATATAAGATGGAGTGTTGCGCAGGTGCCATCCATCCTGATGATGTCACTGTTTGTGTGCTCTTACGTAAGCACCTTGGCTGTGAGCCACTCTTGTCTCAGCACAGTATAAAAAGCCCGGCCACTATACAAGGCTGGCTGTGCCCAGGAAGCCAGTGAATAAAGCATGTCTACTCTGCCTTTGGCTCCACGTATTTTCTTCCAGCTCCCAGAGTCGTGGACACCTTACACCAGAGTCACCACTCTCTCGGACAATCCCTGCACCAGTAACAATAAGAACTGTGGGATTGAATGGCTGGTGCTAAACTTGGTAGATACTATAGTAAAGGATAAAGAAAGGCTGAGCCCCAACAGGCACCCTCAGGGGCTCCTTGGTAGCACACAGAGGCCTTCGTCTTCTACAGTGGGAGGGCAGAGAAAGCTAAGAATCAGACCCAGGAATTAATCTTCAGAGAGGTAGAGTTCCAAAGAAGGTTAAGCTCCCAACCCAGGCAGGGCTGCTATGTCCAAGTCAGGGTCCTGGCTGGGAAACAATGGCACCCTAACATATTGATGGTATTATCTGCCTTGAGGCCCCCAAAATGAAATCCAGTTGTTCTCCTTAACCCTCTGAGCCTGCACAAATGGGCTAGCTCACCCTATTAAGAGCTAAACTCCTTCACTTGAATGCATTGAAGAGGCTTTTCTCATTAAGACAAAATGTGCCTTCCTCACTATCTTCCCCATTTTCCCTCCTGGCCAGTAACTAGGGCTAAGTCTCCAGAACAAACAATAGGAGATATGCTCAGGCTGAGAAGGCAGAAGAGAAACTGCAACCTAAAAAACAGCTATAAGACCTAACCAGTGTGTACCAGCTTAGGGGACTAGATGTGTGGGACTAGATTATGAGGGCGTGTGATAAAGCGGGGCCAGAACATTAAGGTTGGGTAAGGTCAATTCATTGATTTGGGAACATTCTTCTGAGATACAAGATTTAACATCCTGTCAGAGACCCCAGGAGTTTGTGTGAACTTGTTACTAGGATGCCTTCTAGAAGCATGAAAAAGCAATGGCCCATGCTAAGCGAGGTTGAAATTCTAGGATTGCTGTGACAGGTGGCAGCTGAAGGTTAACAGACTCAGGGAAGTTGGCAGGCTGGTATAGATGCACTTATTGTGTAAGGTCAGAAAACCCAACCAAATGGTTCTATTCCGCAGAAAGCCCCAGCGAACACATCATTTACCAAGGCTCTAGGAATATGCCAACGAGCAGGGCAGCAGCCTCACTAAACAGTTCAGTGATGGCCCTGCTCTGTAGGCCAGCGCTGACCGTAAGAGTGGCTTGTACAGAATTAGACTCACTACTAGAAACAGGGTCACAGGACCCTGAAGCAACTGGGGTCAGGTGGTGGCATTTAACCATGAGAAGCCAGGGGGACACAATTACTGTAATGATCCATAAGGTCTGAGAGGCAGCCAAGTCACCTGAGGCACAAAGAATTATGGAGATGGTTTAAAGAACGCGGTGTCCTTCGGTCCAAAATAGAAAGGCAGCCACCAAGAGTCATATTCTTACTATAAAAAGAAATCAAAGATGGATGGTCAGAAGGCTGAAGGCAGTCAGCCCGATAAAAAGGCATGATCTCTTGCCAAGTTTCTAGACCTAAGTCAGTTTTCAGGCTTGAAACTCTTTGGTTAAAGAAGAGATCGGATCCCAGAAGGAAGGACCATGCCACACCGTGGCAAGGGGGCTCAGTAATAATTTCCTCAAAACAATTTTTATACATTATTCAGTGTATTAGTTATCTGTTACCGTGCAACAAATTACCCCCCAAGACTTGGCAGCTTAATTTGTTATTTTTATTATCATCTCACATGGTTTCTGTGGGGCAAGTGTTTGGTTGCAGCTTAGCTGGACGGTTCTCGCTCATGGTATCTCATGAGGATGCAGTCGAGATGTCAGCTAGGGATTCCTGTCATTTGAAATTTCAATTGGGGCTGCAGTATCTACTGCCAAGGTAGCTTACCCACACGCCTGGGAAGTTTGTGAGGAGATGCTTCAGTTGCTTGCCACAAGGATCTTTCCATAGGACTCTTGAGTGTCTCCATGACATGAAAGCAAGCAATCCAAGAGAACACAAAGTAGAAGTCACAGTGTCTTTTGTGACCTAACTTTGGAAGTCACACACTGTAATGTCCACAAAATCCCATTGGTGATCACACAACTGCCTTATTCAGCGTAGGAGGGGACTTCACAAGGACATGAACACCAGAAGGCCAGAAGCATTGTGACCATTTTGGAGGCTGGCTACCACACTTGGGTATCTGTAAATGAGGCGAATTGGAATATACAAGCAATTCGAGGATGGCTTGGACAACGGAAAGGGGGGTACACAAGCAATTTGAATATTGTTGGGCATAGGGGCAGAGCTGACATGATATCTGGAGATCTGAAACGTCATTGTGGGCCCCTGTTAGAACAGGGGCATATGGGAGCCAGGTGACAAATAGAATCCTGGCCAACATCCAGCTCACAATGGGTACACTGTGTCGTTACTCAGTTGGCAAATGTGTAATTGGAATAGAATGTTTGGAAGTTGATGAAATACCCACATTTTGTCTTTCATCTGTGGATAAGAACTGTTGTGATGGGGAAGACCAAGTGAAGGCCTCTGGAACTGTCCCCTCTCCCCCCGCCTCGTCAAAATAGTAAATACCAATACCAATCCCTCAGAGGGATGACAAAAAGTTGTTTCACTCTTAAGGGTGTAAAGGACTCAGGAGTGGTGGTCCTTGTCATATTTCCATTTAATTCACCAATCTGTAGAAACCAGATTCATCCTAGAGGTTGGCTGAGATGTCTATAAACTCACCCAAATAGTAGCCCCAATTGAAGCTGCTGTGCCGATGTGCTGTCTTTGATTGAGCCGATTAATGAAGCCTCAGCTCTACGGTATGCAAATATTAATTGGCAAGTGTGTTCCTTTCTATCCCTATCAGGTACCCTTTGCATTCACCGGGAACAGATAGATGACAGTATACATTTAATTTTGCCCCAGGATTATACCATTGCACCCTCTGTCATAATCCAAAGAGATCTGAACTGTCTACCATCTGGGCATCCACAGAACATAGCGTTGATTCACTACTTTGATGACATCATGCTAATCGAGTTAGATTAGTAAGAAATGCCTGGCATGTTGGAGGCCTGGTAAGAAACATGCTGCAGAGAGGAAATAATCCATATGAGGATTCAAGGACCTGCCATAGGAGGACAATTTTGAGCACCCCAGTAGGTGAAGGCAGGCTGGGTCATATCATCCAAAGTAAAAGATGAATTATCACATTTTGCACCTCCTACGGTGAAGAAGGAAGCACAATGCTTGACAGAACTCTTCAAGTTTTGGAGACAGCATATTCCACATCTGGAAACACTTCTCTTGCCGGTATACTGACTAACACAAAAGGCTGCCACATATGAGCACAGCCCAGGGTAGGAAATTCTATGCAGAGTAACAAATTCCAGGCTGCAGTGAAAGTAGCCCTGCTCTTTGGGCCATAAGACTTGCCAGAATTGAGGGGACTGGAGATATCAGTGGTAGGAAAAGGTGCCATGTGGAATTCTCCAGTTGGAGAAACACAACACCGGCTTCTAAGGGTCTGGAGCAAGGCTGTGCAGTCTGAAGGGATGAATTATATGTATTGTGTAAAACAGCTCTTGCAGTGCTGCTGGGCCCCAGCGGAGGACCATGAGACATGAGGTGACTGCATATCCAGAACTGCTTGTCATGAGGTAAGTTGTGTCAAACCCAAGTCATAAAGTGGGTTAGGCCCAGCGACCACTCACTGTTAAACACAAGAGTCCCATTGAGTTATAAGCTGTGGCTTCCATCTGAACACTTTATTCTCTTTGTGTCCCCCATCCAGTGGACAAGGAAAAGAGCCTTCATCTTGGTGGGGGAAACTGACCCAGGTCATAAGAAGGAGATGGGGGTAGGGAGGAATATGTTTGACTCCCGAGCGATTCATTTAGGTGCATCTTGGTATCTCCTTGTCCAGTTGTGACAGTAAAAAGACAAGTGCTGCAACCCTAGCAAGAGAAGGCATGGGGACTAGGGGCTCCGACCCCTCAGAGATGAAGGTCTGAGACAGGCCTCCTAGTAAGCTAGCATGGACAACAGAGGTGGGAGCTGATCACGAGAGGGATCTATAAGGAAAGTGGGGGAAGGAGAACATGAGTGTCCATTGCAGCCCCAAGACCAGGTGCAGTGCTCAAGGTTATAGTTCGTCTTGCCGGCCTTCCTCTTCTGTTTCCCCCGGGATTAGAGGCCACTGAACCCCCAGAGGAGCCTCCTTCCAAACAGATGAAGTGCATTCAGGCAGTGCACATGATAGGAGTAGGCCAGCAACAAATCCTGGTTTTCATGGGCAAGAAAGGTAATGGCTAAGATTGTTGGCTGCTCGCGGGAACCAGAGGCCTCAGCCTTCTGTCCCCTGTGAAGACATCAATGTACATACCTAGTGAAGAGTTTGGTAGTTGGACTTACTTCTGCTGAGTGAGGGGCATGAAGCTCTGTCCTCAGAAGAGGGACAAGGGTAGAGATACCCCTGAGGGTCCCAGGCACGAGGCTTCCTTTGGGCTGTTCCTTCAGAGAAATGGGACATTTCCAAAGCACAAAGGAGAGGATTTAAACTCATCGCAGCCACCTTGGCAGGACAGGCTGTAGCTGCTTCAGAGGAGCTCTGCCTTCAGAACAATTGGTGGATTGTGACAGTGGCCTGGTGCTTCCCTCTCCTGCCCTGCCCGCTCCATAGGCTGCCTACCAGGCCTGAGCCTCTCTCAACAGGTGCCCCTTCTCAGTCATACAAATGTGGAAAATGCTCCAGTAGAGAAGGTTCGGTCAGGTCCTAATCTAGTGTTTTGGTTGTTCAAATGATCATTTACTAAACTTCCCTAGCAAACCCCCAGAATCCCCATGGAAGGGCAGCCGGCTGTAGGATGAGGGCTGAGGGCTGCTCCTGGGAGCAGCAGAGCACAGTCAGGGTAGGAACTGGAGGAAGGTTGGGCCCAAGGCGTGGACTGCTGGCTGTGCTGGTGGTCGACATACATGCACACGTTTGTAGACTCCATGAGTGCCTCAGTGCTGACCATGGTCTCTGGTTCCTGCCCGGGGCCATACTTGCACATCTCACTCCTGAGGCCTTTGCAGGTTCTGCACTTCATTTCTTACTGACTTCACCACACCCCTAGGTTTAGGTTTCGGCTTCTGTGGTCTGTGCACTAGTTCCTCTAATCCACCCTTTTCCAGATTCCAAAACTTTGCTTTTTCTTGAGGAGCAGGGATGTCTAATTCATTCTGTTTGGCTTTCCAGTTTTCGATCTTCTTTTACTTCATTTGGTTTTTCAGGTGGCAGCTCAGAGCCCTCGTGTTCAGTCGTCCAAGTGTAATCAGAAGTTCACGGATAGATTCTCTAATGTGTCACTCCTTTTGCTCCTGGAAGAAACCCTTTGTGATCCTGCTTCTTTATTAGATGCTGCTTGTTTCCACTTGGTAATAGTTTATTAAGGACTTTTGTATCTATACTTATACATGGAATTATACTATAATTTTTCTTTCTCTTGTCTTTTTCTGACATTTTATCAAAATTTTACCAGCCCCATAAGAGAAGTTTTATATCTTGTTGATTTTTTTAAAAAATTATTTTCTCATCTCTGATTTGTATTGAAGTCTGGTAGAATGTGAGCAGGAATGTACTTCATAGAGTGAGAAGAAGGAGGGATCTGAACATGCGGAAAGTTGCAGTTACTATTTTAGAAGCCCTGCTCACCAGAGAAGGCAAACAAAACCTCAAGAGCTGACCTCTTACCATTAGACTAAGGTAAGAGATTGATTATTCAGTCATGTTCCTTAAAATCGCCTTGGAGGGGATGATGATTTGGGAGAAAGTTCAAGAAATTAAGTTTGAAAGAATTTATGCTCTTTGATGCTCAATGAGGGGCAGAGATAAAACCCTAATTATTCTAATTGCAACCAGCTGGTATCAGGGTCAGGGACACTGGGCTGACACCATCAGAGAAAGAGCTGGAGATTTATGACTAAAAATTGCAGAATGGAAGGAGGAGTGGGGACAAACTGGAGTCTCACTTCCTGCTGTGAAGGGTGGTTGAGGCCTGCGTAGTCCTGGCCCAATAGAAGGAGGCTGAGCACTGTGAAAACCACTCAGGATTTTCCCTTACCTTGTGTCAGGCCACTGGAGATGAGCAGACAGGACCCACTCAGTCTCGTGGATCTTGCAGCACAGAGCCTGCTGAGTGATGAAGACTCAATTGTACGTGCCCTGGAAGAGCTCCCTGCGGACCTCTTCCCAACACTGTCTATTGCAGCCTTTGATGGGGGACACACAAAGACCGTGACAGCAATAGTGCAGGCCTGGCCCTTCCCCTGTCTCCGTCTGGGATCCTTAAGGGATCAGTCAATAACTCAAGACCTGTTGGAAGCTGTACTAGATGGGCTGAAATTGGTTCCTACCAACACTGCTTGCCCCAGGTGACTGTAAAGATGGGGTGCTGGTAGGGGCACAGTGAGTTGAGGAGGGAGTTGGATTCAGCAATGTGGGGACCATGGATGTGCCAGAATCTCCTGGTGGTACAACCATCCTTGGGAGGTCTTGAGGCCATAGCTCAGAATCCATCGGAGAAAAAAGACCTGCTATAGTTGGGAGCTGACCATGCTACTGAGGTGTCGGGAGGGTGGTTAGGCTCCTGGGTGGTATCTCTAGACTATATAAGGGATGGGGACTGAGCAGGATGAGGGTGGATGAGGATGGAGGAAGGCACATAGAAGACATGGCAGAGGGCAGTGGGTAGGGCTGCTGACTGGCATAGAAACCCCTTCCTAGAGTCTGCTGCTGCTGATCTCATACCAGTTCTGCCATACGACCCTGAAAATCACAATCTCAGCTCTCTCCCTCATTCCCAACAGGAGATCGAAGCTGAAGGTGCTGGATTTTACCCATGATTTTGAGCGCTCCAACTGGGAGGAGTGCTCTGAGACCTCTCCTGTACCCTTCGTCATCACGCACATGCTGGAAGAGCCGGAGGCAGACCAGCTCACGCCCAGTTCCAGAGAACAGCCTCAGTGTGACCGAGAACCAGTGGAGATACACACAGACCTTTTCTTAGATGGTTTGTTCGGTTTCTTCCACCTGTCTGGGTTCCCCTCGTACATATTGCAGAGAGTCGAGAAGAGCCATGGCTGTCTGCGGCTCTGCTGTCGGACGCTGGTCATGAACCAAGTACCATTCCACAGCCTCGTAGAGATCCTGGGAGTGCTGGAGCTGGAGGCCATTCGAGAGCTGAGGCTTCATCACAGGAGTGGGTTTTGCTTCCAGTCAGATCTAATCCGGTTCTTCACCCAGGTAGGGCAGATGAGCAACCTGGGCAACCTCATCATGAGCCACATCCCCTGGGATTTCCCTGCTGACTGTTTCTCCCTGTTGAGTCCACTGGGCCACCTCCAGAAGCTCCATCTCATCTTTGGCTGTCTCTCGGGCCAGCTACATAAGATGCTCAGGTGAGTGTGTGGAAGGTCCCTCTGAAGGTCTAAAGGCCAAGGTCCTGGAACTCTCCTCTGAGCATTACTCTTTCAGAGCAGAGACCAGCCTGGACTTCTTCTTCCATGAGTTCCTGCAGAGTCATTTATGGACATAGACTTCAAAGCTGGGGTCCTGGGATTTATGTCTGAAATTGGCATCTCATCCCCTCACTC
The DNA here is from genome assembly GCF_004115265.2 of Rhinolophus ferrumequinum. NCBI lineage: Eukaryota > Metazoa > Chordata > Mammalia > Chiroptera > Rhinolophidae > Rhinolophus > Rhinolophus ferrumequinum. The sequence continues at coordinate 22,773,171 of NC_046308.1, forward strand.
ATTTTTTCATTCATTCGTTCAAGCACTTAATCCATGCCGAGCATAGAGCTAAATAAGAATGGATATAAAATTCTGAAAAAAATCCGCCAGAATCTCATCGTCCTGGAGCTTCCACAGAATAAGGTTGTTCTGTTGTTAAGGTGTTATCTGAGGGAGGCAATTGTCCCCACAACATCTAAGCCCAATTGATTTGGTCAGCTCACTCCCCTCATTTACGTCTCGTAGACTTCTCTGTGGCATGTCCTGGAACAGGGCGCTGTTCTCCTGGGTTCTGGTCTTTGGGTGAATAGGAGTCTGGGGAACCACCTTCCTAAACCTTCCTCGCGATAAAAACCTAGCCCTTACCATGTGTAGGAACTATATGTAAACTCCATTAATTCCTAAACAATGTATGGAGCATGCGTGATCACTGTGTTTACACGGCGTGTCAGGAAGCTGAGGCTAAGAGAGGTCAGTGTGCCTGATACCATGCTCTGAAAGTGGGAGAGGTCCTGCTGGGAATGGGAAAATGGTTGACTCCAAGTTCTATATTCTTAACCACTACAGAAGACTGGCTCCCGCCATATGCATCTAGACTGAGGTAGGAGTAGTACGCATTTCTCAGGTCAGATTTCTAGTCCTTTTCCAAATGTATTGGTGCTCCACCCCAGTTTCCAAGAAGTAACTATGTCTGTCTCTCCACAGCAGCCTGCAAAAACCACTGGAGACTCTGGTGATCAATGGATGTAGGCTTACTGAGAATGACATCACCTACTTGTCCCAGAGCATTCATGCCGCACGCCTGAAGGAGTTGGTGCTGTGTAGCAATAACCTGTCCGAAACAGTTCCTGGGCCCCTAGAGGTTCTGCTGGCTGAGGTGTCGGGCACCCTACAGCACCTGAACTTGAGAAGCTGCCGGTTGAAGGAAGCCCAGCTCCGAGCCCTGCTGCCTGCCCTGTGCTGCTGCTTCTGTCTCCGCTCCCTTGTCTTCTTTGACAACGTCATCTCCACGTCAGGCATCATGAACGTGCTGCAGCACTTAGCGAGGCTGAAGGAGCTGAAGCGTGTGCAGTATCCCGTCCCTGCTGAATGTGTTGTCTACTTGGACGAATACAGGTGGGAGAACCTCAACAGAGTGGAACTTGCCCGGGTGCACACCAAGTTGCAGGAAATGTTGCAAGCACTACAGCGGGCTGACATGGAGTTGACTAATTCTACCTCAATGGCCTGACTCATGAAAATGCACAGCTGACCTGATGGGGAAAAAAGAGCAGCAGTGGGTCTTGGAGCTGTGGCCATGGATTTCCTGAATGGATAGAGTGGCTTTAAAGAAAACGATCAAAACAAGAAACACTGTAATGAACACTCTAGTGGTGACTGCTATTTCTGGATAGAGCTGGAGCTCAATTATTTATGAACTCGACAGACGATGGCAAAAAAATATATATCTATACACCATACAACTGAACACTTGTTGTTCAATGCTGGGAATAAAAAGACAACCTCTGCCAGCCCTTGTCCTGCTGGTCTGTTTGCCCGAGTTCCCTTTCATTCTGCTTCATATTCCCACTTTGAACAACGAGCAATTGGGTGAATTTCTTCTCAAAACACTACGAAATAGGATAATAGAAGTGTTAATGTAAGTGTAAGGTACTCAGCACAGAGCTTTCATTCACTCATTTATTCAATAAATATTTGTTGACTTGCTGGTTTGTTCAGAAACTGCTCTCACTGGGAAATATAGAGGTAAAACATTCAAAGTTTCTGCTTTCAAAGAACTTAGCTTTGAAGGGGAGTGGGGACCACTAAACAAATCAGCAAACCAATAAGAAAGCTGAATTTAGAGGAGTGCCATGAGGGCACAGAATACCAATATGGGGAGTTACTGGAGTTGGGGGGGCGGGGGCAGGTATTCTATTTGGTGGGGAGGGGTGGGCAGGGAATCAAGGCTCCTCAGTGCACATTACCAGTGACTGACAGGTGAGTGCTGAGAAGCAGACACTGGGAGAGCTGGGGAGAGGCCTCCCAGGCAGAGAAATGACAGATTCAGTGACAAGGGATCAGAGATGGAAGATGAGGGATGTGCAAGCCCTTTGATGGTGAAACTGGAGAATCGTGTCGCATGGAGTACCCCTTTGCATAGCATCACCTGGAGAAAAAGCAACTGAGACGGAGCAAAGGTTATTAAGGTAAAGGGCAAGGTCATCAAGTAGAAACGTTTAAATTATTTTTGCTTCACAATAAATTCTGATACCTAAACGCATATCTCTTCCCCACCCTGCCCCCTCTCCTGCACTACTTCCAGAGAACTACCCTGGCTATTCTGGGTCCGTTACACTTCCTTCCATTATTTCTAATAACTTGTGGATACTTTTGTGTTTTCTTTGTCATTTTCAGTAAAGCAGTTTTTTTTACTCACTTCTGATCCTATGTCTCTGATAGAATTTTCATTCCTTATCATGTAGGCGAGGCTCTCCAACATAGTGTTGACTAGAATGAGAAGAGTGGTGGCATCCTCGTCTCATCCCTGACTTTGTAAGATATGCTTCCAACATATGCCTGTGTAGAATGATGCTTCCTCATTCGGGATGAGATTCCAATTTGTCCCCCTTTTGCTGTTTTTGTTTTTTTCCCCCTCAGTATTCTCTAAAAGTTTAGTGTAGAATTCCTCTATGAAAGTATCTGGGCATGGTGCTTCCCTTTCCCATAGGATAGTTCTTGCTAACTTTCTCTATTCTTTCTATGGAAATTAATGTAGTAAGTGTACAATTCAGTATCATTCATTATATTCACTGTGTTCTGCAGTCACAACCACTATCCATTAACCAAGCTTTCTCATCACCCCAAAGGAACGCTGTACATTTAAGCAAGAACTTCCCATTTCCCCCTCCTCTCAGAGCACTAACCTCTCATCTATTTTCTATCTCTATGCCTGTTCTAGATATTTCATATAAGTGAAACCATACAGTATGTGGTTGTTATAGGTTGAATTGTGTCCCCAAAGATATGTGGAAGTTCTAACCCCTTGTACATCAGAATTTAACCTTATTTGGAAACAGGGGCCTTGCAGAGAGAATCCAGTTAAAATGAGATTATAAGGGTGGGCCCTACTCCAATATGACTGGTGTTCTTATAAAAAGGGGAAATTACAAGACAGATAATCACAGAGGGAAGATGATGTGAAGTCCAACATCTACAAGCCAAGAAATACCATAGGCTGCCAGAGGCTAGGATAAGCCTGGAACAGATCCTTTCTTAGTGCTTTCAGAGAGCGCATGGCCTTACCAACACCACCTTGATTTCAGACTTCTGGGCACCAGAACTGTGAGAAATAAATTTCTATTGTTCTAAGCCAATCAGCTTGTGATACCTTTTAATGGCAGCCCTAGGAAACTAATATAGTGGTCTTTTGTGACTGCCTTCTTTCACTTAGCTTAATATTTTTGAGGTTCATCCATATTGTAGCAAGTATCAGAACATTCCTTTTGATGTGTGTATATATTACATTCATCTATTGATGGGCACTTGGGTTCTTTCCACCTCATGGCTAATGTGAATAACGCTGTGGTGAACAATGACATACAAATATCTGCTTGAGTCCCTATTTTCAATTATTTTGGGCATATGTCTAGAAGAGGAATTGCTGGATCATATTATAATTCTATGTTTAACTTTTTGAAGAACCGCCAAACTGTTTTCTACAGCAGCTGCACCATTTTACGTTCCCACCAACATCCAAGTGTTCCACTGTCTACGCATCTTCACCCACATTTCTAATATCCATTTTGTTTTCATGGCCATCCTAGTAGGTGTAAAGTGACATCTCATTGTGGTTTTGATTTACACTTCCCTAATGATGAATATTGAGCATTTTTTTCTCTGCTTATTGGCCACTGGTATACCTTTTTTGGAGAAATATCTATTCAAGTCCTTTGCCCATTTTTTAATTGGGTTGTTTGTTTTTTCATTGTAGAGTTGTAAGAGTTCTTTATATGTTCTGGATATTAAACGTTTATCAGATTTATAAATTGAAATATGTTTTCCCACTCTGTGGGTTGTCTTTTCAGTCTCTTGGTAGTGTCCTCTGATGCATAAAAGTTTTTAATTTTGATGAAGTCCGACCTATCTGTTTTTTCTTATGTTGCTTGTGCTCTTGGTGTCATGCATAAAAAAACCATTGCCAAACTCAAGATCATAAAGATTTGCCCCTATGTTTTTTTCTAAAAATTTTATACTTTTATTTACCTTTTTTATCCATTTTGAGTTCATTTTTGTATATGGCATACAGTAAGAGTCCAACTTCATTTTTTGCATGTGGATATCTAGTTTTCCCTACACAATTTGTTGAAGAGACTGTTCTTTCTCTATTGAATGGTCTTAACACCCTTGTTGAAAATCAATCGCCCATAGATGTGAGGGTTTATTTCTGGTCCCTCTATTGTATTCCATTGGTCTCTTACGCCAGTACCACATTATATTTATTTTTGTAGCTTTGCAGTAAGTGTTGGAGTCAGAAGTCCTCCAACTTTGTTCTTTTCCAAGATTGTTTTGGCTATTTGGAATCCCTTGAAATTCCACATGAGTTTTAGGATGGGTTTTCCGTTTCTTGCAAAAAGCACCATTGGGATTTTGATAGTGATTTATGAATTCTATAGATCATTTTGGATAGTGTATTAGTTTCCTTGGGTTGCCATTAACAAAATAGCACAAACTGAATGGCTTAAAACAACAGAAATTTATTCTTTACAATTCTGGAAGTATAAAATCAAGATGGTGGCAGGGCCATCCATGCTCCCTCCAAAATCTCTAATGTAGGATATTTCCTTGCTCTTGCACCTTCTGGCAGCCCAGGCATTCCGTGGCTTTTGGCAGCATAACTCCAGTCTTTACCTCCATCTTCACATGGCTGTCTTTCCTCTATGTCTGTCTATGTCCAAATTTTCCTTTCCTTTTCCTTTTTTTTAAAAAAATTTTTATTAAAATATAGCCAACATACAATATTACATTAGTTTCAGGTGTACACAATAGTTATTCAACATTTATATACCTAAAGAAGTGATCACCATAAATCCAGCAACTATCTGACATGGTACCATAGTATCACAATACTATTGACTATGTTTCCTGTGTTCTACATTACATCCCCATGATGTATTGGTTTTATACCTGGAAATTTGAACCTCTTATTCCCCTTCATGTTCCCCACATTTTTAAATTTTTCAATGACAGTTGGCATTCAGTATTATTTTATATTAATTTGAGGTGTACAGCATAGTCGTTAGACATTTATATAATTGAAGAAGTGATCCCCCTGACTAGTCTGGTACCCACCTGGCACTATACATAGTTATTACCATATTATTGACTAGATTTCCTATGCTTTACTTTACATCCCCAGGACTATTTTCTAATTACCAATTTGCACTTCTTAATCCCTTCCCCTTCTTCACCCATTCCCAACACCCCTCCCGTCTGGCAACCATCAAAACATTATCTGTATCTATGAGTTTGTTTCTGTTTTGTGTATTTTGTTCTTTATATTTCACATATAAGTGAAATCACATTGCATCTGTCTTTCTCTGTCTGGCATATTTCACTCAGCACAATACCCTTCAGGCCCATCCATGCGGCCACAGATGGTGAGAACAGATTCCCTTCCATGGCCGAGCAATATTCCATTGTACATATGTACCACCTACTCTTTATTCATTCATCCATCGATGGACATCCAGGCTGCCTCCACATCTTGGCCATTGTAAACAATGCTGTAATGAACACATCAATTCACATGTCCCCTCGAAATAGTGTCTTGAGTTTCTTAGGATAATTACCCAGAAGTGGGATTACTGGGTCCTCCTTTGTCACTTGTTATAGCCTTTCTTTAAAGTCTATTTTGTCTGGTATAAGTATTGCTACCACAGCTTTTGTTTCTTTCCATTTTCATGAAATATCTTTTTCCCATCTCTTTACTTTCAGTCTATGTGTGTCTTTTGATCTGAAGTGAGTCCTTTGTAGGCAGTATATGTAAAGGTCTTGTTTTCTTATCCATTCAGCCACCCAATCTTCTGATTGGAGGATTTAATCTATTTATATTTAAAGTAATTGTTAATAGATATGTAGTTATTGCCTTATTATTATTGTTGTTGTTGTTATTATTATTATTTTCTTAAAGAAGTCCCTCTAACATTCTTTGTAATACTGGTTTGGTGTTGAGGAACTCCTTTAGGTTTTTCTTGTCTGGGAAGCTCTTTATCTGTCCTTTGATTCTAAATGATAGCTTTGCTGGGTAGAGTAATCTTGGTTGTAGGTCCTTGCTTTTCATCACTTTTAATATTTCATGTCAATCCCTTCTGGCCTGCAAAGTTTCTGTTGAGAAATCAGCTGATAGTCTTATGGGAGATCCCCTGTAGGTAATAATTGCTTTTCTCTTGCTCCTTTATGATTCTCTCTTTGTCTCTAAGCTTTGGTATTTTAATTATGATATGTCTTGGTGTGGGCCTCCTTGGGTTTATCTTATTTGGACTTTCTGTACTTTCTGGGTTTGTATATCTATGTCCTTCACTGGATTAGAAGTCTTCAGTCATTATTTATTCAAATAGGTTTTCAATTCTTTGCTCTCTTTCTTCTCCTTCTGATACCCCTATGATGCAAATGTTGATACTCTTGATGTTGTCCCAGAGGCCCCTTAAACTATGCATTTTTTTTTATTCTTTTTTCTTTTTGCTGTTTTGATTGGATGTTTTCTGTTATCTTGTCTTCTAAATTGCTGGTTTGATCCTCTGCTTCATCTAATCTACTGTTGACTCCCTTTAATGTATTCTTCATTTCAGTTATTTAGTCTTTTTTTTTTTTTAAAGATTTTATTGAGGAAGGGGAAAAGGACTTTATTGGGGAACAGTGTGTACTTCCAGGTCTTTTTCCAAGTCAAGTTGTTGTCCTTTCAATCTTATTTGTGGAGGGCGCAGCTCAGCTCCTGGTCCAGTTGCCGTTGATAGTTACAGGGGGCACAGCCCACCATCCCTTGTGGGAGTCGAACCAGCAACCTTGTGGTTGAGAGCCTTCACTCCAACCAACTGAGCCATCTGGGAGCTCAGTGGCAGCTCAGCTCAAGGTGCCGTGTTCAATCTTAGTTGCAGGGGACAGAGCCCACCATCCCTTGTGGGAGTCAAGGAGTCGAAGTGGTAACCTTGTGGTTGAGAGCACACTGGCCTATGTGGGAAACGAACCGGCAGCCTTCAGCTTCAGGAGCACTGCGCTCCAACCACCTGAGCCACCAGGCCGGCCCCCAGTTATTTAGTTTTTATTTCTGACTTTTTAAAAATGTTTTCTATCTCCATTTTTATATTTCCTATCTCTTTGTTGAAGTTCTCCCTAAGATCATTGAGCATCCTTATAACCAGTGTTTGGAACTCTGTTTGAGGGGGTTTTTGATTACTGATTCTTCAATCTCCTTATATGTTATTGGTCTGTTCAAGCTTTCTCTTTCTTCTTGATTCAATCTTGGTAGGTTGTACGTTTCTAGGAATTTATCCATTTCTTCTAGGTTATTCAATTTTTTGACATATGATTGTCATGATCAATGTATTATTATGATCAGTTCATTATGATCTTTTTTATTTCTGGATCATATGTTATAATGCCTCTACGTTCATTTCTGATTTTATTTGAGTCTTCTTCTTATTTCTTTTCTTAATCTAACTAAGAGTTTGTCAATTTTGTTTACTTTTTCAAAACAACTTAGTTTTTTTGATTTTTTTCTATTGTTTTTCTACTTTCTAATTTTTTATTTCTTCAATAATCTTAATTATTTCCTTCTTTCTGCAGACTTTGGGCTTGATTTATTCTTCTGTTTCTAGTTCCTTGAGTTGTAAAGTTTGGTTGTTTGAGATCTTTTCTCTTTTTTTAATGTAGACATTCTTTGCTAAAACTTCCCTGTTAGTACGATGTTTTTTTTTCATTTGATAGGTTTTGGTAAGTTGTATTTCATTTGTGTCTGTCTCAGGGTATTATGTCTTTAATTTTTATTGGGGAATATTGGGGAGCAGTGTGTTGTTCCAGGACCCATCAGCTCCAAGTCAGGCTGTTGTTTTCAATCTAGTTGTGGAGGGCGCAGCTCACTGGCCCATGTAGGAATCAAACAGGTGACCTTGGTGTTATGAGCACTGTGCTGTAACCACTGAGCCAACTGGCCACCCCTCAGGGTATTTTTTTCAATTTCCTTTTTCACCCAGTTGTTGTTCAACAGTGTGTTTAGTGTGGAGTTTCATGTTTTCTTTCTGTTACTGATTTCTAGTTTTATCCTACTGTGGTCTGAAAGGATACTTGGTAACATTTCAGTCTTCTTAAATTTGTTAAAACTTGTTTTGTGACCTAATATGTAATATATCTTGGAAAACATTCCATGCGTATCTTATTTCAGGCTGTTATAAAAAAGCACCATAGATTGGGTGGCTTATAAACAAATTTCTCACAGCTCTGGTTCAAATTTCTCTACATCCTTGTGAATACTTGTTATCTGTCTTTCTGATTCTGGCCATCCCACTGGGTGTGAAGTAGTACTCAACGTGGTTTTTATTTGCACTTCCTTGATGACTAATGATGCTGAACATCTTTTTGTGTGCTTCTGTCTATTTGTGTATCTTATTTACAGAAAGTTACTTTATCTTTGTTGCTTGCACTTTTAGTATCATATCTAAGAAACCATTGTCTAATTGAAGGTCATGAAAATTTACCAAGAGTTTTATAGTTGTTTTTACATTTAGATCTTGATCCACTTTGAGGTAAGTTTGTATGTGATGAAGGTCCAATTTTATTTTTTTGTATCTGGATATCCAATTATCCCAACCACTTTTTCAAAAGACTACAATTATGTACTGCTTAGCAATGGAGATACATTCTGAGAAATTCATTGTTAGGCAATTTTGTTGTTGGGCGAACATCAAAGAGCACACTTACACAAACCTAAATAGCCTATTACACACCTAAGCTATATGATAGAGCCTATTGCTCCTTGGCTCCAAGTCTGTATAGCATGTTATTGTACTAACCAGCATGAGGTTAAATCAAGCACAAGAGAAAATGATGCAATCAAGAGATGCAGTAAACATGAGATATATGAGGCTGCTGCTGGTGTAACACAACATCCTGTTTTACAGTGAACTTGTTTTTTATTTAAGTAGAAAGAGTACCCTCTGAAATAACAATAAAAAGGATAGTAAATTAATAAACCAGTCACAGAGTCATGTATTATCATTACCAAGTTCTATATACTTTACATAATTAAAGTATATCATTACCAAGTACTATATACTTTACATAATTACATATGTGCTGTACTTTTCTAAGACTAGCAGTGCAGTAGGTTTGTGTACCCCAGCATCACCACAAACATGGGAGTAATATGTTGCACTATGTTTCAATGACTATGAAGTCACTAGGCAGTAGGAATTTTTAAAGTCCATTATAATCTTTTTTTTCAATTAAAATTTATTGGGGTGACAATGGTTAGTAAAATTACATAGGTTTCAAGTATACAATTCTGTAATGCCTCATCTATATATCACATTGTATGTTCACCACCCAGAGTCAGTTCTCCTTCCATCACCATATATTTTCAGGTCCATTATAATCTTACGGGATCACTGTTAACAGAAACATCCTTATGTGGCATGTGACTATATTAGAAAATCCATTAGGTTGAACTAAATGAAATTGTGTTTGGTCAAAAGTGGTCAAATATCAGCAATTTTATATTGTTCTAATATAAACATCATTAACCAAATTAGCATATGAAAGAAGATAATCATATTATCATCTCAATAGAGGTAGAAAAGGCATTTGGTAAAATTCAACATCTAGGGGCCAGCGGCTCAGGGGGTTGGAGCTCCGTGCTCCTAATTCTGAAGGCTGCCGGTTCAATTCCCACATGGGCCAGTGGGCTCTCAACCACAAGGTTGCCGGTTCAACTCCTCGAGTCCCACAAGGGATGGTGGGCTCTGTCCCCTGCAACTAAGATTGAACACGGCACCTTGAACTGAGCTGCCTCCCGGATGTCTCAGTTGGTTGGAGCGCGTCCTCTCAACCACAAGGTTGCTGGTTCGACTGCCACAAGGGATGGTGGGCTGAGTCCCCTGCAACTAGCAACGGCAACTGGACCTGGAGCTGAGCTGTGCCCTCCACAACTAAGACTGAAAGGACAACAACTTGACTTGGAAAAAAGTCCTGGAAGTACACACTGTTCCCCAATACAGTCCTGTTCCCCTTCCCCAATAAAATCTTTAAAAAAAAAATTCAACATCTAGTGAATGTAGTGAGAGAAGATGTCATTGTCCCCAAATTCATCTACAACAGATTCAATGCAATATCTATCCAAGTCCCAGTTGGCTTCTTTGCAGAGATTGACAAGTTGATCTTAAAATTCACATTGAAATCCAGAAACTCAGAATAACCAAAACAATTTTGAAAAAGAAGAACAATGATAGAAGACTCATTTCCTGTTTTCAAAGTTTACTACAAAGCTAGAGTAATCAAGACAGTATGGTGCTGGCATAAGGATAGACATATTTAGATCAGTGGATTGAATTAAGAGCAAAAAAATAAATCCTCACATTTATGATCAGTTGATTTTAAACCAGGTTGTCAGGACAATTCAATGGGAGAAATAATACTATTAAAATACATTTCTGGAATGAACCTAACCTGATCGTGACACATTGTCTTTTTAATACCCTGTTGGATTTGGTTTGCTAAAGTTTAGTTTTGGACTTTGTAGATACTTTCATTAGGTGATACACCTAATCTGTATTAGTCACCCACCATGATGGAGGGAAGGGATAAGTAGGGGTTTGGGCAAATGACTCACCTCTGCAGAGAGGACAGGTGGCTGCATTCCCATACATGTGACCTGAGAAGGCTGTGGGGACTGCAGGAGGTATCTAGTACAAGCACAGAGACAGAATTATGAATCTTGAGCTATGGGAGGCAAGCCAGGGCTGGGTAAATGTCTTGGAAAGCCTCACTCACTCGACATCACGTAAGCTATTTGTGCCTTTTTGGGTTCTGCAACTGTTTGCTTTTATTTTATTTTTCTTCTGTTTCTGATAAGATAATTTCTTCTCCTTGTTTGCACCTTTGGGCATGGGGGTAATATGTTCAGGGACTTGCCCCAGGACAAACCCCAAGCCCCTTCCCGGGGATGTTTCTCCTCTTCCTTCATTTCTCAGCAGAGCCATATCAGGGGTTCTGGATCAGCGGACAACCCTCAGCGCCTGCTCCTTCTTCAGAAGGAGCCTCTGTCTTGGGTCCTGCAGGCCCCCAGATCTTAGCAGAGACCCCAACCCTCAATTCCCTCCATCCTGGGAGGAGGGTGTCCACTCTGCACAGTAGGGCTCCACTTCCTACCCTAGGCAGGAATCCACGCTCACCCACCCTCCTGGGACAACCCTACTGAGCCCCTCTTTTCCCAGATAACACCCCCACCCCCAGGCCTGGGCATTGCCTCCACCACTGCCCTACCCCCTACCCGTACCATCCTCAAAGAAAAACACCCAGTGACAACCTCAGACCGAAGTGGTGAGTTGGATTGGACATAGGAAAAGATGGAGAAAAACTCAGGCCAGGGCGGGGAAGGACTTAAAGGGATAATCCACATGCATTTATACCCATGAATTTGACTTAAAACAAATAGACAAATTCCTTGAAAAATACAGTGTCCCAAAATGACAGAATACATAGAAAACCTAAAACGTCCTATATCTGGTAAAGAAACAGAATTTCTCAGTTTTAATTTTCCCACAGAGAAAACCCCGTGTCTCAATGGCTTCCCCCGGTTAAGTTTTCGAAGCATTTAAAGACTAATACTAACCCTCTTGAGCCAACCTCACCCCCCAGCTAGAGATGGGCAGTCTCTAGCCTCTCCTATTGCCCCAGTGAAGAGGGAAGTTTCTCTTAGTGCAGACCAGCTCCCCTCCTCGGCGCGGTGCTGATCCTCCCTGCACTCTGCCTGCAAGATGGTGCCGTGAAGGGTGGCCTGGGCAGGAGCTGGAAGACAGCTTTGGCTCCTGGGAGCATTGAAGACCCTAGGAGCCAGGAGCCAAGTCCTAGTTGCAACACCGTTCGTATCTCTCAGGAATATACCCACAGCGCCCTCTGCTGCTTTTGAGAAGATATTACAAACGCTGCCCACTGAGTTTCCAGCCATCATTCAGCCTGAATTCACTGAATCCACACTAGAGAGAGAGAGAGAGAGAGAGAGAGAGAGAGAGAGAGAGAGAGAGAGAGAGAGGCAAGCACAGGGCAAATTCAATCCTTAAGACTGAGAGAGCAACTAGCATGCTTTCTTGGGTGTTGGAAATGTTCCTTGTCTTGATCTGAGTGTGGTAATGTGGGTATTCGCATATGAATGGAATTGTCAAATGTACATTTGTGATAACTGTACTTTACTGTTTATAAGTTTTACATCAACTTTCTCTCTCTCTCTCTCTTCTTTTTTTTTTTTTGTCCATGGGATTGTGCATGAGAAATGAAGAAAAGATTGACATTTTTGGCTGTTTTCTGACCACCTGAGGGAGTCTTAGCTTAGAATCACTGTTGTATATGATTTTGATTTAAGAAAAACAGCTGCTAAGAAACTAGGAAAAGAATGATAATTTTTTGGTTGTAAATAAATAAAGTCTGAGTTCCATTAAGGAGCCTGCAGCCTAAAGAACTATCTTTCCTTATTTCTTGGGAGTATAGGCAAAATGGATATAATGGGCAAAGTAATGAATAGCTGTAGAAGCCAGAAGAGTATGAGGTAGAACTTGAAGCTTATTTGTTTCAAGCACCATTTATTGAAAAGACTTTCCTTTCTCATATTGAATTGCCTTGGTGCCTTTGTCAACAATCAATCGACATTGTATATGCCCGTCTTTCAGTGGAAGCTCTATTACATTTCCTTGATCTCTGTCTTTCTCCTTATACAAGTACCATGCTGTTTGATGACTGCATTATAGGAAGAGTTGATTTCAGGTCGTGTCTTTCAACCTTTTTCTTTTCTTTCAAGTATATAAAATAAATAAACAGACAGATAAAACAGATTTGACAAAAATTTACAAATTTAGAAGATAGGCCAGAAAAGAAAAAGAAAAAAAAGTCAACACATATATAATAGGAGATCCTGAAAAGGAAAACCAAAACAAGAAAATAGTACAAATTCAAGTACAAATGTACAGAGTCAAGAAAACTTTCCTGAAATTAGAAAAAAAAATTTTGGAAAGCTATATATTCAGAGGGAAACTATGAACCTGAGAAAATTGATCGCAATGACCAACACCAAGATTTATTCTAGTAAAACTACTAAACTTAAAAGCAAAAGAAATATCTTTGGGCCTCCAGGCCCAAAATAAAAAATCACCTACAAGGGAAAGAAAATCAGATTATCAAATTTTTTGAGAGCAACACTTTATATCAGAAAACATTAGAGTGACATATTTAAAATATTTTCGGGGAAAAAATGTGAGCCAGGGAATTTAGGTCCAGCCAAACTGATTTCCAAGTATAAAAGCCACAGATGAACTGTTATCAATACAGCATAGTCAGCCATGAAGCAAAGATACACAGGGAGCTGATATAAATATAATATGTGAGTAAAAGAAACACAAAATTGCCAGAATTGATTTACAAACCATCTTGGTAATAAGAAAGAGTACAATTTACCCAGAAGAGATATGTGTCTCACTTCCTCTGGGGTCTGGCACTCTAAATTATGCAGGCTGAACTGTGGTGTCATGAATGACAGTAATAACTAGCCTTGTCTCAGCCTGAAACCCAGCAATGGTCAGGAAGGCTGTGTTGCCCGACTTGGAGCCAGAGAACTGAGTCAAGACACCTGAGAACTGACCGTTGTTCTTGTAGATGAGGACTTTAAGGAACTGGCAGATGCTTGTACCAGTTTGGGGCACACTTGATGCTGCTGCTGCTTCAAGTGCAGAATATGGTGATTGTACCTCCCAGAGACTTAACACTGAGGCCGGCTGAGTCAGCACAAACTTGGGCCCTGAAGCCTAGAAAGATAAAGAGACTAAGAAAGCAATGAGAAGTCCTGCAGCCAGTGGTTAAGAACTTGGCTTCTAGAATCAGGCTGCCTAATTTTGGAACCCTGCTCTGCCATTTATATCTATGACATGTCTTCTTATGTGTCAAATAAGGATAATAATAATTATTATTGTTGTAATTAATAATATCTAATTCTTAGTGTTGTAATGAGAATTAAATGTGTTAATAGTAGAAAAGTGCCTAGAACAGAGTAAGCACTGTGTGGGTGTTAACTATTAACAGTGTTATCAAAACCACGGTCCAGCCTATGCGCAATCAGAGAGAAGAGAGACCTGGGAGCTCTCGGGTATCCCATCTACCACAGCCAGGTACCTGTGCAGTAAGTGAGGTGTTCCTATGAATCTAGGTCATTTGTCAACCTAAGGGTCCGTAGGAGGGCCTGACCGACAGCTCCCAGGGAGGTCTGTGTGGAGGGCTCAGCTGCTGGGCTCTTGGGACAGAGAGCATCAGCGGAGCCAGGAACCCTCTTGAGACCCTCAGGCCTCCAGAGATGACCACTCAGCGCCCCCTGCTGGGCCCAGGCTTCAGGTCCTTTCTCCTGCTCTTCAGAACGAACCCCCCGGAGCTGGGTTAAATGAGCGATGGGGTTGCCTTTTTACCAGTTGGTCGAACCGCTCAGATCCAACCTTAGCCCTGGCCGCTATAAGTGGGGGCTGTGTGGAGAACAGACCGTAGGGCAGCAGGGTGGAGGCCAGGGGGGGTAGATGTGGCTTGGATCAATGTGGTGGCAGCCGAGGCAGGGACGACTGATTGGGTCTCAAATACGTTTTGAAGACAGTGATACATAATGAATGAGAGAGGAATCCGGGATGCCTTCAAAGCATTGGGTTTGAGCAATCAGGAAGATGAAGTTGGAGATGGAGAGTCCGCCAAGGAGTGAGTGAGTCAGTTGGTTTGAAATCATAAGTTCTATTTTGAAAGTGAAATCTCACTATGATTCTTATTTTTTGGTATTGCCCAACTTTAGTTTGACCATAGAACTTTTCTTTTTCCAGAGTATTTATCAGGGCTAGTATTCCAATAGAGGCAAGTTGGGAAGAGTGTCTACAGGGCTCAAAGGAAATGTGTGTACGCTTGTAAAAGATATTAAAATATGGTCATAAAAATTATTTAAAACGTCTATATCCCTAATGCTTTATCACAAAAAAATACTTTTATTTTTCCAATTCATCTTACAGATATAATTTACACAGTTCATTCATTCATTCCACAAATGTTTGTAGCATTGAAAGAAGCCTGCTATACACACATCTGTAGTTTTAATTATTTTAATGATTAACTATATATATTTTCATGCTTATCATCCAGTTTTTTCATAATCATTATAATGATCATTGTCAATATTGCCTCCCCGCGGGCAGAATGGGGACTACCTGCAGATTGTGGTTTGCAAAACGACTTGGGGCTGCGCTGCCGGAACGTGCAAGCCACGGAACCCATGGAGGGAGACGTGCGGGTGCCGGAGAGCAGGCAGTCGCAGGGACGCCAGCGGCTGCTGGACCCGGAAGTAGCGGTTGCCTGTGGCCGCTCTGAGAGCCGGAGCCGTAACCGGAACCGCGGCGGAGCTGCGGGTGAGAGGCAGGCGGCGGGTGCCGCGCGCAGGGCTCAGGGATGTGGGAAGGGAGCCCTTTTCTCGGGCATGTGTCCCGAATGCTGGCCGGGCACCGAGGGTCCCGGGACTGGCTCTTTGCGTTCTTGCTACCTCCTCCCTCCTTGTGGTGGTTCAGGGAGGTGGTGATAGGCCAGCGCTTAGCCAGTTGTCTGGAAAGAGCAGATGCTGTAGTTAATACCCTTCTCCATCGAACCTGCTCGCAGTTCTTTGAGATGGGGTCTGTTGTCCGAATCTGTTGTCACAGGTAGGGAAACTGAGGCTCAAGGAGGCCGTGCAGCGGTCGGGCCAGGATTGGGCTCAGGTCGGCGAGGCTCCAGGTCAAGGTAGGTTCCACTCGCAACTGCCTGGGCTCCAGCTCAGGGAGTCTTGAGGGTGCCCGGGCGTTTCTCTGAGTTGTTGATGTAGATGAGGGAGGGTATTTTTGTGAACAAATTAACTAGAATCCAGGGGCGGTAATTTCTCAAAGATGCAAAAAAAAAAAAAAATGGCTTTGTCTTGTCTCCTTACTGCCCAACCTTTGGGAACCAGAAGTCAGGCCAACGTGGACGTGATAGCCATTGAGCCCTGGGGTTCCTAGAGCCTTTGCAAAGAACGGTCATCTGATACTAGTCTGAACTCCAATTTACTCATAGTTTAAAAAATTACGACGCAGGCCTTGTAGGGTTGATGGCGAGATTAAATAGTGTTTATAGCAATAGCATTCCTCATACAGAGGAGGAGCTTAAGAAACGGTTTTCTTTCCCTCTTTTCCTGACTCCATGGGTATTTGATGAAGTTACTAAGGTGGGAAATCCTAGGGCTCTAAATGCTGTTCAGACCACTGCTCGGCCTCCACTCCTAAGCTAAATCCTCTTGTTCATAAGACACTGACGTGAAAAGACTTTATCTACAGTGTGTCCCAGAGGACACATACCATTGTGGTATTGCTGGTGAGAGTTGACAAG
Source organism: Rhinolophus ferrumequinum (assembly GCF_004115265.2). Classification (NCBI taxonomy): domain Eukaryota; kingdom Metazoa; phylum Chordata; class Mammalia; order Chiroptera; family Rhinolophidae; genus Rhinolophus; species Rhinolophus ferrumequinum. Next base: position 22,789,800 of record NC_046308.1, read on the forward strand.
GTAGTAACAGACTGATCTGCTGCTCCTTTTCACTTTCAGCCCTCCTAATTACAGTCCCCAATTTGGAGTGTTTGCTATCAACACCCCCTTAGCACTTGCTAATCTCCCTTTCTGAAATAAGAGGACAAACTTCAGTCTCAGAGCTTTGGCAGGCAACAAGATCAAACTTGGTAAACCACATAGGTTACCGGAAAGAAACTTGTTCTGGCCATTGATTACAGGCTTTCAGTGCCTATGAGGCTGTAAAATGTCCCCTTTTTATATATATTTAAACTTTTTTAAAAAGCAAATCTTAAGTGAATAATAATGTTGGTAAGGCACAAGCATTAAGATGGTATATAAATAAGGTTTGCAAACGGTTGCCTTCAGCTTTTGTTCTCATTGACTTCCATTTGAAATTGGAGATGTGCCTTAATGAAAAAAATGGGGACACCCTAAGATTAATCAGAAGATTAAAACAAAACAACAAAAAACATGTACCCAGCTGGAAGAAGGAAACATGAGTTCCCCCCTCAATTCAACCAATTCCCTGGGTTACCTTTGGAAAATGCTTTCTTTGAGTCTTAAATTTGTTTTTCATCCTTGAGATAGTGGTATCATCAACCAAGGCCCTTTCCCCAGGATTCCATGATTCCGTATCCTTAAATGAAATGATATTTTTTCCCTAATAAAACAGAACATTACAAAGTACTCATGCTCAGAACATTACAAAGTACTCATGCAGTACGGAGGTATAAACTGTTGAATTAGAACCTGTGATTCTTGAGAGCCAGACGGCTGAAGAGAGGCACGTATCGTCGGTGAGTTAGCATCTGCACAGCCTGACAGGTGGACAGGTGATCTGAAATTGGGACTAATGCTGATGGGCCTTTGTGTGACTGTCCAGTTGTATCCCTAGCCCTGGATCAATGAGGCCATCCCTTTGAAATTGCTAGGACAAATTGCTTCTCTGTAAAGGGATCTTTAGAGAAGAATCTTAATGATTTACTGAAAAGGTGCTTAGGATCCATAGGTATAAAGGGGAATAGTGGAGATGTAAGATTTCTAGAAACTTGGACACCATGGAAAAAAACATCGAGAAGGAGAAGTATTTACAACACTCTTACAAATTTAAAGTCAGTTTTTAAATTTTAGACATCTAAAAGAGTATTTTTATTCACTTTGCAGATTGAATTACTCATATTTTCAGTCATTCATTCAATCAGTATTTGCTCATGGTCTACTACTTACCATCAGAGTAAATAAAACCCCTATTCTCCTGGAGCTTATTTAAATTCTAAGAAGTGTAAGACAAAACAAACAAGTAAGTAGATGGAGACTGTCAGGTATAGTGGTGATTGCTCCAGGGATGTAAAGCAGGGCCGCTGCTCTATGCGGGGTGCTCACAGAGGCAGTACAGGATGAAGGCTTAGTGCATGGGTTGTAGAACAAACAGGCCCGGGTTTGTATTCAAGTCCTGCCACTTGAGCTCGGGTCTCTCTGACCCCACAGTTCCAAATGTGGGGCAGCACAGTTGTAGCACCCCCAAACGAGGAGACTGGCAGCACTGCCAGTGCCTGGCATGTCGTCACTACACTATAATTGCTGGCTACTCTTGTGACACAGAAGTGAGAAAACCTGAGGAAGTGTTTTAGGATAGAACCTTTTAACAGATCTGGAAGGGATGGAAAAGTCAGACTCCCTCTCAGAGCAATCTCCCTTTGCTGCCAGTTTCCCCCTCTGACCTCTGGCTTCTCTGGGTGGGGAAGGGGCGCCTCTGGGTTGCCTTGAAGCCTCACTTTTGGGTCTCTGACTTTGGTAGAACTGAAACCTCCCCAGGATGGAGAGCAGAGGCCACATAAGGACAGTCTTAGTTGTTCATTCATTCATTCAGCAAGCATTCAGTGCTGCTGGGTGTCACATAATACAACAAAACTAGATGCCATCCATCGGGTGGGGTGATGGGTGGGGAGACACAGCAGTGATGCCAGGCGTGGTTTTCAGGGAGGGGTGGGGGCGTCAGAGCCAGTAGAATCTGGGGGAGAGTGACCTAGGTGGAGGCCTGAGGACAGGAACAACCAGGGACACACAGGAAGGGAGGAGGTGCTGTTTGGGAGGATGGCAGTGAGGGCGCACAGCAGGGCAGTGGGCGGTGCAGCCTGGGTGATGGTCGGGTCAGTGAGCTCCTCTGCACACTGTCCGGGCGGTCATTCCAGGAGTTCTAGGCTTTCTGTTTCTGAGGTGGTGGTTTATTTAGGAGGAGCATCCAAGAACTTATTTTGAGGGAAAAAGCAAACTAATGTTATACTCGGGGCAGCTTTCTCATAAAGAATATTGATTTCACTGAGGTCGTCCAGTGTCTTGCGACAAGGGACGGGGTTGGCAGCCCAAGGCAGGCCCTGGGCCACTTCCCCTGGACAGTGTGAAGAGTGACAGAAGCCCCTGCAGAGAAGATGATTTCCTTGGCATCCTTTCTGAAGGCTGCCCTTTCCAGCCCTTCGTTATTTTTCTGGTTTTATTTTATTTTGTCTTTAGTTTTGAATCCGTAGTCAGTTCTTTTGACCAATCATGTTTGTCCACAGCACTAAATGTAAAAGGTGCAGGAGGCAATGTGGGGAGCAGGAAGACCTCCCAGCCCCAACCTTCAGGCCCTGACCCCACCCTGTCCCCAAGCGAATGCTTTGACCATTTGTTTTCTGAAATGTGTGTGTCCCCACAGATGGCAGCACTCTGCATACACCATAACGTGCCCAACTTTCTTCATGTCATTTCTCGGTGACCTGATCCGTATTGTTTGCTCCTTTCTCGCTGCATCCTGGTGCATCCTTTCTCGCTGCTGCCTGGTGCTCCATGGTACAGATACACCATAGTTTTAGTTAACAATTCCCTGTGGACCTACACTAGATTGTTTCTAATTTTCTATTATGAATAATACTGCTGCAGAGAATTCCCCAGCAGTGTGTTTCATCACAGATGCCTCCATGTCCTGCCTCGGGGAATTGGTGTCCACATGACAACCTTGCCAGTGCCTGATCTTGCTTCCGTGGCCTCCTCTCCCACTGTGACCTTGCCCACGCCCACCAGGCCCCACACCACTGCCTGAGCCCCATCAAGCTCCTTGCCTTCCCACCTTGCTCCCGTTGACTCCCAGTAGCAGGACCCTCTAGCGCACACTCTATGTGGACCCTCCCCATGTCCCCTCTCCCTCATACTCGCCTGGCAGATCCATCCCTGCTAAATCCAACTGTCCCCTGCTGTCAGCCTGTCCCAGCGCCACATCCTCTCCTCTCCATGCTCACATCCGAGAGCAGCCCTTGCTCACCTGCACCTTCTCTTTTCACTCTACTGGACCAGTCTCATCCACGTACAAACATGCTGGCTTATCTTCCATCTTAAACAAAATGAAACAGTGCACTGTTCCCCTCGCCTTCTCCCAGACTTTCTTGAGTTCACTTCACACAGGGTTCGCCTTTGTCACTGTATCAAACAACACCCATCAAGGTCACCAGGTACCTTCAAATTGCCAGACCTGTGGTCATGTCTCAGCTGTCCCCTTGCCAGGCCTGCCAGTAGCCTTTGACAGCAATGGCTCCCCCTGAAGTGCCTTTTCCCTTGGCTTTCAGGACCACGCCTCTCCTGACTCACCACATCCCTTTACCCCTGTCTGGACTCCTTTCCCACCGCACTCCCTGCACATGCCACCGCCGCCACCGCCGCCTCCTCTGTTTAACGGGCAGCTCACACTCAACACGCCTGAAACATGGCACCCCAGCCGGAACCACTCCTTCCTCAATAATTGCTATCTCAGCAAATGCGAATCCCATCCTTTAGTTGCCTAAGCCAAAGCCTTGACATTCTTGACTTGCCTCGCTTTCCCCCTTCTCAGTCCTGTTGGCTCTGCCTTCAGAATCTGCCCAAACTCCGAATTCCCCTCTCTACCTCTGCTGCTGCCCCTCAGACCCCGGTCACTCCCTTCTGCTGGGCAGCCAGAGGGGTCCCTTTAACACTTGAAGTCATATCATCCTGCTCCTGCACTGCCTCCCAGCGCCCTCAGAGCAAACCCACAGCCCAAGCCGGAGGCCTGCATTCTTCACACCTGCCTCGTCTCAACACCCCCAGGCTCCTGGCTGGCCCTCGACCCTGCCCTGGTCCTTCGGCTGGACTCTTCTCCCAGACACAGCGTGTCTCACTCCCGCCTTGTACCTCCCTGCCCTGCACTGGTTTGCCTCATGTGGCACATTAGGCGTGCATCCCAGAGGACAGGCCTGGGGTTGCCCAGTGCTGGGTTCCCTGCACCCAGGCCTGGGCCGAGCACGTTGCAGGTGCTCAGTAAATACCTGTCGGATAATTGAATTCATTCCTGGAAGTGCAGTTACTAAGGATGAGTACTTATAGTTTGAGAGAGATCGTCAAATCACTCCACGTAGAGGTTGCTCTGGCTGAACTTCCATCACCTACGTTTGTTTGCCTGTCCCCGCACTCTCACCCACGCATGTGCTCACACCTGCCATCTTTGCTGGTGAGATAAGCACAAGCTCATTCTAGCTCTGATTTGCTTTGATGGGTCTTGTTGGACATCATATCACAAAGGGCTTATTTCCTCATACAGGCAACTCCTAAAAATAAGAAAACAGCAACCCCGTTGACAAAAAATGGGTAAAAAGTATGAATTGACAGTTCACAGGAAAGGAAACCAAATGCTTTTAAACGTGAACGTGAAGAGGTGTGCTTCTGAGTTTCAAAATACTTAGTTTTTCTTTTTTTTATACTGAAGTTCATGTTTTCTAGTTTCATTTTTTTTTTTTTTTTTTTTTTACTTCATCTTAGCTAGATCTGGAATCTGTTTAGGTGGAAATTATAAAGTAAGCCTAACTTTATTTTTCTTCCCAGAAGATTGCCCAGTTATCTCAATACCAGTCTTTTTTTATATACAGTGTTATATTTATCAATGTCATTGTGATATTTATAATGATTAAAAACACGGAAAGGATTCCTATGTCTTTTACTCGGCCAACAGGTATTAAATGTCCTGTATCAAGACAGAACTAGCTGTTGCAATTACCAACAGTGACTCAGACAGCAAGCCCCTCATGTGCGCGGGGAGAGGCGGCAGTAACTAACTGTGGCATGACGCGCAGCGGGTGTAAGGTACCGGGACAGGAGGAAATGGTTCATCCTGCCAATGGGTGTTGGGAGAGCTCCTTAAGGAAGAGTCAGCACTTGACCTGGGCCTTCGGACAGTTGAGCACCATGCTCCAGGCTTGGAGGAATATTTCAAGCAAAAAGAACAGAACCTTGAAAATATGGTTTTTTTCTTTAGATAATGGTGTCTAATTTAATTGGCCAGAGCACAGCCTGGAAAACAAAAGGTGGGGGAGAGCAAGTGGCAAGATAGATTGGAACCTGTTGTGAAGGGCCTCAGGGGCTCTGCTGGGGTCTGGAGCCTCTGACCAGTTGGTCTCAGGTCCAGTTGTGGGTCAGCAGGACTGGGGGAGCCTGGCCTGGGCACCTACATTTTGAAAGCATCCTAGGTCTCAACCCAGGTAGAGGTGTCACCCGTGGAGTACACAGAACTGCAGCATGGGCGGAAGGCCAGGCATCCGCCTTGCCCTGGCCCATCGGCCAACGTTCAAAGGCCCCAACGTATTCCTAACATGGATTTGGGGACAAAACTGAACTGCGGTCACGGGGTCACCTCAGCTTCTCCCAAGTGATGCCGAATTGCCCATGTCATCTCTGAGCCAGATCAGTTTCCTGGGCAGTTGTTTGTCAGTAGTCTTCAAGTTTCCCTAATTTTTCTTTTACTTGCCTAGGGTTTTTTATTTTGTTTTGTTTTGTTTGTTTGTTTTTTATTGGGGAACAGTGTTTCTCCAGGACCCATCAGCTCCAAGTCAAGTCATCGTCCTTCAATCTAGTTGTGGAGGGCACAGCCCAGCTCCAAGTCCAGTCGCCGTTTTCAATCTTTAGTTGCAGGGTGCACAGCGCACCATCCCATGTGGGAATTGAACCAGCAACCTTGTTGTTGGGAGCTTGCGCTCTAACCAACTGAGCCATCCGGCCGCCCTGTTTTGTTTTGTTTTGTTTTTTAAGTGAGTTTCCTTGTTAACAAGTGGCATAGGTCCCACTGGAAGCATTGCTGCTTCCTGCATGTCTTTTCTTCTCTTTAGGAGTCAGCATTGACAGTACTGTTGAGCTGCGGAAGGGCCGTTCCTAAACTTCATTGCTCTTTCCTGAAACTGGAGCCTGAAGGGCCAAGGGCCCTACAAGCCTTAAGACAAGATGAAGACTGTGCTCATGGTTGCAGAAAAGCCGTCTTTGGCCCAGTCCATTGCCAAAATCCTTTCTCGAGGTAGGGAAACACCAACTTGGCGTCTCTCTGGCTTTGATCTATGAGCATGGTCATTCCGAAGTTACACATTATTTCTTTCTTATTCCGAAGCCCGCTGGAGCAGACTTGGTTCAGGACAACAGGTGTTCATGAAACACCTCAGTATTGGTCACTGCAGACGCATTCACTGCCACAGCCAGCGTGAGCCAGGGCTGGGGCTCCCAGAAGACACAGGCATAGTGGCAGATGCGGACAGGCCAATGTGAGAGAGCCATGTGGGTCGGGGTTGTTGGTCGCAAGCAACAGAAACCAGCCCCGGGACCTTACACGGAAAGGGAACCCCCTGGAAGGAGGAAGACACAGCCAGGACCCCACCCCGGTCTCAGTCTGACGAGGCCGTGTCATGGGACGCTCGCCACTGCCCTGAACCTGCCGCAGCTCCCATGCCTGTGTTACGCCAGAGCAGCCACCAGGCTGAGCCTTGGCTATGGCCCTCCTGGAACACCAGGTGCTGGGAAAGGGAACATCTGCCCCCACCCCCCAGTACTGGGGTGGTCGGTGGGGTGCTGCTTCCCTTCCTGCCTCTGAATTCCTTCCAAATAGGAAGGGTGTTTGGGTCCTGGGGACCCAGAAATGGCAGGCGTCCACCTTGCCTCCCCCCTGCTTGGTCCCGTGGCTAAAGGAGAAGGAGACCCTGAGACAGTGGGATGAGAAGTCGTGGCCCAAAGGGAAGGGGAGACCCCAGAATGCCCCATACTCAGAGGCCAAGAAAGTTTAGCTCAGGGGGTGTTAGTGGGGAGCATGAGGAGACACCATGGAATTCAATAACTGAGAGGTCCCTGGGAACCTCTGAGTAAAGTTTGAGAGAAGCAAAGCAGAAATCGAAAGCGTGAACACAGAAATGCAGAGAATGAGCCCAAGAGTGTCTTCCCTTGCGAGTCCAGAGGAGGGCGCTCCAGGCGCCCAGCCAAGCCGAGGCTGCGTGGCACGCACCTGTGCTCATTGGTTACTGATGGTGTTTTCCCTGAGAACCGGGGGACCTCTCAGCACCTGGTAGTTCGCTGCAGTGGCCTGAGGAACGTTATCACTGACTGCTCTGGGGTAGGGGGACTCCGGCCCTCCGAGAGGCAGCGCTGGGGACCCGGGCCTCTGCGGCGGCTGCAGCTCGCTGATGCAGGCATCCCTGTGCTTCTCCGCAGGGAGCATGTCCTCACACAAAGGGCTGAATGGGACCTGCTCAGTGCACGAGTACACCGGAACCTTCGCGGGCCAGCCAGTCCGCTTCAAGATGACCTCCGTCTGTGGTCATGTGATGACCCTGGACTTCCTGGGTGAGCCCCCCACCCACCCTCTATCCCGCTGAGGGAACCCTGCACCAGGCTGCCCAGGGTCCAGTTGGAGCCAGGAGAAGGCTCTGGGCAGAGAAGTCCACAACCCATGAGTCCTGAGGCCCGCACATTGTGGAACGATGACCTAAGGTCTCTGGGTGAGGCACCCAGAACTCAGGCTCTAGAGCTCAGCACCTATGGGTCCCCATTCCAGTGGCACCCTTAGTCGCTGCATGCCCTATGCACCTTTGCAGACTGGAAACGGTGGTGTTCACTTCAGGGGGGCCTGGCCTGAGCAGGCGTTGGGGAGAAGGCTCTGCTCCTCCTGTGTCACTGCTGTCCACGGGTCACTCAGTGGCTGTCATTGTCATCCTTGTGTTGTTGTTCATCCCCTCGGGGTGGCCAACATTGGTGATGCCCGGGGGCAAGGTGCAGGGCCGTGTGGTTGTCAGGAGTCCAGCCCTGGCTCTGACCCACACTCCACCGCTCGCAGGCTGGGCCTGGGACACTCACTGAACCTCCAGGAATTTCTGCTCCTCCTGTGTGAAATGGGTCTTATGACAGTGCCCTCTACTTCCCAGGACGGTCTGTGGACACAGTGTGACAGTGAAGGTAGCGTGCTTAGCACAGGGCCGGGCACACAGCAAAGCCTCAGTACTTCTTGCTACTCAGTGACAGCAGTGACACCAAGTCAGTTGTGTGGCTGAGCATTCAGACCCTGAGCTTTACCACCAGCCAGCATGTGGGGAGCCAGGATTTGAACTTGGCTCTATCTGACACATTCTCCCAGGCTGCAAGAAATGGGGCCTAAAAGAAAGCCAGAGCATTGAACATACGAGCACTGAGCCCCGAGTAGAGAAGTAGGTAGATGTCCCCGGCATGAGGCCCAAACAAATTGATTCTCCAGGGGCGTCAGCTGAGCACCTGTCATGTGCCCGGTCAGGTGCTGGGTGGGGCCAGAGGGTTACAGAATCCGGGCTAGAAGAGCAGATGAAGCATGAGTGACATGATTCAGTGCTTTGACAAAGTGAGCCGGCCCAGGAGTGTTGCTTCCAGCTGCAGGGACCATCCTGGAAGTGAGGCGGGAGCGGCTGCCCTGCCCAGTGGTGGCTCCCGTGGGTGGCTGAGGTGTGATGTCAGCTCAGCAGCCAGGAGGGGAAAACTGCTGAAGGCAGGCTCTGCCTCCACTGTCAGGGTAACCCTGGGCCAATTGTTCTCCCCATTTGTGAGACCACTGTCTTCCTGGGGTTATGATGGTCTTGGAGGCCAGGCTCTGAAGTGTGATTCAGATGTCACTGTGCCGGTGGTTTCTAGGAAAGTACAACAAATGGGACAAGGTGGACCCTGCAGAGCTGTTCAGCCAAGCGCCGACAGAGAAGAAGGAAGCTAACCCCAAGTTGAACATGGTGAAGTTCCTGCAGGTGTGTGGCGCGCTGGCACGCAGGGAGGCCTTTCCCCTGGCTCCCTGCCCCTGCCCTGCGCAAGGAGGTATTTGCCCCCAGCCCTAAGCTGGCCTCACAGTCCTTTTTGTGAGTGGCCCCTGCTGTCCCATGAGGCATCTTTCAGGCTTGCTCCTCCCCTCACTACACAGTGGGCCACCCGAATTCTGCTTTTAAGATTGTTTGGTGGTGGGGGTGCTTTTTCTCATTTTGAAACAAATGTATACACATTATGAAAAATTAGAATATATGCATAAGTAGAAAGAAGAAAATATTAAGATTACGTGAAAACCGCTATTAACGGTTAGGGTTATTTCATTTCAGTCCTTTTTCTGTGCCGTTTTGGGGGTTAAGATCTTACTGCATTTTTAACATTTTTTGCTCCACAAAACAACAGTCCTGAACTAAATTCCTTTCTGAGTGGCTAAGCCAGTCTAACTAGCTAGCTCTTCTGCCCGCCTGTGCCCCCCCCACCAGTTTCCTAAACAGCTGGGGGAGGGGCGGGTCTGCTTGGGAGTCACGTGGGAGGCCATGGGTGGGCACTTAGGAGGCGCTGTGACAGGTGCGAGTCCCTGTGTGTGGTGTGGCAGGTGGAAGGCAGAGGCTGTGACTACGTCGTGCTGTGGCTGGACTGCGACAAGGAAGGGGAGAACATCTGCTTCGAGGTGAGGCTGGGCCCCACGTGGCCCCCACTTCCGGCCTTCCTACCACCTGCCCCACCATTCCTGGGGCCGAAGGAGGGAATCAGCTACACCGGCTCCAAATGCCTTTTGTTCTCCTTTGTTTTGGAAATTCTCTAGACACTGTACTATGCTCTACTAAAGGTGATGGAGTGTTCTTTCACCTGCTGGGGGCACGCTGTGTGAGCAAAGGTAAAGAGGGCAGAATTTGCCAGATGGACTCAGGTTTCAGAATGGGGCTCTCGAGGAGAGTGTTGCTGTTTAGCGTCCCAGCCCACTCAGCACCTTTCAGGGACCTTAGATTGATGCCGCTGACACCTGGCGCTCTTCCTCACTCCTTTCACATGCCTCATGCTTCTCATCTCCCGCCTTCACACGCCCTCTCCCCACCCAGGATGCCCTCCCACGGCTGCCTCAGCCGTGGTGCGCTAGCACAGGTATCACCTTGTGCCCCTCAGGCTGTGACTCTGTACAGGTCATCCTCCTGCCTCTGCATCCCTAGCTCTCACCAGGGCCTGGCACACCTCGGGGCTCAGGAATTGCTTCCAGCGCAGGAGGGAACACGGGGTACCCCACTCCAGCACAGCACCCTCAGCAAACTTAATCACACCGTCTCTTCCTAGACAACCCTCTCCTGTCCCCTCCCCTGCAGGGCTGTTCCTCCCTAGGGGGCCTTTGCAGCTGGTGGTGAAGAACAGTGGCAGCTCACAGGGCTTTCTCCCTTCAGAAACGAAGCCACTTCTTCCCTGTAAAGAAGCTGCATGGCCAGGCTCCAGCGTGACTCCCCTCCCACTGCACGGCCTTCTTAGTGAGTCTGGCTCCAGGACGCCCATTGTGTTTTAGCCCTGAGCTGCCCAAGCCCCCCAGAGTGGGGGTCACCCGTGACCTTCTCACTGCTGCCCTTTGCCTTTTCCTCTTCATTCTTTTCCCCTGTCTTTTTTTCCGGTCTCTTAGAAGTTCTACCCCTCCCGCTTGTCTTGAAGAAGGGGAAATGTGTCCAGTGGGGGGAAGTGGGGGCTCAGTGCCTAGTGTCCGTGGCAGTGTCATTTCCTGGTTTGGTGGGGATGGGAGCAGAAGATAAGAGAGAAGGTGGCGACCTGCAGGACGGTAGTGAGAAGGCGGTATTTGAAGCCATGTGGCAAAAGTATGTGGAAAGACTGAGGCTTCTGGAAGGGGAGGGAGACAGAGGAGGGTCTTGTAAGAGTGGAGAGAATCGCACACAGCACGGAGGCTCAGCTCTGGAGAGGAGTCAGGCCCCTGGTGGGGTGTGGAGCGGAGGCAGACCCCTTGCAGGTGGTCACAGCCTGCCGCCTCCCCCAGGTCCTGGACGCTGTGCTGCCCGTCATGACGCCTGCACACGGTGGCGAGAAGACAGTGTTCCGGGCTAAGTTCAGCTCCATCACAGACACAGACATCTGCAACGCCATGGCCCGCCTGGGCGAGCCCGACCACGACGAGGCGCTCTCGGTGGACGCCCGGCAGGAGCTGGACCTGCGCATCGGCTGCGCCTTCACCAGGTGCTGGCCGCCCTCCCTTTGGCCAGAGCCCCTGCCCTTGCTGGCCCCCATCCGTGGCCCCTGGGCCTGATCAGCACCCTGCAATTGTCAATATTTTGAAAACCGTCTATTCAGCTAGAATAGACCACACAAGCTACCACTTGAAAAACTGTTCGTCCGCACTGTGGGTCTCAAGGAGAGGGCGGAGGGGATGGAATACAATGGAAGTGCTTCCTGGCCCAGGATGGACGGAAACTTTGCTCTCAGAAGGCTTTCTGTGTCACGGGCACACACACCCTCCCTGACCTCCGTGCTGAGCGCATCCGCCTTAGCACCTCTCTGCACCCACCAGCTAGCCTGTCCTGGACTCCCAGGGGCGGTTAACGATGTGTCTTGAGCAAATGGATGACTGAAATATCCTTCTCTCCTCCCACCCTTCCCCCACCCCTCCTTGTAGGTTTCAGACTAAGTACTTCCAGGGGAAATACGGCGATTTAGACAGCTCCCTCATCTCCTTTGGGCCGTGTCAAACCCCCACCCTGGGATTCTGCGTGGAGAGACATGACAAAATCCAGTCCTTCAAACCAGAGACCTACTGGGTGCTGCAGGCCAAGGTTTACTTTCCTTCCTCTGTTCCCTCTGGGTCTTCCAGGTTTGGCTGTGGATTCTGAGAGTTTCTCATCAGCGTAGTCCTGCAGGCCCTTTAGGCTGAGGGCATAAGTGTGGACAGCAGTACAGATGAGGGAGGCCAGAGAGGGGTGTGCAGGGTGTCCAGGAAAGGAACCCCAGCCTTCATGGAGAGGCAGGATAGGGCTCGACCTGGATGCATTGAATTTGGGTAAACGGGAAGGAACTCAGCTTTCGTAGTGTGGGGTGAGGTTACCCCTCAGGGCCGTCAGCTGCCATGGTCACATCCAAGGGCTGACTTTCAAACTGTAAGGTCTTATAATACCTTCTCCAAGTAAAAGTCTCCATGGAAGATTCTCGTAAGATTTAGAACATAATGCAGAGCTGCTGCATTTGACATGGAGCGTGGGGCCTCTGGATGGGGCCATACCCAGTGCTGGCCGTGGGTTAGGTAGTGGGCAGGGAGGGCATGAGAGGTGGCGGTTCTGATGCTCCTTAAGGACACATCAGCCTCGGCTTTGGGCTCCCCTCGTGAGACCATCTGCCTGGTCTCGGGGAGGCCGCTGTCAGAGCAGTCTTCCCCTGGAGAGGGGCTGCATATCTGCCTCTGCTGTCTGCGCACACCTGCACACGTACAGCTGCAAGACTTTAGAGCTGCCAGGCAAGGACCAGCTTCCTCCACCCCAGTTCTCATCCTTATCACTGGGCTTGCCTGGGTACTTTTTCTCCCATGTTCTCCTTTTGTCCTTCTTCCCACAGGTTAATGTCGATAAAGACAGATCTCTCCTTTTGGACTGGGACCGAGTGCGCGTGTTCGACCGGGAGATTGCACAGATGTTTTTAAACATGACCAAGCTAGAGAAGGAAGCCCAGGTGGGCCTGCTGCACCCACGATCTGTCACTGTTGCGTGGGTGGGAGTAGGTTTGGGAAGCCTCTTGCTAGAGGAATAGCTTTTGACTTAGGGTCACATCTTTCTCCCCCTTTCTGAAACACAGACGTGTTTTGGAAAGAAGAATAGCTACTCACGCAAATACTACTGAGATAGTTCTGCCCACCACCACACTGCCGTGGGCTGCATACCTGCTCTGTCCCCGGCACCGCCCCACTCCTGTGACCTGCCAGGCCCCTTCCATGCTCCCCTTTCCACAGGACCCCCTGCATGAACCTGCCCAGTCACCCAGCTAGCACAGATGCGTCTGGGATCCAAACTTCAGTCAACTTTCCTGGCCTTTCTGGTGCCGTATTTCTTGCTTAGGGTTTTATGACTTGGAAAGACTTGCTGCTCAGCCATTAGAAAGAAAGTGATACCGCCTGGCAAGGAGCTGGATGCCTTAGGTGGGGACAGGTCCCAGGCCATCACAGCAAATGCCCTGCAGCTGTGACAGCTCCTAGAGCCACTGAGACACCTTCTCTTTTCCTTTTCAAGCCTTCCTTGGGTGCCCTCTTGCCCACCCGTGCACTTGACTCAGGTTTCCAGAATTTTTTCTAAAATCGCTTCATGCTTTTGTCTTTGATCTGTTCCTACTGAGACACCATCACTGCTGTCTTCAGCTCTCACACTAGGGACCCCAGTTTCCATGGCTGCACGTACACAATTTGGCCTCAGTGTTCACCCCTCCTTTGTCTGTCTGGAGTTCAGAAGGCCCTGCCGTGGCCAGGTCTACATGGTATTGGCAGGGACAAGGCATTGGGGTTGACTTCTTTAGGTTGCTTCTGCCACATGTAAAATGGAGCCATCTCTTCTGAAAACTGTTCAGTTTAGAGATGGAAAGGGATAACTCAATTGTATTTTATTTAAACTATATGGTGTTTGCAAGTTTCAAAGTAGTTACCAACATTTAAAAATTAGGAGATTTCACATAAAAATCCTGATTTCCAGCTTCTCCTGACAAATCAGAAGATGTAATGATACTAGCAGACCCTGATGGCAGCACTCAGGTGCAGTGAGTGGCAAGCAGCTGCCGCAGAGACAGCCTACACTCCGGGGCCCACCTGACCCCACCTGCCATCCCTGGGACGCTGGCTCCTGTTGGATTTTGAATTTGTAACCCCTTCTCCTGACTTCCCCATTCCTCCAGTTTTTCTCTTTCCCTAGAAAATTATTTTCTTTCTTTTTCCCTTCCTGGGCCTCAATAAATATTCATTCAAGTCTTGAGACCACTGTAAAGAGTGAATTTGAGAAGCAGGGAGACCAAATGAATGAAAGTAGACCCTTTGCCCACACATCCTGATTTTCTCTATTATGGTGCCTCCCCCCACCCCATGTTCCACCCCCAAATCACTGAATCTGTTCTGTCTTCTAGGTGGAGGCCACCAGCAAGAAAGAGAAGGCCAAGCAGAGGCCCCTGGCCCTGAACACCGTGGAGATGCTGCGTGTGGCCAGCTCTTCTCTGGGTATGAGGGGCATTTCTCTATGGGGCAGGCATGCAGCAACCGCGTTCAGCCCCAGCATAGCAGCATCGAGGGGTACAGGGCAGTGCCAACATTCTTACCTCTTCCAGCACTCTGCCTCCATGCTCACCTGTGCTGCACACCCCGCTTCCATGCTCACCTCTTCCAGCACCACCCCCGAGCTCACCTATGCCATGCACCCCCCTTCCATGCTCTTCTTTCTCAGCACCCCCCATGCTCACTTGTGCCAACACTCTCCCTCTGTGCTCACCTGTGCCAGCACCCCCTCTCTGTGCAGTGTTGCCTGAGGCTTAGAGGGAATCTGAGCCTCATGAAGATTTTATTTCTCTTAAATTCCAGAGAGGAAACAAATAAAAATGAACAGGAGAGAGGTTTCCATTTCATAGGATTGTTGGTTAATGCTCAACAGCTTTGACTTTATGTGGGGAAAGTGCAGACCACTTCGTATTACTAAAGGTCTGAGCAGCCCCTGCCAGGACTGAGCACGTGGAAGGCTATCAGCAGGGCCCGCTTGCAAGGCAGGCCCCCTCATGTCCCTGGCTTAGTGGAGTCCCCTCAGAGGCATTAAACTATGGAGTTCAACTCCAGAACCAAACTCTGCTTCAGATCCCAGCTCAGCCCCTTCCTTCCTTATCTTGGAGCCTTGGTTTCCTCACGAGAAAAGAGGAGGATCGCAGTACGCATCTCTCTGGGTTTTTGTAAGGATTAAATGACTGAAACAGCGCGTCCTAACGGTAGCAATGGAAATGCTTGCCCCACCCAGGAGGGACATCCTGGTGTTAGCATCCCGGAGCAGCTTCCCTGGTACAGGGGAGAGCTCAAGGCCCATCTCTCCTGCCCGGGACAGGGGTGACGTAGCCTCTCCACGCCTGATTCCACAGTAGCAAGAAGGGGGTTAGGCTGCAAAGTTGGCAGTCTCTGACAGCTATTGGCCTCCAGGCATTGGTGGCCACTTGGTGGCCTCAGAAAATCATGGGCAATGTTCTCTCGGAGCATCACCTCCAGGGATCTTTGGAGCGTAACAGTGACATTGAGTGACCAGTAGCCAAGTGCCAGGCTCTGCTGATCAAGGAGAAGCAGGAGGACGAGTCCTCCCTCAGGGGCCCTAGAGTGCTGTGAGGACAGAAGCACCTAGGGGGCTCAAAGTGGAGGGCATGTGCTAACTCTGCTGTCACAGCAGGTTGTCAGGAGACCCTGCTGCATGGTTATGGCTTCATGCCAGAGGGGGAGAGGCAGGCGCTCTGAAGGCCATGTTTAGTCAATACAGCACCCAGTGTCGTGAGGGTGACACTGGAGAGGGAGCATCCCTATCTTGGGCCCACCCTCATAGATTGAGGGCCTCAGCCTTGGATAAGTCTGTGTGGGCACAAGCACCTGGCCAGCAGCTCCTCTTTGGGCCGTGCCTGCTCGGAGTCACCCTCACCCTCCCGCCAGGAGGCCCCATCCACCTTTGGGTGAGCCTGAGTGACCACACCGTGGGCAGGCCCCTGGCCATCCCTGGCATTCTGGGCCACCTGAGCCTCTTGTCTCTTGCAGGCATGGGGCCACAGCATGCCATGCAGACCGCCGAGCGGCTCTACACACAGGGCTACATCAGCTACCCGCGGACCGAGACCACCCACTACCCCGAGAACTTTGACCTGAAGGGCCCTCTGCGGCAGCAGGCCAATCACCCCTACTGGGCTGACACGGTGAGCAGAGCTGGGCCCTAACTCCCCACCCCCCAACCTGTTGCCAAAGCCTTGGGACCCAGCTCAGACACTGGCCAAATCCAGGACCAGCAGCAGCTCCCTCTGGATGGGAACCAACCAAACCCAGACTCCCACTCTGTTTTGTCTTCTCTTCCTCAGGTGAAGCAGTTGTTAGCGGAAGGTATCAACCGCCCTCGGAAAGGTCACGATGCTGGCGACCATCCCCCCATCACTCCCATGAGGTCTGCCACAGAGGCTGAATTAGGTACCGGGCGCTCCCCCACCATTCTCTCTCTCTCTCTCTCTCTCTCTCTCTCTCTCTCTCTCTCTCTCTCTCTCTCTCACAGCTTCCTGGGAGGGAAGGGCGAGAAGCTGCAGGGATGTGGCACCTTTGCATGGTATCAGGCCCTGTTGGCAATGTGGGGACTCCCTCCTGCCCAGAACTGCCGCTGGCTGTGGCAAAGGAGGTTACCTGAAAGTTGTGCTCCCTTACCATGGGGTGGCACAGGAGTGAAGTGGTGATGGCAGGCGTGTGATGATGTGCCTTAGGGCAGGGTGCAGGCAGCTGCTCGTGGGAGGCCCTGTACAAGAGAACGCTAGGCAGGAGGGTGAGGAGAGTGGGCAGGTGGCCGTGGACAGAAAGAATGGGATGAGACACGGATAGAGAGTGACAGACTCAATCATGGCACCCACCTCCTACTTCCCACCTAGCCAAGGTGATGCTGGTGGCTGCGTGCGGGGAGGAGGCAGAGGAAGGGAGAACCATGCAGGTGGAAACTGGAGTTGCTTGTGCACAGTCCCAGTTTGGAGTGATGGTGGCATGTCACCAGATAAGGACGGGCGAGGCACCTGAAGCGGGGCAGGAGGTGGAAGCCGAGACTGTGAAGGAACCACGAGGGTGCAAGAGACTTGCTTGCTGTGTGTTTCCTCCCCTCTCGGGCTTCGGAGCAGGCTGGCCGGGGCGTCCTGTGGCCCTGCTGCTTGAGCAGGAATGCCAGGGGTCCTTAGAGCCGAGTCCTCGGTGATCAGCATCTCTGCCTGCTGCAGGGAGCGAGGCGTGGCGGCTCTACGAGTACATCACCAGGCATTTCATCGCCACCGTTAGCTACGACTGCAAGTACCTCCAGAGCACCATTTCCTTCAGGATCGGGCCTGAGCACTTCACCTGCACAGGGAAGACCGTCATCTCACCAGGTAAAATGTGGTACCCAGCTTTGCTCCTCTCCTCACCTCCACAGACAGACGGAATGTTCCCCGTCAGACCAGGGTCTCAGGTAGCTCCCTGTCTCTCCAGGCTTCACAGAGATCATGCCCTGGCAGAGCGTGC
Organism: Rhinolophus ferrumequinum; assembly: GCF_004115265.2. NCBI lineage: Eukaryota > Metazoa > Chordata > Mammalia > Chiroptera > Rhinolophidae > Rhinolophus > Rhinolophus ferrumequinum. The sequence continues at coordinate 22,807,108 of NC_046308.1, forward strand.
CCCTCGAGGAGAGCCTGCCCACTTGCCAGAAGGGCGACACCTTCCCTGTGGGCGAGGTGAAGTTGCTAGAGAAGCAGACAAGTCCGCCTGACTACCTGACGGAGGCTGAGCTCATCACGCTCATGGAGAAGCACGGCATCGGTAGGTGTGCCCACTCGCCTGCCCACCTGCCTGCCCAGGACCCAGGCCCGAGGGTTCCCATCCCAAGACTGGGGCCGGGGGACAGTGCATCCAGAGCTGACTCGTGACCCTTCCGTGCCCAGCACCTGATGACTGGGGCCCAGGGTGTGGCCAGCTGAGCTGGACAGGGTGGCAGTGGGCAGCGCCTTGCCAAGAAGTCCATTTCAGGACCTGGCCTTGCCTGTAAAAGCCAAGATGTGCCCTCATGGGCATTACACCCAGGATGCCAAATGGTTCATTTACAGGAAAAACACAAAAGTCAGATCAGAATCCTCCTGAGTCTACACACAGCCAACCTGGGATTGTCCTGGAATCAGACGACAGGGAAACCAAATTCACAGGCACCGCTTCCCTGAGGGGAGCAGAGAGCCCGACCAGGGCAAGGTTCCTGCACAATACCCAGAATCTTGCCAAGTGGGAATGGGCAGCCCAGGGCAGTTTGCTGGCTCAGAAGAGTAGTCACTGACACACAGCCTCACAGGCGAGCCGGTTTTGCCCAGTCCCGGGTCTAGGGGCTTTGAGCCATGTGCTCACACACCTGGGCCAGCCTCCCTACTGGGGCCTTCTCCCCCGGCACTGCTCGCTCGGGTGGGCACTGCCTGGTCCCTGCTGTGCTGCCCTGGCTGACCAGCCCCCTCCCAGTCGATAGGCTCTGGAGACTGTAGGGCAGTCTAGGCCACTGTACCTGGGCTTAGTTCCATTCCCTGACAGTCCTACAGGTGACTACCAGACAGCAGCTCACCAGAGTCTGGGGTCCTGATGACAGCAGTGGCCTCCACAGGAGAACTGTGCCTGCTTCCAGGAGCCTGGAGGCCTGTGGTGGGTCCTGCCCTGGCAGTCCTCAGCCTGCTGTGCAGTGCGGACCCTGCTCCCCTTGTCTCTCCTGCCCCTTCCTGTTGATGGGACAGCCGTGGCTTCTGACAACCATGCACCAGCTAGCAATTTGGCTAGCAACCTATGGCCAAATTGACTTTACAGCAGTAAACAGGACTCTTGTAACCTAAATGAAACAACATTTGGGGGCAGCAGCCCTGTCGACTGGGGCCTCCAGGACTATGTAAAAGGGCATGGCAAGAGCCCCTCCGATTGGTGACAGTGCAACGGGGAGCGTGCCTGGAGCCCTCCCGAGCCCCACGGGGCCTGGCAGATATAAGCAGCAGCAGGCACAGCACCACTCAGCCCAGCGCAGGGTTCACACCCTGGTCCCGGCCTCATCCTGTGAACGTGGGACCTCACGGCTCCTTCGCCTCCAAGCACCAGCTAAGGAGGCTCCTTAGCACAGGGAAGCAGTAATGGCTGCATCTGCCAATGTCAGGTGACCTTAAAGTACCTCAGGAAGGTGTGTCCTGGAGCAGGGAACCTGCCCTGGGGACTGATCAGCAGGAAATAGTCAAAACAGGGCAGGATTTAGAGAGGACAATTTGGCAGTGAGCTCCTCCATGTTCAGGGGGCTGGGGCGCTGGCTCCGGACTGGGGTGGGTGCCGCAGGATGGAGACAGAAGAAGCCAAGGAGGTCACGCCATATGTGAGGGGCAGGTAGAATGAACTCTGACCTTGGCAGTTATTTAAACTCTCTGAGCCTCTGTCAAGTGGGAGTAAGTACCTGGCACCGGGAGCACTGTCCTCGTGTGTACCAGACAGTGCGTGAAGAGCACGTGGTGTCCCTGGCACAGTGCTGGCTGGGAGCAGCACGAGAGGGCCAGAGAACCAGGGGCCTGTGACAGGTGGGGGTACAGCAGCGCCCGTAGTCCAGTGGGGAGTGTCGGGCAGGCTGAGGGACCCCAGGGCCTTGCTGTGCGTTGCAGGGACAGATGCCAGCATCCCCGTGCACATCAACAACATCTGCCAGCGCAACTACGTTGTCGTGGAGAGCGGGCGCCGGCTCAAGCCCACCAACCTGGGCATTGTCCTGGTACACGGCTACTATAAGATCGGTGAGTCTGGCTGGCCCGTGCTCCCTGGCGTCGCCTCCTGCGGGCCATGCAGTGAGCACCAGCCCCCACTGTAAAGGTGCTGCACCAGCAACTCCAGGACCTGCCCCAGCAGAGGCGCGGCCTGGTGGGTCATGAACAGACAAGTGCAAAGGATCGGAGAGGGGAGGCAAGGGCTCTTCCCCACAGACCAGCTCCCAGCCTGGGTCCTCCCTATTGGCTGTGCTGCTGGCTCTGTCCCCTCAAGGTCCCGAAGAGCATAGACATGGTGGGAGGACTGCCAGGAGCACATCTGTGACTCAGCCCTAGAGACAGATGTCCCTGGCGACTCCACACAGGATTTCCGGGTGGAAGGTCAGGAAAGGCTTAGGATGTGGGAGCCAGCCTGGTGCCTTCCAATTCTGGCTGGGGCTACCATGGCAACCATGGCAACCATGGCCCCTCGGGTGTGAGTGCTCACAGCGGCATCCCCCGACCTGCAGACGCAGAGCTAGTGCTCCCCACCATCCGCAGCGCCGTGGAGAAGCAGTTGAACCTGATTGCCCAGGGCAAGGCCGACTACCGCCAGGTCCTGGGCCACACCCTGGACGTCTTCAAGAGGAAGTTCCACTACTTCGTGGACTCCATCGCTGGTAAGGTCTGCCTCTACCCTGCGCCTAGGTCAGGGCCACCACCACTCGGGGTGCCAAGGGCCCCCATGTGAGACCAGCCCCCAGATTTGGGCTCTACTGGGCGGACAGGCTGATGACGGGTCACCACTAGGCCAGTGTCAGGGTTAAAGAGCCGGTGTATTAACACCACACTCTGCGGTTCTGCCTGTCCCGTGACTGACTTGGAAGCCCCGCCACCCTCAGGGCGGGCAATGTGTTCACTCACAGGTCCTCTACCTCCTATGGTAGCCACCCCTCCAGCTCTGCCGGTTACACCATCCGCTTGTTAGGGAGGTGGGCTGCGCAGGCCAGGAGGATATGACTCTCCTGCACTCCTTGCTTTCAGGCATGGATGAGTTGATGGAGGTGTCCTTTTCACCCCTGGCAGCCACAGGCAAGCCCCTCTCCCGCTGCGGGAAATGCCACCGTTTCATGAAGTACATCCAGGTAGGTGGGGGGTGAAGGGCTGTGACCTTCTGGTCTGCGGCGCCCTATGCACAGACTCAGGCCAGTCTTGTCACCTCTCTGGGCTTCTGCCTTATCCTCAGTCATATTCTTTGTTCCAGCTGTCATGAGAATGACTGAGAAGCCTAAACAGCCTTGCCAACAAACACCTAGTGTCCCCATGACCCCAGGAACACATAAGCTGTTAGGCCACTTACGCACATGTTGTCCATTGTTTCCTAACAACACGTTCCTTACTTTCCTGGGCGTTAACATACATGCCAGGATTTTAGAACTGCCTTTCTTCAGATGTGGAACAAGTATCCTAAGACTCGTGGCCAGGATTCCTAACTGAGAGGTCCTTGCCTGGCAATGTATTATATATTGTGTATTACATGTTACATATTCTATACATGTATTAAGTATGATGCACTACATATTATACATTATGTAGTATGCTGTATTACATACACATGTACACTCCTGTACTAGTATCATGCATGATGTATTACATGTTCCACATATGTATTTCATAGGACTTGTATATTACATATTACATGTTATGTAGTACATGTTCCTGTATTATGGGGAGAATGAGGGTGGGCAGGAGGGTCCGGTGGCGCCAGCAACCCCGTGCCTCTCCCCTGGCATTGCTGCAGGCCAAACCAAGCCGCCTGCACTGCTCCCACTGCGATGAGACCTACACCCTCCCGCAGAATGGCACCATCAAGCTCTACAAGGAGCTCCGGTGCCCGCTGGACGACTTTGAGCTGGTCCTGTGGTCGTCGGGCTCTCGGGGCAAGAGCTACCCGCTATGCCCCTATTGCTACAACCACCCGCCCTTCCGGGACATGAAGAAAGGTGAGCACCTCGTCCCTGGGCTTCAGCTGCTGCCTCCCAAGCTGGGCTGCCCTCTTCCCCTTGGGTATCTGTGATCTCTATGCAACACTAGCCCCTGCCTGACACCACACTGGACTCTGAGGGGATCCCTCCCCGGGCCCTTCCTGTGCTACTAGTGCTAAGATAGAGCCAGGGTATATGTGGGCACTGTTCAGGTGTTAGCCGGCCTGTCTGCCGCTCTCTGTCCAATCATGGGGCAGGTGACTGAGTCAGGTCACCGGGAATCTGGGAAGAAGGCGTGCTGTGCCCCCTCCTACGCTGGGGTGAGTGAGAGGATGCAGTAGGTGGCGTGAGCCCTCGATCAGCGTCCACCACCATTCTCCATCCTTGTGCTTATTACTGGAGAAAGGAGAGTGTGTCCAGGTGGGGCTGAGAGACTGGGCCGAAAATATGAAGGGGGCCCAGGGCCCAGAGTGCGCACCCTCGGCTGTGCTGTCTCCTTTACACCCCACACAGCACCTGGGGTGTCATCACCCCATACTACAAACAGAAAAGAGATGCAGCAAGAGAGGCATTCACCCACATTCTCAGGGGTCCTGGGGAGACCTCGAGGGTCTCTGACTCAAGCTTCTCCCCTGGGGCAGGCACAATCTGTATTTGGGCTCCAGGGACACTGAGGCCCATCCCTGCCCTCCAGCAACTTCCATCGTGGCTCCATGTGGCCCACTGGAATGAGGGCCACTCAGAGCTGCCTGTAACAAGCTATGGACGCAAAGCAAAGGGCAGATGGGCTTGGCTGGAGGCCGCCAAGTAGGCCTTCTGGGAATGACGTGAGCCCGGGGAGGGGATGCCTCAAAGAGTGAGGAGTTTTCAGAAAAGCAGAGAATGGGGGGGGCTCCGGAGCCAAGGGCTGGTGTGCACAAGGCCCAGAGGAGCACTTTCTGCTGGGACGAGGGACCCTTGACTGAAGAACTGAGAGAGGCCCCGGGGCTGGCGTGGGGGCTGCAGCACGGGGCGGGCGGGGCAGGTGTGCCTCACGGGCTGCCCTCTCCCCCGCAGGCATGGGCTGCAATGAGTGCACGCACCCCACCTGCCAGCACTCCCTGAGCATGCTAGGCATCGGCCAGTGTGTGGAGTGTGAGAGTGGGGTGCTGGTGCTGGACCCCACCTCAGGCCCCAAGTGGAAGATGGCCTGTAACAAGTGCAATGTGGTGGCGCACTGCTTCGAGAATGCCCACCGTGTGCGGGTGTCCCCTGAGACTTGCAGCTCCTGTGAGGCTGCCCTGCTCGATGTGGACTTCAACAAAGCCAAGTCCCCACTCCCAGGTGACGAGACGCAGCACACGGGCTGCGTCTTCTGTGACCCCGTCTTCCAGGAGCTGGTGGAGCTGAAGCACGCGGCCTCCTGCCACCCCATGCACCGAGGTGGTCCAGGGAGGAGGCAGGGCCGGGGGCGGGCGCGGGGCCGGCGGCCGGCGGGAAAGCCCAGTGCCAGGCGGCCAAAGGACAAGATGTCAGCCCTGGCTGCCTACTTTGTATGACGACCCCGCCATCCTCGCCTAGGCTCCAGGAGGTTGTCCTTTGAGCTATGGAATCATTAAAACACATTCTGTCTTCTCCAGAGCAAGTATCTGGGGACCTTTTGCTGGTGTCAGAGGTTACTGTGTCCTCCCGATCCATCTTCTATCGCCCCTCCCGTCCCTGTCCCCTTGCCTCTCCCTTCATTCTGCCCACACCACAGCAGTGCCTGCAAGGAGGCCACTAAGTGTGAGAACAATAGCTGTGTGCACAGCAGGAAGGAGAGTACTGACAGCCAGGCGGGTGTCGCAGGAGGGAAACCTGGTGGAGCAGGTGGGGCTGGGAGAAGTGCTCTCTGGACCTGGCTTTCGCTGCAGCCCATTCTTCAGGGCCAGACCCCATGCTCCCTGCTTAGCAGCTCTGAGCAGGTCTATGTGTGGTGCCTCGGGCAACCCTGACAGCCTCCCAGGGCCAGTTCCCGAGTCTTGTTCTCAAACAAACCCTTATTGTCTCAGACAGATGGAGCCAGTAACTTACAAGGGGGAGCTAGGCAGGTGTGCCATGGTGAGCTGTTCACGTGCCAGGTTTAGAAAATAGCCCATAAGTCACAGCACCCTGTGGTGGCTGAGTGCCAGCAGTGGGTTGCATGCCCACCTGCTGTCCTTTCCGAGTCCCCATCTCCAGCCCCAAGGAGGAGCATCTGCATTAGACAACCACAGGTTCTCTGAGCTTTGGAAACTCCACCCCCTGGCCATGTGGCAATAGAACTCGGTAAAACAGCTTTCCAGGTTGCTCAGTGGAACCCTTGTGCGAGGAGCAGATCAGAAATGTTATGCTCAGATACCCCCTATCTTGGCAATAGATTCACAATTCACACTAGAACATATAGGGCTCTGAGAAGAATCTCCATAAATAAACCTGTGGCTTCACCCAGCATTCCACACGGGCGCTACACCCACCAGGCTCCCTCTTCCTGGAGGCCTCAATGAGCCAATCTGGTATTCCCAGGAACACAGTTTGGGAAACTACTTTGGAAGCTTTTGAAAGGCTGCTGCTGAGGACAGGCTCCCTGGGAAGCTGTACTGCACCTGCTGGGAAGGTGTCTCAGAGGAGGGGACATTTTCACCAGGTTTGTGCTCCTTTTCCCCCTCTCCGCCTGCTCTGGTCAGATTCTGGGGCACTGACAAAGTCACATCTGCTAGTAGGTACGGTCCTTGGCATATCGCCACCCACTATGGCCTCATCACTCATTGAGCAGACACGGGGCCTTCTCTATGGTCTAGGACCCCTCCGGTGAGGCAGCTACGGTTGAGGCTCGGTTTGGGCTTAGAGGGCAGAGACTACCTTCGGCCTCAAACACTGACCACCCATTCATGACCAAGATTCTGCACTGTGGTTTCAGCCTCAAGCAGGACTAATAAAGCGTTCATTTCTTTTTCTCTGCAATTGTCCTTTGTTGATGAACCTCCTTGGAGGCCCTTGGCTTTCAAAGTTGGACTCTGCCTTCTGGGTCCCTTCACCTCAAACATCCAACAGCATCAAAACACCACTGTTACTTGCAACTGTTGGGAGCAAGGAACAATGCCCGCTTTAGGCCAGAACTGCCTACTATGTTCCTTGGGGCTGCACCTTCTGCCCTTGTGGCAGGGGAGGTCAGTGGCTGCAGGCTGGCCTGCTGTGAGGGCATAGGACAGAACCTCTGCAAACCAGGCCTCCTGTCTTTGCAAGTGACTCACAGAAGCAGGGCCTGATTGTCCAGCTGAATTGGCTGGACACAGGCTGTTGTCCTTGACAAACCCCATCCCTGTCACCTTGAAACCCTGGCACATGTTGCCACGGGGTACACCAGGTATGTTTGCACAGGTATGTGTAGCAGTCCTTTCTAGGACTGCTAGACAGAAGGCACTACAGTCCTGCAGATACAAACCCACTCCTCCACCTCCATGGGTGAGGACACCGGCGGCCAAGGGAGATCCTAGAGCCCCCTTTAGAAGGCAGCACTGCTGTAGACAGGAAGCCACATGGATGCCCCATTGCAAGTGGCCTGGAAAGTCAGGGGTGAGGGTTTGGCCTTCCTTCCTATGGTCACAGCATTGATGATGGTTTGAAAGCCCAAGACCAGGGCCAGCCCAGTAGCTCAGGTGGTTGGAGCGCCGTGCTCCTAACGCCGAGGTCGCCAGTTCGATTCCCACATGGGCCAGTGAGCTGCGCCCTCTACAGCTAAGATTGTGAACAACTGCTCTCCCTGGAGCTGGGCTGCCATGAGCCACCGGAAGTTGGCATGAGCTGCTGTGTGCAGCCACAGGCTACCGTGTGCTGCCATGAGTGGCCCGTGGCCAGCACGTGAGTGGCCGGCAGCCATTGTGAGCGACCGGCAGTGGGTGAGAGCTGCCGTGAGCTGCTGTGAGCGGCTGACTGATGACTGGTGACCAACTGCCTCAGCTGGGGGGCAGTGCAAGGCTCATAATAACCAGCACGGGCCAGGGAGCTGTGTCCTACACAACTAGACTGAGAAACAATGGCTTGAACTGGAGGGGCGAGGAGGCGGAAGAAGGGGGAAAAAAAAAAGAAAGCCCAAGACCAATGTGAACCTATCTCTACAATGAGTCCATATATATGAGGCAATGTGTGAAGACACAGGGAGAGGAAGAGCTGGAGGAATGCAATATTTTAACCACCTGCAGATGGTGGGGGGAGCAGAGGGCTCAGGGTGGGATTCCAGAACAGAAGACATTTGGTGACCGGGAGAGAGTTCAGTCAGGAGGCAGAGACAGGAGGAAAACCCAGGCTGAGCTCTCTGGGAGGCCCTGGCACTCCTCCACCTAGCCAGGGGCACAGCCTTGTGAGAGAAGCTGGGTGGGGTGGGTGACATTGAGTGATTCCTTTCACGAGTGAAAGCCGAGAACCAGGAGCTGAGGCGTGACAGAATGCAGACAGGGAGGGGTTGACAAGCCACAGGACACAAGTAATCTCAGGCACTTCCTTGGCCCATCACCCATAAAGGGCAAGCTCCTGTCCAAATGGCAGTGCCTAGCTGCGCCATCATCTCCAAGCTGCCAACCTTGAATGGAATCAGTGCTCAAAAAAAATGTGGGCCTTAGCTGAGGAGACCTAGAGGTATATCAGCTTTCATGGGCACCCCTCTGCAGTGTGGGAGGTCCTGTCCCATGTACCATCTTACCTGCACTGTGGTTCTCAAACTGCTCATTCTGATGCAGGTGGTCCCAGACACACTTTGAGAAACACTGATGCAGGTCTCACAACAGCCCTATGAGATAAGTTGGTTGCCATTGTCCCCATTTTTCTGGTAGGGAGACTGAGGCTTGGGGGAGCTTAAGAACATGTTCAAGGTCACAGATTACAAGAAGTAGCCTCAGGCTTCCTGACTCAGGGTCACCACACTGACAAGGAGTTACAGGATTTAGGAAGGCATGAGTAGCAGAATGAGATGAGCTAGCACCCCTGTCCACTTTGTTTCTCTGCCTAGACAACTCCAGCCTTCCAGACCCATCCCTCCCACCCGAGATGGTTTCCTTTCAAATCAACCAACTGCTTGTTGTCCAAGTTCTAAAACTCTCCTGTTAGTGAAGCCACTCAGAGACCTTAATTCCTGGAAGGCAGGACACAGGCTGCTGGTGTGTGGACCTGAAGGTCAGGTGGGCAGGGCCACAGTAGAACTTTTGAGGGCTCTTCCTCCATAAAATAGATTTTTAAAATTATACATTATAACTGCATTGGTGCAAAGATAAGTATACTAATATTATATATTAAAACATTTTCTTTAACTTAAAAGTTCATTTATTTCTTCTGGCATTGAAAGAAAACATTTTCGTGGTCCTCTATGGTGACAGAAAAGCAGCTTCCAAAGATGCCCACGTCCTCCTGTCCCTAATGTGTCCCTCCTGCCACATTAGACTAACGTGGCAATGGGGAATCGGGGTTGCAGATGGAATTAAGATTGCTCATCATCTGACTTTAAAATACAGAGATTATCACAGATTATTTGGGGGCTCAATGTCATAACACGGTCTTTACGTTCCTGGCTTTTAAGATGAGCAAGGAGTGGGGCAGTCTTTAGATGCTGGAAAAGGCAAGGGAACAGATTCCCACTACAGCCCCCATAAAGGAACACATCTGCTGACACCTTGAATTTAGCCCATTGAGCCCTTGCAGACTCAGAACTGCTAATAAATTTGTGTAAGTCTGTGGTAATTAAAGCAGCAATCGGAAACTGTCCCTAAAAGTATGGTGGCTCAGGCTCTGTGCCTCCTTGCCTGACGGATGGTGGGCCCTGGGCAGTCCGTGTGTACCCCTGCTGTTAATAAATGGCTGTTGACTGCACAAGTTGCTTAATTTCTGGGCGCTGCGAGACAAGGATTGCTTTCCCCCAACTACCTACCCACCCAAGGCTGAGAAGTAAAGCAAGTCGCCAGTGAGCAGCTCCAGACCCCAGCGCCAGTGTGCTCCGCGACCCTCCAGGTAGATGGAGGGCAGCTCTTCACCTGAAATGAAAGGGCCGCTGTCACTGGTCCCAAGGCCGCCAGAAGGCAGCAGAGGCCCGGCCTCGCCCTCCCGGGATCCGACTGCGCCTGCGCGGCGCCCGCAGCGGCTGGGACGGGAAGTGGGCGGGGTCGACCGGGAGCCGCTCCAGGGGCGCCGAGTGGCGGAGTGGCAGGTAAGGCCCACCGGGACTTGGGGGTGAGGGAGCCCGGGGCGCGGGACCGGGGGGTTGTCCGCGCCGTGGTGAGGCTCAGGTGAGGGCCCGAGGCGTGCAGGGATGAAATGGGCGCTGAAGATCTCGAGGGGGCTGAACATGGGGGCTGCGGAGACAGGGAGGCCGAGATAGGGAGACTCAAGGGGTTCCGGGCCAAGTGGAGAGCTGAACAACTAGGGGATCAGCTGGCGACCTGAGGAACCTGAGGCAGGGAGTTGGGGAGCTAGGGAGCCAAGGGCACAGAACTGGGGGGCCGTTGGCCCGGCGGGGGTGTGGCCGACCAAGGCCAGGTGGGAACCGAGGGCCCTGAAGCAGAATTGGGTGCTGAGGGGTGACGCGCCCCCATTTATTTGCTCGGGGTTTGGCCTCTCCCACCCCTACCCCCAGGAGCATCTGGCGCGGCCCACTGCCCTGACCCCTACCCCACCAGCCCCTGCACCATTGCAGAACTGCATCTCTGCTGGAATGCCCCCACCCCTGGCCTGCTCCAACCCTTGGCCCTCCCCCAAGTATATTTAAAGTGAGTGTTTTAGTTAAAGCAAGTGCTTGGGCTGCAGCAGCTTTAGCGGGATATGTGTGCGATAGAACCTCAGGCAAAGAGGCCATGGGCTCCACCCCTGCAGCTGTGTGACCTCAAGCAAGCCCCTGAACCTCTCTGTGCAATAGGGAGAGATGGCACCTGATTGTAGGGATTTTAATGCAGGGCCTAGCACGTAGTGAATGGTGATGGACTCCTCCCCTCAAAGCTTTCCTTCCAGCTGGACACATGTCCTGTGACACATATCCTCAGGGCATCCCCTGCGGCAAGTTCTGTGGGCCAAGCTGTGCTCCCACCGTGGGAGATCGTCTCTGAGGCCTGCCGTCTGAGGTCATCTCCAGCTCACTTCTGGTCTTTGTCCTCTTATCCGGCCCATCGTCAGATTTCACTCTTTTCCTCCTGCAATCAAGGTAGAACTGATAAAAGCTTCTGAAGACCCCATTTGAGTCTGGCTTTGCCGTTTCCTACCTTTGTGACCTTAGACAGGTTGTTTACTGTCCCTGAGCTTCTTTGTTTATCTGCAGTGTAACCTGGTAGCTTGTACTTCTTTGCATAGTTGTGAGAGGTACACAAAAGGAATACTACTTTGAAAGCTGTAAACCACACAAGTTCATTTGTAGAATTCCTTTGAGATATCTCCTGAAGCCATATCTCCTTAAAACCTTTCTCTGTTGCTCTTCCTGCTCCACAGTGTCTTAGCTTCCTCTTTGAAGGTTTCAGGCCTCAGGCTACACATCTCAGCCCACACCCCCCACTGGCAGTGGTGGAAGGAAGCTGGCACCTTCGCTCTGCCATTACACTTGCCAGTTGACACGCACAAAAGCTGTGTTACGCCTGAGAGGACTGGGTGGGCTCCCCGACCTCCGTGAACTTGTAATCTAGTGAGAAAGTCAGCCTGTGAAAAGTGGCGGTTGCATAACAAAGTGACTGTGTTTAATGCTAAGGAACTATCCACTTACTTAAAAATGGGTTGAATGGTAAATTGTACGTTATGTGTATTTTACCATAAATTTTTTTTAAAGAAAAAATACATATGTAGGAAGTGCTTATTCATGAATAAAGAAATAAGATTCTCCATTTGTAGGAAAAATTTTAACAATGCATACAATACTTTTGTAATAATGGGTTTCCTTTTCTAAGGATTGCTCTTTTTTTCTTGACTCGGATTCTGAAGTAAGCAAGACTCAACAAGTATTGTGTCCAGACCTAGAAAAATGCAGTTGTACAAATATGCATTAGTTGAGCTTATGAGTCAAAACTAGTAAACTAGAGGAAAATAAATATTTTAAGTGGAAAAGAAATGGACTTTTTACAAGTCGGGTGCCAGCAAAAGTGCCCTAGAGCCATGGCAAACAGAGGGCTGGGCCCCAAAGGTGTGATAATTTCAGCAGAGCTTGGATCAGAGAAGTCTCAGGGCAAAACAGAATGCCACCAGCAATGCACAGGAGCATGGAGGTGACGGGCTCTGCCAGGGCAGGGGGCACAGAAATGAAAGACGGGGCCCATGAGAGAGGCCGCATTTGGGGTTGGTGACTGATACAAGATGGATGGGTTTTCCATCGCAGTTAGGAGCGAGGCGTGAACTTGAACAGTGCAGAGGGGTGTCATTCCAGGAGCCGAGAGGATGTGGAGGCCACATTTAGCCAGACTAGTCATGCAGGTGGCTGTGGGGCCTGGGAGCCCACTGTCCCTCCCATGTCCACCCCGGGTCCTTAGTGACTTGCACAGACTCATGCACAGGTCCCCTTCTGAGCCCTTCACCAGCATTCCCAGTTGGGACACTCCTGCTCCTGGCTCAGCTCCGCCTCACCTGCACCCCCTGGTCCTGCTGCCCACCTGCTGGCCACTGTGTTGCTCCTGAGACTCTTCTCAGTTGATCCTGTGAGAGCTCAGAGCCACGGCAGTCCCAGGGCTGCCTCTGGGTCCCCCTTTGGGTTAGGAATTCCTCCCTCCCACAGTCTTTGTGCCTTTATCTCTAGGCCTCAGGCTCCTGGATTATTTTGCTCATATCCGTGTGGCTCCATCAGGGAGTCAGGAGTTTGTTAAAAAAAGGAAGGGCAGGGAAGGAAATTGCTTGTATGTCCTTTACCAGCTGGGCCTCAGAGAATGGAAGCCATGTCCTGGTTCTTCTTGTCCCTCGCCCCCTCCAGGTAATGCAGAAACAAGCCTGGTTGGTCCTCAGCAGGCAGGGTGGCTCTGGGCCACCCGCCTGACTCGTGAAGGTGGGTGGCTAGCGCAGGCCCTGATGTAAGCCAATCCACAGGATGCAGGCTGAGCCTGCACACGAGCACCTGTGCTGCCTTGCCCCTCCCCCGGCTCTCCCTCAGCACACGTCCAGGCCCATGCCAGATCCTGGGCTCGGGGCAGTGGGCACAGGGCACAACTGCAGCCCCCTGCATGGTGAACAGGGGCATGGCAGAGACCAGGTCTGCAGTACTGCAGTGCAGAGAGAAGGGGCCCCCAATCCTCAGGGAAATGGGCCCACTGGGGCAAGGGGTCCCCAGACATAGGAAACAGCATCCCAAGGCCGGGAAACAAGAAGGAGTCTCCTGCGTTCCAAATCGTCCAGCAGTGCCACCACCAGCAAGTGAGGTTAAGGTGAGGGCACTTGAACTCTGTGCATTATGCTGTGAGCCAGGATTCTCAAACTGGGGCCCTCCTGTGCATTCTGGGGAGGTCAGTGAGTACACTGCCCTCTCATTGGATCTGAGCACACGTGTACACGAGGCCAGGATTTCAGTGCATGTGGAGTGTTTCTGGACTCAGCATTTCTCAACGCGGGGGCACCCACTGTTGCTTGGGACAGCTCTGCATTAGTCCCATTTCTCTCCTGTAAACAGCAGGAGGCCTGAGAGGTTTGAATGCAGAGGAGGAGAAAGCACAGGAGGCCTCTTTCTCTGCCCAAGGGTATCCAAGCCTGCTGGGAAATTCTCACTCCCTTGCTGTTTTCATTGGCTTGATTCTTGTATCTTCGGGAGCTGGTGCGGCCTGGCCGGCCTTCTCCCCAGCTGACCCTCACCACCCCCGTGGGGCTCCTGGCCTTTAATGATTTCTCCATTTCACAGTCTTACCCTGGTGGTTATAATGCAGTGGTCTGTCCCACTCACGGCTTGGTCTCCCTTCTTTATTTTATGTTCTTGACCTTTTTACCTGTTTGCCTGTGTAACCCAGGGCTGCATTGTATTCACTTCCAATGGTAAGTAAATGGAAGGATGACAATAAAATTAAGTCTGTTCCCATCACCTTGCAGCACAAGTGACCCCATTTCTGTATTATTTCTGTGTGTTTATTTTTAAAAATTGACTCTTGATTCCTGTCTTTGGAAGAAGAGAGGTTTTGTGTTTTTTTAATTGAGTACTGTTTGCTTTTTGCCCTGGGAATCATCCTCTATTAGACATTTAATTCTCCCTCTCTCCTTTACCCCATCTCTTCTTACATTTTCCGTCTTTATTCTTCCAGAAGACTTGTACTGTTTGTTAGTTTTTGACAAGGACAGCCCTTCCCCCGGCTGTGTTCTTCAGTGGGCTGTGAGCTGCCTTCATCCTCCAACTTCAAAACTGCCCACAGCTGCCCTTTGGCAGTTTGCAGATGTGGTCTGTAGATAAGACTGATGATTCCAGAAGATTCTCTCCTGTGGTCCTGCCCTCTCTATTCACTCATCAGAACCTGGAAGACCTCAGGAAGGGGATGGGCTATTCTCCTCCTAGAACTTGGAGTGCTGTTTGGACTTTCAAGTTAATTTGTTACCATCAGTAAACACTTGATTTTCCTGGGAGATAAAATTATGGGATTCGTTCCTGAAGAAAGTTTCCCAGCCTGGATGCTGTGGAGAGAAAAAGAGGAAGGGGCGAGAGTGAGGGGCCTGTGTTGAACAGGGGGAGGGGAGGTGACGTACCCAGGTGTGTGTGTTAGAAAGTGGGACCCAGAGAGGCCTGGGCTGCAGCCCTTGAGTGGGATTGGAGAAGTGGGTGTGGGGGGGATGGTAGAGGCTAACCCTGAGGGGGGATGGAAGGAAGACATTATGGGACAGTTACGTCTGGAGGGCTGAGTGGAAGGCGGGAGGCCAGTGGGCCCTTGGGACCATTGGGGTGTCTCACAGGGCTTTCACTAGCATACTAATGGAGGTGGAGAGTGTGGACTGGCAGTCCATCAGTGGTCCTGAGCTGGGGGAGAGGAGCTGGAGGCCCACCTTGCGTGGAGGATGGGGGTGAGGGACACTTTCCCGGTGTGAGAGAAGTAGAGTGGGGGGAGGGGTAATGACAAATTTGGACTCCAGAATCCCTCCAGTATCCCGTTGTCCATTCTCAGGCAAAGAGCTGCTTGTCTCCAAGCCTCAGTGTTCCCATCTGTGAAATGGGGGCTCGTCCTGGCTCCCAGGGGAGTTTCGGTTAATACACAGGACCTGGTAGCTAGTAAGCCCTCGGCCTTCCCAAGGTTGCAGGGTGGAAGAGCCTTGAGGCTGGAGCTGTGCCCAGGGCACTAGGGTCAGTGACGTGTGCTGTCCACAGCGCCTGTGCTCCAGCTGGGCCTTAGGAGGCTCTTGGCTCCTCCTGTCAGAGAGGATTTACTAGGCATGGCCATGTCCCAAATGCCCCTGACTATCCTGCCTTAACCCTCTGCTTCCCTCCTGCCCATATTCTGGGGTGCCCTTCCTGCTCCTCTTCTAGTCTGTTTCCGAAACAACCCAGGGCAGATGGTCTCCTGCATGTGGGCCCTGCCGCTGTCCCGTCCAAGACTTCTCTTCCTTCCACCAAGATGTGTCCCTTCTTCCCTCTGGCACCACTTGTAGGCTCACAGACCAGTGGTATCACTTCCTCACCTCCTGGTTGCCCAGGTCCCAGATCGGGTGGAACCCCTTCACCTGCCTCATTCATCTACCTCAGTGGCCTGCTCCTGGGGTCCCTCTCCTGCCCACCCACCATTGGCCACTCTGACCATCTCTGCCAGGAACCCGCCTTCCTTCTCCTTCAGGACATCCATGCAACCACTGCTCCTAGCTCTGCCTCCTGAAGCTGCTTCTCTAGGCTCCCATGTCTCCTCTCAGACCTGCATGGGGACACCAGTGTTGTCCCTCCTGATTACTTGGGCCTTCTGAACTGTGTGCTAGGACAGGAGGTCCTGCCCTTCTGCCGTGAGCCCTGGGCTTGGTGCAGCCCCTGCTGTGCGATGCTTGGAGATGCCGAAGAGAGCAGGCACCGGGTACTCAGCACCGCAGGGCAAGGGCACGGTGACCCCAGAGCTGGGCACCGAGCCCCTTAACGTTTTTGCTCTCACATCTCTCCCCAGAGTGAAGCCTGACTGGAAGCCCGGCAGAGGCGCCCCCCCGGGATGCTCTGGGCATGGCCTCTGGAGCCCCACAGCAGAGCAGCCAGATGGCAGAGGAGACCCCTGGCTTCCTGGACGCATTCCTCCGTGACTTCCCAGCCCCACTGAGCCCAGAGAGCCCTTTGCCATGGAACGCCCCAGGGACAGTGCTGAGCCAGGAGGAGGTAGAGGGCGAGCTGGCCGAGCTGGCAGTGGGCTTCCTGAACAGCAGGTAGGCCGTGCACCTACCGGAAGGGGACAGCACAGGCCAGGAGCTTGGGGCACGGTATGTGCCACATGCTGACCTTGGCCCCGGCGTTTACCCCACACGTCCTGCCCTGCGCCGATTGTGTTCCCTACATGAATCCCTGTGACAGGGCTGTGTTGGTTTCCCAGGGTGGCTGTAACAAAGCACCACAAGCTGATGGCTTAGAGCAACAGTAATGTGTTGTCTCAGCTCTGGGGCTGGAAGTCAGAGATCAACGCGTAAGCAGGGCCATGCTCTCCAACAAAGGTTATTGTGGGGAATCTGTTGCAGGCCCTTCTCTTAGCTTCTGGTATAGTCAGCAGTCGTTAGTGAGCATTGGCCTAGAGACGAGGCAGGTAGAGCAGAGTGGGCCTGGGGCCTGACAACTCCACGTTGTGGGTGCTGGATGGGTGCTGGGAGGTGTAGGAGAGGGGAGAAGAGGGCTCCCAGAGCTCTGCTTGCCTCAGGGCCAGAAGCACGAAGAATGGGGAGGAGAGGGAGCTGGCCAAGCAGCTCTCAGAAGGAGAAGGAAGGTCGAGGGGCCTGGGCCACCAGGTCTGTCCTCCCAGCAGCCACTGGGCCTCCCATGGAGGCTCATGGGCTGTGGGAAGAAAGGGAGGCCCGGGAGGCCTGGCAGCCCTGTTGGGGAAGAGTGCCGAAAAGGGACATGTGAGACTGGAAATGGGAGGGGATGAGAAAGAGGAGGGAGGCTGCACAGAAGCCGGCGACCACCCTCCTGCCGAGGGAGGGGCCTGAGCTGGAGAAGTCGGGGGTCAGCTGAAGGAACTGTGGGGCGCAGGGCCTTGGGGAGAGTGAGTGTTATGAAGGAGGGCAGGTGACTCAAACCAACTGTAGGGAAAAGCAGGACTTGTCTGAGGTGGAGTGGGGCCCCCTGAGGCCCTAGCAGCAGATGAGGCTGAGAGGGCGGGAGGAGGCCACAGGCCCTGGGTCAGGTGTTAAGTGGGCACTCGTTAATTAGCAGGACGACAGAACAGGCCTGAGACCATTAGTGACAGGAGAGACCAGGAGGGGGTGGCACAGGCCTCTGCAGAGCTGCCATGGCCACCGTAGGCCCCCGCTGCAGCTCCACCTTACAGCACCTTAAAATGCAGTATTTTAAAGTCTTACATTTTTCGGCCATCTTACTGGATTTACTTTCAGTTACTTTTGTCCTTTTCTAGTAGTCCTTTCCTATGTAGACTCACATATTCTACACCCTATCTGACTATCCGTACACGTTCCCACTGGGCGGCCTCCCAACCCTGGAGCTCAAGCTCGAGGGCTCTTGGGTGTAATGGGCCCAAGCATGTAGGTCCATGGAGTTTTTTCAGATCGTAATGGTATGTTTTATGAGACTGGAAGTCACATCACTGAGTTCAAGGGTGTGATGATTTATGTCCTGTCTTTCCCCTTGTTAGCAGTTCCATGTCACATGTCAGGTCCCCAAGCAGTGCACACCTTACACTGTATTATTTATGTGCGTTTTCATCTCTGCTGCTAAACTGGAGAAACTCCTTGAAAACCCCCGAGGTGGGTGGGACTAGAGGGTGTCTCGGCTCCCTGGGCCTTACACACACCTTGTCCCATTCACTGCAGCGTCTTCTGGCCACATTAGAAGCCCCAGTGAGGCAGGGCCTGAATGCCTTGAGGGTGTATTGGGCGGGACCCCTGGATGAGGCGGGAGGGGCGTCCAGGAAGCAAGCCTGTGGCCCACAGCCAGGCATTGTGTGGGTCCCTACTGCCGGAAGCTGCTCCTCTGCCCTTCGTGGCCTCAGTGGCGGGGCTTCAGAGGGCCTTCAGGAAGCACAAAGCTTGACCTCACATGGAGCAAGGGGAACAGACACCCCTTCTCTCTCCTGTGAAAAAGGAAAACCCAGCGATTGGCAGGAAATCCCGAATGGCAGAGGAACTCATTTCTCATGTCTTGGCTGGTTGTTTTTCAAAGATAGTTCCAGAGGCTTCTCTGCTGAGTCACCCTCTCATTCCTAAAATCATCTATAGACACACCGCGAACGTCCAGCCCCAAAGGGACGTGACCCATCCTCCAGGCTTTTGGGAGGTCCTTGCCCTCTGGGCGAAGCTAAGAGTGTGAGCCCAGTTGAGAATCACCGGCCACCTGCCTTGAGCCTTGGCCCAACCTTCAGTGAAAGGCACATGGGTTAACACACGTCCTCTGGCCTGCGAGGGGCTCCCACTGGCGGGGAGGCAGATTCTGGGGTCAGGATGCATCTTAGAAGCTGTAGGGGCAGAGGGAGTGACCCCTATTGCTGGGGGAACCAGGGAGGGTTTCCCAGGGACATGGTGTGGAAGCCAGCCCCTGAGCCAGGCAGGTCGGCCTGGGAGCCCATTGAAAAGTGTGTGAGTGGCAGTATTTCCGATATCCTTCTCCACTGGCCTCAGTCTCTCTATCCTCAGGACTTCCTACTAGGAGCTTCTATTTCCTCCCTCCACTTGCTTTCCTACTCCTACCCATGGCCACCCCCAGCTCTATTCTGGGTGTCTGTGACCTCCAAAGCACTCAACCAACTCTTGCTTCCTGGAATCGTTCCTCCACAGCTGCCTCTGGAGTCATCCCACTTTTCCAGCTGCTCCCGGCCCCCAGGCTACTCCGCCCAGGAGAGCTTCTTCGAGCTACAGCCCCCACCCCCATTCATTCCAAGGCCTGGTCTCCAGTCCAGACCACATGCCCACCAGCCGCAGACCTCTAGACCTCAGCAGAAGCTGAGACAGCTGAGACTCGCTGTGGACGTGGAACCCATCTGACTCCTGCCCAGCACCTGCTCTGTCCCCTCCTGTCCACCACCACGCCCTGTTCTGCTCGGGCCTTGGCCTCCCCACAGCGTTTACTCTTCAGTCCATCCTCCACAGCGAGGCCAGAGAGACCAATGCCGTCATGTCACATTTCTCCTCAAAACACCAAGGTCATGGCTCCCCACTGCCCTGACACCTGCCCCCCTCCTCCCAGTGTTCCCTTGTACCAGCTGCCCTGATGGACAGGGGACCCCCTGGGCCGTGCACAGCTCAACCTTCCAGATGCAGCCCAGGGGTCTCACACTCCCTTGATTTGTTTCTTGGGGTGGCTGTGATGACGGACCTCAGGCTGGGTGCCTTAAACAACACAAACGTGTTGTCCTAGGGTTCTGGAGGCTGCAAGTCCAAGATCCAGGGGCAGCAGGGCTGCTTCCGTCTGGTGGTTGTTGGCGGCTGCCCTTGGCTTGTAGGCTCATCACTCTGGTCTCTGCCTTCATCCTTCCTCACCCATTCTCCCTGCGGTGTCTGTGTTTCCCCTTTTGATAAGGACACCCGTGTTACTGGATTAGGGGATCACCCTACTCCAGAGTGACCTCTTCTTAACTGATTACATCTGCAACCAACCTATTTCCAAATAAGGGCACATCTGAGGCACTGAGGGTTAGAACTTCAACATACGAATTTTGGGGGACATAATTCAACCCATAAGACTCCCCAACCCTCAGGGGTCCCCAGCCGGTATTGGTGACCAGATGCTGTCATCAGGCTGGACGTTAGGCAGTTTATTTGGCCTGGCCACCGAGGCCAGTGTACACAGCTCACACATCTGTGACACCCCTTCGCCACCAGCCCCAGCACACGTCCGGTGCAGTGAAAGCCCTAGTAAATGGCATTGTGTGGACATCCACCCAGCTCCCCGTGGACCAGAGGTCAACCGACTCATTGAGGCCCCATGTTGGGGTGTGAGCTATTATCACTACCTCGAGAAGGGCTCCCCGGATGGAGGGGGCCTGAGGTCTCCCTCTGGAGGGTTTGGGCAGGCGCCGGGGCATTGGCTTCTGCCTAGGAGCCATCCCCAGTTCATTTCTTATTCCCATCCCAGGAACGCTCCGCTACCACTTGCTTCATCGCTAGCCCACGAGGCAGTTTCCCAGCTGCTGCAGATGGACCTTTCTGAATTCAGGAAGTTGCCCAGGCAGGAGGAGGAGGACGATGAGGAAGAGGAGAAGGAGAAGGCCCCTGTGACCCGTGAGTTCTCGCTCTCGGGGCCCCAGACTTAGCCGGAGACAGGCTTGCCAGCCAGGCAAGGGACAGGCCGCCAGGGAGCACAAGGGTGGAAGAAGGCGGGGCTCACTTGGTTTCCATCTCCTTTCCCGTTCTGCTGGTGGAAGGGCGGTTATGGCAGCACGTGGCTGATGGCTGTGAAGGGGCAGTGCCGGACATGCGTGTTCATGACAGCGTGGCAGGATCACGATGCAGAGGATAGCACTCCAAGCATGAAGTCGCGGCGGAGCGCAGCGGCCGTTCGCTGGGCTGCAGTACAGCCAGGGGATGAATGCCGCGTGTTCCATTTTACACGGAGGACACTGACCGAGGTGCTCTCCGTTGCACTCTTGCTCTTCTGCCTCGGGCAGCAATCGCCCCATGGTGATGTGGGAGCGGGTTCCCCATGGCGGCCTTGAGGTCCAGCTGGTATTAAATGCCAGGGCCTGGGCTGACCCCATCCCATCAGGTGGAGAGTCCGTGACGTCTGTGAGAACTGGGGGAGGCAGCCTGCCTCTGGGACAGTGGTCAGCGGGGCAGCCCTGAGCCATGTTTTCCAGAGGAACCCAGAAACAGAGAGTGAGCCTCATGCTAAAAAGGCCGGGCTCTTATTTTGCATGTTTTCCTGTTACTATGCTAGTAATTCCTTTCTATCATTTTCAACAAAGTGTCCGTCCGTTCATGTCAGATCTGAACTACAGTGAGCGAGAGCCTCTGGGGTGTGGCCCATGGCAGAGTGTGTGGTGGGCCCGGGCTGGGAGCTGGCATTTGCTCCACCCTCACTGGGGAAAAGTAGAGCTCAGGCCACAGGCAGGGCTGTGGGCCAGTCAGGATGCAGAGCACATCCAGGGTCCTGGGGCAGCCTGGCCCTGGAGGCAGTGGGAGGGAGTCTCAGCGGATTTCCCTTTCTTTGCCATTTCTTTTTTGACTGTGTTACTTTATTAATCTTTTTTAATGGAGATATGTTGACATCTAACGCTGTGTAAGTTAAGGGTGTAGTGTGTTGATTTGGTTCACTTATATATTGCATATGATTGCCAACATAGCGTTGCTCACACCTCCCTCAGGTTACTTAATTACAGGCAGACCTCAGAGATATTGTGGGTTCGGTTCCAGGCCACCGCAATAGAGTGAGTGGTGATCTTTTTGCTACTGGGGGGTTTTGTCTTCAGTTTATAATCAACGCAACGTCTGTCAAGTACAATAAAGGAAAGCATAATCAAACGAGGTATGCTTGTATTATCTGAGCATCTCAGCATTAGTGCAAGCATTGAGGGCAAAATGAGGAACAGGTGGAGAAAAGAGAAGAAAAACACGGAGCTTCTCCTTGCAGTAGGTGCAGGGCCCTTCTCATCCACGTCTCCTGCCCTTTTCCCTGGCTCCCTGCCTGTGTTCCATCCCAACACAGCCTCGTGTTTCCGCCTGGGAGGTGCAGATAGTGGCTCAGTGACAGGCAGCAGTGTCCTCTGTAAAGCCCGCAGGCTCTCCGCCTTGCCTGGCCAAGGGAGCATCGGTGGACCCCGCCCGGCCCGCCGCCCCGCAGGAAATCAGCACCACCTGCTGGCGGGAAGGAACAGTGCGTTGGCTGACAATGACGGAGCCCTCCACTTGGGGGCTCCCGCTCGCTGCTGAAGGAGGGAAGGGCCCACGCAGGAGGAAGTTGCAGTCTGCTCCTGCCTTCCATGCTGGCCTGGGCTCCCCGCCTGGACAAGCTCGTCTCTGTCATGGGAGCAGAACGTAGTAAAGTTTATCGGTGGGTCTTAAGAGAATCACCACCCAAGGGCAGAAACATGACTAAGACCTCTGTGCTGCCGGGTCAGGTGGAGCCACCAGCAGCTCCTCCCCAGGGAGCAGTTGCCAGGAAAGCAGGCGGGCCTTCTGAGTGGCATCAGGAGTCTGTGGGTCAGGTGATCCTCCTGCAGCTTATTCTCATTGCTAATTGCCCTTTGCTGGAGCCCAGAGTCAAGCTTAAACACGTTGACAGGAACACAGTACTCTCTTAAGGCGAAAGAGTAAACACTACCGTGTACCTCCCTGGGTGTTTCAGGCCTGCCAAAACCCAGTTCTCATCAAATGCCTGAATGGCCACCGAATGCTGGTGTGGTGGCAGCGGCCAATTCTAGAAACTCCCGCCTCGATGTGTGGATTCCCTCGGATGTGTCTTTCCAAGGCCGCCTGTGCTCGCAGACCCTCCATGCCTCCCCTGGCTTCCCCTCATTTTCTTCTGCAGCCACTGCCTTTGGGCAGGAGCTTTTCTCCAACTCCCCAAGTCTTTTGAGCGTGGCCTGTGACACTCCTGAGTCTGCCCTGTTTCCCGTTACTTGCCTTGGGGCCCCCCTCCTATGGGACCAGCCCTGTACCTGCCGCTAACATCTGGGCCAGCAGGGTCCCAGGAGGGGTTTGTGGATCAAAATGAACTGAGTCTCTGAGGTGTAGCACCTGAGGTTTTCTTTGGACCTGTTCTTTATTAATCTTTCCTTACCAGCCAGATTTAGGTAGCATTTGCTTTTTGTTTGTTTCGTTTTGTTTTAAATCCGTGTTGTGGGGGGTATTACCTGTTGCTGCACAACAAATTGCTCCAAAATTTAGCAGCTTAAAATAATGAACATTTATTAATGCCACAGTTTCTGTGAGTTTGGAATTTGGGAGCAGCTGACCTGGTGGTTCTGGCCCAGGGTATCTCATGAGTTCAGACGAAGGCCCGTGGGGCAGAGGCTCCACTTCCAAGATGGTTCAGTCACACGGGTATTGGCAGGAGGCTTACTTCCACACCATGTGGACTCTCCACAGGGCTGCTTGAGCATCCTCCTGGCATGGGAGCTGGCTTCCCTCAGAGCCAGTGATTCATGAGGGAGACAGAGAGAGGGAGAGAGAGGGAGAAAGATGGAGGGCTCGAAAGGTGGAAGCCACAACGTCTCTTAGGGCCTAGTGTCTGGAGCCACTCGTGGTCACCTCCGGTTTCTTCTATTTATTAGAAGCAGGTCATTAAGTTGCACACTCAAGGGGAGGGACTTGAGCTCCCAGTCTTGAAGGGAAAAGTATCAAAGAATTTATGGACGTATTTTAAAACCATCACCTAGGACTGACACTTATAATGGAAAATTAAGAAAGCACTAAAAAGGTGTACTTAAGAAAAAACATCACCCATAAACCACCAACCCACCTCCTGTAAATACCCACTGCTGACTGTGGTTTCGTGCCTTCCTTGCCTTTTATTTTCTGGGTCCAGGTGGTTGAAGGCTTTTTCACGTACTCATGGTTAAACTATATGTGGAATTTCCCATCTTCCTTTTTTCACATTTTTTCTTAATATCAGTGTTTTTCCTTAATATCATAACATAAGCATTTTA
Source organism: Rhinolophus ferrumequinum (assembly GCF_004115265.2). Classification (NCBI taxonomy): domain Eukaryota; kingdom Metazoa; phylum Chordata; class Mammalia; order Chiroptera; family Rhinolophidae; genus Rhinolophus; species Rhinolophus ferrumequinum. The sequence goes on from NC_046308.1 coordinate 22,830,838, forward strand.
CATGCTTGCCAGCTCTATAAAAGTCCATTTTTGTTTTACCCTTTAGTTTTTTAAATTTCGCTTTATTTTGAGAGAACCGTAGGCTCAGTTACACAACACATTAGAATCCCAGGCATTCTTTGCCCAGTTCCCTCCAAGAGTAACGTCTTGCAAAACTCTAGTGATAGATCAGGACCAGGATCCTGACATCATCAAGATACAGAACAATTTCATCCCACAAGTTTCCGTCATGTGCCCCTGTGTGGTCACCCTAACACCCCCCCCCCCCCCCCGCAACTCCTGACAGTCACTAATCTCTGTTTCTATAATTTTGTCATTTCAAGAATGCATAGAAATGGAATCACACAGTAGATAACTTTCGGGGATTGGCTTTTTTCACTCAGCATAGTTCCCTGGAGAGACATCAGTTTTCCATGTGTGTCAACAGCTCTGTCCTTTCTCCTGCTGAGTGATGTTCTGTGGCTTGATGTACCCAAGTTTGTTTAAACGCTCGCGCGTTGAAGGACATCCGGGCCGATTCCTGTTTTCGGCTTTACAGATAAAGTTGCTGTGTCCATTCGGGCACAGCTTTTTGTGTGAACATAGTCTTAACTTCTCTGGGATAACTCCCCAGGGGTGTCTGGCCGTATGGCAGTTACCTATTGAGTTGCAAAAATCATTTTTAATAGCAGCTTAATTCTTCATCAAGAGAATAAACCATAATTTACTCTGTCATGGATATATGTTGTTTTTAATTAATTCACAATTATAAGTGATCCATTACTTTGACCTCAAATCATCTTTCCATTGCCATCTGTTTCCTTGGGGTGGCTCCCATGAGTGGAGGTGCTCCACCGGGGACAGGAAGCCCCTGGTGCATATTGCCATACCAGACATTTCTCACTGCTGGTGACGCAGCCTGTCACACGTAGTTTACTAGGCTGGTGTGCCCAGAATGTGACAGGCTGGTGGGGCCTGTGCAGGCCTGTGAAAACTCAGAGGCCACAGGAATGGGGTGAGGGAGAGCGAGTGGATCGTCAGCTGGCCTGTGTTGGTGCTTCCCTAACGGTCCTCCATCTTGCCCATCAGTGCTGGATGCCAAGGGCCTGGCGCACAGCTTCTTTAACCAGCTCTGGGAAGTATGCAGCCAGTGGCAGAAGCAGGTGCCCTCAACTGCCTGGGCTCCACAGCAGCAGTGGCTGGTCTCCATCCATGCCATCCGGAACACTCGCCGCAAGATGGAGGACCGGCACGTGTGCCTTCCCACCTTCAACCAGCTCTTCGGCCTGTCTGTGAGTGTTCCTCCTCCAATGCTCCACCTCCCGGGCCCCGGGGTAGTGCGTGAGGCTAGTGACCCCAATCAGGACAGCCTAGAAGAGCTTGCACAGGTGGTGGGATGCTGAGCAGAGCTTCCGGACAGAGCCACGGCAGGAGTGATACCTGCAGCTGCTATCTGAAAGCCGAGGTGCGGGGCAGCTCTCAAAGTGCTTCCCAGAGGTCTGGGAGGCCCAATTCATCATTCTAGTGCTTCTGGGCCACTGGCCACCTTGCTTTCCTAGCTGAGGGACTGAGACAAGAAGTGGTTTTCCCAAGTCTGTTAGAAGCGGAGGCCCCGAGCACCATGCTCGCCCGGACTCATGATTGCTGAGCCCTGCTCTGTCGAGCCCTAGGAGCGACCTGGTACCTCTTACCTCATCATATGTTCCCAGCAGCTCAGTATAGATGGTGAAACTGAGGCTCCGGAGGGTTGTCTGATGGTAAAGGCCATGCTGAATCTTCCAGACCCTTCCAGTCAGTTCCTGAGCTCCACCCCCAGACAAGAGCCTCTGGCCAGGTCAAGGCCTAGGTCAGCCGTGAGGCCAGCAGGGCGGTGACTCCCACTGCATTCCCCACCAGGGCCCTGTGGACCGTGCCTACTTTGCTGTGTTTGACGGTCACGGAGGGGTGGATGCCGCAAAGTACGCCGCTGTGCATGTACATGCCAACACTGCCCGCCAGCCGGAGCTGCCCACAGACCCCGCAGGAGCCCTCAGAGAGGCTTTCCGGCACACCGATGAGATGTTCCTCTTGAAAGCCAAGCGAGAGGTGAGAACCTACAGATGAATCGCATCCTGTACAGTTTGGGGATCAGTAAATATTAGCATCGGAGAGGCCCGGCCCTGCAAAGGGATAGAAATCGAAGTGGTTAGTGGTGTTGGCAGGTCTTCACTAAATGCTGCTGGCAGTCGTGTGATTTCGTTCTTACAATCAGAGGGGGCTTGTTTTTCATTTGAATAGAAGCAGCATAAGCTTGCCCCTGATCCAGCATGCCTGGCCCTGCAGCAGCGTGGACCCGTCCTGAAGCAGAGGGTGTGCAGGCCTCATGGGGAAGGGCAGGTTGTGTGAAGATGTGCTCGGGATCTTATTTTAATCAAGCATAGTAAGATGACAGACACAGTGATGACAGTTCCCAAGAGGAGATGCCATGCCACGCAGGGCCACACAGGGAAGCACCAGGTTGGTCAGGAGGCCAAGGGAGAGAGGGAAGCATGGCCAGAGCCTTTACTGTGGTCTCCACAGGAAGGCATGGGTGAGGCAGGACCAGCAAGTCACAGCAAGCTTAGAATTCGATAGTTGGAATCACCTCTGTGGGCTCTGAGCTACAGGGGTGGTCCCCATCCAGCCAGGCCAGGGGCAGCATTGGCCTGGCACGAGTGACAAATGAAGTAGTTGGGCACATGGGCTTCCAACTGGCTGGCTTGTACATGAAAGGTGCTGGTGGGGGAGACGTTAACCTTAGGACTAAGGTGCTAACCTTAGGAATTAACTGGCCCTGGGGGTGCATTCTCTCTAAGATTAGCAAGGCCCCTGATTTGTCAAAGCATCATACATACAGAAAAGAAAACTCATGATTAGTACACAGCCCCACCTGCCCTTGCTCTTCTGGGCAGGGTCTTGGCAGGTGCTGATGCCCATTGGGAGTTAGAGCCATGCAGGGAGGAGGCATCTGTTTCTGAAAGAAGAAAGAATGCATCCGGCCTCCGCTGTGAACTTATTCCCAACTGAACCTTACCTGTGTTCTCTTCAGTGGGTCCTCCTGCAGCCCTGTGGGGTAGATGCTAAGACTGCATCCACTTTATACATCAGAAAACAGAGGCTCAGAGAGTTTACAAGACCTGCCCCTGGTAACACAGCTGATGAGGAGACTTAGGGTGGGGGCTGCACTGTCATCAGATGCTCTGAGCACAGAACACAAATCAGCAAAGCTGGACTTAACAGAAAACTGTATGGCATCTAAAACCATAAGCTGGGAACCAGTAAAAAGCTGAAATGCCTCAGCCCTCCTGGCCACGGTCATCCCTAGGAGGTGAGAAAGTTCACCGAGCTCAGGGCTGCCTCTCAGAGTTGAGAATGGATTCTCTGAAGCAGGTGTTTAGTTTAGTGTATTATTATTTTTAAACAGCTTTATTGCGATGAAATTGACACATAGTTAATTAATTGCACATGTTGAAAGTGTACAACTTGATAGGTTTGGGCACCCGTAAAACCCTCACAATAACGGACATATTCATCACCTCCAGAAGTTTCTTCCTGCCCTCCTGCCCACCTGCTCCTCAGACAACCACTCCTCTACTTCCTGACACAATAGACGATTGAGTTTGCATTTTCCAGAGTTTGATATAAATGAGCTCACACAGGATGTGCTCTCCTTCCACGCAGCGTAATCCTGTGACACTCACGGTGCCCATCGTGCATCCGCACTCCGTTCCTTTTTCTGGCTGAGCGCTTTCTGGACCCCGTATGCCTGGGGGGCAGGTGCTCAGCCCACTCTCTCCCCTTGGGCCTTCTCTCCCCACAGCGGCTGCAGAGTGGCACCACGGGTGTGTGTGCGCTCATCACAGGAAAGACCTTGCACATCGCCTGGCTTGGGGACTCCCAGGTCATCCTGGTGAAGCAAGGTCAGGTGGTGAAGCTGATGGAGCCGCATAAACCCGAGCATCAGGTAAGGGGCTCCCTCCACCCCCACCTGGGACACCCCTGTCCCCATTGTGCTGGGCCCATGGGGGAAACAGCTGGTCAGGGGACCCCTGGCTGGGGGTTGCTGGGGCAGATTAGGAAGGAATAGGGCCTTTGGACCATCCTCTCAGAAAACTCCTGGCACTCCTCCATAAGGAGGGCTTCCTTGCCTGACTCGAGTGGCCAGAGGGTCCCCTAGTGGCATGTTAACAGCCGGGGGTCCCAAGTGAGCCATTCCTTCCAAGAGCTACAGGGGAGAGCTGGGCCATCTGCCCAGTAAGCAGCCCAGTAAATGTGCAGGGTTCTGTTGTACACACAGGCAAGGAGCAGCCGACCACCTGGGGGAGGAGGGCTGCAGGGAGGTGGTGACGCTGGGCTGGAAGGAAGCAGGCTCAGGGCTTCATTGAGCAGAGGCTGTGCTGGGACCCTGAGGTCACTCACCCGGCTGAGCTTCTGGGACCTGACCTGAACAGGATGACGTTCCTACTTGGACCACATCACATTGAAGTGTCCAGTCTGTCTCCCAAGGGGGAGAGCAAGAGTTTGCACATCTGGGGAATGCCCATAGGTAGGCCCCCCACATGCTGCTCTGCACCGGCCTTTTGACCTAACCTGTGTCTGCTGGGTGTTCCACGTTGGCATATGAAGTGTTCCCACCCTCTTACAGGGCTTCTGGAATTCCATTCATTCCCATCTCTCCTTGCTGGACGTTGAGATTTTTTTCAGTCTCTTGGCACTGAAAACAAGGCAGCAATAAATAACTTAGTACAGAATTTCATTGTTCAGGGTCAGGTATATCTACAGGGCACATTCCTAGAAGTGTGTGTGATAGCTGGGTCAGAGTGTACAGATTTGCCAAACTGCCCCCTCAGGCTCTGTGGGGTCCTGCTATCTGAGAAGTGAGAAGAAGGCCTTTGTTTAGTTTGTATTTCTCTTACAGAGCTAGCTGGAGCATCTTTTCAAAAGTCACCTTACCTGAGAACACTCCATTCCTGTCCCATGCCCATTTTTCTCCTAAGCTCTTGCTATTTTTCTTATCAATCTGTAGGCATTTCATATGTGTTAGGGAGCTTGGCTCCCTGTCTGTGTGGTGATTTGCAAATTCTCTTTTGTCTTTCTTTATGGGCTTTTCCACATGTAAGTGTTGGTTTTATGTAATCGTATGGAACTGTCTTTTCTTTTGTGGCTTCTGCAGAGCACTGCAGGGAGTATCAGGCAGTGATCGTAACAGTCAGGGTTGACAGCGTTCCCTGGCCCCGCCATGGCTCACAGCCTCCTACACATGCTTTCCCCATTGTTTAGAGGAGAGAACTGAGGTCCAGAGAGGTTATGTAACTTGCCCAGAGCACATAGCCAGGAAGTGGCAGGTATCCTCTGTCACTCTGAGGCCTTCCGTGCCTGCTCCCTGGTGGGCGCTCCTACCCCAAGACAAGCAGTCAGGTGAAATTCGGCCCAAGTTAGGACTAGATGCAAACCTCTGGTTCTGCTGGTTCTGCTCCTGCCTGCCCACACCCATGTAAGCTCAGTGTCCAGCACCTCCTCTGAGGCCCACTGCGGACTTTTCCCAGGCAGCATTTTCCAGACACTTTCGGAGCCTGGCAGTGTGGCAACGTGGCAAAGAGCAGCAACAGATGGCGGTGTTCAGTCCTGGCTCCACCCCTTCCAAGTGTCGGGCTCATCATCTGTGAAATAGCAGACACTGTTGTTACCACCCTTCAGGAAGCAGGCTCACACCTGGAAACCTCTCCTTCAGGGGAATTTATAGGACCAAAGACATTTTTAGGACTCATGGCTGGGCGGGGCCTCTATCCATTCTCTCAGGCCTGGAACATCACAGTCCTGTGGGGAGCCAGGCAGTACCTGGGGGTAGAGGAGTTGGCCAAGGACCCAGGGGCACAGGGCCCGTCCAGGGCCCGGTTCAGGTTTCATCCAGCCCTGCCGAGTGGCTGCACATGGCACACCCTTGGTTTCACTGTCCCAGCAGTTTACAGGGAAGGAACAGTGTCCTGTGTGAAAGATGAGGCAACTGAGGGGCCTGCTGTCTGACCCCGGCCGGGGCTTATGCTCTTTCTGCTGCCTCGTGAGCATCTCCCTGACCCTGAAATGCTGCTTAGGAACCGACTGTCAGTCAGTGCTCGTGGGTGGCCCGTCTGTATTTGCACCATAACCTATTTAGCCTTTCCAGCAAATGAAGGCCAGGTTATTTATAATTTCTCACCGTGCTACTAATGCTGCTTTTGGGCGTCGTTCAAGAGCTGTGGCTTCCAGCGCTGTCTTAGAAACCAGCTTGTCTCCACCGAAGTGGCAGCGCTGGGCACCCTATTGCCATCGGCGTGCCCAGGCCCCACTCTGGCTGTCTCCCACAGGAAGAGAAGGAGCGCATCGAAGCGCTGGGTGGCTTCGTGTCTCACATGGACTGCTGGAGAGTCAATGGGACCCTGGCCGTCTCCAGAGCCATTGGTAAGAAGGTGAGGGGCGGGAGAGAAAGGTCGCCCAGGGCCCAGGCCTCTAGACCCTTCAAGGCCCACGGGCTCACCCAGCTGTTGGGGATGGCAGTGTCATGTGCTGAAAAGGCAGCTGTGGTCTGTGGGATTGTGTTATCGAGCAGGTTGTGGAGGGACCCTGGGAACTTAAAGAGTGCAGGAACAGATACCTGAGAAACTTGCATCTCACACCAATAATTGTGATTAAGTCGTATATCATTATCTCTTCATTGAAACACGTAGAAAAATCTAGTAGGAAACCTGTGGCTACCTAGAAGATAATTTTAAAATATTTTATAAGTGAGGTTTATTCCCCCCCATTCATGCTAATGATTCTGTCTTAAAATCTGAAGTAAAAGCACCCCCGTTCTTGACACCCGATCCTATTTTCTCAGCATCCCGTTACTGCCAGGCCTGTCTGGGGACTTGGCAGTCACACCTCTCCTCCAGGTACTTAGAAATTACCTGCTTTCTGCTAACCCCTGCGATGGGGCATCCATCCCTCCAGCCTCCTGAAACGTCTGTCCTTCTTGCTAAACATACTGCCTTCTTTACAGCCCCTCTCTCTGCAGCTTCTGCTGTTGTGTCTCAGGACACACCAGTATATAGAGCTTGGGGAGCCGGGCTCCCTCCCCAGGGGAGGGGAGCTCTGGGCAGTTCCGTGTAAGGGGCAGCATGGTCTAGTTTAGGATCCGTGGAGAGTGACTGTCAGGACCAAAGCAGAAGGCGGGGACCATCTGAATGCTCTGTGAAGCCTGGGGAGGTGTGAGTTGTAGAAACAAGGCAGAGAGGTGGGTTCAAGCTACATTTTGAAGGTAAAGCTGACAGGACTTCCTTACAGATTGGATGTGGGATGTGAGAGAGAATCAGAAGGAACCCCCAGATTTGAGCATAAGGACCTGGGGATCATGGTGCCGGTTTCCACGATGGGGAAACTGGAAGAACAGGTGTGACAGAGGAAAAGTGAGCATTTGAGCACGTTTAGTTGAGTGCCTGTCAGGTGTCCGAGGGGAGCTGTTGGGAGCTCAGGAGGGCCAGGGCCAGGGCCACAGCCTGTGTAACATCCTGGGCCGCTCACGCTGGGCCTCACTCCACAGGGAGAAAGCTGGTTTGTGGAGCTGAGCCCTGGCCCCGCTAGATTTGGATCCTGTCCTCAGGGACATCAGAATAAATCTGTCACATCACCCTCCATGTGAAGTTCTTTTTTCACCCTGTGTCCTCGTCCATGAGCGCAGGTGTTGGAGGACGGGTGACGTCACTGAGGCCAGATCTGGTGGGATGGGATGGAGCAGCGAGCAGAGCGATCCTCTGACACAACGTGCTTCTCTCCCATGCTCAGGGGACATCTTCCAGAAGCCCTATGTTTCTGGGGAGGCGGATGCGGCCTCCTGGGAGCTGACCGGCTCTGAGGACTACCTGCTGCTGGCCTGTGACGGCTTCTTCGATGTTGTCCCTCACCAGGAGGTGCCTGGCCTCGTTCAGAGCCACCTGGTCAGGCAGCAGGGCAGCGGGCTGCAAGTCGCCGAGGAGCTGGTGGCTGCAGCCAGGGAGCGGGGCTCCCATGACAACATCACGGTCATGGTAGTCTTCCTCAGGGATCCCCAAGACCTACTGGAGGGTGAGGCCCAGGGGGCAAACGGGAAAAGCCGTGACTTGCCCTCTGACCTCTCAGAGCCAGAGAACAACACTCCACAGAGAAGCTAGGAGGCCCAGGCCCCGGCCCCCACCTCGTGACCCTCCCCCTCAGATGCCTTAGGACCTGACAGGCAGCGGTGGGCAGGTGGGCACCACCCGAGCCATGCTTTCCTCTGGGACCCCCAAGCCTCTCGTGCTGCTTGCATCATCAGCCCATCCTGGTGGCTGCGGAACTGCATTGGCGGTGGGTGTTACACCTTGCTCGTGACAGGCAGTGGGATGGCCAGGTTCTCTGAAGGAAACCTCACCAAAGAGAAGATGACCCAAAAACTGGACCAGCTCTTGCTCCCACAGGCGCTGGCTGCAGCCAGACCAAAGATGCCGGCAGTGTGGGGGGGGGCAGCAGGACACTGCGTGTGGGACCCTCGTGCAGACCCAGAGCCATGGGCATTTGCAAGCATGCCCTGGGCGCCCAGTACAGGTTTCTCAGCCATTGCTCCTGGGCCGCAGCTGGGAGGGCTCGTGTCCACAGATGCGCCTGGCATTTTCCAAAGAGGGGAGAGAATCTGGAGCTGGTCTGCGGTGCTCAACTGCCCGCTTCATAGCAGCTGGGACATATGTGGCCCTGGCCTCCCTGGTCCCCTCTTGTCCCCCAAGCACGCAGGTAGGGGACGTGCAGAGATGCCATACCTGTTTGTGGTCTTTCTTTTTTCCCCAGGGAAAAGCCTAATGTAGAAGCAGTATTTCAGGTTTTTGTCTTTGTTCTGTCAGTGCCAAGGTAACCTGTTGTGTCATATAACTTAAGCAGAGCTTAGCATTTATTTTATTTCTTAGAAAAATTAAGTATTGATTTTTTTAGGGGACACTTGTTTTGCAGTATTACTGAATTTTTTTTCTTAAATCAAGATTGAAACAACCTTTCCAGGTAGTGTTTATAAGCCATTCAAGTGCCTTAAACAGCTTTAGGGAAGGCTAGATCTGCCTGGCCTATGGTGGGTTCTAATAGTCATGTTTCAGTTTTCACAAAAGTCGGACTTATTTTGTTACAGAGGCATGACTTGGGCTAGAATTCTTCCTAGAAGAGGTCTTTCTGCCTCTTTGTGACACACTGTTGACAGTCAGCGTGGGCTGTGCCGTGTGACCTGGGCCACGCCCAGGGCTCTGGGAGTTCAGGGTCACTGGCCCCTGCCTACCTCCCACTCCCCTTGGCCCTGCTGCTCGGTGTCTGGCTGGACCCCAGGCTGAGGGCCTGAGCTCCATGAGCAGACAAGGCCTTTCTGCTGTTTGCAGTGTTCCAGAATGTCTTGTGTGTTGGTGGATGAACTGGTTTCATAGGGAAACACACATAAGAGGCTCTGGCAAGTCCAAGGTAGCCTGTGGGACTGTTTCAAGGCAGTGGGGATGCGGCTGGGAGTCTGTTCAACCTGCAGGGCCAAAGCCCTGTCTGCCCATGGCTGGTGGGCTCTGATGCCTTGCTCTGCCCCCAGCCTGACTGCCTGTGAAAGAGCTCATGTCCCCTAGTGCCCTGGGAAGGTGAAACTCAGGTGACTACATTTGTTCACATTGAATGGAGCAGATAAAACTCCTGTGTGGCGTTGAAAGTGGCAGAGCTGGGTGGGGGCTCCAGGTAGAGGTCAGGCCCCAGGTGAGAGGGGTCTCTGGCGGGAGGACCAGGGCTCACAGTGGGGCAGGGCTGCTGCAGGCAGAGGCTGACAGGTCTGGGCAGGGCAGTGGGGGGCTTAATGGAGGCTTCAGGAGAAGGGGGAGGGGGCTGGGCAGTGGGAGGGAGCTTGGTGCCAGGTCCTTGAAGTCCTGTGGAGGCATTCAGAGTCCACCTGTAATAGAAGGTCCCCAGGAAGGTCTGCCCAGGGAGCCCCCTGATCCCAGTGGCACTTGAGGGCAGCCTGGGACAAGGGAGGATGGTGAGAGCTGCCTCTCCTGAGGTGGGTGGGCTGTCCAGCAGGAAGGCAGGGAGCCATGGGCCACTGCCTGCAGGCTCCACATTTACCCCAGTCCCACAGCAGGATGAAGATGCTGAGGCCATGTCGTTGATGCCTTGCTCAAGGCTTCACGATAAAAAGCCTCTGGAACATGGTCCCTAATTCAGAGAATGTTTGGCAGCTAGCATGACTAGGGGTTGCCCCATTTAACTTGAAAGCCCTGCCACCATCTCTTCCGGGGCTAGAAGCCCTCTCATGAGCCTCTCCCAGCACAAGCTGGATGTGGTCCCTCCCTTCAGTACCAGCCTGGCATCCCGTGGGCATGACCTTAGTGGAGGAGGGAGAGGTGTGCTTCTGTTTTTCTCTTTTCTTTGCTGATCTTATTCCGTTGGTTGCTGCCAAGAGAGGAGCTTCACCTCGTGGAGTCTGGATCACATCACTTGGTGGCCGGATTCGTGTCCTGGCCCGAGGCTCCCCCAGAACCTCTCTCCAGGCTTGTCCTGGCAGCCGAGGGAGCCCTTTTCTCCCGTTGCACGGGGACTGGCCCGTGCAAGCACCTAGGCACGGAGCAGGTCTCCTCCATCTTGACTTGGCTGCACAGGGAACTGCTGGGCGATCTGTAACCTCTGAGCGTCCTGGTCCACTTCCTCTTCAGGACAGTCCCAAGAGGGCCCCTAGCCAGGACGCTGGTCTGGAAACCTCAGTCCCCTTCTCAAGTCCCACCTTTGCCACTAGGTCATTATGTGAGCTAAGTTGTTGTACCTTCTTGGGCCTCAGTTTCCCTTTGTAGGATACAGGGTTGCACTGAGTCTGTGCAGCAGCTCCTGGAATTCTGGAAGTGCCGGGGCCACTCAGGGTGAACCCAGCACATCCTGGGAAATGCTACCAGTGCTGCGGGCCCTTCCCCCATTGCCAACGGGGAAGGGTGATTAAGTATTATTAGTGTCTATTCTTAAAATGAAGTGGGTTGGAAAAGAATCAAGCTACTGATACCAGCGCCTTATATGGAATACAAAAGTTGGAGAAATACAGCCCTGCTTCTACAGGTAGGGCTGAGCCCCAGTCAGCAGGGGTGGGAGAGGAGGCGAAGGCAGCCAGCTCCCTCTGCAGTTGTGAGGTGGGAAGGCCTGGAAAGGGAGCTGGCACCGCTGGATTCTCCAGGGCTGCTAGTCAAGCTCCCAACCCGCTGAAATCCCGGAGGCGAATGCATGGCCGGCCTCCCAAAACAGCCTGTCCTCAGCATCCAGGACTAGGAAATGGGTCTGTTTTAGGGAAAGAGCAATAGGGGTGGATCCCAGCGAGAAGCACAGGCTCGCTGAGGGCCGTCCCTGCCTTTGGCAGCAGTCCTGTCTCCTGCCCTCCCCAGGCCTGCGAGTACTCTCCGGCCTCACCCTTTCCTCAGCTACTACAGCAGTATTCCCAGGGCGGGGGGCACAGCTCTGACGGCTCCTACGCCTCGCCCACAGCCCAGCTAGACAGAAACCAGGTGGGCCTGTGCAAAATAAGCTGTTTGGGTTTGATTCTGGCGGTAGCCCAAAGTGGGCAGCCCCAGAGGCCTGCACTTTTCCAAGTCTCCGTGGCTTTGCCAAATTCGCCAAGCTTTGCCATTCACAAGCCGTGCCAGTCTTGCCAAGGGTTTATCTGTACACATCCCAGTGGGGTTCCTGGGAGTGAGGTTCTGCCGGAGGGGTCTTGTTCCAAGACAGGATGGCTGTTTCCCCTGTCTTTAGGGATAAGTCCCAGGGTGGGAGACCAGAAAGGTGGTTTCCTCCCAAGCCGCTGTGCTCAAGTATCAATAAACCATGAGTTCTGAAACCTGCCTCGAGTCCTGAGTCCTGCCGCCTCCTCTCACCTCTGAGCTCCTGGTTCCCCTGTGTGACCAGGATGTGTGGAAGCTGCAAGGGTGCAGGGAGACCGTCTATGAAGTTCCTTGCGAGGGGTATAGTCAAATTCTGGAGGGAGCCCTGCAGGCCCAGCCCTCGGGCCAGCCTGCCCGGCCTGGTTCTCAGTCCGGGGCTCCCAGCCCACCCACACCAGCAGCAGGAGTGCGTGTTAACCGTGAGCCTGCACAGGGGTGACTGGCGAGTGGGGAGGCCCGTGGGGAGCCAGCAGGTGTCCTTGATGTTCTTGGGCCACCAAGAATGGAGACCCTGTCCACACAACACTCAGCCAGGAGGTTCTCATGCTCCTGGCTGAACTCAGGTCTCAACGGAACATGGACATCAAAAATGCCTCCATTGCAGAAGCTGCTGAGCCACAGCCCCAAAATGCTGTCTGGACTTCTCCCCAAAACATAAGGTGCGGTGGTTTGTACTTTAGGGTGAGTTGGGGCCAGCTAGCCGGGGATTGCTGCCTCCTTCCTGCCCCAGATGCCAAGCCTTTGCCTACTTGTCCGTGGGACCCGCTTGTCCACTTTAGGGCCTTATTAGCCTGATTTCTCCTACTCCTTCCAAGATCACCCCTGAGAGCTTTCAGTGCCGCCTCCTGCTCTAGGCAGTCGGGGGCCGTGGTCTCCCACCCTCCAGAGGAGGGAAGACAGCTTGATCTCTCTCCATCCTGTCACTGGGGGTTGGAGGAACTGGGGCTTCCCGACCAGGCCCTGCCCCCCCAGCCCCACCTACTCACACATCTGCCTTCCCCTCCCCTGCCCCCTCTGCCTCTGAAGCTCCTGCTGAGTCTGCCCAGCAGATCCTCAGTCTTAAGTATATGCTGTCTTGATTGTTCCTTAATGAGTTGCCTCATGTCTGAATCTTATCTCTAAAGCCAGATGGTGGCTCTGCACTCCCCCCACCACTACCAGGGAGGCAGCTTGGAGCCAGAGAGAGCATTCTCTCTGAAGCCACGGGGGGGGAGGGGGGGGGTAAGGGGAGGCCTGAGGGCCCGGGCACACAGGGCAGGCAGGAGCTGAGTGGCCCCTTCCAGACCAGGCCATTGTAAAGGTAGGCGGGGGGGGGGGGGGGGGGGGACATCAGCCAAGCGCCCTGCCAGCAAGAGGACAAACCTGCACCCAGAGGTCAAGTCTGGCACAGACATCTAAGGGCACATGGTCTGCCTGGCGGAGGGGCGGGAGCTGGGGCTGTGGGGACTGGGTCTTATGCCCACCAGATTGGGGCTTCAGCCTGGGGAAGCAACCAGGGCTGGGGAAACAGAGATTGGAAGCCTGGCTAGGAAAGCCGATGACCAGCTTATCCCCAGAGTTTCCCTCAGAGGGTCCCGGACTCCCCGACCAGCTGCCTCTTCTGGGCCTGCACAGGCCTCTGCCATCCTCATCAGGCTGGTCTGGGGCAGAGGCAGATTCTGACCCAGTTAATGACAGAGCCTCAGCTGGGCCCACACATGAAGCCACACTTCATCTTGGGATTGGGCTAGGGAGTCCTGGACATCAGGACACCCAAGGCCAAGGAGTGGGCATAGCCTCCTCAGAGCAGCTTTGAGGATTGCTCCAACCCCAGGAGACAGTCCGGGGTAGGTGCCAGCTCTGGGCACAGTGCAGGGGGCTCTGGGGGCTCCATGGCCCCCCCCAGGCGGGCTTCCTCAGACCACTATCTCCCTCAGTCATTCTGGTTATGGCAGGGGAGACCACCTTTTCTTCCTCCTCCTTCACCACTTCACCCTCCCACCCCCCTCACCTCCTTTCTTAAATTATAAAAGCAACATGACAACATGATAAAACTTGGAAAACAGTTTGATTTGCGATATGGAACAAAACAACCAAGGTAAGTGTTTAGAAATTCAGTTAAAAAACACACCAAAACAAAAAAACCTCTTGAAAGGCACTTCTTGCCCAGAGAGATTAAAACAATGTAAAGTCGCTGAAGATGAAACAGTTTCAATATAAGAGCTATACATTTTAGAGTCAAAACTTATGAGTGTGTTTCATTGGCAAAAACGAGCTGCAATTTGGTGCATTTAACATCTGCTTGCATCATCATGTTCGAGAATTGAAACCTCACTTCATGAAGCTGGTTCTCAGCAGCCACCGCTAAAGCCCAGGAGGGCTGGGCCTCAGCGGGAGAACATTCCCCTTTCACAGCAGCCTCTCCTCAGCCTCCTGGCTCAGCCACGGTGGCAGACACAGGCTGCTGAGTGCTGCGTGCCATCCATCTCTCCATGCCTGATCCCGCCAGTGTGGCACACGTGAGCAGGTCCTTCCATTTTTAAAATATGAAGTATTTGATATAAATACACTGAGAATCGATGTCAGAGATCAGATATGAAGCATAATAATTACAGACCCACCAACCAACCTCAAGCAGCATCTGGCCAACAATGTTGAAGCTCTGTCTGCCCCTTTGAGCGCTCACCTTCTCTGTCATCTTTAAAGATGATTTCTTTATAGATTTACCACATGTGTATATCTCCTTACACACCATTATTCCTTTTTGCTGGTCTTTTTATGAAAAGGTATAAAAAGAAGGAAAATGAAAAGACTTTATTGTTTGTTGTATGTATTCTACTTCATGTTTTCGTCCCTCAGTGTTCTGTTTCTCAGATTCATCCATGCGTGCTGTGTGGGTTTCTGGCTTTTTGTAGAAACAGAACAGCCATGAACATTCTCAACAGGGCTCTCAGCGCTCCATATACACATATATACACAGGTTTCTTGGGGATATACCAAGGAGTGAAACTGCTGGGAAAGATGGCTGTCAAATTTCCAGGGCCCAGTGCAAACCAAAACATGGACCCCTTGATATATTACTAGGAATTTCAAGACAGCAGCAGTAGAGCATTGTGCCAGGTGTGGGCACCTGTGACCACAGGTGCACCGCCAAGAGGCTTACCTGCGTCTTCGCCCAGCCAGCGGAGTCATGCAAAGGGCTTGTGCCTTGGGGTGGCAGTGCAGAGAATGTCTGCTGTTCTCCATCCTCAGCAGCACTTGCTGCCATCAGACTTTTTAATTTTTGTCAATGTAATGAGTGTAAAATTCCATCTCCTTGAGATTGCACTTTGCATTTCCTTGATCACCCTAGAAAGCAAGTAACTTGGGTGTGTATTGACCATTGGGTGACATTTTTTTTAAGGAACAGGGGTCAGAGTCGGACGATTGTTCTGTTCTTGCCCCTAAATGACCATGTGGGCTTGGGTAGGTCACTCCCCTCCTGGGGCCTCATTTTTCTCATCTGAACAAGAGACATGCTGCTTTGTAGTTCTGCCATTACATTGTACCTCCTTTGGGCAAGGGCCATGTTCTTTTCATCTTTGTATCTTCAGCTCGGGGCCTGCCCCTGAGATGCTGTCATCATGCATCTGTCACATCTACTGAACGAAGGCGATCATTCACCAGGTGGTTCTGTGTCAACAAAGGTGCACAGGAGGGGGACTTGCCTCTAGAAGCAAGAGGTATGGCAGGCAGAGGGGCAGAAAGCAAAGACCTGGTCAAAACCAGCCTCTGCCAACTTCTGCCACCTTGGGCAAGGGAACTTCACCTCTCTGAGCCTCTGTTTTCTCATCTGCAAATGGAGAGGATGGCATTCCCTTCCTAGGATTAGCATGAGGACTGAATTAGATGTGAATCGGTGGTTATACTTTTCACTCTGAGTGCTAGGATGCATTCCATAAACCCAATCTTCACCCTGAGAAATAGCTCCTTTCTCTAGGCCCCAAATCTTTTCTCTGTCAGTGAGGAGAGTGGGCCCATTACTGATTCCCCACTGATGGGCCCCGGAGCTACGGACCAAGACAGAGGTTCGAAATTAGAAAATGGGTACCCTCCTGAGCTAGAGCTCCAGCTGAGTGTTGATGGAATGCTTGGATGGCTTGATTCTTCCACCAAGCTTCTGAGTGACCCCAGGTAAGAGAGTGGGGATCGCCAGCGCCTCACCCCATGCCAAGTGACCTGTGGTGGGCAAAGGCTGCATCTCCAGCTACCTCGCAGACAATGTCCCTGAAAGTCATGTAGACACTTCTGACACTGTGTGTCCAAAACTCACCACCCTCCCACCAAGTTCCACCTCATCATCTCAGGGATTGACATCGCCATCCATCACCCAGTTGCCCACAACAGAACCCAGGAGCCACCTCCGCCCTCCTCCCCCTACCTCATCATCTCCAGGTACCTCCGAACCTTCTTAAGGAGGGTTCATATAATCTGTTGTCCCAAGGGTAAACCTTTGAGAATGAGCAGGGCCGACAGACCCTTAATGATTGACCTGGAACAACAGGCAACGACCAGGACATCTGGTCACTATGCATAACAAAAGGCATGGACAATGAATAATGAAGGTAGTAACTCCAGAAATGCCACAGTAGCCCAAAATGGAACACAGCCTAGATCTCCACGAGCTGGAGTTGTTCCTAGGATGGAATCCTACTCAGCATTTAAAAATGCTGTTCCTCAATAATTTTAAGGAGCTTAAATAGAAAAATTAGGAAATATAAATAATTAGAAAAATGTAAAAATCAGGGGAAAAACTTAAAATAAATGATGTTAAATAACAAAACCAAAATATGAAAATGTGTCTAATTATGTACATACATGTACAAATATACAAAGAAATGCATATATTCTACCCACACATAGAAAATTGGAATCCTAATTACCTCAGGGTGGTTGGATTTCTATTTTAGTTTTTGCATTTTCCAAATTTTTATGAGTATGTTTTACTTTTAAAATCAGAATTTAAATTTTAAAAAAAGAGCGTTAACGTTATTTCAAGATACCAAAATGGTGCATTCCTTTATAAATGTTTGCTAGCCCTCTGGTCTGAACTTTGGGGTGGGGAACTGGCAATCAGAGTCCCCTTCTCCATGGAGCTCTGCTGCTGGCAGGGCAGTGTGCCCAGGAGTGAGCGGGAAGTGCCAGGAGGACCAAGCACGTGGACGGAGGCCTGGCGGCCTGCCTAGTTGGCAACACCTTCTGAGTAGAAGAAGGCAGGCCCAGAGAGACCTAGAGACGGAGTGAGGATCCTGAGCTTGAGGACAATGACCAGGTGGTCACAGAGGGAGGCCTAGTGACCTGTGACATTCTGAGTGCACCTGGAAGTTGCTGGATGGGTCTCGCCCTGACACTGGTTAGATTGATGCTTTTCAGAACTCCCTTTGGCTGCTGTTGGAGAACAGAAGGGGAAGTCGGGGACCAGGGGGCTGAAGGGGTCAGAGTGGCCCACTGCCAGAAAGGGAATCCTGGAGCCTGGAACTGGGGGCAGGGTGGGGGGCAGGTGGCAGGTGCGTTTAGGAGTCCTGGGTGTACTAGGGCCGGGGAGACATCTTTTCTTTTTTTTTTTTTTTTAAAGATTTTATTGGGGAAGGGGAACAGGACTTTATTGGGGAACAGTGTGTACTTCCAGGACCTTTTTCCAAGTCAAGTTGTTGTCCTTTCAGTCTTAGTTGTGGAGGGCGCAGCTCAACTCCAGGTCCAGTTGCCGTTGCTAGTTGCAGGGGGCACAGCCCACCATCCCTTGTGGGACTCAAGGAATCGAACTGGCAACCTTGTGGTTGAGAGCCCACTGGCCCATGTGGGAATCGAACTGGAAGCCTTTGGAGTTAGGAGCATGGAGCTCCAACCACCTGAGCCACCGGGCTGGCTCAAGACATCTTTTCTATCCACCCATTTAACAAACATCTATTTGCACTGAGTTTGTAGATAAGACCTGAGACGTATGCAAATTAACATATGGGCGGGGGAGAACAAGGGGTTGGGCTACTATAGACCACTTAAACATGCATGAAGAGGGCATGACGTCTCATCACTGGAAAGGGGAGGAACAGCATTCTGGGCAGAGGGAACAGAAAGCTAAGCTTTCTTGTAGGGTAGGTCTACTAATAATGAACTCCCTCAGCTTTTGTTTATCTTGAAATATCTTAATTTCTCCTTTATTCTTTAAGGATAATTTTGCTGATATATATGAAGAGACTTCCAGGCAAGATGGCAGAGTAGGTAAATGCTGTACTTGTTTCCTCCTATGACCACATTAAAATTACAACTAAATTATAGAACAATCAACCTGTAGAACCATCTGAAGACTAGCTGAACAGAACTCCTATAACTGAGGAAATGAAGAAGAGGCTACATTGAGACTGAATATGTAGAAATTCATTACTTTTAATGTTAGAATAGCAGTGATACATTTTTAGAAATACTAGATGAGAAGCAATTTGTATTCTGTTGAGTACAACTAGCCCTATCCAGCCAGAAGTCTGGGTATCTAGTGCCTTAGTGATCTCTTCTCTCTGAAGTCACCTGGGGAAAATGCTCTATCTTAGTCCCAGCTTTCTAGAAGATAAGCTAATTCCACCAGTATTATCATAAAAACTTTGCTCTGATTTGGATTAAATAAGATAATTGAGTGAATTGTAACTACTAAGAAAACTACCATGTGATAATATGTCTTTTCTACCCCAAAAGGGTAGATCACTATGATACATATGCATAACTGGTTTGTAATATTTCTTTATGTATGATATGAGTTGCTTCTTCCTTTCAAATAAATGCAGAAACATTAGTTGTATTTAGGGACATGGGGATCATAAAACGATATTTTGTTTGTTGGGCCCATACTTAGAAGAAATGAATAAAAATGGAGGAATGGAAAAAAAGGATAATTTTTCTGGATATAGAATTCTTAGTTGACACATCTTCTTTCTTCCTTCCTTTCTTCCTTCCTTTCTTCCTTTCTTTCTTTCTTTCTTTCTTTCTTTCTTTCTTTCTTTCTTTCTTTCTTTCTTTCTTTCTTCCTTTCTTCCTTTCTTCCTTTCTTCCTTTCTTCCTTTCTTCCTTTCTTCCTTTCTTCTTTCCTTCCTTCCTTTCCTTTCTATTTGTCGTTTCACTGCCTTCTGGCCTCCATGATTTCGATGAGAAATCAGCTGTTAATATAATGTTATTGAGAATTCCTTGTAAATAACGACACCTCTCTCTTGCTTTCAGAAAAATTTTTTTTATTGGAAAAGGAGAACAGGACTTTATTGGGGAACAGTGTGTACTTCCAGGACTTTTTTCCAGTCAAGTTGTCCTTTCGATCTTAGTCGTGGAGGGTGCAGCTCAGCTCCAGGTCCAGTTGCTGTTGCTAGTTGCTGGGGGCACAGCCCACCATCCCTTGCGGGACTCGAGGAATTGAACTGGCAACCTTGTGGTTGAGAGCCCACTGGCCCATGTGGGAATCGAACCCGCAGCCTTCGGAGTTAGGAGCACGGAGCTCCAACTGCCTATTTAAGTTTGTGTGATTACTTGTCAAATTGTACTGTGATCAGAGGATTTGACCTGAACAATATTTTGTTTATTTGAATTTACTAAAACTTTTTGTGGTCCAGTGTGGGATACTTTTTTGTATTTTATGTAGGTGTGGATAGAATTCAACATGTATTCTTATGCCTTACTAATTCTGTTGTTTAACTCATCTTCATTTTTGTTTACTTTATATATCTGTCTGGTAGTGGTGTGTAATATATTTTACTATCACTGTTACTATTGAAACTAACCGTATTTCTAAAGATTTTTGTTTCCTGTTTTGTGTTGCTGTGTTATTTGGTGCATTTGATTTCACAATGCTTTTTTACACAATATATATATTTTTGGTACATCTTTTTTTAAACAACAGTATATGTTCAGAGTTTGCTCTTTGAGCTGATCTGAGATTTTCATATAGAAATTTTGTTACTCATACTTTCTTCTTTATTTACATTTGCCTTATTTGTTACACCTAGTATCACTTTCCATCATCAAATTTTCTGGTCTTCTGATACCGTTTTTGTGATTCTTTGCCATTTCTTTTCCATTTTCAATGTGAAGAAAGTGTCTAGTACACTTCTTGGAACAGGATTCTTGATTTTTGCTGTATAAATTAGATTTTCCCCTTCATCTCCTATAATAATTTATAAGGTAGACATAAAGATTTTTATGCCACAAAAAAGCTTTTCACACTGAAAAAATATATAAAATTATACTATTTTTTAAAAATAACTTTTATCTTTATTGATGTAAAACAAGACCTAGTGCCTTGCTTTTTTACCTTCTTTCTCCCTCTTTGGTTTTCATTGCATTAATCTGAGGTTAAAAGCCCTTCTATTTTAAAAATGCCTCTTTCAATTTTTTTCTTTTGCATTTTATTTGTTACCATAGCAACAATTATTTCAACTTATCAGCATCAAACAGGCTATACCGAGTTGTGTTTTTATTCAGTTACCTCTCTGTCTTTCGCTAGTTGCAAGGCTCATTGTCAGTTCTTTTCTCATTTCATCATTCATGAGTTTCTGATTCATATCTTGGTGATGTATTGTACAATTCTGAGTAATTTTTCCAGAAAAGGGAGTTAATTGGGTAGTGTATTAGTCAGAAACTCTGTGGTTTCAAGTGATAAGAATCTAACTCAAATTGACTTCAGTAAAAATAGAGAATACATTGACTCATGAACCTATAAAGTCCAGGCTCAGCTGAGAACAGCCTCAAACTATGTCCCCAAATCTGAATTCTGCTTTTCCTTCTCACCTACATTCTCAGAGAGAATTTCTCACTTCGTAGCATGTTTGACTCCAGACACGTACTCACTGCCCTAGCACCCCAACAGAAAGGGAGCACCCCCTTCCCAATTGTTTCTTTATTTTTATTTATTTATTTTTTTATTGGGGAAGGGGAACAGGACTTTATTGGGGAACAGTGTGTACTTCCAGGCCTGTTTTCCAAGTCAAGTTGTTGTCCTTTCAATCTTAGTTGTGGAGGGTGCCATTCCGCTTCAAGTTGTTGTCCTTTCAGTCTTAGTTGTGGAGGGCGCAGCTCAGCTCCAGGTCCAGTTGCCGTTGCTAGTTGCAGGGGGCACAGCCCACCATCCCTTGCGGGAGTCGAACCGGCAACCTTGTGGTTGAGAGGACGCACTCCAACCAACTGAGCCATCCGGGAGCTCAGCGGCAGCTCAGCTCAAGGTGCCGTGTTCAATCTTAGTTGCAGGGAACGGAGCCCACCATCCCTTGCGGGACTTGAGGAATTGAACTGGCAACCTTGTGGTTGAGAGCCCACTGGCCCATGTGGGAATCGAACCGGCAGCCTTCGGAGTTAGGAGCATGGAGCTCTAACTGCCTGAGCCACCGGGCCGTCCCCCCAATTGTTTCTTAAAAAGACTGAGTGTCATTGTCCTGGATCAGGTCACACATGCATCCTTTGAACTAATATCTGTGACTCTGATTGGGGAGCCCTGGGTCACATGCTTGCTCACAAGAGTGCAGAAGAGACAGAAGACAGTTCACCAACAGAAAATTTGGTTGTGCTACCAGAAGGAGGAGTTGATGCTGGACAGGCAAAAGTAAGAGATGGCCATTGTTTTCTAAAATCTGTGAATTGTTACCACTCTAGAGAGACAATAAGGAAGACATTCAGGTGGCCAGCTAGCCATCTGACTAGGGTCTTATGCTTTGATAGTAGTTTAGTTTTATTTCAGTGAGTCTAGTTCTCAGCTTTGTGCTTCCAGAAGTTTGTTATTGTCACTGAGGCTAGATAACCTTTCCCTCTGGGCCTGTATCATGCTGATCTGACTCAGTAGAGACTGATGTATAAGTAAATCCCATCTTAGAATGAATAGTAATCTCCAGAGGACCTGAATAGTGCTGTCCTCTGGTCAGTGCACTTTCCCTGTCAGAAAACCACATGCAAAGCTAAACTCTAATTATAAGGTTGCATGGAGCCAGGCAAGAGAAGTTCTCCGGAGAAAATTAGTGATCAGGTGCATCATGCCATGATAGTGTGGTGGCTTTAAAAAGTCCACAAACGCTGGAAGGGTGGAGGGAGATTAGTATGGAACATGGAAGGCAGAGTAAAAGGAGTTGGGGTGGAGGGATGGTCGGCATAGACCTCAGTCTGAGTGCAGTGGGGAGCCACTGACTTGCTTTAAGAAGGGGAGTGACATGGTCAATTTTGTTATGGAAAGACTACCTGGGTATGAGGAGAAGCCATTGGAGATGGGCAACACTGAAGGCAGAAGAGTCAAGGTGAATGGCAGTGGGAATAAAGTGCATACATTTAAAACAGTGCTTTTCAAAGTTTAATATGCGTACGAACCACCTGGATCTTGTTAAAATGCAGATCCTGATCCAGTAGGTCTGAAGAGGGACCTGAGATGCTGCTGGTCTGGAGACCATGTTTTGAGTAGTGACTATTTCAGAAATATTAAAGAAATAGAATTTACAGGAGTCTGTGATTGTTTGGATGGGGGGAAGGGATGAGAGGGAGGTAAAATGAGTTGTTAAGGATCATACCCAAACTTCCAATTTGAGTATCTGGGTGAAGATGATGCTATCCACAGATACAAGATGAAGAACAGGTTTGGTGGGGTAGATAATAATAACATAACATGTATTGGATACTTACTATGTGCCAGGCTCTTTATGTATACTGTTTTATTTAGTCTGTACAACAAATTTATGAGGTTAATACTATTGTGATTTTCATTTGAAGAGTGAGGAAACTGAGGCCAAGGTCACACAGGTAGTATGTGGAGCAGCCAAGACTCAAACCCTCTGGAAGTGTGAGTGCAGAATGCGTGCAGTTAACCATTGGCAGTTTGGATATGCGGAATTGAAGCACCTGTGGGATGTCATGTGGTCTGTCCAGAGGGACATGCTGACCTGGAATTCAGGAGAGATATTCTGAGTAATGGTTAAAGATCTGGGAGGAATTAAAGCATTGGAGGGAATGAAACCATCCATGGAGGTTTCTAACCTACCCCCTCAGAGTGCTATTAATCTTATTCCATTTTCCTTTGGGCATTTAATTATTACAGAGGAGGAGTCTGAAGACAACTAGTTTTTAGCTTTTTTGTAAATAATCTTTTCCCCCCCTCTGATTGGATTCTCTTACTGCTTGTTCTTTACCCCTGAAATTTAAGAATTTTTCCAGATTTCCAGATTATGTCTTAAAGTTGGTTTCTGCTGATTAATTTTTCTGGATCCCAGTAAACTCACTCAATTTTTTACCTATACCTCAGATCTTTTTACACCTAAGGCAAGTTTTCTTTTATTATAACTTTAATTATTGATTTGTTATGTCTTCTTTTGGGGGATGCCTATAGTTTGAATCTCCATGATATTCTTGTATCCATTTTCTTCTCTCTTACAGAATTCCATCACTTTGAATATTTCTTGTGTTTATATTCAATATTGTTGATTTGTTCTTCTGTATTGTCAAATCTGCTCTTTACTGCTTTGACCAATGAATTTTACTTTGGTTATTGTGGTTTTAGTTTCATATTACTCTCCATTTATCTTGGCCTGTTTTTAAAAGATGCAATGTCCTCTTGAAACAGAGAATAAGAATTAGGTGTTTTCTAAAATTGAATTCTGCTTCATGAACTAAATATATTTCAAAGTACTAATTTTTGGCTCTAGCACTTTCTTTTCTCATGTGCCACATATGTTTTTTCCCACAGGGCTTTTCTAAAAAGTTGCTCATTCACCTTTGAGATAGATTAGTTGATCTTTGCTGATGTCTGGAAGTCCAGCATTGACGGCTTTCAAGACCACAGTGTTGGACAATCAGGATGCAAGGTCTTCCACCCTTACTCTGTTCAAAGATAGTATAGGAAATGGTTCAGAAGCAGTGGCTGGATCATTTTGTCTCGTCTTAGCGATTCTTGGCTTTCAACTGCTTCAGGATTCCAGTTTTTATTTTTCAACCTATGTTGTTTGTGACTATTTTTTAGCCTCAGTGTGTATGTCTCATTTTCCCTAGTTCTTGATGCTTGGGTTTAGCGTTTCCATCTTTGTATTTATCAGTATGTCCTCTAAGTTTCTGTCCCTCTGTACCAATCTAGGTCTCACTCTCTGAATCTCTGTGTCTTTCTCTAAGCGTCTCAACCTACTTCAGCAGGTCCTCAAATAACATGGATTGGCCACGGTAGGAACTTAACTCTTGTTTATATCAATTATCCTATAGTAAAATTTGTTTCCTTATAGCACCCTTTACTTAACATCTCAGACCTTTACCACACAACTTGAGTAATTAGTGTATATATATATATATATATATATATATATACATATATATGTAAATGTGTCCATCTTCTCCCTCTAGAATGTAACTTGTATGGGGGTGGATGCCCAGGAACTTGGTAGGTACCCAACGAACACTTGTTGAGCGATCCTCTCTGTCTGATTAGCGGATCCTGCCACCTTTGTGTTTCATACTTTCTCAGTATGCAAATGTCTTTCTCGGTCCCGGTCATGCCTTTTGGTTTCTGTCCTGGTCTCAAGGTCTCTAAGTTTGTGTGTGGGCCACAGACTAGCACAGGCCGGGCCCAGGCCTGCAGCCGGTGTGTGGCGGGTCGTTGTCCCTCACACGCTGCCCTGGGTCGCTCTTAGGCTTAATCCGGACCCCGGTCCGGGTTTTCCCCTGCCCGTCTCTTAGGATCACCCCTTTGGGTTCTCTCCCAACAACTCGGATACCTCCAGCCTCTCAAGAGCCACTTTCTGCGCAGAACTCCCTCCCCCCCGACCGCCACAATAGCACGTGACCACGTACGGCAGTACCGCGGGCGCCGCGGCTGGCTCAGCCGCGGAGCTCCGCCCTGAGCTCGCCGCTTCCTTCGGCCCGCGCAGCCACGCCCCTAGGCCGCGGAGAGCTAATCCTCGCGCACGCTGCTTGGCCCCGCCCGGCGCCCTCCTCGGCGCGCGCCCCTCCCTCCGCCCGCCGGCCCGCCCGTCAGTCAGTCAGGCAATCAGTCGTTCTGGGTTGCTGTGGGTTCTCCAGGTCTTCGGAGCGGTTCCCTCCTTGCTCCTTCCCGGTCAGCAGCAGCAGCTGCACCAGCTGCGGCGCGGTCCCTCCGGGAGGCGCGGCGTAGGTCGAGCGGCGGCTGCGGAGCGTCGAGCTCAGCCCAGCGCGGCGGAGGCGGCTGCGGCGGCCCGGCAGCCAACATGGCGGCGGCGGCGGCGGCGGGCGCGGGCCCGGAGATGGTCCGCGGGCAGGTGTTCGACGTGGGGCCGCGCTACACCAATCTCTCGTACATCGGCGAGGGCGCCTACGGCATGGTGTGGTGAGTGTCCGCGCCCGCCCGCAGGCCTGGCCGCGCCTGCCCACCCCATCTTTCGGGGCCGCAGGGGACGCAACCGCGGCCTCGTCCGCGCCTGGGCCTCCCGCGCCGCCGCGCCCCCAACCTTGGGCTTCGCTGCGGCCCGCGCCCCTGGGGCTTCGGGCGGGGCCCTGGGGCCGGTGGAGGTTTGGGTGTTGCTCGCGGCATTTCGCGGGCTGGCCCTCGCTCGCCGTCGGGAGGGGCGCGGGGGGCGGAGGCCAGGATCCCGGGTGTTGCGGGCTCCGGCGCAGCGCGGATTTTGAGTCAGGACCCCCAGGAAGGGAACAGAAGCGCCTCCCCCACATTCCCCCTAATGCCAGCATGGTGGTCTTCTTTTTGACATCCGATTGTAAAGCCGGGAATTCCTTTAGATGCTTGTGGGTCGGTGGTGGTGGCGGCCGGGATCGTGAAAGCGGTTCGCCTCGTCTTGTGTGTAGAACACCGAAATGGATCTATTTTCCTTCTCTCGCCTGTGTTTTCCTCGAACGGCTTTCATTAAATATTTTCAGTGGTACTAATGGTGCTCTAATGCGCAGGCTTTCTAAAAAGCATTAGTGGCACCAGTGTTGTGTAATATTTCAATCTTGAAGTTTTTAAATGGATTTTAATATCGTGCTGTTTGTGTTTCTGGAAGGATAAGCCAACAACGTTTTCCTGATTTATTAAAGAGTCGTTTGGAATTGGGCCTAATTTGACTCTCTTTCTTTACCCCGAGTGAGCTCTCTTACCAGCATAAATACATCCACACGTTAAAGAACAATTACTGTGGTCTTTTTCAGTTAATGTTTTAGTGGTTAGTATATATGCAGCCTTAATGGAGGTCTTGCAGTGTTACGTGCAGGGTTCCTCATCTTAATCTATATCCCTTGGAAACGGGGAACGCGGGTGACGATATTATTTTTATTAGAACCAACTAGCTAGTGTTTTATGCTGATGGAGACATGTGGGAGTGTAGATTCCCTTACACCTAAATCTTCTTGTGACTTGTCTTTTATGTTGAATGAAGGAAGCAAACACATTTATTGAACACTAAGTGGCAGGTACTTTGTTAGGTACATTATCTCATTTTATTTGAAGAGCCACCTTGAGGGAGGAAAAGGTGGTGATATCTGTCTTTCAGGTGAGAAAGTATTTCGAGGTGAAGCGAATTTCTAAGGTCATACAATTAAAGAGTCACACTTGAGAGTGTAGACTGAGATCCTAATTCAAATGCTGTAGCTCTTTCCATTACATCTTGCTATCCTTAAATAGTGTTACTACCATTTCCCTGAAAATAAGACCTAGCCGGACAGTCAGCTCTGTAAGTCCCGGTCTTATTTTACTGTAAGACCGGGTCTTATATTAATTTTTGCTCCAAAAGACACATTAGAGCTGATTGTCTGGCTAGGTCTTATTTTTGGAGAAACACGGTATTAGTTTTAGAATTTGAGCATATTTTGTTATGAGCAAATCTATTTCAGAAACACATTCAAATTTGAATTATCATAATTTTAGAAACATAGAGGGCATAGTTTACCAAATATGTTAGCTAGATAAAAAGACCAGTTAAAATTGTGTTTTTAAAGAAAGACTACTTGAATCTTGAGTATTCTCATTCTGTTCAGGAGCAAAATGCTGCACGGTATACAACTATGAAAATGAACGTGAACTCAGAGGCTTATGAGCCAATAGAGAAATTAAATTAGGTCAGGCCTAAAAGAAAGAAAAGCCTTAGGAAGTAACGGAGAAACAATACTGCCCACAACATCACTTCTCTGTCATACATCTGATTGCTGTTGCACCTGCTGGTTAAGTATGCCAGTAAACATGTCTCACTATAAGAGGCTCAGAATTGCCCATCACATCCTTCGGCCCTTTTTAAAAAATTAGCATCCAAAATATGGACTGAAGGGCTGGCCCGGTGGCTCAGGCGGTTGGAGCTGCATGCTCCTAACTCCAAAGGCTGCCGGTTCTATTCCCACATGGGCCAGTGGGCTCTTGACCACAAGGTTGCTGGTTCAACTCCTTGAGTCCCACAAAGGATGGTGGGCTCCGCCCCCTGCAACTAAGATTGAACACTGGCACCTTGAGCTGAGCTGCCTCACAGATGGCTCAGTTGGTTGGAGCACGGGCTCTCAACCACAAGGTTGCCAATCGACTCCCGCAAGGGATGGTGGGCTGAGCTGCGCCCTCCACAACTAAGACGGAAAGGACAACAACTTGAAGCTGAACGGCACCCTCCACAACTTGGGGAAAAAAAGTCCTGGAAGTACACACTGTTCCCCAATAGTCCTGTTCCCCTTCCCCAATAAAATCTTAAGAAATATGGACTGAAAAAATCTTAGGATATTTCATTGAAAGGATTTTTTCCCCTTTCTGATAGGATTTTTACTAGTCTGAAGATGATTTTAGGTGTGGTAACTTTTCTATCACTGCTGTAGACTTGTTTGACCTTCTAAATCTCTTATCAGGCCTAGTCCTCTTACTGTGATTTTCCTTTCCTGAATAAAATACAAATACAATTGGAATTAGAATTCTGGGTCCAGATTATAGCTTTTGATTTCATGTTGATGATATACGCTAGTAAGTAGTTAATCTACATTGCACATTATTAGCATTTAATAAATATTGATTAATAGTGCGGGGTTTATTGAGGGCTTCTTGATTAAAATGTTAATATTTGAATATCAATATTTTAAAAAGTGTAATGCTTCCAGAAGGATTTAAGGATTTTCTGGGTTTTGTTTCATTTTCATTTCCTGAATCAATTCATTAGGAATTTTGCCTTTTCTATGCAGAGCTCTTTCCTAATCATTATGTGGAGGATATAAAGATGAAGAGTGGAGTTTGAATTGGGCCTTTTATGAGTGGGTGTGATTTTGATAGATAATAGACAGAAGTGACAGTGTGAGCTGTGGAATCTAATCCTGGATAAGTACTTACGTGCCAAACTTTACAGGACTAAAGGCAAAACTAAATTTGATTGTATATTTGTGCAATAGAGAAGAATCAGTGTTTCTGGAAAGTTGCAGTCACATGGTCGATTTTGAAATTTTTGGGGACGATAGATCAATGATGGTCGAAATAATAAGAAAAAAACTGAGGTGAGGGAATCAAGCTATTGCAGCTATCTAGAGGTGAAGTAATACTGTGGCAGTGGACGGTAGCAGATGGAGGTGAGAGACCTTATAAAGAGAATGAGTAATGGGCTCTTGTCAAGAGTGGTAGAAAGACAATCATGGGAAGAAGTAAATGATAATGCAATCTTAAAGGGTAAAAATCTGAGAGAGGTGGGATTTGGATTTGAGAGGAATTTCTGAGACTAGGCTTGGTGATTGGTTGAGTATAGACATTGTTATTACCGTGTTTTCCCGAAAACAAGACCTAGCCAGACTATCAACTCTAATGCATCTTTTTTAACATAAGACCTGGTCTTATTTTACTGTAATATAAGACCAGATCTTGTATAGTATAATATAGTGTAAGACCGGGTCTTATTTTAATTTTTTCTCCAAAAGACGCATTAGAGCTGATTGTCCAGCTAGGTCTTATTTTTGGGGAAACACAGTAATTCCAAGGCTTCTATCTTGGGAGCCTGGGCATATGGTTGCGCCATTATCTGAGAAGGAATACTGTATGCAGAGCAGGTTTGTTAGGGAAAAATACTGTTTCCCTGAAAATAAGACCTAGCCGGACTATCAGCTCTAATGCGTCTTTTGGAACAAAAATTAATATAAGACCCGGTCTTATTTTAATACAAGACCGAATCTTAATATATGATTGGGTCTTATATTAATTTTTGCTCCAAAAGACGCATTAGAGCTGATGGTCCGGCGAGGTCTTACTTTGGGGAAACAAGGTAATAAGCTCTGGTTTGGATTAAGTTTGTGGTGCCTGTAGGCCATTTAGACTATTTCCGGAAGGTATCTTGGAACAGGGAAGTAGAACCTGGAGATGAAAATTTATGTAAGTGGTAGTCTTGCATGGATGAGCACAGATTGTTTTTTGAGGTCATTGGTTAGGTGAAATTGCAAGCAGATGTTGTATGTCCATCTGTTTAGTAAACAATCCATATCATTCAATAGATTTTCAAAGGTGTCCATTATCCCAGAAAAGTTAAGAGCCGAGCCACTGAGGTAGAATAGAAAAATCAAAGAGGTATCTCTGGCAAATACTTTAAGAGGTAAGCGAAGGAAGAAAAACCTGAGGACTGGTGAGATGTGTAAGAATCCGGAAAAGAAAGGGGTATGAGAGGAGAAATTGAAGTTGTATGCTTGATCATCTAATTAACTAAGATTAGATAAATAATCTATGTTGTGTAAATTAGGTTTGAAATACTTTCTGAACGTGACTGACAGGTCATAGGATCATCTCCATAGAGATACTAATTGAAGCCTTGAGAGTGGACAAGATGAGAAAAAAATGTGAGAACTGAGCCAAAGGAATGCCTGACTTTAGGTGTCAATAGAGGGCAAGTTACTGAAGAGGACGGAGGAAGTGTGGTCAGAGAGACCAGAGAACCGGGAGCGTACCTTACCAAAGGAGCCAAGGTTGATAGTGGTCATTAAGTGGTTGGTATTGAATAGTAGAGGGCAAATGAAGCAGCTTGAAGGAGACAAGCTAGCCATTGGATTTGTTGAGTTTCAGCTCTCCTAGAAAACAGATGGTACCAACCAAAATTTCGTTGTGATCACACTCCTGATGGTATGGTATCCTGTCCTATTAAGGTTTTTGTGATTTTTGACAGCTTAGTAGAACTACCATTTAGTCAGTACTTTTTTTATAAAAAACAACATACGTTAATTAATCCTCATAACAACACCGCAAAGGTAGTTACTTTGTAAGTGAGGAAACTAGACACAGAGGGTTTAGTTAACTTGCCCTAGAACACACAGCTAGGAAGTGATAGAGCATCCCAGTCCGTCTGGTACCGAAGTGACACTCAACCAAAGATCAGAGTTGAGAAAATACATGCTTTCAATAACAGAAAATAACTGTTGTCTGCTTTTGCTGGTATTGCTTTTTGGTCTTTTTGAAAACATTTCATGCAAGGCCATTCACTCGGAAAATATTTATTGAGCACCTTTTATGTGCCAGGATTCGCATGGTCCCTGCCCTTTAGTAGCTCTTAGTCCAAATAGTGGGATTGTATTGGACAAGAATACAGAGAATATACCAGTGCTATACACAAGGAATGTGTGAAATGCTGTGAGAAAAGAAGAAGGCCTGAGTGGCATGGGGCTCTTTGTATGGCTTCACAAACTTTTGAGTTGGATGTTGATGTATGAATAGGAGTTTACTTTGAGGAAATTAGATAGAGGAAAATGTACATGCAAAAGTACAGAAATGTGAAAACAGCACATCAGATCAGGAAAACCACAAGTTGTTTGGGATGGCAGGAATATAGGGTGCCTCAGGGAGAAAACTGGAGTTGAGACAGTTGGGATGGACAGGGTCAAATCCTGAAGGACATTGTTTACAAAGGAGTTCGGACTTGATTTTGTAGGTGAGAGTCGTTAAAGGATGGTGCTCTTTCTGCCAGTTCCTCATCTAATTTTGTGAATTGTGTTCCCCTCTCATGCTTTCTACCCATTGTGCTTACTCTCTTTTCTTTCTGCTTATCTAGGGGTATGTTTTTACATCCTCTCCAGGGGTATTTTGAAATGTGTTTGGGCTTTTTTTTTGGGGGGGTGTTACATTGATTGGGGGTTGTTATTGGCCTTTGGTGTGTATGTGGCGGAGGCAGGCATTATAAACAACTTGCAGTGCTTGGTACAGTCCCTCCACTGGAGAACTGTTCTGTCAAGATGCCAGTAGTACACCCCTCCAATACACCCCCAGGAGACACACTGAGCTCTATTCAAGTCCTACCTTCCTTTCTCTAAGGCTCATCTTCTCCATAAACTTGCCCTTATTACTCTCTGCTGTAGCACTCCCTCCCTCCCTGGAAAGCTGGTACCCTGTTTCCCCGAAAATAAGACCTAGCCGGACCATCAGCTCTAATGTGTCTTTTGGAGCAAAAATTGATATAAGACTGAGTCTCATTAAAATAAGACCCGGTGTATTATATTATTATATTATAGTATAGTATATTATATTATACCTGGTTTTATATTATATTAAAATAAGACTGAGTCTTATGTTAATTTTTGCTCCAAAAGATGCATTAGAGCTGATGGTCTGGCTAGGTTTTATTTTCGGGGAAACACAGTAAGTATTTGCACCCCCTGTTTGAAAGGCAGGACCAGCAGTAGTATGTCTCATCTATAAAAGCTCAAAACCTGGAAACATCTGGATTCAGATTCTTAGTTTTGCTTGTTAACTGTTAATTTAATTTTTGATAGTCTCATACGCTTTTTGGAGATGAAAGATGTGAGGAGACCAGCTTACATGAGCAACAGAAAATCCAGTGTTTCTGAACAGAGTTTTGAGTACAAATAAAACTCAGAACAAAATTAATTTTGATATTTATAACATTTCTAATAATGTGCACCAGGTGGTTAGCTATAACTGATACACCATTCCTATGAATTTAATTTGTATGTTTTCAATTCTCAAGTATTTATAAAAAGAATTTTATGAAAAGCATCCAAGTTGAGTTTTCCCAGGAACCATATATAATTTCCCAGGAACCATATATAATTTCCCAGGAACATTATTCTTCAAATTAATGTACTTACTAAGTAAAAAAAACAACCAGAGCTACCCACTCTGCATCCAGCCTACTCCACCTACCCATCTGCCTAACCCTGAGGTGCTGTTTTTCCCTTTTTGCTTGTCTTACTCACTTCTTAGGGCTCCTACACATTGAAAAGCAATCAGGATAGATGTTTTCCAAGGTCCCTCTCAGATTCTCAGTCTTACAGCAGGCTTTGGGTTCTAAATCCAAGGCCAGTAGAAACTGAAAAGTGGTGTGTAGGGGTGGGAGTTTGCATAAGACTTGCCACGATCAGCTGACTAACATTTGTTGCAAGCTGCCTTGCTTTAGGTGCTATGGTATGAAATTCATTTTCATCCTCATCTTTAAGGGTTTTTTTTTTTGTTGTTCACTTTACAGATAAGGAAATCAGGTCTCAAGTAACTTGTCTAAGGTTCATAGCCAATAAATACCTAGTAGAACTGAGATTTGTCTAGGTCCCAAAACTTGTGATTTTTTTTTTAACTACTATACACTTTCCTGTTATACCAAGCTACCTGGAAACATATTTACTGCAGCCTGGGTTCCTGCATTGGCATCAAAATATAAAATGATTGTCATAGGCAACTTGGGCCTGTTGAGGTGAAAGGAAGAAATTGGATACCTGGAAGGGGTGAAGGAGGTAGAGTCAAAGGAGCTTAGTTTTCTATCAGGAGGATAGTGTTGATTTCTTCTCACCCCTCCTACTTACCTCTACTAATTTCTTGGTTTTCGTTTGTTTGCTAATATTAAGCGTGTACCTGACCTATGTGCTAGGTGGTAGGGTCAAAGTGGTGAACAGAAGTGGTTTTTACTCTGGTATTTGCAATCCAACAGGAAAGTAATAACTGAGTATGATGAGGTGCAGAGTGCTACTGGAGGATATAAAAGGAGGGCTAAGATAGTCTGAGGAGGAGTCTGGGAGGATTTCCTGGAGGAAGTGGTGCTTAAATTGGGACCTGGAGAATGACTTGGAGCTAGCTGAGTGAAAAGTAGGGTATGGTGCTGGAGTGTTGCAAGCACTACCTTGTAGAAAATGGATTGTAGACATTGAGGAGTTTATGATTGAGATCCAGGGGTCTTTCTCATGGTACCACAGGGGCAGGAAATGGCAGTTAAAGCTTCAGGTACCGTTGCAACCAGGAACTGGAAAATAGACCAAGGCAGCTACCTCCCTCCCTCTTTACATTTACAAAATCTTCTTGCATCCTGCATCTCTGCACAGCTTGCTCTTTTTTTTTTCCTTTGCTCTTTTACCACTTCCCCATGCATTTGGCAGAAGATAGCTGACCCAAGCTTCCCCAAGATATGTATCTTTAGTTCATTGACAACCAGGAGCTGAGAGCGCTATTCATCTGATTCCTGGAAGAGAGAATCTGATCCAGCTTGGGATAGTGTCCATCTCAGGTCCAGTCAGCGAGGCCTAAGGTGGGGTCATTTGATACGGCTGGACATCCCTAAGGCATGAGCCATAGGGTTGGGGGTAGTCAAAAGATGTCTCCTGTTGACAGCTGACTTGCCAGGTTAAAGTACTTGGTTCTGCTTCCCCTTCTCTTCTCCAGGCTGGAACTGTTCCCTGCTGTTGGAGCCTGTGGGGACAGAGGGGAGGAGAGGAGAGGGAGAAGTAGTTGAGGCAGGAGAAGGGCTTTGGGCTGCTTTTAGTGTTCTTTTGCCTTCTCTCTATGGCAGTATGGGGGTGGCAGCTAAACTGGGTGGCATCTTTAAAATTTACTTAATGTTTGATACATATATAACATGTGACATATATGGGAGTTATGCAACCTAACAATAAACACCTAAGAACCTACCACCCACTGAGTGACTTCTTGACCTGATTGTCTGAGGCCAGTGTTCTGAAACCTGACCACAGCCCTCACCCCAGAGTTTTATCTTCTTTCTGGGGATCTGTGCCATGGAGTGGGTATAAGTGTGGGCTTTGACCACTTATGTGTGACTTGAGCCTTGCTTTCCTCACCTGTAGAAAGGAGATAGTGACACACACTTCAGTGTTGTGAAAATTAAGTGAGATACGTAGGTGAAGTGCTGAGCACACAATCTTTGGTTAATGCTCTAATTGTTGTTATTCCCTTGAAGTAAATGGTCCTGGTACAACCTGATCCTCCCTCACCTCAGTCCCCCAGAATATCCTCTTGGAGTGTGAAGCAGAACGTGCAGAAATAAAAATTTTAGACTTGGGGTCACATAGGTGATGTGTCAAGTTTCAGTTGTGTGATCTTCTGCAACTCACTCTCCCATTCTTTGATTTAACAGTCAGAGAGCATCTTCTGTGCCAGGCCCTGGGCCGTGTTCCTGCCCTCCCTCAAGATGTTGCAGTGTGGTGTTGGTGACAGGCTGATAAGGAAATAAATTACTATGTAACATAGTAAAACCACTTAGGAGATCATTCTGGACAGAACAGCTAACTCCACCTGGGCTTTCCAGTTACTAATTAATTCAACAAATAGTGTATGTACTAGGGACATTCTAGTTGTGCAGATACATCAGTGAACAAAACACCTCAGGGGACTTACTGTCTGTCAGACGCCTGGCGCAATGGGAGTGGCTCAAAAAGGATTAGAAAGGCTTGCTCAGGTCTCCCTGGCTTTAAGTTCCTTCTAATGAGTTCCCTTCTTTTTCTCTTTCTAGCACTTATCACAAACACAGGTCTAGAATACTTATTTCAAAGTCTATTGATACGTCATTTAATTTTAAGTGGCCCTCCGTGTTTTTTGCGTTTGGGAAACTGAAAAAGGTGGTTTATGCACAAAACAGTTTTTTGAGTGGATTGTTCTTTCTGTTATTAAATGAACATAAAGCACCTCTGAGCAGTCTTCTATAGTAAGCAGGGATACTTGTTTTCCATTTTCTTACATATGTCCCCTAAAATCTTGAGAATTTGAAGCCATATAAAATTCCGCTCCCCCCCCCCCGCTTAAGAATAATACTCTAGTGCAAGAAATAAAACTGTGCTTCACAAATAAGTTGGTGGGACATCCTAACCATGAAAATTAGTAGTTTATTTCTCAGCCAATCAGGATCCTCTACACAAATTCAAACTTTGTTGCTCTGATTTGCAATGCTATTTTAATTACTAGCGTTGGTGGGTTTGTGTTTCCAAGCACAGGTACTCTCAGACTCTTGTCTAGGTGCTGGAGGTGGATGGCTGCTATATGAGTCTAATGCAGATTCTGAGAATTCCTTTTTTTTTTTTTTTAATTTATTGGGGTGACAGACAATTCCTTTTAAAGTCAACTTGAGGGGCCAGGTAAATGTAGAGAAAATGAAGACAACAGCTCCTACCAGTTATCAGAGTCCCACATTTTGCAGTTTGGATCTTAATTTGGGTTAGCAAGCTATTTTATTATTATTTTTTTAAATTTATTTTACCCGCTATCTTTTGCCTCCCCCAACCCCCACTCCAGTTCAATCCGTTGTTTCTTAGTCTAGTTGTGTAGGACACAGCTCCCTGGCCCATGCTGGTGTTATGAGCCTTGCGCTCCCCCGGCTGAGGCAGCCGGTCTGCCGGTCGACCATCAGTTGGCCGCTCACGCTGGCCACAGGCTGCTCTTGGTGGCACAAGGTAGCCCATGGCAGCTCACACCAATCTCTGACTGCTCAGGGCAGCCCAGCTCCAGGGAGAGCTGTTGTTCACCATCTTAGTTGTAGAGGGCGCAGCTCACTGGCCCATGTGGGAATTGACTCGACGGCCTTTGGTATTTAAGAGCAGGGCGCTCCAACCACCTGAGCCACCGGGCCAGCCCAGGTTAGCAAGCTATTTTAAAATGCTCATCCCCCTTATTGAGTGAAGCCTTATTCACATACTAATTTTTAAAAAACTTAACCAAACAGCAAGCAAAAGGAGGCTGTCTTTAGTTTTCTTTTAAAACAGCTATATCGGCATAAATTTATAAAATTTTAAGTTCAGTAATTTTTAGTAAATTTACAAAACTGTACAACCATCACCACAGTCCAATTTTAGAACACCTCCAACATTCCAAAAAGTTTCCTCTTGTCATTTGCAGTCATTTTCCTCTCCCACTCCCACCCAGGCAACCCCTGATCTGCTTTCTGTTTTGCCTGTCCTAGATCTTTCATGAAAATGGAATCATGCAAGATGCAGGATTTTGTATCTGGTGTTTTCTTCATTTACAATGTTTTGAGATTCACCCATGTTGTTGTCAGGATCTAAGTAGTTTGTTGTTTTTTGTCATCAAATAGTAATTAATTGGATGACTATACCAGATTATGGACATTTGGAATGTTTCTCCAGTTTTTGCCTATTATGAATAATGCTGCTGTGAACATTCATCTGTAAGTTCTTGTGTGGACATATGTTTTCATTTCTCTTGGGTACTTAGGAGTGGAGTTGCTGAGTCATAAGTGATGTGTGTTTTGGGAGAAGGGGATGGTAAAATTTTATTTTAAACCATAATAAGACTGCAGATTAATTTATTGAGCAAATATAAATAACCTATGTACTGGCCACTATTTTAGGCACTGAGAATACAGTGGTGAACATAGTTCATGCCCTTGAGCAGCTAACTTTGCAGTGGAGAAAGCAGACTAAGGTGCACTTAACGTTCCACTTACTGGTAAGTGCTATGGAGAAAATTTAAATGGGATAAGGGTATAGAGTGGAAAGGGGAGGGCTTTTTCTGTAATAAAAAGATTTAAAACATTTTAAATGCTACACATTAAACACATTTCTAAAAGATACAGAAATATTACAAGGACAGTGCCAAAAAAGGTTTTTTCCTGAATCATTTTAGAGTAAATTGGTGATAATAATGCCCCATCTCACCAAAACACTTCATTGTGTATTTTCACCAAACAAGGACTCTCTCCTACATAATCATATCACAGCCAACACCACCAGGAAGTTAATACTGACACCTTCCTACTTCTGACTCTTTAGACTCTGTTCAGCAATCACATGTTGCGTTTCGTTGTCCTGTCTCTTTCGGTCTCCTTCTGGCTGGAGCAGTTCCTCAGACTTTCTTTGGCTTTAATGCCTTGACACTTTTGAAAATTGATGTGTTTTAGTTTTGTAAGAAACCAGCAAACTATTTTCCAAAGTAGCTGTACCATTATTGACACTGTATGAGGCATTCACTTCTTCACATTCTAACCAACACTTTAGTCGGTCTTCTTAATTTTCTCTCTAGTGGGTTGCACTTTGCATTTCCTTCCTGACGAATGATGGTGAGAATCTGTTTATGTGATTATTAACCAATTGTTTTATCTTGTTTGATGAAGTGTCTATTCATATTTTTGCCCATTTAAAAAATTCTCATCTCTCATTTGATTTTGATACAAATATTTCAGCATTCTCCAGGTTTTCCTTTAGAATAGGAACACCCGGGAATTTGAAGCACTCTTCAAGTCTAATCATGACACAACATCAGATAAACCCACGTTTAGGAATATTCTATAAAATAACTATCCTGTGATGTTCAAAAATGTCAACATCATGAAATTTAGGCAAAGACTGAGGAATTGTTCCAGACTGAAGGAGTCTAAAGAGATGTGACAACTATTAATAAATGTGATCTGTGATTCTGAATTGGCACAATCAAATGGGGTCTGAAGATTAGATTGTAATAATGTATCAGTTAACAATTTTGATGATTTCATTGTGTTTCTATAAGAGAATGCTCTTATTTTGTTTGTAGGAAATAAACTCTAAAGTATTAGGGAGTAAGTAATGAGGTATCATATTGGTGAACTTTAAAATGCTTCAGAGAGTAAAAGTTTGATGACCCTATACAACTTTTCTGTAGTTTGAGATTTGGTTCCTTTTCACTAAAGAGTTATTGGTGAGTCTCAGTCTTGCTGGAAAGCACTTGTGTGAGGATGTGCCCAAATTTGGCGGAAGCCAGAAAAGGCATCTTTCAGCCAAGTGAAAGAGCACTAGCCTCGGAGTCAGGAGTCTTGGTCCCTGCCATCATTGACGCATTGTATGGGCTTGTGCTAGTCACTTTGCTTCTGCAGGTTTTAGTTTTTCTTTTTTTTTACCCCTTTTTCCACCTCCCCTCCCCACTCCGGTTCAAGCCGTTGCTTCTCAGTCTAGTTGTGTAGGACACAGCTCCCTGGCCCATGCTGGTGTTATGAGCCTTGCACTCCCCACGGATGAGGCATTTGGTCGCCAGTCTGTTGGCCGCTCACGACAATTCTTACCGGCTAGCTGGCCGCTCATGGCAGCACGCGGCAGCACACAGCAGCCCACGCTGACCTCGGGCTGCTCTCCGCAGCTCAGCTCTAGGGAGAGCTATTGTTCATAATCTTAGCTGTAGAGGGCGCAGCTCACTGGCCCATGTGGGAATCAAGCCGACTACCTTGGCGTTAGGAGCACAGTGTTCCAACCACCTGAGCCACCCGGGCCAGCCCGGTTTTAGTTTTTCTTATCTGTAAAATTAAACGATTACGGTCATCACTAGCGTTCCTTTCAGCTCTAATGTCACTGCCCTCAGGAACATTACATATAATTTATATATGTGTATATATACACATATGTATATATGTATGTGTGTGTATACATATATGTGTGTGTGTGTATATATATATATATATAAATAATTTCCCCAAAATAAGTTTCCCTGAAAATAAGATCAAATCTTATGTATTAATTATTGCTCCAAAAGACGCTTATGTTCAGGGGATATCATCCTGAAAAAAATCATTGCTAGGGTTTATTTTCGGGGAAATATATACATAAATATATATATATGTATATATGTATATATTTATTTTTTTTTTGTATATATTTTTTTTTGAAGAGGACTCATGTATGTGTTATGTGTTTCCCTGTAATTGGAGAGCTTTCTATTTTAGTGTAGTTTACCTGAGAAACCTGGATAATCATCATTGAGATATAACAAAATAGGAAAACTTCCTATTAAAAACTGGAAAAATGATTTACTTTAATGTTAAAAGCCCAAAATTAAACCCTTGAGGAAAATGACTATTTTGTATGATCTAAAGGTAAACTTGGGACTTATTACTACAGTGTACCAGAGTACTTAACTAGTTTATCTCGAGTGATTACATTATTCATGTGTGTTTGAAGAGTTTTTAACCTAATGACTGGAATGAATATTAATGCTCTCATATTGTCATTGGGAAGAAATGTATAATGAAAAATGTAGAGTTGCAGAAATAGGGAAATACTTAAATAGAACTGATTAAAAGCAATTCTGAAAAAAATAACTTGGTACAGTCTTATTTATAGGAGAAATAGTTTTTGGTGCACAGCTAAAGAAAATAAAGCAAAAATAATTCATTTCCCCAATTAATATCTAAATTGCCACTGAACACAGATCAGGCTTGTAGAGAGTAAAACCTACAGAATTTACCTTGGTTACAAAAATTTATCTCAAGTCAGTAACTAAGTTAAGTTCAGGGTACTGTTATTTATTGCGTCAATAGAAATGTGAAAATGTTTAAAAATTTTAAGGCTTATTTGAAGTTTTTCTTCCCCTTTCAGTTTAGCAGTGCTGAATCTATCCTCAAATAACCTTTTATTTCCTTCATTAAATCATCATCATTTCTGTTCCATGGTTGAAGCAAATGCCCTTTTGTAAGGATCAATGTAATCCTTTCACATAAGTTAATTTTTACTGCAGGACCATATAGGCATATAAAAATATTTGATGTTATGTTTCAGACCAATGAAAAACCAGTCGATAGTAATGCTAGATTAATCAAAGACTCAGTAGGAATGTTCATTCCCTTACTGAACCATTCTGTCTGTCATATGTTTTGCTAATATTTTCAAGCATCCTTTCAGGGTAACTGATCCCGTACCATTTAGGTGATGATCAAAGTGATATTCTTTAGGACCGTTATAAATTCTTTCTTTAGTACAAAAGGAGCTAGAAAGAAAAGACACTTGTGATTATCTGTTCACTCTGAAATAACTGCTAGGAAGAGCCATTTATTTCCTGCCACCAAGAAAGTACAAGACAGAAATAGTCATTAGAAGGCCAAAGTTTTATAGGAACTATAAGAATGCTTCTGGTTACCCCAGCAGGCAGCATGTAGCATTCAAGAACTGGTAATTGTTTGTCTAGCATCTTACCGTGTTTCCCTGAAAATAAGACCTACCCGGACAATCAGCTCTAATGTGTCTTTTGGACACAAAAATTAATATAAAGACCCGGTCTTATTTTACTATAAGACCGGGTCTTATAATATAATATAGTATGGTATAATATAATACCAGGTCTTATATTAATTTTTGCTCCAAAAGACTCATTAGAGCTGATTGTCAGGCTAGGTCTTATTTTCGTGGAAACACGGTAGAATTTAGTGCTTACGTATAAAAATGTAAATTGGAAAATATTTTGGCCTTACATGGTTTCTGACTTCAGCAGGAAAGGCTCTATCTAGTGTTTCCCTATTAAATAAAATTCTGACATTGGGCTGAGGTGTGTTTTATTTACTCAAGGAAGTATCTATCACTTCCTGTTTTGGTTGTTTTTAACATAAAAGAGTGAATTTTGTCAAATGTATTTTCTGCCTCCATGGAGATGATCATGTGATTTTTCTCCAGCATTATTAATAGGATCATATTAATGGATTTCCTTATATTGAGCCTCCTTTACATTCTTGGAATAAATTCTGCTTGGTTATTTTTTATAATGTGTTGTTGGATTCTGTTTGCTAATATTTGAAGACTTTGTGTTGATATTCACAAGTGATATTAATCTCTAGTTGTATGTGTGTGTGAGTGTGTGTGTGAGTGCGCGCGCGCGCGCGCACTAAGTTTTTGTTAGGTTTGGGGTTGGGTTTACTATTACACATGCTTCATAAAGTGAATTTGGAAGTTTTCT
Source organism: Rhinolophus ferrumequinum (assembly GCF_004115265.2). NCBI lineage: Eukaryota > Metazoa > Chordata > Mammalia > Chiroptera > Rhinolophidae > Rhinolophus > Rhinolophus ferrumequinum. The sequence goes on from NC_046308.1 coordinate 22,871,341, forward strand.
TTCTTTTGTTTTCTGAGATAGCATTGAAACTACCATGTATTTAAGTGATAGAATTTCCCCATGACATCATTGGCCTGGTGCTTTTTTGTTTCCTTCCACTTTGGTTTCTGTCTGGTCTCTCTGCCTTCACTCTCTTGCCCCTCCAGGTTCTCCACAACCACCATGACTGCTGTTTCTTTGAGAGCTTGTTATCCATTAAGCATCTTCATGTGTATTCCCTTATGTGATTATTCTTAAACAATATAGTATTTAGTGTTTCCTGATTTTGAATTTTATATAAGTATAATCATATTGTATGTATTCTTCAACTAGCTTGTTTTTACTCATCATTATTGTGTTTTTTAGTACAGTTAATAATTTTCACTGCTTTATAAATATCATGTATAAACATACTGCAATTTACCCATTCTAGTCTTAATGGACATTTGTATTGTTTCTTGTTATTACATTGTTTTCTGAGAATAATCTTGTACATCTTTCCTGACATACAAGAGTTTCTTTAGACCCATTGCCTGTAGCAAAGTTGCTGGGTGGTAGAGCATATGCATGTTCACTAGGTAGTACCATATTTCCTACGTATTTTTTCCAGTAAAGTTTATGCTATTATTCTTGTACATCTTTTGTTAAATTTATTCCTTGGTATCTTACATTTGTTGTTGCTATTATAATTTGTATCTGTTTGTAGCTGATTTACAGAATACATTTGACTTTTATTAATTTTATGTCTCACAACCTCAATAAACTCTTATTCCAATAATCTGTTTAAATCTTTTTGGACAAGCATAATTGAAAATCATGACAATTTTTTTTCTTTGCATTGCTTAGATTTCTTTTATCTTGCTGACTGATGTTTAAAGGAAAGATCTAATTGAATGGGGGGCTGTCAGTTTTAGTGTCGTTTTCCATATTAGATTTTTTTTTTTTCGTGTGTTTTGACAGTTGTCAAAAAAAATGGAGCCACTTTAAAATGGAGCTGGAGCTGCCATGCCCGAGGAACTTGCGTGCATGTCTTATGCCTCAAATCTTTGGAATGTTAAACAGGGCAAAATATCTTCTGGACTGGGACTTAAGCAACCTTTTTCTTGAATGAACTGTTTGCAAAGATCAGGGCTGACCCGGTGGCTCAGGTGGTTGGAGCACCGTGCTCCTAATGCCGAGGCCACCGGTTCGATTCCCACATGGGCCAGTGAGCTGCGCCCTCCATAGCTAAAATTGTGGAGCTGGGCTGCCGTGAGCAGCTGGAGGTTGAGTGCTGCCACAGGGCTATCGTGTGCCACCATGAGCGGCGGGTGGCCAGCGTGAGCTGCTGGCAACCAACTGCCTCAGCTGGGGGGAGGGGGAGCTCATAATACCATGGGCCAGGGAGCTGTGTCCTACACAACAACACTGAGAAACAATGGCTTGATGGGGTGGGGGGGCAGAAGAAGGGAGAAAAAAAGAATTAGTAAAAAATAATAAAAAAATAAAAAGCAGATATTTATGACTACTGACTGATGATTATGGGACTGAAAATTAAAAACATTGTTTAGAATTAGTGTCACTATATTATACTATTATCAGCACCTATAGAAGTGCCTGCCTTTAATTGATGTAATGGTTCCCCTTTCCTTTTCTCATAAATACCTATTGCCTTTGTCTCCTAATTGGAACACTTTGGGATTCTGCCTGAAATCAGTTTGCTTGTTATCTCTCACTTTAAAAGGCCTTTTATTTTTAGGTTAGACAAGTTTTGTTATTTTTTTTCTTTTCCAGAATGATTGTTGAATTTCCACAGATGCTTTTTTACTGCATCTATAAAGTTTTATGTGCTTTTTCTCCTTTAATCTGTTAAAAGTTTCAGATTGCATTAATAGATTTTTCTCATTCTGAACAAGTTTTTCATTCTTGGGATTAAACCCAGCTTGGTCATGATGTATTATCATAATTAGATATTGCTGGATTTGGTTTACTAATAACTAACTAGGGTTTCCTTATTGTATTCATAAATGAAATTGGCCAGTAATTTTTTTCCTTTCTAATTTGGTTTTAGTATCAAAATTAGACCACCCTTATAAAATTAGACCACCCTTACAACATTAGTTAGGAAGTGTTCCTTCTTTATCTGTTCTTCTACTTCTGTTTCTGTTAAACTGGAATGATGGATTTCTTTAAAGTTTGGTAGAACTTGCCTATAAAGCAGTCTGGACCTGAGTGGTTTTATGTTTTGCTTTGTTTAGATGTTCCTTTGTTTTTGTTGGTAACATGTTAAACCATTCAAAGTTCTTTAAAAACTGGTTATTTGACTTTCCTTTTTCTATTTCTTTTTGATTAATTTATAGTTTTTAGGAATTTATTTTTTTCTACATTTATTGGAGTATATTTTCTTACCTCTTTTAATTTTATTTTGAAATATTTAAACATATGTAAAACATATACTGTTTTGAAAAATAACGTTAAATACTGAATCATTGTATAAATTATGAACTAGAACATTGTGAGAACCTTACAAATTCCCTGTCATATCCCCTTCTAAAGTTAGCTACTATCCTCAATTTCATGATATTGTTCGTTTCAGCTTCTCCCCCTCTTTTTATTTTTTTATTAAAGTATAAGGCACATACAGAAAAGTACACATACCATAAATTTTCACAAACTAAACACACCCATGTAACTAACCAGTGTCCAGATCAACAATCAGAACCTTAGCACCTCAGACAGAAGCTGGTTATACCCCCTTTTCTAGTCCTCCTTCCAGAGGTAACCTCTATCCTGATGTCTAACAGCATAGATTCATTTTGTTTTGTACTTTGCATGAATAGAATCCTATTTGTTCTCTTTTGTATCTGGCTTCTCTTACTCAATACCATGTTTGCATGGTTGTGGATTGTTCATTCTATGGTGTGACTGTACCACAATTTGTCCACCATACTGTTAATACATTTGGATTGTTCCCAGTTTTTGACCATTATTAATAGAGCTACCATGAACATTCTAGTGCATGTGTTTTGGGGAACGTACACATTTCTATTGGGTATATATCTAGGAACAGAATGGCGGCGTCAAACGGTTTCACTTCAGTGGATGTTGCCAAACAGTTTTCCAAAATGGTTAAATCATGTTCACACCCACTAGCAGTGTATTAGAGTTCAGACTGCTCCATATTCTCAGCACTTGGTATTTTCTATCTTTGTTTTTGCCATTCTAGAGGGTATGAAGTGGTAAACGTGGGTTTTGCTTGCATTTCCCTGACTATTTTAGCTCTTTTTCAGATCAGCCTTTTGGCTTTCTTCTTGTGAAGTGTTCAGGTTTTTTGCAAATTTTTTTCTATACTAGGAGTTATGTATAGATCCTGGACCATGAGAGTTTTTTTAGATTTATGTATTGCAAGTATCTTTCCTATTCTGAGAGTTACCTTTTCATGCTCTTAACGGAGTCTCTTTGATTCTATTTTATAATTTCAGTTCTCTAGTGAACTTTATCTTGTCATCTATTTTCTGCTGGCTGGATTGGCGATGTTAGAAGAAGGGATATTCATGGGAGGAAGGCCCAGGGAAGCAAAAAGAAACCAGCCTTTGGCCTATATTGAACTTCCAGTGTCTCTGGAGCAGTTACACATGTAGTGAGATTACAGATGTGGATAGAGGAGATCGTCCCCCTTGGCTCAAGAGAAGAAAATAAGGGTGCTGGAGGAACAGATGGCACTGTGGAAGCCATGCCAAATTGAGTGTACATAGGCTTTTTTTTTGTCCAGTGGCCTTAGTTTCTGAGTCAAGTAGGAGGTAAGTTCAGGCATCTGCCAAGAGTGCATTGCATGAAGGATCAGAGGCTTGGAATGTGTGCAGAAAGTTTGAGAGAGCTGTTGTGTGCTTGAAAGTCAACTAGAGATGAATCAAAGGACGGGCCCTACTCCTTGAGAATGAGGAGTTTATTCCCTGCTGTATCCCCGGTACCTAGTACATGTATTTCACAGAGTAGGTGCTCAGCAAATATTTGTTGAATTAGGCAGATATATGTATATAGTAGTACCAGTAATGGGTACATTGAGGCTGGCTAGATCTGTGCTGTCGCTGTTTTCATCTTCTCTTCACATTTACATTCACTTCCCTATATTGTTTGAATACCTGAATGAAAGAAGAAATAAGTTCTGGACTTTTTTTTATTATTGTATTAGTTTTAGGTGTACAAAGCAACATAATGATTAGACGTTTATACCCTTCATAAAGTGATAACCCCCCCAAGTCTACTATCTCTCTGACATCGTATATTGCTGTTACAATACCATTGACTGTATTCCCTATGTTATACTTTACATCCCATGATCGTATACGTGTGTGTGTGTGTGTGTGTGTGTGTGTGTGTGAGATTATAGTTGACATTCAATATTATTCTACTTAAGCTTCAGGTGTATAACGCAGTGGTCTGGCATCTACACAATCTATGACGTGATACCCCTGATAAGTCCAGTACCCATCTGACACCTTACATAATCTTTACAACATTATTGATTATATTACCCATACTGTATTTCACATCCCCGTGACTATTTTGTGACTATCAATTTGTACTTTCTAATCCCTTAACCTTCTCCCCAAGTTCTTCACTCTTAAAAACTCTCTTTTTAAGAGCAGTAGGGAACATGTCTCATTTGTCAATGTAGAAACTGCATTTAAAATCTTAGCTGTGGCACTAATAGCTGGGTGACTTAGAACATGTCATTTAACTTCTGAGACTCATTTCACTCTTTGAAATAGAGCATGCCTTTTGAGTATTAAAATGACTAAACTAAATCATTATGTAATCCTGAGCATTTTTCTTGCATCCCAATACAGGGCTAGAGAATAGAGCGTTGTAATGAATGACTTGGGTACAGTCTGGACACCTGTGTACACAGGTAACTTGTGGAGCTTGTTTTGAGGTTTAAAAATTACTGTTTTTTAATGGTAATAAAATGCACATAACAAAATTTACCATCTTAGCCATTTTTGAGTGTACGGTTCAGTAACGTATGTTCATATTGTTGTATAGAAGATCTGTAGAACTTTTCATCCTGCAAAACCGAGACTACCCATTAAACAACTCTCCATTTTCCTCTCCTCTCAGCCCCTGGCAACTGTCATTCTGCTTTCTGTCTCGCTGAATTTGACTCCTCTAGGTACCTCAAATAAGTGAGCATCGTGTCCTCAGGGTTCTCCCGTGTTGTTGCAAATGACAGGGTTTCCTTCTTGGTTATCGACGGACAGTGGATGACTTACGCTTCTTGGTTACTGTGAATAATGTTGCTGTAAACACAGAGGGACAAACATCTCTTTAAGGCTTTCACTTCTTTTGGATAGAAACCCAGGAGTGGAATTACCAGGTCATATGTTAATTCTGTGTTTAGTATTTTGAGGAACCCCTCATACCCCAGCAGTTTTTCAAAGCTGCTGCACTATTTTACATTCCCACCAACAGTGCACAAGTGTTCCAATTTCTCCATATCCTCACCCACACATTTTTTTGGTGTGTTTTTTTGTTTTTTTAATAGTAGGTATCCTAATGGGAGTGAGGTGGAAAGCTTGTTTTGCTGGATCTTGTACCCGTATATTTGGTGTGCTGTCAGCCAGCAGTGGATATTTGGCAGCTAAAGTGGGAGTGGCTCAATAAATAGTGTGTTAAGTACTTGCTGACATAAAACTGTGAATAAGACCACAACCCTTACCTCAGAGGAACCTGTATTAAATACAGTAGGGAGTTTACAATTTAGTCTGTGTGTGTGTAGACGTAGGTGTTTTCCCACCTATGCCCTTTGTTCCTAGACGATTATAAAAGAATTTCTTAAACCAAATGGTCGTATAGTATCACCATTGTTAATGAATTAATGATGTTAAACATTGAAAGTTAAGGAACATTTTATCTTTATTTCCTAGGTTCTTAATGGAATTTTAAAAGTCCTCATGATAAATTTTCCAGTTATTCAGATTAGACTTCATAAATACTCTGATACTCAATCCCACAGGTGACGGAGACTTTCCGTTTTCCTCAGCCTTATGAGAGGGCCTTCAGCAGCAGGGTTGCAGACACTGAAAATGGAAATTCTCCCAGTCACCTGTGGGATTATGAGTATCAGAGTATTTATGAAGTCTAATCTGAATAACTGGAAAATTTATCATGAGGACTTTTAAAATTCCATTAAAAACCTAGGAAATAAAGATAAAATGTTCCTTAACTTTCAGTGTATAATAAACCTTGCAGATGACAGGGTTTACAGCCTCCCTGAGGATGGGGAAGGTGAGCATCGCCCTCAAGTTCTCCGTCATCACTTAATGGAGCAGAGGGAGGGGCGTACCCAGAGAATAGTATGTACCAGAGGTTAGCGGAAAGCCCAGCCTGCTTTATCTGTGGATGGGAGGTGGGGCTGGAGAGGTATTTTCCTCCCTCCGTGGTCTCAGAGAGAATTTTCTGCATAGAAAGCATTCTTCTCTTTGTTCCAGGAGTTAGTATGAACTTGATTTTTTTTTTAATGATTTTAATGCATATGATGAGACTGCCGAATTGCTTTGTGGTAGTTAAGTTTTTTTATGAGAGGCCTGTAACTGAAGAAAAGCATTAATTATGGGGTTCAGTTATTATTCCTAATAGCAATAATAAATAACATTTTATCTGTTTAAAAATCTCTTATTGAAATATGCCAAGTACGTGTATCTTAATTGTTCAGCCCAGTGGGTTTTTGCAAACTGAACTTACCTAGGTAATTAGTATCTAGATCAAGAACAGAACATGGTTGGCATCCAGAAGCCTGCCTTGTGCTTCCTTTCAGCCACGACCCACCACTTACCCACCTGAGTAGCCATTATCTGGACTTCTCACATGTAGATTAGTTCGCCTAGTTTTGTACTTCATATAAATGGAATCATAGAATACGTATTCTTTTGTGTATGGTTTCTTTTACTCAACATTGTGAGAATCATCCATATTGTGCATATTTGTAATTTAAAATTACTTAGTTTTTAAAACATACTGCTAACAACCTAGAAAAGGATTTTCCGTATTTTTCTGTCACTGATCCCATTGTTTTGCAGTGCTGTTAATGGTCCAGTTTTGGAAGAAAGAAGTTTTTAAGTAATCTTCATAGTCTGTCTATTCCTTTTCCAGACCAAATGACATCTACAAAGCTTTCCATTATCTTGTTTTTCCTCATTCCATTGCTAATTATTGCTATATTACGAATCTGTTGCTGTGTAATAAATGCCTTACAACTCAGTGACTTAAAACAACAATAAACATTTGTTATCTCACTTTCTGTGAGTCAGGAATTGAGGAGTGGGCCTAGCTGGGCGGTTCTGGCTCAGGGTCTCACGAGATTGCAGCCGAGATTTCAGCCAGGGTTGCAGACATCTGAAGCCTTGCTTGGGGCTGGGGCATCTGCTTCCAAGGCAGCTCACCCACATGTCTGCAGGTTGATGCTGCTTGTGGGGGTAGGGGCTGGGGGACAGAGGGCTAGGAGGCCTCAGTTTCTTCTCATGGAGGCCCCTTCATAGGCTGCTTGAGTATCCTCACTTCATCGTGGCTGGCCAGGCTCTCCCCGGAGAGAGTACCTTTTTATAACCTGTCCTCAGAAGACATATAGAATAATTTCCACCCCATTTTATTTGTGAGAAGCTAAGTCTGGCCTATATTCCAGGGGGAAGGGAATTAGATTTTGAGGTTAGGGAAGTCATCTGCTGTATCTCTGTCCTTGTGTCAATTCTACATTGTCTTGATTACTTGCTTTGCAGTGTGTTTTGAAATTGGGCAGTATGAGTCCTGTAACTTTGTTCTTTTGCAGGATTGTTTTTGTTATTTTGGTTCCCTTGAGTTTTCATATGAATTTTAGGATCAGCTATCAACTTCCACAAAGACACCAGCTGGGATTCTGATAGATTGTGTTGAATCTGTAGATCAAGTTGGGAAGTATTGCCATCTTAACAATATTATGTCTCCTGATCCGTGAACATAAGATATTTTTCCATTTATTTAAATTGCTTTTAAATTTTTTCAGCAGTGTTTTATAGTTTTCAGAGTGTAGATTTTACACTTCTTTTGCTAAATTTATTCCTAAGTATATATTTTGATGGTATTGTTTTCATTTTTGGATTGTTTGGAAATATGTACAATAATTTAAATATATATAATTGATTTTATATATTGTATATTTTATATATTGATCTTATATTCTGCTACCTTGCTGAACTCATTTACTTTTTTTAATTGGGTTCTTTAGGATTTTCTAATACCAAATTATGTCATCAACAAATAGAGATAATTTTACTACTTCTTTTCCACTGTGGATACCTTTTCTTTTTCTTGCGTAATTGCCCTAGCTAGAACCTCAAGCATAATGTTGAAGAGAAATAGTGAGATCAGACATCCTTTTTTTCTTCCCGATCTTAGAGGCCTCCTAAGTTACTAGGGATTTGGACAATATTTTTTATTTAAAATATTATTTAAAAATCATATTTTTATTTTTCTGAAGTTGTATTAGCCAGTTGGTGAAAGACTTTTAAAATCAACAAAACAAGCCTTTTGCTCTAAAACACTTGTTGAAAACGTCAGTTTTTGTTCCTCTATCCAGTACTTTTTCATTGTTTAATTTAGTCTTGAACTTTCCTGTGCTTTACCCCAGAATCTGAAAGAGGGAGAAAGAGACCCTTTTGCTCCTGTCCTTACAGCCAGATTCTCTCAGCACGGTCTGTGCTGCTTCCTTTGCTTTCTAATAATACTCCTGAGCTTGCCTCTTGTGCTCAGACCCAGCACTGCACTCAGAACTGAGGGCTGTGCACATAATGTACAGTCCTTCTCAGTTTTGATCCTTCTGGATTGGTGGCTTTTTCCTGAAGGTCCCCATAGCGCCCCTCTCCATGTACCCCCCCAAAAAAATTTGGTCTTTCTGGAGATTTGATGTTATAAAGCATTTTCTTTTTTTAAAATTTCCTCTACTTTGCTGAAACATACCGAATTCTCCAAGTCTTTGACCCGTTGTTCTTAGTTCTTGGGCTATCTCACATTCCATGCAATTTCTCTGGGTGACCTCATCCAAATTCCTACCTCCTGATGACTCCCCTCCTTAAAAAAAAAGGCCAACCCTACCCAGCCCCCCATGCCCTTTCAGGCACTGATTTTCTTCTGTTTCAATTCGTGTTCACTGTTCTGCCCTTCAGCTCCCTCTGCTCTGTTGGACCTGTTCTCAGGAAGTTCGTTTTTTCCCCCCTTAAACCTGCTTAATGCTTATACTATACTATTGTGTTCTATTTTTCTCCCTTTCCATGTATCTGAAACCAACATGGAATGTCAACATAACATCAAATTGTATTAAAATCAGGTACTTTATATAACAGTTCCCCATTCGATAGACATTTGGATTGTTTCAGGTTTTCACTATTTTTAAGTGATGCTTCTATAAACATTTGTAGCACAAACAGGCTCCCCACCCCAACCCTTTCAGTAATTTTCTTGGAACCTATTTCTCAAAAATGAGATGACCAGGTCAAAAGTATAGCTTTTGTAGTATGTGGCCAGATTGCTCTCCAGAAACAGCATTTGAAGTTATGCTGCTACTGTTATCTTTAAAAGTCCCTCTTTGCTGTGACAACATGATATTCTTTTACTTATGATTGAATAGAAGTGAGATAGAACCTCATAGGTGCCTTGTTTTTGTTTTATTTGTAAAGCTAAACTTTTTTTTCAGTTTTACTCAAATTTGAACTGTATGCAAATTATTGGACCATTTATGCACTAGAAGCTGGGTATTAATGTTTATTTTCTAAAAGCTTTAAAAATATAGTCACATTCATGAACTGATTATTTGCTGTGTCTTTTTATTGCTTCAGAATTGGTGAAATAACACTAAGGCTTTTAATCTTTAAATTTAGCCTTTTAACCTGTATGGAAATTATTGTCGAGAAGAGTGCTAAATATAGATGCTTTATTTATCTTATTCCATATTAATAGTTTATTTTTATCAGTATAGTTTTCCACTTTGTCTAATTTTACATGAGTTTTCACATTAAATGTGTAGATATTTCTGAAATCTAGTTATTCCATTGGCCTAACTTATTATTTTTAACTTTACCTGGCATTATAAGGCTTTGCACTCTTTTTTTCCCCAGATGTCTACTTTTTAATTTTCTTTCTTTTTTTTTTTTGTAACTTTTTAATTTCTTAGCAGAGTTCCTACCTTGAGTTCTTGTCAAATTCCCTATTCTGATGAAGTAGGTTGGCTAAGATAAAAAGTGTCATCAGGATGTCTTTTCTCTCCTTCTTCTCTACCCCCAAAATTCAAAGCCAGTTTTTTTGCTCTAGGCTCTTGTGCCCTGTTTTGGTTGCTATTAGCTCTCCAGAGTGAAGGGATCTCTCATATCAGGTTATCACTATGCTTGCTTTAAAAAAAAAAAAAGTGAGACCATGTAAAAAGAATTTTTAAAAAAAATGAGACCAGGGCAGCCCAGTGGCTCAGGTGGTTAGAGCTCTATGGTCCTAAATCCGAAGGCTGCCGGTTCGATTCCCACATGGGCCAGTGGGCTCTCAACCTCAAGGTTGCCAGTTCGATTCCTGAAAGGAATGGTGGGCTGTGCCCCCTGCAACTAGCAACGGCAACTGGACCTGGAGCTGAGCTGCGCCCTCCACAACTAAGACGGAAAGGACAACAACTTGACTTGGGGGGGGGGGACCATGCTTGTTTTTTTTTGTTTTGTTTTTGTTTTTAAGATACCAAATTTCAGGACATTTTCATTACCCCCAAAAGAAACCCTGCACCCATTAGTGGTCACTCCCCATTTCTCCGCTAACAGCCAGCCCCGGTTCCATAACCCCTGCCAGTGTGCATGCGCACTTTTGTATTCTTTCTTCTTTATCTTTCCACATGCATTTTACTATTTTGTTAAGTTGTCAGGATTTACTCTTCAGTGTTATTAGTTACTATTTGGCATTGACTCCATAAAATCAACTTCAAGAATAATCATGTTTATTTTTAATTTTCTTAGTTGGGCCCAAGTGTATGTCACCTTCTAGTTCTCTTTCTATATTCTCAGATCTTTTTTATCCCTGCTGCTTAACTTGGTTATTCTTCCCTTTTCTGAGCCTCTTCTCTTAGGTTTAACTCTGACAGGTAGGCACACTCTGTTCTTTCATTCTTGCCAGTGATGTCCTTTGTTTTTTGTTTCATTTCAAATTAGGAAAATATTATTTGATTATTTTCTTTGTGATTTCTAAACAATCTTAACTCTTTCTGTGGGCCGCTATTACTGAAGATTAATTCTTTTATCTGTTTTCCAGCTGTGATCGTTGCACCTTCATTGTCTTCTACTTGACGGTCTGATTTCTGTCATTGCTATCTTACAAATCATCATCTTATAATTTACATCTGCTTGGCTCATTCTTTTTAAAAAAAAATCCCGTTTCTGCTATTTGCAGAATTGTTTTGTTTTAAATTTGTTACGTCATGGTTCTGCAGTATATATTCCGGTTGATCTTTGTTTAGCATTCCCCTTATATGTGACACTTTAAACGTTGTTAGTGAGCCCTTTTCTGTCTTCATGTCCATTCTTGTAGACTTGATTCTGCCAAGTCTGCTCCCTTTCTCCTGGGCCTTTATGGTTTTGTACTTAGTTACCACTCTCAGCTCCTGGGTTGCCCTTTAAAATTTGCTTTCTGTGTTCCTTCAGTTGTGTCTTATCTTTGTTCTTTGTTTATAGCATGCTTCTTTATTTTGTTGGGTTTTAAAGGAGTAGGCATTCTGTATCATTTCTCACTTAAAAGCTTCCCAAAGTTCTGTTGGTGTAAGACTTTCTGGGCATATTTTTGTATAATGGAAAAACAAAACAAAATTCAGAGAGAAGACCAAGGGTTGATCCTAGCCCTCTCATTGGGTGGCTTTATATAGTTGTCATGGTCTTAAACATTAGCATAATTTTTATGTTTAATGAAAATATAAGGAACATTAAAATAATGCAGGATTTACAATGATCAAGAGAAAATTGATATCATTATTAAATGATTTGATTTTTTTTTAAGTCTAGTTTTTTTTTGTTTTGTTTTGTTTTTATTTTATTGGGGAATATTGAGGAACAGTGTGTTTCTCCAGGGCCCATCAGCTCCAAGTCCAGTAGCTGTTTTCAATCTTTAGTGGCAGAGGGTACAGCCCATCCCATGCAAGAATTGAATCGCAACCTTGTTGTTGAGAGCTCTGGCGGTAACCAACTGAGCAGTCTGGCCACCCCTCCGGCAGGTCAGCTGTAGCTTGTTGTCTTCAGTTGTGGAGGGTGCAGCTCACTGGCCCATGTGGGAATCGAACCTGCAACCCTGTTGTTTTGAGCTCACGCTCAAAACACACTATTCTAGATGCAGACCTTATTTGGACTTCTTCATTTTCCCACTAATGTCATTTTCTTCCAGGATCCCATGTTGCATTTACTTATGGTTTCTCCTCAGTTTCTTCTGACATTTCTTCAGCCTTTCCCTGTCTTTCATAACCATGACACTTTCAAAAAATACTGGACTGTTATTTTGTAGACTGTCCTTCAACTTGGCATTTGTCTGATGTTTTCTCATGAGTGGAATGAGACGATGCATTTTTGACAAGGGCACAGAAGTGATGTTGTGCCGTTTTCGATGTATGATGTCAGACAGTTCATGACGTCAATATATCTTATTCCTAGAGATGTTAACTTGAATTACTTGGTTTAGATGGTGTCCCCCTATTTAACCCTTCATAATTAATAAACATTTTAAGGGATGTACTTTGAGACTATGCGGATACCCTTTTTCGTCTCAGATTTTCACTCACTAATTTAAGCATCCATCCATGGATCTTACCTGAAAAAATTATCATGATATTTGTCTAATAATTTTTCTGTTTCTCTCTTTCCTTCCATATTTATTGGAATGCTTCTGTAAGAAAGAGCTGTCCCTTCTCCTGCATTTGTTTACTCAGTTATTTAATCAGCATGAACTCGTGGATATTTGTTTTATTCTGTGGGTTACAATTTAATATTGTCATTATTTGTTTTGTTGCTCAAATTGTTGCAGCTTCGACCTTTGTTTGTTCTTTCCAATTGACTCCTAGGTCCTTTCAACAAACCCCACCCTTTGTTGAGTGTCTTCTTAAGTGCAAAGTTTGCTCACTGCTCCTGGGGTGTAGGTGCTTCTAGGTCTTCTCAGCAAACAGAGCTAGGGAAATGTATATATACCAACCCACACTTACACACACGTGTGTTTCTATATCTGTCTGTGTATATTAAAAACTATGAGTTCATACTGATATCTCTGATTCTAATATAGCACCACATAGTTTATTTTAGCCTTTCTCCTTGGGTATAATTCTTTCAGCAACCTGGCTTTTCCATTTGTTTACTTATGTGTTTAATCCCATCTATACATAGTTTCAGAATTGCTAACCAAATATTGTGAGAAACAAATTTACTAACTACATTACAGGATTTATCTACAATTTTTTCTGAATTTAGCTTTACTGTATCCAGTTAGAATATTGTTTTCCAGAGTTACTTAGGCTAGTTTCTTCCTCATGCTCTTCAGTGTGGTTATGTTATTCATTTGTAATACAGTTAGGTAGGTTCACTTATTACTGTTTGTGTTCCAGTTTGGAGTCTTCTCACACCTTGGTTGTTTTTAATTGTTTAATTTTCTGAGTATGTGATACATTACTATGATTCTAAGAGAGCTACACACAAAGGTATACTCTGAGAAGTTTGACTCCCTTCTCATCCCTGCCAGCCTGTTCCCATCCTCCCCTTTCCCTCTTTCCTCCCCACTCCCTGTCGGTAGCCATTCTCTTTAGTTGCTGGTTTATCCTGTCTATACTGTTATACAATTAAGCACATAAATTTTCTTCTTAACCCTTCTTTCTTATATGAAGAATAACATACTATAAACCTCTTTTATACCTGGCTTTTTTTTCACTTAACAGTTTATCTTGAAGATAACTCTATAGCAGTTCTTAGAATTCTTTCTCAGTCATTTTTATAGCTGCATAGTACTCCGCCATGTGGATGTACCATATCTTATTCCACTTCCTTCCAATGTGGAACCATTTCGGTCGTTTCCAGTATTTTGCCATTGCAAATAATGTTACAGTGAATAACCCTGTGCATATGTATCTTCATGTCATTGGGGGTTTTTCTTGAAGGTAGATAGATTCCTAGGAGTGGGATTGCTGGATCAAAAGATACGGGCACAAATCTGTAATTTTGCTAGGTATTGCCAGATTCCCCTCCAGAAGGGTTATCTAGTTTATATTCCCACCAGTAATATATGAGAGTTACTTGCATATATTTTATATTAGGGTGGTGCAAAAGTAATTGCTGTTTAAAAGTTTAAAAATAATTGCAAACACCGCAGTTACTTTTCTACCAACCTCATAACTTCACATACATATGAATGATTATCAAATTTTGTTCAAGGTCTTCCTTTCCTTGTCTATTTCCTCTTCTATGATGGGCTGCAAAAAAAAAAAAAAACTTTAACTGCAGAAACTTTTTAATGGAAAGAAGTAAAAATAGTTTTGCAGAGCTGACTGGAGATTTTCTTACTGGCATTTTAGAATTATAATTATGTGCTACATTTTTCTTCTTTACCTAGTTTAGCATCTGTTATGTAATATCTCACCACCTGCTTAGTTGTGCAGGCAACTCTTTTGAGTTTAGATAATAATACTGTGTGCCTCAAGTTTAACCATTTCCCCCATCTCTTAGAGAGTCATTTTTCACATGTCTGAGGCAGGTGTTTAATATTTCTGACAGAGTAGTTCATAAGAAACTTGAATTTCTCAACTCCTTCGTGTTTCAGTAATGATGACAGTCATCTGAGCCTCTCCCCCTTTCCCTGTTGGGGTACAGCTTAAAAGGGGTGCAAAGGTCACCCTTACGAAGTCCATCCTTGTTTTAGACTAGCTCCCTACCCTCCTGCCCTCTCTCCCTTGAACCCCCTGGCTTGACACCCTCACCTGTATGGTTTTCCTAGTCTACTGGTCCTGTCTGGCTTTGGTCTGGGTTCTGACTGTTGACCTTTCCTCTGAGCAGAGTCTCACTTCTCGTGATTTCCACGCCCATTCTATTAGGTTGGTGCAAAAGTAATTGCGGTTTTTGCAATGATTTTTAACCTGTTAAACCGTAATTACTTTTGCACCAACCTAATACAAGAACCCAGCTGTTTATTTTGTCTGATTGTGTTTACAGCCTGATGATACGTGCTGGAGAAAATCATTTAATTGTCATGGTTGGCATCAGTGAAAATCTCTGGATGCTAATTTCCACTGGTCTTCAACATGATCTTTTTACTTATCCACATTCAGGTCCCTTTCTTACCCCCCTGTGTCTTATTTGCCTTTACATCTTCTGCCTTCAAATCTGCTCTCCCACCTTATTTACAGCACATATTTGCCTCCTGTTTTGGGGGAGACAGATTTTGGCTCATCTGAGAAAGAAGATCTAAATAGCCAGAGCCTTCAAAATGAGTAGGCTATTTTCAGAAGCAGAACATTTTCTGTATCGTGATCATTATGATTATTTTTATTTTTGTCCTCACTTCAATTTTGCCGTCTTCAGCTTCTTTTCAGTTGACCTGTCAGAATCTGACTCAATTAGGAGCCGACTCTTAGTTCATCACTACCAAGAGGGCATGGCCAGTGGAGGCCTGTTGGCCTGATACGGTGCAGTGGCTGAGAACATGGGTTTGGGAGGTCAGCACACCTGGGTTTGAATCGTACTGTGTGATCATAGACAAGTTCATTGACTCCTCCCCCTCTGCCTCAGTTTCTTCATCTATAAAATAGGGGTCATGCTCCATACAGTTGTGGTGAAGACAGTATGTAAGGATTTTTCTAAAGCTCTTAGCACTGTACTAAGTGCCCGGTAAACTGTGGTCCTTTCTCATTTCTTACTTTAGAGGCACACAGAGCTGCCTGTGCTGCTACCCATGAATGCTTGGCATTGGTGGAGACGTGATGCTCTTAGTCTTTCATTACTTCCAGCTGTTGTAGCCCACTGCTAGCCTGCCCGACCTGGACCATTCTCAAAGGCTTGCCCAGTGAAGATGGGAGGGAATAAGTGAGGGGGACGGAGATGTAGGGGAATGATCCAAAACTGAGTAACCCGTGTCCTTCATCAGGGTCTCTCTCATGACAGGTTCAGAGCACAGTCGAATTACAAATGTCACTTCTAAGTAATACTGCTTTAGATTAAAGAGTATCTGTTGCAGAGAAACTAACTCTGACTCTGTGCTACCCTAGCATACTTCAATACAACTGAGTTTCTTGGTTGTGGGTTTTTAGCATGATGATAGTCACGGTACTAAATCCTGGTAGGGTGTCTTAGCTCTAGTGATGGAGACTAATCTTTACTGTTTGTAGGAGGGAAATGTTAGGTTTTTATGCTTTTTCCTTTAATAATTTATGTACTTCATTCAGTCCACCCAAAGTTTGGGGAAGCTTTACTGAGTATTAGTCACTACAAGTCTTCATCTTTCTATGTTTCTGTCTGTGCTCACATATGTGTGTATATTCAAGCATACAACTGGGTTTGAGGGTTTTTCCCCCCATTCTCTTGTGTACATATTAAGTTTTGTTTGTTTTATTTTGTAACTCTAATGTTTGGAAGAAGCCTGACACAGAATAATGGAATCTTCTCCTTTTTATAACTTGGCTAGCACTCTCAGAGCAGACATGTAGGGTACAGCTGAGTTACGACTAAAATGCACACCTCCTGATTTGAAGTCTGATGTTACTTACTTTTTAGGGTATCATGTGATAAATATAATTGATAATAATAAATAATGGCTATACCACTTTTTTCTGGAAGTCTTAATATCTTTCAGGTTTTATATCTGCTGTCTCTACACTCTTCACAACCCTTGAGCTTTCCTCATTTTTGAGCCAAACAAATGGTGTCTCACAGATGTTAGGTAACTCAGTGATGTCTCAGCTAGGAAGGGACAGAGCCAGAATTGTAATTCATCTGACTCTTTGGCCCTTGTTTTATTACTGAAGAGAGTAAAAAATGCGTATATAGACAGCCAAATTTATTCAAGCTCTGGGCTGTCCAGAGCACTTTTTCTAGAGAGGTTGCATACATGTTAATGATACCAGATTTTAAGCTGTGATATCTATATATTGGAGCATTATACTTAATGTAAAATTATGTGGGCTTTATAGCTAAAATGACTTTAGCTTTTATTTGCTCACTTAATGATTTGCACCCTCTAAAAAAACCTTTGCACTGGCTTTCTTGGTTAGTAAATTATGAGAGAATCCAGCTAAAGTAAGGAATACGTTTTCTTTTAAAGCAGTCATTTGTATTATCTATCTAAGTGTATTTTTAGAATATTAATTTGGTTCAGTCTAACTTACTTAGCATCTGATGACAAGTTAATTTTTATCTGTGAAACGAAGTACTGTAGTTTTGTGTTCAGATAATTAAAGTTCACCAAAATGGTAGCTCAGAGAACAGCTTAATAGCTTTCTCTAAAAATAACCCATTCACAGTTGATAGGTAGCATTTTAGTTTGCTTAACACCGTGTACAGTATGTAGTGCTTGTGCATGATAAGATATCTACTTTATTTAGACAAACTTTATAATCCACAAATATTTTTGAGTTTCTGTCACGAAATGACTATAATGACAGAGGACTAGGAAAGATAGGGAGAAAATCTGAACATCCCAGGAAACTTCTATTTATGTAAAAGCTTTACAAATGACTGTGGAAGGCTGGGATTTATTCTAATGACACCGCTGTTGCTCAAAACCTTTTCGACCATTTGAGTTGACTTCAATGTGAGCATACGAATCATAAAAGAAAATCAACCCCATAGTTGTATAGCGTAGCTCAATTTTTATCACCTTTTGAGATATAATTTATATACAATAAAGCTAGGTGCACAGTTCAGTGAATCTTGGCAAATGTGAAGACAGAACATCACGTAACCTCAGAAAGCCTCCCTGCGCCCCTCTGCAGTCCGTCTTTACCGCAGGTATCCGAGGCTCAGCTATCACTGTAGATCAGCTTCAATTTTGCTAGAATTCCATATAAATGGAATGAAAAAGCCTGTACTCTTTTTGTGTCTGGCTTCTTTCACTTAGCATTGTGGTTTTCAGATTCATCCTTGGTGCATGTATCAGTAGTTTCCTTTGCGTTGCTGCGCACTGTTCCATTGTGTTGATAGTGCAGTTTGTTTGCCCTTCCCTTGTTGATGGATGTTTGGGTTCCATATTTGCAACTATTAGGAATAAAGCACCTACAAACATTTGTATACAAGTCTCTGTGGACGTATATTTTCATTCCTCTTAAGGAAATACTTCGGAGTGGAATTGCCAGGTTGTATAGTAAGCGTATGTATTATGCCTTTTCAAACAGTTTTAGACTTGCCAAACCGTTTTCTGTAATGGTTGTATCATTTTCCAGTTCCATCGTCAGAGTGTGAGTTAAGCTTTTGTACATCCTCATCGGCACTTGGTATGGTCAGTCTTTTTATTATTTTAGCTGTTCTAATGGCTGTGTGGTTTTAATTTCTATTTCCCTTATGACTCACCAGTCAGTTTTTCATGTTTATTGTTACACAGAAGTGTCTTGTTGTCTTTTACCTATCTTAAATATTGTGTTGGTTCATCTTATAAGAGTTCTTT
Organism: Rhinolophus ferrumequinum; assembly: GCF_004115265.2. Taxonomy (NCBI): domain Eukaryota; kingdom Metazoa; phylum Chordata; class Mammalia; order Chiroptera; family Rhinolophidae; genus Rhinolophus; species Rhinolophus ferrumequinum. The sequence continues at coordinate 22,889,968 of NC_046308.1, forward strand.
ATATGTTCTAAATAAAAGTACTATGTATTGCACAGCTCCTTTTGACCTTGGTGGTATCTGGCTTATTCCCCTAGCTCATCCGTAAGGTCCCACCCAGCACCTTTGCTTTTCAGTCCTGCTCACTCCCCCTGTCTCTGCTGTCATCACTCTTGTTCACTCCAAGGATTTTACTCCTCCCCTCAGAGGTGTGGTGCTTTTTCTTTCTTAAGTTATTTTACTGACTTGAGAGTGCTGCTAGTTCATCGTGCCCTCTGCCTGGTGCTAAATGATGCTAAATGTCCTGCAGTGGGTGGCTCGGTTTCAGACAATGAGCTGACCTGCTTAAAATGCCACTAGTGTGCTTGTTGCTTAGTCCGAGCCACTATCATCTCACTGGTACTACCGCAGTGCTTCAAATGGTTTCCTTTTTTCACTTTTTCCTTTTTACAATTCATTCTTTATAACACAGCTGGAGAGATCATTAAAAATATAAATCGGGCACTTTTAGTCCCCAACTTAAAGTGGAAATGCACTTAAGATAAATCTTAAATCCTTAGCACAACTGCCAAGGTCACTGTTTCTTCGGCCTCATCCTGAGCCATTCTCCTTCTGCTTGGTGCACTCCAGACACAGACACTCAGCCCTCACGCCCTCCCCACTCCATAGAATACTTACCTTCTCTGCCACTGCTCCACCTGGCTAATTCCTGCTCATCCTTCAGGTCTCTGTTTTAAATGTCACTTCGTTAGAGACGACGAGCCTTCCTTAAGCACCTAATTTAAATCAGGTTCTCAGTGAGGTGGCCGGTTGGCTCAGTTGATTAGAGCGTGGTGCTAATAACACCAGCGTTACTGGTTCGATCCCTGCATGGGCCACTGTGAGCTGCGCCCTCCTTAAAAGGAAAAAAAAAAAATCAAGTTCTCTAGTTATCCATGATAACATTTATTATATGATTTGCATTTTTCTTAGCATCATCATAATTTATTTATATACTTGTAATATAGCCATATATTAATATAATGTATTAATATGTTCATAATACATATTATATGTCTCTATATTTCCTCCATATTATATAAAGTTCATGAGAGCGGGGAGCTTTCTATTTTTACAGTGCTGTATCCATAGCACTTAATGCAATGTAAATGATTAATAAATACTTGATAAATTGATTTTAACATTTAAATGTTTTTGAAGTCATTCAGTATGCCTCCTTCAAGATCCAAAACTGACATTTCTTTCTCTTGAATACAAACTTCTGTACTAGTTTTCTGTCTGCCATTTCCTCTGAATCTGTAAACTGCCTAATAACGAGAGTTCTTAAATCTTTTTCGTACTGTGGATCTTTCAGGCAGTGAAACCTGTGGCTCCTTCTCAGATTAATGTTTTTAAATAATGAAATAAATTATATACAGTTACCAAGAGAATCAGTTATATTGAAATACCACTTTTTAAGTATTGAGAAAATACATCTTTAATGTATGTGCTGCTTTATTAATGCCTTAAATAGCAAGATCAAGCAGCAGGTCTAACAACTATTATAATTTCAAAGTAGTGAGGAGTATAAATATTTCGAGAATTATAACTGTAGTCTTCTCACTGGTCTTAATTCTAGTTTTAGCCTCCTTCAGAATTCTGACTGTGTCACTCGCATGGTCCGAGGATTCTTTCTGTTATCAGAATAAAGTATAGATTTCTCAGCTTTCTCAGTCTGACGTCACTTTTTTTGCTTTTTCCCTGGATAGGTTCTAAACTGCAGCCATACTGATGAACCCAGCACTTTTCCTCTATCTTCCATGCTTTAGCTCCTGCACCTCCTCCTTTCTACAGGTCTTTCTCATAGGCTGCCCATTTTTAAATCTTATCTGCCAGCATTAAAATACCACTTTCTGAAAGACGTCCACTAGTAGTTACTAACACAGAGCAGTGCCTGATACATGATAAGTACTCAATAAATTGTAGCTATTATTAAATAAGAATTTGTCATGAAATTTATTTTCATTATCAGCACAACTTAGTTCCCAGTAAACTATAAATATTTTGAGTGATGTACATACAGGAAACGAGGTAAAGCAATAATATATCAGTAAGTGTAAGCAAACAATATAAAGTAAATGCATAAATAATTAATGTTTAGAATTTTGTTTTGATCTCATTTTGAATGTTTATCACTTTTACATCAGAATACCATGAGAAAATAATTTAATAGACGTGGACATTTCTTATCCTTGATACTTAGTCACCACAAAACCACCAATAATCCTTATAGATATGATAGTTGAGTGCTATCAATCATTTTTTATAAAAAACTCTCAAGCTCCTAAGAATTCTGTGTTACTTCTATTGTTACTGAGTACTCATCTGCTTCATAAATAATATACACCAAAAAACCGAAGTCTTGACCTGGGGGAAACAAGACTTGAAAGTATGATATCAACCATATTAAGTGTTGCTGTTTATACTAGTGGAGTCAATAAGACTTTGGAAGGAGGAGGTGTGATCAGGAGCAGACAGTATTCGAAGTTGGCAATTTAGACCGGTTGTGTGGAGCAGCTCAAACCCCAAGCACTGACAGCTTGTGGAAGAATGCAGTGGCTGTATTGGAAGTGTAGCTACAGGGATCAAGTCGGCTCTGAGCTTGTGAGGGTGGTAATCGTGGTTCCACCCAGGTGGTAGTCCTGGAGCATGGTAATCGTGCTGAGAGCCCTACCTTCAGGGCCACGGTCAGACCCAGATGGACCTAGAAAAAGCAAGTACTTTCAGGATGGCAGGGGAAATACTAATATGAGGCACAGTAAATAAATATTATTGAAAGGAACTATACCACAAGTAAAGCTATTCAAATTAATTTTTTAGAATAAGTTCTAGTTCCTAAGCTCTAATAACCAAACAACTAGAAATCCTGAAATTTTGAAATAATGCTTTTCTTAAGTATAAAAGTTACAGTTTTTATACAGCAATTTGGAGAAGGCCTTCTTTTTTCCTTCACATTTTCCCCCCAAAAAAGTCTGCTGCTGTCAGTCCTAGCCGGCAAATAGTAGTAGATTTGAAATGGATCTTCTCTTTTTCACACTCCAGAATATGTAAAAATATTCCTACCTGTCCAAGTGGGAATCTGAAAATAATTGCTTTTTTAATAATATAAAACATGATTATTGTAAGTTTCTATGAGAATAAGTTTTCACTCTGTTGTAATGACAGTCTTTCTCAGCTATTAAGTTGTGTCTGTTACTTCGTTTTAAAACCAGTGTTAAGAGAGCACTTGTATGTTGCTTTTTTCCTTGACATTAATACTTTTCTAGAAATAAGTACTTACTTTCCCTCAGATTTTGTACATGTGAAGATGTTAGACTCCAATTAAATGTATGTGAAGCTACTTGATCTTGTTCCACAGTTCACTGAAGCTGTTTTTCTCCCATACCCAGTGTTTTTTCTCGTTATGGCTAGTTTCTATTGCTGTGTCTTGTAGGTCACCAGAGTTTTCTTAAGTGCATAATCTGTTGCTGATTTCAACCATTGTTTTTTTCCCACCTCTAGAAGTTCAGTTTGAGTCTTACAGCTATTTTGCTCCTTATGCTTTACTTTCTTAAACATATGGAGTATATTTATAATAGCTACTTGAACATTCTTGTCTACTAATTCTATCATCTTTGTAATTTCTGGGTCTGTGTTTTTTAATTGGCTTTTCTGTTCATTATGGATCATATTTTTCTGCTTTTTTGGATATTGGTCAGTTTTGTTTGGATGCATGACATTGTAGATTTTACAGAGTGCTAGATTTTTTTGGGTATCCCTTTAAATATTTTTGGGCTTTTTTTCCGCCTGGAATACATTTAAATTACCTGGAAACAGTTTGATCGTTTCAAAGCTTGCTCCCCTTTCCCCTCCCAAAGCTTGCTTTTAACTGCTTTTAGGCAGGTCTAAAATAGCCTTTAGTCAAAGATTAATTTGGCACCAGTACTGAGTCAGTACTCTTCTGAGGATGCGATTTTTTGCCTGTGTGTAAAGAAGTTGTTCCCCTCTGGGTGATAGGACAAGAGCCATTCCCAGCCGTGTTCCAGGGGTATTAGTCCATCTGCTCCTTTCTAGTGGTTCCTTCCCCCAGCCTTGGAATTGCATTATGCACATGCTCTGATCATTACTCAGCTGAAGACTCAAAGGGAACCCTTTGCAGATCTTCCAGCCTTCTCTGAAGTCCTCTCCTTTGCTGTACTCTGCCCCACAAATTCTGTCTGACTTGGACTCTCCAAAACTGGAATTCTGTCCTCAACTCAGGGAGATTGCCAGCTCCATTTGGGTTTCCCTTCTCTGCACTGCAGCCTGAAAACTCGAGGTGGTAAGCCAGGGTAATCAGAGGACTTACCTGGGTGCCCTATGCTGCTGCTGTCAGATGTCAGAAAGCTTGTTTCATAGGATGATCTGGTTTCTTGAGTTATTTAAGGTAGGAGAGTAAACAGTACCTGTTCTTTCAGCATGGTTAGAAACAAAAACCTGTGAAGGTATTTAGAATTCATTTAAAATCAAGTTATTTCCATATTTTGAGCTGTCTTGTCTTAGATAACCTACATACACTTCATTGGTTATTTTTGTCTTTCAGTAGAATAGACAGAACTGGTGTGACAAAAGACAATTTAAATTATGTCTTAAATCACTCATGGTCTCATCATCTAGCTTGTTTTATAAATTCCTTTCCTCTAGATAAATATTTTTAAGCTGAGTCTGATTTTATTTTGAATCTTACCTTTAATTAATATGATCTTCATGCTTAGTTTAATGGCTGTATAATCACATCACCTACGAGGTGTGCCAATTAAGTTCACAAACTCATCCTAGAAAAAGTGCTACATACCTCATTGCTGAATATCACTATGGTCACCTGCGAAGTACTCCCCTTGGGAAGTTGTGCACCAACACCAGCGCCTAGTCCACCCTTCAAAGGAGTTTTGGAACTGTTTCTGGAATGGCCATCAGAGCTGTCATCATATTACCCTTGATGGCCTGAATGTCATCAAAATGTCTTCCTTTCAATATTGCCTTTATTTTCAGGTAAAGAAAGTCACTGGGGGCCCAGATCAGGTGAGTAGGGAGGGTGTTCTAATACATTTGTTTGTTAAAAACTCCCTCACAGACAGTGCCGTGTGAGCTGGTGCATTGTCGTGATGCAAGAGCCATGAATTGTTGGCAAAAAGTTCAGGTTGCCTAATTTTTCCACGCAGCCTTTTCAGCACTTCCAAGTAGTAAACTTGGTTAACTGTTTGTCCAGTTGGTACAAATTCATAATGAATAATCCCTCTGATATCAAAAAAGGTTAGCAACATCATTACAACAAGTTCACGAGCTTAATTGTCAAACCTTATATTAACATTTCATAATATATTAATCCATATGGTTGGTGATACAGGCTTTATTCTTTTACATAGTGATGTAGTAAATATCTTCATATATCATCCCTATTCTTAAGGATGCTCAAAGGGAGAAAGGCAGGTGGGTTTTTTATTATTATTATTATTTCAATGTGCAGTGAGTATTTAGGTATTTAGTAAATGTCACATGATTGAGGTGGAATTTTCACTTATGAAATTCAGTTAGGTAGTTTTCAGTTAACCTTTTTAGGAATATTTTTATTTCATCAAGCATTCACCTTTACTTTCAAGGGAGATTAAAGTAGCTAATTATGAAATGTTTATGTTTCCTTCTACTCGTTAAATTAGCCCTCATTATCTACATTGTTTCATCAATTTTGGAGGTATTAGTGGGAATGCCTGTTTCAGATAAACTTATTTTGGAATAATGTTAGGTTTACAGAAAGTTGCAAAAATGGTACAGAGGTTCCCATATGCCCCACCCAATTTGTTTCCGCTGATGTTGATTATGTCTTACATTACTGTCGCACATTTATCAAAACTCAGAAACCAACATTAGTGTGTTATAACTCCCAACTTTATTCAGATTTTGCTTTTCCACTGATTTCCTTTTTTCTGTTCCACTATCTAGTTCAGGATACCACATGCATTTAGTTGTCATATCTGCTTCGTCTCTGGTGTGTGACTTTCTTACTCTTTGTTTTCATGACCTTGACAGTTTTAAGGAGTACTGATCAAGTATTTTGTAGAATGTCCCAACTTGGGTTTGTCTCATGTTCTTCTCATTATTACCCTGGAGTGACCGGTTTGGGGAAAGAATATCACAGAGGTGAAATGCCCTTCTCATCTCATCCTATCAGGGTTCAGAATGTCACGTGACATCACTGGTGGTGATAACTGATCACTTGGTTGAGGTGATATTTGCCAGATTGCGCAGCTGTAAAGTTAGTTTTTCCCTTTCCAAATTCTATTCTTGGAATCAAGTGACTAAACTTAGCCGACCCTATAGGTGTGGGGGATGGGAGAAATCAGCTCCCTCTAGAGGAGAGAGTATCTATACATATTCGAAATTCTTCTGTCAATATGTCTCTTCTCCCCCATTTATTTATGTATTTAATCAATCATTCGTGTTAATATGGACTTACGCATATTTCTTTTAAGCTTTGGGTTATAATCTAATACTGCATTATTTTGTTGCTCAAATTATTCCAGTTTTGGCCATTGGGAGCTCTTTCCAGTTGATTCCTTTGGTCCTGTGATGTGCCCCCATTTTATTTTTTGAGCACTTCCTTCCTTTCTGGCATTACACCATGCTGTAGGCTCATCTTGTAGTTTCCCTTCTCTCACCCCTAGAACCAGCCATTTCTCTAAGGAGCCCTGGTTCCTTTTATTGGAGGCAGATATTTAGAAACCAAGATCTGGGCATGGGATATAGTAGAATATTTTCAACCCTATGATACTAAATACCGTGTTTCCCTGAAAATAAGACCTAGTCGGACAATCACCTCTAAGGTGTCTTTTGGAGCAAAAATTAATGTAAGACCCGGTATTAGTAGAGTAGAGTGAAATAAGACCGGGTCTTATACTAATTTTTGCTCCAAAAGACACATTAGAGCTGATTGGCTGGCTAGGTCTTATTTTCGGGAAAACAGGGTAGCAGTAATTGGTTAGTAAATTAACTTGAGCAGAACTGTAAGTATCCAAATAGTTGTCAAAATCTTCTGAACACAAAACAGAATTAGCCTTTTCAGTCAAATGACATCCTTCACTTAGCAAATCTTAAATGCATCTCTGGTCCATAGTTCATTATCAAACAGTATAAGACAGGAAGCGCCAACTGGCCTATGTTGCAGCTTATACCATGTTCCTTCCTGGCTTTGAACTCGGGCTCAAGACTACATTTGAAATATCCTTGGGCTATTAGGAAGGAGTTCATTGGTTTTCCAGGTATCTTGGAGCTAAGGGGCTAAGACAGGAAGAAGCTGAGTTGTCGGGACCTGAAGTGCTTGTGGCTAACAGTTTTTACCTCTTCCAGTTCCCATATGGCATTTGTGGCTTAACTACAGAATTTTGTTAGCAAGTCTTCCTTTAAAGGAGGCATCAGATAAGAACAGTATTTTGTTTCTCCACACAAATTGGGTTAAGATGCTATAAAGAAGACACGAGTAATTTATAACATATAGTTCTGCTCTTGAGGAATTTAGTCTTATTGGATGGAGAGCATTTCAACAGGACTGAGCTGGGAAACAGGAGGTTTGTGAAATAGGACCCACTCCCTCTGAATCTGCCCATGGCCACTATATCCAGAGCTGTGGCTCCCACCATCATTGCCAGTTGCTAAAAGGGCTCCTGCCTCATGCACTGCCCTTCCCAGACATTCTTTAGCAATCTGCTACCTGAGGGAACCTTCATAAAAACATCAGTGTTGCCGTTCTTAAAATCTCTGCCTAACATCCTTTGGTGGCTCCCCAGGATAAAATTGTAGATAATCTAAATGTGGCCTGGCTCCTGCTTATGCCTCCATCTTTTACCCTGCTGTGTCCCCATGTGTCCCACGCTCCATTGCCCAGGTTCCTACAGACCTGTGTACCTTTACGTGTGCCATCTCCTTTGCCTGAATTGCACCCTGCCTTCTCATCCCCCTAGCTATCTCTTGGGAACCTTCTCTTTCACCCCACTTCATCCCCCCAGCCTTCAACCAGCTCCTGCTTTCATAACACCCTGTGCCTCTCAGGTGTCCACATGAATCTGCCAGTCGTTCTCCTCCTCCTTCCCTTCTTAAACAGTTGTCACCTATACCCTTTTCTGTCCCCATTCCCTTCCTTTTACTCACACCCATGTTACCACAAATCATCTCATTGCAGATTCAGTGAGTGCTTTCCAGTTTTTGTCTTTCTCAATCTCCTGTTTGGAACTTTCCTTCTTTGGCTTCTGAAGCACCACTTTGTCCTGTTCTCCGTGGTGTAGCACATGGGCTTCAGAGTTGGACAGCCAGCGTTCGCATTCCATTATTAGTTACCACTTTCTCACTCTCTTCAGCCAGTTCCTCTTCCTCTGACTGCTCCAGTTCTATCCTCAGACCTCTTTTTTCGATATCTCCCCTCAGCAGTGCTACCACTATGGCTTCTGTTAACGATTCCCATATCTAATTCGTAACCTTGATCTCTCTCCTTAATGATGCTGGAAGTATAGGACCTTCATTTCCTCCATCTGAATCGCCCGCAAGCATCCTTAGATTTTTTAGTCCAGAAGTTCAAGACTGTCCTTGTTGTCTCCTGCCCGCCATCTTCATTTGTACCTCCCAAACCCAGGCCTGCCCCTAATGTTTGCAAGGCCTGGGTCAAGAATGCAAACGGAGCCCCATATACCGTATAAATCAAACCAAGAAACATTAACTATAATAAATTCTCTCCTACCATGACTGATAAACCTTAAAGACCTGGTGGAAGGTCAGGTTCAAATTGAAAATTCCTGGGCTTTTTAGAGTTCGGTGCCAGCAATTCAAGGCGAGCAGGCCTCCGGCGTAGCCCTTTCTCTTCCCAGCCCCAGCGCTGTGCCCCACGTGAGCTGGAGCTTCTGTGCATGGACACCAGCCTAACATTCCAGGAGCGGTGCACACCCTGCAAACCTGTGCACGCACTGGAGGAGCGGTCTCCTCTCAGCAGAGCCGCCATGCGGGAGGCCTGCACGGCCTTGGAAGCAGACTCAGGAGACGGGGGACTCTGGGGCTCCTGGTGGGCATGTTCCCCGGACCCCATAAATCTCCTGATGAGGAGGGGCCTGGCTGGCTGGCGGGCACTGGTCCCCACAGATGTCTTGCTCGTTTTTCTCTCCTGTGTTGGCTCTTGCCTTTCTTTATAGCCTTGCTCCTCTTTCAAAAGCTTGCTCATCCTTCAGGATATGGTTTCTGCAGGCCTGATCTTTTAATCCTCTCCTTAATACCTTTATTTGGAATTAATCTACCCAGCCTATTGTGTTTCAGATGTGCTTTACTATGATAAAGGAAGTGTATGTTGTCTGTTCCTGTCTCCTTCCCTCATTCAATTACAAGCTTCTTAAAAGCCGGATCATTATTTGTTTTTGCCACCAGTCCTAACATGAAGTCTCACAAATGGGAAGTGCTTCACAAGTGTGGCTTGACTCCACCACAGCTCTGGCATCACTCTGTGTTGTTGTGGCAACCGTATCAAAACAGGAAATGAAGTTAGTTGAGCATGACTTGTTCATAATTGACTCATGTTGGTTCCCTTTCTTACCTAAGTGATCACAAAACATGTGTTAAATAATCTACTCCAGAATTTTGTGGGCTTTTACTTCCACATTTACTGGTTAGATACGGTTCTGGAACGTGTGCCCCCCAACCCCGGCCCTGGCATCAGCCATGTATCCAAAGAACCTTGGTTCCTTTTTTTTTTTAAACTGCTTTTAAAGAAGTAATTGATGCACAATGTATATTGCACATATTTGAAGTGTACGGTTTGATAGTTTCATGGCTATGTGTCAAAACTTATCAACACAATCAAGAGACTAAACATACTCATCACCTCCCAAAGTTACGGTTTCCGTTTGTGTAGTCCCTTCCTGCCAGCAGCCCCAGGCAACCCTACTGATCTACTTTCTGACTTGTTTGCGTTTTATATGAATAGAAGTACTTTGCTTCTGGTCTGACTTCACTCAGCATAATTGTTTTAGGATCTGTGTGGTTTATATCAATAGTTGATTCCCTTTTATTGACGAATAGTAGGAAATTGTCTTGAGAATTAAGTATGCTCACTTTGACCCCTTCCCATTCTGCACAATTTATGGATTTCAGTATAGAATTCATCTGGGACTTGAGGCTGCATTTATATAATGTGACTGGGTGATCTCAATAGCTGGAGCTCCTTAGTGGACAGAAGAGGAGCGGACGGGTGGCTCAGTTGGTTAGAGTGCGAGCTCTGGGCAACAGGGTTGCCGGTTCGATTCCCACATGGGCCAACGAGCTGCCGCTGAGCTCCCGGTCGACCAGGCCCCAAGGGATAGTAGGCTGCGCCCCCCGCAACTAAGACTGAATAATGGCAACTAGACTTGGAGCTGAGCTGCACCGTCCACAACTAAGATTGAAAGGACAACAACTTGACTTGGAGCTGATGGGTCCTGGGAAAAACACACTGTTCCCCAATAAAGTCCTGTTCTCCTTCCCCAACAAAATCTTAAAAAAAAAAAAAGAAGAAGACAATGTTATTTATAATCTTTGTATCCTTTTAGAAAAGTCATGGGTATATACTAACCCAGTGCTAGGTAAAAGTTTCTCCCTTTATTCAGGTGTTTGCGCATGTCTTGTTTAAATAATATACCCAATTCCACTTTTAAAGATTATTCTCTCAGGTGGGAATGAGGTTAAATTAAGATACTTTGTACCTTTTCCCAATAATTCTTTATTTTTCAAATATTTTTGTGTTGGTCAAGAACTCTAAAGTAATTGTGCCTTTTCCTTTAAAGAGTATTCCGGTATTCCACTAGTACTTTGCTGTGGAATATAATGTGACTGGGTGATCTCAATAGCTGGAGCTCCTTAGTGGACAGAAAAGGAGCGGACGGGTGGCTCAGTTGGTTAGAGTGCGAGCTCTGGGCAACAGGGTTGCCGGTTCAATTCCCACATGGGTTTTTTGTTTTTTTTTGTTTTTCTCCCTTCTGCACCCTCCACCCCATTCCGGTTCAAGCCGTTGTTTCTCAGCCTAGTTGTGTAGGACACAGCTCCCTGGCCCATGTTGGTGTTATGAGCCTTGTGCTCCCCCGGCTGAGGCAGCCGGTCTCCAGTCATCTGTCGGCTGCTCATGGCAGCTCTCACGGGCTGCTGGCCACTCATGGCAGCAAACCGCATCCCACGGAAGCTCTCGCCGACCTCCGGCTGTTCACCGCAGCTCAGCTCCAGGGAGAGCTGTTGTTCACAATCTTAGCTGTAAAGGGTGCAGCTCACTGGCCCATGTGGGAATCGAACTGGCGACTTTGGCGTTAGGAGCACGGCGCTCCAACCACCTGAGCACCGGGCCGGCCGTGTGTTTTTTTCCTAATTAAAAATTTTTAGGGGCCAGCCCGGTGGCTCAGGCGGTTAGAGCTCCATGCTCCTAACTCCGAAGGCTGCCGGTTCGATTCCCACATGGGCCAGTGGGCTCTCAACCACAAGGTTGCCGGTTCAACTCCTCGAGTCCCGCAAGGGATGGTGGGCAGTGTCCCCTGCAACCAAGATTGAACACGGCACCATGAGCTGAGCTGCCACTGAGCTCCCGGATGGCTCAGTTGGTTGGAGCGCGTCCTCTCAACCACAAGGTTGCCGGTTCGACTCCCGCAAGGGTTGGTGGGCTGCGCCCCCTGCAACTAGCAATGGCAACTGGACCTGGAGCTGAGCTGCGCCCTCCACAACTAAGACTGAAAGGACAACAACTTGAAGCTGAATGGTACCCTCCACAACTACGATTGAAAGGACAACAACTTGACTTGGAAAAAAGTCCTGGAAGTACACACTGTTCCCCAATAAAGTCCTGTTCCCCTTCCCCAATAAAATCTTTAAAATATGGTTCACATGGCTCTTCAATCAAAACAATATAAAAAAATATACAATAAAGATTTTTTGTTCCCCTGTCTATCCCACTCCAGCTTGGTATTCTGTCCCTCCCTCTACCACCACTCATATTAGTACTTTGTGTATCCTTCCAGACTTTCTTTATGCAAACATAAACAAATGTTAATATGTATCTTTCATTCTTTATTAGAAAAAAGATAGCATATTGTCTAGTGCTAGGCCTTTTCTTCTTTTCACTTAATAGATCCTGAAGCTCTTTCCATATCACTCCTTTTTTCAGCTGCATAATATTCCACTGTATGGATACCCACTCCCCTATTGATAGACCTCTTTTTAAGTGGTTTGTGTTTTTGTTTTTTGTTGTTGTTGTTTTTTTGAGATGACTGTAGAGTCACATGCAGTTGTAAGAAATACAGAGAGATCCCAGTTTCCTCCAATGGTTACAGCTTGCATAACTACATTATAATACCTACAGCTGAGAGATTGACATTGACAAAATTTACAGAGCTCATTGATGTCACTAGTTTCATATGCACACATTTGTGTAAGTGTGGACTTAGTTCTATACAGTTTTATCAGATGTGTAGGTTCATGTAACCGCTACCATTCTTTTTGACATCTATTGAAATGTTTGATTTTTTTTCCCCTTTAAAAAATTTTTGTTTTCTAATTGTAGTAAAAAACATAATACAAAATTTACCATTTTTAAGTATACATTTGAGTAGTTTGAAGTATATTCACATTCCTGTGCAACGAATCTGTAGAACTTTTTCATCTTCTAAGACTGAAAGTGTTCCCTTGAACACCATCTCCTCGTATCTCCCTCCCCTCCCCAGGCCTTGGTAACCACCATTCTGCGCCCTGATTCTGTGAGGCAGACAACGTTACATGCCACATATGAATGGAATCATGCAGTAGTTTCTTTTTGTGACCGGCTTCTTTCACTTAGCATAATGTCTTCAAGGTTTATCCATGATGTAGCATGTGGTAAAATTTCCTTTTTTAAGGCTGAATAATATTCCAGTGTATGTGTGTACCACTTTTTTTTTATCCATTCGTCCATCAATGAATATTTGGGTTACTTCTTGGCTGTTATGAACAATGCTATAGTGAACATGGGTCTGCCAATATCTCTTTGAGATCCTGTTTTGAATTATTTTGGATATATACCCAGAAGTGGGATTGCTGGATCATATGATAATTCTATGTCTGATTTTTTTGACGAACTTTCATAGTTTTCCATAGTAGCTGGACTATTTCACATTCCCGACTTTAGTACTTTGTGTATCTTTGTACACAAGCATTCCAGTTTCTCCACATTCTAACACTTATTTTGGGGGTTTTGCTGTGGGTTTTTTTTATTGTTGTTTTGTTGTTTGTTTTTGATAGTGGCAGTCCTTGTGGGTGTGAGGTGATAGTTTGTGAGTTTCCTTTGCATTTCTCTAATTAATAATTGAGCAATTTTTTATGTGCTTGTTAGTCATTTGTGTATCATCTTTGGAGAAATGTCTGTTTCACATGATGTCTTATTTTTAATTGAACTCTTCTTGAATTCATAAATATTGGCCATAATAGATTATTCTTTTAATGTTATCAAATTATATTTGCTTCTTTACTTTTTGTTGATTTTAAAGCTTGTGCTTATAAATGAAATTAGCCTTTAGTTTTGGTTTTTATTCTTTATCATCAATTCTTTATTTTTTGAAATTATTTTTATACTTGACATACAATATTATATTATTTTCAGGTGTACAACATAGTAATTCAACATTTACGTACCTTTAACCGTCTGTTACCATCATAGTTTTTACGATATTACTGACTTTATAACCTACACTGTACATTACATCCTCGTGACTTATAACTGGAAGTTTGCACTTTTTAATCCCCTTCCCTTTTTCTACCCAGACCCCCACACTCCTCCCCTCTCCTCTGATAAGTATCAGTTTATTCTCTGTATCTATGAGTTTGTTTCGTTTTGTTTGTTCATTTATTTTGTTTTTTTAGATTCCACATATAAGTGAGATCATACAATATTTATCTTCAGCTGTCCAACTTCACTTAACACAATACTCTTTAGGTCCATTCATGTTGTTGCAAATGGCAAGATTTCATTCTTTTTTATGGCTGAGTAAATTCCATTATATATGTATCACATCTTCTTTATTCATCCATCAGTGGACACCTAGGTTGCTTCCATATTTTGGCTGTTGTAAACAATGCTGTGAACATAGGGTTGCATGTGTCTTTTCAAATTATTGTTTTCTTTGGATGAACACCCAGATGTGGAATTGCTGGGTCATATGGTTGTTCTTTTTTTAAATTTTTGAGGAATCTTCATACTATTTTCCATATTCGCTGCACTAATTTTCTATCCCACCACTGGTGCATGGGGGTTCCCTTTTCTCCACATCCTTGCCAGCACTTATTTGTTGTCTTTTGGATAACAGCCATTCTGACATGTATGAGGTGATACCTCATTGTGGTTTTGATTTGCATTACCCCCATGATTAGTGATATCGAGCATCTTTTCATGTGTCTGTTGGCCATCTCTGTGTCTTCTTCAGAGAAATGTCTGTTCAGGTCCTTTTTTGAAATTGTATTGTTTTTTTGATGTTAAGTCGTAGGAGTTCTTTGTATATTTAGGATATATTAACCCCTTATCAGATATATCACTTGCAAATATCCCATTCAGTTAGTTGCGTTTTTGTCTTATTGACGGTTTCCTTCTCTGTGCAAAAATTTTTTAGTTTGATATAGTCCCGTGTGTTCATTTTTGCTTTCGTTGTGTTTGCCCAAAGAGATATATCCAAAAAAAATATGTTGCACAGACTGATATCAAAGAATTTACTGCCTGTTTTCTTCTAGGAGTTTTATGGTTTAAGGTTTTGTGTTTAAGTCTTTAATCAGTTTCGAGTTTAATTTTGTATATGGTGTAAAAATGTTGTGTTGCAGTTCCCTTCTAGTTTGGAGGTGCTCTAGGGTTAATAAATGGATGTTCTTCTGGCATACTCTAGGTGCCCTTTAAACCATTGGTTTTTCATTGTACCCCAGCTTTGGCAAGTGCCTGCAGGCCCTGCAGTGACCCCTCCCTCCCACTGCAAGTCAGGTTGGGAGGCTGGGGTTCCCGTGGCGCCTTGTCTCCATCTCCTAGCCATTTCCATGTGGGCTGTCTTATCTGATGTACAGAAGCTGTCCGGTCAGCCCTCATTTCTTCTTCAGGGGCAATGGCTCTGTCTGTAGGTGTAAATTTGATGTGTTTGTGGGATGAGGTGAGTTGGGGGTCTTCCTACATTGCCATTTTGGTACTGGCGGCACTTACTTATTTATTTTTAATAATTATTCATCTTATAGGGATGAGTTAGGAAATTCTTCATTCTTTTAACCCTGAACAATTTATTTAACCTTGAATTTTTATTTTTGAAAACAGCAAGTTTATCAGTTAAAAGAAAAATATGACTATCTAAAATTAGCTCATCCAAAGACTCTGTAGTCACAGATGGGTTTACGATCCCAAACTGCAACCATAAGTTGTTTACAGGAGACACATTTAAAGCAAAAGCTGTAGCACGGCAGTAGTTGGGAGAAGGGGGATGAGCAAAAATGAAATTCTTAGAGAAAAAGAAAACGGGATTGGTAATGCCAAAGTGATTTTAAAACCAACACTATTAAAGACACCAAATAATTTATGGTAAAAGGCATGATAAAATATATAAAACAGAACTGAGAAATCCAAGGAGAAATGAGCAAACAGAGTAATTGTAGAAGAGTGTAAACTCTCCGTGATCAGTTTTCAGCAGATAGTGTAAACCAAAAAGACAGCAGAATGGAGTTAGGAGAACAGATAGGAACAGACCCAACCCCACAGACAGGGTCACACCTTCTTTTCAGGTGGGAACCAAGGAGGAGGATCTCATGCTTTCTTACTTGGTTATTTATTTCATCACTGAGTGTTGATACTGTTGGAGGGGCACACTGACCATAAACCCTTCCCCCCAACAGTCTTGCTCTTGAAAGCAAATTTATTGCCATGTTTGATTACCACATTTCACTAAAACTAGAAATTTATAATGTTAAGTTTAAACCAATATCTTAGAGATTTTAACCTCTGTTCCTGTTGTACTCATGATCCTTCTATGATTTGAATTACTCACAAAATTTTTAAAAATGTTCCCAATATTGAATAAACTTGCTTAAGCAGTATACCCTTTTTTTAAATTTAATTTGTTGGGGTTGTTTTTTGCCTACCTGGGAATTAGTAGTTTAGGCCTTCATTCAGCAAACCAAAGCTAAATAAGATTTGAGTAATGATTCTTTTATTTAAGGAAATCTATTTCATATTAAAATATTGGGGGTACCTGCGTACAGTATATTAATGGTGTGGGAGAATTGAAGCTGAGTAAGATAAGGTGCCTCCTACAGCATAGTTTTGTGATGGAGTCAGGCAAATGCATCAAATAATTCTCAGAATAAGTAGACTGATAAATATTATAGAAGCACAAACTGGAGAATAAACTTATTTTACTGTTTTAGATTTCTAACAGTTATGAGGAAATAAGAGGTAATGTCTTACTGCCTGTCAGTGTTATTTCATTGCTTTAATTGATGGACCAGATAATACGGTAAGCTCTTATAGAAAAGATGCAATAGAATACTGAGCATAATATAGATAGTAATAGTCAAGATTCAAATTCAGCATAAAATTAAAGATATAATTATTATTGCTTCTGCTTGGAATTCAGATATTAAGGGCAACTTTGGAAGAACTTGACCTTTGTTACAGCTATGACAGAATTTTTTTGAAGAATACTTTATAGGTTTTGTTATAAAACTACCCAGATACCTTGGTTAAATTTCTTTGGGGGTGAGGGGAAAGAGTCATGTCATTTTGCAAGTGAGACAGAGTTGGTGTGAGCATTCAAGGTGTCCTCTTGAGTCCATTTTTGTTAGAGATAAAGATGCAGTTGATGGTCATTGGAATGTTTCTGCTGAGTCAGAGGAGTCTGGTACAACAGTCGGAAGTTGTTTTGGAGGCAGGAATGGTTCGTCTCACCAGAATGCCATTGCTGTTAAAAATCGGTGGGAAAGTGGTTTTGCGTATATGTGGCATAAACCCATGTTGCTGGGCTTATGAAAATGGGCATCCACAGGTAGCAGGGCCAGGCAGGCCCGGGTAGGTTGGAGATTCAGTTTGTGCTGTACGGTGCCAGCTGCGTCCTCCCTAGCTTGAGGCCTTTTTGTGGATAATGTACATGCTGCCTTCATGTGTATGAAACAGGTATTTACCCAGAGTGCTAAACATTTAATACTTCACCAGTTTGCATTCTTTCTGCCAAGATGTTCTGAAAACTGTTTTTAATGCCATCTGTCCCCCTCCTTTTTTTCTTTTTTTAGCTCTGCTTATGATAATGTCAACAAAGTTCGAGTAGCTATCAAGAAAATCAGTCCTTTTGAGCACCAGACCTACTGCCAGAGAACCCTGAGGGAGATAAAAATCTTACTGCGCTTCAGACACGAGAACATCATTGGAATCAATGATATTATTCGAGCGCCAACCATCGAGCAAATGAAAGATGTGTATCCTTTTCAGACAGCTGACTCCACTGCCTGGTCACCTTATTTAGTAAATGTAACTTGAAGTGTCCTGGACTTACCAGAACAAAGGAAAAGTATATAAAGCACTTTTAAAGGGAAATTGTAATCTGCTTGCCGTGTACTATAACACTTGCATTATATAAAATTTTTCTCTGATTCGTTTTATGTCTTGTAACCATTTTTTTTAGTGTCTTGGCAAATCTGATGTTTTTTCTTGTCAGTTTCAGTAAAGATTTCTTTAAATGTAATTATGGAAAATCTTGGTTAATACTATTTCCAAGCATGTTTTCTCCATTCAAGGTTTGGTTTGTTATGGTGAGAAGGAAAAGAAAGAGGGTGCCCTCTCTGGTTAAATCGAGACTGTCCTGATCTTAAACAAAGTCATTTTGTCTTTAGGTCTCAGTTTTTTCATCTTTAAAATTAAGTTACTGTCCTCATGATCTTTAAGGCAAGTCAGCTCTGAAATTGTTATTAACTGTGACCAGCATTTAGAAATATGGGCTAAGCAGGTCCAGAAAATACTACCTGGGTAAAGACTACATTTGAAAGATAGGTATTATATGTACTGAAGAGGATCTGCCAGAAGAAAATTCCGATTTCTGTTAGTACAGCTTTCTACCACTTTGCTTACTTTGAATTCTGCCCCTCCCGGGAGAGGCAGCTTACTGTCTCTAGGCAGCCCTTTCCATTTTTAAACAGCTCTGGTAATAAGTTGTAGTGATATTTTAAGTGAAATGCCTCCTGCTGCTACCACCTGTTGTCCTGCTTTACCTTTTGTCATAAAAATCAAATCTCTTTCAGATGACACGTTTTCAAGTCAGTTTCCTTTGAATCCTATACTACCGTGTTTCCCCGAAAATAAGACCTAGCCGGACGATCAGTTCTAATGTGTCTTTTGAAGCAAAAAAGTCTTATATTAATTATATTATAATTAATATATTATAATTACATTAATATTAATATAATATATTATATTAATAAGACTGGTCTTATTTTACTATAAGACCGGGTATAATATAATGTAATGTAATGTAGTATAGTATAGTATAATACCGGGTCTTATATTAATTTTTGTTCCAAAAGACACATTAGAGCTGATTGTCTGACTAGGTCTTACTTTCGGGGAAACACGTTATGTCTCATCTAGCATGAATCTGTAGGAGACATAACAATAATATTTACACAGAAATGAATAAAAGAAATGCAAAAACATTGCTAATGAAGTACTATTGCGGTAAAGTTAAAAGCTAAAGGCTTCTATAATTTAATTCCTATAAGAAAGAAGTTAGCCATAGCTAAAATTCTAGATACTTAGATACATGGAGAGGCATGAAAGCAAGAGGGGCAAAACTAGCACAAGTTCCTTCTAAGCATGACTTTCTCATAGTCTTATTAATTTAGGATCTTAACATTAATTGAATAGTCAGATAAACTGAGGGTTGAATTTAGTAGCAATATGTTTTACGCCTGTATTTCCAAAAGTTCTATGGTTGATTTTTGAGGAAAAGAAGGGGACAAGAAGGAAGGTAAAAGAACAGTGACATTACAAGTTATTGCTGGGCCAGAGAGAGGAGGAAGTATATGATGCCTTCTCCCAGTCCTTTCCAACAAGCCTTCGAAGGGCTTTATTGATGGTGAATAACTTGGAGAACACGGAAGCCGAAACTTCAAGATTAGCCTATATTTCCATAACAGCCTGTTTCAGGTTTCAGTTTAGGCCCATAATCAGTCATATCACGCAGTTATAATGTCTCTTGTCTCAAGAGGAGTTAATTAATTATCTCAGATACCTTCCATAAGAGTATACCAAGTTTTAGTTTCTCATTTACCTCGTGGGCCTCATGATAAAATAATGGACCTTTGGGGGAATGGGTTCATTTTGTTTTCAGTGTTTTGCTAAGTGTGACTAGCTATTTGGTGTGTCACCTTAACCTGTCCAAACAGATATATAGTACAAGACCTCATGGAAACAGATCTCTACAAGCTCTTGAAGACACAACACCTCAGCAACGACCATATCTGCTATTTTCTTTACCAGATCCTCAGAGGGTTAAAGTATATCCATTCAGCTAACGTACTGCACCGTGACCTCAAACCTTCCAACCTGCTGCTCAACACCACCTGCGATCTCAAGGTCAGCCAGGTTATTTACTCTTAGGGTGATATATATTGAAAAAACTCTTTTACTGGGGCATGTTGCTATTTATTGTTACTCATATTTAAAGTTACACCAGAAATACGTGAAAACATTCTTATGGCAAAAAGACAAAAAAGCAAGAGTGCTAATTCTCTTCCTTTCCATCCCCTTGTTCCTTCCTCTCCAGAGGTAACCACTATAACAGATTGGTGTATTTTTTTCGTATGCTGCTAACATACATGTGTACTTCTATACTTACATAAATAAATAGAATCATGTGCATTATGTGTAAGTTAAAAAATGATGTTTCATTGGTCAATTTTTTTCAATACACTTTATACCAAGAATCCTCAGAAAACCTCAATGACTTTAATACCTAATAAGGCATTCCCAGTAAATAGGGAAACTCTAGATCCTTTATAGTCCTGAGAATTCTCTTGAAAATGGGCAACAAATACATTTCTATTTTAATAGCAGAGCTAAATGAGTAAGGAGTTCTACAGATTTCTTAGATATGATGAAGGGATGTGGATTCAGTCTGCTAAAAATGCATGTGAATTCAAGAAGACCTAGATAAATGGAAAGACATCCCATATTCATGGATTGGAAGACTTAGTATTGTTAAGGTAATAGTACTCCCCAATAATCTATAGACTCATTGCAGTCCCTGTCAAAGCCCCAGGTGGCTTTTTTGCAGAAATGGACAGGTTGTTCCTCAAAAGCATGTGGCAATTCAAGAGACTCTGAATAGCCAAAACAATCTTACAAAAGAATAAAGTTGGAGGACTCACACTTCCTGATTTCAAAACTTTACTAAAAGCTGTAGTAATCAAGACAGTGATATTGGCGTAAGAGTATTCATGTAGCTCAATGGAATAGAACTGAGAGTCAATAAATAAATCCATGTTTATGATCAACTGATTTTCGATAAGAATGCCAGTATAATTCATTGGAGAAAGAATAGTCTTTTTAGTAAATGGTGCTAGAACAGTTGGATAGCAACATCCAAAAAAAAGAGATTGGACCCTAGCTCACTCACATCATGTATAAAAATTAACTCAAAATGGATCAAAGACCTAAATTTAAGATGTAAAACCAGAATATAGTTAGAAAACATAGGAGTAATCTTTGCAGTCTTGCGTTAGATGTGACATCAAAAGTACAAGCAACAAAAGAAAAATTATAACCTTGAAACCTTGATTTCATCAAGGTTAGAAACTTGTGCTACAAAGTAAATCATCAAAAAAGTGAAAGATAACCCACAGAATTAGAAAGTATTTGAAAATCATAGACCTGATAAGAAACATATCTAGACTATATGAAAAACTTACAACTCAACAATTAAAAAATAAATAACCCAATTTAAAAATGGGTAAAGGAAGGGGGTGGCCGGGCTGGTTAGCTCAGTTGGTTAGAGTGCGTTGCTACTAACACCAAGGTTGCTGGTTCGATTCCCGCATGGGCCACTTTGAGCTGCGCCCTCTTTAAAAAAACCAAAACAAAACCAAAAAAATGGGCAAAGGACCTGAATAGACATTTATCTAAAGGACATATGCAAATGGCCAATAAGTACATCATTAGTAGTAAATCAAAACGACAGTGAGATACCACTTCATACAAACTAGGATGGCTATAATCAAAAAGTCAAATGATAAATATTGGCGAGGATTTCACTCCTTCATGTATACCTAAGTGAAATGAAATGAAAACATGTCCACACAAAAAATGGTACACAAATATTCATAATATCAGAATAGCCCAAAAGTCGAAACTATTCAAATGTCCAGATGATGATGAATAAATAAAATGTGGTAGATTCATATAATAGAGTGAAAAAGAGTGAAGTACTAGTACATATTAGTACACAGATGAATCTTGCAAACATTATAATGTAAGTGAAAGAAGCCAATCATAAAGGGCCACATATTGTATAGTTCCATTTATATGAAATGTCTAGAACGGACAAATCCATAGTGACAGAAAGTAGATTAGTGGTTGCCTAGGACCGGTGGGATTAGAAAGAGACTGCTGATGGGTACAAGATTTCTTTTTGCGGTTATAAAAATGTTCTAAAATTGGATGGTGGTAATGGTTATGTAATCCTGTGAATACCAAAATCCTTTGAATTGTATCCTTTAAATGGGTGAGTTTATGGTATGTGAATTATACTTCAATAAAGCTGTTTAAAAAGTACATAATAGATTTAAAGCAGTGATTATTTCTTGGACTTCAGTTCAACAGACATTCCTGTGAGAAGCCCAATACAGTATACTTGGCAAGAGAGATGACTGTCTGTCCCTGAAATCTGAAAACGGATAGGTCAGAAATCTGAAACGATAAATGATTGTAATATCTGCTGTAACTGAGATATTGAAAAGAATGGTGTACAAACGCAAAGGAGAGAGGTGGGTTAGTTCTCGCTAGGGCTATGAGAGGCATCAAGAAGAAGGAGGTATCCCTCTAAGGATGGCAAGGCCTTCAGTAGACAAGTGGCTGTGTTGGGCATAGGATATTGAAAGCAGAAGGAACAACAGAAATAAAAATAAGTAGTAAGGGACTAGTGCACAAACTGAGACCTTCTGTGTGTAGATGCAGCTTTGGATGAGTAATAGGGAGTCACTGACACTGAGCTGGAGAGGTTGGTTGGAAGGAATCATGGAGAGCCTTCTGGAACTATCTAAAAAAAGGCAGTGGGTTCTGTCATTAGGTGGTCAGCTTATCTGCTGTCATTGGGGGTTTAAAACAGGGTGGCTGACATACTGTCAGCTTCCTACATCAGAAATTGTTGGATTGGACTTTGTTACCTCTTAGGATCCTTCCAAATTAGATTCATGTATTTTCCACATGGGATGTAACCAGATCCTTTCTGATGGATCTGTGCAATTAAAAGCCAGGTGAGAACAAAAGGAATGAAGGTCCTTTTAAGATTGGCCACACTTTGTTGGCTCTTAGTGATTTTCTTGAAAAATTACAATGACTATTTTTCTGTCTCCTAGTGTTTTTCTGTTTCTTTCTGCCACAGTATTATTATGGCAGATTGCTTTTGCTTGTTTTTGGAGAGAGATTTTCAATCAGCGTTTTAAGTACATAATATTTCTGGGGAAAGTTGACTTACTTTTGCATGAAAATGCTCATCTTTAAGAAGACAAACGGCGGGGGAGGGAGGGAAATAAAAAAGACAACAAATAGAATCACACTACTTTGTTTTCTCTATACTGTGGACTTCTCTTTACGTAGGGCCATGTTATTCACTACTCACCAAAATTTACACCTACACTGATAGGTTATATTCTTGGTCATCTGCACTATTCCAGGAATTGTTTTTAAAACCCAGTTTAATGCACAGACTCAGAAACACAATAGGAGGGTCTAGATATTTACGGCAGCATAATTCACCCATTTTAAAAATGTATGTATAGGCTGTTCACATGAGCATAAATATTCCAGAGAGACTCTCATTCCAAAGATGAGTGTGGTATGTTACTAAGTCACAGATTTGTCATGGTGAGCATGTCCAAAAGGCAGGTCAGGGTGTGGTGGCAGTTCAGGTGATCTGGGTTGAGAAAGCACTGAGAGGGAAAAGTCTTCTCCGCTTGATCTCTGGAGTCACTGTGCACCCATCACATCCTCAGTACCTTGGGGTCATCCTTGCTGTTCATCCCACAGGCCCCTGTGCCTAGAAAGTTTGTAACCTGTGGCCTTACTCACCTCTTATTATTTAGGGCCTTTTGAATTTTCAAATAGGTAATTGTCATTTCTTCCTTTTTCCTTTGCCTTCTATGTGACTGAAGTGTTTCTTACTCTTGAGCTGTCAGATTATCAGCTCTTCTCAGTGTCTTAGGCCTTTAACTGTGAACTCTGGTATCAGTTAAGGCCAACAGCATGAGCTTTCTTTTTGGTTTCCATAAACATGCTTTGTATTTGTTATCTGAAGCCCTGAGACCCAGCAGACGCTGGCCTCTCAGGGCCCTCCTGAGTTCCTCTCTTGTAGATTTTCCCTTTTTGTCTTAGGACCACAGACACAAGGGATTGGAAAGTCTGCTAACTTATTTTTGGTAAACTGCCACAGGGATGTGTTCTCGAGCAGTCTATCCTTGCTTTTTGCTAGGCTGAGCCCACAGAAATCCCATTAGTCTTGGGATGCTGGGATCACAACATATGTGGTTCTGGGTGTGCCTGGACTCTGGAAGATACGAAATGAAACCTGTCTTTGGAGCTTCCTTTGTTTCATGAAAATTTGAGTTTACGTTGCCCAAAGAGTAGCCAGGTAGGAGTACTGTGGGTCATTTTGTTTCTTGTACCATATGCTAGTTATCTGTCTCCCTTCACAAGGAATTGTCACAAATATTACTGCTTTTTTTATTGAGAGAGATGGGAGAGACATGATCAGGAAGATGGCTTGGTGGCAGTTTGTAAATGGTCTTGAAACGCATGCTTAAAGAACGTGGACTTCATTCAGTAGGTAGAGGTGATTGGTTAAAAGATTTTTGAGCCAGAGAGGCGACTTATATTTTAGAAATAACACATAGGCAACAGTTTAGCTTTCGTCTAAGTCGAGAGGGGTGTGGAAGACATCAACCTCAATATTTGTCCTCATTGACCTGTGAATTTATTTTATTCTGATTTTTTAAAAAATCCATGTGGGATTCGTTTTGTGATTCAAATGATCCACCAAAAAATGGATCAAGTCTAGACCCAGCCAGTCTGTGTGACACGGTGCCTAGAGAACAGTGAAGGGTCTGTGGCCGTGGTCTGGGGCTTGTGCTCGTTTCTTTCTGCTGACAAGACACAGTATTTCTTCTCTGCATGATTCAGAATGTGGCTTCAAGTGTCCGTTTATACTACAGAAGGCACACTGAGTGGTTAGCTCTGTTTGAACTTGAATCAGAAAATAAAGTGTTAGCCCTAAAAAAAAAGAGAAACTACGGATCACAGATATTGAAAAGTTCAGGCCACACGGAATTGAGATGTGTCCGTGGTAGTCCAACATAGCAGGTGAGGGCTCTGAATGGCAGAGGTGTAAGAAGAAATCAATCATTCATTGCTTCTCTAAGTTGGAAATTGTGCCAGGTGGGATCATGTTGCTGGTGAACCTCCTGGACACAAGTACTTAGAAGGCTTCCTGCTGCAATTTACTTGACAGGAATTGGTAGAAAAGATTCTAAAGAAACAAATAGGGTGCAGGTACATGAAAGCCTCACGATAAAGTAAGCCAAACTTAGAACTCACGGTGATCCCCCTTAAAAGCTTATGGCCATACATCAGCCAGATCTTCTGACAGGCCCATGGGTGTCAGGGGTGTACTGGCATTGGCAAGCAAGCCAGCTTTGAAAGGTGAGACCAGTGCCTGTGGTGGAGGTTATGTAGACTGAACGAGTGCGGTGGCTAGAGTTAGCTGTCAGAGCCACGGAGCTGGACTGAGGATTTCCTCACTGCACCTCTGTGAGAGTACACATAGAAAGTGGCCTTTGAAATAGTAACTGGGGAAGCAGATGTGCTATTTGCTTCTTTTGAAGGTACAGTGACAATGTGTCAAAAGACGGAAATTATGCAACACAGATACGTAACTTCTTGAATGCTACAGTTGAAGCAAACAGCAGGGCCTGTGGGATCCGAGGGACTACATGGTGATGCCAGTGTCCAAGGCCGGAGGAAGACATTTGTGAGGTCAATGGGAGCATTCCTGAATCTTGCTGAATGATGGAGGCACTCTACTATGAGATACCTAAGCAGAGATTGCTGTCCATTTAAGTCCTATGACTATCGCTTAGGCATGGCCCTTCCTCTCGCCTCCATTTATGGCCTGAGTTCTGGCCCTGATCCTTAGCTGAATTAAAGCAGGAAGCCTGCAAACTAGTCTGTCTTCCAAGCTGTCTTCTGTACTCTGGCCTATCTTTGTTAACATACTTCTCTCTTTCTCAGGTTAGTTCCCCAAGAACCAAGGACTTAAAATATCCTGCAATTATATTGAACTAAGCATATTGTGGTTATATTTTATATATGTTGAAGTCTGGAGTAGCACCAAAGTATTAGATGGCCAGATAATGAAAGGCCAGCAGTACTTTTGTGAATCAGGAGAAATTAGAAACTGGATATTTAATTTAAAAAAAAGATTTGTCTTCAGTTTAAGAGACACCTTTGAAGGTTTAGGAGTGGATTTGACTACAAGGAAGGGGAAAACTCTTTGGAAATACCTACACTCGTGGAACAGGTGGAAGAACAGCAGTCAGTGAAGTCTGAGAAGTAGAATTGCCGGTTGAGGAGCTGATCCTAGCACTCATGATCCTGGGGGTGCCAGTAGGTGAGGGCCCTAGAAAGGCTCATGAGCACCAGAGGCTCCTTGGTGACTTCAGTTTTGCACAGCACAGTTTTTGTCAAACGACCTAAATGAGATTGATGTGGGATAAAAGATAATGAAAGGTGGGATGTGCCTCTTCAAACGTGTCCTGATACAGACTCCTCCAGCCTGTTCCTCGGCTCTCACATGTAGATGGTTAGCACTGCCTTTCAGGTTGTTGTGAGTATTAAATAAGAATGTGTAGAATTCCCAGCAAAATATCTGCCACATCGTAACAGTAGCAACGACTTATTACCATAATTATTACTGTTGTCTTTTTTATGTTTATGATGTTTCGATATTAAATTGGGTAGAATCCCTAAGGTGTCACCTTTTTTTCTCTCTCAGATCTGTGATTTTGGCTTGGCCCGTGTTGCAGATCCAGACCATGATCACACAGGGTTCCTGACGGAGTACGTAGCCACACGTTGGTACAGGGCTCCGGAAATTATGTTGAATTCCAAGGTAAGGGCCAAGTTTGCATAAAAAGAAAACCAGGAAGAAAAAGCCTCCCTCTCGGTAAGCCTGTTTCCACCTGGGTTGAGTCTTGGCCTGTCTGGCCAGCCTGTGTTTGGCCAGAACCACGGTGCGGTCATAATCTGCTGTTGCACTGAACTTCTGGGCCCTGGGTTTCGGCCTCTCCACCTCAGCTGGAGTAGTACCTGATGTGTTATATTGAGTTTGAGGGTGTGCCTCTGTGGTCACTGTTAAAATAAATGGTCTTTGTCCCACCCCTTGGTCAGCTCTCTTGACCTTATACCGGTGGCAGCTTTTAAACCTGCTGCTGCCACTGCTGGGTGAGGCTGGGTTTGTGTTAGAGGTTATCTGTTAGTGAGTCTTCTGTGAACGTGGACCAGGGCTGTTCTGTAAAGATCAGATTTATTTGACCATAAGAATCTCTTCAAAATTATAATAGAATTTGGAGAAAACATAAGTGTGGAAAGAAGGAACTGCTGTGGATTCTTTCAAAATTATATGGTAATCCAAATGACATGTGTTCCTCTGATCTCCAAGTGGGTGTGAAGAGTGCATCCAGATACCAGGCAAACTCTTCTAACGAGGTCTGTGTCTTGGTCGGAAGAAATGATTAAATAAATACCTAAGAGCAAGAAAAAGTGAAGTATGACATCTTTGTTAGGCTTTTTAGGTGGCAAGCTTTGAGGGCTTCTATGGAGATTCAATATTTTTAATGTATTGTTTGCAAATAGTATATGAATAAGGTGTCATATTTGGAGGATTTAAGTGAGCCTGACATACTTCCTGTATCTAATATCTCAAGATTATAAGATTCTTGAACTTAATTCCATTTACCGTAATGTAACGTTAAGATTACATGAAGAAAAGCAATAAAAATAGACATTGGGCCTCGTGTGTGAGGTCTAAGAACCAGAAATCGGATTCTCTTCATCCATTATGAGTAGAAGGCTTTGGGATGAACATTAGATTGCTTATGTGAGGAAATGGGATATGTTTAAAGCAGTTAATATTCTTGAACTAAACATTTGTTTAGTTCAGTTATAAAAGTAAAATTCCATTAAAATAAATTCCATTATAAAGAAGGATTTGGCATAACGGATGTTTTAAAGAAGAAAATGCTATGTCAGTTCTCTTCTAACTCTGTATTACAAATAATCCTGCTCACCTGGTTCTTTCTTTGGACTGACCACGTGACAGCCATTCCAAACCAGTGGCAATGAAATGCATGTGTTTGGTACCTGCTAGCTGTAAAGGAGAGCTGTCAGTGTGCTTTTTATCCAATGAAATGCATATATTTGGTGCCTGCCAGTTGTAAAGGAGAGCTGTCAGTGTGCTTTTTATCCTGGTTAGCTTCAAGGACTTGTATCCTCCTTCCCAGCATGCCACAGCTGTCTTGACTTCTCAGTCACCCTCCAGGCGGCAGTAGCCAGGAAGGGTGGCCTCTGTTCTTCAAGGTGCCCAGCTCTCCTTTCTCCTTCCGAGTTAACTATAGTGAAATTCTTTTTTGTTGGCAGCCTGCGAATGTTACTTCTGGCAGTGTATTTGTTAATTGAGAGCCTTTTCAAACGCTAGAAGAACTGAAAGTACAGTGAACAGCCATATACCCTTTACCTAGGTTCACCCACTAGTAACATCTCCCTGTCTGTCTCTGCCTCCCTCCTTTCCTTTCTCTTTTTTGTCAAACCCTCTGACACTTCACCAACATAAACTAACACTTTCTTTCTAGATCCTTTGGGCATACTAATACTTCTAAAAAGGGGGGGTGTTCTCTCTCCACAGCTACGGTACCCTTTGCACACCTAAGATCAGCGGCGTTAATTCAGTGACATCCCAGTTGCCCTCCACAAAAGTTCCGTACAGTTATTTTTGGTTTCAGTGCATTAGTTCAAGTTTCACACATTGTACTCAGTCTAGAAACAGTCCTCCTGCCCTTCTTGTCTTCTTCTTGACATTGAAATACTTTGCAGAGTACAGATGAATTGTTTTGCAGAATAGTTTACATTCTGAATTCTTCGGACTGGTTCCACCTGGCTAGGTTTAGGTCATACCTTTCCTGCACATTAAACCCCACAAATTCTTGGAAACCATATATGTGGATCTTCTGTTTCCCAGCAGCCTTTCCCCTGGTGGTTTACCCCTTGATGACCCTTGCTTCTGTTAGTTACAGTATTGGACTTTGCAAATGGTGATTTTTCTAAATTTATTTTTCCTTTTACATTTATTACCTAGCCGGACCATCAGCTCTAATGCATCTTTTGAAGCAAAAATTAATATAAGACCTGGTATTATATTATATATTATATTATACCCAGTCTTACATTATAAGACAGGCTCTTATATTAATTTTTGCTCCAAAAAACGCATTAGAGCTGGTGGTCCGGCCAGGTTTTATTTTCGGGGAAACAACGGTAGCTGGCACTCTTCTATAAAGAAGTTTCCCCTTTTTTCTCTTTCTCTTCCTCTGTCTCCCACCTTTGTTTTTAAAACATTACTGTGGACTCATAGATTTTCTTTTTAATGTGCTGTCCATTATTGTTATTATTTTTTTAATATTCATATTGTCCCAGTTTGGGCAGCTAGAGCACTGTGTGCATGTGTATGAATTTGTAACATTTCATTTTGACAGAATTTTCAACTTGCAGAAACATTTTAAGAAAATTACAAGGCAGTCGTTCTCAGCCATTCTAGCCTTAAGACCCTGGGTCCTTCAGTCTCTTTAAAATTATAGAAGACCCCAAGCAGGTTTTGTTTACGTGGGTTTTATCTCTCAGTGTTTACTATATAGGAATTAAAATTGAAACTTTAAAAAAGTATTAATTTTAAAGCAACAATAATAAACCTACTACATGTTATAGCATAAATTAGATATTTGTAATTTATTTTCAAGTATTTGTCATTTCTTTTTCCACAATAAAAACATTTCAGTAAGAAGAGTGGCATTTTCATTTGTGCAAATCTCTTCATTGTCTGGCTTAACAGAATCCTGCTGGATTCTCATCTGGTTCTACGCTCAGTCTGTTAAGTATGTTGTTTGGGTGTAAGTTAATAGAGAAAAGTCTTCACACAGATACATAATTGGGGAAAGGGAGTACCTTAGTAGTCTTTTCAGCTACTTGTTGCTATTCTTCTTTGGTATTACCACCACAACTCAACCAATGAAAAGTTATTAGGGTTGGTGCAAAAGTAATTGCAGTTTTTGCAATTGAAAATAATTGCAAAAACTGCAGTTACTGTTGCACCAACCTAAAATTGCAACATGGAATCGGAAACCATGTTAGTGAACCTTTTGTACTGTTTTATTACAATCCATTGATCTAGCTTACATTTATGCCCATGCATGATTTTGTAATGTCAAGCATTTGGAAAGTACTGGTTCACTTCATTATGCAGGTTTGCTGAATATTGTTACATTTCATGTATTATATCACATGTATATCATGTATAACATCACATAGCCTCTGGAAAAATCTCCTGTGAGGGATTTGACTTATGAGAGAAGGGTGAAAAGAAAACATAGTAGTCGTATAAAAGTAGTGTCACCTCTCTGATCCTTAGAAGCCATGTGGGCCTCTGGCCCACCCTTGGATTGCTGCTGGATAAAACTTGTGCATACCTTTCACTCCAGAATCAACTCAACAATTCTTTATCCTTTGTCCTGTTTGCTTTTTCATTTTGTGTGTGTGTGTGTGTTTGTGTTTGTTTTGAGTCATTTGTGAATAACTTACAGGTGTGTCCTTTACCATTTACATTTCAGTGTTTATTTTCTTAGAACAGTGGCTGTAGTGTTTTCCAAAGACACTTGGCAGTGTTTAGAGACATTTTTGGTTTCACAGCTGAAAGGGGAATGCTACTGACATCAAGTGGTTAGAGGGCAGAGAGGCTGCTAGACATCCTCCAGGGCACAGAAGAGCCTCAGAACAAAAACTTGTCCAGCCCAAATGTCAGTAGTGCCAAGGGTGAGAAACCCTGCCTTAGAAGGATATTCTCTAACGTGACCATAGTACACTAATCAAAAGTAGGAAATTTAACACTGGTCTAATATCTAATGCACAATTTAGATTCAAATTTCTGATATTTTCCCTATAATAATCTTTGTACCTTTTCTCACCACCTCCTGCCCTGGTCTACGCATTGTTTCTTTAGTCTCCTTTAATCCGAAATAGTTCCTCAGGCTTTCTTGACCTTGACATTTTCAAAGGGTTGCAAGTCAGCTATTTTGTAGAATACACCTCAGTTTTGTATTATGCATTTTGAGCATGAATGCCACAGACACAATGTTTTCTTCTTCTCAGTGCATTATATTGGGGCATATCTGGTTTATGTCGATACCAGTGGAATGCATGTTGATCTTTTGGTTAAGATGATGTCCTCCAAGTCTCCACCATAATTATGGTTAATTATAGTAATAATTATATTAATAACTAATAAGAATTTGTTAGAAATATTTGAAGTATTTGAAGAAATACTTCAAGACTATGTAAGTTACCTTCATTAAACTTTCACGAACTAGTATTACCATCCATTGATGATCTCATAACTCTATCATTCCTTCTATTATTTAGTTCTCTCCATTCATTAATTCATGGTTAATATTCAATTAATGGTTAATTATTCATAGTTAATTATTCAATGGCTTATAATCCTTATCTGCCATTCTGTATTTTGATGCTTATATTGTCCCAGATTTTCCCGTGGGAGCCACTTTTGACGTGTCCCCACTGTATTTCCTTGCTTTTAGGCACCAATACCCCAGGTTTACTTTATAGTATTTTCCTGTCCCAGAGTTGGAGCAGCCATTTCTCCAGAGAGCCCTGGGTCCCTTTAGTTATTTATTTTTTGTGTTTTTAAAATGTTCCTCTTTATTTTGTTTTGGCTCAAAGCAAAATTTATTTTGGATTATAAGAATTTTGGAAAGGATTATTTTGAAATTGAACCCCACTTTATCATAGCTGTTGATCTGATCATTAATTCCTTATTTGATTTCCCAAAAAATGTTGCTGAGTTTCCCTAAGCTTTAATATTTAATTGATTTTATTTTTCTCTAGCTGTTCTTTACATTTCTTCTGCAATTTATTAGTACACCTAGCATTTTCCATAAAATTCAGCTTACACCCTTTGGAGAAACATCTCTTTTATATTGTTGTATGATTTAGAAAGATAATTCTTCCTTGTCTTTCCATAGAATTTCTTTAAAAGAAAAATTATACCTGAAAAATAAATAGAAAAAGAAGACAAGAAATTGGGATTGGTAAAATATGATGGAACCAGCATATACCTTTTTTTTTTTTTTTTTGCAGAGATCAAGTGTTTTCAGCTTGACTTTTTAAAAAACGATTTGCAAAATGTATAAAGATATTCTGGAAGTGTAACAGTGCCCCTTCTCTTGAGTTGGTTTCCAGGTTTCCAAAATGAGTGAGTAGGCCACAAATGTTTTAAAGCAGTGGGTTTTACTGCTTTTTCCTTTATCTAGCTTCAGCTTATAAGGATTTTAATTCTTTTCTTCAAATCATGTGAAAAGAAGAATGAAATATACTTTGGAAATTCTAATTTAATAAGTTAATCAACTTTGAAGATACAAATAAAGTTGTTCAACATCTCCTAAGAAAGCCAAGTTGTTATTGGTTTCTCCATGCTCTATTTTTATTTATTTCTGAATTGTAGAGCTAAAGGAGAAGCTAAAACTCCTGTTGGCCATGTGTCTGTCATATAGGAAGATCTCGTGTGTCATATAACACCAGACAGCATTCTCCATTTTTTCTCCCTTTCTACTGCAGGGCTATACCAAGTCCATTGATATCTGGTCTGTAGGCTGTATTCTGGCAGAGATGCTCTCCAACAGGCCCATCTTCCCAGGGAAGCATTATCTCGACCAGCTGAACCACATTCTGGGTAAGGGTTCTCGGCACGTTAGGGGCTGGATTTACTCAGTTTACTTGCCCACTATTGACATCAGAGTCACTTCATTCAATTAAGAGTTCTCACAACTCTGTAACCTATAAAAGACGTGAATTTGTAATCTTCCTCGATATAAAATGTTAAGGACCCTTGTAAAAACTTGTTAATAAAAAAAGTAAACATTGGGAGGTGGTGTGAGAAGACATGAATTATCAGGGTCCGTTCTGCCCTATAGCTGATGGTGTGTGGTCAATTTACATTGGCCTTGATGATTAACAGCTAATTATTTTATCTGATAGGTATTCTTGGATCCCCATCACAGGAAGACCTGAATTGCATAATCAATTTAAAAGCTAGAAACTATTTGCTTTCTCTTCCACACAAAAATAAGGTGCCATGGAACAGGCTGTTCCCAAATGCTGACTCCAAAGGTAAATATTATTTCATTGATTACTTTTCTGAGGCTTAGCTTTTTGTTTGTTTTGTTAAATCTTTAGATCACTAGCCTGAAAAATTAGCCTATAGCTATTGGATAATGCCTATTTAGTGCTCACTCTTTATTGCTTTCTTCCCTTTTTATTTGGGAGCAGTGGTAGAAGGCTGGGGGAGTCTGGGAGTATCTTGTCTAGCTTTCTGCCTTTTAGTTTCTTTGCTACTTTTTAACTTGGATTAAGTTCACATTTTTGGAGTTCAGAAAGTCTAGGATTCTGCAAAACAAATTACTCCTTTTTTTATCTTGTCATTTCATCATTTTTAGTGAAGTTTATTGAAGAATAATTTATGTAGAGTAAAATTCACCCTTTTTTAGTTGTGTAAGTCTTTGAATTTTGACAAATACAGACAGTCATGTACCACCACATTCAAGATAATGGAGTATTTCCATCAACCCCAAAAGGTGCCTTGTGCTCCTTTGTACTCAGTTCCCTCCCCCTAGTCTCTGGTGATCTCTTATCTGACTTCTGTTCCCATAGTCTTGCTCTTTCCAGAATGTCATATAAATGTAATTTATGCAGTATGCGGCCTTTTATGTCTGGGTTCTTCTACTTGAGATTTATCCATATTGTTGCTTGTATCAGTCTCTTCAACAAATGGTGTTGGAATAATTAGACATCTATATGCAAAAAAGGAAAAAGGGAACAAGACCTAAGTATAAGACCTAAAACTTAAACTTTGAGAAGAAAACAGGACAGAATCTTCATGACCTTAGCTTAGATGAAGATTTCTTAGGACATCAAGAGCACGATTCATAAAAGAAAAAGGTGATACCTTAGATTTTATTCTTTGCTTTTTTAATTAAAGTTAACTTTATCTAATAATTGTATTTTCCTTTATTCCTATTTAACATGTGTCTTTTAAATATAGTAGGCAACTACTTTTAAAAAAATGTATACTATTATATAAAGCTGTGGTAGGCAGAATAATGATCCCGCCCCCAAAGATGTCCAGGCCCTAATTCCCAGATTCTAAATATGTTAGATTACCTGGCAAAGGGGAGTTAAGATTGTTTAAAGTCAGCTGACTTTAAGATAGGAAGATTATTCTGGATTATCTAGGTGGGCCCAGGGTCCTTGAAAGTGGAAGAGGGATTCAGAATAAGGAACCAGAGAGAGAGATAGTGGCTTGCCAGCACCTTGGTGCTTGTCCTTCCATATTTTTCTCTGTCTCCATACACAGGCATATTTTACCTAAAATTATTTTTAAAATTATTATAAAAGTTAACATTTTTGTAAAAATTCAACAATTATCAGAATATTTTACTAAGAAGGTGAAATTCTTTTTATAATTATTCCCTAAAGGTCACTGTTAATAGAATTCTGTTTTGAGTATTTTTCCTTGTAAGTACATACATATGGTTTATGTTTTAATGATTTTACAATAAATAATTTCATTCAATCTTCTGTTGAAAGTTTAGCTTTTTCTAATTTTTGCGTGCGTGTGTGTGTGTGTGTGTGTGTTTCTGTATTTTTAACTTTAATAACTGTCTACTTAGATGTTGAATTTATTTCATGTATTGACCTGAGTCAGCATATGACTCAGGTCATGTATAGTGGTTTAAAATTGAATTTCTTTTGGATATAGGAGGAATTATCTTTTAAAATCTGATATAAAGGTGGTATATTATGGTAGACAATTGGAAAAAAGAATAGGTAAGAGAATAAGAAATACTCTTAATTACCAGAATCCCAAGATAACCTTTAACGTTTTGCTGTATCAATGAGTGCACAACTTCTACCTATTTAGTTATAATTATGTAATGTATTCTAATTGTAGGATTTTTAAAATTCAGAACTTCACATGCATTGTATATGTTACTGATTAGATTGGCTTGTATACAGTCATGCACCATTAATGACAGGAATACATTCTGAGAAATGCATTGTTAGGCAATTTCATTGTTGTGCGAACATCGTGGAGTGTGTACTTCACACAAAGCCTACTACACACCTAGGCTGGATAGTGGTAGGTAGACCACCATCATATATCTGGTCTGTCGTGAAACATTATTCAGTGCCTGACTGTATTATATTGTCCCAAGCATGTTACCTAAATCTTATTTCCTGAGTTGCCTTTTTAAAGAGGTGTGTACATAATAAAAGTACATAATTAAGACTTTCCGACAAACAAACCACCCAGGCTTCCTTCCTGTTTATAGCCTTAATCTTTTCTATAGTTAGTCATGGGTTTTGTTACCAGATTTTTTCTAAGATTTTTCTTAGCTTATTTTCCTTATGTTAAGATGATGAACTTTGAAATTGGTCTTATTCAGATAATAATTAACACCACTAAAATCTAGGAAGTTAATTTTAAAACGTAGGTTTTAGATGAATATAATGAAGAAGCAGGGAAGGAGTATAAATAGAGTGAAGTGGAGAAAGGAGTTGGCGGTGCTAGAGTGAGTGGTACAGCCTCATGTGTTAGAAACATAGGCTTTGCAGCCAGACCTCTCCTGGGTTCTCTCCACAGCTCAGAGACTTACTAGTTGTATGAACTTTGGACAAACCACTTAACCTTCTGGGCCTCAGTTTTCCCATTTATAAAGTAGCGTTAGTAATAATAGCTGCATCACAGGGTTGTGTGAATGTCCAGACCACTGGCCTTTGTAGGTCTAGATTCTGAGCTCTCAGGACTGAAACTTTTCCATTTATATGCCTTGGACATCTTTCCAAATCTGTGGTTCCTAAGAGAGACTACAGTGTCCCCTGGTAGGGATGACCCATAGTGTCTTTAGCTGGTCTCATATTGGACATTGAAGTCATCTATTGCTGCATAACAAGCCACTCCACAACTCGACAACCACGACATACTTGTCCGTAAGACCATTGAGCCGGGCGCAACTGGGTGGGTCTGCTCAGCTCACCTCAAGTTGCATGATCTAAGGTGGCCTCACAACATTTTGCATTTGGTTCTCCGTGCTGTTGCTGCTCGTCCTACAGTAGACCAGACTGGGCTTCTCATGATGGAAATATTCCAAAGGAGCCAGGGCAGAAGCTACAAGGTCTCTCAAGGCCAGATCTCAGAAATGCAGATACTTCTGCCACAATCTGTTGGTCAGAACAAATCACAAGTCAGCCCAGATTCAAGAGGTGAAGAAATAAATCCACCCATCAATGGGGAGGAGCTGTAAAGAATTTAATCTGTAACAAGGTTGTTTGTAGTTTTTAACTGTAACATAGGTAAATTCATTCATGTAATAGTTCTCGGTGTCTGGTTCTGTGCCATCAAGGGGGTTCTAAGGCCTTGGACGTAGAAAGCAGTAAGACGGATTAAGAGCTTGCCTACAAAACAGCCAGTAGTCTAGATTTATATGAAAATGACATAAAGAAATGAATGGAAGAACTCCAGGAACTCAAGAGATTAAAACTTTCAAGCTGAAACGTTAATGCTTTGAAGTCTGGTTAATGATAGTTCACAGAAAAGGAAATGTGAATGTCTCTTAGATATAGGGAAAGGTACTCAATTTTGTTCATTGTATGAGATATGAACATTGAAAAGTAAGGAATTCCCTTTATTTCCCACTCGTCACAGTTGCAAGCGTCAAAAAGTTTGAAAACCCACTGTGTGGTCAAGGCTGTGGGGAAACAGATGTTCTCAAAGACAGCTGGTGGAGTGTAAATTGGTTGAGTCTCTCTGGAGGACAATTTGGCAATTCTGTCACATGTCTTTTGTTCCAGCAATTCTGGGTATTGAACTTTTGGATTTGCCAACCCAATGGGGGAGAAGTGGCATTTTAATTGTTTTTCTTTTATGAAAAATGAGATTGAATATTTTTGTACATGTTTGTTGGAAATTTCTGTTTGCTGAGTCCCTTTAACCAGTAGTATTGTAGCTTTTTCTTCAGAGGAGTCTAGCTTAAGAGTCCAAAATTATTCAACAGATGGTGCTGGGCTAGTTGAATAGCTATTTGGAAGAAAATCAGTTGAAATCATTACTCACGCATCAAAGTAAATTCCAAAAGAATTAATGATTAAATACTTTTTTAAAATCATACCATTAAAAGTTAACAATATTTAGAGTATATATGTTTTTCTGATCTGTGCATGGAGAATGACTAGGTATCTTCCTAAGCTTTAAAAATAAACAAACCAAGAAAACAAGCATAAGGAAAAGATAGTAGGTTTGATTACATAAAACTTTAAAACTTAAGGTAGATGAAACAGAGCAGGTGTGGACAATAGGTGTAAAATGTTCTAAACTGCGTAAGAGTTAAAAGATCCCTGTCTTAACTGGCATGTTGAAGGCAGCACAGCACAGTGGTTAAGCTGTGTGCTCTGGGATCGGGTACCTGACTTCAGATGGACTCCAGCACCTCATGTCTTGTTCTTTGGACAAGTTATTTA
Organism: Rhinolophus ferrumequinum; assembly: GCF_004115265.2. Lineage (NCBI taxonomy): Eukaryota > Metazoa > Chordata > Mammalia > Chiroptera > Rhinolophidae > Rhinolophus > Rhinolophus ferrumequinum. The sequence continues at coordinate 22,927,151 of NC_046308.1, forward strand.
ACTTCTCTATTTCATAATTTCCTCATGTCAAATTAAGACATACTGCATTTTCCACTTCATAGGGTAATTTGGGAGGGTTAAGTGAATTATTAGTTATTAATTAGTATATAAAAAGTAGAGAGAAATCTAAAAACTCCATGGATAAATAAATGAGCAAAGGACAAGAACACATAATTGACAGAAATTACACATTAAGAAATCTACAGAATCACAATTAAGAAATTCTGAGATAAGGAAAACTATAGGAAGAGCACTTTAGGGAATAGCATTTGAGAATTTAGTTTGTACCATGTTAAATATAAGACACCTCTTAGGCAATAAAAAAGCAACCTAAATGCCAGTGTTTTGTTTGTTGAATGGTTGAGTAAATTATGATGGCGCTCCTTAAAGGAATAAAAAAAGTCACTAAAAGTGATACTTGTTTTTTTTGTCAAAAGTTTTATAGCATGAGAAAATACTAATGAGCAGTATTTACTGGGGAAATAATACATTTATTATATATAGTATCTCAATTATGTAAAAGAAAACGCATAGAAAAATTCTACAAACTGTCAAAAGATCAGCAGTGGTTACCATTGAATGATGGGACTGGGTGCTGGGGTAGGGGATCTTGGGTGAGTCGTTCACACAGATTAGAAGATCAGCTGTGTGATGCCTTCACGAGAACCTACTGCTGACTGCCTTAGGCCTGGAGAAGGATTTTACTGGCTCCCTTAACTGAAAAAGCTCGGTAGTCGTGGGATTCCTGGGCACAGTCACTTTGACCAAAATTTGGGCTTCTGATTCTTACAGCATTGCTATCTTTATTGTTAGTCTTTTTTTCTCATGGTGACAAAAATGGCCATCAGCAGCTCCAGGCTCACACTGACTGGTTTCCTGATAGCTTCAGCCCAAATATGGGACTGATATTCATTGCCTCTCTATCCCCATCCCTGACTAGTCATTGTAGCGAAGGGAACCCACCCAGGTGACTGTGGCCCAGCCAATGTCACCATTTCCACAGCACAGACAAGAGAGTGTGGGCAAGCCTGAGAGCTCCCGCATAGCTAGTGCAGCTCCATATGATTAGAGGGCAGTGGACACTGGCAAGTAAAACCAACAGATGGAAAAAGATGAGGAATCCTGTTCTTTCTCTCCCACTTTTGTTTATTTTTTAAAATTAAAAAAAATAGTTCATGTAAGAAGTCTGTCTCCATTTCTCAGATAACCTGCTGTTTGAAAAGCTTTAGGCTTTGTTATTGCCCTTTAAATATATATATTAATTGTAAATAGGATCATAAGCTATATCCTTTTTTTAGACATTTGTATATATTAATCTGAAGGTTGGGTGAGAGATGTCTTGGTGTAGAATTGACCCCTGGTTGTTCGCAGAATGTAAAAGAATTTACGAGACTCTACAAGAGTATCCAAAGAAAAATCTTTCGAAAGTCAAAAAGAGAGAGAGAGAGATACTGGCAAAATGGAGTGTAGCCAGGGCAGAGTCCGATGGGGGACAGCTGCCACGATGAGAAGGAGTGCTAGGGTTTTATATTTTTCCATGCAAGATGTAGGGTGTTTGTCAGCTTGCAAGGGGGCTGCTGTTATAATTGTCTTCTTGGAACCGTCCTGTTCCCATCTATGATGGATGTTATAATAACTTGCAGGGGTTGCTATTGTGATTGGGAACTGTTCTGTTCTCGTCTATGATGGGTGATGGTTAGTTTGCAGGGGGTTACCGTTGCAGTTGGGAACTGTTCAGTTCTCACTTATGATGGATGTAAGATGCTGTCAGCTTGCAGGTGTAGTGCCAGCCAGGGGATTCAGACCCAAGCGGTTAATGTTTACCTTGTTCCTGTTAGCCCACAAGCTCGCTCCTGTTAATTCTTTGCCTGTCCCCTCCTACCAGCTCACAAGCCCGCTCCTGGTAACTGTTTACTTGTCTCATCAAGAGATCTAGGCTAAAGATAGATTTGGGAGTTATTTAACACATGGCATTTGAAATCAAGCAAGAGATTGAGACGATAGAAGAATGAGATGTGTAAAAAGCTGGAGAACGTGAACTTACAGTGGGCAATGAAATAGGAACTCTTGAGAACTGTCGAAAGAATGGACAAAGAAAATAACTAGAGCAAGATGTCACAGAAACAGAAAGAGGACATGTTCAGCATTCTTCATAGAGCAGAGAGTCTTCCAATTAAAAGGTCATTGGTGACCACATAAGAGTAGTTAAAACAGTGAGTGTGAAGTTTGAAATGAAAAGGACAGAAATGACTGGTTCAGATGAGGGGGAAGTGGTTGTGATCGGGCCACATGTCAGGGTGGATTGGTTTTAAATAGGGAGAGGGTCTCAAGGTCCTTTCAGGGTGTCCATGAGGATAAAACTATTTTCATGCCGACACTAAGGCATTCTTTACCAGCTCTGTGCTGCCACCTGCACTCTTGGTGCAGAAGCAGTCGACACAGGACAAGGCGGCAGCAGTGCCATGCCCCCGCGGCTGAAAACCGACGCCAACTGCAATGAGAATGAAGCAAGAATAAGCAATCACTAATTAAATCCCATCCTTCATATGTGTCTTTTTTAATGTTCTATGTGACAAAATGGGAAGTACACATAGAACCTGTCTGCCTCATACTGAATGTAGTGGTTTTTCGCAAGGAAAAGCGCTTGTGCGGTTGTTTGAATTAGAAGCCAAATCAGGTGCTTTTTGAAATTGATCCTCAGTTTTTAAAAGTAGGGTTCTGAGGTCAGAAAGTTTGAGAAGCACAGTTTACACAGCTACGTCTTCTGACCCCACTCAGAAATTCAGGCTGAGGATGGAGGTGATCCAGGATCCAAGTTTCTCTGGGTAGATGAGATGGAAGAAGTTGTGCGATGGAGAGCCAGTCAGGTGACCCAGCCTGGGATCTGCCCTCGGAGGGGAAGGACAAAAGGCTGAACCACAAGGGTGGGGTCATGTTGCTAAGCACCCACTGAAGCTAAAGACAAAGTGTGCGTTCTGGGAGGGCATCAGGGAGAGTCTGAAATCATGGTCAGCCTCAGAGGGACTTCAGTCTTTTGAGGGGAAATAAAACCTGTATCCAGGGAAGCATGCGCACAAGCGGCGTGACTCGTGCCGTCGGAGTGGTGCCAGTGGATTGTTGTCTGGTGTGGGAGGAGGGAGGCCGGGCACTGACTGTGGGCTCAGTACCTGCCAGCTGCTTCCCATTTCTCTTCTTTTCCCCTTCTGTTACTGTGAGTAGTGCAGAAAGAGCACTTGCTGTAAAGGGGGGCTAAAGATCTAGTTATTTTTCAAGTAACAAAAAAATAAAAAAATATCTTCCTTTGAAATTGTTCCTGGAAGATTAAGGGCCTAGGATTTTTTAACCTGAAGGAACTAACATCTCTTTTAGAAAAGCTTAAGCTTCAGAAGAACATCTAGGTGCATTGAGGTACTTCCCTATTTAATACTAACAAGATTTGGAGGCAGAAGGTACCCCCCAAATGATTTAGAAATGCTCTTAGAATCAGACTGTGGCCATGCCCTCCTGGACCTTTCCCAACACAGACAGTATATAATTGGGCAAACGGACAAATGACTTCTAATCTCAAGAAATTTCTTGGGTAAATGTCTGTGAGCTCTTTTGGGGGGGCGGGAGGTTAGGAGCAGGAAATGCGATAGGTTACCTATATCACTGATAAGACTAAAACTCACTCAGCAAAAGGTGTGTCATGTATCTACACATCTGCAAGGTATTCCATGGGACTCAGATTTGAGCCGGAAGTGCCTGAGTTCTTGACCATCATGCTACATTGTCCTGACCCTTGAGAGAGCCTCCTCTGAAATCTGTCCTGTTTGTGGGCCCGAGACCCCGTGTCATGGCCACAGAAATGAACACTTCTCCTGCCCAGACAGTGCTTCCGTCAAATCCCAACAGGTCTAGATTCCAAGCTGCTCTGCTCTGCTCTGAAAAGTTCTCTAGCCTGTAAAACAAAATGTCATTGTTCCCTGATTTCTTAAGGTACACTTACGTGTATTAAAAAGATTATTTGATACGGCCAAACATAAATTTGAAAACGTACTGTTTGTAGAAATCTATTAGGTGTGCTTTTAAAAAAAACTTTTTTACAGTTCACTTCATGGACATGAGAAAAGTTCTTTGTGATGTGGTATTTCTCTTTATATCCAACATGTGGTTTGCCATATTTATTATGGCATGCAACAAGGGGAGTCATAAGTAGGAATCAGAGCAGAGCATGCAAACACGTGTGCACATACATGCACACACACACCATTTAGGGAACTCAGGCAGTAAGGTGCTTCCCCAGCCTCCACCTGCTCTCTCTCGAGGTGACTTCCTGGTACACGGGCAGTCACTTCAGAAAGTGCACTGGTGTGCTGTTCTCAAGGGTTGAAAACATTTTTTAGTAATTAAATGACTAAAATGATTTTCCTTTACCATTCTACTCTTAGGCCTTAGTGGCATTTGCTATTTTGCAGATGGATGAGGTTGATATCCTAATAAATTATAACTGCTTCATTAAGTAGATACCAGTGATTTTTTATTTTAGTGTCACTGTGTTCTGTTAAAATGTGTGTTCTTTTTCAGACTTGTAATAGATTTTCAGATTGGTTTCTTGGGGCCCTGGATTTCTCGGGGATGGCTCGGGGCTGTGAGCTAGGACTTAAGAGAGGCTGGGATAGCTGCTTATCTGCTCCCTGTCTTGAGGCTCCTCTTAGGATTTAATTTCAAGAAAGGACCGGCTGCTTAAATTAAAAATCACTGGTCTGAGCATCATTAAATGAAAGACATTTTTTTAAAAAGCCCCTTTTGCTATCTCTTTACTTAATGTCTTTTCTAACATGTATTGTTTCTCATTGAAACCTACTCCTGATGCTAAATACGGGAAGTATTCCGTCACATTTTCCTTAACCCTTGTCCCAGCCGCAGTTAGCCATGCCCTTTGGCCATCCTCATGGCTTCAGGTGATGCCTGGACACTAGCTACAGAGTCCAATGTGGTAAGCTGTTCAGTGGCTGCCCCTCTGTCTCATTACTGTTGATCCCATACTCACTTCCTGCTGCCGCAATCTCAACATAAAAAACGTTCGGCTGCTGACTACTGGCCAGGTCAAGAAAATACTTTTCATTTTGGGCCTTGGAGAAAGATGCCAAGCTGCAGAGCACACCTGGTTGCCTGTACTTCACACATGACTCTCAGCAGAACTTGGAAAGAAGGGCTGACACCACATAGAACAAGTGATTGTTTTCTTCTGTGACCTTGGAGGTCTTCTGTTGAAAGATAAACTGACCATTGCAGAAATCACTTTGAAGTTGACTTAAGAGAAGTACATATGTAAAACTTTGCTTTTGACACCTGCAAAGCAGAGTAGTGATTTAGGAAAAGTCCAGGTTTGGTAAGAAGACTTGCATTTGAATTCTGATCTTCCACTTTCAGCTTTTGGCTGATCCCATCACTTTTCTGAGTCTGGGTCCGCGAATGTTAGATGGTCACAGTGTCAGGAAGCTCAGAGATGTTTGGCACTCAGTATACCGGCTGTTCCCCCCACGCAGGCTTAGCTCAGTTGTTTTCAGGTCACTTTACTTAAACAGGAAATGGAAAGTATTTCAGTGACTATTCTTTTGGATTCTCACCACTGCAAAACCTTTCTCTTTGTAGCTCTGGATTTACTGGACAAAATGTTGACCTTTAACCCTCACAAGAGGATTGAAGTAGAACAGGCACTGGCCCACCCATATCTGGAGCAGTATTATGACCCAAGTGATGAGGTAAGAGCCTGTACTCCTGGCTGCTTCTGCAGGGATGTCTGTCAGCCAGCAGCAGGCCCAACCAGGATGGGCCCAGATACCATGCTTAGATTGTCCTGAGAAGGACATGGTGCCATACTTGGTCCTCCCACCAAGCCCATGTTGTCTGCCTCGAGGAGTAGTGCTGTCAGCACAGCTCAACCCCTCCCCCATCCTGCAAGTCCCTTCCCTCAGAAAACTTCCTCCAGGCCATCTGCAGCAGGGATGCCTAAACGGGAGCACAGATAAGGAAGGGGTCCGAGGCTGGAGACCATTGTCATGGTCTTTGGCAGGAAGAGATACCTGAAACAGAGTGCCCACCCTGAGAATGGAGAAGAGATCCACTGCCTGCTGGGTGAGGGGTGTTGTAGAGTGAGGGGGAGAAGTCAGCCTGGACAGTTCCTATGGTGGCATGGTGACTCCACATCTGGTGTGCCTCCCTGGAGGTGGGGACACGAACCTATTGTGGGAAAAGGTGAGTCCAAAGGTGGGTGTGGCGGGTCTCCAAAACATTCTGGGCATCCAAGCAAAGGTAAGAAAAATGCAATATGAACCAAAGTTGGGACCTTTCTAGTTGAGGCTCATATGCATAGAAAACAAGCCTTTATAGACTCCTGTTTTTAAAAGAGGGAGAGCCAAGTGGAGTGTATTAAAGGGGAAATGAAAGAGAGGAAAAACTAAAAGCTAATAAAGAGAAAGAAGAAACCAAAAAGAAGTATTTATTAATCACCTTTCCCTCCTACCTCTATCCCCTCCTCTAGAAACAACTGAGGCATCTTGCAAAGATACCTACAACGTAGTAAATCACAGGGAACTTGGTGAGAGTATAAGGTTTGAGGCTATTACTGGCCCTGTGAGGTAGAGATTTCCAAAGTCCCTGTGTCCTATTCAGAAGCTGGCGTGGTACTCCATACCCAGTAGGGGGTTGGAAGGATTGGAAGAACGGTGTAGGTAGGACACATAGTGTCATCCCACACAGAGTCACCCTTGAGGGAGGGCTAGCTAGCTACTTGTTTTTTTCTCGTGGACATGAATCCTTTTCCCCTTTTCAAGAGGTCAAAGCTTAGTGCAGATTGTGGGGTCCATGTTTGCTTCCCCTAAAGGCCTGGTATGACGAATACGTGGATAAGATCTGGGAGAGCCTTATAACTACCAGGCATTCAATGATTGACAGCTGGTATCGTCATTAGGTCAATTCTATAACGTTGCATTTGTTGGGAGTACTTAAAATATAAATAATATTGACTAATTTCATTTTTTGTAATTTAGTACATATGAGGCTTCTTTGACATAATTAGTTTAAGAATGTACTTAAATAGCTTTCTGGTTATAGACTCTCTGTGTGCTAAAAAACAGAAATGAAAACTTGCAGGGAAAATACAAGAAAGATCACTTTGTAGTCTTGTAACAGTTATTAAAATCTTGGAGTTTTCCTTCCTAGTCTTACATTTCTGTATCTAAAATTTAAAAAGTAAAATAGGGTTCCTTCTGTTTAATACAAGCATGGACATTTTCCCATGATATTAATCTTTCTTGCAGCTTTATTTTTAACAGCTCTATATTTCTTCATATAAAGATACTGTAATAATGTATTTAATCAAATGCTTTTATTTGAGTACCATGGGTTTTAACTGTATAAACATACTGCCACCACCCCCATAAAACAAGTTTTCTGTGATTTCAACTTTCAGTGCCTTAAAACATTGGAAAAATTATTCTGGAATAAGTTCAGATGAACGCTTGGAATGGGTTCCGTTGCTCCCCGTCCGTTTATTATGTACTCACAAGAAGTGCGCCTTCAGGAGCGTTGGCACAAGTACATACATCCACACCATAGCTCTCGTCTTTCAGTAGACATCAATCTTATATAAATTTCAGAATCTAAGCCATAGTTATTTTATGAATCAGTAAGCAGTTGCCTTGACCATGAAAGCCGTTGTCTCACTAAATGGTTTATTTTCTCTGACAGCCCATCGCTGAAGCACCATTCAAGTTTGACATGGAATTGGACGACTTGCCTAAGGAGAAGCTCAAGGAACTCATTTTTGAAGAGACCGCTAGATTCCAGCCAGGATACAGATCTTAAATTTGTCAGGTACCTGGAACTTTAACAATACAATAGACAAACCCTACTGGGTGAGAGAAAACATCAATTAAAAGTTATTTAAAAGAAAGAGGCGTTTCCATGGGCTTGCGTGGAAGCTTCATGGGCTTAGATTGTAAGGGGTGGTGCACAATGCAGTGATGCTGGTAGATTTTTAAAAACAAGTGCTCAAAATAAAGAAATGCAAATCTCGATTTTAGAGAATGTGTAGGAGAGAGAACAGGGCTTGCTTTAGAACTCTGTAGAAGTGAACACTGAAGTAAAGACTTACAACCGAGGGTTGAAGCGTTTGCTGGGGAAATGCTTTGGACAGACCAGCGTGAGGGGCTGGAGGTGTCGCTCGGCAGGCAGCACTGTCTTGTGCAGACGACAGCAAGGGGCGAGGGAGTGCTGTGATTGTATTGGAACAGGAGGCCACCCTGCCAGCATTATGGAAGAGTGGATTTTGCAGTGGTACACACTCGAGGGTTTCCTCGCTGGATCTCTATTCCATTCTCTCATGCCCTGTCCTTTTTATTTTCACATATATCAGGGTCTGGGGCAATGGCTCAGGCTGGGGTCCTGGTTGACTCTGTTGGGCAACATCCAGGCTTGAAAGCAGAAGCTGCTCAAGGTGTTTCAAACTGTGGGCGTGTGATCTGTCAGAAGGCATTAGAAGGGCTGGAGGGCAGGGCAAAGGGGTAGGCAGGGTGACCTGCAGATCGGTAACTGCAGAAGGCTGTCCCCAGTCTCCAGCAAAAGGTGCAAAAGAAAAATGGTGTTAGCCAGGGTCCTTGATCGCCATGCAAGGGAGGGCGCTTGGCACCCACTGTGGCTTCAGCTGTTAGAGCATCACCATCCCGAGGAGGGGTCAGCAGCCTGTACTGCCGCTGACGTCAGGGATCTGGAAGCGGAAAAAGGAAGGAAACGTGGCTTTTCCTCTCAGTGCCTGCCTGCATTGGCAGAATCTCCCCAGAAGCCAACCGCCAAGGAAGTCCAGTGCAGTTGATAGGTTTCCAGCCCTGTCATTAAGAATAAAGGACAAGAGAAGGGTAGAAAGTTGCTGAGAACAGACATGGCCAGCTCAGCCACAGCCAGGCGGAGTAAGAGCGCTGGGAACAGTGCTTTCAGAAGTATGATACCAAAGCAGAAAGGGTTGGAGCAGGAGCCTGGGTGGGAGATAATCGCCAAACAAATCTATGAGACCAAAGTGTCTGTAGGTTTGGACTAGGGCTGTGTGGTGAGAAGCAGTGAATTCAGGAGACGGGAGGAAAGGCAAGTCTGAAAGACTCCAGATTTTCTAAACCTCGCAACTGGGGATCAGGAGGAGGTGCTGGCACTGCTAAGCCCTTGCTTAGCCTGATGTTCACACTGGACACCCTAAAAAGACAAACTCGAAGCAAGTGAAGTGTTGAGGAAGCCCGTGCCTGGGCAGAGTCTGAATGAGAAAGAGTGAGATTAGCAGCTGCTGAGGAGGACAGAGTCCTGCTGGAGTTGGATTCACTTCTCTTCCAACCTCACAGGCATGCCAATGTATTGAGGTGATCTGCGCGGTCACTCACTGACAGGACCCAGCCATGTTCATACCTTGAGTCCCCGTGGGACTTCCTTCCTGGCCCCTCTGCTCAGTGTTCACAGTGGAAAGGATCGGCCCTCTCTCGCAAGAGCCTTCTCTTCCCTCCCTGTGTCTGCACAGGGTTGGCTGCCACCAGGTTTTGTAAGTCAAGTTTTATCTGGCCCTTTACAGAGCAGGTTTGCTGACCTTCGGCCTAGCAGATGGAGCTGAGCAATATATATCTGTTGCCCTTCTTCCTTCACAATCCCTTTAATAGGTCATTTTCCTGAAGCCAGCTGGTGGCCTCCATTTCCCCGCTCTTTCAGTACACACATACTGCATGCTTACTCCGGGCCAGGCTCAGATACTTGGGTGAGCAGAACAAACAAGACCTGAATGTGGCCTCAAAGAAACACCCGGTCCCATAGGGGACAGAGATACACAGAACTGTCATCCACATTTTTAGTGTAAAAGAGCATCTGGGGTTGACATAGTTATCAGTTCGTCATCATTCGATGAATCACCCTTGAGCACTTCCTGACGCCAGGGCAGAGGGAAACAAAGAGGAATGAGACCCAGGCTTCGCTTTCCCGCAGCTTGATGGCTGGACATGGGAGACGCAAGGAGCCGGGTGCAGTACCGTGAGTGCTGTACCAGGGGTGGGTATGGGCCCCAAAGACTGAGGAGGGCCAGCATCGCAGAGTGCTGGGAAGGGGCCCTCCACTGATGGAGGAGGGGCACAGCGGTGCAAAGCCAGGGAGTCAGGCTCTGCCTGGGAGCCCCTGGAGAGCCTGTTGTGAAGAGGCCACAGCCCAGGCTTGCGAAGGATCCCGCCTGTCCCTTGAAGATAGTTTCAGATCCTGAAGCATTGGGGCAGGTGATTCTGGGGGCAGTAAGGATGTTGGGGAACCTAGGAGAGCAGGGACCCATGGGACCTGCTGGCCAGGCTGCTAGAGGAGGACGGTGCAGTGAGCACAGGGAACAAGACAAAGACGAGGGTGCTCCTGGGGCCGCAGGACATGGCTGCTGGCTGGATGCCTCCTGCAGTCTGAGGTAGCAGGTGGGGACCAGGGTCCACCCCAATTCTGAGAGCCCAGGACTGGGGCTGTTACCAGTGGAGAGAGGTGGCAAAGGCAGGCGCTGTGTTTAGTTCACATCCTCCAGAGACACAGAAGGTGCAGTACATACTTATACCTGATTTTTTTCCAGTGCTTTTTAAAATGGCAATTTTCAACTATTCTGAAACGTTGAGAGTTTTATAGTAGAATCCACATTCCCACCGCCTAGGTTTCTATGATGAACGTTTCACTTTATTTGCTTTCTCACATATCTGTCCGTCGTTCCTCCACATACCCATCAATCCATCTTATTCTTTTCATGCATTTCAAAGGAAGTTGCCAAGATCTCATCTGACTTATATTTAGTCAGTAGGTTTGGCTGCAGTTCAGAGTGACGTACCTCTAAATAGAGGTCATTTCCCATTTCTGAGCCAGTCTCCCCGTCACAGTTGGGCCATCACACCCATATTTCCTCCCCCGACTCTTGTAGTCAAAAGCCCCCCATCTGAAAGTGCTTTGTGAAATACCGAGGTGACATTCTGCTACATCATCATACTAGCAAACATTTCACACCAGTTAGGGTCTCCAAGGAGAAGATCGATTGTGTCTGCGTTTTGACACACTTGGTTACCCTCCCGGACATCTTAACCAGGCTTCCTCATCAGAACCAAGACATAGAACATGGCTTGAGTGGCAGTGTTTTCACTTCTCCCAAAGATAATACAAAACTAATGGAGACCTAGGGATGAAGTTAATTCATTCCATACAGTGGATGCTTTAGGCAGTGAGTGGTTCTAAAGTGTGGTTTGTCTGTGCCCCACCCCACCGCAATCTGTGTTTTAATAAGCCCTCAGATGCTCACGTTTGAGAACTACTAGCCTATAAATTAATGGTTAGAGTAGATTTAACTCAGAATATAATTTCTCCAAGTAAAATAGACACATCGGGATAATGAAGGGGGAAATATGCTTCTTGTACTTTGTATAGTGTGGCGCTCCTGGTGGACCTCTAGAGGTGGTCCATTTGCAAACATCTGGAGAGCCAGGTGAATGCTGTCAAGTGGAGAAAACAAGTGAAGGCTGTCATCAGGTTGCCACCTGCTGCCTGTCAGGGTGCTTGTCTTGGAGGCCTGGCAGGAAAACAGATGCCAGACCATCTTCTGCCCTGGGAACCATGGTATAGTTCCCTGCCTTTCCAGAATCCAAGCCTGCCGACCTCACACTTCAACCAGCACTTGGTTTTGCTGTTCTCCTGTGTCAAAGTCAGAAAACTTGAGGATTAATAACAACATGCTCTCTGCTGCGTGTGTATTTGATTTCGTCCTACCTGGTCATCCAGGGAGAGGGAGACTTTATTAAGACTAGGAGAGGGAGAAGAGTTTTTTGCATATAGACGTCTGTTTTACAAGGCCCTCAGGCTCTGATCTTGACCATTGGAGTGGTGAGTATTGTGTGGTTAACAAAAGGCATCTTGGGAACACAAGCCAGCTAGGCTATGAGTCTTCCCTAGGAGGGTTATGGAAACATCCTCTGAGAAATGTCTGAGAAGAGGTGCCTGCAAAGGGAAGGCGAGCCCCGCCCCTCAGAACTGCCATGTGTTATGTGTGCCCACGTGCTTCCAAGTGAAGTTACCTTTTTGCAGGTTTTTTCCTTTGCTTTGTCACTTTTCCGTTTTTCTTGATGTTGCCATTGGTGATGTTTTAATGCAGTTCGTTCTTTTCACTTTAACCATTTCCTGATGCTGCTGATGATGTTGTTTTAATGTGACTCATTCTTAACTCATAGGTTTATTTGTTTGTTTTTCAATAGGACGAGGGCTCAGCGGACTGGACGTGCTCGGACATCGGTGTTCTTCTTCCCAGTTCTTGACCCTGGTCCTGTCTCCAGCCCGTCTCGGCTTTTCCACCTTGACTCTTTTGAGCCGTTCGGAGGGGCGGTTTCTGGTAGTTGTGGCTTTTATGCTTTCAAAGAATTCCTTCAGTCCAGAGAACTGTTCCTGGCACCCCTGTGTGTGTCACCCACTGGTGACCTGTGGCAGTATGTACTTTCAGTGCACCTACTGCTTACCGTTGCTTTAGTCACTAATCGCTTTCTGGTTTGAAAGATGCAGTGGTTCCTCCTCCTGAATCCGTTCTTTCATGACACCCGCTGACCCATGCAGTCACACCAGAGATAGTTCTTTCCAAATTGGCTCTTGTCACTGGCATCTCACTTTATGATAAGGGAAGGCTACTACCTAGGGCACTTTAAGTCAGTGACAGCCACTTATTTGCACTTCACCTTTTCACCATAACTGTTTCCCTGAGCAGGAACTCTTGGAAACACCTGCGATGACGTTGCAGCCTGCAGTAAGTGCTCCCATCCTGGGAATCTGTGGGGGTACTGGTCAGCGTCTTTCCTCCTATCATGTTAGTCACTAACATATTTAAGGTATGTGCATTTGCCCAGCTGTTAGAAAACTCAATCATTTTTCTAAATAAAAAAAAGATGTACTGCACAGCAGTTTACTCTGTAGATTTACTATGGTTACTTGTACCATTTATAGAGGTATAACACTTGCCCACATGTGTTATATGCAGTACTGAGTGTTTGTAAGACTTATGCAAAAAGCTTTAAAGTGGCAGCTTCACTCGCGATTTAATGAGAGAGGTACAAAGATCACAGCAGGTGCTCAGGAAAGTGTCTGGAGAAGTAGCCAGCAGGACGCCCGTTGTCCCAGGGCAGAGCTCCACCTGCCAGGGTGTATACACCCCGAGCTGCATCACATGGTGTGCCACATTCAGTGCCAGAGGATTTAGCAGAGAGGATAAACACTGCGTCTTTAAATGAGAAAGTGTACAATTCTTTTTCTTCCTACAGCATGTCAGCATCTCAAGCTCATTTTTCAACCTACGATATAACAGTTTGTAATACAGCCTTCATGAGCTCATGACATGGAGCACTGTTCTGTCGTCAAGTACTCTCAGCCATTTCTGATTACTGCTGAGCTAAAACCATCAGAAAAAGCTAGCACTAAGTCACGTTTGGAGCTCTCCCATCTTCCCCTGATCTCTCTAAGTATTTGTCCCGCCACTGCACACGGTGGCGTGGACTCGGTGTTCTGTCCCAGTGCGGTGCCTCCTCCTGACTCCCCCACTGCTCTCTGTGGTGAGAAATTTGCCTTGTTCAATAATTACTGTACCCTCGCATGACTGTTACAGCTTTCTGTGCAGAGATGACTGTCCAAGTGCCACATGCCTATGATTGAAACGAAAAATCTATTGTTACCTCTGAGTTGTGTTCCACGGAAAATGCTATCCAGCAGATCACTTAGGAAAAATCATTCTATTTTTAGCTTTTCATTTCTCAGCTGTCCTTTTTTTTCTTGTTTGATTTTTGACAGCAATGGAGAATGGGTTATATAAAGACTGCCTGCTAATATGAACAGAAATGCACTTGTAATTCATGAAAATAAATGTACATCTTCTATCTTCATATTCATGTTAAGATTCAGTGTCGATTTCCTCTGGATCGGCGTGTCCGAATGGACAGTCAGGTTCAGTTTGTGCTTAGAACAGAAATGCACACAGGCCTCGGCTTCCCACCTGGGCACTACCCCAACACTTTGGTTTACATGAAATGATTTAGAAAGCATTTCTGTAGGGTCCTTTTTTCCCCTCTGCACTGCAGAGATCTTTTCTGACATGTTCCTTATTCAAATCATAGGTCTAAAATATTATGTCAGACTCTGATGAAGAAGCCCAAATGTCTCAGGTTGGATTCTCTGGTTCTTTCTAAAGAGGGCCTGCCTGTGTGTCCCAGAGCTGCGGCCAGGCATGGCTGAGCACTGGGCAGGGCTGCCCACACCACCCGGCCCAGGGTGCTGATGCTCACACCACACAGGCTGCAGAAGGATGGCTGCCTCATCCTCAGAAATCACAACCACATCTAGATTCTTGCCCTACAATACATGACCTTCACCACCACGCTGAGAGCTGCCATGTCAAGATCCACATAGCATTGACAGGATATAGATTTGACTGTTACTTGATACATTGATAAGTCAGTTTCCATTTTAAAAGGAGCATTGAGTTTTATTACTCTTGTTTCTTTGTACTTTTTCATTGGAATGTTAGTATTATTGTGAGGTTAATTTGCAGTCCTCTAAAGAGAAAGCCATAGCCTTGGTTACTAATCCCTGGGGACTGTGGGCTCTTTCCCTTCCCACTCGCTGGTACCGTGGAGTCAGATTGGCATGAATTCACTAATTGCATTCTAGAATCACTGTAGCCGTAAGTTGTGTGCTTTTTATTCATCATGCCAAACTTTAACATGTCAGAATTGTCATAACCAAGGTACCTGTGAAAAGCACTGGCTATTATGTGTGGTAGACTCACCATTTGGATCTTCTCGCATCTCTAAAAGTGTACAGATTAGGTCATAAATTTATATTAGTGATACCAAATGCCTCCATGATTAGTATGCTTTCAGACTAACGGCTTTTTTGGTGTCTAAAATGTAAGCAAAAAATTCCTGTTGAAACATTCCAATCCTTTCATTTAGTGTGAAATAAAATCCCTAACAAGCCGGTGGGATGGATGTGAGAGAACTCACGATGATAACTCTGTGCTGACACAAGTCTTCAAAGCTCATAGAGACACGCAGACCATTTTGATGCACAGATTGAAGAATTTTACTGTATATGTGTGCAGTACACAGTGCGTGGTGTGTTCATGTGATTCCTTCTGCTGCAGGCGTAGGTGATGGGTGTGGACGTAGGTACCTGTTAGTTTTCAGGAGCCACACGTGGTTCATCAGTGGTTGCCTCTAAGGAGTCAGACAAGTATACTGCCCACGCCGCGTGCCACGTAATATTCAGACCATTCAGAGGAGACTGTTTTACCTTTGTTTGCTTATATGTTAATACGGTTTTTAAATTGGTAACTTTTATATAGTATGGTAACAGTATGTTAATACACGCATACATATGCACACATGCTTTGGGTCCTTCCATAATACTTTTATATTTGTAAATCAATGTTTTGGAGCAATCCCAAGTTTAAGGGAAATATTTTTGTAAATGTAGTGGTTTTGAAAATCTGAGCAATCCTTTTGCTTATACATTTTTAAAGCATTTGTGCTTTAAAATTGTTATGCTGGTGTTTGAGATATGATACTCCCATAGTGCAGATGAGAAGCTTGTAACAGTAAACTAAATATGTGGTTTCTTTCACTGTAATCCAGGTCGGCAGAATGGATCAGAAACAATGGAATCCAGAGGGAATTCTCTAGGGTTGCACCAGGTTTACCTAAAGCTTGTTGCCTTTTTGTGCTGTTTATCCGTGTAGAGCACTCAAGAAAGTTCTGAAACTGCTTTGTATCTGCTTTGTACTGTTGGTGCCTTCTTGGTATTGTACCCCAAAACTCTGCATAGATTATTTAGTATAATGGTAAGTTAAAAAAAAAAAAAGTTAAAGGAAGATTTTATTAAGAATCTGAATGTTTTATTCATTATATTGTTACAGTTTAACATTTATTTGTGGTATCTGTGATTTGGTTAATCTGTATAAAAATTGTAAGTAGAAAGGTTTATATTTCATCTTAATTCTTTTGATGTTGTAAACGTACTTTTTAAAAGATGGATTATTTGAATGTTTATGGCACCTGACTTGTAAAAAAAAACTACAAAAAAATTAGAATCATTAAATTGTGTCCCTGTGTTACCAAAATAACATAGTACTGTGCATGTATAGTTTAATTGGAATTTCGTATGTGAAAAATAAGAACTCGTCTAATCCTTTATTAGAACGGTTCCCAATAAGTGTGTCTTCCTGATTTGACTTTGCTTATAGTAATTAGTGATAGAACCATAAGCTGGTGCTCTGCAGTTCGTTGGGATTTTAGTGCTTCATCGGGTTTTCCAGATTATTCTTCAGACCTTTGGCTATAAAAGGAGAAGGCGGCAGTGTGGGATTCCTAACGCAGTGCCCACGTGCATCTCGTCTCACCTTCCTAAAGTTAAGCGACTCTGCCACCAGGACAGGTGTCATTGGCAGCCTTTTTTCAGACCAAGAAATCATGAATATACTAGGGACTCTTGGACATTTGGTTCTTGTCAATATTGGACATTGTGCGGTAACATACTTACTTGCAAGACAAAGTATTGGAAATATTTCTAGTGTGGTGTAGAAAGAGCACAGGTTTTGGGCCCATAAAACTGGGTTCAGAATCTACCCTCTGCTTATAACTACAGCTCGTTTTGTGCGGTCATTGTGCTGCTCTGTGCTTCAGACCCTCAACTGTAAAGTGAAACCAATCTCCTTCCTCTGGATGTGGTAAAGATTATGAAAATACATTCAAATGGTCTAGTATAGGATCTCAAAACAAGAACTCAGCAAATCTTCCTAAATTCTTACTTATTTCTTTAAATTTTGTTATAAGGTGACACTAAAATGTCTGCTAACCAAACTAACTGCTTTCTATTAATCTGAGAGAGGAGAACCTGTCCAAAACTTTCTCCAGGAAAATGAGTTGATTCCACCTAAACGGAGTTTGTGATGAGTATTTGATACACTCATAGGAGTATAGCATTTGCTTTCCCTTTGACAGATTTAAATTCTTTGTTACCCAAATCCTATAGAAAGCGATTAAAATAATCCTCTTCCTTATTTAACACAGGAATGTATAATAATCATATTCTTTTCCACTGTAATTATGATGAGCTTCTTGCCTTAGCAGTAATGCAGCCATTCCAGTTGGTGATAGGGACCAGCATCTTGGGTAACCCAGTTTGCTGTGTTTAATCAGAACCAGAGTATTCAGAGCTGACCAGTGACCACAGAGCAGTCCTCTGAGAGGAGCAGAAACCAAACCCAGGTCATGGGGTTACAGCAGCTGGAGACCGGAAGCCCTGGCTGGAGAGAGGGAAGGGAGTGGGTGTGTCCACAGAGAAGCAGTGAAGGGATGGGTTCTCAGGGGAGCGGGCTCAACCACATTTGAGTGTGAGTAGCGGGAGACTAAGGGGATGACGGAGCTGGGCCGTGCAGGGCTGAGGGCAAGTAACGAGGGGGTCAAAGTGGACATGGGACGTGGGGGCTCTTTCTGAGTCTAGCACCAAGGACAGCTGAAGACGAAGGTCACTTTCTAGGTCAAGAGGAGAAAATGGAGTGAGGCTCTGCCCCATGACATGTCTTTTTCAGGTGAAGTGGGGAACAGTCTGTCGAGAATGAAGAGCCACCAAGGAAAGCAGAAATAGGAACGCCCACCACTGTGCGGGCCTGGTGAGGTGACACTCATAAGTGAGCTAGACCTGTGGAGCCAGGACATTTTTCTCTGGCAGTGATGTCGTTAGCTGGGTAAAGCAGAGGCCCAAAGGGCCTAGGAAAGGACAGTGAGGTGACTGACCACAAGGTCTGACATGCAGGCCCCAGCACTGCTGAGTGGATGTGGGAGGTGTGGAAAGGTAGGAGGTGGTGGTCAGATTCCCGTCATGTCCAAGTTTTTTGAAAACGGAGCTGTAAGTGTTCTGGGACCCAACTTTCCAACACTGGTGGGGTGGGGTTTTCCAAACAATGCCAAGCAATTCTTGGGACAACTGTGTGTCTCAGAAGTCAGCTCCATTCTGACGCTGTCTACCGGGAGGTAGCGTCAGATCCCACTTAAGACCTCTGTCCCATAAGACTGCCTCCCGCCCCGCACTTCAGATGCCAGTCACAGACCCAGGTTGTTACCTGTGCTTCTGACCAACTGGCTGTAGATCAGAGGTTCCCACAACTTCCGCCTTGGGTTCGATTAATCGACTAGAGCGGTTCACAATGCCAGGAAACACTTGCATGTACCAGGATGCGATAAAGGATACAGATGAACAGCCAAATGAGATTCGTAGGGCGAAGTCTGGGAGGGTCCCAAGTGCAGGAGCTCCTGTCCCCATGAAGTTGGGGTGCGTCACACTGCCATTGTGTGGAGGCTCCCCAAACCCTGCACTTTCGGGATTTTCATGGAGATTTCCTCATGTAGGCGTGATCAATCATTAACTCCGTTTTCAGCCCTTCCTTCTCAAGACAAATGGGGGGTGAGAGGGCTGAAAATTCCAAGCTTCTAATCATGGCCAGGTCTTTCGAGTGACCAGCCCTCATCCAGGAGCCCACCCAGAGTCACCTCAGAACAAAAGAAAGGCTTATCACCCAGGAAACTTAAGGTTTGCAGAAGCTCTGTCAGGAACCAGGGTCATAGACCAAATGTTGGAACAGAAGACACTCCTAGTCCTCTTACCACCTAGGAAGTTAGGCTGGTTTCAAGAGCCCTGTGTCAGGAACCAGGGGCAGAGACCAATATATATTTTTCTATAATCTCACAGGCACTCAGCGTGACAGAGCCTGGGATAAGTGTGGAGAGCAGAAAGTTGTCAGAGTTAGGGCCATTCAGGGAACTGTGTGACCAGCACTGGGTGTTGTCACCCTGGGGGGTTTTGATGTGACAGGAGGTGGTCAGTATTGAGCAGAAAAGGAAGAGACCCTGTCCACTTTGAGTCACAAATCACCCGGTGGAAGAAACCGGTCGTGTGGATTTCCTTTTGCTTGACTTCATGCTGATTTACTAGTCTCTTAGATCAGACCAGCAGACAGTACCTGCCATATACCTGATGCAAAGCCAGCACTGGTCTGTCTGTATCAAGGACAATTCCTGTCTTCAAGGAAATCCCTAATGTTGCAGATCTCAGCAGGAAAGGGAAACCTTTCAGCTATAAAAGGCCGAGAAGCCCTATGTCCAGTGGCTTTGTGATAGTATTTCTGTGGTGTCCACAAGTGTCTAGATTCAAAAGCTGAATGATTACAACAGGAATTTGAAAAATTAATCCTCATCTAGAAGAAAAGTTGTGTGTCTTTCTGAGAGAATCAGACCCTCTAGGTCATCGTCACTCTCACGTGGACTTGAAAGCCCCCAGTGCTGTGGGGGCTTAGAGAAAATAGGGACCTCCTTATGTTGAAATGAAAGGCATTTTTAATCACTAATGCCTGGAAGAATTATTTTCTGTTTCCTTCTTCCCTTTCATCCTCCTTTTCCTGATTTCTTTCTAAAATTGAGAATCTATATAATAATGTCCTGTGTTCACACGTTGGGTGTAGAAGTGCTTTCCACTCAACCGACTGAGTTATGTGTGGTGCTGTGTCCTGACTCAAAGCTGGTTCAGAACTGCAGCCTGTGATGTGCTGGGCTATGTCCAAAGGCTGTTTGGTAACCCCAAACAGCCATGCTGTGGCTCACTGGCTTGGGAAGGGAATGTTGAAGAATAAAAATGTTAGGGTAGGGGAGCACCTAACTGGGCGGGAGTTGGGGAGGATTACTCTTGAACTTTTTGGCCACAGGAGTAGGGGAGCCAACACATGTTTTAGTAAAACCAAAAGGTAACAAGCCTGTTGTCAGCTGTGGCAACGAGTGGGAAGACCAGGGAAGGCACATCTGTGTAGCGGGAAGGGAGAGTACAGTGGCCAGCACCATGATCAAAGCTTTCAGGCCTGGGCACCGGAGGGACGTCTGCTGCAGACTGCCAGTGCGACACATGAGCTGGCTGTCCACTTGCAGAGAACCACCGAGCTGATACCGAGGCCAGTTTGGAGAGTCAGGCAAGGACCAGTGGCCATATTACCATTCCCAGGGACCTGTGCTCCCTTTTTTGTTTCCTTTGAATCCAGAGTGCTTATTCCCTTCCCAAAGTTACCACTACCTCCACACTAAAACGTTCCCATTCCGAGAGTATGGGGAACTGACTGACTATAGGCTAGAGAATGGGGGTTTTCTGAGTTTGGATCAAATACCGAGGGAAGATGAGGGTACTAGTGCAAGACCAGGAAGAGACCGTGATGGGTACTGAGAAGCCAACGCTGATTTAAAGAATAATGTGTGTGTTTCTTTTGTTGCTTTTGAAAAAGGATGTCTTTGCTTCTCTTACACATCCCACACGGCATTGGTTTTTAAATTATCACCGGTGCCCTTTCATGAAATGAAATCAGCAAAAGTTCACCTGCTCTGAGTAAGCAAGGGTGGGGCAGCCCAGCACTCCCACCTGTCTCCTCCCACAGAATAGCATAATGCTTCTGCCCTAGAGGAACCAAAAAAATGATCGCAGAGTGCCTGCCACCAAAGACAGCAATTGAAGAAGGAACAAGGCCGCAGATGAATGACAGTTAACACCTCCACGGTGTCCAAGGAAGGGCCAGCAGCAAGGGAGTCACCACCAGCTGGAGAACCTCGCAAGTAGATTAGGTAAGGTCATTCTGGTTTAAAAGTGCAGGAAAAATGATAAAGACCACTAGAGAAGTCATGCAAATAAAGGCTGGGGTGGGGCAGTAGGTAGTGAGAAAGATGAATTTAAAGGCAATGGAGAAGGAAGCATCCAGCTTTGGTGCTGGACCCCGGGTCAATGCAGAGGCAGCAGCCACTGCATGCTGTGTGCCCTGCTCTACACGAAACAGGGCTGCCCTCGTGGCCGTGACAACCTGGCAGGGAAGACAGGCGATAAATGAACAGTTATACAGAAGTAAAAACTACAAACACGCTAAGTGCTTAATGGAGAGCAAATGCAGGCATGAGATAGAGGCACCAACTGGTACATTTAAAAAGACACTGCCACAGCTAATCCCTAAGTCTGCAGAGGTAGATGTATCTTCTCTGAAAGTGTCTTGGTTAAGAAGGAAATGCTGGGCCAAAGCAAGTTTCAAAATGAGGGAGTTGAACTCTCAGTGGTGGCCTCCCCTGGCGAGAAGGCACTGGGGAATAAAACCGGGCAGGGACAGTGTTGGCTCGTTTTGCAAACTCTACTGCCTGCGATGTGCAGACAAAGTATTTTAGTGAAATCAGAAGGACAAAAATGGCAGATGATGTCATGACAAAAGAAAAAACAGAATGCCTGAGCCTGTCTTGCCTGTTTGCTCTCACAAATGAAGGCAGCCAGGGCTTATGCATTCACCTCTGCCCCCAGGACAGTTAGCAGGAGAAGGGAGGGTGGGGGTGGGGAGTGGGGGCTGTCCCGCCACCAAGCTTCTCTCCAATGGGAAAGGAGGTTGCAGAATCAACAAATCTGAGAGCTCCGTAAGAACAAGTCAGACCCAAGGCAAGTGTTCTCTGTTTTCAGACAGGATGGATGAGACTATCTTGCCAATAGGCACTAGAGACCTTATTTGATGGGTAATGGTGGGTTCACAGCGGCTGACTCTCTGCCCTAGGTTGGCGTGTGACTGCATTGGCCTGTGGGGTTTGGGAAGCACACCGAGCTAGCACGGACACCTTCACCCTCTCTGTTGCTCACATTTCCCACACCACGTGCTGTGGGGCTGCATGTAGGTGTAAGCTCCCGGGTCTTGACATGCTGTGGTCGTGGGAGGGTGCCCTACCTGAGATCAAAGAACACAGGTCTCTGTGGGCAAAGGAATTCCAAAGGAAAGCAGTCGCACCCCCAGCCACCCTGATGGGCCACTGTCTGGCCTCCAAGCGGTTGACCAGGTCCCACCTGGGTCCAAGTGCCAGGTTTGTTTGATTCGCTGCTCCAGCGAGATGCACAGATGAGTTGGGGGTCAAGTAGAGAATGGGACACAATCTCGTCCTCACTGCTGAGTACCTGAGGGACTTCAGGCAAGGCCATCGCAGCCCTCAGTCTCTGCTGGTGAAATTGGGCTGACAGCACCTGCCTGCCAGCGCCTCTAGGAATCACGAGGACAGGTGTGTCCTACGCCTGCAGTGGGTTCCACACCTGCACTCCCCTTCCCATTTCATTTGTTTTCTGTTGGTTTGGCTCTGCATTTTGTCTTTTCTTGGAGTAACAGATGTACATGTTTTGGTTATGAAAGTCACGTCAGACCCCTAAGGAAGCCCCCACCCTGCCACTACTATCTCTGGTCCTCGGCACCATGTCCCCACCATTTGTCCCACTTCGACATCAGTCACAGGGAATCAAATCACCAGGTCACAGTGATCTCTGTGAAACCCCTCCTGCAATGGCCCCAACCTGGCTCCCCACCCACAGCTCCAGCCAACTGATCCCATGCCCTCTCCCCACCCAGCCCTGAGGGTGAATTTGCTCCCGGTGTTCTGGTTCCAGTGTCAGAACAAATTGGAGGACAGAGAAAGGGCCCAAGATCACAGGCCAACAACCAGGCCAGGAGCAGGGCACTGCCTCTCCACTCCCACCCTGTGGCAGCTCTGCTGCCACACGGATTGGCCTGACAAATTGTCCCAGTGTCCTCAGATTCAGGTAGCATTCTGGTACGCAGGGGAACTTCTATAGTGCAGTCAACAGAAAGGTGTGTCAAGGACCAGCCCGGTGGCTCAGGCGGTTAGAGCTCCATGCTCCTAACTCCCAAGGCTGCCGGTTTGATTCCCACATGGGCCAGTGGGCTCTCAACCACAAAGTTGCCAGTTCGATTCCTCGAGTCCCGCAAGGGATGGTGGGCTCCGTCCCCTGCAACTAAGATTGAACACGGCACCTTGAGCTGAGCTGCCGCTGAGCTCCCGGATGGCTCAGTTGGTTGGAGCGCGTCCTCTCAACCACAAGGTTGCTCGTTCGACTCCCACAAGGGATGGTGGGCAGCACCCCCTGCAGCTAGCAACGACAACTGGACCTGGAGCTGAGCTGCAACCTCCACAAGTAAGACTGAAAGGACACCACCTTGAAGCTGAACGGCACCCTCCACAACTAAGATTGACACACTGTTCTCCTTCCCCATTAAAAGCATTAAAAAAAAAAAAAAAAGGTATGTCAAGAGGTGTCGTACTTTGTATTACTTTGGTTAGGGAATCACTAGAATTAGAGAACATTTCATGAAGATGCCATATTACATAGTAGGGAGGCTGCATATAGGCCTAAGAATTCTAAGACATTCCACAAAAATCTTTCATTTCACCTGTTCCCATCGATGCCTTCTTCTGTTTACGCTGCAAAAAGTAGACTTTGAGCTGTATTTACAACTGCATTCTACCCCCCAAGACTCTAATATGTGCATTGAATCTGGAAAGCAGTTAATATTCCTTTGTCAGAATTCTCTCGGATCATGGGGAGCCCGTATCTCTCATTGACTGTGGTTCTCAAATCCCCTCTTAGTCACTTCCTGATCCCCACATCCCCTGAGAGCTCCTCTCCACCAAATCTGGCCACTCAGCCCCTCTTGCTCATATCCTTATTGTTTTTAGTAGACTTGTTTTTAGCACAGTTTTAGATTTACAGAGTGATTGAGCTGGTAGCACAGAGTGTTCTGCATACCCACTCCTCCCTCCTAGGCACACCTCTTCACCTTTTCCCTAACCTCCAGCAACCACAGATCTTTTTACTGTTTCCACAATTTTGCCTTTTCCAGAATGTCATATAGTTGAAAGCATACAGAATGTAACCTTTTCAGACTGGCTTCTTGCATGTAGTGCTGTACAGTTAAAGTTACTTTGTGTCTGTTCATGGCTAGATAGCTCATCCCCCACCGCCCTGCAGGTTCACTGAGATATCATTGACAAATTAAAGTGTACATAGGTAAAGTGTACATGATGATTAAATATACATGTGCTTTGTGAAATGATTACATTACCACTGTCAGGTGATTCACACATCCATCACTTCACATAGTTAGCTTTGTGTGTGTGTGTGACAAGAACACTTAAGATCTACTGTCTTAGCAAATTTCAAGTATGCAATACAATATCATCAACTCGAGTCCCCAGGCTGTACATTAGATTCCCCAACATTTATTCATCTTGTAATTGAAGGCGTGTACCCTTTGACCAACATTTCCCCATTTCCCCCACCCTCCCAGCCCCTGGTAACCACCATTGTACTCTCTGTTTATGATAGCTCATTTATTTTCATCACTGAATAATATTCCATTTCTTGGATGTACCACAGTTTATTCACCTATTGAAGGACATCTTGGTAGCTTCCCATTTTCAGCAATTATGAATAAAGCTGCTATAAACATTCATGTGCAGGTTTTTGTGTAGACATGTTTTCAACTCATTTGGGTAAATAAATACCTAGGAGCATGATTGCACCAGGCACAGATGTTTTAGGGATGAAATTATATGAATTCTCTGAAATTTCTCCCAGAAAATAAAAGCGGAGAGAATACACCTAACTCATTTGATGAGGCCAGCATTACCTTAATATCAAAACCAAGACATTACAAGAGAGGAAACTACAAACCAACATCATTCGTGAAAATAGATGCAGAAATACTCAACAAAATAATTAGAAAATCAAATTCAATACTGTGTAAAAATAATTATACACCGTGACCAGGTGGGATTTATTTCGGGTATGCGAGGACTGGTTTAATACTTGGAAATCAATTAATGTAATCCATCACATCAACAGGCTAAAGAAGAAAAATCACGTGATCATTAATGGACGCAGGAGAAACATTTGACAAGATCCAACACCCATTCATCATAAAAACTCTCAGCAAACTACTGAATAGAGGGGAACATCCTCAACTCGATAAAGAACTTCTGTAAAAAACCTGCAGCTATCATACTTAATGATGAGAAACTACATGTTTTCCCTCTAAGATCAGGAACAGGTAAGGATGTTTCCTCTCACCACTCCTGTTAAACATCATACAGCAACCTAGTATTTTGTATCCAGAGAAATTATCCTTCAAAAATGGAGAAATAAGTACTTTCTTAGTCAAACAAAAACTGAGGAAATTGTTGCCAGTAGATCTGCTTTGCCAGAAATGTTTAAAAAAATTCTTCAGAGAGAAGGAAAAATAGTATGTCAGAAACTCAGATCTGCTTAAACATTTTAAATATTCCAGGCCTCTCTCTTCTTGCTTGCATGGTTTATGACAAGAAGTCTGATGTAATTATCCTTTTTTCTCTATAGGTAAGGATTTTTTTCTCTTCTCCTTCTTCTGGTTTCTTTCAAGTTTTTCTCTTTGTCTTTTGTTTTCTGCAATTTGAATACAATATGTCTAGAATTCGGGGTATTTATCGTACTCAGTGTTTTCTAGGATTCCTGGATTTATGATTTGGTTTCTGTCATATTTTGGAATATTCTCAGCCATTATTACTTCATATATTTCTTATTTTTCTCCTTCTGGAATTCCCAGTATGTGTATGTTACACTTTTTATAATTGTCCCACAATTCTTGGTCATTCTGTTCCTTTTCCTTTTCCATTATTTTTTCTCTTTGCATTTCAATTGAGAAAATTTCTAGTGGCATTCTGTTAGCTCACTGGTTCTTTACTCTATGGTGTCCAGTCGGTTGATGAGCCCGTCAAAGGCATTCCACATTTCTGTTAGTTTTTTTCTTCTAACATTTTCTTTTGATTATTTCTTAGAGTTTCCATGTCTCTGCTTACTTTACCCATCTGTCCTTGTATGTTGTCCACTTTTTCCATTAGAGCTTTTAGCATATTAATCATAGTTGTTTTAAATTCTCAGTACAGTAATTCCAAAATCTCTGCCATATCTGAGTCTTGTTCTAATGCTTGCTTTGCTCTTCAGACTGTTTTTTCTTTTCTTTTCTTTTTAAATTCTCGTAATTTTTTGTTGAAAGCCAGACATATTGGGTAATAGAACTGAGGTAGATGGGCCATTAGTATGAAGTTCTGTTTTTCCGACTAGAGTTAGGCTGTGTTTACTGTTTGCTCAACTGTAGGTGTCAGAGGCTGAAATTTCCTCCAGTGTCCTTGTTTTCGTTTCCCCTGTCATTTTTGGTTTTCACTAAAGACCCCTTCTTAAAGAGAAGCTGAGCCTTGCCATTCTTCCAGCTGTAAACCTCTGTAGTGTGCGGGAGCCCTATTGATGGAGTGGTAAGGCTTGAAGGGATGGGAAGTGTTCCATAATCATATGATGAAGTTTCAGTCTTCTAGTGAGCCTGTCACTCTGGGCTGTGGTCTTCACAAGTGCTTCTCAGGGTCTGTTTGCCCCCTTATGTAAAACAGAAAGGCTAGAGGGGCTGGAGTTAGGTGTATCCCTTCCCCCATGTTGGCTGAGGCTCTGAGGAAGTCCTCTACCTTGCTGGCTGGGCTTTGTTATGGAGAATGAACAATCTGGGAGTATTTCAAATGGTTAATTTTCCTATCCCCCTAGTCAAAACCAAGGGGATTTTGTTCCAGTCTTCACTGTGAGAATCTGGTGGGGATCCTTGGAGGTAAAACCTACGAAAGTGTGGGGTTCCCTTAGAGTGGGTCCCCATGAGTTTTTAGTGCTTAAGCTAGTCCATTCTCAGCCTCCAGCATTTCGTCAATGTTACCATTTAAGAGATCATCTTGAGTGTTCCTACTAGTTCCTAGCTCCAGTGGCTTCTGGTGAGCTGTGATTCTCTGTCTTCTCCTGTCTCTACAGTTTGAGGTGGGCAGGAGGCGGGGGGGGGGGGGTTCCTGTGACCTCAATTCTCTGATGGCTCTAAGAACAGTCATGGGATTTTAGTTTATCCAGCTTTTTTCTTGTTTTGAGGGCAGGAATGATGATTTTGAAGCTCTTTACATGTAGAAACTAAAAATCACCCCTATTTTTATTCTTGCTACCCATGCCTCTTCTAACAAGTGCATCTAGAAGGGCAGGGTATTCACTCAGCAGGTGTGGTTGGAGAAAAAACGAGTAAATCCAATGTCTTGGACAAATTGGAGAACTGGAGGGAAATACGTCTGCCTCTGGTTTCAACACAGACTAATATGGATAACACGGTGTGGGATAGAGGTGGGAACCACTAAAGCTAAGGGCATATCTGCCATGAGTGACTAGTAATAAAAGTCAATTTTCTAAAACAAAATGAATCACAAAAATACAAACACTTTGCCTCATTGCCAACTGATAATCAATCAAAGAATATTATCTGCTTCCATGAGAAAAAGCATCCAGGTCCATTAATAAATAGGGAAATGCAAATTAAAATAAAGACGAAGTGCCATTTTGTGCCTAACCTACTTTCTGGTTTTTCAGCAAAAGCAAAATTACAAAAACCAAATGTTGTGAAGTCGTAAGAACCAAAAATGTACCCTTTGGCATTGTTAACAATGCTGTAAATGAATACAGTGGACTCTGGCAGATGTGGCCGGAGTCTATCAGAAGATGTATTTTGACTCAGTAATTCCATTACAGGGGATTTTTTTCCCCAGACAATAATTGTAGAGAGAACAGCCACATATACAAAGGCATATGCACCAGCATTAATTGTAATGGCAAAAAAGAAGGTAAGCGGCCTCTATGCCCAGCTTTAAAAAATGATCTAGCAAACTTGCAAGTCAGAACAGCAATGACAGAGTTTTAAGTGTCTTCATGTTACCTCCTCCGGGCTTTGATCCTCCAACACGCAAATACCAGCCACACTTCTGAATCAGGCAGCTTTCTGTCCACTCCTCAGATGTTGCCCCTTTTCTTGTCCACTTGCCAGGAAGTTCCTGGAAAGCACACTGTGTGTCTTGCTCATTTTGATACTCCTGTCACCTCCCTCAGGCTTTGGTACAAAGAAAGGCTCTATTGTGCAAAGAAAGGCCTGATGTACAAAACGTGGGCCGTTTACCCGCAGCACCACATCACCTAGAGCCTGTTAGAAATGCAGAATCTCTGGTTTAAAATGGTAAAGTTTATGTTATGTATATTTTGCCATAATTAAAACTTAAAATGCAGAATCTCAGGCCCAACCTCAGACATACTGTATTTCAGCATCAGCATTTTAACAAGATCCCAGGTGGTTTATTTAAATTTTAAGAAACACTGTATGTTGGATGTATACTGGGGTGCCAAAAAAACGTACACAAGTGAACACTTGGGTCAATGTTGCTCAAGCAGTAGTTTGCTGTCATCAGAAGTGTATGGGCAGCCGAATGGCTTAGTGGTTAGAGCAAGGTGCTTATAGCACCAAGGTTCCTGTTTCGATTCCCACATGGACCAGTGAGCTGCGCCCTCCACAACTAGACTGAAAAACAATGACTTGACATGCAGCTGATGGGTCCTGGAAAAACACAGTGTTCCCTAATATTTCCCAATTAAAAAGAAAAAGTGTCTGGACGCTGATGGTAACCACTTTGAGCACCTCTTGTAATTGCTGAAGTCAAACATGACTTGTATTCATCTTTTGTTATCGGTATATACTGAGTATTACAATTTTAATAGTTTTTTTACTTTCTTAAAATGTGTATACATTTTTTTGGCACCCTCTGTAGTTACTCTTAAACTGTAAATTTCCATAATTCGTTACTATTTCTAATTAAGACATATACTTCATTTTTCTTCTCTTGGACTACTTCATTTTCAGGAAAAAGGGGGAGATCACAGTGGCAGCTGGCAGACTGCAAGAACATCATGATGCCATGGCAACCACTTTCATTAGTAACTTAATTTCATCTCTGCTTTTACATCTTTCTCTCCTCAGTTCTGAAGCTGGGAAATTTTTAGTTTGGAAAGAACATAAGATGGCTTGTGGTTGCTATGCCGACAGTAGCTGGATACTTGCTAATGCACTTGACTATCAGCAAATCATAGAATTTTAGACCTCAAGGGACTACCAAGAGCCTTCATCCCCCCGTTGGCCGAGGAGAGCCCCTTGTCAGGAGGTGAGGTCCCCTATCTGCTGCAGGGCAGCCCGCCTAAGCAGAATGCTTGGTCTGGCCAACCTGAGGGTTTCAGGCAGAATTTGGGGACAGAAGGCAGACTGGAAGACCCTGTAGAAGAACTGCGTTAGGTGTCTGTCTACCCCTAAAACCCAGTGTACTAGCTTGCAAGGGCTGGCATAACAAAATACCACAGGCTGGGTGGCTTAACAAAGATTTTTTTCCTCACAGTCTGGGGGCTGGAAGTCTGAGATCAAGGTGTCAGCAGGTTTGTTTCTCCTGTGGCCTCTATCCTGGGCTTGCAGACGGCTGCATTCTCCCTGTGTCCTCACACGGTCGTCCCTTGTGTCTGTCCTAATCTCCGTAAGGACGCCAGTCCGACTGGATTACGGCCCACCCTAACAGCCTCATTTTAACTTAATTACCTTTTTAAAGATCCTATCTCCAAAAGCAGTCACATCTGGGGGAAAACAATTCAGCCTGTACCACCCAGCCAGACTGGATCCTCTGGGAATGCTGACTGCCCTAACCCTCAGCCATCTCTGTGTGTGAGCCCCTTGCAGGTCCGGCTCCAGCACCTGTCAGCCAGCACATGCTGTAGTGCTTGCTGCATGAGGCTGGAGAGACTCCAAAATTTCCCAGGCCAGCTCTGGGCCACCTTGGAGCTCAGTGATTCCTCAGTCATCCTGCAGGGGTTGCTCATTCAGCAAATAAACGCTGGAGATATGGTTGAGAACAAACCAACTCCCTGCCCTTAGGGGTTCACATCCTGATGAGGAGAGACAGACAATAAACCAAAGAAGAAAATGCAGATTCTGGGGTGTGGAGGTGAGCAAAGAGAAAAACCAAACCTGGGTGAGGAGAAAGAGGGAAGGATGGGTGAGGGCCGCTGGTCCCCAGAGCTGAGCAGAATCCTGAATCAAGAGAGGCAGCAAGTGCAGAGACCCTGAGAAGAAGCAGCCAGGAGCAGGCGTGTCCAGGGAGCAGGAAGCAAGGTGACTGCATAGAAAAGAATTTAACCTTGCCCCCCCAAAAAATGATCTGGCCTTTGCCCTCTGCTTGGAGGTGATCTTGTGAGCCCTGACAGGAGTGTCTACCTGCCTGGAGGCCTGGGTCATTTCTGATAGTCTAACAATGTGATTTAAAGTGGGGACACCACGTCAGATAGTGCCAGGGTGGGGCTGAGTACAAGAAGGACCAAATACAGGATTTACGGTGGGTGCTTTAGGTCATGCCTACCCTAGAGGGTTGGAGACTGATGTCAACCACATGAGCATTCAATCAATCATGCCTGTGTGATGGAGCCCCAATAAAAACTGAACCCCCAGGCTCTGTGAGCTCCCCCTGCTTGGCCACTCTGTGAGTGTCGTCACTTGCTGATGCCAGGAGAGGAGGCTTGGTGACCTCTGTCCTCTCTATATAGGCCAGTTTGGCACTTTCCTGTACTCTCCAGTGTGTGCTTTTCCCAATGGCTCATTTTAAAATCTGTATCCTTTCTCTGTTGTAAACAGCAACTGTTTGAGTATAACAGCTTTCCGTGAGTCCTTCTCGGAAATCACCAAACCTAAGAGCCTCCATGGGAGCCTCAAGCCTGTAGTTGGGGTCAGAAGTGAGGGTGGTCCCGTGTGGACTTTTCCATCTAAACGTTCAGGTTGGCTAACTGCCTGCAGGGACAGACGTAGGAAACGAGAGACAAGGAGGAGTGAAGTCATGTGGGGCCATTGGAAGGACCCTGCCTTTTAGTCTAAGTGAAATAGAAAGCTCCTAGGGGCTTCGAGGAGTGACAGATCTGGCTTTTGTTCTAAAAGAGTCTATGAAGAATAGAGTTACGTCGGAACAATGTGCCTCTCAGAGACCATTTCTGCTATGGCAACCATCTAGGCAAGAGATGAGAGTGGCTCAGGCCCTGGGTGCCGGCAGCAGGAATTGGAGTCAAAGGATTTGCTGAGGGGTCGGCCGTGGGGTGTGACAGGAAGAGAGGAGGTGAGAGTGGCTCTGAGGCTCTGGCCCGTGCTGGAAGGAAGTGGTGCCTTTTGTCAAGGTGGCAAAGACTGTAGCTTGATGTAGGGCATGTAGAGTTTGAGGTGTGTCAGAGACCTCCGAGGGAGGCTCCAAGTGGGCAGTGGGATGTGTAAGCCTGAAGTTCCGGGGGCGGGGAGGTCTGTGCTGAGCTATATGTTGGGAGGTGTCAGGCTACGGGTATTCAAGGTCATGAGCTTGGTGGAGACCACCTATCACAAGAATGTAGGAGAGAGGAAAGGCCCAAAGATGGAGCCCTCAGGGCCTCCAACCTCAGGAGGGAGGAGAGAGCTGGTGAGCTGGTGAAGGTGTGGCCAGTGAGACAGAGTGGAGCCCCAGAACCAAAATAAAGAAAGTGTTTAAAGAAAGCACCTGCCTGTATGAAATGCTGCTTGGACCATCCAGTAAGATGTGGCTGAACCCCGACATGAGGTTTGGCAATATGCAGGTGCAGTGGTTGGGATGAAAACCTGAAAATGGGGGTGGGGGCAGTTCTGCTGCTCCTGGGCAATCCTTGCTCTGAAGAGTTGCAGGAAGCACGATGACCGTGAAGGAGGGATGTGGAGATGACAGTGTGCCTCATTCTTCGGGGACAACTCAGTAAAGATGGGATTGAGGATACAGGAGAAAGAGAAGGTCATGACGAAAGCGACCCTCCGGCATGCACAGGGATGGACTGCATGTGACATATGGGTGTTGGAGAGGACACAAGCGACAAACTCGTGGGGGAAGGGCAGGGAGGTAGGCTGGTGGAAGATTAGTGGTGGGAGCAGGAGGTATGCTCTCCTGTCAGTGTGGGTGTTTTCAGCAAATTAGGACACAGAGCTAGCAGGGGGAGGACGCGTGGGATCATCTTCCAGGAAAGTGGGAAGCTGAATGGACACAAGAGGTGGAGCAGGTGTAGGGTTGCCAGGAGGACTGCACTGCCCTAGAAACTAGTCTCCCCAAGGTAAAGCATTTCGCCAGCCACGCAGTCGCATTTACCCAGGACGGGGGTCTGCCAGGCAAGTATGTGGTGTGAAAAGGGGGCTAGGGGAGGAAGTGAGCACATGAGGGAAGAGGGCGGCCAGCAGGTAGGTGGAGGGGACAGTGTGTTGTGGCGGTGACTGTGGTCAGCACGCTAATAGGAGGGAGCCAGAGAGCACAGCAGTGTCCCAGAGTGCCCAACATTGAGGTTGTAGAGGGTGGTGAGGACAGGGACAGTGGTGGCGGACTGCTGTCTATGGCTGGTGGGCGCCTTGTGAAATCACGTAGAGAGTCATGTGCAGGATGTCATTAATAAAAACAAAACAGAAAAGGATAGAAAATGATAGGACATTGCACACAACAAGAGTACATATTAAATCATGAAACTTTGTTAATATATGTGTGTTATTGGATCATAACGAATAATGTATTTTTATTATTTTTTATTGTGGTACTATAAAAGAACATAAAAGTTGCCATGTTAATCATTTTTAAGTGTATAATTCAGTGGCATTAAGTACATTCACATTGTTGTGTAACCATCACCACTATCTAGTTCTAGAAGTTTTCATTATCCCAAACAGAAACTGCATACCCATAAAATGTATCTCTTACTGTGGTCATAGTTTAAAAAACAAACAAACAAACAAACCTTTGAAAGGCACTGATCAGTGGTCAGCAAGAGGGTTTGTATTTGGGGCCATGCAGAGGACAATATCTTTGCAGGAGACAGGCCAGTGAGGTGACAGGCCAGGGCGCTAGAAGGATCATCTGGAATAACTTACATCACTGGAATAACTTATATTCTAAGGAAAAGCTATGTCTCCAAAAATGAAGTTAGGGACCATAATGCAAAGAACAATACCGTGTTTCCCTAACAATAAGACATATCCGGACCATCAGCTCTAAAGTGTCTTTTGGAGCAAAAATTAATATAAGACCCAGTATTATATTATATTACACTACATTATATTATTATAATATTATATTATATTATTGTATTATATTATATAAGACCTGGTCATATAGTAAAATAAGACCGGTCTTATATTAATTTTTGGTCCAAGAGATGATGGTCTGTCTAGATCTTATTTTCGGGGAAACACAGTAGTAATGAGTCTGGTGCTAAAATTTTCAAAGAATGAAGGGGTCTGCAGAAACAGCAGAAATAATTGAAGTACCCAACCACCACACATAGTTATGTAGGTAGGTATATATTACCTATTAAGTTTAACACTGTGCAGCCACTAAACGTATTTATAGAAAACTGCAATAACAGAAAAATGCCCCTTCAAAAAGCAGAATACAAAATTATATAAACTTTGGCTCACATCAAAATTAGGATTTTTTTTTCAACAAAGAATTGTCTGAGAAAAGACATTTGCAATAGCAAAAACAACAAAAGTCTAATATTTAAGACAAAGTAATCTTGATAAGTCATAAGAAAAAGGAAACCCAGAAGGAGACTTGAAAGGCTTAACAGTTAATGAAGAGATGCTAACACTTATTTGAAAGAGACATCTTAACTGATCATGAGGTCTTACTTTGCAGCCAGGTTTGTGGAAGCAGGGAGCTGGAGACATCGCTAGGAGAACGGCTGAATTCCCACAAATGTTTAAAAGGCAATATCCAGCAGCTTTGTAAGTAATAAATCAGGTGCACACCCAAAGACACATAGAGAGATCTTTACAGATACATTGCATTGCAAAAAAGAAACAGGATCTAAAGGATGCTAACATGTATCAAAATGTTATATACATTGTGACCTCAACAGTACGGGTTTTTAAAAATTATTATGTAATTTAAAAATCAATCTATATTGAAAGGCTGTGGGGCCAACAAAATAATGTCATGAGAGGCGTGGGGGACGAGTGTGGACACCGAGAGGGGGCGGGCTGCCTGGGGGCCGGGAGAGCTGCCCCCAGGAATGGGTTTTCTGTCGGTTCCAATTTGGGGGTTGCGGAGCAAACTTAGGGGCCAGGTACAGATACAGAGGTTTTCAGGTAGAATGGCTTGGAGAGTTCAGGGAAGGTGGTTGGAGTAGGCGAACACTCAAGACCCCGTACTCTGGGGACCAGGTCGAGCAGGGTCTAGCCAGAAAAACCCGGGCCCCACGCACCGCGGACCCGCGCGCCCCGCGTCGGTCCCGGGAGCTATGGGCCCAGCGTGTCCTCGGCCGATCCACGCGAGCTGCAAGTGTGGGTGACCCATAGGCTTCCCGGGACGCCGACTCCAAAACCCAAAAGAAACCTTCAGGCCCAGAGCACCAGCCCGGGTCAACCCGCGCCGGCGCACTCGGCTTCTCCCTGAGCCCACCCTCTCGCCCCGCCCCGTGTGGCCCCGCCACTGAGCCCCTCGGCCTTCACAGGTTGGCTCCGAGGCTGCTCTCGTAGGATTGGCCAATGGGAGCGCGGCGCGCCCCGTGGCACGTGCGCCTCCGCCCCGCCCCGCGGAGTGCGAGCCGGCCGAGCTCCCGGGCTCGGAGCGCGCAGGGCGGGGGCGCGCGGCAGGGGCGGGGAGTGGGGCGGGGCGCGGGCGGCGCGGCGCGCTGATTGGCCAGCGCTGCGTTCCGAGGCCGTTAACGGCGGCGCGGCGGTGCCGTGGCTCCAAAACAAAGGGCAGGCGGCCCGCGGGGCGGCGGCGGGAGGATGTCTCGCGCTCTGCGGAGGCGCCAACGGCCGCAGCGCGTCCCGGGCCCTACTGGGGTCGCCTGAGAGCCGATCCCGCGCTGACCGAGGTCCGGGCTGGATGGGTGCTGCGGGCCGGGGCGCGGACCGCGGAGCGGCCGTGAGTACGGGCGGGCCTCGACACTGTTGCGCGGGCGGCTACTTTGTGGCGACCCGAGGAGCCTGCGGCTGCGGGCGGGGCCCGGCGGCACCTGTTGGGCGTCCGGGCGGGTGGGCGGGGCGCGAGCGGATCGCACCTGTAGAGGTTTTTCTTCTGATTTGATTATTTGATTTGTTAATATTCGGTGCACTCCGCTTTGGAGAAGACCATAAAACCTAAACCTTTTTTTCCACCTTTCCTTCCCTCCTCCCCACCCCCTCCCAACCCGGCCATGGGAAATGTACCGAGAGAATGAGCTACATGGTAACAGGCTTTTCCCTCTTAAAAAAAAAAAAAAAGTCGCGATAAGGGAGGGAAATGAGGACAAAAGAGGTTTCCTAGGAATGAGAATGATTATGAAAAGGGGGAAACGTTTTCAAGTTGCCCACATCAAGATCGTGACTAAAACGAATTGTCCTCCGTGTTAGTTCACACTTGTGGCACTAGGGCTCTGTAAAGCAAAGCCTGCAAAAGCCTTAGCTTCGGAAAACTGCTAAGTAGGGTCCTCCTCCCCAAAGCCTGCCTCTAATTGGCAACCTCTGGTGAACAAATTATGTGCTGAGTTCTAGGATGGAAGGAGGCTGAATTCCGTTTTAGATAATGGCTTTGGAAGACATCAATTTCTCCACCCCCAAGCCTTTTCTGTTCAGTTGCATTTCTTCTTCCTCTTTGTATCCAAAACATGCACACCTTAACCTGTTGTTTCCTTTGCCAAGAATGTTATTCTTTCCATCAACCAGTCCCTCCCTATCCTAAACTACCCAAACCTCAAACGAGGCTTGCCTCTTCGAGGAACCCCTTCAGGTGCTTCACCTGAGCAAGCTGCCCCTCCCCTACCTATCACCTGCGCATCCTCCAGCCTTTGTTCTAGTGGAGGTAACAGAGGTTGGTTGAGCCCTTGCCGGGTGCCAGGCACTGTGCTGGTTCCCAGTGTTACTGGGCTTCATAATCCTGCACTGGTTCCTTCCACCCCAGCTCTTGGGTGCCAATAACGGAATGTCTGAAGAAGGCTAATACTGAGGCTCTCCTAGACCCTCAAGCTCCCTTCCCTTGCATCTCACAGGGTACAGGTGTCTTGTGGGAACCCCTCAGAACTAGGACCAGGGCAAAATCATGTCGTACCATGGCCATGTAGCTCAGGGTCTGGCCTGTATTGGGCGCTTCAATAGTCTGTCTGTTTTTTAAATGTTCTTATTTTGGAATAACTTTAGATTTACAAAAAAGTTGCAAAGATAGTACTGATGGTCCCAAATGCTCCATACGCAGTGTTTCCCCGTTGTTACCATCCTACATTTGGCCGAATTAACAACTGACACGGGTACATTCCTTTAACTAACTTCCAGACATTAAGACTTTCCATTTTGAAGCACAAAAATTTGTAAAGCTTTTTCTTTACGTTGAGAGCGGTGTTTCTAAAATGTCTGTCTTTGATTCTGCCTGTCTTCACTAAGTCTATGAGGACCCTGTGTCAAGGGACAGGGTTGAGAATGCAGGGGGCCGTGGCTGTCATGTAGTTTTAATGTATTTTTATCCCTAGACGACTGATAAAGGGAAAATAATTGAAAATATAAAGCAGCAATAGAAGTCCCTCTGCTTTAAAACCATTCTCTGACACTCTTCACTCGAGATTTATTTGGTCTAAAATTTTTAGAAAAGTAGTTAGATTTGCTAATCAACAAAACCTCTAGGGAGAATTTGGACAAGAGATTTCAGCAGAGGTTGGAGAAAGTTCTGAACAGCCAAGTCACTGGAGGGCTAAGAGTTCTGGGTCGGGCAGTGTGAGTAGGTTTCCGGAAAGAAATCAAGAGCATGAGATGGAATTGGCCTGCCTCTGACATTGTGACAGAAGAAGGCATTGCGGGAGGAAGACCTATCTACTGCTGAGAGTAAAATGGAAATCCTGGAGCCAACCCACTGATTTCCATGCCCTGGGAGGGGACTCCTTCTCTGGCACCTGCTGAGCCTCAGAACTAAGACCAGGGTTCCCTGTAGGTTTCGTGAGGTACTTACTCTTTGCCATACTGTAACAATGACATGACCACTTGTGTGATTCTCTGGGCCGCCTTGTGAATTGCGTATTACTCCCTTTTTACAAAAAGGTAACAGCTTAGCCTCTAAATTTGTGGCACAATTTCAGTCGAGCCTTCTTTCAGCCTCATCCAACCCTCACTGCCGACAACCTGTCTCTTGCCAAACGCCACAATGCCACCTGTCTTCTCAGCATCATCACACTCTCCCCTGAACACTGGCCCCCTTTCTAATTCCTCTTGTTTCAGGTTTTCCCTTTTCCCTTGCCCCAACACAGGGCTTTGAGTGTTTGTTTTATTTAGCATGTGACTAATAGTTGAAGATTCCCAGTCTCTTTCCTCCTGCTTCAGTCCAGTCTCCTAGGTCTAGTCCCACTGGGGCAACTGGAAAGAAGGCCAGCCTTGCATGTGTAGTTCCTGAATCTATCCACTTCTTGTTAGCAAGGAGGCAAGCAGCCTCTGCTAGGATGTGTCCCAGGGCCGCACTGGGAAACTTTGTGACCAGTGGGAGAAATAAAGAAGAATGTATTGAAGGTTCTTCTCAAAGAAAGTCAGTGCAAACTCATTAATCAGTAGTCTCAATGGAGACACGGAGGCAGGACCAGAGCACAGGCAAGATGAGAGCTGAGGGTGAGAGCGTGGAGGGTAGAGGTGTCCTAGCCACTGGGCGATGCAGGAGCCCAGACCCCTCCAGTTCTCCAGAGAGGCAGGGGCAGTGGACGCCGCAGAGGGCTGAGGTGACTGTCTGAGGACAGCCATGTAGGTGGTAGGACTGAAGGTGTCTTCTTGCCCCTCCCAGTGCATCCACTGGTCCATCAAGGTTGCAGTTCCTGAAATGTGGGGGAAAGCTTTTCATCCTGTAATTCAAGTAGGAAGGAAGTCTGTGTGTGTGAAGTGAAGCTGGTAGTGCCAAAGGCAAATTGTATCCTTACTATCACCCTTTGATGCAAATCCTTCTAGGCCTTTCCACGCCTGTGTGTGCATGTACTGTGTGTGAGGGTTTGAATCATCAGTACATACACTTGGTATCAAAATCAAAAGTTGCAAAAGAAGCAGACAGTGAAAAGGAAGTCACCTTCTCTGTCCTTCCTAGCCCCAGCCTGAGGTCCCACGTTGGAACTATTTCTGATTCATGTATCAAGACATTTGGCCAGTCTCTGGGTTAGACTTGCGGTTTCTAGTCTTTTGTTATTATAAACAACATTGTAACACCCAGTTATTTTGCACATGTGCAAGTCAGTCTGGAGGAAAAGGCCTGAGCTGGACCCTCAGTCCAGGGGTATGTACCTGGCAGCCCTGATGGGTGTTACCAAATGGCTGCATCATAGCCAGTGGTGTTATCAATGGTCTGAAAATCTTTGCCAACCTGTTAGGTGGCAAGGCAAATATCAGTGTGCCTTTAATTTGCATCAATGAGTAAAGTTCACGTCTGTCCACCTGTCTACAAGCACAGTGGTCCAAGGTGTAGACTGTCAGGCTTCAAACCCAGCTCCTCAGCTGTGCAACCTTGGCAAATTGACTAACCTCTCTAGGCTTCCATTTCCCTTTCTGCACAGTGGGACTGATAAGAACACTCATTTCTTATGGCTGCTGTTAATTCATTTGATTTTCATAGATTCAGCTGCTTAGAATAGTGCTGGCCTTAGCTGTGAGGCTCTGTGGGAGCTGCTGCATTTCCTTTTCTGTGATGGATGCTGATGTCCCCACGCATGCCACCCTCCTGGGATTCTATCTGGCTGGACACAGCAGGACACATGACCATGTTCTGCATCTTTTTGAGCTGTTTTCTTCCCCTGCTCCCCTGGAGCTCTGTCCACCGGCGACAGGGAGACCC
This sequence comes from Rhinolophus ferrumequinum, assembly GCF_004115265.2. Taxonomy (NCBI): domain Eukaryota; kingdom Metazoa; phylum Chordata; class Mammalia; order Chiroptera; family Rhinolophidae; genus Rhinolophus; species Rhinolophus ferrumequinum. The sequence goes on from NC_046308.1 coordinate 22,965,796, forward strand.
CAGTTCCCTCTGACACTGGTGAGCCCGCTTCTTTGCCTGGTGCCTCCCTTTCTCCTCACGGGTGAAGTGGGGGCTGAGACTTGAGCTTACCTGCCAGGTAGTGGTAACATTGAGAGGAAAGGTAAATGGCATTGGGAATAGAGAGAATGGGACATCTTGGGGTCTGGTTCCCTGTGGGTGTGAGGACCCGGCGGGGTGGTTTAGAGAGAGGCAAGGGAGCCCTCAGGCTCCTTAGGTAGAGGATGCCTCGGGCCGGGGCCACCCATGGCACCTTCAGAGGACTGACGGGCATTCATGGCACTGAGAAATTCAAAATAAACAAAACTCTTGGCAAGGTGTTGTCCCATACAAAAGTTAAAAACGAGAGGTGTTCCCCATTCTAATTATGAGTGTAAGTGATATCACTTGTTTAAAAGCCATGAATAAAGTTCGGGGCACTGTCTGTCTTCTCCATTCAGGTCACTGGGAGCAGTGTTTTGCCCCCAAAGGGGCCCTAGAACTCTAAAGACCTGAATAAACAGCCTTTGAATAACCTAAGATTCCTCGTCTCTTTGCCCCTTTACAACACGCGTTAGAGGGAAGTTCAAGGAAAGGAGAGAAGGCATAAAATAAGTTTATGAATTTAAGGTTTCTTTCAATAAAGAAAAACTCATGTGAAGATATTAAAACAGTCTCAACATGAGTTCAATACAAAGTGAAGTCAGAACAAGTTCACTCCTTGGTCATCACTGATGGGTGGAGCATGTGTGGATTTCAGTGTGTCCATGTGGCCGGTGTGGGACACATGGGCGAGCAGTAGGGACAGAGCTGGGGAGGACTTGGCCAGCTGGGCTGGTGCACGTGGTGTCTGAGTTGACACTTACCTGCATGATCTTCCGGGGACCTGTCAGTGAGCTTATCAAAGGCAGTAGGGATGCTGGGGTTCAAATTCATAAAGGACCCAGAAGGTCGGAGCAAGATAAAATCTGATAAAATGGATTGGGGTTGATGTGATGCCATGTTCTTGATTCTGAAGAAACCCCAGGGAAAAATTCATGACTTAATGGCAGCTAATGGGGAAAAAGTTTATGGTGGGAATCACTGATTGGGAATATCCAATATAATCAGGCTCGTTCAGAAACCCTTGAACCGTTGCTTGTGAAGACCGTCTACTGGAGAAGGAAACAGGCTTCATTTTAGAAGATAGGTGTGTGGGTGTGTGCACTTTGGGTGGACATTTCCTCCACAGTAGTCTTGCTTGCTGGTTTTCTCTGCTGGGAAGTGTGTAAGCTATTAATTTTTGTTTATGGTGTGAAATAGGATCCAACTTTATTTCTCTTTTCCTAGATACACAATTCTCCACCATTATTTTGGAAAAAATCTGTGAGCCGCAGTGCCACTTTTTTCCCCCTGTTTTCTGCCTCCCCTTTCCTCTTACACTCCTGTTCAAGCTGTTGTTTCTCAGTCTAGTTGTGTAGGACACAGCTCCCTGGCCTGTGCTGGTGTTATGAGCCTTGCGCTCCCCGGCTGAGGCCGTCGGTCGCTGGTCATCGGTCAGTCCCTCACAGCAGCCCGCTCCGGCTGCCGGCCGCTCACACTGGCCACCAGCCACTCACGGCAGCACACAGCAGCTTACACTGGCTGCTGCACAGTGCCACTTTTGCTATATCTGGTGTCCATCTATGTGTCGGTCTGTTTCTGTCACTTTGACCTGTTTTCTGTCCTGAGCCAGTACCACACTGTCTTGATGATTCTAGTGGAAAATGACAGGACTTGCTCTCTGGCAGACTCCAGTAGAGAACATGCTCCCATCTTGCTCTTCACCAGTTTGTATCTTTTGACATGGTGAGGTTCATAACACACTACCCCAAAATGTGGCACCGTGGCATATTGAATATCGTAAGTTGATGGAGTTTGAGAAAATGGCAGAAGCAGGAAGATCACTCTGACCTCTCTGCCTTACCCTGATGACCTGAAACAGGCCATAAAACTCCATGAAGATGTTCTTATCACCAGAGACAGGGAATTTGAGGCCAAGAAATCTGTATAAACAAATCTTGTTAAACTAACCCTTATCTTTCTAGTTACTTCTACTCCTCTGCTTTGTCATTTCTTCACAAATGTATCGAGTCTTTGTCTAAAAGCTATAAATGCTTCCTGCTCTGGTGTCTTCTTCTGGTCTTCATTTTCTTGGGATGGCTCACATGGTAAAATTTCTCCTCTTGGTGTTGGTTAGAGCGTGGTGCTGACAGCACCAAGGTTGCTGGTTCGATCCCCACATGGGCCACTGTGAGCTGTACCCTCCTTAAAAAAAGAAAGAAAGAAAAGAAAACTCCTCTTACTCTGTCTTTGTCAGTTTAATTTTCAGACCAAGCGAGGGTCCTAAGTGGGTCAAGAAAAACTTTTTCTTCCCCTCCAGACACTTCTAGGATAAGTTTTAGAACCAAGTCTCTCTGTCTCTTTCCGACTCTCTGGCTTGCACGTGCACACACACACACTGACACACACCAACACACATTCCCGGATTTTGATTCGAATTGCATTTAATTTAAAGGTTACTTTGGGGAGAATTCATTTATTATAGTATCTTTCAGTCCTAATCATTTATTTCTCCATTTATTTAAGTCTTCCTTAATGTCCCTCAAAGTTTTATAATATCCTCTGTAAAAGTGTTTCATGTCATTGAATTTGTTCTTAGGTACATTGTACTGTTACACTCTTGTATAGAAGGCACCCTGGTTTTATTCCTGATCTCAAAAAGAATGTTTTCTGAAGTATTACCAGTAAGTGTGATGTTTACTATGGGTTTTTTAGTAGATGACTCTTAACAGGTGAAGAGGTTCCCTTATGGTTTTATTCGGCATGGAATGTTTTTTTAAATTGTGAATGGATGTTAAATTTTGTCAGATGCTTTTTCTGCATCTTTGAGATAAACAGATTAAGAGAACGATAGGTGGTGAATATATTAACGATATTTTTTTAGTGTTAAATGATCTTGTTTTCCTGTGATAACGTCTACTTAGTTGTGTTATCCTTTTAAAATGGTATTCGATTCTGTTCAGTAATATTATTTAGGATGTTTGCATCTTGGTTCCTGAGAAGAAAATTATAGTGAATTTCATTCACATACTGCCCTGATCAAGGTTGAGCTGGCTGCATTGGATGGTTGGAGAGGGCTCCCTCTTTCTCTTTTCTGGAAGAGTTTGTGTCAGATTGGAATTTTTCCTTCCTTGAAGTTTAGAATTTACCAGTGATGCTCTGTGGGCCTTTCAGTTCAATTGTGTGTGTGTGTGTGTGTGTGTGTGTGTGTGTGTATTGATGGAGAAAACGTTTTACCAGTGATTCCATTTCTTTCACGTTAATGGGGTTATTCAGGCTTTCTGTTTTTTTCTTGAGTCAGTTTTGAAAACTTATATATTTTTTGGAAATTATCTGTGTGATTTCCATTTTCAAATATATGAACTTAAAATGGAAATTGATTTCCATTTTCAAATATATGGACTTAAATTGATCACAACATCCTCTTATCCAGAAATCTTATTTAAAAAGGTGATATCCTATTTCCATTTCTGACATCTTATTCCACCTTTTTGGTCCCTTCCCTTCTCTCTCCTGATCAGTCTTACCAGAGGTTTGTCAATTCTAGTCATCTTTTGTAAGAACAAACTTTTGGCTTTGTTGAGCCTCTCTAGTATATTTTTCCCCCCGTTCCATTATTTTTCCTAATTATTTCCTTTCTTATATTTTATTTGGGTTGTTTTTCTGTTACCTTGCTAACTTCTTAAAGATGAGTGTTTAGCTGTCTTATTTTCTAATATACATCCTTTAAGATTATACATTTCCCTTATAAGTACTGGTAAGTAATTATTTTATTGTTCAAAATAATTTCTAATTTCCATTATTTTTTGACCCATGGGTATATTATAAGTACATTTATTCTAAACATATGTGGATTTTTTCTAGTTGCATTATATTATTGATTTCTAACTAAATTGTGTTGTGGTCATAGAATATACTGTGATTTCAATCCTTGGGAATTTGTTGGGACTTGTTGTATGGTAAATGTTTGTGTACTTTAAATGAGTGTGGATTCTGCAGTTCTTAGATACAGTTTTCTTCATGTCTTTTAGGTCCAATTTCTTCATCACTTTGTGCAAATCCTCTAGATCTGTACTCAGTTGTGTTTGCTCTATCAGTTACTGAAGGATACAGTAAAATATAAATATATTTACACTATATATTTATATACTGTCATGTGTAACAATAAATATATGCTATATAGTGTGTATATATACTAAGTATACATAAATATATAAATAGATACTAAATATGTAAATATATGTGCAATATAGTTTATATATTATAATCAGTAATTCTAGTCTGATTATAGATTTATCTGTTTCTCCTATAGTTTTGTCAAATTTTTTTTTAAACGTTTTATTTATTTATTTTTTAAGTGTGTTTTTCCAGAACCCATCAGATCCAAGTCAAATAGTTGTTTCAATCTAGTTGTGGAGGACTCAGCTCACAGTGGCCCATGTGGGGATTGAACCAGCAACCCTGGTGTTATGAGCTTTGTGCTCTAACCAACTGAGCTAACTGGCCGCCCATAGTTCTGTCAATTTTTGTATCATATATTTTGAGGTTATGTTACTAGGCAATTAAGATTTACATTTGTGATTTATCGCCTGCTGTTTTTATCATTATGAAGTAACCCATTTATCTATCTAGTAACATTTTCCCCTTAAATATTATTTAAGGGAAATAGTAATATAGTTTTATTATTTGCATATTGTATCTTTTTCTTTACTTTTACTACTTTAACTCCTTTATTGTGAATCACATACATACAAGAAATACATAAAACAAATATGCTGTTAGCAAATAATTAAAACCATACATCTGTGTTGCACCACCTACATCCTAGCCTTATTCTTTTCAACCTTTCTGCGTCCTTATGTTTAAGATGTGTCTCTTGTATATAGCATCTGGATGAATTTTGTTTTCTGCTCAGTCTGAAACCTTAAACTCTAACATTTAGTCCTTATATTTCTTTTTTTACCCCCCTTCTTCCACCTCCCCCCACAGTCCTGTTCACGCCGTTGTTTCTCAGTCTAGTTGTGTAGGACACAGCTCCCTGGCCCGTGCTGGTGTTATGCGCTCCCCCCTACCCCCCCCACCCCCCGCCGGTCGGCTGCTCACAGCAGTTCATTTATATTTCATGTAAGCATTGGTACATTCGGGTTTAAATCTCCCTCCTTTCTCTGTGCTTCCTGTTCTTCCCATCATGTTTATTTTCCTCTCCCTTTTTTCTTGCCTCCCTTAAATTGACATTTTATCATTCCCTGATATTTTCTTTTATAGGTTTGGAAGTTACACACTAGGTTTTTGTTCTTATAGAAGTTTCATCCAAAAATTATATTTTTCCTTAATTTACCAGATTCTAAATTTAATCAATACTTATATCTTTGATTTTGGACAATACAAGAACTCTAGAAAATTTCCATTTGAGTTTTCACCCTGACTTATTGTTGTCATGCGTTACAGTTGTATCTTTTTAAAGCTCTATAAGACATTGTTGTTCTGATTCCCCATATATTTACCATTTTCTTTGTCACTCTTTTACAGTCCGAAGTTTAGACTTTAGTGTTTTTCTTCTGTCTGAAGCACATCGTTGAACTTCCTTTACTGATACTTAGTGAAGTCAAACTTTTTAGTTGTCTGAAAAATATCATTTCCCAAGTTCTTGAAAGATATTTTCACTGGATATGGAATTCTGGGATAGCAGTTATTACCTTTCAGAAACTTAAAGGTACCTTTCCCTACTGCCTTCTGGGCTCCCTTGTTTCCCTTGGGAAGTTGTTCTGTTGAAAGATGATTTTTCCCTCCCCTTTTGGATACTTTTTTTCTTTTTCTTTAGTGTTCTATGGTTTCATTGTTATGTGACCAGGTTTAGCTTTATTTTTATTTATCCTACTTGGAATTAGTGGACTTCTAAGTAAGTCTATGGATTGGTGTCTTTCTTCAATTCTGGAAAATCTTTAATCATTATCTTTTCAGAATAGAGGGTCTCTGCCCCCATTTTCTTCTCACTTTCTGTAAATCTACATACATGTCTGTGCTTTTGGTGTCATATTCAAGAAGTCACTGCCAAATCCGATGTCATAAAAATTTTCAGTATATTTTAAGAGTTTTGGAGTTTTTGTTCTTACATTTAGGTCTCTGATCTATTTTGAGTTTATTTTTGTATGTGATGTAAGGTGAGGGTCCAACTTCATTCTTCTGCAGGTGGATATTCTGTTTTCCCAGCAGCATTTGTTGAAAAGACTGTCCTTCCCCCATTGAATGGTCTTGGCACCCTTGTCGAAAATCATTTGACCATAATGCAAGGGTTCATTTCCGGACTGACGTGTAAGATCTTAAAGATTAATTAACAGGGGGTCATCACTCATATTCATAAATGTCATGTTGCTTTGAGTCATTAACACCATCGTTTGGGACAAGATGTCTCCAGTGCTCCTGCTGGCCTCACTCTGACAGGGGCCTTGTTGAGTGCTTTTCCGTACACATTTCCTGAAACCACACGTCATACAAGATGTATCTGATGAAATATTTTTCTCAAATTATTTGTATGTAAAAGTAGTTCACCTGCCACTTCCAACTAAATTTAGAGTGGTTAAATGGTGATTAAGTATTCGTATTCTTTTTAGGTACAATTAATATTAAAGAACTAGATCTTTAGCTTCTAGTCCTGCCCACCCTCACCCCCACCCCCACCCCCCATTCTTCAAAATACATCCATCCTAAATATACCTTCTTGATGTATTTCATTCTCTCTGTAACTCGCTCTGTGTCTTGATTTGTTGACAGATTGTGACATTTTTCTCTCGTCCCAGCTGTGTGGACAGTGCCACACGCCCTCTGAACAACAACGGCTCTTGCGTGCCTATTCCAGTGTTTCTTCTGTCAGAGAGCACAGCAGAGCCGTAATTCTTCCAGTGCCAGCCCAGAGCTGAGCGAGGAGTGCCCAGCAGAGATGGTGAAGATGACAAAATCCAAAACTTTCCAAGCTTATCTGCCAAACTGTCACCGAACGTACAGCTGTGTCCATTGCAGAGCCCACCTGGCAAATCACGACGAGCTGATCTCTAAGGCAAGTGGTTTGTGTCTAAAAATTGACTAGATACCCTTAACAATGATTATCATACCTAATTAGCGGATGGATATTGAACTATCACATGGCTTCCTGGGTTTACTGTGTCCTAAAAGTCTAGAGCCTCCTGGGCAGTGTTGATGACAGTTTTGTGCGTGATTAGGTGCGGCTGCACCACGGTTTTGGTTGTGATCTTTACACAGTGGGTGGGTTTGGAGGGCCGAGCAGCTGGGACTCCCAGATATCACGAAGAGCAAGATGAGTCAGTTACTTGTCAGAGCAGTAAAATTAGTGTGAAAGCAGAGACACTGAAGGAACAAAGGAAGTCTAGAAAATCTGTGGAAATAGTTTAATAGTAAAGGAATTAAGAATTTTTAAAACTCAGAATGGTTAAGAAGAAAAGAGGCTATAATATTGAATGTTAACTATAAATGAAAAAAAAAAGATAACAACATAAGAAAAGAGGCTATCATGGGGGACGTGGGGTCTTTCAGGACAATGCCCAGGAGACAAGCTGTGGGCACCCTGTGCAGGATGAGGAGCAGCCTGGTAAATGTGAAAAGAAGAGCGTGAATCTTCCGTATTAAGTTGAACACTTTATTAGCAAGCAGTGTGTACTGTTGATAATGAACCACTTAAGAACATTTAAAACACTCCCAGCCTAGTGGATGAGTAAATGCTCCCCTGGGAAACAGTGACAATCGTCTCCCACTCATCCTCACAGGTCTTGACCCCCACCCATCCTCACAAGTTCTGCCTTCCAGGGCTGGATGAACTTCAAGCTCGTTTGAAAACAAAGTCCGTCAGGAAGTTGTTCCTTTCAGGAATCTCCGCTTAGGCTTCTTATTTCACTCAGAAGAACGTTTATCTACTTGTGTTTTAACTAGGTAACAATGAGAGGCTGTCTCGTTTCCATTCATCATCTGAAATAAAAACTGTTAAACCGGCAGATTTTCTGTTCTCTCATTGCTTCTGTGTCTCCATTGTTCATTCAGAAGTTTCAGATCAGAAGTGGAAGTACCTCAGGCACCTATTTTCTTGGTTGCTTTCCAAGGCCGAGCTGCTCCAAGGCCTGCGGGTTGGAGCTTTGTGGGTTGGTGACCTCGCTGAGCCGGTGACACCTGAGCAGGCATCAGTGGCAGGCACCATTATGGTCTTTGTTCTGAAGCATGCCAGTGGATCCATCATGAGGTGGGCCAAAAGGAATTTGAGCTGCTGCTTTCAAAGAATCTTAAAGCCATTGAGCTGTTTTTTTAAATTACATCAAGAGCAGAGGCCTGCTAGGTGGAAACAGTCATGACATTGAGTGAGCGTTTCAGGATGAAAGGGCGCTGAGAACCTAAACTCTCCAAGCACATGGGCTGCCAAGAGACATCAGACTTGTGTTTCAGCTGGTGAGAAAGGAAACAGCTGCTTTTTCTCCCTTACACTGTGATGCCGTGGCACTTACCACGGAGAGTAGAACTCAATTCACAGGAGACTAGAGGTGCTGTCCTGAGAGGGGGTTCGTCAGCCTCTGGGTCCATCTTTGCACTAACAAGCAGTCCCCTGGCCCAGGGGATCCTTCTTGGTGTAGGCAGGTCTGATTGTTAGAAGGTCTTTCTGGTTTGCAAACTATGTCTGCAGGCCACATCTCGCACACCACCTGTTTCTGTAGTTTTATTTATCATGTGTGGCTACTTTTGTGCCACAATCGAGTATTTGCAACAGAGGCTGTATGGCCTCCAAAGCCTAAAATATTTATCATCTGGTCCTAATTTACAGAAGTTTGCAGAGCTCTGCTGTAGGCAGCCCATGGCCTGAATCTGAACCACAGATCTGATCACATCATGGATCTAAACCCTGTGTAAGAAATAAGGAATTGCAGAATAGGTGAGAAGTAGGAAAAATAGTCTAGAAAATTGGAGCCTGATAGGGATATGTGGGAAGGCCATAAAATGGTTGTTAAACTGGACATAAAATAGTATTCCTAATTCTAGGAAGTCACAGAAGGGAAGAGCCTTTTTTTAAGTCTGAAAGCTGTATATTTAAGTCAAAACACTGCTAACCTCAGGCTAGGTTTTGCTGCAATAACAAAGAACCCCAAATCTCAGTGGCTTAAAACGAAGGTTTATTTCTTGTTCAGGTGAAACAACCAAAGACAAGTTCTTGATTTGGTTTGTGTTTCATTGATTATTTTTGTGGTCCATCTTTTCCATTTATTTGGTCTTGAGCCTGGAACGGAGCAGATGAACCCCTGCAGCTGGTGTCCCCTCTTGTTCTGTGAGAGTGAGGGTTGTGGCAGCTATGACCCAATTATGTCAGGGAGGTACAGATCCCCTATTCTGCCTCCTTAATCATCCTAGAATACATGAATATGCTATAGGGTATTTCTTGTAACACTTTCCTGGGGTGAGCTGTCACTAGAAGGTCCTTTCCTCCAAGTAAGGGGCCATCTTAGGCAGTGACCTATTTTTATTTCAATGGTAAAGCTTGGAAACGCCCTCCTGCCCCTAATATCTGACAGACGTGGTTGGTGTATCTTGTCCTGGTGGATCGAGTGAGAACAGCGGGGCAGCCCCTCCGGGCTGTAGGAGCACTGGGACGCCCCGGGCCCTCCTTTCGGGAAGACGCTTGTCCTGCTCAGGGCCCTGAGTGCAGCCCCTTCATGCTCCACAAGGCAACCCTTCAACTCATGTCCAGGTCCCTGACCTGAAACCCAGCTTCTCCACTTGTCATTCCAAAATGCGAAACTCACCATCACTTTTTGTCGTATCACAACAAATCTTTTAAAACTTTTTTCTTCTTTGCAGTCCTTTCAGGGAAGTCAGGGGCGTGCCTACCTCTTCAATTCTGTGTGAGTATTGCTGCATTAGCCTTGCAGACATGCAGTGTTTGCTGTCATCACATTTATTGCTCCTGTACACACTCAAAGCTAGAATACATAGTGTTCACCAATGGTCTAGAATTACCCAGTGTCTCTTACATGATCTGAAAGAACTCGATCTCTAGTCTGAGAGTTTGGGGAAAGCATGATGCTTAACTGAGGAACTGGCTCCCACATACATGCTGTGGCTTGTTTCCCACTTGTGGTAGGTTTTGCGTTTTGCTACAGCAGAGCTATAGTCACCTCCCCACAGCCTGTCCTGTCCTGGGGAAATGAGTTGTTCCTTCTCCTAAGAGGTGGTGGTGGGCAGTGGGGGGGAAGGTGGGGAGTTAAGAAGAAACACTGCTGCATCTCTGGTAACCTACTGGTTCAAGAAAGGGGGGCCAGGGTGGGAGCCGGGGCGCCCCCTCCAGGTGGGGTGGAAATGCCCCCGTGAGGGCAGAAGGTCTCCAGCAGCTCCTGCCTCCTTCCCTGCAGGGTGAACGTGGGCTGCGGCCCTGCAGAGGAGCGAGTCCTTCTCACTGGCCTACACGCTGTCGCAGACATCTACTGTGAAAACTGCAAAACCACACTCGGGTGGAAATACGTGAGTAACCACCTTGTTTTGTTAAGAAAATGCAGATTTACTGTAATAAGTAAAACATTTACAACTGGAAACAAAATTTGCAAAGGCGTAAGACCTCCCCCTGGAAGTGTGATCCTATCAGTAAAAGAATACCTTTTAAAATAGAATTTATTTTGAGCCGATTAAAGATGTATGGGCACATCTTCATTTGCAGGGCAGGAGTGACAGCCACGCTGGTGGGGGACAAACGGCCCCACCCCACAGACCCGGTGCTCTCTGAAGACCTCATGGAACAAGGGGAGGGAGGCAGTTCCCCCATCTGGGGGACACTCACTGGCCGGCCAGAGCCCAGGGTAGCTGGTGTTATTTTGCAGTAGTGACCACAGCAGACTCTGCAGCACTTGGTGCCTCGCTTGCCGGGGACCGCCTCCGCCACGAGCTCTTGTTCCCAGCGCCTTCTTTCTCCTCGCACCTGTGCCCAATGTGGCCCTCCCACCCCATCTCCAGCCTTTACCTCCGAGGCTCTTCCTCCCTCCTGCGGCAAGCTTCCTGCAGGTACAGGTGCAGCCGCCCTCACCACGGCCTGGCCTCCCCCGCTTGCTGAGTGCTTAGCCTTGGGAAGTCCCTCCTGCTCCACACTCTGCTGCTGCTGCTTCTTCCCACCTCTCTGGCTGACCCTCCTCTGATCTCAACCTGTTTTGACCTCCTGTCTGTTGACAACGCCCAAACTTGTCCCTTGGCCCCAGCTTCTGTCCCATGTACCCAGTGCCTCCAGCCATCTCGTGCACACCCCCACCCCAGACTCGGCATTGAAGAGGCCCGTCTGCAGTGGTGCCTCCTGGAAGTTGTCTTCTGCAGCCATTCTGGTTGTCTTGGTCAAGGCCACCTGCTCTCCCTCCTTCTGGAATTCTCGATCGCTGGTGTCCCATATCCCCATCAGATATGAGGGGACACAGCCCCCAGCATGGAGACAGGCTCAGTGAGGCCTGCATGCTCCCCCAGCCCTTCCACCTGCTCGCCTGTTCCATCCCTGGCCATCCTCCCTCCCTCCGCAATGAAAGGCCTTCTGTCCCACCAGCATCTTTGAACTGTGCCCGGGGCTTCTGGTGCAGTTACCTTCACTCCCCTTTGGGGTCCCTGGAAGGGGCATCTTGGGCCTTTTCCTGCCTTCCAAATTGCCCTGCACATGGTAGGTGCTCATTAACAAATGTGAATTCATTTCTCTACAAGTTTAACCATGACTTGATGACAAGTGTACCAGAGGCCTACACTGCCCCCCATGGGTTTGTCACCTGAGACAGAGCCCTCCTGGCCATCAGCCTGGCACAGGGGACATCTGGGGAGACGTGATACTATAGACTTACTTTCTCTGAACACAGTGTAAAGAAGTTGAAAAATGAAACAGAGTCTGCCCTAAAACCTTCTCTTCTTTCTTTTTTTTTTAAGGAACATGCCTTTGAGAGCAGTCAGAAATATAAGGAAGGAAAATTTATTATTGAGCTTGCCCACATGATCAAAGACAACGGTTGGGAGTAGAGTGAGAACTTCCTGTTCTCTTCTGAATACTATTTTGTGAAAGAGACTGTAATATAATGGAAATGTAGGAGCGTCCTGGATGATACTTCTTGAACTTGAACTTCGCAAGCCACCTCTGCTGACCATTCCTGTGGGTAAGGCTCCATCCGGTCTGTCCTCTTCACGTGCGTGGTCATTTCTGACATGTTTCAGTGACCTTTTCCTAACGTCTCAAATTCTAGAGAAAGAATTAATCGACTGATGACTTATCCATCTAGTTAATACCTTCTTTAACCTATGCCTTTAAGATAAAGTTTGGCTGTGCTCTTTCATGTTCGATAGAAACAGACCACGGGGACAAGGTCTCCAGAGAGCAGGTTCACCCGTCAGAGTGAGGGTGTTGTAGCCCACTCTTTTCCTCATTTGCAAAATTCCAAATTGGATATTCCTCTTGCAGATGAGCTCTTGTCATAGTGCTCATTTTAGAATCTTCCAGAAGCAGTTATCAAATCTGTATACAAAGGGTGTTTTTTTAGCCTTGTTCAAAAACAGAGGACACCACTGATATATTTTAGGTAAGCTGTGGAGAAATGTGTCTAATGGAACCTCTTGGTTACTTAGGCCAATACCTTCCTTGTGTAGAAAGCAAGTGAACAGGTCGTTAGCTAAGCCTGTTCCAGGCCCTGCAGGCGTATGTCAGTCAGTCCCTGAGTGGCTGGTCCATGGAGTAATAGTTTAACACACTGGACTGAATAAATCAGATTTCCTTTTCTACTCTGATGTACTTGAAGAAAAATAATTATTTGTGCGAATGAAAGAGGCCAAAACTAACAGGATGGACTTCCAAACATGAGATTTGCTAGATTGTTTTAATGTTTTCAGAAAAGGTTAAAGTTGCAAGACAGGTTTAAACTTTGTAAATGAGATGTTTGGTTTGCTCGACGGGTCCCCCTGCCCCGCCTGGTTCTGTCCCATGGGCTGACACAGAAGGGACCTGGACGGTCCCCTAAGTCCTGAGTTTCCGCCACGTAGTTTAAGTTCCGATCCACCCGTGCTTCTGCAGGGAGTGGGGCGCTATGCAGGGGTTTGGGCCAGTTTGCAGAGAATGGAGGCCAAAAAACATTCCCACATGAGTTTTGGTTTTCAGTGTTCTAACTCGATGCCAGCTGGTGGGCCTGGCCTGGTGCAGCAGGCATCTGGGGAGGCCTTTGGTGCGGTCACCATGGCATGAGACTCATGGGAACCCAGCTCCAGGGGCAGGAAAAGGGCCTGGGGGAGGCAGGCCAAGAGGAGAGCGGGGTGCCCAGGTGATTCCCAGCCTGTGGACGGCTCTGAAACTGCCCGTAGACAATGTTAGTCCAGTGGCAATGAGTGTTAGTTGGCAGGGGACATGAGAGAAGGGAGGCCCCTTCCCTGACTCCCGCCTCCTCTGAACCTAGAGCCCGTTGCCCGTGCAGGCACTGGGCTAAACTGCCTGGTTCTGGTTCAGCAACTCACCGAGTCCCTTTCGGCCCCATCTCTGCCTGATTCAAAGCCTTGGAATGTGGGAAACGTTGCAGCCCTGGGCACGGACGTCAGGGCAAGTTAGTGCACGGAGGAGCCCCTGACGCACACCTTCGACTATGAAGGGAAGATCTTTGTACAGCTGTGGAAGCCTCTGCGCTTAGCAGGCACTCCGGCCGGCTGCTGCTCTCTGAGCTGGTGTCCCCGCAGATCTAGGCTGTCCCGGCTCATCCCCGTGTATCCAAGTTAGTGTTCATCTGTGCAGCCGTCGAGCCTCCAGGGCAGGGTCATTCACGTGGCACAGCCACTCACACGGTGCTCTTGCTGCCATGGTCCAAAATCTGAAGATGCTTCACTTGCGCGCTGGCACGTGAAACAGTAAACATCTGCGGCTCTGTCCTTAGTGAAAATGTGGAAGGGACTGAAAGACACCTTCCTTGAGGAGTACCAAGCACTGACAACTTGGCCTAAACTGCCATTTCCCTTCTCGTCTTGGTTCCTCTACAAACCTCAGTACTGCATCTGGAGGCGAGGACCAGGGAAACGGGGCCGTGGGACTCGAACGGCGGGCGCTGAGGGCGGTGGCTCCTGAGCGCTTCTCCACAAGATCTTCACTTAAACCGAAGAATCTTCTAAAATTCTTTTGACTGATTTTTGTATATACTAAACTTATATTTAAAGCTTTTGTATGTCCTGGGCAAGTTTACTGCTCCTTCGATTTGAGCACTTTGGTTTTTGTATCGTCTCTTGTGATAGCATTGAAACCTTCTCCTAGTGGCCCTATGAACGTACTTGTAGTTTTTTGTAATTGATGCCAACACTCTTACCACTGTTTTGTTGGTCTTTTGCAAAATCCAAGCTCCTTTTGAAACCAAATGAACTGACCATGAGCTGGCTTCAGGGAAGGACGTCCACGAGACCATGATGTGCTGGTAAAGTGCTGGAATGTTCCACCCTCTTAAATTCCTAAACAGTAAATATCAACCCTGACTTTTATTTAAATTATTTAAAATATTTTTCCCTTGAGAGGAGTGGGAGGTGACGCCGGATTATAAATGCATTTAACTTAAACTACGCTGCGTCCTCTGGCGCAGTCCATTTGCGTTAGAAATGTGGTTTAGTTGTGTTGCCATTTTATATACACGTACATATAGTATTTTTATACCTTAGCGCTTATTGATGGCATCTGTCAGATGTTAGAAAGGATCAAAAATGGGAATTTTTCAAGTCATTTAATTTACTTGATGACCTCACCAGATACTTAACAAAAACCAAGTGGTTTTAATATCTGGAAAACTACAATTTAAAAAGCTCCAAAATGACCACAGAAATGTAAACCCTCATTTATCAAAGGCGCCGGGCTGGCCTGTCCTCCCGCTATGGATCGGCTCCTGGGGCTGCAGCCTGGGCCGGCCCAGAGGTTTGCCCCTCGGAACAGGACTGCCAAGCTCAAGTGCACAAGCCTCCCTTGGCCTCCGTGTCCAGCATTTGGTCCTGTGTCTGTATGAGGTTTACAAATAAAGCTTCCATGTCCAATGTCTCCTTTTCAGTAGCACACCTGTCTTAGGCGCTCTGAAGCTGAGGGACAAGGCCCTGGTGTCCTGCACTGGGGCTGCGGGGTCCCCTCTCCATAGGCGGCTTTGGTCCTGTGCTGTCATACGTGGCCTGCAGCACCGGCCACCGGGGCTCCCCACCTGCTTGGGGCCTGTGAGCGTGGCCCAAGAAAAGCCGACCCCTGCATTAGGGGGCTGCAGCTATGCTGCACTCACCTCCTGCTTCTGAACTGCTGAACGGTGAGGCCCCTTCCCCTAAGGAGTCCAGAAATCCTCGGTACACTATACCCCATCCCCAGGGCCTTCACCCCCATTCTGCCCAGCCCTCTTCCCATGAGGCAGGCTTTTGGAGAGTTGGTGCAAACAGCGGGTAAGCCTTTCACAAGTGAGTTCTCTGTCAGACGTCTATAGCTGGGAGGCGGTCATGAAGAAGAGCGGGACTGGGCCTGGCTAAAGGTGCAGAGGGCCAGTGACTGTGCAGCTCAGGTCCCTGGCCGGCGGTTCTGGGCAGGGAGACAAACTGTAGGCGGTAGCAGACCTTGTTCTCAGTGCAGCAAAAAGCCCGTGACTGGCCTGAAGCAAGATGACAGCGGGCTGGCGAGCTTTGGGAACGTGACATGGCATCTGTGTGGACATGCATGAGGGGCATGGACAGAGGCAGGTGAGAGACAAAGGGCTTGGGCCTGAAGCTCAGCATCAGAGGGGAAAAGAAGAGCCATGGTACATTCTGGAATTATGACCCGTCGAGACTTCTTGGTGGAATTGAGGTTTGGAGTGAGGGGGAAAAGAAAAAGCAAGGATCGAGCCAAGTTAGAATTTTGGTGTGATGAGTGTGGAGGGGTGGGCTAGGGGGTTGGGGGCGGCCTGTGCCACCCCGAGGGCCATAGGCATTGAGAGCGGATGTGACGGGTGCACAGTGACCGTTTCAGAGCCCCAGGGCTGGAGCAGATGGGCGTCCTGGGAGGAGGTCACTGTCCCCACGTTTCTGCAGAGGCACTTCGGGCAAGCTGAGGTAGTGGTGTCAGGGTCAGGAGAACGGAAGCTAGGTTGGCATAGGCTGCAGAAGGAACGGAAAACAAGGACCGGCAGGCAAGAATAAGTTTTTTGAAGACATTTATAGAAAAATAAGGTCAGGGAAGGGATCTTTTTAAGTTAGAAATGCTGGTGCGGCTGGCCCGGAAGCCCTAAGAGCTGGGGCTGAAGGTCAGTGTTTGAGCATAAGGACAGGCCCTGAGGGTGGTGGGAGGTGGGGGCGAAGGGGGCCTGCCAGTTCCCTGGGGCCTTCTGCACGTCCATCAGGAACAGCAGGAGCCAGCTGGCTTCACCCACGTGTGGTCTCGTCACCATCCTGAGGCAGAAAGGTAGGTAGTCCTGGGGTGGAACTCTGACCCGAGCAGGTGTGCCAGAGCAGGTGTGCAGTGGGCATGGCTGTGACCACCCGTGGTCCTTGCTGGGTGGGCTGGACTCAGCAAACCCAAGCGACAGACAGCAGAAAAGGTTTTTGAAAATAAATGTCAAGGTTCTAGTCCAGAGTCCTTAAACCCAAGGTTGTCAAAACACAGACCGTGGAGCCCTGCCCCCAGCCTCCAGGTCAGAAAGTATGGGGTCTGAGAATCTGTGTTTCTAACAGGGTCCCAAGTGACACCACTGGTCAGGGACCACGGTGAGAAGAGGATGGCAGTGGGTGGTCGTAAAATAACCGGGATCAGATCAGCAGACACAGCCCTTCCTCCCAGGCCCGCACCCCAGGCTGGTCTAAGGGCCACTCCCCGTGCCTGGGAGTCTAAGACGTGGGCTCTGGCTGGGCCCAGGCCTGGAAACAGGGCCAGGCCGTTCTGCACTGGGTGCAGGATGAGGAGGCCGTGGCTCCTGGGGCCAGGAATGGGAACCCAGACAACAGGTAAGAACTTTATTCGAGTTGCAGCCCAAAGGGTAGGCTTATGAGGGCAGAAAACTCAGGGGACACACAACCAGCCCTGTGTCCCTACCAGGGTCCAGAGCAGCAAGCCTGCTGCTACCATGAGCTGAAATCCCCAAAACCGCGGCTGGGCTTTTTCTTGGCTACGGGGACAGCTGTACTGGTTGACGGTTCTTCCTCTGCTACACGTTTCCTGGGAAGAAAAGAACCAGATTCCAGCTGCCCTGGGGGTACCAGGCCCCGAGCTAGGAGTCACGTGCCTAGAAGTCACCCCCGACGCAGAGTCCCAGAGCCTGGACTGAGGCCCCCAGCACCCGCTTATGCTTGATCCAGTGCCTGGTGCCCCTTCCCCGCGCCACCAGCGGGCTCTGTGGGCATCGGTAAGCATGTGGAGCGAGCCATGGAAATGGATGCCAGCCCCCACCCTACTCACGTGGCTGCCGGGTTGATGTACTTGCCCACCCCTTGGCGGTATGTCGGGGGGCCCTGGCTCCCTGGCTTGGGCTGGCTTTTCTTCACTGTGCTCTCTGGCGCCGCCTCCTGGAGCTGCGTCTTCTTCCGCTCCTCAGCAATCTGAGGTGGAGCAGGACAGCGACTGTCCCTGAGCCCGGCCGGCTGGGTGGGTGGACTCCCCAGGCCCCTCCCCACGTGGTCCACCCTCCTCACCTGAGCGTCAGCCTCCTCATAGGGGTCCACAAACACCGTGGTGGAGTCTATGCGGATCTCCTCCTACAGCAAGGGGCGGGGGGGGGGGTAGGCGAGTGAGCAGGGCCCACACCCCCGTGCCTGCCCAGCACCTAGCCAGAGGAGCAAACCGTGTTCTTTGGGGGTGCATACCTTAGGGCGGTCAGTTTTGGGGTCACTCTCCACATTCTCCATGGCTGTCAGTGTGTCAAAGCCTCCAACAACCCTGCAGCAGAGGGACAGGGCACCTGTGAATGTGCCCAGCCCAGGGCACCCCAAAGGCCAAGCCCCTGCAGCATGCCAGGAAGGGGCCGAGAGCGGGCCCAGGCTGCGGGCCCACGAAGGCGCCACACAGGCGAAGGGCGCCGACAGACTAGATTCAGAAAGACCCACAGGCCGGGACAGGGCTTTGGGCCTGGAGAGGAAGCCAAGCTGGCGGGCAGTGTTTTATTGGGACCCAGCACACCCACGGTTTCCGCACTGTGGCTGCTTTTCTGCTGCAACCACAGAGCTGAGGAGTGTGACGGAGACCACAGGGCCACAAAGCTGGAAATACCACCTGGTCCTTCACAGGAAAAGCCTGCTGACCCCTGGACGAGAGGATGGAGAGAGACAGGAGGCAGCCCAGACGTGGGATTCAGGACCGTCCAAAGGAGAGCCCGAGGGGTGGACTGGGCAGCGCAGCGACCAGCGGGGCTGAGCTGGCCTCTCCTCAGCCAGCGTCCCCCACCTACCAGAGAAGCCCGAAGGCCCCCTTCTGCACAGCCACGACCGTGACAGGGACAGTCACAAGGAGTGGGGGTCCAGGCCTGGGGAAAGGCAGTGAGATGCCCCATCTGGGAAAGGAAGCTGCACTCCCAATGCCCCAGACATCATGCAGCAGCGTCTCTTACCGCCCAAAGATGGTGTGCTTCTTGTCGAGGTAAGCGCAGGAACGGAAGGTGATAAAGCTGGGGGAGAGGACAGGGAGTCAGGGAGAGCATGACCACTTCCTTGCCTGGCCTGCTTTGGCCCCCAAGGACACACAAACCAGGACACACACACACGCCCACCAGATCCCACTCTGGGAAGCTGCTCATTGTGTGCTGGGCCCACACACCCTGCCAGGGCAGGCTGTCACCGAGGCCCCAGGCTTCCCAGGAGAAGGCCCAGGGCACAGCCACCAGAAAGGGGCAGGCGAGGCTCTGCCTCCAGGCCCAGCCACTGCCAACTTCCTGTCAGGCAGACTGTGCTGAGCCTGGAGGCAGAGGTTTTTCTGGAGAGGGCCCCAGTGGAAGACCAGAGCCCATTCCACCAAGAGACCGACTAAAGGACCAAGGACTAGGAACCAGAAGGGAGGAGACGAGCAGGAAAGGGAATAAAGACACTGAGATGCGGGTACACGTATAGAAACACGGACCTAGAAAATGTTCACTTCTGATTTGGTATAAAAATGGATGGAATTAAAATCCCTGACTACACTAACGTGTGGATGGTTGGGGGTGACGAAGGGTCTTGTCTTGGAGGGAAGTAGAAATACTAACTAGTAACTTCAGATTTTAAATAGATGTACTCGACTTAAGGCCAGAAGTAAAACATTTAACTTCCAAATCAAGAGGAAAGGAGGAAATGAAATATTTAAAAAGGGTAATCAGAAAGTACAAATTAAGATAATAGCAGTGTACTGACTAGAAAGTTAAGTACAGCACTTAAGGTTGTCAGGTTGAATTAAAATAAACCAAATCTAGGTTGTGCCATTAAAAAGACAGCCCTAAAACTTCAAGAATCTGAAAGGCTAAAAGTAAAAGGATAGAAGACGATATCAGACGAGAGGAAGGCAAAAACTGTTCCAGGGGCAGTTACAGTGCACGAAGCCATTTCCCAGAGAAGCGGTGCAGGTGGAGAGGTCCCGCCTGCTGTTACACAGCGCAAAGTTGAGGCAGAAGAAGGGGGGAAAAAAAGGCAGGAAATGGAAAAACAATGAAAGCAAAACAAAGATATGACAAAAAGTAAATAATGTCTAAAATTAGTTCTTTGAACTAGGAAGAAATTGAAATGACTAAGGACCAGCAAGCAGAGAAAAGGGAAACGCATGACCTCCCCATGTACAGACTCAAATGTCCTCACTGGTATAAAGGTATGAAAGTGAGAAAGGAGAGAAAGAGAAAAGAAACCAGGAAGAAGAAGTTAAAGATGGAAACTGAAAATAATTACACAGAAGTAAAAACAGACAAGCCCTTCATAAACCATCAAGGAGAAAAGGAATACAAATGTGTTCAGGAATGAGGAAGGAGACGTGAGCACAGGGGAGACACCAGGGAAACAAGTTTGGATGAATTAAATTCTGGCAAAATGCAAACTACCCAGTTGGCCCATGAAATGGAACCCGACTAAAGAATGAGCATGAATGATCTGCAAGCTGTCCTTAACCAGCTAACTTAACAAGCAGCTGTCTCCAGTTTAAGTTAAACTACCCCAGGCCATAAAGTCACAGCTGGCTCACTGCACATGGGCTGCACCCCGCTAACACTCAGACCCGATCAGATCAGAGCAGGCTCCCGTATGAAGACAGTGGCACACAGTCAAAAACAGTAGTCAGTGGAAAACCACAGCACAGCAAGAACCAGCCCGGATTGACTCTAGGACAAAACCGTGACAGAAAGGCTGGTTGACCCAGAGATTACATCCACAAGTTCTAGGAGAAAAAGAAAATCATATGACCACGGTAACAGATGCTAAGAGAAAAGCATCTGGAAATTCTACAACCTCTCCTAAAAACGTAGGCTCAACAATAATTTGATCACATGGGTAACCAGCATGTCACTTAGAAAGGAAGCTCACGTCCTCTCCCTCACAGGCCTGTTAGTGAGGTGACTAGTTCATACCAGAAAAACAGAGGGGACACCCCCTTGTGCTAGTAAGTGGGAATATCTAGAAAACCCAAGACATTTTTAATAAAAACTATTGGAATTGTAGGAGAATTTGATCAAGTGGCTAGATATGAAATAAACAGGTTCTCTATATGAGCAACAGAATTGGGAAAAAATTCCATTTATAAAAATGTCACAAATTATAAAACCCTTAAGGAGTAGGTTTATCTGGGACCCATGTGAAGAAAAATATAAAATCACACTAAGAGATATAAAACATATCCACAGGGAAAGTCAAGCCAAATTCCTTGATGGAAGATGTCGTATACATGTCTACTCTTCCAAAACATAGATGTCACGTCATTCCAGTTAGACTCCCACCAGAATTTTCAAAGCTCTACATAAAATGATCTTAAAGTTCAGATTAGAGAATAAACAACCAAGTAAAGCCAAAAAGTGAAAACAGCGCGAGTGGACCTGCCTATAGGACTTCCTAGAGAGAGCCAATAAAATCAAATAGGTAGAATATCGGTGCAGGAATAGCAAACAAGCAGTGAACAGAATAGAGTCCAGGATGAGAACCCGATTTACATGGAAATGGAATATGACTGGTGAGGAGAGGAGCCGGGAACCTGTCGTGGACGCCTGAGGAGGAGGACCCTGGTTAAGGAAATACAGGATTTATGGGAAAATCACCTGAAACTAATCACCTCTAAGCTAGGGGACCGTGGGATATAAAAGGCTCCCCACGGGAGAGGCCCAGAGCCCTGAGTGGTCCCAGCCCCTCGCTGTTCCACCTGTGCCCATGAGGCCTGGAGCCAACCAGTCAAACTTGACAGGTAAGAGAGCTCAGATGGGCAATCTCACTCTGCGTGGTCAACAGGAGGCTGCAATTTAACTGGGAAAAGGAGGGATTACTCTAGGAGTGATGTTAGAACAACCGCAAGAAAATAAAAATGTTTTGTTCACATTCATATACAAAAATGTGTAAGTATGTAATACAGAAATAAAATCTTCCCACCTCCAAAAAAAGTAAAGCCTTCCAAAAATTGCAAGAGAGCCCACATACAATTGAAGTGGGGAGACCCCCTTAAGTACAACTGAAAACTAGAGAGAGATTGAATATATGACATTTAAAAATATTGTGGTTATCATTCCAACCAAATAAAAATATCTGGAAAACATATTTGGAATACGGATGACTTATCTAAAAAGCTCTTAGCAAGAAAAATACAAACCACCTAATAAAAAGTGGGCAAAAATTAAAGGCTAAACAAAAGTACAAGTAGGAATTAAGGATTTTTAAAAACTATAAATAATGAAACTTAGATGAAATCATAAAGCTCATAGAGAAGATGACTAGGCCAATTAAAAGATAGACAGACCCCCACCTAGATGGAACCCCCCCAAATTCCTCCAAGCCAGATGTTTCTGTGGGTAAATCCTATCAAACATCCAAGAAAGCTACCACCGCAAACCACCCACACCGGCCTCCATCACCGGCCTCCACGTTGCCCAAATCAATCCCCTGCCCTGCCTTGGTCCATGGCCTGTGGCTCCTTCACAAAACACTCCTCCCACAGCCTCGCAGACACCCCTCCACCTCCGCCAGGCTGGGGCCAGCCACTCCTTTCCCCACACTTGCTCCTGGGGGGCCCTCGCCCCCGCCTTTACATCTGGACATGGGGCCGCCCAGGCCTGTAGATCTAGCCCATCCCACCTCCTCAGCGCCCACTAGAACCCCCCAGGACCAAGCCGGGTGTGACACAAGTGTTCAGGCACAATTGCCTCAGCAAGTCCTTCCATTTCTATACACCACAGCCAACGGCTGCTCAAGCTGGACCCCGATCCAAGCTCCTGCGTAGCTGCTCCTCCCTGTCACTCCCGGGCCCGGGCACCCATGCCACACCCACATCTGCTTCCTGTGGCACCTTCTCCAGGAGGCCTTTCTGGCTCTGCTGGGAACTCCCGACGTCTCTTCCTTCTCAGGCACGTGCCCCGAGGCGCAGAGCTGCCTGCTGACTCGTCCTGTGTGCACAGAGGTGCACATGCCCACGCCTGGGCAGGTCTGGGCAATGTCGCCTGAGGGCCACCTACCCAGGGGTGTGCTGCACACCTTCTGGATTGGATTCAGGTCAAGCACGACCTTCAGGGCAAGGCTGACAGGGAAACTGCAGGGAGCCCCCGCCGCCTCCCCATATCCATCCCATGGACCCAGCAACTCACAACTGAGACTTGTTGGTGTTGGGCCCCGAGTTGGCCATGCTGAGGATGCCGCGGCCCGTGTGCGACAGGTTGGGCCGGAACTCATCTCTGAAGGGTTTGCCCCAGTGCGACTCCCCACCTGGAAGAGCAAGGAGCACGGATGGCAGCAAGAACGACTGGTCCTCGCCAAGCACAGCCAGCAGGACACAGTCCAGCTCTGCACATCTGCTGAGTTTCAAGGGGCGCTGGGCATGCCGGGGGGTGTCTGGGGTAGGGGCACCTGGGAGGGCAGCCTCATCACCAGTCCCCTTGGAGCCCCTGCGTGGGCCTGGCCCTGAGGACAGGGAGTAAAAGGTGAAGGCTAAGTCATTGCGCTCACATCACACAGGATGAGGGAGAGGGTCTGCACCCAACCAGCTGATAGGCTGAGTGGGGCTGTGAGAGGCGGCGGGGAGGCAGCTAGACGTCTGGGGTTGGGAGACACCTCCCTGTGGGCTCCCTGTAGCCTCCCTTGGTCGGCTGACAAAGGTGGGTACCCCGGAGGTGTGTGGAGGCAACATGCTCCCACTTCCATCTATCATTTCAGGCCTTACAACAATCTCAAAATGACACACCAGGGACATGCCTGAGGTCGAAAAGCACATTGGTGGCTGTTCTATCAGATTCCACATCTCGGCATGGCCCCCACTCACCTAACCCCACAGCTGACAGGACAGCCACAGCTGCCCAGGGAGCCCCAGCACCAGTACCTACCTGTGCCTGTGCCGGTGGGGTCACCCCCCTGGATCTGCAAGAACAAAAGCCAGTGAACAACCCATACCCCATGACCTCACGGCCGTCCCGTGGTTGCCCACCACACACTGCCCACTGACGGAAGCAATTCCCCACCTGCCAGGCGGGCTCAAGGGGGTCTGAGCTGCTGGTGAGGACAGAGGCCCCCAAGGCCACTTCTCTACATAGCCCAGTGTGGCCGGGCTGGGGACTAAAGGGGTGAGCCTGCAGGTCCCCTGCCCCTGAGGAGAAGGGGCTCCCAGGTATGACAGGCGTCACTTCCAGGATTCACCTGGCCTTGTGCAGCCAGCGCTGACCCACATCACTCACCACGAAGTTCCTGATGGATCTGTGGAAGACGGTGCCATCGTAATACTGCTTCTTGCATAGCTTGATGAAGTTTTCGCAGGTTCTCGGTGTCTGCAAAATAGCCCAGATACTGCTGTGAGGCACGTAGTGGCCAATGAGAGGGTCACGAATGCCACGTGGGCCCTCATCACGCAGCGGAAGAGGCTCAGCTGCCCAGCCCAGACACGGTAAGGACACTTGCAGCCGCTGAGCCCCAGAGCTACAGGGAGCCTCAACGGAGTGGTGGGGAAGCCCGACGCCTAGTGTGCTGGGGTGTGCTCGGCTGCCCAGACTCGGGCCAAGGAAACGCAGCACACGGCTGACAAGGTCCCTTCTGGGGCCACACTTTCTAGAAGACAATTTTCTACTACAAGCACATCCTAAGTGCAGCTCCACGTATAAGACCCCAGAAGTACCCTGGGCAGGGAGAGGGATGGCTGCCACACCCACCATGTCACAGTGCAGCTCCAGATTGAGGTCGCCCCTGTTGGTGTGCAGCCGCACGTAGCCCTTCTTCTTCACAAACTGGTAGCGCAGCACGTCCTCGTCAATGGCGGCTGCAAGCAGAGGCCCAGCTCTGTGCCTGCCCTCAGCCGGGGGGCAGCCACACCCCATGCCAGGCACGAAGGCAGGAACATAGCCCCAGCTCTGGGGAGAGCCCAAGGGTCTGCCCTGGCTGAGCACAGGAGGAGGGGGCAGAGAGGGGCTCAGCAGTCAAGGGGGGTGCTGGAAAAGCCTGCATCCAAGGTGGGAGAGGCCTGAGGAGGGGGTTGGGAGGGGAGGGCTGGTGCGTCGGGACGGTGGGGGCCTGATGGGCCGGAAACACAGAGGAAGAGGGCCTGGGGACCATGCCAACGGCAGCCTTGGTGGAGGGCTGTTGCCCGTGGGCAGCGGGGCGGAGGCCAAGGAGTGTGCGTGTGTGTGTGGGGGGGTCCACCTCCTGCCCCCGGCCTAGCCTCACTACAGCCTCCTCCCTCCCAGACACAAACAGTTTCAGAGGGACCGACCCGCCTGACCACTCTGGAGCTGCCTAAGAGCCCACGAAGCCAACACGACAGAACGATGCCGAAAAGGCAGGGGGGCAGGGCGCCCCCCTCAGCCACTATTAAGCTACTCCACTGGTGATGGAGGAGCAAAGGCGGCTACCTGCTTCATGCGTGGTCTCTGGAACCATGGCGGTGGAGGTGAAGGAGGCACTAACCTTCCCGGTGGAGTAGTGCGCCTGCCAAGAAAACCACGTCAGCACATCATTGGTGCCCTGAGAGGCTGGTGGGGGACATGGAAGCTACGTGTCCCCAGTGCTCAGGGCCTGCTTGGCACCTCTCCTCCAGGAAGGCACCCTGGCTACCACCCACAGACACCAGCAGGAACCTCCTGGGGGACAGGACCGCCCAGCCCACACTTGCTTCTCCCTAAGGGCCCAAGGAACAAGGGACTCTAGTTTCTCTTTACAGGTTTTAAGTTGCTACAATAAACATATTATATTTTTAATCAGGAAAATATAAGCCCCAATAAATATTTTTTTATCCTAGGCAGAGGGAAAAAATAAAGAGGGACTTCTCCCCACCAGAAGGAAGTACACCAAAATGCCAAGAACTATTGTTTTAGAGTAGAGGGATTATGCAAAACAAACTTTCTTTTCTTACTTTTGCCAATTTTCCTCAGAGCCCTACCTCCCTGCCCCAAAAGTCCCAGTTCGCCAGGCCCTGCCTGAAGAGGGGAAGGAACAGCTTTGGTGCCCGACAGGCCAGGGCACAAATCCTGGTGCCACCACTGCCAACTGAGGCCTCAGGACCAACTACTGGGTGTTGTGAGAAATTAATGTGCCTGCCCAGGTGCAGGGGGTTCTACGCAGCCCCAGGCACCACTTGTTCCCTCCCCTCAGCACCATGGCACCCCTAAAACACCCCTGCCGTCTCTCTCTGGGTTTACTCTGGGCACCAAGTAACCAGCTCTGTACCTCAGTGACTCTGCACCCCAAGGGACATCCCCTCCCTGCCACCCACAGACCGAATGCCTGAGGCTACGTCACATAGTACCACCAGAGCCACCAGACAGCTGGCCACCCAGCGTGTCCACTCCCAGCTGCCCAGCTTGAGCCAGAGCACAATGCAGACCCTCCACGGCAGGGGCCACCTCCCCTGTGTGGCCCCAGCACACCTGTCTGTCAACCCCAGCCTCCTCAGTACAGCTATCCTCTGGGCCCCCAGAGCCACCTCCGTTCTGGGGCTCCCAGCCATCTCCCCTCCAAATGTATCCCAAACCACTGTGACAGGCAAGGTGGCTGAGCTGGCAGCTGTGTGGCCCTCCACCTACTCACAGCGTTCAACTTGTCCACCTTCTTCTTCTCTGGGACTTTCATGGTGGCCGCCAGGACCTCATCCCCTTTGAACTCCCTGTAGAGCTCCTGCAATGTCTCTCGAGTCTCAGCATTTGTATTTTTCAAATAATACGATGGGTCCTGTTTGGCCTTTTCTTCATCTACAAGACAGCATGGTGGCCCTGAGCAGCTGAACACCCAGTAATGTCCCCAGATGTGTGTCACGGGGACAAGAAGCCAGAGCCGACAGCAACAGCGGAAGCCCCGAGGCCAGGACACAGGCCAGCCTCCCTCACAGTGATACCTCGTACAGTAGATGCTACAAACCCAGGGCGGCACCTGGAGGGAGAGAGCGAGGAGGCAGCCCGGCAGGGCAGCAGTCTACCCGCATGCCTCCCGCCGGAGTCGCTTCGGTCTCTGCTCCGCTCCCCAATAGTGTCTAGAAACCGGCCGGCACCACCGGATCCCGGTGGTGGGGACCAGCCAGCTAAGCAGTCCCCACACTCACAACCCCTCACAGGACCCGCCTACCTGCCTACCCACGTGTCCCTGCAGTGGGAACAGGGACAATTCTCAGGAGCGAGGACAGGGCCCCATCCAGACACCTGAGGGCCCCTGGAGCTGAGTCGTGAGTGGGGAAGAGGCAGCGGCCAGGCCTCCCCCACGAGGTTATGGGCACGTGGGTGTAAAGGCCCAGCTGGCACCCACGTTATGCCCCTGTAGGTGGGTGTGGGCCAGGGTGGTCCTGTCAACTTCAGCACAAGAGAAGGGGAACATCAGCTCAGGAAATTCCAGAGCTACTTAGGTCTGAGCGAGACTCTGGCCCCAGGAAGGTGGGGGATTTGCCCAGGGAGCACTGGTCTATTTCCTCCCACTCTGGCACCCGGACCAGCTCTGGCTGTACGTACCTGGGTCTGTCATTTTCATGTTATTCTTAACATGAAAGAAGTTGGAGACGTTGAATTTGTCCAAGTTGGTGGGGTCCTGCAACAAAAAGAAGAGGCGCAGCAGAGTGAGCCCAGCACCATAGATGGGTCCTGGGTTGTGGCCACGTGGTTGCTTCAGGCAGCAAAGCATGGACAGGTAGCATGATGGTCCTGGGGCCAGGAGGGGAGAGACGCCATCTGTCCTGTGGCTGCCCGGAGGCCTTGGGGGTTGAGCAGGCAACAGGGGCACCAGGGGTGGGGAGAGGGCTCTGCCCCAGGCAGAGCCACGAGCAGCAGTGGGGTGGGGACAGTGGCACCAATGGCGAGCTGCCCACCAAACTGCATCCGCTTCTCTACAGCACACAGCTGACATGTGTCCCTTGTTATGCAGCCACAGGACGGATGGAGTCTTCTGGAGGGGACGTGGGCAGGCATGGGGCGCCCAGCTTCAGGCCTCCCACATGCAGCCCTGCACTCCTTTCTGCCTGGCTGCCAGGCACAGACCCCACAGTGCTTGGGCCCTGGGGACAGCAAGCCCACGCCTTTGGAGGGAACATGTGCTGACCTCCCATTACAATGCGACCAGCCACAGAAGGGAACGGCCCCCGGATTTTCTAAGTCCATGTTTTTCATTGACTCACTCAGGGTTCTCTGACACCAACAGGGGTGCCCTACGCTCAACACTGGGGTACAGATCACACATCAGCCCCCACTCTCGGGGTGGGAGGAGAGTCAGGCCTGCAAAGGGGCCACTCGGATGCCAAGATGGCGCTGGGGGCAGAGATGAGGGGCCCTGACACAAGCGGGGACAGGCATCAAAGGGGGAGATCTTTGAGCCAGACTGAGGAAGAGGCATGTGCCTGAGCCCAGGTGACTGAGCACAGGGAGGGCA
The DNA here is from genome assembly GCF_004115265.2 of Rhinolophus ferrumequinum. Lineage (NCBI taxonomy): Eukaryota > Metazoa > Chordata > Mammalia > Chiroptera > Rhinolophidae > Rhinolophus > Rhinolophus ferrumequinum. The sequence continues at coordinate 22,993,843 of NC_046308.1, forward strand.
GGAGATGGGGGCACTGCCAATAGCAGCGGGGGAGCTGCAACCAGGCAGGTGGCAAGGAGGCCCCCGAGCATGGCTAGAGAGGTGGGGTTGGCAGAGGGGAGCCATGCCAAGGTCCTCAGGGTGGTCCCTCCTGAGAACAACAGGGGGAAGGGACACCTACCTGGAGGGTGATGATGTCCTGCCGGGAGAAGGGCTCGTCGGTCAGCAGATCTCGAAAGTTCTTGGCCTTGATGTTTAGCTGCTCCACTGCCTAGAGCCAGGGGGAAGCCAGCTGTTACAATGCCTGTCCCCATCCCGGCCCTGGGAGCCTGCAGCCAGTCCAGGCGACGGCACCATTCCAGCAGTAAGGAAAAGGATGGGACAACCATGTACCCACCACAGGCTCATAACAACAGCCCAGCCACTGGGGGTGGGGCTTGCTGAGCCCCAAAGACTCCAATTCCTCCCTCTGAGCAAGGCTCCTCACAGGACACTCACGTGACACACGTCTTACACATCAGCAAACAAGCTCAACGAGGCCGCCCATCTTTACCAAGCCCCCTTCCATTCACGCCTGCTTCAGGCACACGTCACTCCGAGTCATTAGGGCAGCACTGGCCACCCAGACCCTACCCACAGCCAGGGACAGGCATGAAAACAGCTCAGGGAGGGCTTTCCCAAAATGTGGGGCCCACACCCCTGCTGTCTGTACCCTCCGCCGGTACACCCAGGGCACGAGGGCTGCTGTGGAAACTGGGGTCTCCTCTTCCCCACACCCACCCCGCAGTCTGCATCCAGTCCTCCTGGGGACTCCGCCAGGAGCTGGGGGCTCGGCTCTCCCCTCAAAGCGCTGGAGCTTGCCCTCAGGGCACAGGCTCCCTGCCAGGGCCTGGCCAGTAAGTCTGCGGAAGATACTGGGTTTCAGGTCCGGAAGCCCCAGCAAGGCCCCGCCTTTCCTGGACTGTGCCAGTAGCTCTCAGAATGTCAGCTCCATGGAGACAAGCTGTGCCTGCTGCCCAGCCCAGGGCTCCCTAGAGCACACCCCTGAAGAGCCTGATGCCACACAGTCCCTGAGAACCCACCTCGTAGGCGTAGACGTTCCCACTGGTCCTGATGGCTACGATGTGGGTGTTGTTGGTGAACACGGTGAAGAGCACCGGGCAGTGGTACTTGTCTAGCAAGAAGGCACAGAGAGGCGAGTCAGAGAAAGGCCCAATGTCAGATCAATGGAGGCAGAACCCTGCATCAGCAGGCCCACTGCAGGGGCCCAGAGGCACAGCGCCTGCTCGAGCGCCCTCCTCAATTACCCCTCGGAAACTCCTATTCGTCCTGCAAGACCCAGCCTCCATGTGGCCTGCTCACAGGTGTCTGCTCCATCAGCCCGCAGCCCGTCGCTGCTGACCACTGCCCGGCCTCTTCCTCCACCTCACACCCTGTGACACCCCTTACCCTGTCGCCTGGGTTATTGCAACAAAGTCCTGCTTCCTGCCCCTGCCCTGCAATGCCCCAGAGGCAACCAGCAGCCTGTTCAAATAACTCCCAACAAATAAACTGCAAAAAAGGGGGTGGGGGTTACATTAGAGATTAGAGATCTCTAGATAGATTAAGAGACTTAGAGATCAACCACATGTATTTGTGTGGACTTTTAAAAATCCTGATTTGAAAACCACATAAAAATAATTATGAGAGAGTTCTTGTCAGATTTCCACCCAGACCCTCTCTGTGAGTCTTCCTACGACCCGCTCTCCTCACCCTGCTTTTCATCTGGCCCTGGCAGAAGCAGCATCTGACAGTATTGTGATCCGTTTTCCAGTTTCCTCTCTCACCATAATGTAAGTTCCTTTCATTCCAGGAGAGATCTGGCATGTTCTGCTCTCTGCACATGGCAGCTACTCAGTAAATATGTGCTGAACGAGACACACTGTGGACCTCCCCAAATCAGCTCACCTACGAGCAGGGAGGCCCACAGCACTAGGCCACCACGGCGGAGCTCCCTGACCCCCAGGGACTGCCCCTGAATCGCTGAGGCCCCCTCACTCATCACTGTGAACCAGCACCTATTGTGGGCCAGACACAAGTGTCGGATGGGCCCCGGTGACAGGTGCTTCAGCTCACACCCAGTCTTGGCCATGCATTGTACGAGCCAAGAGAACTGCGCCAGGCCCGCAAAGAACCAAGAGCAAGGTCAGTGCCCACAGGGGTTGCCTCAGCTACGGCGTCTGGTCAATGGGAGGATGCCAGGGCAGTCCTAGGGCTGTATAATCAGTGGTGAGGAGAAGACCAGCCCAAGAGCCAGCTGGCAAATCTGTCAGCTATCCCACACCCACTGCCCGGCTGCCCACCCTGGGCCGCAACCTGCGCAGCTTCTGTCTCCAGCCACGAGTAGACCAGAGCCACACGGCCCACCTGTACCCACAGAGGCCACCAAAGGCCCACATGGCCCAACTGCTTCTGTGGGAAGAAGTACCCAAAACCCAAGGATTTTCCCCTCCACCATCACCTATAGAAACTACCTGGACCTTTAAGGAAAAATTACATTACATCTTTGAGAAATTAAAAGCAAGTGTCCAGCCTGATCAGAAAGGAATGATTGGCTCTGCAGAGAATCTGGTGAGAGGCAGAGGCTGGGTTCTGCAGGCCAGGCCTTGAGTCCGTTGTAGAAGAGATCCCTTACCTTCGCTGTTCTTTGCAAAGTTAAGCTTGATCAGGGACCGCCCATCCAGTTTCTAAAAGAAGCAGAATTAATAATTAATAATAACGAAGAAGTGGCTGATATGAAGAACTGCTGAGGCTGGGTGTCACAGACGAAATGGAAAAATCCCTGACTGTCCAAGCCTCCGCAGCTGTAGGCAAGAGGGTAAGGCGCAGGTGGTGACCTGGAGTTCCCAAGACACAGCAATCAACCTGGATAAGGGGGCTTCACAACGAACCCCAGCTTCTGAGCCAGCAAATCAACCCTGGACACGGGTAAGACCCAGGCTGGAGGCCGTGGTCAAGGGAAAGCTTTGTTTATACACTCTGTGATGTTCACACAGTTTTATAGCAAGCACTGATTATTTCTGAAATTTAAAACTGGGTGGTGTTTACTTTATTCTTCTGTCATATGACTATTTAAGAAAGATAAAACATTAAAAAGTGGGGGGAACAGGAATACACGCACCCAAATGTTAAGAGCAACTGTGATGGGATCCTCTCTTTTTCAATGTTTCTATAATGTGTCTGAAATGTACCTGTTCTACAGGAAACTTCACAATAAAACAAAGTACAGGCAGCCAGAAGAAAGAAGACATCCAGGTGTGGAGGCCTCAGCAGAATGAATGAGGGCAACTGAATAAATAAAGAAATGGGCCCAAGTTGCAGCACGAGGGAAAGAGAGAGACCTCTGAGAAGTAAAGGGACCAGGAGAACACGGGATGATTAAGACGTGGGCACACCGGGGGTTTATGTGAAAGCACGCAGAGTGGGGAGAAAAGGAGAATAAGCTAGAACTCGACCCCGGGGATCTCTTCCTGAGCAGCACAGAACCTGTGACACTGGGCCTGGATGCACGACACATAAAAAACTGCTTAACTCACAATAAAAATACAAATTAAAACAATCTTTTTGCCCACAAGTAGCAAAAAAACCAAAGGAACAGATGCTATCCCATGTTGCCAAGGGTATGGGGAAACAGGCATTTTCTTTCACACACTGCTGTTAGGAGCTGAAACAGGTGTAACTTAGACGGCAATCTGCCAGCGACGGACCCACAACCGCACCACGCCATACCCAGCAATCCTGGGAGAATGCTCCGTGAAAGCCTAGAGAAGCGTGTACAAGGGCGCACCCAACCGACCGCTGCTTGCAGCAGCAGGCCACTTCTGATCCCCTGCAGGCCCCCCACAAGAGGGCGTACACAGGCCCCACAGGACCAGGCAGGGCTGTCTGCACTGCCAAGCTCAGATCTCTGACACACTGGGGAGCGAAAGCAAGGTACAGAGGGGTGCATGCATGGGACGGCACCTGCGGCCCAAGGGAAGATGATGGACGCCTGCACACACATGTGCCCTCGTAGGGGACATTTCTGGAAAGGAATGGGTGTGGAGAGGGGTGGACAGTCCCCTCACTGTGCCCCATTAATGGTCTTCTCCCACGCTCGTGTGTACACGAAAACCACAGAACCAAAGGAGAGGTGAGAGGACAGTGTTCACCCGCATCGTTTAAATTCCTGCACAGCACCTACCTCGCCATTGCTGGGGTTGGTCCCATACTTCTTAAGCCATGGGACGATGTTCCTGAAGGGAAGAAAACACAGCATCAGCGTGGGGGCGGGTGCAGCCTGGTGACGACAGCACCCACCCACCGTCCAGGAGGCTGCTTCCGGGGGACAGATGTGAAGGGGCTTCACCTGCCTCACTTCTGCTCACAAGAGCCAAGCAGTTGAGCGCCTTACCTTGTCAAAGGAAGCGGGGGATATTTCTGGATCCATAGGTTTCTAAGTATGTTCAGGGTTTTTTTTTGCAGTTATGTATAAACAACACAAACTAGCAAAAAAAAAGACGTACATAAATGTTGCTATGTCCATACAATGAGATACTGGGCCATCATCAACATTATAACTTCCAGAGACTTCTGAATGACATGGGGGAAAAGCTCCCATCATGACTGAGTAGAGAATGGATTCAGAACTATCTTCATGGTATTATCTCAACCATGTCACCACAAATAAACCCACAAAAAAAGATGAGTGTAAGTATTGACAGTGGTTACCCCAGTTAGTGCAATTACGGGAAATTTTTCCTTTCCCTTTACAGTATTTTCCAATTTTTCTAAAATAAGTCTGAACCATGAGAAAATTATATAAGCTGACTTCTGTGGGAACATAAAACTGAGCATTATGCTATAAACTACAGCATTGGAAAAGTATGCAGCCTGATCATGGCTCTGCTTTCTTAAAGTGAAAAATACTCAGTTCTTTAACATTCCAAAACAGGTCCACAGGGGCCATCAGCACACCAGGACCCCACACGGCAGGAGGTCAGTGTCCCGCCAGGAGGACAGCAGCGCGGTCCGCAAAGCTGCCCACCCCACATCACAGCAGCGTTGCTTCCTCCTCCTCTCTGAGGCCTGGCAGTCCCTCCTGGGTCCCCCAGAGGCCCACCCCGGGTTCCCGAGGCTGCCAGGACCTCAGCATGGCCTGGCTTGGCACTGCCTGGAGCCGCAAACCCTCCAGCGTGCCCCACATTCCCTTCCTGAGTGGGTGTCAACAATCTCACCCCACGTGTTAGCTCAAATGTCAAGAGAGAACTCACAGCAAGTCGAAGACAACGCCTTCCGGGGTGCAGACCGGGTAGGTGAAGGGCTGCAGAGAGAGACTGAGAAGGGACATAGTCACTCCTGGTCATGCAGTGGGCTGGCCAGGTCACTCCCACGGGGCCCCTGTGACTTCTCCCTCTGCCCCTCCCTCAGTCACTCTTCTCCACAGCCGGGGCTGGGTGCCCACATGGAGGTAACTCCCACATCCCTGCCCCCTCAGAAGCTCCCAGCACAGACTGGTAAGTACAAGGGACGGGCTCCAAGAGGTGGTGAGGGGGCTTTGGGACAAGAGTAACCTGGTCCTCCTCACACCCTCTGCTGTGACACGTAATACACAGGTAATCACGGTCAAGCCCAAAAGAGGTCCCTGGAGGTGGCCTAGGCCAGGCAGGACTGGAATTCGCTCCCCAAAACCTCACCTAGAAGGCATGACCAGGCCACATTTTCCTACTGAGAACTGTCCTCTCCCATCTCAAGAGACTCTAGTGGGGCTCTCATGGTCTGGGGGTGCCCTGCCTGCTCCTGACCACAGAATGCGAACCCAGTTCTCCCCACATTTCTCCAAGAGGGGGACATGTAACTCAGGCAAGACCTGAGGCCCTGGGAGCCCTGGGTAAATTCTGATACATGGATGTGGGGGTAGAAGGGCCTACAGAGGCCCAGATGGCCACAGGCCGTTTGCCACCTCGCAAAGGGTCTCCTTAGGAAAAGCAGAGTCCACAAATGAAGGGAGACTGTAGCTAGTAGACTTCCTTAAGCCAATACCTTTTTTCTTGCATAGGGTTTCTGTCACTAACCATCAAGAGCGCTGGATGAGCTGGCTTGTTTATACACTGGTCGTCTGTAAGTTTGGTGAGCACAGGTCCCCAGGACCTGGACAGCCTGGCAGTATGGAGGTTACCTCCCACATGCTGCCCTCATGGGGCAACCTCACCACCTCCCTCTCTGACCTAGTGGCGCTGCTGGTTGGACTGAGGACTGACCAGAGCAGGTCCTGTCCTCCTATCAGGTTCCATGCAGCAAGAAATGTACATGCATCCTCTCGGGACCCTAAGGGCAAATTCTCAAAGCCCACTGTTACCCAGAGCCCAAGGTACTTCAGAAATGGGCGAGACACAGATCAGAGTCTTCTTAGAGAACTGGGAACCAAGGATGGAAGTATTTCCATAAAACCAATCCATACCCAATCCGAATAAGACATTGTCATGAGGCTGATGACAAAACCTGGTGGGGGTGGGGAGAAATCCAACCAATGACACCTGGGCCTCATTTGTTCATCCTCCCTGAGCAAGTGCGTCTGCAGGAAAAGCCCTCACACACTACTGCATGGGAGCCTCCCGGAGGTGCCTGGGCAGATCCAGCGGCTGCACCCCTCGGCCTTCCCTGCACTCTCACTGCCCTGTGTTATCTGGCTGACCTGCCTCAACTGGCGTGCTGGGTCACCAGGAGAGCTCTGTCAGCTCTCAAGGCTCCCCCTGACCTATGGAAGCAGAACTTGGGGTGGTGGGGGAGAAGGCCATACAGACATGCATGTGTCCAGGGCAGAGATGACCACGGCTTGAGCTTGGGGAAACTCAGGCCCAAGGGGATCACCAGACCTGCCCACCCCCACCACCCCCAATGTGTTGGGGTTCATTAGTCCTAGTCCCACTTTTCCAACAGACCCACCTTCTGTTCATACACATACCAACTGGGGTGGAAAGAAGCATTTGACTGGCTCTGCAGCTGGGTGCCTCCCTACCCCTAGCAGTGAGCTGAGTTCTCAGGGAAGGAAAGGGCTCACGGTACCATGACTATTGCTGCTACTGTTACTACTTAGACTCTGGACCAAAAGCAAAGCGTGAAAGGCACTGGCCTGGAGTAGACCATTGGGTTCAAGCCTCAGTGGGACCACTTCCCGGATGTGACACCTGGGCAAGGAACTTCACTCTTCTAAGCACTGATTCTCTCAACTGTAAAATAGGCTTAACATCAGCGTCTACCTACCTTAGAAGGTAAAAATGAGGTGGAAAAGACCATGCACATAAACACAGACTTAGAATAAGTGGAAAATAATCATTAGTTCATATCATTTGTTGGGTCACCTTCTCCCAATTCAGGGAAGATCTGGGTGGGGGAATGCAGACAGAACCCACATCTGCATCTCCAAGGATTAGATTCATTGCCAAATAACTAATCATGAAAGAATGATTACAAGGGAAAGACTAAACTCTCAAAACTCTTACCTGCAGTGGTCAAAAGGTAAACGACGAAAATTTGTTTGTGGGATATCTATTTAAAATGAAAATAAAAGACAGAAAATTTATTCTGTGAAAAAAAATTTCACATTATGTGTTCCTACCAACAATTCAATTACATTTTAATAAAAAGTTCATGTAAATTACCTAGTGCAGCAATTGCTGTGAATTAAAAACCTTTCAATAGATAGAACCAAAACACATAGGGTATGTCAGTTAAGAATTTAAGAGGAAAAAGTACATACAGGCATAACTCGGAGATACTGAGGGTTCGGCTACAGACCACCACAATAAAGCAAATATCGCAATGAACTAAGTCACACGAATTTTGGGGTTTCCCAGTGCATGCAAAAGTTATGTTTATACTATATTGTAGTGTAAATATGCAATAGCATTATGTCTTAAAAAATGTACTGCAAGTACTTTAATTAAATAATACTTTATTGCTAAAAAATGCTAACCATCATCTGGGCCTTCAGTGAGTTATAATCTTTTTGCTGGTCAAGAGTTTTGCCTCAGTGTTGATGGTTGCTGACTGATCAGGAGGGTGGTTGCTGATGGTTGGGTGGCTGTGGCAATCTCTTAAAATAAGACAACAGTGAAGTTGTGCTGCATTGATTGACTCCCTTTCACGAACAATTTCTCTGTAGCATGTGATACTGTTTGATAGCATTTACCCACAGAGCTTTCAAAATTGAAGTTCAATCCTCTCAAACCCTGCTGCTGCTTCATCACTAAATTTATGTAAAATTCTAAATCCTTTGTTATCATTTCAACAATCTTCACCAGTAGAATCCATCTCAAGAAGAAGCAACTTCTCATCCATCAAAGTTTTGTAAGATTATAGCAATTTAGTCACATCTTCAGGCTCCACTTCTAATTCTAGTTCTCCTGCCATTTTCACCACATCTGCCGTTATTTCCTCCACTGAAGTCTTGAACCTCTCAAAATCATCTGTAAGGATTGGAATCAACTTCTTTGAAATGCCTGTTAATGTTGATATTTTGACCTCTGCCCATGAATCACAACTGTTATTAACGGCATCTAGAATGGTAAATCCTTTCCAGAAGGTTTTCAATTTACTTTACCCAGATCTATCAGAGGAATCCCCATCTATAGCAGCGATAGCCTTATGAAATGTATTTCTTAAATATTAAGACTTGAAAGTTGAAATGACTCCCTGATCAATGGGCTGCAAAATGGATGTTGTTAGCAGGCATGAAAACGACATTCATTTCATTCTCTTGGGTGACTAAGTGCATTGTGAATGAGCAGGAATATTTGGAAAGGAATCTTTTCTTCTGAGCAGCGAGTCTCAACAGTGGGCTTCAAATATTCAGTAAACCATGTCGTAAACAGATGTACTATCATCCAGGCTTTGTTGTTCCATTTATAGAACAGAGGCAGAGTAGATTTAGCATAATTCTTAAGGGCCATAGGATTTTGGGAATGGTAAATGAGCACCGACTTCAACTTAAAGTACCAGCTGCATTAGTCCCTAACAAGAGAGTCAACCTGTCCCTTGAAGTGATGAAGTCAGGCATTGGCTTCTCTCTAGCTATGAAAGTCCCAGATGGCATCTTCTTCCAATATAAAGTTGTTTCATCTACAATCAAAAATCTGTTGTTTAGTGTATGCAGTCACCTTTATTAATTATCGTAGCTAGATACGATATCTTCTGGATACCTTCCTGCAACTTCCACATTAGGACTTGCTACTTTACCCTGCACTTTTATGTTATGGAGACAGCTTCTTTCCTTAAACCTCATGAACCAACCTTTGCTAGCTTCCATCTTTTCTTCTACAGCTTCTTCACCCTCTCAGCCTTCACAGAATTGAAGACAGTTAGGGACTTGCTCTGGATTAAGCTTTGGCTTAAGAGAATGTTGTGGCTGGTTTGATCTTCTATCCACACCACTAAAACTTTTTCCCTATAAGCAATAAGGCTGCTTTGCTTTCTTATTTGTGTGTTGGCTGAAGTAGCACTTTTCATTTCCTTTTTGTTGCATTCACAACTTAGCTAATTGGTGCAAGAGGCCTTGCTTTCGGCCTATCTCGTCTTTCTACATGCCTTCCTCCCTAAACTTAACCATTTCTAGATTTTGATTTAAAGTGAGAGACATGCAACTCTTTCTTTCACTGGAACATTTACAGGCTATTGTAGGGTTATTAATTGGTCTAATTTCAAAACTATTGTGTCTCAGGGAACAGGGAGGCCCAAAGAGTGGGCAAGAAATGGAGAATGGCCAGTTGGTGGAGCAGTCAGAGCACACAACATTTATTAAGTTTGCCATTTTATATGGGGATGGTTCACGGTGCCTCAAAACAATTATAACAGTGACATCAAAGATCACTGATCACAGATCACCATAACAAATACAATAATGAAAAAGTTTAAATTATTGTGAGAATCACCAAAATGTGACACAGACACAGGGAGTGAACAAATGCTGTTGGAAAAATGGCACCCACAGACTTGCTCAAAAACGCAATATCTGCAAAGCACAGTAAGGCAAGGTATGCCTGCTTGTATTAAATTGATAGAGAAAAGAATGTTATTTTAACCCATGTTAAAAAAACAAAACAAAAAACCCACCACTAAAATTAAACCGTTTCTCATATGTTTAGTGTATTTCCTCTTTTCTGAATTTTCTGTGTCCACAGCCCATTTGTCTCTACCAGTTTCCATATTCTTGTTAATTGTTCATTTTTACAGGTTCATTGTATAGTGAAGATGTCATTTTTTAATTACACCCCCACACATACTGAGGGGAACAGAAGGATTTTATGCCTTACCTGGTTTTTTGCCACCATAAAAGTGAGTGTATTCAGCACAGGTAATGTACCTGAAGAAGAGAGAGAGAATCGTACTACCATCCTCTTTATAGAGAGGACAGAGTTTCTGGAAGTAATGGATAACTGCAGCATTTCAATCATTCAGCAAATGCCTATTAAACACCTACTCTATGTCAGGCACACAATGATAAACACAACAGACATGGGGATATACAAATTGGTAAACAAATTGGTAAACAAACAGTGCTTTGCTCTGAAGGAAATGAACTAAAACTAATAGGCGGGTTGGTGATGAGAAGGAGCTAGCCCTGTAAAGATGTGGGGAAAGAGCTTTCCAGGCAGAGGGAGCAAGCAGGCCTAGCATGCATAAAAGCCCCGAGGCACAGAAAGCTGTTGTGTTCCCAAACAAGGGCAAAGTCACTGAAAAAGAGTGTGCATTGGGGGCATGTGGCAGCAAAGAAACACGTCACAGTGGTCTGATCACAGGGGGCCTGGCAGGCCATGTAAGGACTGGATTTGTGGGACGGAAAGCTGTTGGAAGGTTTGGGGCAGGGCCTTGATATGATCTACCATCCTTCCTCAAAGCATCACTGACAGCTGCGTGTAGAAGGACAAGCAAAAGAGGCAGCAGAAATCCAGTGACTACAACGGTCCAGGAAGGAGTTGGCATAAACTCCACCTACATGGAAATTGGTGGACAAGAGTGGTCAGTTCCTGGAAGAGCCAGCAGGACTTAAGATGGACTAGAGGAAGAGCGAGCTGAGGGAAAGAGGCAACCAAGGCTAACTCCCAGACTTCTGACCTGAGCAAACTGAGTAGCTATGTGACCACTGAGATAGGGAAGATGGGGGAGGGGGCAGGCTCTGGCGCTGAAAATCAAGAGTTTGGGGCATATTAAATTTGAGACGCCTATCACACCTCCAAGTGGAGATGTGGAGTAAGCAGCTGACTACTGCAAGACTGGAGAGATCACCCAGGGAGAATGTAAACGGAGACGAAACCTGGGGGATGTCGACCTATGAGTTCTTGGAGAGGGGAGCAGGATCCAGCACAGGAGACTGAGAAAAGAGAAGCCACTGAGGTAGACTGAAAAAAAAAAAAACAACTCATAGACAGACAATCGTTTAGTGGTTACCAGAGGGTAAGGGGGGTGGGGGGTAGGAGATGAGGGTAAGGGGGATCAAATATATGGTGATGGAAGGAGAACTGACTCTGGGTGGTGAACACACAATGGGATTTATAGATGATGTAATACAGAATTGTACACCTGAAATCTGTGTAATTTTACTAACAATTGTCACCCCAATAAATTTTTAAAAAAACAATTATGCATTTTTCCAAAATTGATCACTAGATACTTTAGAAATAATAAAATACGGAATAATTAAAAAAAAAAGAAAGAAAGAAAATAAAGAGCAGATACCAAAGATGGGCTTCCAAAGGAGAGGGGTGGGCAACTGCTGTTGACAAGGTCCACAAAGAGAGGACTGAGAATTGACCACTAGATTTAGCAACATAGAAGTTACTGCGATCCTGACAAGAGTCCTAAGGGGCGAAAGCCTGACTGGAGTGGTTTCAAGAGACAGCAGAAAACAGCAAGTAGACACAGGTCTTTCACGTAAGAAACATGGTGGCAACTGGAAGGGAATACGGGCAAGGTTAGTTTGTTTTAAACGGGGAGATTCTGTAGCATGTGTGTAGGCTGATCGCCGCGAACCAGCACACAGCGAGAGACTGGAGGTGAAGAGAGAGGAATTAATTCGGGAGCAGAACTCGCGAGTGGACAGGCGGGCGGTCCGGGACAAAAGCTTAGTCGAAGGGACGGTGCCCGCGCGGCGCCGAAGCGGTGGGAGGGCCGCACTCAGGTGAGGACACCTACGGTATATTAGAGCCGGGATTTCGAGAGACCTCGGCGGCTGGGGAAGAAGCGGAGGTGTCCTGGAGGAAACGACATCAGAGAGGGACCCTGGGGACCAGCTCTGAGAGAGAAAGGGGGCGGCGCTGAGTGCGGGACAGGCGAAGACTGAGGCAGAGTGGGGCCCCGCTGCCGGCTGAGGCTCAACTTACATCTTGTCCTTCTGATGCTGTCGCTTCCCCATGGCGGCGGCAGAGGCAGTGGCAGGAGCAGGGAGCGCAGAAAAACAACAGACAACTCAGTCCGCTGTGTCTCAGCGGAGCTCCATAACCACTTCCGGGTCCCGTCCCGGAAGCGGGCCCTCCGCTCGCGGAGAACTGTGGTCCCTGGCGCCAAGCACGTCCGTTCGCGGGCGCGGCGGCCGGTGGACTGAGTTCCGAGTTAGACTTCCGTTTTGTCCGGGCTGAGCTGCCTCCACCTCGAAGCCCCATATTCTTCGGGGGTCTCTCTCCGGAGCGCCTCGCCTACCGGTCCAGCTCCAATCAGTGCCATCCCTACTCAAAACCCGCCCTGGTTTGACCTGGGTTCTCAGGTCTTTTAAATAAAAGTCAGCCTGGAGCCTTAAGTCCCACCAGCCTTTGCCCCATCTCTGCTCCCTTCCGTGGCAGAGGCCTCCAAAGCGACGTCCACATTTGCTGTCAACACACTCACCTCCCAGTTCTCTCCACCTATACCATTCCTACCGCCTCCAGGGCCTTCTCTTGAGCGGCCTAGGGGCAGGTGGCCATCAAGCCTGAAGGTCAAAAGCCCTCCCTGATCCCTTCTGTCTCTTCAGAGAACCCTTACCTCAATCAGATCACTATGTTGTGTGCCCCAGCCTACGCCCTGGACCTCTGTCTACACACAAGCACTGGTTGATCTTCCCCAGGCTAGTGGCTTTAAATACCATTTGACTCCCAACACTAATATACCAGCGCTCCAGATTCCTGACCTCTACTCGGGAACCCACTGACCTCAAATTTAATGTGTCTCGTCAAAGCAGAATTCTCCATTCCCTTACTCCCCACAATGGTACCACTATCCACCTAGTGACCCAAAGCCAGTTGTCCTTGCCTTTCTCACCTCATAGCTGGCAGCTGGCTCCTCATTTCTAGGTTTCAACATAAATGTCACCTCCTCAGAGACCTTCTCTGACCACCCACCTCATACATCTCCATCTCAGTTCCCGTAGGGCTTATCACAACTTGTAATCTGTATGAATTTGACCTATGCACTGGTTTACTCACACACACACACACACACACACACACACGAGGATGGATGTAGTAAGCTCCTTAAGGGCAGAAACCCTAACTGCTTGATTTATTATCTCCTGTCCCAAGCAAGGTATGGGGCATACACAAAGGTTCAGTGAATATCTGCTAATGTCCAGTAGTTATCAAGCATTTTGTGAGGGAGCCCATTGGATTACACAGCCCCTAGAAAGCCCAGGACAAGAAATCCACCTCCATGGGAACTTTATTCATTCCTCCGCATGGCCTGTAGGGAAGAGGTTATGGGCCCCTCTTGTGGGGCACAGACTCTGCACTGTCAGGGTCATTCTCTGAGTCATCTTTAGGTCTAGGCACAGGCTGGAACTTGAGGAGGACAGGCGGAGTGTAGATGGAGGCCTTCACAGGAGGGGATGGTGTCTCCTCGGTGTTGCGGGAGTCACTACAGCCCGAGGTCCTGTGCAGGAGATAGCCAAGATATGTCCATGAGGTGGGACACCAGCACACAGGGCCATAAGAGGTACACTTGACAAACCCCCAGGTTGTGGGATGGCTCTCAACACGTTTCTACTTCCAGAAATCTCTTCTATGAATGTTTGTCCAAGGCTGTTCATTGCAGCAATGTTTTGATTGTGAAAATCTAGAAACAATCTAAATGCCCATCAGGAATCAAGGTACAGCCATGCAGTGAACTATTCCACAGCTGTTTAAGGAATGAGGTAGGTCTGTATATTCCAACAAGTAAAAACTCCCCAGTGGTACAGTAATGGAAAAAAGCAACTTGCTGAGAAGTACATGCAATGTGATCCTGCTTTGGTTAAGAAATTAATGTGTGTGTGTGTGTGTGTGTGTGTGTGTGTGTGTGTGTGTGTGTTGGAAGGATACACACAAAACTCTTAGCAGCAGGGGACTCATATTTTATGTATGCATTTCTGTATTATGGACTTTTATCCATGGAATATGTTCTGCTTTTGTAAACTTTTAAAAACCAATTTAAAAATAACCCACTTTTGGTGATGGCATCATGAGAGCACAGCTCATTCAGAAATCAATACATAATTAGAGCCTAACTATTGTCCCTATTAGCGAAATATTTCAACAAGCAAGAATGGTTGAGTAAATGATGTTCCATCCACACAATAGAGCATTTTGCATCAATTGTTACTGGCAAATTTAAAGGTATTTTTAATGACAAAGGAAGAAACATATTCAAGAGCTGGCTACAAAACTGCCAAACAGGATGCTCCCAATTATGTAACAAGCTACTGTATGTGTACATATACATGTATCCACAGGAAAAAGCCTACATCAAAAGACAAATATATGGTAATAGCAGTTAATTCTGGCAGTGGGAATCAGAGTGACTGGTGTCTTTTTTGTGTAGTTTTCAAATTGTCTGCAGTAAACACATATTGCTTTAGAATCTGAAAAAAGGTAGTCCTTTTGAAAACTGTTCATACCCTTTCCCTTGTAATTCCACCTCAGAAAATTAATCTAAAATTCTGGAATAGTTTAGCACATAAAGTTGTTAATCCCAGCACTAACTATACTAGTGGAAAACCAGATGCACCTCATGTGTCTCCCAGTGGAGTTGAATAAGCGATGGCACTACATACACCGGATGTTTGTTACACAATACATGAAGCTTGTGTTCAAAAGACTGTCAAGAGGTGTACAGCTCACCAGGGCCTTAATGTTAAATGGCAAAAGAAAAAAAAATGACACTGTCAAATTAAATCACAGCTTTTAAAACTATGCCTTAGCAAAAGCTAGGAGATGTCACGACAGAAATGTCCTGATAATGACCAAGCCCCGCTGTGTGGCTCCTGTTCTGTGAAGACTTAGTGTGCTCAATAATGCTTTATTTTTCAATTTCGCTTTGAAACAACATGACAAAAGTGTTTGCTGCTGACCACTCATTCTCTGTAACTCAGCAATCAGTCACCTTCCTACCCTTCCATTCCACCTCCTTCTGATCTGATAGCCTATTGCTTCCACTTAGACATAATTTATGAATCTACATAATCATGCTTAAAATTTGAATTTCTGCATAATATTCCATAATTACGTGAGTACACATGTAAGCTGTTTCCCGTTTTTTCTCTTTTCAACTGATATTGCCATAAACATTTTTATACACATGCATGTATTTTTCCCCTTAATCATCTCCTTGGGGCCAGTTTCCAGGATGAAAACTGCTAGATCAGAGAATTTGAAAAATTTTGTGGCTCCTGACATGTTTTGAAATATTGTTTTATTTTAACTAGTTTCAGTTGTACCAAACAATGTAATAGTTAGACATTTCACCCCTCACAAAGTGATAACCCCCCTCCCCCAATCTATTGCCCCTCTAACATCATATATATCTATTATAATTCCATGACTCTATTCCCTATGCTGTACTCCATATCCCATGACAATATATATATATGTGTACATATATATATAATTATAGTTGACATACACTACTATTCAGTTTCAGCGTCAGGTGTACAGTGCAGTGATCAGGCATCTACACCATCCATGAAGTGGTTTCCCTAATAAGACATGTGCCCATCTGACACCCTACAAACTTTTTACAACATTATTGATTATATTCCCCAAACTGTCTGTCATATCCCCGTGGCAATATTGTAGTTATCAATTTGTGCTTTCTAATCCCCTCCCCTTCCCCCCTATCCCCACCCGTCTCCTATCTAGCAACCATCAGTTTTTCCTCTATATCTCTGAGACTATTTCTGTTTACTTTGCTCATTTATTCAGTTCGATATATTGTTTTCCAAAAGGAATAAATCTTAAACTTTCATGCTTCAAAGAACATCAAGAAAATGAAAGACAACCCACAGATGGGAGGAAATATTTGCAAAGCAGATGTTTGATAAGGGCCTTGTATCTATGATATATAAATATGTCTTACAAGTCAATAATAAAAAGACAATACAGTTTAAAAATGGGCAAGTATCTGAATAGATATTTCTCCAAAAGAAGATACATAAATGACCAATAAGCACAGGAAAAGATGCTCAACATCATTAGCCATCAGGGAAATGCAAGTCAAAACCAAAATGAGATAGCACTTCACACTAGAACTGCTAAAATCAAAAAGACAAGTGTTGACAAGATGTGGAGAAATTAGAAGCTCATATACTATTGGTGGGAATGTAATATGATGAAGCTGCTTTAAACAACAGTTTGGCAGTTCTTTAAAATATTAAACACAGTTACCATATGACCCAACAAATCCACTTCTAGGAGTATACCCAAGAAAACTGAAGACTATGTCCCACAAAAACTTGTATACAAATATTCATAACCATTCATAACAGCCATAAATTGGAAACAACTCAAGTGTCCATCAACTGAGAATGGATAAATAAAGTGTGGTATATCCATACAGGGGAATTTTATTAACCATAAAAAATTTCAACCTGGGCAGCCAGACGGCTCAGTTAGTTAGAGCGCCAGTTCTCAACAACAAGGTTGCTGGTTCAATTCCCACACGGGATGGTGGGCTGCGCCCCCTGCAACTAAAGATTGAAAACAGCGACTGGACTTGGACTGAGCTGCGCCCTCCACAACTAGACTGAAGGACAATGACCTGGAGCTGATGGACCCTAGAGAGACACATTGTTCCCCAATATTCCCCAACAAAATTTATAAAAAATATTCACCCATAGAATGTACACTACCAAGAGTGAACCCTAATGTAAACTATGGACTTTGGATGATTATGAGGTGTCAGTGTGGGTTCATAGCTTGTTTAACAAATGTACCTCTCTGTTGGGGGATGTTGATAGGAGGGGGTGCTGTGCGAGGGGTGAGGGCAGGAGGGCATATGGGAACTCTGCACTTTCAGCTCAGTTTTACTGTGAACCCTAAACTACTGTAAAAATTTTTTTAAATGATGCATACTACAACATAATGCTGAGTGAAAGAAGCCTGACACAAAAGACCACATATCTTATGATTCCATTTATATGAAATGTCCAGAATAAGCAAAACTATAGAGATAGAGTATAATTTGTGATAGCCAGGGTCTGGAGGGGAGAATGGAGAAGTGATGGCTAAGGGGTTCCCTTTTGGGGAGATGAAAATGTGCTAAAATTGTGGTGATGGTTTCATAACTCTAAACATACTAAAAAACATTGAATTGCATACTTTAAATGGGTGAATTATATGGTATGTGAATAATAGCTCAATAAAGCTTTTTTTTTATGCTATGAAACTGCCAGTCTAAATCATATTTTGGAATGCCACTCAATGACATAGGAAGTACTGAACAACTATAAGGGAAAAAAACAGGTGATTTTTAAAAAAACCCATATTCAGTGAATCCCTGCTTTGCAAAACACACATGTATATAAATCCTAGGGCTGCCCACAAGTGATACAACTGTTCCCTTCTGTTGGCCCCTGGGCTGTTTGTTTCAGATTTTCACCATTGCGAACACTAGGGAGGGGAGCAACTTTTCCAGCAACCCTGATTTTATTAGGTTTCTTCCAGGGAGTAGAAGCGACCATCATAAAGAACGTTTGGTCAGCCCTCAGCCTCACCACCACAATGCCAGTTAGAGGTGGGGCAGGGGCTGAGCCGGGATGGTGTCTGGCCCCGGGGGAGGCTCCGAATCACGCTTACCAGGGGAAGCCAGGGCAATAGAGCTTGTGCGCACTGTTTCCGGGCAGGAACGAGAAATGGAAGCCTCCAGGGTTGAGGACCAAGGGGGTCACATCAACCATGCGGCTGCAAGACAGGGCAGAAGTGGGGACATCAGCTCTGGACTCCTCCCAGGCATGGCCACCCCAGCCTCGGTGGGCACGCCTCTCACACGGGACACCTCTGATATGGGCACACGGACTGTCTCACACAGAGCACATCTCTGAGCCCGGACTCCTTCCCTGGACAATGAGAATAACCACTCAGGACTGCGGTGAGGATTAACTAAGGGGTGGGGAGGAAATAATAGCTGAGCCTGGCACATGGTATGCTCCCCAAAATGCTCCCTTTTCATTTGCCTCAAGCCCAAAATAAATTCCTTTCACCTCTTTGGGTTCAATGACAGGCCAGTCCAATTTAATTTCACTTCAGAACTTGAAATTTCCAATTTCTCCACCTGTAGGAAATAAAGGTAATCTCAGAACAAGTTTGGGGGCCTCACTGCGAAGAAAATCACCTTAAACAAGAACTATTACTATATAACTTTCAATCAGCAAATATGTCAGGCTCATCCTGTGTGCCCACCTTGAGCTTGGTGTTGGGGAGCAGGGAACTGGAAGGGGGGGCTAGGAGTCAACTGAGGAGGTCCTAACCTAGCCTGGAAGACAGCAGGCTAGCTGGAGTGAGAGTGCAGGATAAGCAGGACTCAGGAGGGCAGACAGTTAGGAAGGGCCCTGTAGAGGCACTTAGAGGGCGGGGTGGAGAATGACACCCTAAGGGAGAGGCAGAGGTGGGGCTGAGTCATGGTGGGGGACCCGTGGTTCTCCGCCAGTCCTTTGGCAGCCCCAGAATTCTGCACGGTGCACTTGGGGCTGCCTTGTTCTGCTGAGGCCGAGCAGGTAGAACTCTGTGCCTTCAACCACCACCCTGACTCTTCAACCAGAGCGGCCCCCGCCTTTTATTGACTTTATCCATTGCCATTCTATCCAAAACTTTGCCTAGTCTTAAAAAGTTTCCTACTGCTTAAAAATAAAAGTTCTTAAAAATAAAGTTCTGAGAGCCACTGCTGTGGAACCAGGAGAGCCATTGGGGTGGCTCTGAGCAGGGGGACAGTGTCTGCCCCTCCCAGGGCCACATGGAGGGAGCAATGCACCCACTGACCGACTTGCTAGATAGCGGAGGAAAGGGGCCAAAGACCCTGGGCATAGTGTAGACAGGGGGTGATGGTAGTGGCACCACAGAGGCCATGGTAGTGGCAGGTGGTGGCAGTGGTGGTGGTGGCAGCAGTGTTGGCAGGCTCGGGGAGGTTGACCTGTCCTGCAAGAGGATGGGTTCTGGTTTCTTCCATTTTAGCTTCCTTCTCTTCTTCTTGGCATCTGTGACAAAAGGTGCCAGTGAGTGCCTACCCTGCAGCCAGAACAGGGTAGAGTGGGGGCCAAATATGGTGGTGTGGGGTCTTCACACACTCTCTCCAACAAGGAGGGGAGGTAGCCTCCACTCCAAAGCACATAATAATGCCTAGAGCCACCAACATGCACCATCTCACCAACCCCCACACAATTGCCCCACAGGAAAAGGGTCCTTTCATTTTTATCTTATAAGTGGAACTGGAAGCTCCAGCTATACAAGGCACAGCAGGATCCACAACCAGGCTGTCGGACTTTGAAGGGCAGGATCTCACAGGAAGTGATAGTGTCACTGCCAAGGAGGGCTGGTCGTGGCCTAGGCAGATTGGTCTGCTGCCCACCCTTCCCCCACAAGCATCATGGAAAGCTCCTGAATCTGCCAGTACTCTCAGGAGGGTATCCAGGCCCTGGGCAGTGAGCCCACTGACTACACCCATGCTGTGGGTGTGCAAAAGGACTTTCTGTGAGAAAACCCACGTGGAAGAGGTCTCGCAGGGGAGGGGTGGGACTCAGGGAAGGAATCTTTTGAGTGGCAGGGCCCTGTTAGGTCTTCCTCCCGTATTCAGAGTCTGGCTATTTCTACTGCTCAAAGTTGAAGACTACCAGCAATGTGGGCGTTAACAAGCTCCTCCTACAGCCCATCAGAATAGCTCATCTGGAATGACAATAACCAATGACAGGGAGCACTGCCCTGAAGGCTAAGAGCCTGCACCCCAGAACAACCCAGACCTGAGTTCAAGGCCAGACTCCATGACTTACGGTGTGACTTTGCACATGTTGGCCAACCTCCCTGGGCCTCTGCTTCCTCTTCTGTAAAACAAGGATAAGTAACATCAAAGCTACCTCAGGAGGCCGTGGTAAGAGCTACAAGTGCTACGCATCTTGTCATCGGATGAAATGGTGACGTGGAGCATTCACACTCAGCATCACGGAAAGTGAGACCCCCCAGGTGAGCTGGGCCTTCCCATGTGATGCAGCAGAAAGTAGCTCCACCACTAGCATAGTCTATCACTGAACACAAACACACCAAAAGAACTGAACCCAAATCTAATCAAGGCTTTAGAGCCATGGTTCAATAAACATAGGCAGAGGGGGGACAAAGCTACCACCACCAGTGACCATGACAACAGATGTAAACCCATAAAGTGGGGTACCCCAAAGGATAACAGGCTGGCCCAGTGGCTCAGGCGGTTAGAGCTCCGTGCTCCTAACTCCAAAGGCTGCTGGTTCAATTGCCACATGGGCCAGTAGGCTCTCAACTACAAGGTTGCCAGTTCCATTCCTCGAGTCCCGCAAGGGATGGTGGGCTCCGCCCCCTGCAACTATGATTGAACACGGTACCTTGAACTGAGGTGCCTCCCGAATGGCTCAGTTGGTTGGAGCGCATCCTCTCAACCACAAGGTTGCCAGTTCGACACCCCCAAGGGATGGTGGGCTGCGCCCCCTACAACTAGCAATGGCAACTGGACCTGGAACTGAGCTGCGCCTCCACAACTAAGACTGAAAGGACAACAACTTGAAGCTGAACAGCACCCTCCACAACTAAGATCGGAAGGAGAACAAACTTGACTTGGAAAAAAGTCCTGGAAGTACACACTGTTCCCCAATAAAGTCCTGTTCCCCTTCCCCAACAAAATCTTTAAAAAAAAAAAAAAAAAAAAAGAATAACACTGTTCTTCAAGGTGATGGCAGGGAGTGAAAAGTGAGGGCATCCCATATCAAAAGGGACTTCAGATGTGGCTATGGATGCTCTTTGGCCATCCCTGTGTGGTCACTAATATGGCCCCCTTTCATTTCATCCTCACAAGTGCCCCAATGTGGACACAAATTATGGGGTCCCTCTAGTGAAAAGGAATCTAAGAGGCCTATCACCACACCAATGTGTGAGCCTTGTTGGGTCCTGACATGACAGACCAAGTGTAGACTTTTTGTGGACCATGAGGGAGACCTGATTATGGACAAAGTATCATCTAATATTAGGGAATTGTTGTCTATATCAGCTATAACATTGTGATTATGTCAGAAACTTTTTTTTAACTAAGAAGCATTCTAAAGTATTCAGGAATACAGTGGTGTCTAAGATTTCCCTTAAAATGCGCAAAAAAAAGAAAAGGAGGTAGAGAGAGTGAAACAAGCATGGCAAGATGAGGCTAATTGCTGAAGCTGGGTAACGGGTACTCAAGTGTTCAATGCAGTCTCTAGTTTTGTGTATGTTCATGTTCATAATGAAGACTTTAGGACCAGGGACACGGGGTCGAGTCAGGTTTACTGGGTTACTTGATCCAGGCAGAGGTTGAGTCTCACCCTGGGAGTAGAGATGCACGCGGTGGATGCTCCTCTTCAGCTGCTCCAGCCGCTGGTGCATCTCCAGGGCGCCCATGCTGTTGCAACAGTTCAGCTCCCCCTGGATTGCACAGAAGAACTTCGCCTGCGACAACAGCGGAAGAGGTAGGGCAGGAGGAAGCTGGACGGGCGAGACGCCTGCTGCTGCACTCCCCAAGCTGTGCTGCCTCGGGCTTCACCTGGCAAACCCAGCCAGGCCCGACGGCGCCTCCCTCCACCTCCGATCCCGCTCGGCTCTCGAGGACAGCTGGCAGGGGTGGTGACAATACCCGCCCTCGTGGTCCCCACCCTACTCCCCCGCAGCCCCGCCGGCGGCCCGCACCCAGAGAAAGGAAAGGAGCCCGCGCCGCTCGCACTCGGCCTGCTTGCCCATGCGCACCACCCTCTCGGCCAGTGCCGGGTTGCGGTCGAGGCTGCGGAAGAGGCGGCGCAGCGAGCGCTCCGTGTAAGTCGCCGCCTGCCTCTCGAAGTCCTCCTTGGAGATGAGCTGGCAGAAGGTCACACTCTGGGGGAACTCGGGGTCGAACTCGTCTAGGACCTCCATCCCGGAAGGGCTGCCTGCTGGTGGAGCGGACGTTAGTACGCGACAACCCCACCTGCCCCTGGTCGGGGGAGAGGGGCGGTTCCCGAAGGCCGGGGCTGGTCGGGGTCGCACCCACTCTGACCCCCACAGCAGGTTCCCTAGGTAACCGCCGCAGCGGCCCGGACCGCTCCAGCCAATCCCCCGGAGATCGCGGGCCGGACCAATCTCGCGAGAGGGCCGCACGTGACAATGCCCGCCGCTCTGGGCATGCGCTCTCCCGTCTTCGACGGGGCGATCGCCGCTGAGTTGGCGCCCGGCTTAGGGCCCCACTGGGAACTTAGTGTCCGAACTCTTACCCTCACTCGTCGGCCCATCTCCAGCCATTTCCCATCCTGGATGCGCCCCCTCCTCATGGTCTGTAGCCTCCCAATCCTCCTTCCAGAGTTCCCCCGCCCCCGCCACGCCAGACAACGCCCCAAGGATTTCATTATGGCCGGAACTTTTCCATCACGGAGTTTTCCTCTCCTTACCCTCCAGCATCAAACCCACTCCTCTCTAGCTTCTGTCTTCTCTTGTCACCTTCATAACCATTTCCTTGCTCTATACTCGCTGTTGCCTCTTCACCGTCACCTCCACCCCCAACTTGTGCGTTTCAGAAGGCCCCTTCTCCACCATACCATCTTGGAAGTTCCTACCCCAGAGCTGACTTAACCTCTGACCTGCGTTGCATCTCAGGCTCAGACCTCCCTTGAGCTCCAGACCCACATCCAGGATCCACTGGGGACGTTTCTTGGGCATCTCACGCTGAACACATCCAGATTGGCACACAGCTTCTTTCCCCTTCTCCTACTTGGTCAAGTGGCTGACACCACCACCCACCCAGCCACTAACGCGGTGGGTGCACCCTGGACTGCTGCCTCCCTGTTCCCTTCACCTTCCAAAATCAGCCCTGAGATCCATGGAGTGCACCTGAGAAGTATAATGAGGTTTTTTTCACCTCCCACCGCCCAACAACCAGCCCTCTAGCCCCATCACAGAAGGTGGCACTCACTTCATCCTGCTTTGGGGACAACCAATTAAGAACTGGCCTGTATATTTGCCTAGTGGTGCAGGCAGATACACCTGGGTTCAAATATACATTCTGCTTCCTGACCTCATGTAACTTACAAAATGAGACTTTAGAACACATAGTATGTGCCTTTTTATAAACAGGAGAAACATCCTCTGAGGGGTCAAGCAGACCCATGATTAACCCCCACCGCCCCCCCCCATTATGTTATGCTAATATTACTTCACACTTTCTGTATGTTTATTTGTATTTTTAAAAAGCATAATGGGCCCCTCTGTGCCAAGCACTGCCAAGAGATTAAAAAACGACATGGTCTCTATCCTCAGGGGTTCCTGATCTAATGAGGACTTCAGCCACAGGGAGAAAATTTCTATCTAACAGGCTCTGCTGGAGGGACATTGGATGCTGTGGATCCCAGAAAAGTCTTCCCCTAGGAGGGAACATTTGAGCAGTCCTGAGTCCACAGCTACATTGGTAGGTGGGGGTGTCTCTGGCCAGTGGGTACAGAATCTGCTCAGAAATAAGGTGACCACCTCCAGCCATGGCACCTGGAACTCAGGGGAAGAGAGGACAGGCCTGAGTCAAGTGGCCTTGGGATGGAGGAACCTCAAGGGGTCAGGCCTAGGAGGCAGGGGAGCATGTATCATTGCCCCTTATCCTCCCCATGGACGCCAGGGCTTCTACTCCCAGGGTGGGGGTGAAACTGGTATCCCAATGTGCTAAACCAGGGGTCAGGGGTACTCCCAAAAGCCCATCTGGAACCTGGGCCTCCTCATAAGGAGACAGGCTTGAATGACTCTCACTGGGCACATAAAAACCTTGGGCATTGTGTCACGTCCTGATGGTGGATGTAGCATCCCTGCCAGTATGCCTGGGGCCAGGCTCCTTGGCAGTTCAGCTCTCATCCCCCCAATTCCAGCTTAGGGTGAGCATGCCAGGCACCTCACAGTCCCTCTTGCAGGCTCAGGGCAGCATATCTCCCTGTAAGAGAACAAGATGGTGTAGTTGGTGGGCATCACCTGCGGGCCTTATATCCCAAGACCCCCCCCCAACACACCCCCCCCAGATAATGCTGCTCTTTGTGAGAACCCAGGAGAACATTCTCTCCAGAGCCTGGTTCTCAACAAAGCCTTCAAGGAGGGCTGGGTCCAGTTCACTTCCACATGGTCAAGGGTGAGCTGTGTCTGAGCCAGGCCCAGACAGACCCTCCATGCAAAGCAGTGGGCCTCTATTTTTCCATAAGGCCCTGACCAAACCTGGAGTTCACAGGCTTACCCAAGGTGCTAGCATGAAAGATCCTCTTCAAACCAGACCTCTGAATCCAGGGCCTCTGCCCTTGCACCTGTCCAGCCATGACTCAGATGGAGAGCTTGTGAGGCAATCTCCCAGCTCTGCACTCATCTAATCCTCTGATAGAGGGTCCAGCTCAGCTCCGGACCTGTGCCTAACTGCTGGGAAGTGGATTGAGGCAGCAAAACTCCCTCTCCCCAGGCGCTGTGGGTGGTGGGCTGGACCTGACCGATGCCCTTTCATCATTGCACTGCCTCCCAGCGGCCCACAGTAGTGCAACAGGGAAAGAGTGTCGGGCAGGCCTGCCAGCGCCTCTCCCGGTGGTCGGTGGGGATCTGAGACCTGAAATGCAGGCCCACTGGGGCGGGGCCTCCGCCTGGGGGAAGGGTGCCCTCTGACCCCAGAGGCCCAGGCCTGGCCAGGATCTCAAGTTTCCATGGAGAAGGGAGCCAGCAGGGCAGGGGGAAGGGAAGGGCCTGCAGGCCCAAGGGGCCCAGGCTGGGAAGGAGGTGGTGGAGGTGTGGGGGAGGGGGTCCCCAAGGCTGGTCCCAGATGCTTTGACAATATCATTGCACTGCTTCTCAGAGCAAAGTAGTGCAACCTCGTCAGAGCACCTGCGGCCAGCAGGGGGGACCCCACCTCCCCCAGTACACGCAGCACGGGAACCTCAACCTTGGGTGGGTGGGGCTAGAGGCCCTGTCCTGGACATCAAGGCCAAGAGGGGGAATTTTAGCGGGGCTGCAGTCCTCGAGGTCCTCAGGACCCTAGGGCATCCGGACCTTCCTCAGCACGCTCCAGATTGCGGTGGAGAGACCCCAGACTGAGGGGTAGCTCCAACCCCGGTGCGGGAGCGGACGGGGGAGGGGGCGCACACACAAAGGAGAGGGGCCCGCGCTCCACTGCAATCCGAAGCCCACAGGCGCCCGGAGCGGGGGTGGGTACAGCTCGAGGACATTGCGCCCTCACCCGGCCCGCGGCTCCGGGAGAAGGGTGGTCCCACTCGGGACGACGCAACCCTGCGGGCTCAGGCCCCCATCCCTGGCCCCCAACTTGCGCTCCGCGTTCTGTCTCAACAGATTCACTGCCCCGCGGCCCAGAGCGGCTCAGAAGAACAGGGGTGGTGGGGGATTCCTGCCCTTCTGAAGTCTCCTACCCAGAGAGGCGCCCGGAGTCCGGGCTGCGCGGCTCCACACAGTCCGGCCAGGAAGAGCCGCCCTGCTCGCGCCAGCCACCTCGGACCCTGCTACTCACGCGGCGGGACACCCTTTCCGCCCTGGACCGGGGAATGATGCAGAAAGTTAGCGGGAGAGAGGTCCCGTAGTCGTCCACCCGCGTCGTCTCCACCAAAACGATCCCGCACCTCGTGGCGCCGTCTCGTCCCCGGGCTCCATCTTTAACCCTCTGACAGTCGGCGGGGTCGGACCCCCGGCTTTTTAGCATAATGCCGCGCTCATTGGCCGGCGCCGGCGCGGGGCTTCGCCTCCCGCACGCCTATTGGCTGAGAACGGAGCTATTTCAAAATAGCCTCCCTGCCGGGATTGGTCCGGCGCGGACCGAGTCTCGGGCTCCGTGGTTTTAACAATGAGTTTTACAGACACTTTCTCCCCATTCATAACTTATCAAAAGGAACTTTGCCCGCCTTTTCTCAGCTCCAGCGTCCGCGAGTTTTCTACCGGCGCGGACGAGAGCACTTGGAAGTCCGGTGGGGGGCGCCGGCGGCGCAGCTGAGCCCTCAGGGGAGGGGGCTGCGACCCTTGGGAAATACCCGAACTCGCGCCGTTCAACCCTGAGGTGGAGCAGGGCCCCAAGCTGCTTCATTTTGCATGCTGATATTGCTCCCTGTGCCTCCCAGATTGAATATTCGGCTGTAGTGGGCTTCCTGGCTTTGGTGGTCCACTCTCCCCCCCCACCACACGCACACCCTGCGCCCAGCTTGACTCGAGTGGGCTTTGCCGGAAGCCACCCGGGCAGGCCTGGGCTGCGGAGACCGGGTCCTGGAGCCGGTGGAGCCTTGTGGGAGGTACGGGAAAAGGGTTGTCGGCTTGGGTCCCTGAGGATTTCGATCCACTTTGTGGATAAGCATTCATTAAGTGCCGCTCCTGGGTTGATGACTTGGAAGGATATTTACCGCCTGGCCCTCACATAGCTGCATGTGTGTGTGTGTGAGTGTGTGTGTGGGGGGAGGGAATGTCTTAAGCTACTGTGCATCTGGGCACCCTCCTGTATTATTCTCTAAACTCGACGGCTGAGAGCAAATGTTTTTGAGGCAGGCAAATCTGGGTTTGAATCTTTACAAACCTCGGTGCCTCCTCTGCAAAATTAAGAAAATAATTGAACCTACTTTATAGGTTCAACTATTTGGTGCTGGGCATGCCATGGACCTCAAGCTGCCCACGGATAGCGCTCCCATACTGCTCACCGGTGAACCTACTTCGCTGCCAGGAGCAAAGGAGACGCTGTGTAAATCGTTGGTCCAGAGCCTGGCATTTAGTGTTCAATAAATGAAAGCTCTGCTGCTGCTGCTGCTGCTGCAGTTTTAATTTTTGGTCTTGTCCTGCAATCGGAATCGTTTTACCTGCTCCCACCTGGGTTTCCCAAGGATTCGTACATGCTCTGCAGTTTGAGTCTGCTCTTAACACTCAGTATTTATGTGTGTGGTGGTAGTGAGGTAATAGGCAGCGGCAAAAGGGACTCACAGCCGAGAGGGGCCAGGGATGGACCAGAGTATCCCCTTGGATCTGCAGAGTGTGGTCCACACTGTTGGTGCCCTGCCCACAGCCCTTTGGCACTCACCTCTATGGAAAGGATGCTCACTGCCAGCACCTGTGGTTCTGCCTGAGGGCTCCCCCACCTCGGTCCCCCCCCCGCTCCTCCCCCCAAAATGGCTGTGGAATAGTCCTCAATCACACTTCCCAATGTACAGGGCAAGTGGGAAGTGTTATAGAGTATTTACCCCACCTGTCCAGGAGCCCTCAGCCAATGAGGGCAGATACTTGGGTTGGATAATACACCCCACTTCCTTGCCCCTTGGTTGGCATAACTTTGATGCATGCTCTACACTGGGTCCCAAAACTCCTCAGTGGGATTAAGCTCCAGTTGCCCACAGGGGTAACTTGCTCAAACAATGCAAACTTCACCAGCTGCCTTGCTTTCTCTCAGTCTCCAGTTTTCTGCCCCAGTGTTTTCTGGGATCGCATCCTGACAATCCACTTGCACTCCAATCCTGTCTAAAGTCAGGTGAGTGACGGGAGAGGAGTGTAGACTTGTAGACAATGCTCAAGAGGTTTGGCAATGGAGGGGTCAGGAAAGGGTCTGTGAACAAAGCAGGAGCTCATGAGGGAGAGGATGGGGAGTAATGGGCCTACATAGGATCTGCCTCCTCTCAGGCCTCACAACTGGCTGCAGCTTTTCTCCCGCGCCCATAAAGCCAATTGATTTCTCAAATGTAAGATGCTCTGCCCACACTCCTCCAAAGCCCCTTCCAACCAGTTGCTGCCCCCAGCCTCTCTCTTAAACTCTGACACAACCCCCCCTGGGTGAAGTTAGCAAATCCAAGAAGCCTGTAATCTCTGCTATAACCTCTAGAGGTCACCCACACAACAGCAGAGCTGTTACTTTTATTAGGGCTCTCCTATTTATTGTTCCTGCCTTTAAGTTGTAATGCTGTGCCTACCCAAATTGTGCCTCTTCATCCAGGAAGTTTTCTCAGATCTCTGCAGGTAGCAGTTCTTTGCGTTTACCTTCCCTTGCGATATATTTTGACGTTTTGTTTTCCCTTCGGGACCTTGAAAGGTCAAAGTGGGGGCCTGAGATGCCACATGCCTGGACAGGCTGGGGTGCATGGGGTGCCATTTGTGCCAAAAGTGAGGGAACATGTGATGCTAAGTTCCAGCAGACAGGCAGAGTCCCAGCCTGGTGCTTGCTTAAAGACAAGTGTCAAGACTGCTACAACTGCTAGGGTTGGGGTGCCAGGAGAATGAAGGGGCCTCACCTCAAGGGATGAGAGGTCTGGGGCTCCCACTCATCCTGCTGAAGCTCCGGCCCCAGCCCTTAATAAAAAGTTTCCTGAAGCTCAGGGGTTAGGGAACAGGGATCAATTGACATCAGACCATCTAAGAGTGATAGGGCAGTATTGGAGTGCATGGAAAAGCATCAAAAAGGTTTGGACGGGTTCAGCTGTCAAGGCTGTGCAGGAGACATCGGTTTTGCACTGAGGAAGTGATAGTGAACTGAGCCCGGGAAGCTGGCACCTCCTGATCACCTCCAGGCTCACACCAAAACAATCATAGACCAATATTCTTTAATTAACAAAGGCACTTGAGAACCCCTACAAACCCAAAGTCTCCACCAAGAGTGGCCCTGCAGATGCCCCACCCTCCGTCCACCGATCCACGGCTCTCAGAGTTCATCATGACCTGCAGAGGGATCCACACTGGGCTTGATGAAGATGCCTTCCATGGCCTTCCACGTGTTGTGTGTATTGGCGCTGGGCATGCCATGGACCTCAAGCTGCCCACGGATGGGGCTCCCATACTGCTCACCGGTGACTGACAGGAACACAGAAGTGCCCATGTGCTGGAAGCGCACAGCAGCCTGCCGCTCCCAGTGCTGCCCTGAGCAGCGCACCATCCACAGGTCAAGGTCGTCACCCTCACCGTCTTCCCCAAAGGCACTCACCTCCTATAGGTGCAGAGGGTGGTGGGGACAATAGTCACCTCAGAGGGCACACTGAATCCTCTGTGGTCACTTGCCTGGCAGCAGCACTGACACCTAGGGCATTGGGCCTCAGGTCCTTCCCTGTACCTCTCTGAACATCAGCTTTCACAGCTGCAAAATGGGACACCACAACCCCCAACCCCAGCACCTAGTAGGGCCTCTCCAACACAGGCTCTTCAAACACATGCACACCCCATCCCATCTGTCTGGGTGGTGACCACTTGGCCCCACAGAGCCAAGGACTCTTTGCTCTTTCCATGTTCACTGTCATAACTCCTCTGACCTTCAACAAAGTCTAACCCCTGAGGGGGACAGTCAAAGTCTCTATTTAGCTCACACTTTTTCTTCTAACAACCCTCCAAAAGCACCCTCTGTTGTAACCCGCTCCCCCCCTAACCTTCCACCCTTCCTCCCCCACACCCCCTACCCAGTTTCAGTGAACTCCATGCACAAGGTCTTTCATGCACAATCTCTTCCCCAGGTCTGGAAAAATGCTCTTCTCCTCTCTATGGCCTAGAGGACTCCTACTCATCCTTCCAGACCCAGCCTGAGTTCCTCCTCCCCTGCGGGGTTTCCTGTTCCCTACCCCAAAGGTCATGCGGATGCCCCTCTTGGGTCCAACTCTCCCCCAAGGAGTGGAGCCATCCAGTAGGATAAGCTCACTCTTCCTTGTTCAGCTCCCTGCTGGGCTGAGAACTCAAGAAAGCAGGACCCTAGCCGAGTCGCCTCTGTGTCCCTAGAGGGGGCGCTCAGTAAACATTTATGAATTGAAATTCCTATTGCACAGAGGAAGCTAAGGCTCAGAACAGGTGAGAGGAAGAGTCAAGGCTCGGTCGCCAGCTTTAGCACACACACACACCAGAAGCCTCTCGGGCTGTGGGAGGGAGCTCACCTGGTTGTTAGACAGCGGCGACGGGAAGTGGTGTGTGTGCAGGTTCTTACCGGTGAGCACGTGCGTCAGCCTCACCGCCTGCCCGCAACGCACCGGGGACCCGCGTGGGCACCCGCCCTTAGAGTCGCCGCGGATCCGCCAGTAGCTATTGGCGTCGTCAGATGCCTCCACGCCGGTCACCGACTGCTGGCCGCTGCCTGAGGTGCGACACCCCACCCCGGCGTCGCCGTCAATCCCGGAACTCGTTACCCTCGGCCGGGACACCCTCAACACTGGGACCCCAACGGCTCACACCACAGCCCCCATCCCTGGCCTCCTGCTGAACTCCAAGTCTTTCGGCCCGTAGCTCCCGGACTACCCTCCTTGCCCCCCTCGAACCGCCGGTATTTTTCCCCCTCGGTCCTCCAACAACTCCAGCCAGATAACCCCCAGACTCCTGGCCCGCAGACCCTCACGATCGCCCCGTCCTCTGGCGATGCCCCAGTCCCGGGCCCCGCGCACCGGATCCGTATTTGATGTCGTGCGAGTGCAGCCGCACCCTGTGCTGCGTGTTGAACAGCTTCAGCACCGACCCGCAGGTCACGAGCCCAGCGCCACTTTTGGTGGCACCGCTGCCCGGCGCCAACAGGCC
The DNA here is from genome assembly GCF_004115265.2 of Rhinolophus ferrumequinum. Classification (NCBI taxonomy): domain Eukaryota; kingdom Metazoa; phylum Chordata; class Mammalia; order Chiroptera; family Rhinolophidae; genus Rhinolophus; species Rhinolophus ferrumequinum. Next base: position 23,024,799 of record NC_046308.1, read on the forward strand.
CAGCAGTAGCCCCAGCAGTGCCGCTCCAGCAGCTACGCCGCGACCCGCGCTCCACATCGCCCCAGCCGGGCTCCGCCAGCTCCGGCCCTTGGGCCGCTTCCGTCTCCGCCGCGGGCCAATCGGTCTCTGACCCAGCCCGCCGTAGCAGCCAGTTGCCGGCCTGCTCTGCTCTCCACCTGCCCTACCATTGGGTCAGCGTGGAGAGGCCCCGCCCCCAGATTTCGAGAGCGGCGGCTGGGAGGGGGGGCAGGAGACACGAGGAGCGTTTTGATTGGTCCACGCTTCCAAGGACTCACCAATGAATACCAAAGGAAGGCTGATGCGGCGCCAAGCTGTAGGAGAGCCGCCTGGGAGCCATGGTAAGCGAGGATACCCCACCCAGCGGCCGCTGAGCTCCTGTTCACCAAGCTCCTTCATCATAGATCCCCGAGCCCTCGATCATGGTCTCTCCCCTCCGACCCTAGATCCGCATCTGCACGGTTTTGAGGTTGCTCGACCACTAGAGTTTGTGGTCACAAAGTCGACAGATCTCAGATACTGAACCACCTGGTCCTTCAGTTCCTGGACCCCGGGATTAACTAATCCCCTAGTCACTCGGTCATTGCCTCCTCTCTGACATTGGGTCACTTCAGTCCCTGACCCTAGGGTTTTTAAATTCCCGCGGCCACTCACTGACTTCTTCCATGGCACTATGGCCATTGGGCAGCAGATGGCAGCAGGGAGCTGTGTTGTTGAGGATACTAGCTTGTTCTCACAAGGAAGCCCCAAAGCTGTTTTAGGAAACAGCCCTGCCTGGGAGACCAAGTGATTGTATGAAACAAGACTGGGTGACTGTGTTCCCCACCATTCTGACATGTGCAGGTTCCAGTCTCACTGCCTTCTCAGAGGGCTGTCAGCTAAGTCTTCAAGGGTGGGAAACTTACACCACTGCTTATTTATTCATTCGTGGAACATTCTTATGTTGACTTCACTCCAAGCCCTATGCTGGGGCCAAATGGGAACTGGCTCTGGGCTACATTACTCAATAGGCTGACTACCCATGCACTTGAGGCAGTAACAAAGCAGGGAGAAAAGTTCACATTTAATTAACTCATCCAGAATTTTACATTCAGAAAATCCTGAGTTAGTCATTTTAATTACAGCAACATGTTATTTTGGGGTTTTCATGTTTAATGTTGTTTTTATTTTTCATTACATAAAGTCACCTTGATCTTTCCAGCACTTAGAGTGTCTAAATTGCTAAAGATTTGCCTTGAATTTGGCAGACCCTACACTTGAGGGGCCTCCAATTCAGGTTGGAGGGGTTAGAGTTATAATCTGGGAAGCAATGGACTTGTCCTGTTGGACATACTAACAAACATCTCAAACTTAGTATATCTAAAGCAGAATTTCTGATCTCCTCCCTCAAACTGCTCCTTTCCCAGTCACCAGCTGCTTAAGTCCAAAACTTGGGATTCATCTTTGATTCCTCTCTTTACTCCTCACATATAATCTAACATGCCTTGATGGCTCTGACTCCAAAACAAATTGTGAGGCTTCTCTCCTGTGTCCCCCATAACCACCCTAATTGAAACCACCCCATCTCCCCTCCAGATATCTACCACCACTTCCTAACATATTTCCCTGCTTCTGATACTTGGGCCTCTCCAAGACATTTTCTGCACAGGAAAGTGACTTATGCCTTAAAAAGCATAAATCAGATCATGGCAGGCACCTGCTGAAAGTCACCAATACCTTCCCACTGCACATAGGACCACAGGAAGGTGAAGACAATGCATGTAGTCTCCTTGACAGGCAAAGAAAGGATTCCTAGACCCCAAAACTGGAGTAGGGGAAGCCAACGTTGCTCTTCCTCAATTCTCTCTGGGCCTCATGGTTTCTCCTAGCTGTTCCTTTTTCCTGCCTCCCCTACAGAACACCTTCCCCAGCTCATCCTATAGGCAGAGGGAGGGAAGGGTAGCTAGGTTCTGAATATGGCCACTAACAATTCCTCCCATCCTGGTCAGCGCAAGCTGCTTTTCTCATCAAGACATGGAGTCCATTTCTCCTCCCCTTGAATCGGGGCAGGCATTGTAATTCATTTGACCAAGAGAACACTGCTGAAGTGCTATTTTGGGACTTCTGTCTGGGCACAGGCTGCAAGACCAGCAGTGGTTCTTGCTTCCTCCCTCTCGGAAGCCAGCGGCTGCACACTGCACCATGCTGTAAGGAAGTGCAAATTAGACAAATGAATGGTCAGGACCATGTGGAAAGAGACCCTGGAGAAGGAGAAGCCATGTGGAATGTTCTAGCCTCAACCCAGCCCCCAGCTGAAAGCAGCCACATGAGCCACTCTGCCTATACCTCTGCCAGTTGTCAAATCCCAACGTCATGACAAATGGTTTGAAGCCACTTAAGTATCAGAGTGGTTTCCCCCACAGCATCAGATGCCTGAAACAGGAGCTAAGATCAGATGTCTCTAATACCATGTACCAGAGGTTCCCAAAGGGGCTGCTCCCTCTCTAGGGACAGTTCCTAGACATGTGCCTTTGAGGCTGGGGTGGGGATATGTTCAATTCTCCTTTGAGGACTTGGCGATGGGACCTGGGAAGCTGGTGGGTATCACAGCAGCTGCTCTCTCAGAGCCTTTGGGCTCCCCTTGTTGGCTGCTTTCTGCCATTAGAATTTCTTGCCTCTCTAAAGAGGGGTGGAAGATGGCTGCTTCACACCATCCATGCTTGTCTTCAGCCGTCAGTGCAAACTGAACCAGCATCTCTCAGTGCATCCCCATTGCACACTCCTGGGAAAGAACTTGGTGGACTGTTGGATTAGGGTGCACCACTAGGGCCGAGCAACTGTGGCCAAATGGTATGGCAACAAGGTATGAAAATGGCTGTTGTCACCCTACACTGCAGTGGTGATGGCAGTGGATGTCCTCAGTGAATGGGTCTTTATGAGCTGAGCATGTGCCTTACAAGATTCTTGGGGTGGCCAGTTAGCTCAGTTGGTTAGAGCGCGGTGTTCTTAACAAGGTCGCCGGTTCAATCCCAACATGGGCCATGTGAGCTGCACCCTCCACAACTAGATCAAAACAACTACTTGACTTGGAGCTGATGGGTCCTGGAAAAAAACACACTTAAAAAATAAATAAAAGTTAAAAAAAAAAAGAAAGAAAAAGGAAAAAGATTCTTGCCAAAAGAGCTCTGTGGAAAAATGCGTCCCTGTCCCCCACTCCCCCACACCTTAGGACCCTGGTCCCTCTGACTGGCAGCGGAGCAAGTCCTCCTTCCCGAATTGCAAGGTGTGGGTAGGGTGTGGAAGGTTCACCCTGCCTGGCTCCAGAGGAAGCTCTACAGTTGCTGTGTCCTCACCTGTGTGGGCCACTGAGCATGGTTGGGCTATAGGAGCAGGCCTGTCCTCTCTGTACCCAGGTGGGCTTCAGGCGGAGGCATGAGAAACCCCCCAGGCTCCCTGCAATGGCAGCCTACACAATGAGGCACTGTGGAGAATCTTCACATGTTCTCTCAGCCATAGGAAAGGGTGGTGGGGGAAGAGGTTGAGCTGATCCCTGGATGAAGATGCCTGAACAGGGGAGCAAACAGGCTACCCGAGGAAGGCAGAGGGAAGAAGGGTGCTGAGCGGGTGGCACAGAAAGGCCAGAAGCCCCAGGAGAACACTGAAGAAGAGACCCACCATGCCCACAGACCCTTCTAGAGAGGGCTCAGGGCCACTGCAGAAGGAGTAGTCACGTGGCCAGCCTGAGGCAGCCAATCCATAGCTTGGCCGACCAGCAGCCCCCATGTGACCTGGCATGGAACCTCCAGATTCAGGAGTTGGAGATGAAAAATACAAACTAGGAAGACAGGTGGCCATGGGAGCCACAGCAGAAGGTGGTTCTTCAGTCGGAACGTGAGGGTGTGGCAGGCCAAAGAGAAGAGGAAGCTGCCCTGGAAGCTTCCTGCCCTCTGGAAGCAGGAGTCATGATGGACAAAGGCCATGACAGAGGGGGACCATGAGCCCCGAGAGGCTTGAAGATCCAGGAAGATGCAGACTGGAGTGGAGAAGAGCCACAAGCCAGGGACTTGTGTTCAACACAGCATCTGAGTTCACGGAGGTCAGAGCACTGCCAGCTGTCATGAAGGCCGGCTGTGGCCGGCCTGGCCCGCTGGAGTTGGCACTCAAGGGCAGGTGCATGGAAGGGAGGCTGAAATTACCAGACAAAAAAACTGCTTTATTTCTCCTGTTGGCTTCCCTGAGAGGCTGAGCAGAGCTCCTCATGGGTAGCTAGCCCATTCTGACCTCTGCTCAGGGCAGGGGCTGGCTGGGTGGGCCAGGAGGAGGAAGAGGGAATCCAGTGCTCAATGTGGCTTAGGGGACCTCATTGGGGCCTCCAGGGCTGTGTGCCGAGTGGTCTCCCCTTGAGGCTTGGGGGGACTCTGGATCTCTCACCCCCAAAGAAGTTGTAGTCTCTTCCTCCTCATTCTCACTGCTCGGGCTCTCGCCCATGTCCACTGCTTCCTCAGCTGTACTGTTTTCCTGAGGGGTGGACAGCTGGGGGCCCAGCGACTCAGTGTGGAGGCAGGGCTCTGCGGCCACCTCCTGATCCACGACAGTGGCTGGCTTGGGCAATGTGGAGGGGGACTCCGTGCTGTGCTGGGAGGTGCTGTGGTGGGTAGTGCCACTGTGGGAGGTAGTGCGCTTGGAGGCCTTGTGATGGGAGGCCTTCAGGGACATGGACTGAGACACTGGCCGGGATACCTGCCCGGCCCACTGGGCCTCCTCCAGCTTGTGCAGCAGGCAGCTCCAGTCAACCTTCGAGGACAGGCGGATATGGGAGCCCTTCACCTTCTTGAAGCCCAGGAAGAGGTCCATTAGTGTCTCAGTGACAGGGAAGGAGATGAAGCCCAGCTGCTTGGTGAGGTTCCTCTCAAACTTATACTTACTGACAAGCAAGGAGACAGCCTGCTCCATCAAGTAGTTGACAAGCTCCTCATACCTGGGATCGAAGAAGTGGGACACAGTGGATTCGGATGCGATGGAGGGCAGTGGCTTCTTCTTCGTGAAGATGTGACTCTGTGCAGCAGCCGGGAAGGGAAAGGGAGACATGTCATGCCCCTCCTGCTGCCCTGGGATGATGCACCTCACAGCCGGAGCATCCCCCATGTCACCCACATGGGCATCCCACCTTTCACACTTAGGGTATGGCCTCGACACATCTGCTCTGCTGTCCTGCTCAATAGCTGAGCACAGGTCCTGCATGTCAGGCAACACTCACTCTTACCACACCATCATCACGCCGACCCTACCAGTCAGGCCCAAGGCAAGGCCGGTGACTACAGTGACAATGTCAGCCAAACTCGAGTTTGGACAGTCTGAGCTCTAGCAAGCCCTCACCCGGGCCAGGGTTCAGAGGAGGGTAGCATGCCTGGGCCTTGATGGGTAAGAGGAGGGTTGGGGGCAGTGCTGGAGACCCACCAGGGTTAAGCCACCTACATCTTCTCCATACCCATCCTGGGTAACTCCCTGTCAGCAGGGTATACACAGTGAAGCCCTGTCCTAGGCAGCAGATCAGAGGATGCTAGACCCAGGATGCAGCGCCCCACTCTGGAATCAGGCTGCTGTCCACAAGGGACAGGACCCTTCCCACGTGGGAGGGTTTCCGAGATTCATGTGCAAATGTTAAAAAATACCCCAAATTAAAAATAGTCTTTATTCATCTTTGACAAAGCCTGGCAGTAGCTAGGCCAGGCTTCCTGGTCCCTCATCAGCTTGTCCCTTGCTCAGATGGTTTCCACAGTGCAGCACAAGAGACCTGAACTATGGGCACCTGCCAGTGGCAGTGGCCACTAGGATTGGTGGCTGAAGGGGCCGTTCCCCTGCAAACCTGCCCCTAAATCCCTCAGCCCTTGTCCCTTTGAGGAGCTCATCTTCGGATGCAGTGACGTGAGAGATGAGGAGAAGCTTCTTACCAAGGAGGTGAGTGGTGAAAACACAGGGAGGTGGTGGGAGGAGAGAGGGCAGGGGGAGGCATGTGGAGCTGGGACCTGGGTGAGGCGAGTCTGGCTTAAGGGCACCTCCACCTTGATCCCAGGGGCAGGCAGTATGAGGTGTAGTCTCCGCCAGGGCCGGGCCCTCTGCTTGGAGCTCAGGGCCCCAGAAGTGGACATGGGTGGTTTCTGTACTTTAGGGTCCTGGTCAGGTGCCTCCTGCCTGTAGTGGGGTGAGGGGATCTTGGGCTTTTCTGTAGGTATCACCTTGAGCCTGATTCTGGTGGCCTCTTGGTCACTAGACATGGAAGAAACATCTTCCTTTGGCTTGTCCCATCCTCTGGACTTGGTGCTCTTTCTGTGAACCATCCTGAGGCTGGAGGCAGTGGTGGGGAGCGGGTAATCATAGCGCTCCTCCCCTTGATCGGTTGTGGCCCACTTGGAGTCAGGTGTGACTTCCGAGTTCGAGTCAGAGTTCAAGTTCGGCTTTGTGGTGGGCTCCCATTCTGACGGAAAGAGAGGGCAGCCATTGTGGAGGCAGGCGCCACTGAGCTTGTCCACAGCCTGGCTGACCACTCTCTGTAGGGCAGGGAAGAGGTGGTGCTCAGCCAGGAAGTCCAGGGTGCGATGGGGCTCTCGGAGAGAACAGTATCCAGGCAGGTCGAGGGAAGCTGGCTGGCTCAGCAAGGAATTGATCTCCTTGTTGAACTCTTGCTTGAGGAAGATCAGCTCCCGCTTTCCAGGCCCCAGCTCTGACGCTTCAGGAGTGCCCAAGCTTGAGCCCAGCAGGCTTGAGAACCCCAAAAGGGGATGCTCCGGGGTCCACTGGCTGCTGGATTGGCTGCCCATTGAGTCCCACAGCAGGGAGTCCCGCTGTGAGCAGAACTGCCCCAGGCTTTTCTGTAGAGAGAGGAGGACTCTCAGAGGCATCCAGGAGCAGCCAAGCCAGGCTTGGCCCTGGCCCTGGGTTCTGGGCTAAGCTAACCACCCCAGGTGATGGCCCCAGATCTCACCCCTCTGTTCTCCAGCTGCAACAGTCGTTTGAGGCTCTTCTCCTGCAGGAGTTTGTCCTTCATGGGTGGCAGTGGGCCCAAGCCGTTGTAGCCCAGGTCGCTGTCCCGGCTATGGGAGCCGTGCCAGCCAGCTGTGAAGTTGCTATGGGAATCGGACATGGAGCTGGAACAGGATGGGTAGTTGTTGGGGTTCCCAGTGCAGAGGCTGGGCCGGACAAGGTGTCGGTGCATGGTACTGAGGCTGGGCCTGGCACGAACCCGCCGCCCTCCTGCTGGCACCTCCACTGGGTCCTGCACCTCCACCAGGGGCACCCCAGCCTCTGTCTTCATGGTGGCTATGCGCTCAGTTGCCTTATCCACCACCGTCTGTAGGCTGTCCAGCACCTGGCCCTTGACAAGGAAATCCAGGAATGTACCAAAGGGCCGAGGGTCCCTCCAGTTTCGGTGGTGCTTGTGGAGCGCTGAGCTGGGGCTGTACTTTGACGGTGGGTGTGGCATGTGGCCCAGCTTGGAGGCTTGCCTCATTTCTGGGAATGCTGGCTTCTTAGGTGGCTGCACCTGAGCAGACAGACATGTCATAGTGGGCCGGAATGTCCACACAGGAGTAGGGGTCCCTGGGGTCCTCCTAGGGCACAAGGAACTGGGTGGGGAGTGGGCAGTGGAAGGAACTGTTTTGGAGTCAGGCAGACCATAGCTCTGCCACCTTGAGGCTGTGTGATTCTGGGCACGATGGTCCCTCTTGAGGTCCAGTTTCCTCTTCTGCAAAGTGGGAATCTATTTAGCGCCCTGAAACGTCCCTGGACACATACATTTGCATGTACACAAGCCCAGGCCAGGGAGTCTAAAAGCCTGCTTCTGCCCTCTCACTGGGCATGAGTGGGTAATCACAAAATCTTTCTGAGTCCCACTTGGGCTCCTTATCTGTCTGTAGAGCAGGCCAGCCCTGCTCCACTGCACAGACCACCTGTGATCCTGAGCCCTGCACGCTCCATGGATGCTTCTATAACTTGAACCCCAGGCCCTGAGTAGACTCGATGCTCCCACTTGGGGGCCCAGTCCACCAAGCACCTCTCAGGCTACTGAAGGTCAGGTGGACACATAGAATGAAACTGAAGATGACTAGGGCCTAGCAGGGGGTCAGAAGAGTGGTCAAGGAGATAAGGACTCACTTCCAAGCCCAGAGAGAAAGTCAATAGGAAATGAGAAAGGGGGGCTGTAATTCAAGGGGCTGGAACTGGTGAAGAACACCATGTGGGCCTCAGAGTTGGGTCCTACCAGGCACACTTACCCGAGCCAGGTACGTGGTGTGGCCGGCCTCGTCATCCGCCAAGTATCCGGAGTGGTGGCGGCAGCTGGTCATGATGTGGGTGGCTCGGCCTGCTACCCGCCTCCTCTCTCTTCAGTTCTGCAGTACAGCAGTGGATTCCTCTCTGTGCCGGGCGGGGAGATGGCGTAAGGGTCTCCCCAGGCCATGAGTTCGAGTCTCCGTCCGTCTGTTGGACACTGCGTCAGTGGCCCGGGGGTACCCCATGTCCCTCACGTGTCTGGCTCTTCCTCTGCTCAGAGTCTCTTGCATACCATCTGCGTCTAGAGTCCTCAAGGGTGGGGTCCCCAAGACCGTCCGCATCCTGTCTCTGACCATCTCCGATCCTCTCTCCTCCCAGACCCATGGTGTCCATCCCTGGCCCAGAGTCCACCCGCTCACCAGAGTCCAAGCCTCGCTGGAGCCAGATAGTACCATCAGCGGCCGCTGGAGGATGAAGACACGGTGCTCTGGGGTTGCCCCAAGTCTACCGGCCAGCTCATTTGCATGCCGCGTCCTGATTGGCTTGCAACAGGCCGTTCGTTCTCTAGCTCCCCCGACACAATGGTCGGGGGAGGGGCCCACATCCGCTCCTTCCCCATTTGGTCCCGTTCAGTCCCTTACACACTCTCAGTGGGAGCCGGGGTTGGGGAATACTGCTGACCCGTGTCTCGGCCCCCACCTCCACCAGGAGGAGCCCCGAGGCTGAGACTCTGATCCTCGCTCCACATCTGCCCTGAAGGGAGCCTAAGAGACAAAGCCAGTGCCGCCTCTAGTGACACAGGCACCTTCCTGGGCTCCTCTCTGGTCACTGCGTTGTCCTGGGCCTCCTGCTCTCTGTCTTCTCCTTCCCAGTACCCTCCCCTAGCCCAGTATGGACAACCCCAGGGTCTGTCTTGAGCCCTCTCCCCTCTGAAGTCTTCCTGAGTGCAGTGGAAAGAGTCCTTGCTCTAAGTTACAGACCTAGCTCCAATTCCTAGCTCTGCTGTTTTCTGCTTGTGTGACTCAATTTCTCTGATCCTCTGCTCCTCCTCTGTAAATGGAGTTGAGCGTTCTTCCACATGGGAGTATGGAGATTAAATCGACATCCTATAAGAGCTCTGTGTATCTTTACTTCCTCTCCTTCCTTTCCCCCCTGCCTGGTAAACTCCTCATGCAGCCCCCTTCCCAGGTGTCACCTCTTTGGAGAAGACTTCACAGAAGTCTCGCCATCTCCAACAGAATGATCGCAAACCCCATCCCAGATTCTGCCACATTGTGTTGTTACTCGTCTACGGGATGGTGCTCCTTGCGGGTAGAAACTGAAGCGCTTGCCCCTAATCGCTAAGATTTCTAGTACCACTAGTAGTATTAGAATAGGAGCTCAATAAATGTCAATTTCTTTTTTTCTTTCTTTTTTTAAAAGATTTTATTGGGGAAGGGAACAGGACTTTATTGGGGAACAGTGTATTTCCAGGACTTTCTCCAAGTCAAGTTGTTGTCCTTTTAGTCTTAGTTGTGGAGGGTGCAGCTCAGCTCCAGGTCCAGTTGCCGTTGTTAGTTGTAGGGGGCACAGCCCATCATCCCTTGCGGGAATTGAGGAGTCCAACCAGCAACCTTGTGGTTGAGAGCCCACTGGCCCACGTGGGAATCAAACCAGCCACCTTTGGCGTTAGGAGCACGGAGCTCCAACCACCTGAGCCACTGGGCCGGCCCAATGTCAATTTCCTCTTTCCAATTTTCTGACACACAGGGTCTCTGGACTTTCCAGGATCAGCTTCCCAGTGGAGAAAGACGGTTGAGGTCTGACCTCATGTATGAACAAAACAGTGATTTAATGATCACATTTGAACACAAAGGTCCCAATGTCAAGAGCTTGGTGAAGGGCTCTTTGAGGCCTCCCATTCTTACAATGCCCCCACAGAAGTATTATTTGTTATTATTAAGCTTGGCTCTGTCCTCTCTGCCCCTGACCTAGGGGGCAGCCACAGCCTAGAGGACTGAAGCAGACCCAGATGCAGGCCCAGAGTTTCAGAGGCCAGTCCGAGTTCCATTACTCCTGGGATGGCCACTTTGGTCAAGAGACTTCTGTTACCCGAACCTCAGTTTCTTCATCTATAAAACAGCTTGGTAAACAGGAATGACATTACCAATGTCATAGGCTGGACACAAATACTGCACTTCCAATAGGAAAATGAAGACAGCCACATCATAATGAAAACCCTGGCTATCAACCATGTGACTATTTGTATAGTCATGGGTAGGGAAAGCTTCTCTGGACCACAGAGAAAAAAATGAGGTTATGAATATAAAAGTTAGTGTGGCACAGAGCTCAAGAGATGGAAGCAGGGGCTAAGGCTTTCTCAAATAAAGCTCTTAGTGTTACATGTTTTCTTTCATTTCCTTATTGTTTAGAGTTTTTACACATCATAAAAAAGCCTCCTCTTAAAAAAATCAGCAAAAGACTAATGGGCAATTTGAAAAAGAAGAAATGTAAAGAACTAATAAAAACATGAAAAAGTTCATAGTCACTATCAAAAAAATGAAACATTACAAGAACGAGATAACATTGATTTATTTCTCAAAACAACACAAAAAACCTTCGGGTGGGAAGAATTGGGTGTGTCTATTTGCTTAGCGAAAATACTGGAAAAACACTACCCAATAAGTTAACAGGGTGATCTCTGGAAAGGGTGAGAGATTTTATTTTCTGTATTTTTCATATTAAATATCATTTTTGCAGTCACTGAAAGTTTCGCGTTGCAGTAAATCAAGCCGTGGTCTGAAGGGCGGAGCACACTGTGTGGAGATACGGAGTCGTTGCAGGGCCACGGCCGGACCGCTAGGTGGCGAGAACAAAGGCGGAGTGCAGGCGCGTCGGGGCGGGGCCTCGGGCTGCATTTAGGGGCCGGGCTTGGACTGTCAGTCCACTCCCCTTGGTCCAGCAGCCCGCGGAGGCAGAAATGGCCTGGCCGCGCGTACGGCTGGTGGTCACCGCGGATGACTTTGGTTACTGCCCGCGGCGGGATGAGGGCATTGTAGAGGCCTTCCTGGCTGGAGCTGTGACAAGCGTGTCCCTGCTGGTTAACGGCGCGGCGGCGGAGAGCGCGGCGGAGCTGGCCCGCAGGTGAGGGGGCCCCTTATAGGGTCAGGGCGGGCTAGGGGCGCCGCCGCCCCGTGGCCGCTAGTGCTCCTGATTGCGTTCCGCCCGCAGGCACCAAATCCCCACCGGCCTCCACGCCAACTTGTCCGAGGGCCGCCCGGTGGGTTCGGCCCGCCACGGCGCCTCATCGTTGCTCAGCCCCGAAGGCTTCTTCCTGGGCAAGATGGGATTCCGGGAAGCGGTGGCGGCCGGAGATGTGGCCTTGCCCCAGGTGCGGAAGTGCGGCTGCAGGAGGATACCCCCTTATCAAGGCTCCGCCCCAAGGGTACTGTGACGCTATCAGGGGCCGGAGCAGGCGCTGGATGCTTCCCTGGTTCCAACACAGGAGCAATCACACGGAAGCACCGGGATGGGTCCTCCTCGGTAGCTGCTCCGGGATGTTCGAGGTGCCCATTGTCCTCTCATTTCAGGTGCGGGAAGAGCTGGAGGCCCAGCTGGGCCGCTTCCGGGAGTTACTGGGCAGGAACCCCACTCACGTGGACGGGCATCAGCACGTGCACGTGCTCCCAGGTGCATGGGTTGGTGGTCCCAGGCAGGGGGGCAGTATGCCCAGGTGGGTTGGGAGATGCTCCCAGGTGGGGGGACGTGCACCTTACTGACTCCGCCCCGCCTGCAGGCGTGTGCCAGGTGTTCGCCGAGGTGCTGCAGGCCCACGGGGTGCGCTTCACACGGCTGCCGCTAGAGCGCGGAGTGGGTGGCTGCACTTGGCTGGAGGCCCCAGCGCGTGCTTTCGCCTGTTCCGTGGAGCGCGATGCCCGGGCGGCTGTGGGCCCCTTCTCCGGCCGTGGCTTAAGGTACCCCACACCCCCCGCACCGTGCCCTTCCCTCTGTCCGGCCCGGGTTCCAGTGGGTGCAGCTGGGTATTTGCTTGGCCAGCTAAGCCCGTTTCTCAACCTCGAAGGGAGTCAGGTTTCGCCCAGCCGCACCTCTACCCCAGATCCGTCCAGTCTCCTGGCCTAGTCCTGCCCGTTGCTGTTCAGCCGGTTCCTGGCTCTGATGCCTGGGTATCCACAGGTGGACCGATGCCTTCGTGGGCCTAAGTACCTGCGGCCGGCATATGTCTGCTCACCGCGTGTCAGGGGCACTGGCTCGGGCCCTGGAAGGTACACCCACTGGCCACTTCTTGACAGCCGAGCTGATGGCCCACCCAGGCTACCCCAGTGTGCCTCCGGCTGGCGGCTGTGGTGAGGGCCCTGACGCCTTTTCTTGCTCTTGGGAACGGCTGCATGAGCTGCGTGTCCTCACAGCTCCCACACTGCGGGCCCGGCTTGCCCAGGATGGGGTGGAGCTCTGTGCCCTCCATGACCTAGACTCTAAGAGACCAGGGGAGGGGGTTCCTGGGGAAGCCACTCTGGTAACCTTCCTGGAACCCTCCCAACTGTGACCCTGACAGCCAAGAACTAATAATGCCGTAGTGCTCAAGAAGGGAGCAAGGGTTGTTTGGGCACAGTCCAGGACCAGGCCCTAGAATGGGTTTTGTGGCTTCCCTGGGCAGAACAATGTCACCTCTATGTCCAGGTCCTCATGACTCAGAATGGCAACCAGAGCTTCAGCAAGCCCTCTTGGCTACAGGCAGGTCAGCCTGTGACATCTGGGCCTGGAGCCTGCCAAGCATTTGGTGCCCTTCACATTTCCATGTAAGCATCTTCCTTGTTTGGGAGTAGTAGGGAGAGATCGCTGTATTAATAAAAAAAGGTATCTTGTAAACTTGGTGAATTATATAAACTGTGTCCAGAAAAACCTTCATAGACACAAGAATGGACACAAAGCAATTCCTCTGGGGGCCCAAAGCAGGTCACTGTTCCAGAAAAGATACATAAAACAAGTTCCACAGTCTAGTTTTGTTCATGCTTAGGTTTTCTTTTTTTTTGGGGGGGGGGAGAGTTGGGGGAGAAGAATGTCTCACCAGGGCTACTTTTGGCTCCGGAGGTATATTATAATCTCAATTTTATTTAAAAAGAAGTCAGCTGTTTTAAGTAAGTAGCCCTTTGCTATCCTAGAGGACAGATCTGAGGAGGTCCTGCAAGCTCAGAGGAGTGAATGTAAATTTTTCCACGAGGGAAGTCTTCTGTGGAAGTGGGATCCTGGATTCCCAAATGGACCTGGTGCTGTGGATGCCCTGTGTCTGGAGTCCACGTGGCTTGGATGAGGAGATGGAGAGAGCAGATGGGGAAGCGGGTAGGGAGTTCTCCGGAGCACACGAGTCCTGCCCTACACTGGAGGTTGGAAAGGCAGATGTCCTTCTTGTCTCACGTAAGTGCCTATGCGCAGGCACTAATGTCCCCATTTTACAGATCTACAAGTGGGAGTGGCATAGCAGGGATCTGAAGCTACCAGTTCATGTATTTGCCATGTACTGTGTCCAGCATGGAATCAGGTGACAACAGAGCTCTCTCCCGGCCTATGCAGCCTTGAGGGATGCGCAGCTTTCTGAAGTTGGTAAAGGGGGGGGGGGTCCTCTCATTCCTCTCTGCCCCCACCCACCCACAACCCCACCCTTGACTGGGGCTTCAGTCCCTTTTCTGGCTCTATCTTCTAACCTTCCCTTGACCTTGACTCTTCCAGGCACTGGCCCTTTCCTCCTTTCATGTGTGTCTGTGAACTGGAATCACTGTTTGATCCCTCCTGTTGCCTCACCATCGCCTCCTCGCCTCAGTCCACTGGGGTCCGGCCACACTCCTGCAGGCTTCTGGCCGGTGCTGGTAGGGGTGGTCTTAAGGCAGCTTGTTGCCATGGGGGCACCTCCCTTTGAGGCAGGTTCTTAGGTTCTGATGAAGAGGCAGCTGGCTATGTGTCTCTGAGGTTCAGGATAGAGGTCAGGGTGGACAGGAAAGAGACTGGGGGTCTGCACAGATGCTAGATGAAACTGGGAGTGGCTGTCACCCAGGGAGGGAAAGAGGGATGAGCAGAGTTGAGGGAATAGACTAGCCCTAGGGACCATGAACTCATTTAATAGTAGAGAGAAGAGGGTGGGCACGGCCAGCCTGGGAGGATAATCAGGAAAGCAAGGTCCAGCTCACAGGTGGAGGACAGGTGATAAGGCAGAGGGCCACAGGCAGCACAGCGTCCATTGGGCTGGGCTGGTGTCCTAGCCACCAAGGAGATGGGGTATTTCTTATGCCAAACCTGCTGTTTGCTGGGTAGCTTAGGTAAGGGGTTCTGTTATCCACCCATTCATCAGTCACATATGGAGCATCTGCTCTGTGCCAGGCCAGGGCTGGGTGCTGGGACACACACAGCCCCGCCTGCAAGGAGCTCAGTCTGCTACACAAGGACAGATGGTGTGATCCAGGCTGCAATGGGGTGGGGAAACGGAACACACAGCATAGTGTGGGGCCAAAGGGGGCTCCTAACCCGGCCAGGATGCGTCGGGGAATACTTTCCAAAGGATGTGACTTCCGTCCCTGGGCCTCACTCTGACCCTCTGGAGCCTGCACTGTGCCCCCAGGAGTACCCAGGCTGCAAGCAAAACCACTTCCAATCACCCAAGCTTGGCCATTGATCAAGTTCTGCCTGGGACAGACTTCAGCTGAAGTCCCAACTTCAGCTCTGCTCCTCAGGTTGGTACCACTCCCCCATGTTTCACGAGGAAAGCAAGAGGAAGCTAATGCAGAAGGGGCAGGAAGAACTCAGACCATCTCTGGCTTTGCCTTCCACTGGGTCAGGTGGCTGCCTTGCAGGGCGAGGCACGGCGGTGCTGCCAAGTGAAGAAAGTGAGAGCAGGGCTGAGAGCTACCAGCCTATGGACTTTGCCCTGAGGAAGTCCTGAGGCCCTTGACAGAGGAACCTCAGGGGGCAGAGGGTGACAGAAGCCAGGTTGCAGTGGGCATAGGGACGGATCAAGTAGGTGCGTGTTTCGAGCTGAACAGTGAATACAGGAGGAAGGCTAGAAAATGATGGCTCAGGAAGTTGAGAGGGTCGTGTGGGACTCTGGCTTTGGGGATGGGGTAACTGGACCTGTGTCTGGGCTCCAAGAGACCAGTGGTAGAATGCAGCAGGAGCCAGACTGTGTAAAAACACAGGCCAGGTGCCCTTGGCTGTCACTGAACCTCGGTTTCCTCCTCTATGAAAACAGGGATAACAGTGCCCGTGGGTTGTCCTGAGTTTCACAGAGGATACAGTGATGGGACGTGGCAGAGTCCTGGGCTGATGATCAAAGGGTCTGCTCCTTGCTTCCTGGTAAAATGACACTCCCGGCAGTTTTCCTCCCGGAAACCTGCAGGCCTGGCAGACTGGTCAGGCTTGGTCTCCGCTCGAGTCAAGTTATAGGCAGGGAACTTGGCTGACTGAAAAATGAAGTGTCAGGGCCCTGGGCTGAGTCAGCACCTTAGCAGTCCACTGTCCTGGGGACTCAGACAGCTTTCTGGCTGGAACCCTTCAGGATGTGGCCTACCCACGCCCTCAGGCACACCCTCTTTAGTTCTCTGACCTTCATTAAGACTGCCAGTTTGCTTCTCTGCTAAATGGGATTATCACTCTTTTGGGGTTGACCGCAGGACTGAAGTGATACATATGATGTCAGACAATTAAGTTCGCAAACTGGTCCTAGAAACAGTGCTACATGCCTCATTGCTGAATATCACGATGGTCCTCTTTAAAGTACTCTTTTTGGGAAGCTATGCACCGACGCCAGCTCCTAGTCCACCCTTCCAAGCAATTTTAGAACTCTTTCTGGAATGGCCATCAGAGCTGTCATATTACCCTTGATATCCTGAATGTCATCCAAATGTCTTCCTTTCAATATTTCCTTTATCTGATTCAGGTAAAGAAAGAAGTCATTGGGGGCCAGAACAGGTGAGTAGGGAGGGTGTTCCAATACAGTTATTCGTTTACTGGCTAAAAACTCCCTCATAGACAGTGTTGTGTGAGCTGGTGCATTGTTGTGATGAAATATCTATGAACAGTTGGTGAAAAGTTCAAGTCGTCTAACTTTTTCACGCAACCTTTTCAGCACTTTCAAATAGTAAACTTGGTTAACTGTCCAGTTGGTACAAATTCATAATGAATAATCCCTCTGATATCAAAAAAGGTTAGCAACATTGCTGCAACAAGTTTGCCAACATAATTGTCAGAACTCTATAGAGGTGCTGCCCTAAATCCAGACACCCAAGGGATCCCTCTGCAGGCCCCAATGGTCTGTACTTTCCAGCCTTTTCTGCTTCCCTCAGGGAAGGCGGGAACACCTCTGTGCGCCTCTTTAGGAGGCTGGGTGTGGGGAGAGAGAACAGGCAGAAGCTGCAGGAGACCAGAAGCCCCAGGACCTGTCCCCTCCCTCCCACCTCTCATCCCGAGAACACAGGCCCCTGGCACTGCCCACCACCACCAGTAAGGAAGAAACCCACACGACCAAACCAGTGCCGGAGAGCAATTTTATTAAGGGCAGCAGAACGGGATCGCAACATCTTAGAAAGCCTATTCTCTGCCATGTGGGGCAGGGGCAGGCAGGAAGACAAGGACCGGGCGCACTTTGGATTGGGCGGGTGTGGATTCCTGAGTGGGCTTGGGTCAGGGGTGGCAGCCCAACAGCTCTCCTCTTCCCCAGAGGACCCAGCTGAATGGTTGTGGAGCTGCCAGGGCTGCCTGCCAGCGTGCTCAAAGCCGGTTCCAAGGGCTCGGCGACCACCCGGAACTCCTTGGCTGCTGCCCGGCTTATTAAACTGCCCAGGCCCGAGGGAGGGACCACCCATAGCCTCGCTCTCCGAGGGCCAGGCCTCTCCTGACTAGGACAAACCACGGAGTGCAATGCCAGGGCTGGGAGTCCAGAGGGGCTGCCAGCTTTGACAAAGGTATCCCTCTTTGGTGAGCAGAGAAGTGAGGGGTGGACAGGCAGGTAGAGCTACGCTGGTAGAAACATGAAGCAATGGGAGTTTCCAAGAATGGCAATAATTCTGGATTCAGAAGCAACAAGAACAGATGGTGGCTTATTTGGATAGCTTCTGACAGAATTTGGCATTTTGTTACAAATCTGTGTAGGAGTGAAGTAAGGTTCATCATCACCTTTCTGCTAATGAAGAGACAGATGTGGGAAGGCTGGTCCGGCGCTCTTGCCATACTGGGCACACAGGAGCCTCCAGAACCTGCCCCTTGAATATCTAGCACTAAAGAAGCTGAGTTCATTGACACAGCGCAGGGGCCACACACCTGGACAGCTAAACAGTGTCATGCTGCCTCGCCTACGCATTCATCACTCCCATTTCTGCATCGGTAAAACCAAGCTGTCTCACAGGTCCTTAGCCCTGGAAAGATCTCAAGTTTTAGAACTAAAAGAAAAACAAAGCAAAGTTTCTTTAAGTCATTTCTCCACAGGATCTAGTCCCCCCCGAGAGCCAAGAGTGTAGCAGGTTGGTGACACATGGCGTTTGGACCATCGGCTTCCTTTGGGTGTGACATGTATTCTCTACTATTTCAGGGACAGTCCCACTTGCTTTGAAAAAGACATTAACATCCAATCCTTACAAGTTCATCTGATGATAAATTCTAAGGTCAATTTTTATTTCTACAAAAAAAGGCAGTCAAAACAAATGTTTTTGTTTTTGTACATAAAACACATGTAAAGGATATTACTGAGCTTCAAGTGGAGCTTGACTCTGCAAAGGCTGTGAGTCCAGAGGGAGAGGGAAGGCCATCTTGTTCCTGGGCTGGCCTGGCTGGCTGCTCCAAAGGAAGGGGTCAGCAGGGCACTGGTGACCCCAGACTGGTGCTGGCTATAGCCGAGTCCTGCCAATTCCAACCCCGCAAAGGGTCGAACCATGTTGAGGGAGGGCCGCGGTGAGGCTGCTGCACCGAGGAGTTGGAGAGTGAGCTCCGTGGCACATTCGGATGGAGCTTGGTGATAGGTGAGCGTGGAATTTCGAATGGACATTCTGGCTTTAGCGTTGTCTGCAATGACCAGCACATCTTCTAAAATGGCTGCAGGGAGGAACGCCAACCTTTGACCTCAGGAGCCTCCCTGGTGAGAAATTCCTCACACAAGTGCACTGTGTCCTCTGGCTGGCAGGCCCTCTCCTGGAGTGGCCACAGACCTAACACTGCAGGATTTCCCCAAATAGGCTAGGCCAGGCTGGAGTTGAACCACACACACAGACATTAGGGTTGCCATTTAGTCAATGTTACTGTGGTAACATTGGACAGATTTTTACATAAGAGCTGGGCTTCCCTTTGCACAGCTTTTGTTTTTAGGGATGGTGGTGGTTTGCTTGTTTTTAAAAATTTTTTTAAAGGATGTTATAAATTGGAGCCAGGAGAATCAACTCCCACACCAGGCAGTGCAACATGGGAGAAGAGAAGCCACCAGACAGGACAGAGCTATCTCTTCTTTGTGGAGGAGATGGGCCTGGGTCTGGGGACGTGAATGAGTGAAAAATAAACTGTAGGCAAGAAAGTGGGAGTTGCAAGGGGCTGGGGATGAAAGGGGGAAAGGGAACCACAACCTTTTTTTTTTAAACCTTAAGGTCTAAATGTAAATTGAAAAATTTGGATAAATTTGGACAAGTAAAGAAACACCATTCTTTTAAGGAGATGGAAGCAGTGATTTTTAAAACAAAGAAAGCAGAACTAGAACATCTTAAGTTTTTAATCCTTTTATAGGTTACCTAAACCACTTTTGATTAAGAAAACTGTAGAAAGTTAGTAACTGCCACAAGCAAACGCCAGGCGGTGGCACATGTCAATTTTCCACAGAGTCCTGCTTTGCCAGGTGTCTGCACTGCTCTGGGTCTCTGCTCACACTTGCTGGAATCAATCGCGGCAGATTTTAGTCCACAGGTCGCTTTTCCCCATATTTCTTTGTAAACTCTTCAGCATTCTTACAGAATTTTTTACGGTCCTTAGAGTATTCTTCAGCTAGGTCAGCCCGAAGGGGGTGCTCGGGCTGGGGGTCGTTCACCAGGGCTATCAGGGACTGGATTACTGCCGAGAAAAGGAGAAGGCGTCGCTGGTTAGAAGGGCTCGGAAAGGGCCTGGGCAAGGTGTGCGACTTGGACTCCAACACCCATTTACATCTACGGGTTTGTAAGTCAACGGCCTCGGATGTATCCAAAATCTAACCACCAGCACTCAACTCCTTTCTTCTGTAGGAGGAAAGTGATGGACAGCAAGCAGCCAACACTCCAGGGGATCACTGTTCAGAGTGCTGCCTTCTCCTCCTCCTCTGGGAACCTTCCTGAACTGACTCCCCAGGAAGAGCCCAGCCCCCAGTCTCTCCCAGGCTGCTCACTGGTGCGATCCCGCCCTCTCTCTCTCTCTCCCTCAGCTTCTCTGGGGCAAGGGATGGGGGATGCATTCCAGAACTGCACTCAGTTCAGAGTAGTTTCAATGAATGAGTTTGAGAATGAAGGGGGCGTGGCAGGCCTGCACCATGTAAATGCATAACAAGCCCACTCTCGAAGACCCCGGGGAGCTGCTGAACCAGCTGAGAAAGGTGCATTTGACCACCGTGTCTAACCACTGGGAGGCTGACAACCCCCAGCACGTCACACTGTCTATTGCAGAAGCAGAAGTCACACTGGTGGCTCAGGATGGGTTGCGCAGGGGGCAGTAAATTCTAGATGTGCTGGAAGGCTAGCCTTGGAAGGGAAGGACCATGAGGGAAGGGAGGAAGAAGAAGGGAGGAGTGTGGAACATGAAGGGCCAGGAGCCTCGGCCTCCTCAGAGGATACACACAGCCACCACAGCTTCTTACACACACTTCTCTTCACCCTCTGGCCAACGTCAGGGCCAGGACCTTCAGAATGTTTCATTCCTTCCCACTGCCACATTCTTAGCAAAAAGGCATCTCTCCTCTGGATTGCCGAAGTTACGGTTTCCTTAATCAGGGGCCCACGTTTTTCACCCCAGTATTACAAGGAATGGATTAAAATGCTGGTGCTGGCTGAGTCATACACAAAGGCATAACCAGTCAATAGCAGCACGCTGGGTGAGGGGGACAGCACAAAGTACTCCTGGCCAGGCATCCAAAGACCACCTGCCCCCACCTCTGCTATTTAATGCTACTAGGTGAGACGGAGGCAATCAAGGGTTCCTCTGACCATGGTGGGCACAGATGAGGCAGTGGGGTAAAGTAAGGAGGGTGCCTCTGCAGGGCTGATGGGGGCCAAGGTTGAGTAAGGAGGAGAGGCGGCTGGGCAAGGAGGGTAGACTATGCAGAGCAAGCCGGGGTCAAAGGCTCTAATTCAATCTCCACATCACCCCCAAGGGCAGACGTTCTCACCTCCCTTTCCATACCACCTGTAGTATCTCTGAGAGGAAGCAGACCCTGGAAGTATATTTTTGTCTCTTTATTTCAAGATTTATCCCTTCTATATTTGATTTGTGCCTAACTGAGCAGAAATGATGATAAAGCTATTTTGCTTATTCCTATTTCCCCAACTTTAACCGTTGATATTCCACGGTTTGCCATACATCCATCCACATATAGCCTAAATGAGAATTTACTTAATATACTCGTACTTCTCTAAATCTCACTTTTTAATATAAATATTTTTTAAGTAAATGTTAGTACCTCAATTGGAAAGTCACTTTCACTTGCCACAAACAGAAGGCATGCATCAACAGAAGGACAAGGTATTGCTGGTTGGAATAGTCTCAGACAAACATTAAAACCAGCACCTAATCTAAAGCTCCCTCCTGTCCAGTCAGGGGACAAACCCTCTTCCAAATGGCACCTTCCCAGCTTCTCTACGACATTGCCCCCAGCTCACAGGCCATGCTGTATCTTAGCACACTCCAAGATCCTCCACCTCATGCTCAGACACGACACTGCTCCGTTCTCTTTTGTTGTTCTTGATTTCATATATAGCATACGTATATGCTATTTACAGCACTGAGGAACAGAGTGAAGAAATAAAATGGAGTAACTGTGGTCAAGCTGCTAAATTATTAAACTCCAGTAGACTGAGGTATGAGGCGCGTCTTGACCAGCCAGTCTTAAACTTTTGAACCTTCCAGTCGTAGGTCAATACCTGCACGCACATGAGATCGCTGTGCGTCAACGCCTGCACATACAGCAAACCTGAGGATCATCCAAATGACTTCAAGAAGAAACTGTCCCAATGTCCAGGCCACCGGACATCAGAAGATTACCTTTTTGGACCAATCCAGATGCTAGGAAGGCAGGACTGCTTCTTCTTAGGAATGTACTTTTTACTACAAGAACCCTCAGTGTTTCTTTCTCCTTCGGAACACTTGTAGGTTTTGTCTAGCTGTGTTTCCAGTTTGCAAACTCTAAGAACCTTGAACCAATCTTTGTTATTTATTTTCAACAAAGCCCCTTCACTCTTGTTGAGTTCGTTTGACAGCATAAATAGATGGCTCGTCTGTTTCTGTGATTACAAATAGTTTTGCAGAAGAACTGCTGCTTCGTTAGTGTTTCAGGAACCTCACAGGGTTGAGTGCTATGTTTTCCTGTGACAGAAGTTCAGGCTCTCTGCTTTTTACTATGAGCATCTTGATACCTCATGTATTAGTATAAAACCATTTGTTAATTATTAAAACTTGCTTTTCAAAAGATATTTTCACTTTGCAAGTTTGCTATTTGTCTAGTTAATTCTTTCCCAAGAACTTGCTTTTACTGATTTGATCAAGTCTAAATATTTTCAAATTTATTTAGTAGTTCTGATGAGTACTTCATTCTTTCTCTGTTCCTTTGGGTGCATTTCTGGCTCCTCAGTTAAACCATAATAAAACCCAGCTGAGCTGAGCTTGTTATGACTGTTTTTCAAACTACATCTATGGCCCCACTGCATCATTTTTCACATACCGAATAGCACGCTCATCACAAATGTCTAGCCTTGATTTCTTGATCTCTCCCTTAACCCAAATGCTCCCCAGAAGCATTTTTTCTCTCCAAAATGTGGGACTAAAAAACCATCAAAATTTATCTTTTATTCTCTCTTGTATAAAGCCTACAAAATGCTCTCCTTTTTGTTCTTATTAACAGTTTCTTTGTAATAAAGGACGTAAACACTATCTATGATTTCTCCCTTTTCAGGGAGATCCAAGGGGCTCCATTCTCACAGAGTAAAATGTGAAGGGCGCCTTCCGTGGAATTCACCATAAAAAGTTAACTAATCTTATCCTGTTTGTTATAGTTCTTGAGTCCTCTTTATAAATTCTATCTACTTGATTTGTTGTAATAGTGTATGGCATATTGAAACACTGAATTTATGAATTGTTTGATTTTTCTCCTCATATAATTTTGTTATGCTGTATGGTACACAGAGTCAGTATTATGCTGGTTTTATTACTGGCTGTACTTTGTATGATATGGAAGATCTCATTCATCCACCAAACTAAGCCCTTGCTCAGCTGCTAGACATCTACTAGAACCAGACACATGGCTAAACAAACCTTTGTTTCTACATTCTTTCTTCTGGTATTATTATTGCCAACTCCTACGATCTCCCTGTTTGGTACAGTTTTCCCTTGTTTCTTGACTTTTCTCATCTTATTTTTGCTCAATTTTTAATGCTTCGTTACTTTCTTTTAAAGAAATTGAGATAAACTCTTAAAAGTATACAAATAAAGTTGTTTTAGTACATTCAAAAAGTTGTATGACACCACCACTATTTAACTCCAGAACATTTTCATTCCCTCCCAAAACAGGAATAATACTAACAGCCCTCTTGGGCAACCAGCCCTGTAAGAGGTGGCAAAGTACTTTTACTTGTGTCTACCTCCTGGCAAGCCTCTCTACCCTGGTTGTGTCACGTCCCATCCTGCCCGCCCTCTGCTCCCCTCTCCACCCCAGTTCTCAGTAAGGGAGGAGAGACCTTGTAATTCTTTGTGGCCCAGCAGTCTGAGGTGCAGGGTCTGCCTGGGTAGCCTGGCCTGGAAGGACTTTCTCCCTCCCCAGACATGGTGTGTAATACACACAACTCGGCAAAGTCTCCAGGAGTTGTGTGAATGGCTGACAAGGCATTCCTGAACAAGTACAGCTATAGGCTTCCAACAGAGAGCTAGGAATTTGTATGGGGAAAAAAAAAAAAAGGCATGTGCACTTAAGAATAACTTTGTCAAACTTTTCTAAACACCAACTTGTAGATGACCAAGTGTCAGGTCCCCTGGAGAGCGTTTAGCACCCACTCCTTTCTACTACTCAGCTGCGTGAGCCTGAGGCTCAACTTTCCACGTGAAAGGCTTTCAACTCCATCTTCCATGGCTTCCGCTGAAAAATGACTATTTACATCAGTCACTGAAAAACCACCTGCAGCCAAGCAAATTCCAGCCTCAATCACTCTCTTTAATCTAAAAAGACCTTACAGTGGCTCAGCTGGTTATTTACAAGAAAGCCACCAAAAATATGAGATTAGGACTTCAAATGAAAGTTCTGGAATTAGGAAATAAAAACTAGACACGAGCCATAACAAAATCTAGTAACTTCCAGGGGACGAGAGAGGCTAACCACAATAACGAATTAAGTATTTTTCCCAGAAAAATGAGCATGTGTATGTTCACACAGAGACAACCAGACACATGGGACATACACAGCCACATCCAATTCCAGAAAGTCCTAGGCCTGCTAAAGCCAACTCTGTGCTTTCATCTGGGCACATAGCCCGCGAGTATGAGCATGCCCTTACCCCCACACAACCCACTCTGCCCACTGGCTTTCTGCTACCAGCCTGGTGGCTTTGGCGTGTGCCCTTCTTTAATCTGGAAAGCCCTCTCCAACCTCCATTCTTCCTTCAAGTCTGAGTTCACATGCTAACTGCGGTGAACAGCCCCCCTTCCCTCCTGAAGTAGCCCCATAATCTCCATGAAAATTCCCAGGAATAGTGCCCACATCTCTCACGGCTCAGGCAGCAAGCACTAGGCTGGTCTGTGAGCATGCGTCCCTGCTGGGCTGCGAGCACAGGAAGGGCCTCCTCAAATACCTGCGCAGGTCAACAGTCTCACTGCGACATGCCACGCCCCCACGACTGGCGGGAGCCCGGCTGCACGTCTGCGTGCACTGGGGTTGATATGGTAGGATTTCTCAGGACTCGGTGTGGCATGGCATTAGGAGGCACCGAGGAGCCCGTCCCCTAGCAGCGTCCCCAGAGGAGCAGCATTCCAGGAAGACACAGGAGCATGCCTTACCTTGGTCGGTTTTGGTTGCTGGCTTCCAGTTTTCAGCACTAATTACTGGCAGACAGACCTGCCCCTTTTCATCAATGTTGGGGTGATAGATCTTTGTTTTAAATGTGATCTTCGGTGGTTTGAATGGGTACTCTGCTGGAAAGTTGATTTCGATTCTGAAGGCCCCCTTATCATATGGAGGGTTATCCTGCAGGGAAAGAGAAGAGATCAAAATGAACACACCATGGTTCACAAACCTGGAGCTGAGACAGGAATGTTCAGTTTACCTGAAAAGCTAATTTATTTCAAGTGGTATACCAACAGACTTGTTACCTTCAGGGAAACCAACAATCAATCAGTATTTCTACAGCAAGATGTCTTCTAAGCTGTGAAAAGGTCTGAAATCGATGTTCTGGTTTCTGTTTTTCAAAATAGACTATTTTAAAGAGTTGTTTTAGTTTCATAGCAAAACGGAGAGGAAAATACAGAGTTCCCATGTATCCCTTCCTCTCCACACACAGCCTCGCCACCATCAACAGCTCGCAATGGCGCGGCATTTGTTACAACTGATGAACCCACAGTGACACTTCATCATCACCCAGAGTCCATAGTTTACATTAGGGTTCACTCTTGGTGTTGGACATTCTATGAGTTTTGGATTGCCGGTACCATACATTTTAGCTGGAATCATATAGTAAGTAGCCTTTTCAGAAAGTCTTCTTTCACTTAATAATACACATTTAAGGTTCTTCTGTGTCTTTTCATGGCTTGATAGCTCATTTCCTTTTAGTGCTAAATAGTATTCCATTGTCTGGATATACCACCATTTATTTATCCATTCATCTACTGAAAGACATTTTGGGTGTTTCCAAGCTTTTTGACAATTCTGAAAAAAGCTCCTATAAACATCTGCATGCAGGTTTTTATGTGGACCTAAGCTTTCAACTGCTTTGGGTAAATACCAAGGAGCAGGATTGCTGGATTATAGGGTAAGAGTATGTTTAGTTTTGTAAGAAATGACTAAACCGTCTTCCAAAATAGCTGTACCGGTTTACATTCCCACCAGCAATGCGAGTTCCTCAGACATATCCTCCCAGCATTTGATGTCAGTGTTTCAGGTTTCTGCCATTCCAATAGGTGTGCAGTGGTACCACATATTGTTTTAATTTGTAATTCCCTAATGACATGATGTTGAATATCTTTTCATATGCTTATCTGCCATCTGTATATCTTCTTTGGTAAGGTGACTGTTCAGATTTATTGGCTCATTTTAAAATCAGTCGTTGTTTCCTTATTGTTGAGTTTTAAGAGTTCTTTGTATATTTTGGATAACAGCCCTATATCATCAAATACATCTTGTGTAAATATCTCTTTATCTTTTTTCCCACCTCTCCCTCCCCGCCCCCCCCCCCCATTCAAGCCATTGTTTCTCAGTCTAGTTGTATAGGACACAGCTCCCTGGCCCGTGCTGGTGTTATGAGCCTTGTGCTCCCCGCCCCCCCACCCCCCGCCCTGCTGAGGCAGTCAGTCGCCGGGCGTCAGCTCACAGCAGCTCACGGCAGCTCTCCCGGCCGGTCATGCTGGCTGCCGGCCACTCATGGAAGCACACGGTAGCCCACCCGACCTCCGGCTGCTCACGGCAGCCCAGCTCCAGGGACAGCCGTTATTCACAATCTTAGCTGGCCCATGTGGAAATTGAACCGGCAACCTCGGCGTTAGGAGCACGGCGCTCCAACCACTGAGCCACTGGACCAGCCCAATATGTATTTATCTTTTTTGAAGATATGAAGAGTCACACCAGTAGCAAATAACAACCCACCGCAAACCACACTGAGTGCTGAGAGGCCAAAGCAGAGGCCTTGACTCAGACCCTGGCCAGCTTGGTCTCACCAAGGTAGAGCCAGCACCCAGCTAGATAGCTTGTCCTCTACCTGGTTGTCAGGCGGGGCCAGAACCCCATCCTCTTGTCCCTAGGACCATTCAAAGAGCTAGCCCTCAGGGCCTGGACACTACGGCCCAAGAGCCTCTGAAAGATGCCCCCAAAAAAGAGCCTCCCCCCACCTCCAGAGCTGAGCAAGCCCTTTGTCTACTGCCTTTTCCCAGCACTCCTGGCTCTACTGGGTCCCACCCAGGCATGCCAGGTCACACCCATCCCAAAAACAGCCAAGCCTCGCAGAGGGCCCCGGAACGCTCCTCGTAGACCACACACCACAGCCCTTCCTCCTCAAGCACCAGCCTGACTAGGGATTCATTCTCCAGCAAACACAGCTCTGCTGGGGAGCCAGGGGCTCACACCAGGTCTCCACACTCCCCCATGCTCTATTCCCACTCAGGGAAGGGAGGCCTGGTGCAGGGGCCTTCAAAGACAAGTAAGCTTAGGAAAGACTGAGGAGTAGGAGAGGCCTTCTAGGCAGAGAGGACTAGAGACTGGGATGGAAGGGACAGCACGGGCAAGACAGGAGGCCGGCAGCGGGCAGTGTGGCTGAGGGGCTGCACGGGGCCTACTTGAGGAAAAGCTGAACTACCCCTTCTAGCAGCGGTCATAGAAGACTGATCTGTAGGGAAGCTTGTCAGGAAGGTGGGAGTCAGGGTCAGGATGAGGGTGGAGATGCTAGTAAACAGTCCAGGTTGAGTGTGCTTGTGTGAGGAGAGGGGACCTACACCTACCTGGGAAAGGCGGGGATAAGACTGGATTGGAAAATCATTTTCGTCCCAAGAAGACCTTCCCTATTGCCTTCTTAAAGGAACATGGATTCTCTACAACACCATCCAGAAGTTAAAGCAACAGCAGACACTCCCTCCTGCCTGTCCGCCTTGAGTCGCTCACTACCTAGGAGAGCTACCACTCACTGCTACCAATGGGTAAAGGGGAACTCAGAGGAAACTGCTTTGGATTTTTAAAGAGATTTAAAGGTTTTTCTCCTAAGTAAAAACGCAGTCATTTACACTGTTTGAGCCATGTTAAAAGAGCTTTTCTGCAGGACTTTTGCCTGTGAAATCTGCTAATTTGTTCATCATCCAGGACTAATGAACCAAACCACCCCTGTGCCCCGTCACGTGCCGGGAACTGGGAGATGAATGCGCCAGATGCTAGTTAGCAGGTCTAACCTTGGCTCTGCCTCTTTCTAGGTGGCCAAGTCTGGGAACATTTCTGAACATCTGTAAAATTGGGTTAACAGCTGTCTACACCCAGAGTTGTTCTGATGATAAGTCTGTCAAGTCCTATGTGTCTGGCATGTGGGTAAAGAGTTCAAGAACAGCAGCTCTGTCTGTGCAGGAGGCAGGAAAGGCCAAGCCTTTCACCACCCGGGGAATCTGACTAAGCGCATCTGAACTTCTCTGGGCCTCTGTCCTCATCTGGAGCTCTGTGGGTAAACAAAGGAGGGGCTCGAGCGCGTGTGAACCACAGACCGCCCATCGGTCCTAGTAATTTCTGTTGAAGGAGGTGTATAAAAATTAAACACAGGATGTACCTTCTGGACAAAGGGCCTACAGCTCCACATGTGAATTTTAGACATTTTAGAGCCAAACTTATTCTGTGGGAAGGCAACGCACTATAAGGGACCTTAATGAGAAAACATGGTTTTGTTGTAGAAAAATACTATACAATGTTTGAGCAATTTACTGTAAACTCAAGATCAAGTTGCAACATCATTTCATTACCAAACTAACCAAAGATTTCAGCATTTTTATTTTTACATATGACCCTGACCAGTGTTTTTCCATTATTCTTTCCTTTATTTGGATGTCTTGCATTCTCTTCAGCTAATATCGCTATGCCAAAGAATCTTTTGACATGTAAAATTAATTTCTTCTGACAGTTTTATATGCTCTAAATTCATTCCCAGACTTTAAATTTCACTTATCTCTTCCCTAAAGGTGTTGCAGGTGATTAGCCAAACACATGCATTTTAAAAACTTCATTCAATCCATGCCTAGGTTCCAAGACACTTTTTATCCACATTCCCTTTATATAAGACAGTGACTGGTTTAAAAGTGTTTATTATTGCAAGGGGCGGGCAGACTGGTGGGGCAGGGACCCGCAAAGGGCAGCAGGAAAAAATAAAGTGTTTATGATTTATTTAATAAACAGTATGGTTACAAGAAAGAAAAATAATTTTTGCACTACTTCTGTGCTAAGCACCTATGTTTTCCTCCATTTGCTTCTAGTCATTATACATATATATATACGTATATATACATATATATATGCGCATGTAAGTAAGAGTTGACCATTTATCAAGCCCTTATGATATGCCAGGTGCTTTTCTGTCTCATCTTCAATTTATTCCCCTTGACAGCAACCCTCAGGTCAATGCTGTCACCCCACACGTGGACAGGCATCGTCTGGGCCCATCCTCATCACCTCTGTGGAGCACGAAGGCCAGGCGAGCTGATGCAAATGTGCTGATGGTCATGCTGCTTGCTGCTCAGTGAGTGATAAACTGTCCTTTGTCTGTCTTCTCCTGGCCTCCAATAAACTGTGGCAGTCTCCCATGTTAGCTTGCAAATAGGCTGAAAATCTCAGATCCTTTAAAGTTCTTGGCCCCAATCTCCCAAGGCACAAAGCCATTCTGTGGCCACTAAGACCAAGAGGAAGCTCTTCTACATATGACACCAAACCACCTGGGGCCTTTCACCCACATGTCCTACTTCTAATCCTAGGTCAAATATTATCTTTCCTTCTCATGGCAACTCTTCAAGAATCCCAAGACCTCACTGTACCCCATGTCTTCTGTTCAAGTGAAGATCCTGAGTCCTCCAGCCATCCCATAGAAGTCAGTTTTGTGTCACCACTGTGACTGCCTTCCTTGTGATGCAGTGAGGATGCCACACAACCCTCTGGCAGCCACTGGAGAAATCAGGCCAATACTCCCACTCCCTGACGTGGACTATGGCCACATGGCGTGCCCCTACGGCATGTGCACAGCTGACACCACACACAGGGCTCATGGCAGACCATTTGAATAAGTGGATCCTGGTTTGGATCTACTGGACATGCTGTCCCTTCTTCCTTCCAAGCATCGGACAGACTGAAGATTCTGTGCCACTTCTGTCCAGCTTGGTGGTGATCTCTCAGCCGCATCCTTTCCCCGTGGCTAACCCTTTTTTGCCCAACAAGTTATCAAAGCCCAAGCTTTGCTGGGTGGCCAGATGGCTCAGGTGGTTAGAGCGTGAGCTCCCAACAACAAGGTTGCTGGTTCAATTCCCACATGGGATGGTGGGCTGCGCCCCCTGCAACTAAAGATTGAAAATGACTGGACTTGGAGCTGAGCTGGCTCCCTCCACAACTAGATTGAAGGACGACTTGGAGCTGATGGGCCCTGGAGAAACACACTGTGCCCCAATATTCCCCAATAAAAAAAGTTAAAAAAAAAAAAAAAAGCCCAAGCTTTGCTACCACAAGAATATCAAGTCCAGACCTACCTACCTGCCCTGCTGATAGCTTCTCCCCCCGAGTTCAGTCGTTTTGTTATATAGGAACAAGGGGAGGTGGTCTGCTGTTCTGAGCGCCCCAGGCTGGTTTCTATGCTCTCAAGCTTTCATGGTCCACTCTAGGATGTTGACAAAGCTTGAGACAAGCTTGTGGGTCTTCTGAACAGACTGTATCTCCTCACCCTTTGCATTAATAAATTGTCAGGTATTTATAATCTCTTATCTTTTCTGAAAACAAACTTCCTGGTTGCCTGAATCACAAAATCTGCTCAATTATTACAGTAGATTCATCTTGTGCTAACTTTGCTTTCTGAAGATGACTTCTTTTATACTTTTTTTCAACAATTTGGTTTATAGGACTTTTCATAGTACAGTCAATGAATATTCCAACAGCAAGGAATTCTATCAGATTCTCTTTGAAAATAACTATTAGTGGGAATAAGTATTTCTAGAACTGGTTTTCTAACTTTTCATGACCAAACTACCCTCTGAATTATATCTAAATTTAAAATCACAATCTCCACTAACTGAATTCAACAGGCACTTTTCCTCCTCTGAACTCTTATGTACCTACCACAGCATAATTTACTTTCCCCTCAAGAATGGAAGTAGCGGGCCAGCCCAGTGGCTCAGGCGGTTGGAGCTCTGTGCTCCTAACTTCGAAGGCTGCAGGTTCGATTCCCACATGGGCCAGTGGGCTCTCAACCACAAGGTTGCCAGTTCAATTCCTCGACTCCTCGAGTCCCACAAGGGATGGTGGGCTGCGCCCCCTGCAACTAGCAACGGCAACTGAACCTGGAGCTGAGCTGCGCCCTTCATAACTAAGACTGACAGGACAACAACTTGACTTGGAAAAAAGTCCTGGAAGTACACACTGCTCCCCAATGAAGTCCTGTTCCCCTTCCCCAATAAAATCTTTAAAAAAAAAAAAAAAAGAATGGAAGTAGCTTTATTATTATTTTTCATAGAAATATAACATTCACACCAAAAAGTAGTATTAATCTTTCCATCCCCCAGGATAGTGGCTGAGTCCCCTGCCGAATGGCCATGGTATGTTCACTATGCACACACAGTGCACACAAAGGCTTTTCACTCCGGGCATATACATACTACTCATGTGTAGTTACAAAACTGGAGTCATACTGTCTATATATTCTTTCGTGGCTTTTGCTCATGCTGCTCTACATTGTTTTCCAGTCTGCAATGCAGACAACTCCCCTCTTCTGTTAGGCCATCGCACCTTGTGGCTTGTGTTCATAAAGCCTGTGCCTGGCTTATGAAAGGAGCTCCCCGGCCTCGGCCAACATGGAGGCGTGCTCCTGCTCCTACAAGCCCAGTGTACCCGGAAGTTGGCAGCAAAATTATTTTTATGTGTGGCCCTGTTTCAGAAAACAGGGCTCCCCTCATTTGAGGTCAACCATATAGCTACAGAAAGGGAGAAAGAAGAAGCTACTGAAGAATTAGCAGGAAAGCAGAAAAGATTGCGAAACAGGCCAGTGCTGGGCCCCAAGGGAGGCGGGAGGTGGCTCCACCTTAAGGCCAGAAGGACAACGCAGAAGGAAGGAAGGGGTCTGTCCAGTGGCTAATAATTTCATGTGCAATGGGCTGCACAAATGAGGAAGAACACAGAAAGGAAGGTGAGAGATCTGAATCACAAATGTAGCTACAAAAGGTGAAAGAAGAGAAACCACAGCCTCAAATGCACTCCTGGAGGCAGGGCTGGGGTTGAGAGAAATCTTCCTTCTTCCTTCACTGAAAAAATAACCTCTAACATTGAAGGAGCTTTTGTATTGTGTCCAGCACTGTGCCAAAGGCTTTAAATTAAGAACACCGCAACAATCACCAAAGGCCAACGGAAAAGGGGAGGGGGCGGCACACAAAACTGCCTCACAGATATCCAAACGTCCTACCAGCTTCATTAAGTTTTGAGATTTTGTTACCAGTGAGAAAAACGATTTTTAATTGAGGTGAAATTCACTTACAATTAACTATTTTAACGTATACAATTCAGTGCTATTTAGTGAATTCATAATGTTCAACTAACTACCTCTCATTTCAAGACCCACCCCCCAGGTTTATTGAGAAATAATTGACATACATCACTGTGTAAGTTTAAGGAGTACAACATGATGGTTTTATTTACATATACGTATTGTGAAATGATTACCACAATAGGCTCAGCTAATATACACCTTCTCATGTAGATACAAAAACAAAAGAAAGAAAAAAGCAAGGAAATGTTCCTCCTTGTAATGAGAACTCTTAGCTTTTACTCTCTTAACAACTTTCCTATATATCATACAGCACTGTTAGCTGTAGTCTCAAGGCTTTTTCATCACCCCAGAAAAACACTCTGGAAAAAAACAAATGGAAAATTGAGGCAATAAAATTTTGTTCAATAAATTACATTCTTGCTTCAAGGGAGACCGAGGGAGCTTGGACAGAGGTGGCTAAGTTCTCCCAGGAGGCAGAGGAAAGGAGCTCAATGGCGAAAGATGTACCCTCAGGTAGAGGGCAAGCAAGCCAAGAAAGAACACACTTTCTTCTTAAAACCCAGCCTCCAGAGTCACTAAAATAACACTCTTTCCTATTAGAAGAATCCATGTTTGTTACAGAAAACATGAGATGCAGGCAGGCACAGAGGAGAAAACACACTGCCCCAGTCACCTACCTCCCTGAGAGAACTGGGGCCAGCACCCCAGCACATGGCACTCCTGCCCCTTTTTTCCTAGGTGAATGAACACACACACACACACACACACGCACAGGAACACATTGCAGATCGGCACACACAGCACTGTAACCACTTTCACTACAGGTTGTTGTTCACATGACCCTCATCACCCGTGCGTTCTGATCCCCTAGATCTTTGTACTGGTTGCAACGTGTCCTGTCGCCTGCATGTACCATGATTTCTTCATTACTGCAGGGCAAGGACTCCATTTCATTTGTCAAGAATACATCAACAATGCCACGAGTGTCTGTGGCAGTATTAAGAACCCACATACATTTTTATTAAGAAACAAAGCAATTGTGTATTGCCAAGACATCACTGGCGAGCATGGTAATCACTGCAGGAGAAATCAGGGGTGGCAAAGCTGTGGGCACCTGAGAGGAGGTGGCAGACACCCACACTGGGAGCCCCAAGGTCAAGGATGATGTTTTCCAAGGAGGAAGAAGCCTGGGTTTATCTAAGACAGAGGTAAGTGGTGGTGAAGGTCCCTTGCTGTCCTGGTGGGATCCTTCCAGCGTTCTGATGGTTGCACTTTGATTACCTGTCTTCTCCATTACTCCAGGAGATGCCTGAGAGCAGGGACCCGACGTGCCCTCAGAACCAGCCCTCCAACATTTGCTACCTGAACTGCTAACCTATCAGATTCTCTTCTTAATAATAAAATTATCAACATGCATTTATGCTATTCTTTTGACCATGAACAAGAATGTTAGCTCTCAGAATAATAGCTTACCATACCTGGAACACAATGACCGCAGAACCCAGAACCAGCCTGGAACTTGCTATACAGACAACATTTCTACACCTCTGTACCCCACTCATCAGTCACAGCTTATGGTGGCTGATAAAGGAGAAGGTAGGAGAACCTCACTGCAAATCCACCAGGTAGGGACTCAATTCCAGGTCATTCACATGGAAATAAAACAACCTTTCGCTAGGAAAGAAAAACTGATCTTACTGCTTTTAAAAATCAAAGCTAATTACAACTGAATAATTTTTTAAAAACCCCAATTAAAAATGGGCAAAACTGCTAAGCAAAATAAGCCAGACAGAAAAAGTCGAGTACCATATGATTTCACTGATATGTGGTATAGAAAACTGAAAACAAGAAAAGAAGAAAAACAAGTGAAGAAACAAAACTCATAGACACAGACTATAGTTTAGTGGTTACCAGAGGCTAAGGGGGTTAGAGGGGTGGTAGATAAACGTAATGGGGATCAAATACATGGTGATGAAAAGAGAACTGACTCTAAGTGGTGAACACACAATGGATTTATAGATGATGTATCACAGAATCGTACACCTGAAATCTATGTAACTTTGCTAACGATTGTCGCCCCAATAAACTTTAAAAAAAAAAAAAAAAGGGCAAAGTACCTGAACAGACATTTCTGCAAAAAAGATATAAAAATGGCCAATAAGCACATGAAAAGATGTTCAACATCTTAGCCATCGGGGAAATAGAAACCAAAACCACAATGAGAAACCAACCACTCTACCCCTACTAGGATGGCTGCAATCAAAAAGACTGACAATATCAATTGTCAGCAAGGATGTGAAGAAAATGGAACCCTCTCACACTGCTGGTAGGAATGTAAACGGTACAGCCATTGTGGAAACAGTCTGGCAATTCCTCAAATGGGTAAGCGTGAGGTTACCATATGACCCAGCAATTCCATTCCTAGGTAAATACCCAAAAGAAATGAAAACATATGTTCATATAAAAACCTGTACACGAATGTTAATAGCAGCATTATTCATAATAGCCAAAAGTGGAAACAACCCAAATATCCATCAATTGATGAATGAGTTAAGTAAACTATGATCTATCCATTACAATGGAACATCATTCCGCAATAAAAAGGAATGAAGTACTGATACGTGCTATACAACATGGATGAATCTTGAAACTATGCTAAGAAGCCAGATACAAAAGGTCACATATTGTATGGTTCCATTTATATGAAATATGCAGAATAGCTAAATCTACAAAGTAGATTTGTGGTTGCCTAGGCCTGAGGGGCTGGGAGTGATGGCTAAAGGAAGGGGTTCTTTAGGGAGTAATGAAAAAATGTTCTAAAATTGTCGTGACGGACACACAACTCCGTGAATTCACTAAAAGCCACTGAACTGTATGTACGCTTTAAATGGGTGAAATGCATGATTTGTGAATCTAAGTAAAACTTTTTTAAAAAAATTAAAGCTAACTCAGGAAAAGTGGTTCTCAACTGAGGACACTGTTGTCCTCCATGGAGAGGTTTAGAGGTGCCTGAGGGTGTCTTTAGGTTGTCCGCAATGACAAGGGTGGCTACTGGCATCTAGTGGACAAAAAACAAGGATCCCGCACACAAAATCCACATCCACATACCAAAATGTAGTTTGCGATGCAATCCCATTGAGAAACACTGCTCTAGGGTAACTACAAATTCGATTTAAAAACTATGGGGTGCTGGCGGCCGGTTAGCTCAGTTGGTTAGAGCACAGTGCTCGTAACAACAAGGTCGCTGGTTTGATCCCCACATGGGCCACTGTGAGCTACACCCACCACAACTAGACTGAAACAACAACTTGACTTGGAGCTGATGGGTCCTGGAAAAACACACTTAAATAAATAAAAGTTAAAAAAACACACACAAAAACCCAGAACTATAGGATGCCTACTATGTGTAACACATAGTGCTAGGGACAGGAAGTGGGAGGGAAACAGATAAAGGCTAAAGGCCTCTGCTTGAACCAGAACTCACTGAAACAAGACATTCCATACAAGTTACAAAGCAAAACTTACAATGTGAGAAGTGCCCAAATAGTGGGGTACAATGATGCTGGAGCTTGGACCACAGCAGACCTGTACAGACTACCCAGACTATCCAGTCAACAGCCATTCCTCCTATTTCCTTGCTGGCCAAACCCCAGTTTTGTCTGTATATGCACTGCTCCCTCTTTGTGACCCAGGGGTACATTCTGACAGGTTTAACCTGGCCACTTGTCCAATATAGTGGCTATAGTGGATTTGAAAGGTGACTCTTCCAAGTTGACATGTGCTGTCAATGTAAAATACCACCTGGATTTCAAAGACTTTGTACAAAAAATATTGTAAACCATTTCATTAATAATTATTTATACTGATTACACATTGAATACTATTTTAAGATATGGTGCTAAGTAAAATATTTATCAAAATAAATTCCATCTGTTTCTCAATTTTTAATAGGAGTACCAGAAAATTTTAAAGTATGGTTGTGGCTCACAGTATATTCCTATTGGACAGCACTGTGATACTTTCGGTGCCCTGGCCAGTAACAGACATGGGTAGCCACGTGTCCTGGTTCTACATAAGGAGATGTAAGGGGCCTGTGGGAGGGGGTCCTGGGGTGTTTTTGTTCTCAGTCACACCAAACTACACATGATAAAAGTGCATGGGGGAGGCCGGTTAGCTCAGTTAGTCAGAGGGCGTGCTCTCAACAACAGGGTTGCCAGTTCGATTCCCACATGGGCCAGTGAGCTGTGCCCTTCACAACTAGATTGAAGACAACTTGAGCTAAGTTGCTTCTGAGCTGCCGGTGGGGCGGCTGGATGGCTCAGTTGGTTAGAGTGCATGCTCTTAATGCCGGTTCGATTCCCACATGGGATGGTGGGCTGCGCCCCCTGCAATTAGATTGAAAATGGCGACTGGACTTGGAGCTGATGGGTCCTAGAAAAAACACACTGTTCCCCAATATTCCCCAATAAAAATTAAAAACTGGAATTCTCAACTTTCTAAAAAAAAAAAAGTGCATAGAAGTAAACACACACGTTACAACGGGAAAACCTGAATAAGATCAGTGGATGGTATCACTGTCGATTTCCTGGTTATGATACTATGCTATAGTTATGCAATGGGTGAAGGGTATTGGTGATCTCTCTGTATTATTATAATTGCATGAGTATCTATAATCATGTCAAAATAAAAAGTTCAAAGAGACAGAGAAGAAAAGAGAAGTTCCTCTTCCTATCCTGGACACTGAGGGGCCTGCACGAGTCTCCAGCTATCTGATGGTTGGGCGGACAGCTTGCCAGAACAGAGCTGAGGACAGAATAACAGACAGGTGGAATCTAGGTCCTTGCTCACTTCACTGAGCTGCTGGATGAACCAGCCCAGGGCACCAACCACAAAACTTTTCGTCAGGTGTAATAACTTTCCTTTTTCAAAGATGAGTTGGGGGTTTCCTTACTTGCTATCAAAAGTGACCTCACAAGTTTGGATGTTGACGGCAGAGAACACAGAGAGGACATGATTCACTGATACCAGGCAATGGAGAATTTCAGAGAAGACTCAGGAGGCGAGGATTAGGGGCCCTAAGTAGATGGGGGACACATGGCTTCATGAACAGGAAGAGGCGTGATGAGCCCTGAGAAGGCCTCTCTCTCTCTCTGTAAGCCAATAAACAGGGATTTAACCCAACAATTAGTCGGCTTTCAGTTCCCCAGCGCCAGACCAACTCAGAGTCAACTGGTGGAAGGCACAGACCTGCAGCCCATGGAGCAAGGGAGCAAAGCTCCTCCAAAGAGCCCAGGTATCTGAGCCCAGGTTGGGGAGACTTGACGCTGAGCCAGTGAGGTGCTGCAAAGAACCTTTGAGATGGAAAGGCCTACACAGAGGCAACGGTAGCTCCAGTTTTTGAAAGGCGACATTATTAGTGGACCTGATGCCCATCCCCAAAAATACCCTAAAGGGAGTCACCAGAACCTGGTGTGTGTGGGTGCTCAACGGACAGCAAGGAGTCCCAGGAGCCAGCACGGAGGTCAGAGAGACTTCTTCATTCCCAACAGGCTGGCGAGGTGAACACCAAGGCAGAACAAGGCCTCTCCAGAGAACCTTCATTTCATTTTTAAAATAACGATGGAGGCAGCCTCTGAAATACAAGGCCTCAGGGACACAAAGATGGCTCACAAGTCTGTGCTTCCGAAGCTCCACGGCAAAGAAATCCAGGAGCAGGCGGACTGGGGCCTTAACCAAAACACGACCCGAAGTAAGCACTGGCTCTGTGCCAGGCCCACGAGCGTCCTCCTGACCACTGCGAGGCAGGCGCTTACAAGCTCCATTTGACAAATGAGGAACTGAGGCACAGACAGTGAGAAGGAAGGAAGACTTACTGTCATTGTTGGAATGTTTCCCCCCTGTGCATGTCTGGCCTTCTCAATAAAGAATAAGAGCAGCAGCATCACAAGTTCAGGGTTACAATGACATGGGATGACAGTGGCCCAGGAAAGAAAGGAACTCAAGCTAGAATGAATTACCCACCTTAAAAAATGAAGTGTTCAAATCCTGAAGTTAGAAAAGAACAAAAAGCAAATACCACAGAAAATAGAAGACACCATAACATAAAATCAGAAATTACCACAAAAGCAAAGATTAGTATATCAGAACACAGAAAAAAGAATGAAATGTCTACTTCATGATACATGAAGCCAATATGACCATCTATCAAAATCCACTAACATACAGAAAACACAATCCAATTTCACATATGAACAGACATAAACACACTAGAGACTAGCATTAAAGGCAAAACCACAGGCCCAAAAAGACATCACTCATGTTAAAAGCCCATGATACCAAACCTAGATTTAATACCTGATCTAACTGTAGTTTCAACATCTCCCAGAAATGTATTCTTAACCAACCTGGAGTTTTCTTGTCAGGCACCAGTAAGGTAATCTGTTATACGGGCCCTCTCTACCCTCCCCCCAATAGAAGATGTTCTGGTCTAAAAATAATCCTTTCTTTTCTTTTGTTAATAGCTCCCTTGCCTCACTCTTCTTTCTATAAAGACCTTCCATTTATTTTATACAACCTCTCAGAGCGCCCCTCTAGTTGCTAGATTGGATGCTGCCTGACTGACTCATGAATTGCTAAATAAAGTCAATTAGATCTTCAAATTTACTCAAATTTTGTGCTTTAACATTAGTAAATTTAATACAATGGACTATTTAAAAAATATAGGTATATCTTGGAGATATTGCAGGTTCAGTTCCCGATCACTGCAATAAATCAAGTATCACAATAAAGCAAGTTATAATCTTTTTGCTGGTGGAGAGTATTGCCTTCAATTTGTAAGAAACACAACATCTGAAAGAGCAATAAAGCAAAGTCCAATGAAACAAGGTGTACCTATAGTCCATTGCGATGAAGGAAGAGTTAATCCAGAAAGCGAACAGGGGTTTAATTAACAGGCCACTTAAAAAACCTGTGCACCTCCAAGAAGAAAGATTCATTTGAAGTGAACTCTGAGAAGGAATTTATCTGCTGAGATGGACTCCAGGGTCAACTGAGGTCCCAAACTTTATGAATAATAAGAGTTTAGTGGCCATTTGTTGACAGGGGCTCCTCACATACTTTGTTTCCCCGAAAATAAGACCTAGCTGGACAATCAGCTCTAATGCGTCTTTTGGAGCAAAAATTAGTATAAGATCTGGTCTTATTTTACTATAAGACTGGGTCTTTAATATAATATAATATAACATAACATAACATAATATAATGACGGGTCTTATATTACTTTTTGCTCCAAAAGACGCATTAGAGCTGATTGTCCGGCCAGGTCTTATTTTCGGGGAAACAGGGTACTCTGTATACCTGGAAAAACCTCAGACAGACGTCACTAGGCTATAGAAATTTTTCAGATCCATTATAATCTTACAGGACAACCATAATATATGTGGACTGTCTGACCAAAATGTCATCATGCAGGGCATGACTGTAATATGGCTTTTAATGAAATTCACTCATTTCTAATTAAAAGAGAAAAATGTAGAGAGTGACATCAGCAAAATAGCAAAGCAGACAGCTCCAGACTCCCATCCCTCCACAGAAATATATACGTATATATATTACAGAAACTGTCAGAACTTTGTCAGAACTCTGGAAAACAGTCAAAGGTTCACAGCAACCAAATAAATGCACAATCAAGAAAAAGGCAACTAAAACACAGCAGGAAATCTTTGCAGCGATTTTACTTGTCCATACCTCACCCCTTTCCTGGCTGCTGGGCAGCAGACGTCTTGAACATGGCAGCCTCCATTCCCAGTGTGGGACCCTAGTCCTTGGTTCCAGAGGAAGCAGAGCAGACCTTATTCACAAACTACTGTGTCTGTTCTCACCAGTCTGGGGGCTACCTAAAGGGCTGACACAAGGTGCTTATCTGTTTTATCTAACTCAGAATCCACGCAGGGTGGAAAACTGCAGGCATTGCTGAGAAAGACTGTACAGTCATGAAAACCCACAGCTGCCTGGAGCAAAAGAGAATAGTTGACACATATAATAGATTGCCTAAAGCCAAGGAGGAAAGCCAGGGAGAAACCTGGAGGAAATTAGGGCACTCAAAAGTATCCAGGTATAGAGGGGAAATGAGAAAGCCACAGAGGCCTAGGACAAGCTCAGAAAAGACCTGAGATCTGAAGCTTTCACCACTGGCTAAACTATAGGCGCAACACAAGCAAGAAGTGAAGGCTGAAGCAGAATAGTAACAGTCCTGGCTACATGTTAAAGTACCCCAACAAAAAGCCAATCTGCAAAGACTGAGAGACTCTTTTTGAGCTCCTGGCATTCAAGAAAATTTCAATCAAAACACCCGTGGAACACAAGCAAAGCCTTCAACAGTCGAGAACAACAAAGAAGAAAAAGATCTGATTTCCACATTGTAATATTCAAATGTCCAGTTTTCAATAACAACAACAAAAATCGCAAAGCATACAAAGAAACAGAAAAGTATGGTCCATTTAAAGGCAAAAAACAAATTGACAAAAACCATTCCTGAAGAAGTCCAGACATTGGACTTATTAGACTAAGGATTAAAATCAACTATCTGAAATATGCTCAAAGATGTAAAGGAAATCATGGATAAAGAACTAAATGAAACCAGGAAAATGATGTCTGAACAAAATGAGAACACCAATAAAGATGTAAATTATAAAAAGAAACCAAACAGTAATTCTGCAGCTGAACAATACAACTGAAATGAAAATCTCACTAGAGCAATTCAGCAGTGGATCTGAGCAAGCAAAAGAATCAGCGAACGTGAAGTTAGGACAACTAAAATGATCCAGTCTAGGAAACAGAAAGAAAAGAGAATGAAAAACAGTGATCAGAGCCTAGGGACACCATCAAGCTGACCAACACACATTATGGGAGTCCCAGGAGGATAAGGAAGAGAAAAGGGGTAGAAAGAATATTTTAAGAAATAATGACCAAAAACTTCCCAAATTCCACTAAAGATATGAATGTACACATCCAAGAAGCTCAAGGAACTCCAAACAGAATCAAGCCAAGATACAGAGTAAAATCTTTGAAAGATAAAGAGGGGCCAGCCTAGTGGCTCAGGAGCACCGTGCTCCTAATGCCAAGGTCGCTGGTTCGATTCCTACATGGGCCAGTGAGCTGCGCCCTCTACAGCTAAGATTGTGAACAACGGCTCTTCCTGGAGCTGGGCTGCTGTGAGCAGCTGGAGGTTGGCATGAGCTGCCGCGGGCTACCATGTACTGCCATGAGTGGCCGGTGGTCATCATGAGTGGCCAGCAGCCTGCGAGAGCTACCATGAGCTGCTGTGAGCCGCCGACCGACAACAACACCAGCATGGGCCAGGGAGCTGTGTCCTACACAGCTAGACTGAGAAACAACGGCTTGAACCAGAGTGCGGAGGGTGGGGCGGAAGAAAAGGGAGAAAAAAAAAAAAGAAAGATAAAGAGATAATCTTGAAAGCAGCAAGAGAGGAGAGGAATGACTTGTCACGCAGAAGGAATCCTCAATAAGACAAACAACTGATTTCTTACCAGAAACCATGAAGGCCAGATGGCAGTGGGATGACATATTCGTATTCAAAGCACTAAAAGGAAAATACTTTCAGCAAAAAGTATCCTTCAAAAATGAAGGAGAAATTAAGATAAATAAAAATTGAGAGAATTCATCACTAGTAGACTTTCTATAAAAAAAAAAAATTAACCAAGTGCACTTTCGGTTTCCACTTGCATGTGAGGGGAGCAGTCTGCAAACTATTCACCCAAATAAAGTTTCTCCTTTTATCACACCCTGGATTGGGGACTCCTGTCGATATGAGATTGGTGGCAACAAAGTTTTGCCAACAAACCCTAGCTAAAGAATCCAGCTGGGAACTTCTGCAAGATGAGATATTTGAGAAAAAGAACCAAATATTAAGAGAACATAAGATTTATCCAGCCTTCCTTAAGTATTATCCCCACCTATTCAAGTCAAAGACAAAACATTTAAGCTCTTAAGGACTAAAATACCTATGTAAGGTTTTGTTGCAGAGGATATTATAGCTAATTAAACTTACAGCTTTGGACAGATCTCTGAATAATCAATAAGTTATCGATTACGGAAGCGTACTAGCCACCATTCACACTGATACCAACCATAGCTCCCATTCTCCAGAACTTCCTGAGCCACAGATTTCACATAAATTATCTAGTTCACCTCACAGCAATCCAATAAGGCAAGGACCATTATTATGCCCAATTTCCAGTGGAGAAAATTGAGTCTCACAGTGGTTAATGTTCCTTGTAGGCAGTCAGTCAGCGGGTGAGTGCAGAGCTGAAGTTTAAACCCAACACTGACTGACTCTACATCCCATGTTTTACCCCATGACTGCATGCTGCACTTCTATACCCCTCCCAGCCATGAGCCACCGACCAAGGGAAACCAATGTCCTGATTTCCACATCAGAGATCAGTCTTGTTTGTATTCGTACTTTATATAAATGGAATCATACAGTGGAAAAAAGAAAAGAAATGTAAAAGGGAGTCCTTCAGGCTAAATGAAAGGACACTGGACACTAACTTGAAGCCACATGAAGAAATAAAGAACAATGATAAAGGTAACTGCACAGAATATATAACCAGTATTATTGATTACTGTACTTTGGGTTTGTAATTCCTTTTTGTGGTAGTAACAATACAAAGGGGGGCGGGTAACGGAGATGTATGGGAGGAAAGTGTTTATATAATATTTAAATTAAGTTGGTAATATTCAAACTAGGTTGTTAAAAGATTAAGATGTTAATTATAATCTCCAAGGCAACTTTTAAGAAAATAACAACTACACAGAAAAGGGAATCAAAATGATATGCTACAAAAAAATTAACCAGATACCAAAAAGGTACTCTTTTTGTGAAAAATTAGGAACAAAAAGCATTTGAGACATCCAGAAAACAAACAGCTAAATAAGAGAAGCAAATCCTTTCTTATCTGTTGTAATTACTTGAAATGTGAATGCAATAAACCTTCCCTTTAAAAGGCAGAGATTGCCAGAATGGATAAGAAAACACTATATGCTGTCTACAAGGGACTCACTTTACTTACAGAGATATAAAGAGGTTGGAAGGATAGAAAAAGACAGTCTATGCAAGTAGTAACCAAAATAGAACTGCAGTGGCTATATTATCAGACGAAATAGATTTTAAGTCAAAAAGATTACAAAAGACAAAGCACATTATATATTGATAAAAGGTTCAATCCATCGATCAGATATGACAATTATAAACCTATACACAACTAACAAATATATAAACCAAAATACATGAAGCAGAAATTGACAGAATTGAAGAGAGAAATGTTCTAAAACAGTTCTAAAATAAAAGGTGGTGATGTCAATACCCCATTTTCAATAACAGCAAGATACAAGAACAAGGAAATAGAGTACTTAACAACAAATTAAACCTAACAAACATATACAGAACACTTCATTCAACAATAGCAGAATACACATTCTTCTCAAGTGCATATGAAATATTCTCCAGAACAGACCCCATGTTAGTCCACAACACAAGTGTTAATAAACTAACAAGGTCTCTTTTCTGACCAGTGTGGAACACAACTAGAAATCAATAATGGAAGAAAAGCTGGAAAACTCACAAATATGTGGAAATTAAACGTACTCTTAAACAACCAATGAGTCAAGGAAGAAATCACAAGGGAAATTTAAAAAACACCTTGAAACGAATGAAAATTAAAACACGAGATATCAAAACATAAGGGATGGAGTGAAAGTAGTACTCAGAAGGAAATTCATAGCTATAAACACCTATAACAAAAAGACGGATCTCAAATCAAAAACTTAACTGGATACTTAAGGATGAGAAAAGAGCAAACTGAACCCAAAGCTAAAAAGAAGTAAACAATTACAGAGGAGATAAATGAAACAGCATAAAAAAACAGAAAAATCAATGAAACAAAAAGTCGGTTCTTTGAAAAGATCAATAAAATTGACAAACCTTTAGCTAGACTGACTAAGGGAGAGGAGACTCATATTACTAAAATCAGAAATGAAAATAGGGACATACTACCCATTTTATAGGACAAAAAAAGATTATGAGAGTACTATGAAGAGCTGTACACCAAAAAATCGGATACCTACATGAAATGGACAAATTCCTAGAAAAACACAATCTACCAAAACGGAATCAAGAAGGAAAAAAAATCTAAATAGACCTATAACTAGTAAGGAGACTGAATCAGTAATCAGAAACCTCCCAATGAAGGAAAGTCCTGAATTAGATGGCTTTTTTTGGGTGAATTTTACCAAATATTTAAAGAATTAACACCAATCCTTCTCACACTCTTCCAAAACATTAAAGAGGTGGGATCACTTCCTAACTCATTCTATAAGGCCAGCATCACCCTGATACCAAAGCCAAACAAAGACACTACAAAAGAAAACTACAGACCCAAATCCC
The DNA here is from genome assembly GCF_004115265.2 of Rhinolophus ferrumequinum. Classification (NCBI taxonomy): domain Eukaryota; kingdom Metazoa; phylum Chordata; class Mammalia; order Chiroptera; family Rhinolophidae; genus Rhinolophus; species Rhinolophus ferrumequinum. The sequence goes on from NC_046308.1 coordinate 23,069,175, forward strand.
TTATAGATGTGGCTGTGAACAAAAAAAACCACTCTTTGTGTCCCAAATTTGTCTCATTTTTAAGTTCCATGCTGTGACATTTGACCAACCCTATGTAAGCATACCAAAGCTGTCTAGTTGATGAGTATCTGTGTTCCTTAAACTTACACAATGTGGCCATAAATATCTCTGTTAATAACAGCCAGAATGGCATGACAACAGAGATAAACATCAAACTGGTGATAGCATTGATTATAAACAATCATCAGGAGGTATGGCCCCCACAGCATACTGCATTCTTTGTCAATCATTAGTACCTGAGTTATACTGTTAAAAAAAAAAAAAAGGTACTGTTAACAGGAGTCTGTTAGTGGAGAACAATCTGCACAGAACTGCCAGAGTCGTCTGTCCTCCCCAACCCTGCATCTCTGCAAATAAATTCTTCTATAATAAATTCCGTTATATTCTGGAGTTGCCTGCATTGTTCTTCGGTCTGTAGATACCTTCTTGTTGCAGTGGCCATTACACCTTTGCCCCATTGTCAGACACTTATGAATTTTAATATTAAAATTGTCAAGAAAATACTAGCAAACTAAACTCAGCAGCATATTAAAAGGATTATGCTCAAATATATGGTGATGGAAGGAGAACTGACTCCAGGTGGTGAACACACAATGGGATTTATAGAGGATGTAATACAGAATTGTACATCTGAAATCTATGTAATTTTACTAACAATTGTCACCCCAATAAATTAAAATTAAAAAAAAAAAGGATTATGCACCATGACCAAGCGGCATTTATCCGAGGTATGCAAGGATGGTTCAACATACAAGAATCAACCAATGTAATATACCACATTAATAGAATGAAGAGGGGAAAAAGTTCATCCCAATTGATGCAGAAAAAGCATGACAAAATATAACACACTTGGGGCCAGCCCAGTGGCTCAGGCGGTTAGAGCTCCGTGCTCCTAACTCCGAAGGCTGCTGGTTCGATTCCCACATGGTCCAGTGGGCTCTCAACCACAAGGTTGCTGGTTCGACTCCCACAAGTGATGGTGGGCTGCGCCCCCTGGAACTAGAAAATGGCAACTGGACCTGGAGCTGAGCTGCACCCTCCACAACTAAGATTGAAAGGACAACAACTTGTCTTGGAAAAAAGTCCTGGAGGTACACACTGTTCCCCAATAAAGTCCTGTTCCCCTTCCCCAATAAAATCTTTAAAAAAATAAAAAAACAACACACTTGCATGATAAAAACATTTAAAAAACTAGGAATAGGAAGGAACTTCCTCAACGTGAAAAAAGGCCACATACTCGCATGAAAACCTGACAGTCTACATCATACTCAATGGTGACAGCCTTTCCCCTAAAATCAGGATGAAGTCAAGGATGCCCACTTTTGCCCCTTCTATACAACACAGTATTCGGTACTTCCAGATAGGTCAATCGGGCCAGAAATAAAAGGCATCCAAACTGGAAAGGAAGAAGAACTACCTCTATTCAGAAATGACCTGATCTTTTATGTAGAAAACTCTCAAGACCAAACACACACACCAAAAAATTGTTTCAATAAATGAATTCAGCAAATTTGAAGGATACCGAATCAACACGCCACTATCAGTTGCATTTCTATACACTAACAATGAACAATCCCAAAGGAAATTTAGAAAGCAATGCCATTTACAATAACATTGAGAAGAATAAAATACCCAGGAATAAATTTAGATAAGAAGGCTGTTATACACTTGTGTTCCCTCCAAATTCATAAAGTAAAGCCCTAACCTGTGTGGCTATATTTAGAGTAAGGAAGCAATTAAGGTTAAATGATGTCATAGGGTAGAGCCCAGATCCAAAAGGACTGGTGTCCTTATAAGAGACACCAGAGAGACCTGTTGCTCTCTCTCCCCATGCACAGAAAGGCAATGTGAGCACACAGGGAGAAGGCTATGGAAGAGACTCCTCACCAACAACCAACCCTGCCAGACCTTCATCTGGGGCTTCTAGCCTACAGAAAAGTAAGAAAATTAATTTCTGTTGTTTAAGCCATCCAAACGTGTGTGTGTGTGTGTGTGTGTGTGTGTGTGTGTGTGTGTGTGTGTTGACAGGCTGAGTTGAGCAATACAGAGGTGTAAGGCTTGCTCATTGAAAATTATCAAACACTGCTGAAAGAAATGAAAGAAGACCTAAATAAACGGAAAGGCATTCTGAGTTCATGAATTATAAGACTTAATATTGTAAAAATGATGATACTACCCAAAGTGATCTGAAGATCAATATAATCTCTATCAAAATCCCAAGTGTTTTTTTTTTGCAAAATGGAAAAACCCATCCTAAAATTCATATGAGATCTCAAGGGACCCTGAATAACCAAAAACAATGTTGAAAAGATCTAAGTTGGAGGACTCACATTTCCTGATTTCAAAACTTAATACAAAGCTACAGTAATCAAAACAGTGTACTACTGGCAAAAGAACAGACATACAGACCAACAGAATAGAGTCCAGAAATAAACTCTCACATATATACTCAATTGAGTTTTGACAACGATACCAAGATCATTCCATTGGAAAGAACAGTTTCTTCAAGAAATGGTGCTGGGAAAACTGGACATCTACATGCAAAAGAATGAAGTTGTACCCTTACCATATCGCCCTTGTAATCTATAAAAAAATTAACGAAAATGGATCAAAGACCTAAGTTTAACAGCTAAAACTATAAAAATTCTTAAAATGTAGGGGAAAACCTGCATGACCTTGGATTCGGCAATGGTTTCTTAAATATGACACCAAAAGCACAGACAACAAAAGAAAAAAATACATAAAATGGACTTCATTAATATTAAAAACTTTCATACACCAAAGGACACAATCAAGAGAGTAAAAACCCACAGAATGGGTGAAAATATTTGCAAATAATATATCCAATAAGGTTTTCATATCTAGAATATATAAAGAACTCCTACAACTCAAAGACCAAGAGACAACCCAACTAAAAATGTTTACAGCAGCTTTATTCATAACTGCCGAAAGTTGGAAGCAACCAAAATGTCCTTCAGCAGGTGAATGGATAAATAAAGTGTTACATCCAGATAACAGAATATTATTCAGCACTATTTTAAAAAAGGGTTATCAAGCCATGAAAAGACATACAGGAATCTTAAATACATATTACTAAATGAAAGAAGTCAATCTGAAAAAAGGCTACATACTGTATGATTCCAACTATAAGACATTTTGGAATTGACAAAACTATGAAGACAGTAAAAAGATCAGTAGTTGCCAGGGGATGCTGAAGGAACAGGGACAGGGAGGAATGAATAGGTGGAACAGCGAATTTTGTTTTTTAGAACAGCGAAAATACTCCATGATACTATAATGATGGATGCATGTCATTATACATTTGTCCAAACTCATAGAACGTACCACACCAAGAGTGAACCCTGAGGTAAACTATGTATTTTAGATGATTATGTGGTGTTGAAGTACATTCTTCGATTATAACAAACGTATCACCCTCCAGGGAAAGTCAATAAAGACTGCAGATATGGAGGCGGGGAGTATATGGGAAATCTCTGTACCTTCCTCTTAATGTTGCAGTGAACATAAAACTGCTTTAAAAAAATAATAGTCTTTAAAAAAAAATGGGCAAAGGACTTGAATAGACATTTCTCTAAAGATCCACAAATGGCCGAGAAGCACATAGAAAGATGCTCAGCATCCTTAGACGTGAGGAAAATGCAAATCAAAAGTCACCGTGAGATAGCAGTTCACATCTACTAGAACGGCTATTACTTATAAAAAAGGGAAAATAAGTGTTGGTGAGGATGTGGAAAAATTGGCACCCTTGTACAGTGCTGGTGGGAACGTAAGATGGTGCAGCCGCTGTGAAAATCAGTTCGGTGGTTCCTCAGAGTTAAACACGGAGCAGCCACGTAACCCAGCAATTCTACTCCTACATATACACCCAAAAGAATTAAAAACAAGAACTCAAGCAGGTACTTGCATGTAATGTTCATATAACATCATTATTCACAACAGCCAAAAGGCAGAAACAACCCTAGTGTCCATCAACAGATGAATGGATAAACATAATATGGTATATACATATAATAGAATACTCATCTATAAAAATAACGTTCTAATACATGGTACAACATTGATGACCCTTGAAAAAATTATGCTTAGGAAAATAAGCCAGATAAAAAGGACAAATGTTATATGATGCATTTACATAAAATATCTTCAATAGGCAAATTCATACAGACAGATAATAGATTAGGGGTTACCTGGGGTTGGGACAGGAGAGTAGTAAGTTATTATTTAATGGGTACAGAGTGTCTGTTTAAGGGATGAAAATTTTTGGAAATACAGTGATAATAGTTGCAAAACATTTTGAATGTAACTGTCACTGAATCGTACACTTAAAAATAGCTAAAATGACAAATTTTGTTATATATATTTTACTACAATAAATTAATGAAGCAAACATCTTTCAAAAATTTTTAGAGAAAACCTTCAAATTATTAATAGAAATTTTCGAATAAATAAAATTAAAAATAAAACAGTAAGCTGAAAAATATTTGTCCCAGACACAAAATTAATCCAGAATTTCTATAATTCAACGAAGAAACATTCTAAAACTCTGATAAATAGACTGCAGAAAAATAAAGTCAATAAATAAGTGAAAAGAAACTAACTGTAATAACAACATTAAAAATGCAAATTACTATGTTCTGAATGTTTGTGCCCCCGCCCTGCCCAGAATTCATATGTTGAAACCTAATGTCCAAGGTAGTGGTATTAGGAGGCAGGGCCTTTGGGGTGATTAGATCATTGAGGCAGAGCCATCATAAATGGGACTAATGCCCCAGAGAACTAGCATGCCCCTTCCCCCATGTGAGAATACAAGAAGTCTGTGAGCTAGAAGAGGGCCCTTATGAGACAGCACCCTGACTCAGGCTTCCTGCCTCCAGAAATGTGAAATAAATGTCTGTCTGTAAGGTAACCAGTCTACTAGTATTCTGTTATATAGCAGCCTGAATGGGCCTAAGACACAAATCAAATTGAGAACTTTTGCACCTATCAAATTGGCAGCAATGATTTTTTTCTGTCTGTCTGTTTCATAAGCTCTTTATTACACATTGCCAAACAGTTTTCCAGAGAGTCCCAAAAAGGCTTTAATAACACGAGAGAAACAAAGCACTTCACACACTTGTCTTACTGAACTTTTACACCAACCAGAGGTAAGTATTCCTTTAGAGGTGAGGACATTAGGACAAACTGCATAACTTGCCCAAGATCACCAAGCCAGTTGGGGGCAGGGCTGGGGTTCTCACCTCCAGCAACTGGAACCCATAGCCTGGGCGCTGAAGTATGTGCCACTCAGAACTCCCTTTAAAAACTCCCAGCAACCTCCACAACAGCCAAGGACACACGTGGGAACTTGTGTAGACAGTACCCACAGGGATGTAAATTGGAACAATCTTTTTGGAAAATAATTTGACCATATATACAGATGCTCTCGACTTATAATGGAGCTACATCCTGATAAACCCATCACAAGTTGAAAACATCCTAAATCAAAAATGCATTTAATTGGGCAGCCGGTTAGCTCAGTTGGTTAGAGCGTGTGCTGTAGGTTGCCAGTTCGATTCTCATGTCATAAAGGTGCTTATTGTTCTTAAAAAAAAAAAAAGCTGAGAGGAAATTTCTTCATGAAGGGATTAGGGGATTATTTGCTTCCTTGGATATCACATCTGAATTTCTGAACTGCCATGGTAACAATGAAGCGTCTCTGGAAGCGCCTCCCCAACCTAACCCTCCACCTCTCCCCCACCCCCAGGGCGTGTTTACTAAGCAGCTCCCCAAGACCCGCCCCTGTTGTAAAGGCATGCTTCTGGGGTGCCATGCCTTTATAAGCCTGGCCCTGCTTTCACCCCAGCTGGGTGGACCTCAGGTAAGTGTGGGTAGAAGACTCCCCATGTTGACCTGCCCCTACAGTGCAGGAAGACCTGAGGCCCTGGTGTGGGGTACTCCTGGGGGGATCCTGGAAGCCAACTGCCTCCTTGAAACCAACTGTCTCCTCACACCAACACAGGGGCCCTGGGCAGTGACTATAGGAAGGAAGTGAGAGATGAAAGGGAAGAGGTAACATGAGCAGGAGTGAGGACAGCCCTGGTCATGGCCTACTGTCTCCGGGCACAGCTTCCGCCAATGGAAGGTGAGGCTTTGGTCTGGACACTCCCCAGAGCCTTGGCTCAAGAACAGTGGGATCCTACCAGTCAGTCACCACTCTGGGCTTAATGAGATAGTAGCCTGTTCCACAGGCTCTGCCAACACGACACCAGAGGGAGGCCTTGGTGTGTACTCAGCTCAGAGCCTGCCTGATAACCATCTCCTCTTGGAGGCCGCGTGCAGTCTTTAAGGCCACTGAGCTCACAGGGTAACTACCCACGCCTGACTGTTTAATACGGTCCCATTCATTCGTATCAGTTTCCCAAAGATCCACGGATTAACTGTTCACTGCTTATACTAGGACACAAAATCTCAAGTAGAAAAGGGCCAGGGGTCAGACGGTCCTGGCCATCCTTCCACTCAGCACCTAACGGGTCCCTCCGGCAAGGCAGGGCTGGGGTCACCGGCAAATCCTTCCCAGTCAGGAGCTTCTCCACCATCCACACCTTGTGCCTTGAGCCCCACCACTTCCAAGCCTGGAGAAATCTAAAGGACTCTATCTTCAAAACCAGAATGGACGCTACCAGATTTAAAATTTTTGAACGTGTACTGAAAGATTAAAAAGTATATTTGTCCTTAGTTATTCAAATGATTATGAAAATAAACTACAAATCCAATATTTACCATTCAAGTTCTAGGGACTTTAAAAAAAAGGTATGACCTACAACCAGCATCAAGAAAGCATGTACAGGGCTGGCCCGGTGGCTCAGGTGGTTGGAGCTCCGTGCTCCTAACTCCGAAGGCTGCTGGTTCAATTCCCACATGGGCCAGTGGGCTCTCAACCACAAGGTTGCCGGTTCAACTCCGAGAGTCCCACAAGGGATGGTGGGCTCTGCTCCCTGCAACTAAGACTGAACACGGAACCTTGAGCTGAGTTGCCTCCAGGATGGCTCAGTTGGTTGGAGTGCAGGCTCTCAACCACAAGGTTGCCAGTTCAATTCCTCGAGTCCCGCAAGGGATGGTGGGCTGCGCCCCCTGCAACTAAGATTGAACACAGCACCTTGAGCTGAGCTGCCGCTGAGCTCCCAGATGGCTCAGTTGGTTGGAGCGCGTCCTCTCAACTACAAGGTTGCCGGTTTGACTCCCGCAAGGGATGGTGGGCTGTGCCCCCTGCAACTAGCAACAACTGGACCTGGAGCTGAGCTGCACCCTCCACAACTAGGACTGAAAGGACAACAACTTGAAGCTGAATGGCACCCTCCACAACTAAGATTGAAAGGACAACAACTTGACTTGGAAAAAAGTCCTCGAAGTACACACTGTTCCCCAATAAAGTCCTGGGAAAAAAAAAAAGAAAAAGGCATCTACAGTAAGAATGCTCCATGTGAGGCTTTGGCTATTGTGAGGCTTTGGCAAAATAGCCAATCTGCCCCCAAGAAAAGATATTACAAACAATGCAGGGCAGGGCCAGGCACAGGAAAATGGCCTGAGGATCAAATGGGGATCAAATGGGGAAAGGTGGGGAAGAAAAGAGAAGGTGGGAGGGTATAGAACAGGAAGGAAAGGGAGTCCTCAGGATGAAGGTCCCAGTTGTGAGCTGGGGAGACTGGAAGGCACACAATGTCCAAGTGAGGCCGCCTGGGGACAGAAAGTGTGGTTTTGGGGAGAAGGCAGGAATGGAGGCAGACGGGACTGCTTCACATACAGTAATAACCTATGATGCTGGAAGCAGCAGGGATCCCAAGAAACGAAACAGAACAAGAGAAAGGTGAGGAACTAAACTAAACTAGATCCACATCTCAGAGTTAAGAAGCAGCAGCAGGACAAGAGCGAGGGGCATGCTGGTTACAGAACGGGGAGCTGGTGCATGGCGCGGGGCCACGGCTCCAGAGCTGCCGAGCCAGAGGTATGAGGACGGAGGGGAGCCCGTGTGCTGGGTGTGAAGCAGTTTCAGGAGGTTGGGAGAAACTGAGATGGCAAAAGGAGTTAGTCCAGGACAAGTCTCTTGAGGAGTAAGGAGATGAAAGGATGGAGAAAGAGTAGACACTAAATCAAGAAGGCAGTGAGTCCACAGGAGAGCCGCTGTCAGGAGGAGTCTGGAGCCAGTGTGAAGGCAAAGTCAGTGAGACATGGGGCTCTGGGGCCAGGAGGGGCCGACACTAGAGGCACAAGCCCCAGAAAAGATACTGGGTAAGAGGACATGAAGCAGAGAGACTTGAGACAAACGGGAGGCACATATTGGAGGGTACCAGGAATAAAGCCCGGAACACAGGTGTCCAGGGGGTGAGAGACACAGATGCAAAACCAGGCGGAAAAGCAGAGAGAGCTAGATGGGAACACCCGCCATCTCCCAAGAGAGACCATCTGGACAAATGAGGCAAGGCTGAGAAACCTGGGAAGACAGAGGAGTCCAGATACACTCCTTTCCTGGGCCGATAACCACAGACCTGGAAAGCTCGGGACCCCCAGAATGTTACAGCACCAGTACAAGGATGAGATTCTCCTCAGGAACCCGAAGCTATGGTCCCTACCTTATTTCCCTAGAGTGACAGCCCGTCTCTGTGCACCTGTTGGTTCCTGCACTAAAAGTCTCCTCGGGAGTAGAGAAGCCCAACAGCACACAAGTCACCTTAGAGAATAATCTGGTAAGAAGGGGAAGTGTTCAATACTCACAGGAACAATAAGCCCTTGCCAAGTCAATAAATTAGCTTCATCAACCTGGATGTTACGGAAGTTTTTCATTCCACATTTGCGGATTTCTTCAAGCTCCTGTTGATTAACAAAGCATAAAGGGGTGTCAAATAGGGAAAAGCACCACATATTAAGATCCCTCCTGACTCCCTCAAATTAAACTGAATGCCGACACCACAGATGGCAAAATTTCCGAGTGTGGCCTAGACCGTGGCCTGTCTGGGTAAGAGGCCCAGAGCCACAGTGGTCCCCTCAACCCACGCCCCAGACCAAGACAAGCCCCCACCTCTGTGAACCCGCGGTACTCGGTGGAGTAAATAACTGCTGCTGTGGATACACCACCTGCTCTTTGAGCTGTCACCGCGTGGCAGGGGCACAAGAAAGGTACTATAGACCTGACTTCTTCCAACCGAGATTTATTAAGCACTGACTATGTGTCAGACGGGAGGATATAAAGATGAATGAAACTGGGACCAGAACATACACAGACCCACAAAGTTTTCTACCCAACGCTGGAAAGGGAGATTTCAGGACTCTGCCTCAGCGTGGGCACGCAGCAAAGAGAACCATCCAGTCTGGGATGGGAGGGGAACAGGAAACCTTTACTGAGCCTCGGTTTCCTCGGCTATAAAACAGGGACAGTAAGACCCAGAGCTGTAGACAATAAAGGGAAAACCATACTGTAAGCAACAAAATCCCTTGCAAATATGAGGGATTATTATTATATAGTCAATGCAGCAAAGGCCATGTCATCCAGGGTGAAATGCCATTTCACCCTACTCCAAGGCCCTGCCTGAGATGTGTTTAGTCTAGAATCGTCTATCACTTGTTTTTCAACTCTGCACCAGCCTGACATTCCCCAGTGCTTTCCTAACAACTCAAGTGAGTGTCCAATAGGTATCACAGCCCAAGCCACCCATCATGCGCCTGCCCACACCCCAACATCCTCCATTCCCAGATACCTGGCGTGATGTGCTGACCCAATGCCCCAACCTAGCCTCCCGTTCATGGCACAACAGCCTTCTCTACATCTTTTGGGTGCCTTCTCTGCTGCAACCCGGGGGCACCACCCAGCTGGGCCCTGCCTCCTCTGCTGGGCTGGCACTACAGCCTTCTCACCGGCCTGGCCGCCTCCTGTTCGTCCAGCCTGGGAACCTCCCCAGAACTGGGAAGCCCCTCCTCGCTTGGTGCTGTGGCTCCCCAACAGCATGGAGGCTCTGAACCAGCTCCCAGGCAAGCCCAAAAGATCTCAATACCCCTTTCTCCCATCACACAGTCGACAGCTTACAAGGCACGCTGGGCCATAGCTCCCGAGGGAGGGGAGTGTAGCCAGTGATACAGGCTCTAGGTTATAGGACGTACGGTGTGCCTGACATGAAGTGGGCTGAGGACAGCCCACACATCGAATAAACGTGTGCCAGAGGCAGCTGGGACACACGGGCACCTCATGGCAGGCGACAGGCCCAAGTGTCTTCCCACAGGGTGCCGCTGCTTGTCAACCCTAGCCGCCCACCGTCATTGTCTAGGCCTGGGCCTCGGCCCAGGAATTCTGGGTCAGCAAGTGTGGGGTGGAGTCTGAAAAGGGGATTTTTAACAAGCCACACAGTGAGAGAGAGCCGCTGCCACTGAGAGATGAGTTCATTTCTAAGTAATGTTCAGCTTGATCGAGGAAGACACTAGCAGCAATGCTTGTGACCTCTGTAACAGGGGCAAGGGTGGCCTGGCCCCTCCTCCTGAACCTGCAGGAAGAAAACATGGGATCTGAGAGACCACTCCATCTGCCAACTACCATCAGGTCCTCCTGCTAATACCTGGGACTCATCGGGAATGCTCACCAAGGTCTCATGTAGCCTGGGCTGATTCAGTTAAGGGAAGAGGCCTCACACCCACACTACCACTCTGACGCACCCCCAAACAGAATGTGAGCTCCATCAGGGCAGGGACCCCCAGAAGAAGCTCATGGTCGTGCTTTGTCAAACACTAGCTTAATGATCAGGTTAGTGAACAGATGGGAAGCTGGGGCTTACAGAGGAAAAAAAGGCTCTGGGATGGGAAGGGCTCTCAATGTAGTTTGATTTTCTCATCCTTGGCTCAAGATACTAGAGCAAGATTTCTAGCTAGAGACTTAACGATATCATGTCCCTTAAGGGATGAGTCCTACCAAATTATCAAAAATGCAGATGGGGAAGGGCAGCCGGATGGCGCAGTTGGTTAGAGCGAGAGCTCTGAGCAGCAACAGGGCTGTTGGTTGAATTCCCACATGGGCCAGTGAGCTGCGCCCTCTACAACTGGACTGAAGACAACGAGCTGCCGCTAAGCTTCTGGAGGGGCGGCCGGATGGCTCAGGTGGTTAGAGCGCAGAGCGCGAGCTCTCAACAACAAGGTTGCTGGTTCGACTCCTGCATGGGATGGTGGGCTGCGCCCACCCACAACTAGATTGAAAACAGCGACTGAACTTGGAGCTGAGCTGTGCCCTCCACAACTACAACTGGTGGACAACTTGACTTGGAGCTGATGGGTCCTGGGAGAAACACACTGTTCCCTAATAAAGTCCTGGAAATACACTCTGTGCTCTCCTTCCCCAATAAAATCTTAAAAAATAAAAAAATGCACAGGGAAAAGAATTCTAGATAGAACTTAGACAATCAAAAAAGAAGAAGCAACAGAGGAGAATATATTCAATATTCATGGGAAGAAAATAAAATTTTAAATAATACGTTAACTATTCTTTATGGCTTCAGAAATCCACATACTAACAACATTAAGTATGGGTGATAAACACAAGAAGATAAAATGCAAAATAACCATTAATACAAAAACATGGCAAGATGGGACTCAACTGTACCATGGCACTGAAAAACTACCTTGCTCAAGAGAAAGGGAAGAACGAGTGGTTACTGTGCACAGGGGTGCAGGGAGGGCACTGGTGAACAAAGACAAAAGCCATACTGTGGGAGGAGGATGCCTCACCCCTCCTGGACAAAGGGGTGGCACCCAATGGTGGCAGGACTGGAAGGCTCAGGGAACCCATAGGGCAGTCATTGGGTAAAGCTCACCTTTTCTTACTGTCAAGTTAATTAAGCTCACCAAAGACAGAAGAGGCAACCTCCTTTGCATAATTCTAACCAACAAGGAAGAACCGATTACAAGGCCTTACAAGGCCGAAGGGAGAGAAGGCAAACAAACAAACAAGCAAGCCCGTAATCCCGAGGGAATGTGGACAGCCTCCTAGAACAGTGTTTCTCAACAGGGTGGGGCCGGCACCCAGCAAGCCTCTGCACTTGAGAATCCCTAGCCCTGCCCATTAGATGCCACGCATTGTGATAACACCCCACCCTGATTTCCCCATGTCCTCGAGAGCCCCAGCCGCTGAGAAACACTGGCACGATCAGGAGCCGGGATGCTAAAAGTCGTGCACTGCACAAGATGGTCCTGCAGACAGAACTAGTCAACCTGAAATGCCAATCATGTCTCTACCAAGGAGAACAACTTGAAGAAGACGGATTTGAGTCATTCAGAGGAACGACAGGTTCATCTGAAGGTCTGAGACTCGAAAAGGCAAGATAACTCAAGAGGACTGACAAACCCTCAAGCAAAATTGCACGCCAATAACTGAGAGTGATCCTGACAAAGAAGAACTTGGGAAGGAATGTAAAGAAACAAATCTAAACTCAGAGTTCAAATTTCCAATTTCAAATGATGGATGATGAAAGGACCTGACAAAGAAAAAGTGTGAGAGAAGAAGAGTCAGAAAGACCAAAGCCAAGAACGACAGGAGCTTACAAAATACACCCCACAAAGGTTTGTTTCAGTTCTGCTCAGAGCCAAGAAGCAGTCCCCAGTCAGCTGCTCTGGGCGGATGGCGCAATGCTGACAAACTGCTTGAGAAGAAGCAAAAGGGAAAGAGAAGAGCAAAAGGGAAAGCAGAACTAGCCAATTCGCACGTTCCTTCTTCCAGCGGGGGAGGGGGAGAGCAGCCTTCCCAGCCAGGGTAAGGCCGGAGGGAGAATGCTGTTCACAAGCAGGCCAGTTTCGGAGCCCAGAGGTGAGTCTCAGCGTATTGTGGGACCTGAAAGAGCCTGGATATGCTGCTCAGCTCTTCAAAGGGGGAAAAGCTCATTCCGCAAACTGCAGCTCAGAGAGCTTGAGGCCCATTCCAGGCCAAAGCACGGCACATGGCAGAAACGGACCGCAGCCTAACAGCTCTGCAGGCACTAACAGAGGAGACGGCCCTGGCCCCAGCGGGAGCGCATGCTCCGAGTCCTGCACGAAGCCTGGCCCAATCCTGAGAGCAGAGGTGGAGACAGTTGTACACAGCCAGCACTTGGTCACACAACTCAGACGTAAGCATCCGAGTTTGGGCAAAGTATTTAACCAAGTGTTTTTCTTCTTTGGAGCTCTACGATGGGGCCTGGAAAATTGACTGTTCAAAATCTCCCAGAGTAATCCTCACGCATGCCCTGAGAACCCTCTGGAGCCAGTGACTCTTAACTAGCATGTGGCCATGGTCCTCTTTAAGAAATCGAGACAGATATACAGAGGAAAAAGCAGCTGTGAACGTCTGGGCTGCTTCAGATGTCAATGCTCTGGACCAACAAGACACAAGGTAGAGGGTGCTTGGGTAGAGGGTACCCAAGGTAGAGAGTAGAGTTTTCAAAAGCATATTCCGTATCATCCTGTAATCTTACATTTGCGAAATGAAAAAAGATGCATTGTGCCCCTAAAGAACTACAGGAAGTAAAGCTGAACACCATCGTCTTGGCTGTTGAGGTTGGGTTAAGAGAGTGGAAAAGCGCTGCTCTAGGATCCTGCAGGTCAGAGCGGGGGAGGCCCAGCAGGCAATGGCAGAGGGTAACAGCTTTATGGAAGAGATGCTGAGAGGGCCGTGAAGAACGGGGAAAGAGGAACCTCCAGATGAAGAGAACAAGCATCTGTGTGTGGGAAACATATTCAGAGACACGGAAGAAGAAATCACTGGGAGTGTTAGGAAAGCAGCTGGAAACCGAGTATGGATGGAGCAATTACTAACTTTGGGGACCCTATCAGGGTATGGGGTCCAAGCCCCTGGGGAAGCTGCTCAATACCCACATTTGCGGCGGTGGGGGTCGGGGTCGCGACTGGGGTTAGGAGCAGGGATGGGAAGGAGAGAGGGGAGAAACGGAAAGACTGACTGATGCCCAGGCCTCACCCCAGACCTGCAGAATCAGAACTTCCTGAGTGCGGCTGAGCACTGTGCCCGGAGACCCCCAGGTTATGGTAAGGTGCACCCTTGCTTAAGAAACACCACACGCATCCAACCCGGCCTTTTTAGCAAGGAAGACACTGAGGCCCTGATTAATGTAGTGTCATTTCCACAGCTAGAAATAAGCTTCGAAAAGAGCTATCACCTCCCACTGAGCCAGGCACGCGGAAGCAATGTAAGTTCTAAACTTTTTTTTAAAAAAGTGAATGCTGATTGTGGCTTATATTGTTCATTTTACCATTCTCTAGTCTGGAGATCCCTAGAGGCAACAGAATCAGAATATTCCAATCCCCAACCATTTTCTTCTACATTTATTTTATATATTACACACAGAAATAACATTTTGATTTGGCAGATGGCTGCTTCAACGGCTGCCAAATTGTCAATGGACTAGAAAAAGCAGAGGCCTCTGGAGTCAGACAGGCCTGGGCTCAGCAACCCCTGGCCCCTCCCTCCACACCATCTGAAGCTCCAAGGAGTGTACAGTCTTACCTGAAAAGTGGTAGGAAACCTACTTCACAGGCCCTAATGAGAATTACAAGAAACGTTACATGGGGTGGGGGGGGAAGGCTCAGTTGGTTAGAGCGCGAGCTCTGAACAACAGGGTTGCTGGTTTGATTCCCACATGGGCCAGTGAGCTGCGCCCTCCACAACCAGAATGAAGGACAACGACTTGGAGCTGATGGGCCCTGGAGAAACGCAGTGTTCCAATATTCCCCAATAAAGATTAAAAAAAAAAAAAAAAGAAAAATGGGAGGAGAAATATTTTTTTTTAAAAGAGGAGTTCTATAGTGCTTAACACTTAGCACCCTAGTAGGTACTCCACTAATGTTTCACTCCCTTCCACAATCGTGTCACCACGTTTGTTAACATCTACGACCGTGTCATCAATAGCCTATTACCAGAACTCACAGGGTCTTAAATTAGAAATGAATGTAGCTATTGTTGTTAGCACAAACTTTCAGAAATGACTTGATCTCAATTAAAAAAGAAATGAAACGTATGGCGGTGCTTGCTAACTAAGGGCACGTCACCACCACACTCCCCTCGGGGCGGCGTCAGCTGCAAAATCCTAACAAAGAACAGACATGGAGAGGTACTAGGGAAGACGTATGGCTTTGGTGCCAGAGGCATGCACCAAAAGCAGCCACATGAAAAGCAGGAGCAAGACCCGGAGAGAGAAAAGGGACAGAAGCGGTGTTTACACTGAACAGTACACAGGATATGACTGGAAGCTCACGACACCCCACATTAGCTTCACTTTACAGACGGGAAAGCCAAGGCTGAGAGGCCCACGTCACAGACCTTGTACAGGGCAGGGCCAGGACTGGAGCCAGAGCCAGAATGCCTCCTTTGTGAACATCTCAGCACACAAAGCAGTGGGTTAGGGTGGTGAACACTTTCATTGGCAACGGGCACCACAGGGTTCCTGTTTCTGGAGCAGGATTCTGGGAGGGCTTGGCTTGCTCTGGAATAGCACTTTCCACGATTTTTAATGACAAAAGCATGAACATAGACAGTATTTGCCCTAGCCCTTCACAGCGAGTCACTAAGTGTTTATGTTGTGCAAGGAATGTTTCTAGGCTCCTTCTGGACCGGCAAAAGGAAATCTGGCAGATGGAGCCGGATGTCTGAGGGAAAAGGACACAAATCTGCCTTAAATCTAAGTACAGAATCACTCTCAAATACCAGCTACACAACTGGTAGGACATTAATAATTTGAAAGAGCTACTCCCTGCTTTGGGGTGGCTGTATCAAAGTAACTAACTTTGACAGAAATGCACTTTCCAAGGTTGCACAAAGCAACCAGTGGCAATGACACTAAATCATGACTTCGATGTAATTCAATCCTGTAAGTCTAAACATAAGGCCTCGGCTACAGCTGAGAAGGCTGTCATGCCAGCTTCATGCAGTCAGCTTCCGGCCACCAGCCTCGCTCCTGGAATGTATTTCTGTCTCCATCCGAACATGGGTGTGCCCGGCATTCTCCACCTACATCCCACACTCCAGAGTCCAGCAGCCCTCAGCAGACGCAGAAGCTCAAGGGCTGGGACACAGCCTCTTCAAGTCTGACCCAATGACACAGAGCCTGACACAGGACAAGTGAGAACAACAATTCCTGGTGTAAAGCACACGGTGAATCCTTCTGTAAGTTTAGTTTTCATGAGCTGAGTTTCTTACCAACAGGCACAGCGCTGTGAAGCAGATATTTGCAACCCATATCAAAAAGGGCTGAGGGCGCAACTTCTGAGTGGTACCCTCTCCCTCATCCCGTGACTGAGTCAGGTAGCATGTTTTCTCAGAAAAATGGGCAGCAGCGCCATGAGCACTGGCTTTGATGTCAGTGGCTGCTTTGGTGGCAAATATGCCTGCTGGGCTGGAGGGGTTGTCCACAGTGTTTCAACCTTCTGCTGAACTATACGCTAGTGAGAAGTGGAAGCAAAATCTGACAAGATAATGAAGTACAGAAAACTATAATCCACAGAGACCTGGAAATGTGACAAAAGACAAAAGAACAGAACCCAAACCACCACCGACCTAAAATGAATCTTCCTACCCTCCTTCAAAACCAAGAGTAGCCATGTGAAAAGCAGGGGCAAGACCCTGAGAGCACGGAGAGCTGGGCAGTGAGTGCACCTGGCTCCACTGCTAGACTGTGGGTGGCACCCGATAAACCTCAGCCTCCTATCTGTCAAGGGGCCCCTCTCGGCTCTGAAATTCTAAAAAGACTGTGGTGAGGGCCAGGAGGAGAAACGGAACAGACACCAGAAGCAACCCTTCTTAACTTTCTGCTTCAAGGTTGAAAGAAAAGACAAAAGGCAACATTATTTTGGGCACTACAACTACTTACTCAAAGAGGTTTTTTTTCCCAAAAGCCCCACCCTCACCTCCCAGCTCAGCACCTTTTGGTGCCTTCCGTTAATACCTGGACCCATCTTTGGACAAAGTGACTGTCGCTGCAGTTTGTGTCCATTCAGGACAGGAAAATAAAAGAAATACATGGGGCGAGATTCTGAGAAACTAGGAAGACAAATTTTGACTTCCAGAGCTTTTTGATTTTGTTGGAAAAAGTAAACATTTTTAAACAAAGACACATTCATACAACTGTCTCGGTAAACCTTTCACTAACCCTAAGAACAGGTTACTTCAAGAGGCAGGAGAGCGCTGCAGGTAGGAGAATGGGCTCTGTCTCTGTGATGAGGACACATTCAGGCAGACCCCCCCCCCCCCCCCCCCCCGCTCAATCCACCTCTTCAGCACCCTTGCTATCAATCCCTCAAACCCTGCCCTCCCCCCAGGTCGCTCTCCTCACCTCCCTGGAACTTTGTCTTATTCCCAGAAATAACATCTGTATGTATCTCACACTTAACATATGCCAAGCACTCTTCTAAGCACTTAATATATATTAACCCATTTAACCTTCACATACAAAGGAAGTTGCACAGAGAGGTTAAGCAACTTGCCCCAAGTTCACCCAGCTGAGATGCTGTAGGCCCAGGACTCAAACTCCAGAACTTGAGCTCTTAACCACGAAGCTGTATTCTCCCTTAATACCACGTTTCCCCGAAAATAAGACCTAAGACCCAGGCTTATATTATATTATATAAGACCCGGTCTTATATTATAGTAAAATAAGACTGGGTATATGAATTTTTGCTCCAAAAGACGCATCAGAGCTGATGGTCCGGCTCGGTCTTATTTTCAGGGAAACACGGTAGCTTTGCCCTGAATGAAAGACCCTTTCCTGCACCCCTTTCTTTTATCGGGAAGAGGGTTAAGCTTACCAACACCCTCAAGAACAGACAGGATGAGGCTGGCCAGAGAACACATAGGCAAAAGCCCTCACAAGTGAGCAGCCTGCTGCTTCTCCTGGATGCTGCTGGAAGGGACAGGATACCTCTGATTCCTCAACTGAAAAGCTATGGCATCTCTGCCACCTGTCCTTAAATCCATCAGCATCTCCCTCCACGACGCCTTGCACGGGGAGGCAGCTCTTCTAGAGGCTGGCCGGAGAACTCAGCCCTACCAGGGCAGAGGAAGGGAGGGCTCCTTCTTCTGGAGGACCAGGTGTGCTCATGCCAACCTAGAGTAAAACCAAGCCAGGTACCTGGTGCTTCTGGAAGGCACCCCAGGGGCTGGCCAAACACCTAAGGCGGGGACAGCACAAGGTCAGAAACATGCAGCCATATGGGTAGATTGTTACTGGGGTTCCTCAGGGCATCTCTCAGCACCACTGCCCACATCCGTTCTGAGGTTACTAGGGCCCTCTCCTCTTCAGCTACAGAAACGCTATTCACTCTGACGGGCCATCCCCTTCTCCAAGTCAGAGGGTCTCTCCCTCCCCTGGACTCCCTTATTCAGCGGGCATATATCCCTCAGTGGGCACACCAGGATCTCTTTGTTCTAGGTCCATGCCATTCTTCTCCCTTACTGAGCTCCTCAAGGGCAGAGCCCAGAAGAGGTGCCCCTTGAGCTGAGTCTTAAAAGACAAGAAGTTAGCCGGGTGCAGAGAAGACACCGGGGAGCCCATCGAAAGGCCCAGGGTGTGCAGAGCATGCCGTGTTAGGGGATTCCACTGGCAAGTGGGAACAGAAATGCCTGGCAAGACCACACCTTGAAGGAACATGGATTTTTAAGTGCAGAGTCCTGACCTAATGAATTTGGTTCCAGTCACTGTGAGCAAGGGCCGGGCATGTGCACTAGGATACACTGCTGGTTAGGAATCATGCAGGGATGAGGACAGACTGACCAGTGAGGAATAAAAGGAAACCACTGAAGAATCTGAGGCAAGTGTCCCACCACAAATGGGAACTCGGGCTGGCAGTGGAGATGGGGAAAAGACAGGCAGAGAACAGAAATAAAGGCCTACATAGTTAAGCAGAATCTGGCAACTGGCTAGATGTGGGAAGAAGGGGCAAGATGAGCTCCCCCAGGTTCTTCTTTGGGCGACTGAGTAGACAAGTGGACCATTACCTAAGTAAGGTAAGAAGTGCAGGGCACAGGATGAGCTTAGACTTAACCGCCTATAGATCTCTGTGCCATTCAAAGGAAATCTTTCAAGGCGGTTAGATACAGAGCCTAGCTCAGGAGGGATGTCTCCATGGTTCTCCAAGCTTTAATTCCTAACTTACTGTTACAAAAAGAAAACAGAAATATCTTGAATATTTAGTGATACTTTTCAATGGAATGAGACCTGGTACAATAAAACAGAGAATCAACAGCCTCTTTAGCGTTATAACAAGATCAGAAAAGGTCCAAGCACCCCAAGACAAGTGCATTTCTTCTAGCATAAATCTTAAGAAAAGGTACAAAATATTGCAATAACTAAGTGTACTCTTTCCCAGGGCCTGTCCCAATTATAATAGAAAAACATTTACAAAAGATATCATTAAGGGAGGTTGAAATAGTCCCAATTTACTGAGATGCATGAATTTAGGATAAAAAATGTAAAGCTCTTCTTAATTCCTAAAACCCCATAACATCATTTGTAAAATTCCCCTCACTTCTTGACACACACAACATACTAGTACCAGACACACTGTTCTATCATGTTAGTTACCCAACCTCACAGAATATAAACCTGTACTCAAAAGCAAACTAGTTCATTGCTTAGTACAATGAATTCCAAGGAATGAACTGTTATTTAGGGACTCCTCCTACCCATTCACATGTGATTATGGACTGCAAGTATACCAATATGGACATTAGTTAAATAGCATTAAAAGACTGCTACAAATCTCAATTCCTCATCTCAACGATTACATCATAACAACAAATAAAATGTCATCCCTCTCTTAAATTCACACATTTCCCCACTGAGAAAGCCCTTCTGAGAAGATACTTGGCTGGAAGGTCCCTGTGGGGAGATGTGTGCAATTGAAATGCTGAAAAGAAATGATCAAACTGCAATCAATTTCCTTAGCCACACCTACAGGTTTCACTTTTGTAGCTATTTCCCTCCTGATTGAAGCACTGGTTACAATCTGGTAGTTGCCATCAATGCTGAATTAGCTGCTTGCAAATTTAAATGTATTTAATGTTTTATTAACATTGTGATTGCTAAAAAGGGTTCTGAAAAAAGCTAATCCTTTTGGCAAATGCTTTTTTAAATTAAAGACTTTATGATACTCACTTTGTCTAAAATAACTCAGCCTGATATATGCAAATCACTCTACTTTTAATAATGTATTTTACACTCTAACAGTCAGTCATTGTTACAAAGAAATCTGATTCTGAGTTCAGTCCTGGAAAATAGTTTTTTAGGAAATCTAAAGTTCTTTAAGATGTAATCCATTTTATTATTCAACATCTGTTTACTTTTCAACATCAAAAATCCTTTTTATTATTTCCGCCCCATGTATTGATCAACCTGCATCAATCTTTTTTTGTTGTTTAAACTAACCAGGTTTAAAGATAGAATCTCAGAGACAATAATCAGCATCATGTAACCAGCATTCCCCCTACTGAATTGACAGAATTTCCATCTCAAGGAATGACATACTCTTCCATGCATCCTTGGAATAAGAAAGAAGTCAGTGTGTGTGACAAAGCGCAGAGAACTTGGGATTTGGAACCAGAGTTTTAGCATCTCTCCCCACCCAATTCTGCTACTCACCTTAGGCAACACTCAAACTAAGCCTCATAGTTTTCTCATTTGTGAAAATTATTTCTCAATTAAAATGACAGTACACTAACTTTGTTATTGAAAAGAAAGAACTTACATAAATAATCTAGTACCTAATAAGTACTCAGTTATTACATATTTTTTCTAAGCTCCAATTTTTTTGAAACACACATACACAAAAAAATTTAAAAACCATAGTAACTCCCCTCTCAGACTCCTGGGAGCCTGGGAACCCCAAAGTGGGTCAACTGGCTAGACTAGGGGGATACCAGGATGAATTAGGCCAAGATCCTTGCCCTTGAGGAAGTCAGAACCAGGTAGGAAAGACAAATGTAACACAAATCAGATTGTGACAAGTGCTCAAAGAGAAACATAAAGAAAGTGCTGTGGTCACACAAAGGAGGAAACAACTCATTCTGAAGGGGGATGGGGGAAAGCTTTACAGAGTAACTGGCATTGTAGTTGAACCTGGGACTTCCCGGGAAGGGAGAGGTGAGGAGAACATAGCCTTTCTCAGGTAGAGCAAACAGCATGTGTAAAGGGAGACTACATAACGAGTAAGAGCGGGGGACTTTGAAGTCAGAACTGAGATCACAGCTCTCTCTCTCCCTACCTAGATAGGAACACTGGGGCAAGTCAACGAATCACTCTGCATTCTATTTTGTCATCTACAAAATGGGAATAATAGTGTCTACTTCACAGGGACTAAACGTGATCATGAATGTGAAGTACTGAGCTGCACAGAGTAAAAGTGCAAATAAAGAAAGAATAGTAATAATAGTTAAGGTAGATACTGCAAGGGGAGTGGGAAACCAAGGGGCAGGAAGGGAGGCTGAACAGATTACTTTCAGCCAAGCTAAGAAGGGTCTTGCATACCAAGTAAGAAGTTAGGTTTAACTGCTGAGGAGGACAGGACCACAGAGGTTTTCAATAGGAGCGAAAAGATTAAATATTTACTTTTTAGAAAAAGAATTCTGGTGTCCCTGAAGGGGAATCAGAGACAGAGGAGGGCACCTGAGACATACGGGTATGAATTCAAGTAAGTTCTGTAAGATTAGGAAGGAAGGCACACACAGGAGAAATCTCTCTAAAGTAAAACTCACAAGGCTTAATGCGTGCCGGCATTTGAGGAGTAGAGTAGGGAAATAAGTGAATAACAGTCCTTTCATCTGGATGACTAGGTGAATGGTGGTGTTACTGACAGAGAAGAGATACAGAGAGGTCTGGAGTCTGCTGACTGTCCTTCTGTGCCCACTTCCAATCCAGTTTTATGAAGTTAAATGTCGTCTCCAGACCTTAGTGAACAAAACAAAGGAAATGTTCCCCGAGAGGGAGGGCCCAGGAGCTGTGACTCCAAGTTCAACGTCCAGTTCTACCAAGCACTGCTCTGCCCAGGAGGAACCCCAGCTCTTCATCTCCCCTCAGGAAATCAGCTTCTGGGCCTTTTTTATTTCCGGCGCGGTGCAGCCCGGCAGCACTAACCGCCAGCCCACTCACAAATGTTGGCGAGGTCGGTTCCGGAGGACGCCGGCAAACACACTCGAGAAAGAACTAAACCAGTTGAGCATCTGTGTTCCTCATCAAAGGAGCCAATTAGCAAGAAGACACCCTACTGCATTCAAGATACAAAAGTACCAAGTTATATTTATAAACTTTAGCTGGTTTTGATTCGAACGACTGAAGCCAACCCCCACCCCTTCAAAAATGGCACTCTGCTTCATCAGGGAAAGGAGATTGGTATGACTAAGTGGTGGGTAGGAAAGGAGACGGGGAAGGGGAACCGCGCCGCATCGGGGCCGACTCCACGGCTTCCTGGAGTTGGAACTTGCCCGTTTGTGACTCTGCAGTCACAGGGCGACAGTTTGCTAAGACCTAGGGCAATTTCAAACGACCCATCAAAAACTGACCTAACTTTCGTCTCCCGGCCTCCTCCTTCCTTCCCCAGCCTAAACCTCCCGGCCTCCCAATCTGCGGCGGGCGGAGCGGGGCTCCGAGCCCGGCGCGCTGCAGCTCAGGGCGGGGCGGCTCCGCGGCGCGGGATCCCGGCCGGGGCTCCAGCGCTCGGGCCTTCCCCGCGGGCGCCCGGTTTAGGGCCCCCCGGTCGAGGCCCCCGATCAACGCCGCTCCCGGTCTGGGAGGCGGCCGCCGCGAGGAGAGGGACCCGGTCGGGCTCTGGGCGGAGTGGACGCCCCCGGGCGGGCCGAGGGGCCGGCGGCGGCTACGAGCGCGGCCTGGAGCTCCCGCCCAGGCTGAGGCCTAGACGGCCCCGTTACCTCCCTCTGCCCGCGCTCGGCCCGGGGGGGCAGAGGAGCCACTCAGGGTGGGAGACCAGGAGCCGGAGCCCAGAGGAGCCCGGGCCGACCGCGGGGGCCCCGAGCTCGGGACGCCGCCCCCGGCCCGGCCGGCGCCGGAGAATGGCTTTTTTACCTTCATCAGCCTCCTGCTGGCCGCCATCTTGGATCTGGTGCTGCTGCTTTCCCAGTGTGCATCGCGGCCGGCCGGGCGGCTGAGCCCGTGCACTTCCTGGAGCGGGGGAGGGGCAGGCGGGTCGCACCGGATGTGCAAAGCGCCTACTGTGTGCCGGCCACATTGCTGGGACTCCCTGGATGAAAAAAAGCAGGTAGAGACCCTGCCTTTACAGGGTGTCCGATCGGATGGCAATTACAAACAGTGCCCGGCACGTAGTAGGTGCTCAATAATATTGGTTGCATAAGATTGTTGAATAACCAGGATTATTTCAGTACTGCTGAGCGCTGTGAGGAAAAAGAAAACTGGAGGCCGGCCGGTGGCTCAGGCGGTTGGAGCTCCCTCCTCCTAACTGAAGGCTGCGGGTTGGATTCCCACATGGGCCAGTGGGCTCTCAAGCACAAGGTTGCCGGTTCAATTCCTCAAGTCCCGCAAGGGATGGTGGGTGGTGCCCCCTGCACCTAGAAAACGGCAACTGGACCTGGAGCTGAGCTGCGCCCTCCACAACTAAGACTGAAAGGACAACAACTTGACTTGGAAAAAAGGCCTGGAAGTACACACTGTTCCCCAATAAAAGTCCTGTTCTCCTTCCCCAATAAAATCTTTAAAAAAAAAAAAATGAATTCTTAAAATTAAAAAAAAAAAGAAAGAAAGAAAAGGAAAGAAAACTGGGCGATAGGAAAGTGACTGGGGGGACCTACTTTTCATGTGGAAGCCAGGGGAGCCTGACTGAGGAAATAGTACAAATAATAATAGCTAACACTTGTTACCAGTAACAGCCCCATTTCAAAAGCATGGATAAGTCCAATGATCTGCCCAAGTTCACGTAGCCAGCTAGGAGCAGAGCCCAACTCCTGTCCACAGCCAACGCTGGGACCTGAAGGATGAGAAGGAGCAGCTGCAAGGCTTAGAGGAGAACGTTTCAAGTAGGGGAAATGACACTGGCAAATACCATAAGACTGTCTGAGTGGTAGGTGGACAGAATGGAGTAAGAAGGATTAGAGGGAGTGAGGGAAGCTAGTGACAGACTGTGGAGAGCCTAGTAGGAACCAGAGGGATTTGACTTTTCTTCTAGGGGTATGTGCTGTGAGAGCCCCCGGGGTAGATGTATGTAGCTACCAAATAGACAGATCCACGTGTTTAAGGAGAGTTCTCTGACTGGACAATGGAAAAATGGAGGTAGGTAGGAGGATAAGAAGGGGAAGAAGGGCCCTTTGTAGGCCTGTTGCAGCTATTCAGGCAAAGAGGTGATGGACCTCAGATGGCAGTGCGGGCAAAGAGAAGGATACAGCTTCAAAACACATTTAGGCCTTGTGAAGGTGCTTTTCTCCATTCTAACATGAAAGGAGAGGAGAAAAGCACACTAGAAAATATATAGCCTAGAATAGAGCTGGCCTCCCACCCAGTGCCCTGGAAGCCCAGGCTCGACATCAAGAGGAAGAGGGGTAGAGACTAGATAATCCTTAGGTAATCAGGGACCCTGTCTGCCTTTTATCTCCCCCAGGGCCAGCACACAGTGGGTGTTCAATAAACATTTGGCAAATCTATGAGGGATTCCATCAGCCAGCTCCGTAGAGTCATGGGAGACTTGGAAGCCTGGCCGGGAACTGACTCCATGGTCCTACTGTGTGCACTAGGCCCAGTGCTTAGTGGGCCCACGTCAAAGAAAAAAACGCAGCTTTATTGGGAACTCCTTTCCCCTATGGAGAACCACAGAGGGAAAGGGATCCTGCCTTGAAGAATTCCAAGCCAGTTGAGGAAACACAATGCATGCTCTTGACCTTGACATGCTAAACTGGGAATAGAAGCTGAGTTGGGAGAGGCCAAGTGCTGAGAACTGGCCTTTGCTGTGTGGCATCTTCCTGTATCCTCACCACTACCCTGCAAGATGGCTCCCTTGTACCCGCTTTGCAGGTAGAGAACCAAGGCCCTGAGCAGCACACAGGAAATATACCCAGTCCCAGTGGAAAGCTGCCTGGTCTTTGAGGCCCCTCTCCTGCTCTGGCTTCTGGTCACACCAGCTCCTCCCTCCACTCAGCTAACCCTCTTCATTCAGCCCTGACCTTTTCATGCCACCTCCCTGAGCCTCCCATCAAAAGTGGCTTTTTCCTCCTTTTCCTCCTCGTTCTGGATTCCAGGCCCTTCTCCTCAAACTTACCACATGCTGCTCTTTCCTCCAAACAGCACAGGGTCCCGGGTGCTCACCTGCTATGTTCAGAGAGGAAGATACAAAGGTGTCCCCTGCCCTTAAGGGGCTGGCAGCATCCTGGGAAGGCACCAAGGAAAACCACAGAAGGTAGGAGGATTTGGTGAGGTGTAGGCGCTCAGAGAGGGGGCCTGACAGAGGCCAGAGGCAGGGCCAGGGCCAGGGGAGTTCTTCAGCAGGAGAGAGGACAAGAAACATTGCAGGGAAAAGAAAGTGCCTTTGCTAAGGCAGGGATTGGCAATGGACACTCGTGCTCAATAAGGCTGACTATGCACTGGGTTCTGCCTGGCACTGGGTGCTGGACATTTGCACCCACCACTGAGTTCATTGGCACCGCAAAGCAATGCTAAGATGTTCTATTTCACAGGTGATGAAACGGAGGCCCTGAGAGAATGGCTCACCTGGCATCACCCAGCTAGGAAGGTAGCTCCAGGAGGTAGACCCCAATCTGGTCCATGCTGGTGAGGTCTGCCTTGACCTTCCTCTGCTGGCCCAAAGCCTCATGTCCTGCATCCCTCCCTTCCCATAACCAGTGCTCCATCCACACCACACCTCCTGCCTGTGATGCCTTTTTCACTCCTTCCCTCCAGTGCCTCCTTATCCATCTGGCAAGTGCTAGTCATTCTTAAGGACTCAACTTATCACACTCACTCGCTTGAGAAACTTGACAGCCTGCTGTATGGTAGGCTCCCACAAGTGCAAAATGCACAAGCATTGACTTGCCCCAAGTGCCCTCTGAGGTTGGAACTGTTATCAATTCCATTTACAGGAAGAAACTGAGGGGTCAATCAACTTTCTTTCAGCTACCCAGCAGGTTAGAGGCTTGAGCCCGAGTCTGCTCTTGGACTGTGAGGGATAAACCAAGGTCTGACCCAAAAGTCTCCCTCCCTTCCTCCTTCTCTCCCTCCTTCTGTTCTATCCTATCTTCCTCGCTCTCTCCTTCCTTCCTCCCTTCAGCAAACCCCGTTGGAGGTTCTCTGTGTTTGAAGAATAAAAAAATTAACATGGTGCCTGGCTCCCACCCCGCCCTGACCAGATAGAGCACTCCAACAGCATTTGATAAAGAACTGTCCTCTGATCCAGAGCAATAGCCAAATGACTGGACAAAGTAGGCAAGGCCTCATGCTTCAGGCTGCAGAAGAAGGAAGGTGATTTAAATAGGTCTAGAGGGGAGAGAAGTAGAGATGGTGGAAGAGGAAAGATAGATCTGTCCTGGCAACAGTGGGTAGCTGGAAAACCATGATGCTGCCAACAGCAACAGGGTTTTCGGGAAGAGGCAGCCATTTGTCCGAGGGCTTAGGGGTTACAATTACACTCCGGCTGTCACAGCCACTGGACGAGGCCATATGGCACCAGTTCAGAACCCAGACGTGGGTCACACAGGCCTAGGTACAAATACTTGTGTGACCCCGGGCTGTTTCCTCATCTAGAGAGGATAGAGACAACCTCCTGGCTATGATGAAGACTCAGGGACAAGGCATGTAAAGTGCAGGTGGGAGCAGGCTGGCCACCCACAGAGGCACATGCCCAAATTGCTTTGCCAGGGCTGCCAGGGCAAGAGACCAGCCCCGCAGGCCAGGCGCCTTGGCCCGAGAGCTGAAAGCTGGCACACACTGCCCCTCCCTGCTCAGGAAGACGTAGACTATCCAGAGTAGGCTGCAGGGCCCAGGAAATAGAGGCAGAGAGCAGCACAGTTCCTCTCCAGGTATCCAGCCCCATCCAGGAAGGAGCAGTGCTGGGGGTGCCAGGCCTCCCCAGGACCTGGAACAAGAAGACCCGGTTAGGATCCTGCAGAGTGACCCTTGCTCTCTGAGCTCCAGTTTCTCCTCAGGCAAAGGAGAACCGTGAACTGAATTGTTAAGAATCAATGTCAGAAGGAGTGTGGGCCTGCCCTGGGTGGGACGGGCATGGGAGAGGGCCAGTGCAGCCAGACGGACTGCTTTGCAGGTCCCTCTGCCTGAAATCTGATCTCAGCTCTGGACCTCACATCCTCTCTGTCTCAGTTCTCCGGCAGCCTGCTCTGGTGGACTTCTTCTCCCCAATAACACCACACCCTACTCACAGCACTTGCCCAAGCTCTGTGTTCACCATGTTCCTTTGCCATATTGTGTTTAACCTCTGTGTTCTCCTTTAGACTGTAAACTCCACGAGGACAAGGCCACATCTAGCCTGTCTGCCTCTATCACCTTCAGTCATGTATTTATTGAGCACCTACAATGTGCCAGGCTCTGTCCTAGATGCTGAGGCGACATCGGAAAACTGTAAACACATTGATCCAAAAATTAGGGAACTGGATTGGAAATCTGGGGCTACTGTAGCTGCAGAGATTAGGAAACTTAAAACCCTCCAGTGGACCCTCAGGATGTAGCCTACAGCCCTCACCAAGACCAGGCAAGCTCTGCAAACCTCAGGACTTGGTTAGCAAAGCTGAAACATGGCTAGGCTAGACTGAAAGAGATGTGAACCAGATTACCCAGGATTCCAGACTCCATGACTACATGGCCCAAACAAAGGTCATAGGCTGGGGCTGGGGCAGAGGCTGCATGGACTACAGGGTTGGTGATGTGGGGGTGAATCAAGATGCAAAAGGGGCAAGTGCCTTCTCTCTGGGTCAGTGGAATGCAGACTGTGGGGGCAGCATGTGTGCACATAATACACAGGAGGGTCTCTAACCCAGAGGTTTTCAAACTTGTTTCTAGCAGTGCACCTCTTTGAAACACTATTAAACCGAAGTCCTCCTTAGAAACTGATAAATGACAGTAATAAGTGGCTGTGTCCTACTGAAGGAGTAGGGGCAGTGTCTCCCCTTCAGGTCCTGGCATATCTTTTCCAACCCCAATGGTCCTATAGTATTTTCCAGGAACCCTAGAAGCCTAAGGAATCCAGTTTGAAAACCACTCATGTAATCCATCCCTTTCATGTTATGGGCAAGAAAGTCGAGACCCAGAGAATGCAGCAATACGGTGAGCTAATGTCGGTCTCTGCTCTCCTTGAGCTCTGAATTGATGGGAGTGACAGGCAGGTCACTGGACAATCCGTGTACAACATGACCAGTGTGAGGATGGCAGAAGCCCGGCACTGGGGAAGGCCTGGTTTCCTCATCCACTCAGCCATATTTAAAATGCCTCTGACATGCCA
Organism: Rhinolophus ferrumequinum; assembly: GCF_004115265.2. Taxonomy (NCBI): domain Eukaryota; kingdom Metazoa; phylum Chordata; class Mammalia; order Chiroptera; family Rhinolophidae; genus Rhinolophus; species Rhinolophus ferrumequinum. The sequence goes on from NC_046308.1 coordinate 23,097,699, forward strand.
TGGGTGGTGCCATCAGGCAGCTCCTGGATGGTGACTGTGGGGTTCACGGAGACTTACTCCAGAGTCCTCCGCTTTGGCGGGCCGCCTGCCCTCCTGACCTGTTGGATGAACCTGCTCCAGGCTGCAGCAGGACATCGGGCTGTGAAGTCCCACCCACCATCCTGAAGTGACAACCTAGCTCTGCCATAGCTGCCCATGTGCCCTGGCAAGCCACTTGCTCCCACTGAGCCCTACGTCCTCCTATGACAAACAGAGCTGTAGTGAGTATTCCATGAAGACATCCTCCCCATGGCTACCACGTGCAGTGGCCTAGCACCAGTTCAAGGCTAAGGCCATTCTTGCTTCTTGCCAACCTCCCCACCTCACATTCACCTCACCTCTCAAAGAGAACATTTGGAGTCAAAATTCCCTGTGTTCTTGTGACAACATGGATGGATCTTGAAAGTATAATGCTAAGCGAAATAAGTCAGACAGAAAAAGCAGAGAACCATATGATTTCACTGATATGTGGTATATAAACCAAAAACAACAAAAGAACAAGACAAACAAATGAGAAACAAGAACTCATAGACACAGACAATAGTTTAGTGGTTACCAGGGGGTAAAGGGGGGAGGGGGTGGGAGATGAGGGTAAAGGGGATCAAATATATGGTGATGGAAGGAGAACTGACTCTGGGTGGTGAACACACAATGGGATTTATAGATGATGTAATACAGAATTGTACACCTGAAATCTATGTAATTTTACTAACAATTGTCACCCCAATAAATTAAAAAAAAAAAAAGTAAAAAAAAAAAAATTCCCTGTGTTCTTGCAACTCGCCACTGCCCAAAGGCAGCTCCTATGGCATACCAGTGGCTCGGGGGAACCTGGTTTGAGAAGTATGAGTATAGCAAAAAAGGTGGGGCCCACAGGGCCGCAGACTGAATAAACATAGCACCTGCTTCTTTGAGCCTCGGTTTTCCCATCTGTGAGATGGGGCCATTACCTGTCCATCTACCTGAGAAAATGACTGTGCAAGTGAGAGGGCCTGTCTGTCTTGCACCAGGAACAACTGGGGAAGGTCAATCACAGAAGAGAGGCTGTTGCAGAAGGGAAATTCACTAGGAAGGGTTGGTTATATAGGTGGCTCATGGCCGGACAGCCATCCTCAGAGCAGGAGAGCCTGAGTTGTGAGAGGCCTGGGGTGCTGCCCAGGCCAGGCCAACACCATAGAGAGAAGCAAAGGGGTCTCTAATGTGAAAATAACAATAAAGTCTGGATGCAAATGGCCAGGTATCAGACATCCATCCGCATCTCTCAGGAACCACTTGGTGCCTGGACAGGAAGGGCAGGGAGGAGCCAGATTTAAGTAGGGTTCCTGAGCTCCTAACCACACAGGTGGCCAGGCTGAGAGAAGCTGTGTGTGTGTGTGTGTGTGTGTGTGTGTGTGTGTGTGTGTGTGTGTTTCATAGCTTGGGATCCCATCAACATCTCGGCTGAGGCCAGACCCTCATTCCTAGCCCAGGTTGAGGCCTCTGTCCAAGGCCGATGGGCAGCCTGAAGCCCGCGGCCCCAGACCTTGCTTCCAGGTGGTGCCTGAATACGGCAGGTAGACAGGCCAGGTGGCCATGTTGGGCAGTGCCCTTCATGCCCTACCTATCTACCTGGCCCTGGCTCCCCACCCTTCCTTTCTGGGGAGGGACTTTTCACTTACACTTCCCCTCAGCCTACTCTGGGCAGCGACACAAATGTGTATCAGACATGTCCCTGCTCCAAAAGGAGAGGTACCAGGTGGGGCCATCAGGGATGTAGAGTCCTGGGAAGCCCAGGCCCAGCCTGAAGAGTCAGGGAAGGGTTACTGGAGGAGGAAATGCTAAGCTAAGGCCAAAGGACAAGACAGGGTTAGTAACAGGTGAGTGGACAAAACCAGGGGTTTTGTGGGACCCACTAATGAGCCAGATCATCTTGTGCAGAACTCTTAATCCACTGGGGCTTGACACTCCTCATCTATTAGATAATGTATGGCAAGCGCTTAGCATGGCACATAGTAGGTGCTTGGTTTGCAGTGGGCATTGCTATTTTTTTGTTCGGCAATGTTGTCATCCCAGGCAAGGGAACCACACATGCAAAAAGACCCAGAGGCATTTGAGCCAGGTATATTCTTCAGACCCCTGGAAGAAGCTTGTGAGGGTGCAGACCAAGCCCTGGATGGGAAGATGAGAACTTATCCAGACTTTGGTGCACCTCCTACAGCACACCCATCCCTCAGCGGAGAGAATCTTGGTGTCCCTCCAACCATGGGAGGCAGGTACTGCCAATGTACTCATTGTGTAGAAGCTGGGAGAGGTGAAGTAACCAGCCATGGGTGACTCAGCTAAAAAGTGGCAGTCTAGATGAAAACTCAGGTCTCTGAGTTTTCCCACCTGCCATGAGGCATCCAAAGTGAGTCCAGAAAGCACAGAAAGTGCCTGTGCTGCCTCCATCATGGCAGCCCTGCCTGAACTCAGCCAAATCCCTGCCTTGCAGCCTCAGTTTCTCTAGCCACCAAAAGGGACAAGGATTAAAATTAGTGAGCTGCCAACCAGAGACTTGCTCTGTTCTGGGCACTGTATGTTCTCACTTCATCGAAACCTCACAAACAGAAGAAATGGATGCTCAGAGAGGTCAGGGAACTCTGGAAGGTCACACAGCCCAGAAAGGGGCTACATTATTGGCTCATTTTACAGATGAGGACATGGAAGGGGTATACGAAGCTGAAGGACTATTTGACTCCAGAGGTCCTCCAGCCCTAACCATCTAATCACACTAGCCTTTGGAGAGCCATGAAAAGTTCTCTAGTCTTGCTTTCTCCAGGGAGATGGTGTGGGGAACCAGATGGGCCCATAGGGACCTCTGGCTTTACCTTTTGGAGAAGCAGGCAGCCCTGGGCACTCCTGGGCCAGACCAAAGGGCAGCCCCATTCTCTCAACTTCCCTGACTCTCCAACTGGCCGGCACCCCACTCAGGGTTCTACTTGACCCTCTCTCCTTCTGCAGATGCAGAATGTGACTCTCCCTTGGGAGAAACACTGGGAAGGGGTTCTCACAGCTGCGACCCTGATATTGGGTAAATAGAGTCAGAATGCTGATGGACTCTGGAGGCAGAATTTTGCAGTGTTTAATCCTCACTTACCTACTTCTGGGCTGTGTGACCACGGAGATGCCTGTATCTCTCAGGGCATCCTTCCAGAATGATTGTAAAAATGAACCAAGAAAACACAGGTCAGAGCTTTGGTCCTTGAAGAAGCCCTACTCCAGTCTCAGCTGGTACCATGTCCAGGATACGGTCTCAAAACTTCCCATCTATAAAACGGGCATAGGAGGTTTAAATAGATAATGTACGCAAGTGTTTAGCACCACAGGAGTCCTTGGAAGGGTAGGCACAGTGAGGGTGCAGGTACCAGTCACCCTGCCCTAGCTGGAGGCCGAGGGCCTACCCCCAAGTTTGGGCATTTCAGCCACCTAGACCAAACACACCGCCCGAACTCATGGCAGGGCCAGGCTGGGTCTGCTTACACCCCATCTGTAATCTTGAACCATACAGGGAGCCCCTTTCTCCAGGCAGCTGAGCAGCCTGGCTTCCCACCCGCCGGTTGGCCTGAAAGGTATTGTACAGCGCATGGGAGAGTGCCTGCAGTGGGTCACAAGGGACATGGTGCCAAGAACAGGGAAAGGCCTGGGGCCAGAGAGACCCTTAGGCATCCTGGGAAGGACATGGGCTGGGTTGAGCAGGGGTGTCAAGAGCCCAGCCCAGCATAGGCAACCTGGAGAGGAGTGAGGGCTGGTGCACCCGCGGCAGGGGGTGGGGGAACACGCCCAGAAGCGGAAGGGGCACGCGGAGACCCCCAGGAGAGCCGGAAGGGGCGCGCGGGGCGGTTGGTCTCCGCCCGGGCGGTGGCCGTTGCCGAGCGGCAGCCTGGGCCAGGCGAGGTCAGGCGTCTGGCCGGGCCACGGCCACCATGACCAAGGACTCGCCCAACCCTTCGGGTGGCAGCCGCGCGACACCCAAAAAGCTGGCTAGTCCGGGGCCGGCGGCAGGGATACTGGAGGAGCAGAGGCGGGAGCTGGAGAAGCTGCGGGCGGAACTGGAGGCGGAGCGAGCACGCGGGCTGGCTGAGCGGCGGCGCTTCGCGGCCCAGGCACGCCAGCTGCGGGAGGCGGCCGAGCAGGAGCGGCAGCAGCTGGTTGACCATCTGCGCTCCAAGTGGGAAGCACAGCGCTGTCGGGAGCTGCGGCAGCTGCAGCAGGAGGTGCTGCGGGAGCGAGAGGCCGAGATCCGGCAGCTGCTGCGTTGGAAAGAGGCCGAGATGCGGCAGCTGCAGCAGCTGCTGCATCGCGAGCGCGACGGCGTGGTGCGCCAGGCCCGGGATCTGCAGCGCCAGCTGGCCGAGGAGCTGGTAAACCGCGGCTACTGCGGCCGCGCGGGGGCGCCCGAAGTCGCCGCCGCGCAGTGTCGCTGTCGCCTGCAGGAAGTGCTGGCGCAACTTCGCTGGGAGACAGACGGCGAGCAAGCCTCACGCATTCGCCACCTGCAGGCGGCGCTCGATGTAGAGCGCCAGCTCTTCCTCAAGTACATCCTAGAGCACTTCCGCTGGCACCCCGCTTTGTCCCGCACCCCCGACCCTCAGGCTGTGCATTTTTCGGAAGAGCGGCACCCTGAGACCCCCTGCGAGTCTAACCGACCCCCAGAGCCCGTCTGTCGACTCGAATCCTTTGACAGCCTGAACGCCCGCGTCCGCGTGCGCTCCCGCTCCCTTGACCTGGTGCCAGCGGCATGCTCCAACTCCCCAGACAGCCTGCTCCCCACGCGCGCCAGCTCCCTTGATTCCTTGGCACTAGCGCGTTCCCAGTCGCTCGACAGCACCCCGAGTCTCCCCAAAGCCCCCGAATCCGAGGAGCGAGCCTCCTCCTCTCCAGACACCTCCATCCTGGGCTCCCCGAGCCCCTCGCCGCCGCCGCCGCCGCCGCCACCACAACCACCACCACCACCACCACCACCATCGGAGCACAGGGAACCTAGCGACCCGCCAGGAGGAGAAGACTCCGGGAGCCAGCCCTGCGAGGCCCTGACCCTCTCGCCGCCGAGCCTGGACTACCACGAACTGGTGAAGCAGAACTCGGAACTGTCCGAGGCGTTGCAGGTGCTGGCGCGGCGCTGCTCTGGCCTGCACGCAGAGAACATGCAGTTGAGGCGCGCAAGCTTCCCAGACAAGGTGGACGAGAAGGTGAAGCGGCTCAAGGTGAAGCACGCGGAGCTGACAGGCCTGGCGCGGCGCCTAGAGGACCGGGCCCGCAAACTGCAAGAAACCAACCTGCGGGCTGTGAGTGCGCCTGTGCCCGGCGAGAGTTGCGCTGACCTGGAGCTGTGCCAGGCCTTCGCCCGCCAGCGCGCTCGAGACTTGTCGGAGCAGGCGAGCGCGCTGCTGGCCAAGGACAAGCAGATCGAAGAGCTGCAGCAAGAGTGTCACTTGCTGCAGGCGCTCGTCGCCTCGGGCCTGGGCAGCTCCCCGCACTCTAGTGGGGGCGCGGCTAGCGCCCTGTGGCTCAACGTCAGCGACTTGGACCGGCTGCAGCGCGAGTCCCAGCGGGAGGTGCTGCGCCTGCAGAGGCAGTTGACTTTACAGCTGGCCACCCGCAGCGCCCCGGCGGAGGCTGGTGGCCAGAAACCCCCCTGCGAGGAGGCGCGGCGCCAGGTACAGGCGCTGGAGCGCGAGCTGGGCGCGCGGCGGCGCGAGTGCGAGGAGCTGGGCGCGCAGGCGGCGGAAGCGCGGCGGCGGGGCGAGAAGGCCCAGGAGCAGCTGCAGGCGGCGCTACGCGAGGGCGCATGGTTGGCCAAGGAGAACGCGCGGCTGCAGGCCCAGGCAAACTGGTCGCGGAAAGTGGCGGCGGAGAACAACGACGTGCGCGGGCAGCTGGGCCGCGCGTGTCAGGAGCGCGACGCGGCGGGCTTGCTGGCGGAGCAGCTGCTGCAGCAGGCGGCGCACGGGCAGGACAGGCAGCAACAGCTGCAGCATGACCTGCAGAAGGCCCTGCGTGATCTCCAGGCTGCCCAGGAGGAGATGCGGGTGCTGCACTGTCAGCCTGGTCACCCTCCCCTGGAATCCCGGAAGGCCCCCGAAGCCCCGGATTCTCAAGGTAGAAGTAGCAGAAAGATCAAGTTCCAACCAGGGCCTGAAGACCAAGCATCGTCACAGATCTCCAGCAGAGACAAACAGGAGAAGAAGGAAACCTCTCTGTTGGAGAGCCAAGTTTCCCTTGGGGAGCCAGTCAGTGACCCCCAAATGCCAGACAGAGTCCCAGCTAGCCGACCTCTGGACTCCAGGCCCCAGGCCAAGGAAACCAGCTCCAAGTCAAGCTCCTCCTCTGAGGTGGAGTCCATGGGGGTCACCGTACCATCTGTCCCTACCAGTGACGAGGAGGATCTGGACCCCGACAGTGTGTCCTCCACCTTGGAAGTGGGTAACTCAGAGGCCCCTGCCATACCCAAGCTCAAGATCTTCCTGGTTAGATACAACTACAACCCATTTGAGGGGCCCAACGAGCATCCTGAGAGTGAGCTGCCCCTCACTGCTGGGGATTACATATATATCTTTGGGGACATGGATGAGGATGGTTTCTATGAAGGGGAGCTGGAGGATGGCCGGCGGGGCCTAGTGCCCTCCAACCTGGTGGAGCAGATTCCAGACAATGGCATCCTTGGCTGCCTGTCCTCCAAGTCTCCTGACCTTGGGCCCACTCGACTCCCAGCTGGGCAGGGCAAAGCTTTAAAGGAAGATTTTGGTCACAGCTTATTGCCTGGGAAAGCTCAGGGAGCTGTGCAAAGGAGCACATGCCAGATGGTGAGGGCAGTCTCCAAGACAGAAGTGGCAATACAGCTCTCAGATACCAAGACAGAAGATGGCTGGCTGAGCTCATTGCAGAGTGTGGAGGAACAGGGCTTCTCCAGACCCCTTCTGGGAGACAGAGGCATCCTTTGTGTGGCCCCCAAACAACTACACTTGCAGAATGTTGCAGCTACATTGGCCGAGATCTCCTGGGTCTACAGCAGCAGCAGCCACCCCCACATGGTGTACCTTAATGACCAGGAGCACGCCCTGACCCCAGCAGGTGTGAGCAGCTACATCTTCCACAACCTGCATCCCAATACACGGTACCAAGTGCAGGTGGAGGTGCGGCTGCCCTGGGACTCGCTGCAGGTGCTCTGGGAAACCATGTCCTCCACCATCACCTTTGACACACCCGTGGCAGGACCCCCTGACCCTCCACTGGACGTGCTGGTGGAGCGCCACACCTCACCAGGGCTTCTGGTGGTCAGCTGGCTCCCAGTGACCATCAATTCTGCTGGGTCCTCCAACGGAGTCCAGGTCACTGGCTATGCTGTGTATGCTGATGGGCTTAAGGTTGCAGAGGTCCCTGATGCCACTGCTGGGAGCACCCTGTTGGAATCATCCCAGCTCCAGCTGTCCCTGACGTGCCAGAAGGTCTCGGTGAGAACCATGTCACTTTGTGGCGAGTCCCTGGACTCAGTCCCGGCTCAGATCCCTCATGACTGTTTTACCTGTCACCTATTGCCAGAGAACTCTCCTTTTAGCTACACCTGTGGGGACCCATCCCCCTCCAGAGTCACCTTCCCCAAATGCCCTCAGAGACTGGCACTGGCTCCTCTAAGTGCCAAGGCCAGTCCCCACATCCCCAGAAACTGTGGGGAGCCCCAGGCTGAGTTCCTAGAAGCATTCCCTGAAGAACCCCTAAAGAGGTGCCCCCCAGTGCCCAATTTGAGTTCAGATGGAGAATGTCCAAGTGTAGGGGCTGGCAGCCAAGCCCAGGCATCCACAGAGGCCTGGGAGGTGTGCAGAAAGGAACTGTGCTTTCAGAAGAGTCTCCAGAACTACAGGCCACCTCTGCCTAGTGGTCAGTCTGGGGGAAGAAAAGACCACTACCGGCACATGGGCACCAGCCAAAGCTCTGCTCTGGGAGTTGTCCATCTGTCGCCTGAGAGTGGGCCCCAGAAAGAACCATGTCAGGAAAAGGCTGCCCTTGAGAAGATCCTTAGGCAAAAGCAAGATGCCCAAGTAGTCACCCCTCCCCAGCTGAGCGCCAACCAACAATACGTGTCTGACATCCATGACACTTTGCAGGAGGAGGAGGCAGTGTGCTTCTCTCCATGGGGCACAGAGAAGCAAGAGCAGAGAAGGGAGCTTAGGACCCAGGGCGGGCAAGGTCAGGCTCTGGGCGGTGAGAGAGAGGACCAGCTCCATGAACCCAGCTTGGTGCTTTGCCCAGCTCCATCCAGCAAAGTTAGTAAGATGTCCAGGGGCAGCCCCCCACTGCTGGGGAGAGGCGTGGACACTCCGGTTAGGGTCTTTGTGGCCCTCTTTGATTATGACCCCCTGACTATGTCTGCCAACCCTGCGGATGCAAAGGAGGAGTTAGCCTTCCAGAAAGGACAGTTGCTGACGGTGTGGGGTTCTCAGGACCCACGTGGCTTCTACCATGGCGAATGCAATGGACAAGTGGGCAACATCCCTGGACACCTGGTGGCTGAGGCAGAGGTGGGCATGGAGCAGACTAACAGGAAGTGGCATTTGCTAGCACAAAGGCACATGCCTTCTATGGCCCACCTTGATGACTTTGGGGGGCTCACCAGCCCCCAGGGCTCCTTCCCCATGCCCCAAGGGAACCCCAGGAGGCCCCCACTGAGGACTCCAACAACCATGATGGCAATTCTGGACTATGACCCCAAGGACAGGCAAGTAGGGGGCCCGGTGAAGAGCAAGCTGTCGCTGAAGTCAGGGGATGTAGTCAGAGTTTACGGGCCTGTGGATGAAAAGGGATTCTATTATGGGGAGTCAGGTGGCCACCGAGGCCTGGTCCCAGCCCACCTCCTGGATCACATGTCCTTCCATGGAGAGTGAGCAAGGCCTCTGGCCACCCATGCCCCACCAGAGGAGAAGCAAGCACTTGGACCCCTCCCAAGCACTCTTCCTCACCTTTGTGGCCCTCTTTGATTATGACCTTTGTGAGCACCACTGTGTGAAACGGATGGCAGTCTTCAGGCGTCCCCTCACCTCTGAGAGCAACAGGGCTTAAGTCAGAACTGAGCTGTTTCCAAAAGAAAACAGGACAAGCAGCCCCTAGAATGTGACAGGCTGGTTTGGAGTTGCTGGTAACAGGTATTTGGAGAAGTGCCTTTTTGTACTCAGTATGTGTTTTCTTTAGGAGGTTAACATTAGTCATCCATTACCTTGTATGAGTCTCAAGAAAAGCCTGCCTCTTAAAAAAAAAGTGACCAGAATGTTATTTTTCTATGTTCAACCCCTCATTAAAATATTGATAGAAAAAAGAAAAAGAATATTTGAGAAGTGAAAGCACAACCAAGGGAAACATAAGCCTGCTTCTCTTCTCCCTCTTCTGTTCAGTGGGCCCGCAAAGGCTGCAGACATGTTTTCCTAGCTGGGAGGGGGAGGGCACCCCCTTGCTCCTTAGGGGGTTGCAGCACAGGGTCTGCTGGCAGCGCTGCCAAAGGGCCAGCTGAGAGTCAGGGCTGCAGGACTCCCAAGGAATTCCCTGCCTGCGGGCTATGTGTCCTTTGTGGAGGGTGGGGTCACTGTCTTCCAGCTGGAGATCCCTTTGCCTAGTGCTTTTTTGGGTGTATTTTGGCCATATTTACCCACATTGACCTCGTTTTACAGAAGAGCCTCTGACGCTCAGGAGGCCCCCTCAGGTTCCACAGCTCCAGAGCTGCTTCCTCCCGTGGTCTTCTGGGGCTCACCATCTAGGAGAATGAGGATGAGGAGTGGTCTTCATCCTTCTCAGCTTCTGTTTGATGTCCCTTTGTTTCTCTAAGTCCAACAATGCTGTCAGAGGAAGGGCATCACCTTCCTGAATGCAGGAGCAAATTACTGGAAGCACTCCTGCACAGACTTGGAACCACGAGCACGTTCTTCGGGGAGTTCGTGAATTGGGTCCAGAGGGTTCCACCACGCTGTGCCTGGGCTGAAGGTGGGAACAGGGAAGGTGCAGGCCCCGGGGATGTCTCAGCTTGACACACTGCTGTCTTCCCCACAAAGAACACAGGAACCAATGAGGCAGCTGTGGTGTGTACACATGCATTTACCACTCGGGAGCAGAAGGATGAGGGAGAGGAAACCCCCCTCCCCATCCACTGAGAGCCATGGTTCATCCCCTCAGGCTCACAACCACCCATTTTTACAGTGTGAGCTCAGAAGGCTCTGCGGCTGGCCTGAGGAGGCAGCCCAGACCAGCTCACAACTTTTTTTAATTGTCATAAAATACATATAACATTGACCATCTCAACCATTTTTAAGTGAATACTTCCATAGTGTGAATACATTTACATTGTGCAACCAATCTCCAGAACACTTTTCATCTTCTAAAACTGAAACTCTGTACCCATTAAATAACAACAACCATTCTCCTTGCTCCTCAACCCCATGTAACCTCTAATTTATTTTCTGTCTCTATGAATTTGACTACTCTAGGGACCTCATATAAGCGGAATCATGCAGTAAATTTGTCTTTTTATGTCTGACTTATCCACTTAGCATAATGTCCTCAAGTTTCATCCATATTGTAGCAAGTGTCAGAATTTCATCCTTTTTTTTTTAAGGAGGGTACAGCTCAGAGTGGCCCATGCGGGGATCGAACTGGCACCCTTGGTGTTATCAGCACCAGGCTCTAACCAACTGAGCTAACCGGCCACCCTGAGAATTTCATTTTTTTAAAGGCTAAATAATATTCCATTGTATGGACATACCACATTTTATTTATACATTCATCAATCAATGAACACTTGGGCTGCTTCTACTTTTTTGGCTGTTGTGAATAATGCTACTATGAACACGAGTGTGCAAGTATTTCTTCCCAGCTTTCACAGTTTTTCAAACCATCAGATCCCTGTGAACTCACAACCCAAAATGGAACCTGAGGACCATGAGCAATAGCAAAACTGTTCCTGCAAGAGAGCCCGGCCCCTCTCAACTCCTGGGCACTGGGTTGGAGGTCGTGGTGCCCACGGGCTTAGAGGTAGGGATACATATGGTTCCCACACACAGGAAGAGCAACAACAATTTAGCAAGAGAATAGAAACTTTAATCCATGGGTTTTCAAAACTGAATACAATAACTAACTCCGTAAGAACCACAAATGCAATCCAACAGGAATTATGCTAGTCACATTGTTCCACCGCTTTTAATTTAACTTCACATCCATCCCTGACCATCAGCTAAGACTGCTCTTTTTTCCAACAGCTGCAGGATAGTCTATGGCTATGGAGTAGCACTCCCATCCTTTACTCCAGCTCCCACCCTGCTTTATTTTTCTCTCTAGCCCTCATCCATACCTGGTATGTTACCTAAGGTTTTTCTTTTTTCTTTTTTCCCCTTTCTTCCTCCTCCACCTCCCCACTCCGGTTCAAGCCGTTGTTTCTCAGTCTAGTTGTGTAGGACACAGCTCCCTGGCCCATGCTGGTGTTATGAGCCTTGAGTTCCCCCGCAGATGAGACAGCCGGTCGCTGGTCCTCGGTCGGCCGCTCACAGCAGCTCATGTCAGCTCTCACCAGCAGCCGGTTGCTCACGATGGCCGCCTGCCACTCATGGCAGCACACGGTAGCCCACAGCAGCTCACGCCGACCTCTGGCTTTCAGCTTACTGGCCCATGTGGGAATCGAACCTGAGACCTTGGAGTTAGGAGCACGGCACTCCAACTACCTGAGCCACGGGGCCGGCCCCTTACCTATGTTTTTTCTGTTGTGTTCTACCCCCACAGCTATCCCTCTGCCAGAATGTAAGCCCTCCAAAGAAGGGATCTCTTTGGCTTCTTCATTGCCCGGCACATAGTAGGTCCTCAATAAATGTATGCTGACTGAAGGGACTAGAAATTTTTGACCATCCCCTGTATGTGGCCCCTGTACTGGACCCCAGACACTGGCCTGCACTCCAGGCATTTACACCATGTACTGGGCTGTTTCACCCACTAGAACCCTGTGTAACAGAGGAAGGCTTTGCTAATTCTGACTGTGGGCACTGGGCGAGGTGACCATGGGCACCTGGGCAGTAGGAACAGCAGAAGCAAAGGCCCTGAGCATGAGAATAATGAGTGATTGCACGTTTTGAGAAACTCGGGGAGCAGTGACACAGGAAGAAAGAAAGGGACTGGGGATAGTTGCCCACCAGCTGGTAGGGTCCCTTTCTGGAAGGGTTTCAAAGTGCGTGCCCTGGAGCTTCCTCATGTTGCCACTAGGGAGCAGCCTGGGTGCACTGAGGGTTGCTCTCCAGGGACTGCACCTTGGGAGAGCCAGAGCAGCCTGGTCCCACACTTGCCTGCTCAGATCCCGAGCTCCAATTCCATGGTGAGCAGGAAATGTCTCTTTGACTGCAGGCCTGGGATTCAGGCCCCATCCAGCCCTGTTTTTCTCCCTCCCCTCTCCCCAAAGCACCTTGGGGAACCCTTCCCCCCCAACCATATACCCATAAGGGACATTTTTTTAGGGGAATGGGGACCAGTATCTGGCTTGGCGAGTCTGAAACCCAGCCACAGGAAAGTCTCCCTCTTCACTCTTCTTGCAGATCCATGCCTGCAAATCCTATTTCCCCCAAGGCCACGGGAGGTTTTGGTGAATGAATAAAGAAGCTCAAGGCCTGGTGGCCTGTGGGAAGCAGAGCCACCGAATGAGTAGTGGAGTAGTGGTACTTTGGAACCCAGCCAACTGGGTCCGAGCCCTGGCCTGCCAGATGAGAGGCCTCTTTGAGCCTATTTCCTCATCTGTGGTGGGGCTGGGTGTGTGGGGGTGTATTTTGAGCAGATCTGGTGTGCAGAGAGCACTTGGCCCAGGGGCAGGACCCAAAGGAGGGCTAAGAAAGCTGGTGAGGGCACAGGAGGCAGGAGTCTAGGGCAGGGGCTGATGGTTCTGGGTCCAGTCTGCCTCTCCCAAGGGGTCTGAGAACCTGAAGACTTTGATCAGAGGCAAGGGGAGGCCACGCAGGTCTAGTGAGGTGGGCTGGCTGGGAAGAGTGAATGCCTGGTTATTGCCTGCACTGGGCCCCTCCCCAACTGACCAGATTACCTGGAGCCTGGAGGCCCAAAGCCTGTCCGGGCCTGCCCAGGAGGGGACTGAGGGATGGGCAGCCCAGCTGGCCAGAGGGCAGAGGAGCCTACAGAGTGGTCAAAGAAGAAGCAGAGAGTTCTGGAGTGAGCGTCACTGAGCCTGACCTGGCACTGTCCACTTCTGCCCAGGGAACTCTGGTCAGGGCAGGTCTCAGCCCCTCACCAGCCTTCCCCTAATAGAGAAGAGGCTTTCAGTTATTTCTCATCGTTTCCTGCTCTCACTCTCCACATGTAAGGATGGGTTAGTCAGTTTTGCAAACCAAGACCCTGAGACCCTGTGGCAGGAGCAAAAGCAGCTACCACAAAAGTACGTAGCATGAAGATGGCCAAGTGGCTCTTTCCAGCCTTTCCCATGGCCTATCCTGCCAGAGCACCTCAAGACTAGACTATCTGTCCCCCTTTACCTCTGTATTTTTAAAACCTAAGGTTAACTGATCAATTTCAGAGTCATTATATGAAATCTGCGTTCACAAGAACACAACATGTAAGACACAATTTAGCAAGAGAATAGAAAAAGCTCAGATTCCATCTTTTGGTCACACCTCATCTCCCTGTCTCAGCCCCATGGAGGTCAGATTTGGAGGATGGGTAGGGGAGTAAGAGAGGTCACGGGTTCCACGTAAGGTAGAACATGCTGAGTCAACTCCAGGCTTGTGAAACCAAGCAAATTGCCGGGTGGAGCTGACCCTAAGAACCTGGACATGAAGTGTTCCTAGGGTTCCACAGTTGCACCACTGACACCCCAGCTTGCCCTCACAGTTCCAGCCAGCCTCTGGGCTTGTCCCTGTCCCTGGCGTTTAGGGTCTGCAATGGGTCTGTTCTGGGCTGGGATGTCCTATATTTAGAGGTTCCCTCTCTCAAAAACCTTAGCCTCTGATATCTGTCTATAGGTGTGTATACCCTGCTGTGCCCCAAACCTCCAGGGAAATACCCTTTAAATCCTTCAATAACTAACCACCTGACTGGCTGCGCCCACTAGGCTGGACCTCCAGGACATGGACGTCAGCTTGGGGGACCCCATTGGCCACACCCCCTTGGTTAGGGTCTTTGGCTAGAGGGTGCCCTCTGGGAGGTCGGCCCCTCCTGCTCAGCCCAAGAGTGGGGTGGGAGCTGGATCTGAATCCTGGACCACCCACTTCCTGGTTGGGTGACCTCAGGCAGTTCCTTGACTCAGCCTCAATTTCTTCCCTAAAATTGGCCTTCCGGCTGCCCTGCCCCTTCAGCCAGCTCACTCCAAGGTGTCCTTCAAAAGTGCCCTCCTTCCTATCTTGGGCAGCCCTCCCCATCCTGCCCTGCCCTCACTGGATTTAGCTGCTCCTCCCATGTACACGGACAGCCCCCAGGCATAGTCCCCGTGCCCTGGAATTACTCATTTACTCTGCTGCCTCTCTCTCCCAACAAAGTGGGTCTTACTCCACGTTGCACATTCAGTGCAGGCCCTGGTGTGGACCTCGTGTGGAGCAGGCCTCAGGGTTTGTGTGCTGGCATGTTCGTTTCTAACTTAGGAAAGGCACTGACTGGCTTGTGACTGAGATGCCCAAGAAAGGGTTGGCCTGGGGCTCTAGATGGCTGCATTTCCCACTGACAACTGACCTTTGCAAGCCCTCACCATGTGCCTTAGCTCACGTATTGCCCACGTACTGCCCACGGCAACCCTACCCAGATGGTGTAATTATTTCCCCCTGGTACAGATGGAGAAACTCAGGCTCAGAGAGGGGAGGTCATTCATCAAGGTTGTTCAGTGAGTTGGTGGCAGAGCCTGGGTCTGAACCCAGGTGTGTCCCTTTGCCCCTTGCCCTTATCTGAAGGATTCCAGCCTGGGGGCAGGGCCTGGGTCTAGGGAGGAGGCCAGAGGGAGGGAGAGTCAGGAATTCAAATTGAGAGAGCTGGTAGGTGGAGGGCGGGCTGGAGGCACAGGGAGTGGCCAGCAGTTAGGGCTTGGGCAACAGGGTGATCTGTGGAGCTACACTGGGTGGAGGGGGGGCGTGGGGCAAGTACAGACCTGCTGAGTCAGAGATGCCCCAGGGTCTTCCGGACAGGCACCTGGAAGGTGGCCCTGGGCTGGGGCCAGTGAAATCACCCCAGGGTGGTAGTCCAAGGGGTTGAATTTGGTGCTGAGGCCCCACCCCAAGACCATTGGGATTTAAGGAGAAAGAGGCCTCAGAGAGGGCAGGGGGCCACCTCTTCTAGAAGGAGGGAGTGGTCAACCTCCACAAGGTCAAGAAAGATAAGGGCAGTTGGGCCCAGCCTCCCTCGTGACTGTGACCAGAGAGGATTCTGTCCCAGTCCAGGGGCTTGCTGGTGTCCTGGTCATGAGGCAGCTAGCCCTTTCCCCCATTGCCCTAGGAAGCCCCGCTGGGCCCTGGTGATGGGGAAAGGCTCCCAAAAGAAAACTGGAAAGCTGGAATTTGGAAAATCCTAGGCCGCACAGGGGCCATTCCCACTCTCTGGCTATGGGAGCAGAGCCCCCAGGAGGTTCTCCATGTCCCAAGACTCTGTGGCCCAACCGGAAATGAGGGGTCTGCAGATATGGCTATCAGCCCCATTTGGTAGGTGGGAAAACTAAGGCTGACAGAGGTCAGTTCTGGAGCAGCTGACTGGTCAGGGGCACAGCCAGGATGTAGATCCAGGGGTCTCTCCGTGGCTTCCCCCGGAAACAGTCCTGCCAGCCAACATCTCCACTCCGCCCATCTCAGAGCCATGGCTGGACCCCCTCCTTTATCCATTCATTCACCTGGGCCAGGTGCTGTTCAGGTGCGGGGGCCATAGCATCCTGCAGACAGACCCCAGAACAGACCTTGACAGTGTGACAATGGAGGCAACTAGGAAACCAAAGGGCAGTTTGGGGGTTGACCAGGAGCAGGGGGCCCAGGGCCTGGGGGAGTTTTCCACCAAGCAGGAGGCAGGCAAAGCTTCTCAAGAAAGGGAGGACTCGTTAAGACTTTTATTTTTCTTTATTTCATAATTGTTTTTCTAAAAAATAGCAAAAGTAATACATAGACATAATAACTCCAATCATACAAGAGTAGCTGAGTTAAGTATGAAGCGTAGTTTCTCACCTCTCCTCCATGCCCCTCTTCCTGCCCCGGCTTTCTATAGGAATATACAAGCATACATAGGAATGAAAGCGGGTATTTAATTTCTAAAAACCATGAATGTAATTACATTGTCCATGCTTTCCTGCATCTCGCTTCTTCCACTTAGCAGAACCTCTTGTTCTACTTAGTACACCTTTCACCCTTTGCCTGTCTGCCTGGTGACCGTGCCTCCACCTTCAGCGGGCTTTCCCAAGGCCTTCCCTGGGTTACTGGTGGTTACTCCTGGGTTGCTCCACACGCCCTTAACGCTGGCCTGGGCTGACAGTGCTCCCTGCTCCAGGCTCCCATCTCATCCACGGTCCCATGTGCACGGCACCTGCTCTGCCAGCCCCCTCTGGATGCCTCAAATAGCCTTCACTCCCTTCAGGCACTTACACACGGTGCTCCCCTCATTGGCCTCATCCTGCCTCCCCCTCGAGTTTGGCCTTCGGGTCTCACCTATGAATTCACGCGAACACCAACTCGTTATTGACCCCATAGGTACTCAGCCAGGTCCCAGACATTGGC
The DNA here is from genome assembly GCF_004115265.2 of Rhinolophus ferrumequinum. Classification (NCBI taxonomy): domain Eukaryota; kingdom Metazoa; phylum Chordata; class Mammalia; order Chiroptera; family Rhinolophidae; genus Rhinolophus; species Rhinolophus ferrumequinum. The sequence goes on from NC_046308.1 coordinate 23,114,450, forward strand.
TGCAGCGGTGAACAGTGAATGATTGATCATGGCTCTCACAGAGCTCATGTTTTAGTGAGGGCTAGACGTGAGCAAGGAAGCATGTACATCGATAAGGCGTGCCGCAAGGACTGGGAGAGGAACAGGAAGAGAGGACTGAGAGTGAAAGGCGGCTGTTTTAGAAAGAGCAGTCAGAGAAAATCACACCAGGAACGATACTGGAGCTGACACTGAAGAATAGCACGTTAGGCAGAGGGTGCAGCATGGGGGCAAAGCAAGCCCCTTCCTTGACCCCACACCCAGGGCGGTCAGTTCCCATCATGACCCTGAAAAGCAGACTGCACCTCTCCCTGCCCAGCTCCAACCCCTGTGAGTATTCATTCCCTCATCTCTCCCCTTGACCCTAGGGGCCAGGGACCGTCACTGAGCTCCTCACTAGCCCGGGGCCCACCTCATTGTCTTGGGTGTCAGCAACTGTTGACTGAATGACAATGGAATGTGTGTCTTCTCTTGGGCTCAGGGTGCCTGGCTTTGCCTGGGGCTGTGGGATGGCAAAGTGAGGGGAGGTGGGTGCTGAGGGAGGGAGCCCTGTCACAAGGCACAGCCTTTACTCTAGGGAAGATGCATATTGGGGCTTTTTGTCTTTAGATGATGTATTGTTTTAAGAGGTTGCACTGAGCTGTTGCCTGTCAGAGGGGTCCAGATCGGAGCTTAGCTCTGTGACCTTGGGCAGGTGACCTCAACTTTTTTGAGCCTCAGTTTTCTCATCTATAAAACAAGGTACTAGTAGTAACAGCACCCCTCTCTTACGTGGTGATGAGGAACAGCAGGCCCATGTGTGTAAAGTACTTTGGTCACAGGTAGAATGAGGACTCAATGTTGGGAGACAATATCAGCAACCAGAATTTGGGTGCGGCTGTTGCTCTTGCAAGAGAGATTCGGCTTCCCAGTTGAGTGACCTGAAAGCCGAGTTTTTGCTGTGCCACTCTACCTCCTGTGTGTACCACCCACATTGCATTCCCCATGACAAGGAATGAGTGCACGCTACATGGCTAGGGAAGCAGCAGGTGGGGTGCATTGTGGCAGGAAAGCAGTGGGGGTTGGGAGGAAATTCATTCATCCATTTGACTTTTAACTGCGCACCTATTTAGTGTCAGTCATCAGCTGGGTACAGGGTCTTCAAGAACGATGCAGCAGTATCAGGACTATGTCAGGGTGAACAGCTTAGGATCAGGGGAGATGTCCTGAAGCAGATGATGCCTGAGCTGAGTAGGAGTTCACCAGGTAGAGGCTGGGAGAAGGAGAAAGGGTGGTCCAGGTAGAAGGAGTCCTGGATGCTAATGCCTAGAAGTGGGAGGAGAAATCATGGCATGTAGAGGAACAGAGAGTTTGCTGATGTGGCTTAAGCTTGGGATGGTGAGGTGTGCTATTATATGGGACGTACTTATACTAAAATATTATTATTGGTTGTTTATCTGAAATTCAAATTGAACTGGACATGCTGTATTTTTTATTTGTTAAATCTGGCTGTCTTGTTAAAAAGCTGTGATTTACCCTTTTGGGATTTTTTTTGTATATATATATATATATATATATATTTTTTTTTTTTTTGAGAAAAGAAGATGGTAAAAGTAATAGATTAGCTCTATTGTCCTTACTTAATTCATCCTACATGCCATAACAATCATAGTTACTTTACCCAGGGCTTGTCAGAGCCTGATTCTGTTCTCCACCTGCTTAGCCTCATCTCATTCAATCCTCCCAAGAGCCCCATGGGGAGGTGCCATTATTATTCCCAAATGACAAATGAACAAAGATGATCAGAAAGGGTAGGTCCCATTGTAGGCACAGAGAATCCAGAGGGAGTTGGAATGCAAAATAAACCCAGTCCTCCTTGGTTTTCCTGTCTCCACCGCTGTGTGGGTTTATCTATCCATATTTACCTTGTACTCGAATATAGTTTTATTGGGTTGCTGTCAGTGAGAACAAAATTTGAGATCTGCTATTTTCATGTAATATCATATCAAGAACTTTTCCCCAAGTTTTAAAATTTAAGTGCTATGTAAAATTGCACTAGAAGCTGAGGAATAACCAAGCTTGGATGTTATCATGTGCTTTCAGGAAATGGGCTTGGGGGTGGGTACTGGAGGTGAGAAGACTGCTCGTGCAGAAATGTTGAAAGTCTATTAGAAATGGACTAGAAATCTTTTTTTTCCCGATTTCAAAAGGAATATGTACTAAGTATATAGAACTTGGAAAGTTTGGGAAAGTTAAAGAAGCAGAAAAAAATAAAAACTCACCTGCAACATATGAATTGCTATAACTTCTTGGGGAAGTATACCTGGAAGGACCTGTTAAAATTGAAAATGCCTGCATATCATTCAGCCCATAGATTTTACTGCTAGTAAACTATTCTGCACAAGTAAAGACAGGGGTATGGAAAGATATAAGGGACTTAAAAATAATTTTAATAGCACCAAACTATAAATAACCTGAATATCCATAATTAAAGAGAGTGTTTATGGAAACCCTGTACTCTGGAATCTGTCAGCTATTAAAAAGAATGAATTATGGACAGGAACTAGAAAGATGTCTGTGATAGGTTCTTAGGGGACAAAGAGCAATTCTAGTGTAAGTTCTATAGTGATTTACAGTTTATATATTTTTATAGTTGCAAAAAAGTAAGATCTTTTTTTGTAACATGTGAACAGACATATGTTGATGTCAGAGAAGGAAGTGAAGATACAGGTCAAACTGTTCATGTTACTTCAGGGACAGATGGAATTCTGGGAGGGAGGGGAATTAGTAACTTTTAAAAATGTATTCCAGTATAAGCAGAATTGTTCTAATTAGAAGTGTTACTTTTGGAGGGGAGACAAAGTAGGTAAAGGGGGTCAAATATGTGGTAATGGAAGGAAATGACTTCAGGTGGTGAGCATGAAATAGAGTACACAGATGTCAAATTATAATGTTGTGCACCTGAAATTACATAATCTTATTAACCAATGTTACCCCAATAAATTTAATTTAAAAAAGAAATGTTACTTTTGTAGTAAAACACACACTAAAACATACATGTGTATTAAAAAAAAAATCCCAACCCCTAGAACCTCTGTAAATATTTTGATGTATTTTCTTCATTTGCTTCCCCGTAGATCAATATTTTGCATTCACCTGTTACATACAATTTTGTACTTTGCTTTTTCCCCCTTATTTTCACATTTCCAGATCATAAAATATCCTTTTAAACATCATTTGTCGTGGCTGCTTAACAGTCCGTCATGTGGACTATTTAACCAATCCCCTATTGTCAGACTTTCACTTTGTGTGTGATTTTTTTCATTATGAATGACACTTGGAAAAAAATGATTATACATTAATTTTCAAATGTAAATGGAACAAGTGACTATTGAATGCCTGTGAAGTCTTTCTCAGGTGTGCTCTTGGCACTGGAATTTCAAACTCATGGTCTGGTTAGAGAAATAGATAATTGAGCACATGGTCTGCAAATGTGGTTAATTTCTTTAGAATAGAATCCTGCAAGATGAATTAGTACTGGTCCAAGGGAGTATGAAAATTAAAAAAAAAAGATTATTATTTTTGGCTCATACTGCTAAATTCATGTTCAGGAATTTTGAGGCATATATACTTCCAACAGTATATAAGAGTAATTACCCATTAGATCAGACCCTGCTTCTGTTTGAAGGTTATCATTTGAAATTGATTTCTAATTTGGTAAAAACTGAAAAACTGGCATCTTGTAGTTTTAATTTGCATGTCTTTGGTTAGTAGAGCGTTAACATTTTCCTAGTAGTGTCTTCAAATAGTGAGTCCTCTACAGAGCTCTGTTGGTGGAATATTCCTTTACTTCTTCACAGATATTTGACATCTCCTTTTTCATGGATGTTGGATGTTTTTTCATTTATTATGTTCTTACCCTTTCCAGGATCTGTTCCTAGGCTTTCTATTCTGTTTCTCGGTCTGCACATCACTGAATTGACTACAGTAGCTTTATAATTTGCTTTAATACGTTAGGGCAAGTCCACCCTCATTCCTTTTTCTTGTTCCCAAGGGTGGAAACCATAGCTGTTTTTGGCTATTTATTCTTCCAGGTGAACTTAGAATTTTGTTAAGTCTGAGAAATGTCCTGTTAGGATTACATTAAACTTATATATTAATTTGGAAAGAAGAGTCACAAAATCAGCCTTCCTGAAGGATTATTGGTTTTCAATCTTGACTAGTGCTAGCGCACGACTTCTCTACATGGCAAATCTGGGTTCCTCTCAGACTTTGACAGTGGTGTGTTCCTTTGTTTGCTGTTCTAAGTGGAGAGAGGTCCATTAAGTAACTCCCTAGAGAAGTGGCCTCGGCTCAAAGCCAGCTCCGGTCCCTCATCAGGCCATCTTAAGGACGGCTACGAGCTTGGGTCCAGGCGGGCCAGCTTAGGCGCATCGCTTGACCCCAGGGGCCTTCGAGGGGCTGCGGTCACCGGAAGGGGCTGGCTGAGCACGGCGTGATCTCGACCTCTGCGCCCTCTGAGCAGGTAAGGCTGGTCCAAGGATCTGCGGGCACGGGGCCCCGAAGGATCGCTGGGGTCAGGGGTAGGGGGCTACTCTCTCCTCCGGCTCCAAACAGCCCAGGTTTCCCCGGGAGCCCAGACCACTCAGCTTGCAGTCCCCTGGGGCTGCGCCTTTGGCTGTGGGATCCCTGCGGGGGGCACGCAGCAGGGGTGAAGGGTCCTGGAGGTGGGCGCAGGCCGCTAGGGGTCCCTGATGGGGGGTGCTTCAAGGGGTCAGGGTCAGGCTCAAGGGAGTCAGCTCTCAGTGTGGGGGCTGGGCGTGGGCCTGTGTGGGGGGGTCAGAGGCCCCTTCCCTGGGGTGTGCGGTCCGGGTGTTTCGGGGGCGAAGTCGTAGTCCGGTCTTCGCAACTGGGGTCCGGGTCCCACGCGGCGCCCAAGGTCGGGGTCCCCGGCTCCTCCCGCGCGCCCCTCCCCCACGGCGTCGTTCCGCGGCCGCCGGCCCCGCCCAGAGCTCGGACCGCTCACCCGCAGGCCCGGCCCCCTCAGGCTCCGCCCCGCGATCGGGCCCCGCCCCCGCCCCTCTGCTCGCCCATTCAGTTGTGGGTCAGGGGTGAGCGGGCGGCGCCTACGTCACAAGCTTCCAAGATGGCGCCGGGCGGGCGGCTGTGAGCGGCGCTCGGGGCGCGCTGGGCGGGGAGCCGAGCCGGGCCGGCGGCGGGAGGACGGGGCGGGCGCGGGCGGCGCAGGCCGGGCGCCGAGGACGAGGAGCTGCGGGCAGGACCGGCCGGCCGGCGGACGGAGCGCCGCCGCCGACGCACACGAGGTGAGGGGCCGTCAGGGGTGGCGGGGGGCGCGGGCGGGGGCCGCGGGCGGGCGCGCCCCTGTGGAGAGGGGCGTGGGCGAGCGCGCGTCCGGCCGACGTGGGGCTGCGCGCGTGGGAGGGGCGCGCGTGTCCGCCGGGCCTGGGCGGGGCACAAGCGGGACCCCCGGCCGGCCCCTGGCAGCCCGGGCTTTGTGGTCCCCGTGCCCGACGGGGCGCGGGCGCCTGGGGACCCCGGGCACAAAGCTCCTGGGGCCGCGCCAGGCCGGGACGCGGGTCTGCTGAGCGGGGGTCGGCGGGCGAGCGGGCGCCGGCTCTTTGTGCCTTTTCATTAGCAATCTAATCCGAACAGCGTCGGGCGAGCTGCGCTGCCTGACAGGCGGGCGGGCTCCCATTATGCAAACGGCCCTGCGCCAGCAGCCTCCCCTCACATGGGGATTTTGCTATTTACAGAACTGCGGCCCTGCACGGTCTGAGGTCCCCTTCCCTTGCCCTCTCACCACAGGAAGACCGGCCTGGGCAGGGACAGGCCTGGAGGGGCCGCTCCCAGAGCGCCAGGCCCTGCGGCTGGTGGGCTCGCTGCCCTGCCCCCAGACCTCTCCTGTAGGCAGCCGCTTGGCAGGAAGAGAGATGGGCTTGGGGGAGGGGGTCGGCTGGCAGAAGGCGGGGACCGGCTGGCAGAGGGAGGGGGCTGAAGGGCCCCAGCTTGTCACTTTCTGTTTATCTACCAAGATGGTTCATATTCACACAGGCCCAGCTATTGGGGGGGGGCAGGTGGGGGGGATGCCTCTCCCTGGGGGGCAGTGACTTATGGAGAGGAGGGAACAAGGCCAGATAAAGCTCCCAGCGGCCCCACCCAGAACAGCGTTGGACTGCTTGGGGAAGGGGGCCCAGTGCTGATCGGGATGGTCTGGAATGGTTTTGAAGTTATTTATCCATGTCCTCTCCAATCCCCTCCACCTCCAGTGTCTTTTCTAGTTGGAGTTGCCAAGTACATCTGGAAAGCTAGGTTCCCGCCCCCCCCAAACAGCAGGAGGGGTGTAACTCTGGGAGGCCACCCCTCTGACATGTGGTGGGGGGGAGGGGCAGAGCCTTGCCCATAGGAATCCTGTGGCAGGGGGTTGTTGACTGATGTGGGGATTGCTGTGCCTCTTGTACTGGGGGGAGGGGGCAGCTGGCAGGTAGTGGAGTGGCCTCCAGAGCCTCTAGGCTGATCTTGGAGGCTCTTCTCCAGGGGTCCTGGATGGAGGGATGGAGTTGGGTCCCCCAAACTCAGGACCTTTCTGGAACTAGCATTTATTGCTTCCTGGCTTCTGGCTTTACTTCTTCCTTTCCATTCCCATCTGCCAGCGTCTGGACTCCCTGGGTCTTTCAGCAGACATTTTCAGGAGCACAGGCCATGTGGCCGGTCTGTAGCCCAGGCTCAAGGAGAGGGTGTATGCTCAGCAGAACAGGGTTGTTGGAGTGGTCTGAAAAAAAGCAGATGGGCCGGCATCAGGCTGGCCTCTAGAGACAAAGCTGTGTGGTGAGATTGCTGGTTTAGCGGGCTCTTAGCACTGGGATGGGGTTGGGGGCGGGTGGGTGGGAGGCTGATACTTGGGGGCTGAACTGAGTCCTTTGGCCCCGGAGTAGGTCACTCTGCCTTCGAGTGCAATTGGGCTTATTAAAATGTTTATACCATGGGCAGGCTGTAGACTGGGAAGGCTGAGGGGAGGCTCCCCACCTGCCTGCCTACCCTGGGGTCAGAGCTCCCAGGTTGGTCTGCTTTCCTTTGGCTCCTGGCTTCCTGCTAGCCAGTTTGGGGTATCACTGAGTGCCTATTGCCTGGCTTCTCTGGCTTTTTGACCAGACTGCTGGTTTGTGCCCAGAATTTCTCCCTGCAGTGTTTCCCTGCCAGTTGTTGGGACTTGTTAGATTAGTCACTCGGCTTTTACAAGCGATTCCTGAAAAGAAAAATCTCCCTCTGGTTGTTGGCTCTGGGTAGAGGAAGAAGCAGCCCGAGGGAGCCCGGCTTTTAATTAAAGCAAAACTGAAACGTTTGCTGTGATTGCTGGAAGTAGGAGGAGGAGGCACAGGTGGGGCAGAGGTGATGCGTCTTGTCCTGCTGCTTGGTACCTGCTCTGGGGACAGGTAGGCACGATCCCGTCCTCGCTCCCTGGTCTTGGCCAGCAGCCCAGGCTTCTCCACAAGCTGCAGTCCTGGATTAATCCTCACGTAGTGTTTTCTTTCCATAGATCAGATTTCTCATTTTGTTAATAAGCACAGCCTCTGAGCCACTTGAAGTCAGCTGTTGTGGACCCGGAGCAACAGGGTTTTGCATTATTGAGCTGACAGGCCTGCTGCCTTTCCAGAGTCCTTATTGTCTGCCAGGGTCAGATGTGGGGGTTGGGGCAGGGCCTTTTAGTTAGCAGCTAGCCCCCGGAGAAGGGCTGGCTGGGTAGCTCTGGAGAATCGGAGGAGTGAAGAAGGAATCAAGTTCAGTTTACCCAGGGGACCTGTGCCTCTGCCCTTCTGCTTGGCCTGTTGGCCTCCAGCAGTCAGCCCCACCCCATAGCTTGCTTGCCTTGCCCACTGGGATTGAGTGCCCCTGGGACAGGATCACTAGGAGGGTGGGGGCTCTTCTTCCTGGCTGCTCCTGCTTCCTGGGAGGCAGCTTTCCCCTGACAAGTCAGCTTCTACCCCTCCTGGTTCTTGGAGCTTGGCTGAGGGACTCCTGAGGGCTGTGAGAGGGAACTGGACTTAGTCAAAAAGTCTGTTGGGTGACACTCGCTCTGCGGGTTACTCTCCTCTGTGTGACCTTGGATAGTGATTGACTCTCTGAGCCTTAGTGTCCCTGTTTCTAAAATGGGAACAGAACTTGAGCTTATATTCATGTATCGCTGCCCTCCAGAGCTTAGTCTGGGGAAGACAGACAAGTAAACAAATGATTGTAAGATGGGGCGATAAGGGCTGGCACAGTGACAAATGGAGTGCAGAGGGCACCATGGGGATAGTGGTTGTGAGGCTTGGAGGGAGGGGCCGGCTGTGGGCTGGAGGAGCGCCGTGGATGCCATGCTGAGTGCAGGTTGGCTGTCGGAGAGGGGTGTTCATGGGGAGTCCATTCAGTTTCAGTAAGGCAGTGTGGCTGGGAAGACAGGAGAGCAGTGGGAAGAGCATGACCCTGCAGATACTGTTGTGAGAAGCACCCACTGTGTGCCAGGCACCTGTGAGGCTTTTTCACAAGCTTTTTTATTCATTTAATGAAATTTTCGGAGGACAAAGACAGTGCCCAGCCCCGTGGCTAGACTAATTGTGCTGGTCTGCCCTCTGGCACTCGCAGACTTGCCAACAAGTGGTCGGTGGTGGGGCTAGAGGAACTCGGAGTTTTCCCTGAATTGCCCAGTAGTCTCCTCTGTCGGAGGGGTACATGAGACTAGGAGGTTAAAGAACTTTCTGGGGCTGCAAGTAAGCAACTGGTCAGGTTGGGGCTGGAGGGTAAATGCCTTTGACTCCAGAGCCTGTGAGGAGGCAGGCGCATGTAGTAGGAAACCTGGAGAGGTCTGAGATCCCAGCAGGGAATGGCAGGGAAGAGAGCCCCCTCCCCAGATGATCCCGTCCCCCCCCCCCCCCCACCCCCGTTAGGGGCTCTGAACAAGCTGAGCCAGTTTGATTCTGCCTGGCACCACCAGGCTGTGCTTCCTGTTGGGAGGGGCCTTGCCCTAAGGGTTAGGGACCTGGAAGGGGGGAGGGCGCTGAGAGGGACTGCAGGCTCAGCCTGGAGCCCAGTTTGAGCTGGGAGTGGCAAAGCAAGAAAAGCGGGTGGGGGTTGGGACTGTGTGGGCCCCCAGTGAGTTTGATAAAGGAGAGAAAGCCAGGAGCTGACTCCACGCTTCACCACAGGCCAGGAGGCAAGGGCCAGGGCACCTCCACCCAGTGGGGACAGTAACCTGAAGAAACTGCCTGGGACAGTTGGGAAGGAGTTCAGAGCCCTTCCTCTGACCGGTTTTCATGTTTTTCCTGGTAATGTTCTGTGTGGGTGAAGGGGAGGGAAGGTGGGGAATGTGGCCTCGGGGTTAGAGCAGGTCCTTCTGCCAGAAGGGGACGCCGACTGCTGCGGGGCCCGAGGGCCTTGCCTGCTGCTTGTGAGATGCGTAGAGCGTTCCTGTTTGCGGGTGATCCACCTCGGTGAGCATGTGGGGTGTAGGTGAGAAGGGATAGTGGGATATGGAAAGGCAGGTGGCCCAGTCTTCCCGTCCATCCCATGGCAATCCCAAGGGGGACTCCCAAAAAGCAGAACTCGGGCTTGGCTATGGGGCGCTTCTAGGCTGGGGAGGTGGCCTGTGTGGCTACTGAAGGGCCGCTGGCTCTGGCACGGGCGTGGCCGCCATGCAGACTACTCCCAGGTCTTCCAGGCTGCTGTTGGAGCCTCAGGCCGCTTTCCGGGCAGCACCTCTGGGTGGGTGGGTTTTCTCAAGCTACTCCAGTGCCTTGAGAACAGGTGGGTGGAGGTACTGCTTCCATCACCACACTGGGGTCTGAGCCCCCTGGTCTCTTCATCAGCCTCGTCTCAGGCTCTTAAAGGGGGAGGGCTGTCCTGTGGCCTTTGCAGTTCCCTCCCTGGTGCTCCTCTGCAAGATGGTCAGGTCTCAGTGGATTGTTGTTCACAAAATGAATGAGAAAGGAAGTAGGGTAGGTGGCCGGGGTCTGGGACCTCAGTGGCCTGTCCCTGTGTGGACACCGTGGAATTTTTCTTGGTGATGAGCGTGGGCTACACATTGAGCCACCAAGTGTGTGCCATTACTTGTGCTGCCTGGCTGAGGCCTGCCTGCCGGAGCGCTGGTTTTCAGCTGTGCATCTCAGGATCAGCTGGGAGCTGGCGGAGCCCAGCCCAGCCCAGCCCAGCCCAGCCTATCTGTGGGGTGGGCCCAGGCATGCATGTGTCCTAAAGCTTTTGAAATGAGTCCAATGTGCAGCCAAATTTGAGAACCACTGCTTTAGCAGCTCCTAAGCCTTTGTTGATAACAGAATCAAGCAAGTGGTGACCAAACAGACCAGTGCGTGTGACCTGGGGTAGTCACAAACTGCTTTATTCTGATCGCCTAGTGGGATCAGGCTGATTCTCTGTTCGTTACCAGGGTGTCAGAGAAGCACTGGACACAGAGGGGCCTCACTCTTTCATGGCCCCTCTTACCTGGGTGGCAGTGGAAGGGACTCCAGGACTCTTGATCTTTCTTGGCCTTCAGAGACTGCCTGTCCTGGTTTTTGGTTGCATTCTTGGGCCCTGCTGGTCTCTTCCTGTCCTGGCAGGGCTTGACAGTGACATTTGGGTTCCTTGTGGCTCCCTAACTAGCCCACTGTGGCCATAGCTGGGGACCGCGCCCTGACATTCTTTTTCTTTTTGGCCTCAAGGTCCCTGGGAAAGAGAGAGAGAGATTGGTCGCTAAGGTTGGTTTCCTGGGCTGTTACCTTGTTAAGGTGTGTGAGGGGGTCACTACCAAGGGTCCAGGAGGCATAGTGGGAGGGGGGCTGGGAAGGGCCCTGGAGGCAGAGCTGCAGGTAAGGCCTTCTTGCCCAGCCCCCTTTGCTGGAACAGAACAATGGGCTGTCCTGGGGTTTAGTTCCTATCTAGGGGCAGACAGGACACAAGACAGCCCCTGCCTGCTCTGGCCGCTTCCCATGTGAGGTGAGCGGCAAGGCCCCTGGGTGTGCTGTGGTCCAGGCTGGTCTCCTGGGTAAGAAGTGCTGTTCTGTAGAGAAGGAAGAGCAGCCTGGGCTGGGGCGGTGAAGGAGATGGGATCGAGAGTGGTCTTGGCTGGGTAGTCAAGGAGGAAGGGCGGGTTGTGGGGTGTCGTCACGACGTCCGCCCTCATCTCCTTTTCTGCCTGCACACATCTTGGTGGGGGGACCCAGGGGGCGGTATTGAGAGTGTATGTCTTCGGGGGTGAATTCCTGTCTCAGTGCTTTTGCCTCTTCACCCCATCCTTCTCCAGGACCTCATTGCCCTTCCCTTTGGTAGGAGGTAGCTGATGGTTTCTGTCTGGCAGGTGCTATAAAGGCAGCGTTGCTTGAAAACTGGGTGGAGGATGATTCTTGCAGAGTTCCTGGCAGAATGCAAAGAAAGTAGTGGCAGAAGAGGGCCATGCGCTCACTTTTGGATTCTTACCCCATGTTAGGCCTTGTGGGAGGCATTTTACATCCTAATGGAATCCTCAGAACATACTGTGCAGGCCCAATCATTTTCTCAACCCCCACTGTAACAAGTGGCTCAGAGAGGTTAAGTAATTAGTCTCGAGTTGCACAGCTAGGAAGTGGATAGAGAAGTTCTAAGAGTGTGAGAAACAACCACACGTGTGTGGAAGCCTTGAACGCATATGTGTGGGTTCCTTCCTCTGGGCAGTGCTTGGGCCAGAGGACAGCCAAGGTTTTCATTTTGAGTGGGATAGTGGGATGGCCTCCTTGGACAAAGCCAGGGAGTCCAGTTCCTGAGCTGGAGTTGGAGGGTAGTCCCTTGTAAGCTGGGGAAGGACAACTATAAGCCTGCTGAGCAGGTGCCCTCCCCCTTCTCCCAGGACCTGGAGGGTAGAGAGGACTCTGGGCCTTCCTTATCCTTCTAGTCCCAATTCCTTCCCTTCTGGCATGTGGGGGTCCCCTGCCCTGGGGAAACTCACTCCAGGAGAGCCATGTGGGAGACACTGGGTGTCCTGGGACTTGGAGCTGGGCTCCTTTCCTTGTATGGGCCGATGAGAGGTGCTCAGGCCCTCTGGGAGTACAGAGGGTACACGCAGGGCGGCCTCTCTTGGCAGTGGGAGTCTGTCTCTTGGTAGATGGGCCCAGGGGTCTGGGAGATCCTGGCAGTGAGGGGAGGGGCCAAGCCACAGCCTGAGGTGCCCGTGGGCCACCACCAGCAGGTGCCTTTCTCACCTGCTGTGAGGCTTCAGGCCTGGATGGGCTTGGGTTGTCCTTTGGCCCTGGTAGGTCACCCTGAGCCCCAGAGGGGTGCAGGCCTAGGGGAGAGGATTGTTTCCAAAGTCCCACATTCCATGCATATGTTGACGCTGATAAGGGCAGCAGGGCTGGCTTAGCTGCTTTGGGCAGGAGGGGACTTTGACTTCATACCCCCAGCAGACAGCATGTGCGTCCTGCTTCCTGTAGCACCCCTCCCCCACCACCCCACAGACCACCTCTGCTTCCAGAGCACCCAGCCCAGGTCCCACAGCCTGCAGAGGCCCGCCTTGCCTTTTGAAGCATTACCAGCTCTGTGAGCTCACAGGCCTTTGGGTCCCTTAATATTAGTTTGTGCCGGCTCGGCCTCTAAGTATTTGCGGATGCCATTTGAAATGGCACTTCCTTTTATTTGTTTGAAATTTGTTATTCTCAGGTTTGGCAGAAGTCACCTTTCCCAGGATTTCACTATTTGGTAAACAACTGTGGTTTTGTGCAAAGAGGACTCAGGTGTCAAGACTGTTTCCTCCAGACCTCTCCGTGCCTCGTTTTCCTTGCCTATAAAATGGGTTGGTAGAAATATTTCAGGTAATGGTTGTCAGCTATTCTCAGTGTGTTTTGCATACTCCTGGGGGGTCCCCAAGGCCTTTTTCTTAAAACTTAAAAGTGACTGGCCTTTGTCCCATGTTGACACTTGCACCAGTGGTACAAAGCCATGGCGGGTGGCCCTTGCGGTGGTGCCACTGTGCCCCATCAGTGCTCTGGTCCGAGGCTACCAGTCTTACTCCTGTGTCATGGGGAGGCCGTACAGACAGATGATTGAGTAGTAAATCCTGGAGTACACGTCTCTTTACTATTGTGTGTGACAAAATGGGGGTGCACACAAAGCTCTCCTGCCGCAGACAGAAGTGTGATGGTTGTCTCCCGGAAAAGCACTTCACATTGGCTTGGGCTGTGTCTGACCCAGCTGCTTTCCCTCATGGAACATTATTTTTACCTGAATGAACGACTGACAGACAAGGTAGGGTTATTCAGACTCACAGAATTTGTCAGACATTTTCTTAAATGAAAAGTGATCCTTGCCACTTTTAGGAAAACAGTATTCGTTGCCATTGAAAGCACTGTCACAAGAAAAGGAGAATTTTAGAAAACTCGTGTCTTTCACCAGGAACCTGACTTAAAGACTTCTATAAAATTAGTGGGGATCTTAACACATGGAATTTTGTTTTGTTTTGTGTAATTAAATGTGACAACATTTGGAAGATCTGATTAACTCAGCGAACCAATGTTTTCCAAATGACCAGGGCTTGATATTACAAAATCCTGGGTGGATATGCATTTAGGGTAAACCAATGGATTTTTATGTAACCAGATATGAATAAGTCACTAATGTAATTTCAGATTCTACATTGCAATTTTTAAGAAACTAACCACTTGTCAAGTTTTTTTTGTGTAGTATCAATGAAGAATAGCCACAATTATCTGAAAGGGCTATTAAAATACTCTTCTTTTCTATCTGTGTAAGGTCAAATTTCTTCATAGATTTTAATCAAAACCACATATCCTAACAGACTGAATGCAGAAGCAGATACGGGAATCTAGCTATTTCCATTAAACCAGACATTAAAGAGATTTGCAAGAATTAAAACAGTGCCACTCTTCTCTTTGTTTGGAATAGTTTATTTTAAAATGTTTGTTATGTTAACATAAATGAGTTTATTATTTTTATTTTCGGTCAATTAAATGTTTTTTAATTACCAGTTTTTCTAATACAGTGACTGGAATAGTAAATAGAATAACACACAGTAGCACCTACTATGGTATCGTATAGGCCTATAAAAGTTCTTTGGGAGTCCTTACTAACTTTTAAGAATGTAAACAGTTTTGGGACTGCTGACAAGGAAGGGCTCTGGGCCCTCCCTTCTCTCCTTTATCATTTCCACCTCTTCACCTCCACCTTATCTTTTCTCATGTATTATTTCCTTCTATCTCTTCTCAGCACTTCTTCCTGACCAGTAGTTGCTCACCTAATAAACATTTATGAGGGCCTGCTGCATGCCAGGTGCCAGGTGCTGCTGTGGCTGCTGGGCTAGTGGGATGCAGGGTCTCTAACCTTGAGAGCCTGGTTGAGGGGGCAGGGTGGAGGGCATGGACCGAATGGGAGGTGCACGTGGAAAGCAGCTCGGTTGTCAGTGCCGACATTGGCTGGGGAGGGGGCGATGCAGGGCCAGCGTGGAAGCGGAGGGGGCACTCAGGCATGCCGGGGCCCAGCTGAGAGGTGGGCCGGGGCCCCTGTGGGAAGCGCTGTGCAGGCCAGGCCGCAGTGTGGACTTTATTCAGGTATCAGGGACCCATTGAAAGTTTTAAGCAGGGGAGTGACTTGATGGGATCGGTGTTTGAGAAAGATAACTCAGGGTTGACTGGACTCCAAATTAGCGGGGCCCAGAGCTGCAGAGGGGAGATGTGGGCTAGACTGCGATGTTTTCTCTTGGAATGTCTTTAACTCTTCCCTTCTTCCTCTGCAGTCCTTGGGAAGAGTCTTGGGGTTCCCCTTCTTTTGGATGAGGCATTCCCGCCCACCCCAAGTATGGAGGCCCTGCCTTGGCTTCTGTTGCTTTCTATTCATTAGGACAGTGATATTTTCTGGGCATCTCCTGTGGGACTTACCCTACCAAGCCCTTGTTCACCCACTGTTGCCATCTTCTCCCAGCTGTGTGGCCCTGCTGCTTTGTGGGGTGCCTGGGTCAGGTGATGTGAAGGGATGCTCAGAAGTGTCGCACAGCTTTAGCCCCTCTGTCCTCCCTGGATCTAAAGCGTCTCTCGTGTCCCTCTCCCCTGTCTGTAGGACTTCTGCACAGAGCATGCCAGCTTCCTCAGTAGATTTTGAGATTGTGCTCTGGATTATTTATGGAAGTGTTAACCAGAAGGTGTAAATTACAGGCACACACATGTAGGCATAACTGTATGGAAACACAGCCCTGGCTCCCCCATCCCATGTAAGAAACGGCCTCCCGGCCCTGGACGCCCACCTGTGCTCTTCCCCGCCTCTCTCCAGAAGTCTGTGCTCTTCTGAATTTCTAGTTAAGCATTCCCTGGCGTTTCTTCATTGTTCCCGACACTCGTCTGAATCCTTGAATGGTGGGTGGCTGGTTTTGGCTGTTTGATCTTTGCGGGCACGGAACTGGGTGCTAATCTCTATTTTGAGCTTCCCTGACGTGCTGTGTTGTATTAACTGGGGTTCCTGTGTTCCTGTCCCCCACTTGGAGTGTTCCAAGGTGGCGCTGTCCCACGCTTCACTGCTGGCAGGAAAGGAATGTCAGGGTTGTTTTCAGAGTTTTGGGGGGGTGCGGGTTGCCTCCTCAGTCGCCCAGTTTTCACAACCCCCTGGCTCTACTTCTCCAGGCAGAGAAGTACCTGTTTATTTTGTTTTCTGTCTCTAAACCCACTTCCTTAATGCTAAACAATTCTTCCAGCATCACCGAGAGTCCATGTTAAAAGGAGAGTGAAACCCGTGTGCACTTCTTTTGCCAAGTCTGAGTGAGCCCTCTGTCTAGTTCCCTTTCTGAGCTCTTGGCCTCTCCTCTGTTAGACCCTTCAAGTACCTGCTGGACAGATGAGACCTCTTCTGCCAAGAGCTGTACCTGGAGGCTTTTTAGGCACAGTGCCACAGATTGTAGCAGTTCCCTAATTTTAAAAATTCTGGTGGATGCCCAACGTGTTTCTGTTTTTTCCCCCCTTTTGGATTAAAACAACCTGATCCTTGATCTTTGGCTTTCGCTCCTTAAACCCTTTGTGTGAGGCTCTGGGAGCTTGGGGTGTTGATCATCCACACGGGAGCAAAGGGGCTTTTTTCCTGCTGCCCAGCAGCGTCCTTTGACCCCAGTCTCTGAGGGCCTCGTCCATTTTCTTCCTGGCCTCCTCCCTTTAATGCTCCCAGTTGGCTGTACCCGGGACCTGCTTGCTCAGGCTTAGCCTGCTCTGCTCCAAATTTCCTCTTCTCTGCTGGGCTTGCCTCTAGCATCGGAAGAGCCCTTCCTTTAGAAGTAATACTCTATTACTATTAAAAACACTGTTGGGTTGTTGTTTCCTTTGGATGGCAGACACTGGTCTGCCCCTAATAAGAGACTTTCAGGTGGTTTCTAGGTTTCCTGTGGGTGCGTTCCTGGCCGGTCTGTAGAGTGCCCTCTTCTAGACGGACACTCCATCCTGGATTTGGCTGCCTCCCTCCTGTCTTGTCAGTGTTCCGCTTCTTGTCTTGTGATCATTTTTGTTATTTGGGGGTTCGGGGACCTTACTGCCTGGCTCTGGTCTACTTGCTAATTAGGACCGAGACCGGGGGTACCCTGCTCCCCCTGCTGAAGGTTTCTGTGCACTGGATTGCATCCCATAAGAAGCGTGCACAGTCATGAGTGACAGCTCCAAGGATTCTTCACAGATGGACATCCTTGTGTAACCAGCATCTAGACTGAGAAACAACCCCAGAAGTCCTTCGTGTGTCCTTTGAGTTACCCCTGCTCTCCCCTCACCCCTAGCCCCTGGATTCTTGCTTTCCAGCTTGAACTTATATGAATGGGATCGTACTGCGTAGTCTCTTGGGCCTGACTGCTTTGGTCATTATATGCTTGAGAGACTCATCTGTGTACATGTAAGTCAGCCATGTGACTTTGCCAATAATCAACTATTTCTGACCAATAAAGGCAACTTCATAAGGTTCAACCTAAACGTGCAGTCCTGCTCACTGCTGGGTAGATGGCAGTCCCACACCTGCAGCGGCCTCTCCTGACAGAGCTGGGCCACCGTGCGAGTGCTTGGCCGGTGGGTTTCCGGTGGTGTGCGCCTTGGAGTGTACTTTCTGGCCCACAAGCTTTGCATGCTTTCAGTCTAGGTCTTATTTTTAAATGTGACCTTTCGATTTCCGCCCCGGGAGATAATTCTTTTAGTCTTTGTCCAGCTAATTAAAACCCTTCATTACTGTCTGGCATCGTTTTTTGTTTTTTTTCTGATTCCCCTTTAGCATGCCATCTCAGTTTTATCCCAGCCAGAAGGGTCATGCTGTGGGGCAGGGCAGAGGTTCCTTAATGCCAGCTTGCCTCAGTCTTTACCAGCCCATGGCAATGATGTGGGTGAGGGCTGTCCATCACCCTTTCTTGGGAAGGACTTATGCACATTGAGAGGTGGTTCTTCCTGCTTTTAGAGTCTTTAGTTGGCATAAGAAATTGTTAGCTAATGGCTGTTTTTGAAATTGTGCAGTTGCAGAGCCTCTTCCCAGATCCTTGGGCCAGGCAGCTGCAGCTCTGACTCAGCTGTGACTGCCATCTCCCCCCAGGGCTCAGGTGTCTCATGGGAAGGGTGTCCTGGGGCCTGAGATGATCGAGATAGCCGCTTCCAGGGGGGCAGACCAGCTTCCCAAGGGCCTTTTTAACTCCTTGTGTGTGGGATTTCCACCTATTGAACTGCTCGGCCATCCCTGCTTGGCCTTCATCCCTTCCTTGAGTCCTCTGCCTGTCACCCCCACCCAGAAGCCCCTGCCCACCATCCTGGCTCCAAGATGCCCGTGGTAACCAGACTCGGCCTCACTGTCTCACATTCTAGGCCCACTGGTTTTAGTCATCACTCTCTGGGCTTGTTTATGTGGGAAACGTGTCTTCCCTTCTGGGGCTCTCTCCTTCCTCTTGAGACCCATCGGCTGAGCGTTTACTGCTTGAAGAAAGAACATTGGGCTTTCCGGGCGGTAGTAGAAGCTTATAACCCACCCCAGTGCACCCCAGTGTGTGCAAGTCCCTTGGAGTTAAAATGTGGGTTCTGATTTTTTTGAGAGATCCCGGGTGCTGCTGCTAGTTGTTGGACCAAGGCCTGTGAAGAGCAGGACAAATAGGAAGTGGGACGGGGGGTACAGGAACCAGCACACCCGGCCTGTCTGCCTCCTGGCTGACGTGGCCCCTGGATTTGCACTTGTTCCCGGCCTCCTAGGGTTAGCTGGTTTTTCTGCTGTCCGGTTGGCAGACTCGGCCTGCCAGCCTCCCACAGGCTCTCTCACCTCCAGGCTCCTGTTCTGGCATGGTCAATGCTACTGAGTCTTTTACCAACATTGCTCAGGCCCCCCACAGGCGCAGTGCAATGTGGGGGACAGAGCCTGGAGGAGAACGTAGTTTTTGTAATAATAATCATAATCTGAAATTATTATTTCCCTTTGAGCAGTGCACACCTGCCTCTCCCCAGTAGCACTCATAGTCTTGGCCCAACTCGGAACTCTTGGCCAGACTGTGTCAGGCTTGGGGCCCTGCTGGCAGTACTCTGCCCTTCATCTTTCCCGGTGCCAGCGAGCCAGTTGTGCCGGCACCAGCAGGGGAAATCCAGCTGCGGTGTCCCAGGTTGTCCTGGCCTCGTTTCTCCTCTGTGGCTCCAAAGCCAGGAGTCACAGGAGGGTCGTAGGCCTGCGTGGGGGGAGGAGGGGAGGACCCGGGGCTGCTCTGGAGAAGCCAGGTGTGAGGGTCCCGGGGCCTGGTGCGGGGTGATGTGAGCCTCCTGCCAGGCTTGCCTGCAAAACGCCACTTCCCTGCCTTTTCCTCCTGCTGGTGAGCTTCCCACAAGCTTCTCACCTCCCAGATAGGAGTGGAACAGATGGGAAGGCGGTCGGGGCCCAGGAGGGACTTGGCCCCGCATGGGCAGCACAGGGTCTTCATGGGGGTGGCAGCGTGGGGATTTCAGGACAGTCAAGTGGAGTTGGGGTGGATGCCCTCTCTGTGATTAGGGTGAGCTGGTGGATGAACAACAGGGCTGGCCTGAGGGGTGCAGAAGGAAGCCAGCCCAGGGGCCCTGACCACCACGCCACCGATGCGCGGAGTGGAACCTGAGTGTTTATTTCATAGAAGCTACGCTGGAGGGAGGTCCGGTCTTCTGGCATTCACGGAGCTTGTTGCTTTCCAGGAGGATGGTCTGGGAGAAGAGCCAGGAGCTGCTGGCCGCCATCCAGATCTGGGCTGGATTACACGGCTGGGCTTGCCCAGAGCACTGAGTCCCACCCACCAGCAGCCCCTGCCTGGAGGGGCAGGCCAGAGAGGTCACAGAGGCCAGGGAGGGTCCCAGAGGAGCAGCAGGAGCTGCTGGGGCCCCCAAGTAGGCTGCACAACAGGCCCCACCTTGTGGCTTCAATTCTGAAGCTCCTTACTGCCCTGGGGTGCTGGAGGAGCTGGGCTAACCCTGCACCCCAGATAAGGACACAGGCTGGGTGAGGTGGGTGGTGGGGAGCGGGGAGTGAGGCTGCAGGTGTGCAAGGCCCTCTGTAGCTCTGGGGGGAGCAGCGCTGCTGTGAGTGGCATCCCTGCACCTGCCCAGGAGGGAGCACAGGGTATCCATCCCGGGGACTGGGAAAGTGGCTGCAGCTCTGGAGTCCCGCTTTGAGTCCTCACGGCCACCTGTTTGCTCTTAGGACTTTGCAGTTGCTTACCCCCAGAACTTTGTCGTACCTGCCCCTGGAGGTGGAGGTAACTGCCGTGTTTCCCCGAAAAGAAGACCTAGCCGGACCATCAGCTCTAATGCGTCTTTTGGAGCAAAAATTAATATAGGACCCGGTATTATACTATACTATGTTACATTATGTTATACCTGGTCTTGTAGTAAAATAATACTGGGTCTTACATGAATTTTTGCTCCAAAAGATGCATTAGAGCTGATTGCCCGGCTCGGTCTTATTTTCGGGGAAGCAGGGTAACCCCTCAGAGTCTTCTCCATATGCAGGCTGCCCGCTCACAGGGCAGACTGGCACCGGGCGAGGTGTGGCGTAAGCAGTATGAAGGAGACGGGCTCCTGGCCCTGTTGCGATTGGAAAGGCTTCACACAGGAATCCCCGGGTAAGGAGAGAGAGGCCGTAGGGATGGCATGAGCGGAGTCCTGGGCTGGTGGGTGTGCAGGCCTGGGTGGGAGGTGAGGGCCGGGCCCTAGGCTCTTCCGGATCCTGGGCTGCTTGGACCTTCCAGGCATTGTTCACTCTGCCCTCCTGTAGGTACGGAGGGGCCAGGCCTTCAGGGCAGAGGCAGTGCTGCACCTCTGGGGCCACCCCTGGAGTAGCAGGTGACCACAGGGGGGGTTGGCTGGGGCAAGGGCCGATCCTGCCTTGGGACTCAGGCTTGGAGGCAGTGCCAGCATGGCAGGGGTCCTCTGACACAGTCTGATGTGCTTAAACCCCCTGGAGTGTGGAACCTGCCATCCAGCGTTACCCCCTTGGCCTGGCGTGCCTGTGCCCACCTGGCAGTGGAGCCCTGTGGGCTGGATGATTCCTGTGTTTCTGTTACTTCTGACCAGGAGGCGGGTAAGATAAAGGAACAGTCTCATGGGGGTTCCTTAGGGTGGGCTGGGCAGTAGCTTCTCCTCGCCCCCCAGGACAGCTCCAGGCCTCCTGACGGAAGGCCACCAGGGAGGGAGATGGGTGAGGATGTTCCTAGGAGATCTGGGCAGAGGCCTGCCCAGGGAGGGGGTGGGGGGCCCTCCATCCTGGCTGGGTGTGGGCCTGGGGAAGTTTCCTGAAATCAGGCAGCGTTTTCATCAAGGTGCCTGCAGTTGCCTCTGTGAGGCCTCGTTCCTGCCCCGAGGTCAGGCGTTGAGTAAAGGGACAGCATTCTCCTGGGGGGCACCCCTCATGAGGGTCAGGAGTCCAGCTGGGAAACCGCACCCTGAGTGGCCCCCACCAGAGGGGCTAGAGGTGGGCATGGGATGTGCTCCTTTGTTCCCAGACTGTCAGCCTGGTCTCCAGAGGGTACCCATTGTGGGTTAAATGACTGGAGAGTTCTGAGTGCCCGGGCCTCCTGGAGTGGGGGCAGCTTCTGTCAGAATGGGGTGTGAGGTGGCGGGAAGCTGGAGTCAAGTCATTTTTGGCTTTCTGCTTAAGCAAGGATCACTTTCACCTTAAAACCTCCTCTCATGGCCTCTGAAAGGTACAGGGCCAGAGCACTCGCCTGCTTTTTGTGGGGTGCTAGGAAGAGAGGCCTCGAGGTGGCCCCGTACTAGCCTCCTCATGAGCTCCTGCGCCGTATGGACTGCCTAAGGTGGGTGGGGCCCCTGGGATTGTGGACAGGTGGGGGCCTCCATGGGGTGTTGCTCCACGGGTCAGGAGGTCATGGGCCCCGCCTCTGCCATCCTTGTCAGCCTTTTGGCTGGTGTGTGTTTGGGGGGTGGGGTGGGACTAGGGATCACGGCTGCCTGGGGGACGTGGGGGCAGATCTGAGGGGTGTCCTTGGCTTGGGGCTTCGACTGCCTGCTGGAGACACACGAGGGCTGCCCAGACAGGGAAGAGCCAGGAGGGACAGGGATCTCCTTCCACCGTGGTCGCTGCCCTCATGAGCCACCCACAGTATGCCCATGGGCTCATGAGGCTGAACTGGTACCCTGGGTGGGCTGGAAACCAGCAGTGAGGAGGGGTCGCAGCCATGGACACGGATGACGTCCCTCCACACTGCTGGCCCCTGGCCTTCCTGCCTCCCGGGGAGGTGAGAGGTGAGCAGGGGTGGGTGCTGGGGCAGAGGCTGGATGTGCAGAGAGTGGGGAGGATGCAGAGCACACAGGCTCTGGGGTGCGGGAGGGTCGACAGGGTGAATGCAGTTGGCATAGGGCAGCGCCCAGTAAACGTTAGCTGGTGTTGAGACAGGCGTGTCCTGTCAAAACCTCTGTTCTTTCTCTCCTTTTGTTTGGAGTTAATTTTCCCCCCATTTGAGGGAAAATTTACATGCAACATGGTACCCAAACTTCCAGTGGCTCCTTGAGTTTTGACCAGCGAGTGCATTCACTTTACCCCAGACCCCTAAGAAGATAAAAGAGCCGATCGCAGCCCCGAAGAGGTTCTCATGTCCATCTCCAGACAATGCTCACTTCACCTTCCACTGGCTGCTCTGATTTTGTTTCTACCATAGATTAGTTCTAGAACATGACATAAATGTGTAATTCCACCCCCCAGAGATAACCTCGTTTAGTAATTGGGTGTGTGTGCCCCAAGATTTTTCTTTCCACAGGACGACTGCCTAGTGGGGCCTTCCATTCCGTTAGTTGAGGGTGGACAGGAAAGGAACAGCAGAGGGGGTGTGGGGATCTGTGGCCAGCTCCCTCTGGCTCAGCTAGCAGGGCCTAGCCTTCCCTTGGGCGGATGTGTGCTGCCAGTAGCATCTGGGCCCTGGGCCTCCTGCACCTGTGTGTGTAGGTGGGTGGGTGGTGTGTGTGGGTGTGTGCTGTGTGGTGTGTGTGTGTGTGGGTGGCGTGTGGGTGGGGGTAGATGGCATGTGGGGGGGTGTGGGGGTGTGTCGGGGGGCGGGCAGTTGCCTCTCTGGCTTTTCTGTGGCAGGGGCC
Organism: Rhinolophus ferrumequinum; assembly: GCF_004115265.2. Classification (NCBI taxonomy): domain Eukaryota; kingdom Metazoa; phylum Chordata; class Mammalia; order Chiroptera; family Rhinolophidae; genus Rhinolophus; species Rhinolophus ferrumequinum. The sequence goes on from NC_046308.1 coordinate 23,137,021, forward strand.
GGGAGGGGAAGAAAAGGAAATGAGATCTCAGCAAGGCCCCGTTCCAGTTCCTGGGGTCCCCGACCTGTTGGGTAGGTGGGTGTTGACCATTCTGTACACAGGACCCGAGAAGGTGATCAGGTCTTCTGCCAGGTCTCTGTTCGTTCCCCCACACCCTTTGTGTTCACAAGTGGGCACAGCTGGTCTTCCCCCAGGGACTTGTGTTCCTTCCCTTCCCTGCCAGGGTCAGCCCAGCTGCCAACACCAGCCACCCACCCACCCACCTGGGAAGGGCCAGGTCTCAACCTTAGAGAAGAACCCGACTGACCCACTGCCCCAGATCCTGGGTTTCCTGGAGCCTGTGCTCCAGGCGGGCAGCGGCCTGAGCTGGGTGTGGGATCACGGGGACTGATAGGCACACTGCCTGGGCCTGCTGCCAGGGGGCCACTGGGTGCCAGGCAGTATCCTCGTTCCAGCCTGTGATGGGTTCCTGCCAGGGCTGGGTACCAGCCCCTGTACTCAGTGGGGCATTGTGCTGCCACCTTGCTGAACCAGCCCCCACAGCCGTGTTTCTCCTTACCTGGCACCCTCCCCCCAACCCAGGCCGTGGCCTCTCCCGGGTAGGTGCTTGCTCTTCCCACACCGGACGGTGAGTGGGAGGGCAGAGGTCCCTGGCTGTCATCATTTCACTGAGAAGAGCAGTGCTTCATAGGGATTCTGGCCCTGCATTAGGGGGCACCACCTCAGCTGTGGTAAGGTCCTGTCGCTTACAGACGCAGGGTGAGCCATGCTGGCCTGACCTGGGGTAGATGGGTGGTAGGCAGGGCAGCATCGAACGGGCTGTGAACTCCCGCAGGCAGCTTCGTGAAGGGTGCACCCTGTCCTGCTGAGTGTCCCTGTGGGAGGTCAGGCTCGAGAGGAGTTACGTGTGACCCTGCCTGGGAGACTTTGGTCAGTCACTCGGCCGGGCCGTCCACAGGCGAGTGAAATGTTTGTCGGGCTGAGCAGGAGGCCCCCGTCCTGGTCTGCCACCCACTCCCTGCACTAATCTAGTAGTTGCTGGCCTGATCTCTGACAAGAGCAAGTAACCCCTAGTTACAGGGTCTGGCATGTGCTGAGGCAGAGGCCCCTGGGCAGACGCTGTGCCCATGCAGGGCTTGGGTTGTCCTGAGGTCCAGAGAGGCAGGGTGGCACAAGGCTGTGTGACAGGCATCTCGTCAGCTGTGGCTCTCTGTCCGTTCTTACTGGCCGATCACCAGTATTGCAGTGGTCTTTGCTCTCCTTCCCAAGTCTGGGCTTGGCTCTATCCTGCTGGCTGTCTTTGGCGTCACCTGGTAGGGGAGTCTGGACTGTCTACACAGGTGAGGGGCCCAGGCCTCGTTAAATGTGGACCCTCTTAGGCCGTTGAACCTACAGAGTTGGTCCTGCTGCCCTCTGGGCCATCGGTGGGATCCTGGACCAACTGTGCTCCCTCCCGCCTGGGCCACCTCTAGGAGAGGGGAGTTGTGCTAGGGGCCAGAGAGACAGCTGGCAGGCTGGCGCTGAGGCCTCCCAGCCACCCCGCACCCCGGGTCTGGTCACATTCCTGAGGGACCTGCTGAGCCTCCCTGGCCCTAGGGGTGGGGGAAGGGCAGTCAGGGATGGGCTCCAGGCTGCTGCAGGCCTCCTCCCCCACCCTGGCTCCATTCCAAGGGAGCCAAGGCCTGCCTGAGAGGGGTTCGAGGAGCCAGAACCTCAGGACCCCCTCCCGTGGGACCTGAAGCCAGGGGTGGTAGGGGGGCTGAGGGAGCCCACCCGCATCTGGTAGCAGCTGCCAGCTGCTTTGGCAGGCTGGTATTGAAAGGCGAGCTTGCAAAAACTCCTGTGAGGGGAGGCCATGTGGTCAGGCTGGGCTGGGCAGGAGGGGGCTGGGCCCTCTGGGCAGGGAGGGGGCAAGAGCAGATCTGGAAGGGAAGGAGACCGGGGAGCCAGAAGCGGTTGAGACTGGTTCTTATAAATAGCCCATTGCACCAGTGCCTCCAATTTTGACCTTTTGTTATGTAAATGTGGCCAGTTTAGGAAGGGCCTTGTCCAGGCCGCTGACCACTACACTCGCCAGGAATTACGTTACTGCCCCCAGCTCCCCAGGCACAGGTGGCCCTTGGAGTACCCTGACTCTCCTGGGTGGGAGAAGGGTGCAGCACCTCTGAGCTTTCTAGACCTGCCTCCTGCCTGGCTGGCTGCCCTTGGCGTCCCAGCCAGAGAGACCCCCCAGACCTGCTGGGAGCAAGGGCTCCAGGGCTACCAGCCACCTTTTTCACTGTCCCTCCCTTTCTAAATGATGGGTGTCTGGGTGACCATGTCCATTTTCTCCTCCCCAGGTGACCAGGCATTGATGCACCCCCAAGGGAGGCCACGTGCTCAAGGAGGCCACCCCCGCTGGCTGCTGCTCACATGGTTTCTGGGCCCCTGGCACTCCGGTAGGCTGAGGACGGGGAGCTGGCAGGGCCAGGGAATGGGGTGAGGGAGGCCTGGGGGAGGCAGGACATCGTCCACCTGCTCCTCCTGCCGGGGGCTTTCTGGGCGGCCCGCACAGCCCTGCAGCTCTCAGCTGCATGTGGCCTGCAGTGCTTTGTGTGCATGCAGTGCTGGGCAGCGTGGAGGGGAGGCTGCGGCCTGCCGCTCGGCCTGGGGAGGATGAGACCTCCTGTCCTCACCTGTCCCTTCGCCGGGCTCAGAGCACCAGGCGTTCTGGGTGCTGGTGGAGGTAACATTGCATTCCCCTGGGGCCAAGTGTCCTTCCTGCCTGGCTGACGGGGGCGAGGTTGGTTCTCACAGGACCTGGGCTCCGGCCTCTGCACCCCGACTGAGCAGCCTTACAGGGCCAAGCAGGTGTTTGCTGCCTCCTGCTGTCAGGCCCTGGGTGCCGCCTGATACCCATGTGTGTTCAGGGTGAGCTCCAAAGCCTTCTTTGGGGTGCCAGTGATTGCTAAGGTAATTGCAAACAAGGGCAGGTAGCAGGTAAGGGGGAGCATTTGTATCACAGGGAGACAGGTGGGTGTGATCCCTCTAGGCTCTGCCTCAAGGGAGGCAGGGCTGGGCTCCCTAGTAGGAACTGGAAGTCCCAGGTGGGGTGAGGCTCAAAGCACTCAGTTACTTTCAGAGATGGGGCCCTGAGCAGGAGGTGCAGGTACCTTCTTCAGGGTACCTTCTCTGTGGTACACAGTTGCCTGTGGGAGGGTGGGCGCATGGTGACGCACTGCCGCACAGCCAGCGCAGAGTTCTTGAGGCCAGAGGCCTCTGCGTGTTTATTACTTAATGACATCAGTGTCTGTGCCAGTCTGGCGAGACCAGGTGGCCATCTTTCCCAGGCCCAGACTGCGCTGCCCTGCCCAGCAAGGACCCTGGGCCCAAGCAGTGCCAGGGGCTTGGCCCAGCCACCTCTTCTGCTTAGCGCTCAGAGGATCAGACTAGGGAGTGTTCCGTCGTGCCTCCCGGTGGCGGGGAGCAGGCACACGCGAGGGAAGGCGTGTGGGCTGCAGCGTCTGGGAGGTGGTCACGTGACATAAGCAAATCTGAAAGCTTGGGAAGCCTCTCGGGTTGGTTGAGAGGCACCCAGTATAAGCGGGGGTCACAGACCAGAGCTCCATATTTGATTTGGCCCATGTGGTATTTAGGGAAAAGGACCTTGGTTCAGCATTGGGAGATTTCACCTAAACATCTGGTTTCTAGGTGGTCTTCAAAGCTGGGACGCTGCATGCTTACAGAAGTCAGCCCACCCAAGGCCCCTGCTCCCAGCACCGCATAGTCCTCTGCTGGTCATTTTTGGGCCCCCTGTGGACTTCCTTTAGCGTGGAGGTGGTACCTGGGCTATGGAGTCAAGTTCAGTCCCAGTTTCTCTACTTGGCACTGAGTGACTTTCATTGTCCTGCTTCTGTTTTCTCATTGGTGCAAATGGGGCCATCGTTGTTGTCCCTTCTTGGGCAGCGTGAGTCCTTGGTGGGCAGTGTGAGTTCCCTCCCCAGGTACTGTGCCCAAGGATGTGGCCAGTGGCCAGGTCAGCATGGAGGCTCCTCTGAGTGTCACTGTGGGCCACCTTGGCCTTGGGCCCTTGCCCAAGAGTCCCGGTCAGCTAATGTGCGTATGCCTGTTCTTGCCCCCAGGTGGTACACGTGGGCAGGGCGTGGGGACATGGGGCCCGACATGGAGCTGCCCAGCCACTCCAAACAGCTCCTGCTGCAGCTAAACCAGCAGAGGACAAAGGGCTTCCTGTGTGACGTCATCATCATGGTAGAGAACTCCATCTTCCGGGCCCACAAGAATGTCCTGGCCGCCAGCAGCATCTACTTCAAGTCCCTGGTCCTGCACGACAACCTCATCAACCTGGACACGGACATGGTCAGCTCCACGGTGTTCCAGCAGATCCTGGACTTCATCTACACAGGCAAACTGCTGCCCAGTGACCAGCCCACCGAGCCCAACTTCAGCACTCTCCTCACCGCCGCCAGCTACCTCCAGCTGCCCGAGTTGGCAGCCCTCTGCCGCCGCAAGCTCAAGCGAGCCGGCAAGCCCTTTGGCTCTGGACGGGTGGGGGCTTCCGGCATGGGGCGACCCCCTCGCAGCCAGCGGCTCTCCACAGCGTCTGTCATCCAGGCTCGATATCCAGGGCTCATGGATGGGCGTAAGGGGGCCCACACCCCGCAGGAGCTCCCCCAGGCCAAAGGCTCAGATGACGAGCTCTTCCTCGGCGGCTCCAGCCAGGAAAGTGTGCACAGCCTGAGCCGGGCTGTGTGTCCAGCCAGTGGGGAGGCTGGCCTGGGCAGCTGCAGTACCAATGGGAGCAGTGGGGGCTGTGAGCAGGAGCTGGGCCTGGACCTGTCCAAAAAGAGCCCCCCCCTGCCCCCTGCCACGCCCGGTCCCCCCCTCACCCCCGATGACCCAGCCCAGATGAGCGACAGTCAGCACGGCTCACCCCTCTCAGCCTCTGCCCCTCCGATTGCCAACAGTGCCTCTTACACTGAGCTGGGGGGCACCCCCAGTGAGCCCATGGATCTGGACGGGGCGGAGGACAATCCCCTGAGCCTGCTGGAGGGGCCCGGTGGGCAGCTCCGGAAGAGCCTCCGGCATTCGGCCCGCAAGAAGGAGTGGAGCAAGAAGGAGCCCATGGCAGCTTCCCCCTTTGAGCGGAGAGAATCGGGGCCCAAGGGTCCCTGCCCAGGGGAAGAGAGTGAGGGGCTCGGGGACAGGGTTCCTAATGGCATCTTGGCCAACAGTGTGGCAGGGGGTGGCCCCAGTGGGCCCTACGGTGAGCCCCCGTACCCCTGTAAGGATGAGGAGGAAAATGGCAAGGATGGGAGCGAGGACAGCGGGCAGAGCGGGAGCGAGGGAGGTAGTGGCCACGCCAGCTCCCACTACATGTACCGGCAGGAGGGCTACGAGACGGTGTCCTACGGGGACAACCTGTACGTGTGCATCCCCTGCGCCAAAGGCTTCCCCAGCTCCGAGCAGCTCAACGCCCATGTGGAGACACACACGGAGGAGGAGCTTTTCATCAAGGAGGAGGGTGCCTACGAGACGGGCAGTGGGGGCGCAGAGGAGGAGGCCGAGGACCTGTCAGCACCCAGCGCCGCCTACGCAGCTGAGCCCCGGCCCTTCAAGTGCTCAGTGTGCGACAAGACCTACAAGGACCCAGCCACCCTGCGGCAGCATGAGAAGACGCACTGGCTGACACGGCCCTTCCCCTGCAACATCTGCGGCAAGATGTTCACACAGCGCGGCACCATGACACGCCACATGCGCAGCCACCTGGGCCTGAAGCCCTTTGCCTGCGATGAGTGTGGCATGCGCTTCACCCGCCAGTACCGTCTGACCGAGCACATGCGCGTGCACTCAGGTGAGAAGCCCTATGAGTGCCAGCTCTGCGGGGGCAAGTTCACGCAGCAGCGCAACCTCCTCAGCCACCTGCGCATGCACACCTCCCCCTCCTAGAAGCCAAAGACCTTCTCCGGCCTTCGGGCGCCCTCTGCAGACTCGCTGCCCTCGGGAACAATGGAAGGAAGAAACGAGGAGGATGAGCGGCCGGCCGACCGGACCCCAGGTCCAGCGGGGGTGGCTCCTGGCGGCACCTCCGGCCAGCCCCCCCACCCAGAGCTTTAATCCACAGTCTGTACCAAGGGAAGAGAGCGGAAGGAAGGAGGCCGGGTCCTGAGCCCCGCAGGTGTCTGTGGGTGTGTCGTCTACCTCCGGATCCCGTCCAGGCCCCCAGCTGCCTGCCAGGGCTGCTGCCGGGCCTGTGGGAATGGGTTACGGGGTTCGCAGGGACCCGGCCTTTTTCCCGCAGGTTGGGGCAGGGCAAGTAGGGATGTCCACCCACGCTGGGAGGATCAGGGCTGCCTGTGGACAGGGGCAGCGTCCTGCGCACACGATGCTAGTCTGTGTGCGGCCTACCACGGCTCTGTGGGGAGCGTGCTGGGTGGGAGGGGATGGAGCCCTCCCTCCTTGAGCCAGGGGGGCCCCCACCGCCTACCTCTCCACAACTAAAGAGCCCTCTGGGCCTGTGTTGCTGTTATTCCTACTGATCTGTTCCTTTTTTTCTTATGAATTTTGTTTTTTAAACCAAAACCAACAAGAGTTTATTTTCCTCCCGGCCCCTTGGGGCTGAGCCTGGGTCTGCAGACTGAATGTATGGGGCAGCTGCCCCTCCCGCCCCCCCGCCCCGGTTGCAGGCCGCGGGGCGCCCACCCCTCCAGGCCCCAGAAGCCCTTCTTGGCCAAAGGCTTCCCTGGGCCCCGAGCCCCGCCTCGGCTGCCTCAGGAGAGAGAGTGCTTTTCCTATAGTTTCCGAGGAATCTTCTTTGTTTAGAGGTACTTGTTTTTTATTAAGAAAAAAACCAGTGTAACGTTTATGTGAATGTTTGAACTGGAAGGTCTGGGGTTCGCGGGGGGGCGGGGGGAGGCTGGACTGGGTGCCAGGGCCGTCGGTACTCTTGTTTTTCTTTTCTTTGTGTGTGTGGTGTGCGCGGTGCGTGTGAACAGATGTTGCGCTTTCCTTCTTCCTTACCTGTCAAGGTGGAGAGACTTCTGACCTTTTGCTACCTCTTGAATTCACGAGAACAGTAAGTTGGTGACTGGCAGTTGAGGCCGTGACACTTTTGTTTTCCTCCCGTTGGTGCGCACAGGAAGATGTGTGTCTGAGTGAGCCAGGCTTGCACTGACCAGGCGGCCCTCCTGGGCATGGCTGAGACCCGGCCCAGGGCCCCAGCACCTCCACTCTCAGTGGGGTCCTGCAGCCTCGCCTGGGGGTTTTCTCCTGAGCACAGGGTTAGCCGTGGCCGCCCTGAAGGTGTTTCGAGTATGCTGCTGAGCTCCAGGAAGCCCGCATAACTCCATTCTGGGCCCTGGGCCCGGGGAAGAGTGTGAGTAGTTCAGCCCCATGGGGGCTCCCAGTGTGGGGCCAGGCGCTGGCAGCGCCTGCTGGGCAACGGGGAAACAGGAGCAAGCTCCTTGTAGCTCCCTGCCAGGGCCAGGATGAGGCAGAAGTCAGCCCCCACCAACCTGTCCCCTGGGCCTGCAAGAGCTTGAGCTTGGGAAAGCAGCAGCCCCGCCTAGCCAGTGCGGGGTGTGGGGAAGGGCTGACTAAGGTGGTATGGCCTGGCGGGCAGGGAGGGGACTGCCCTGCTGGCCATCACTCGAGGCAGTTCTGGCCCACGGCCACTCTGCTGCGTGCTTCGCTGTCTCCCATTGGCTCAGCGCTGTCTGGGGTTCCATCCCTCGCCTCTCACCTTAAGCTTTCTCTACCAGTCTCAGACACCTCCATGGGCCCAGAACCCACTTGAAACGCCAGACCAGGTTGCCACAGGTGGCTCCACTGTCCTCGGCCACAGGAGCCACAAGGCTGGGTCAGCGGCTTTATCTTCTTCGTTTTGCTTCATGCTTTACTTCTTTTTTTCTTTCTACTTTAAGTTCAGACCAAAAAATTCCAGAGTCATCCCCTACCCCACCCCTCCAGAGACCCTCCAACGAAAAACAGAGCCTGAGTTCAGGGACCTGAGTGGTGAATGGTGTGTTTTGGGAGTGAGGGCTCCTAGCTGAGCCCTCTGTGCAGTGCCCCCAGCCCTGAGCCGGCTCCTCGTCCCTTTGGCTGGGAAACGGAGGACTGGACCCAGGGTTTCTTGTTCCAGCAGGTCATTGAGGGCAGGGCCTGTCCCAGGCCCCTTTGCTCTCCCAACCCCACCCCACTCCATCAGCACTTAAGCCACACGACACAAAGTCTGTACTGCACGGGGGGTGTACACACGCCCAGCCTGTGTGTGGCCTCCCGGGCCATGGGCAGCCACAAACGTGAGGTGACTTGTGAAAGGAGGTGATTCATTTGCAGAGTTTCAGGGACTGGGCGCAAAGGCCCCTCACTCAACGATGTTCGTGCGACATAGTATTGTACCCACCTGAGTATTGTATCGAGCCTTTTCTGTATTTTAACAAGAAAGCAAAACACTAGTTTCCTATTTAAGATTTTAAGGGTTTGTGGGGCGGGACGGGATTGACACAACATTTGGTTTTGTTTTCTTTTTCCTTTGATTTCATGTGGAGTGTGTGCTTTTGAGAGTGTGCGTGGAGATGTGATAAGAGCCTCACAAGGAAATTAGGCCGTTGGGGGCCCAGGGCGGCTTACAGTTCTCTGCTTTAGTCACTTCACTCCTGAATGTTTCGGAGAAACAGGAAACAAAATAGCAGATACCATGTAGGAAAGGATAAACGACAACAAAAAAAAAAAAAAAAAAAAAGAAAAAGAAAAAGAAAAGAAAGAAAAAAAAAAGCTCATACCCAAATTCACAAAACCTATTTTTTAAACCAAAGCACATTTTGAATGAGTATGGAACCTCAACGGGCTCAGAAAAAAAAAGATACTAATATATTTATCTCATTGTTTACATAAACTTTTACAGTTTCAGACCTCAGCAGCTGTAAGGCCAGTCCCAGTGAGTCCCCACCTTCCTCTGAAGGCCCTTCCATGCCGGCCCTGGAACAGCTTGCGGGCAGAGGGGCAGGTGTGGGCCCCTTGGATTCACCTGAGCCCTCCTCCCCAGCCCCAGGCCTCCCCAAGCCCAGCTGGCACCAAAGAGCTTGGGCCAGTGCTGACCGGCCTCCAGGCCTCCTGGCCATCCTGGCCAGCTGGCACAGCAGGAGGTGGCCGTCGGCTCTGGCCACTGGACCCAAGTCTGGGCTTGGACCCCAGGATAGAGGCGAGCCCCAGCCCCTCCACGCCTCCATCCGCCACCCCCCTGCTGCTCTGCCTGCGACCCTGGGGTGGGTTGATGTGAGGGGCCTTTTCAAGCCAAAAAGCCAGGACCTTTGCACCTCCATTGACTCTGGCTGGTCCCCACCCCTGGGGGACACCCCTCCCCACACCTGCTGGCAGCAGGAGGGGCTCACTGGGCTGGTCCTTACCAACACAGATGGTGCAAACACTCTGAACAGTGTTGTTTTTGTATCAATATGTTTGTGCAGTGATGAATGTATTTATTTCTCAGACTGGGGGCAAGCGAGTGGCAGGCCGGGTCTGCCATGGCATGCTCCCACAGACGAGCCGCCACAAGGGCTCATCCAGGATTGCAAAAAAGGCAAAAAAGAAAAGATGAACCTTTAAGCAAATAAGAATCTCAGAGACTCGCAGCATAGCCATACACCTCAGCCTGTGAAATGAACAATCTGGACCCAGACTTTCAGAACCTCACGCAGCCATGTGTGTGTTTCCTGTTCGTCACCACTGGGGGGCACTGGGCTGTCCCCTGCCCCCACCCCGTCAGTATTCACTGGACTTGGCCGAGTGCAGGAGTGTGATCTGGGTTGGTTGGCTGGGTGGGCAGACGCCCAGCCGCCCTCCCCCGTGGCCGTCCTGAGTTGGGGTGAGGCCTCGGCAGCCATGAGGGCAGGGCTCAGGGAAGAGGTGCCTGCATCCGTCCTGTCCCCTAGGCTTGTGGGACGAAAGCAGAGGTTCCAGGCCTTAGGAGAACAAACAAGGGATCCCCTCCTTGCCATGCCCCCTGAAGGGACCAAGGCCCTAGCTCTAACCCAGAGTCACGTTGGGGCAGATATTACTGAACCTGTGAATCCGATGCCAGGAGTGGGGATGGAGGGACCTAACCAGAGCCTCAGTCTGACATTCCAAATTCGGGGGTGGGTATGTGCTGTGGGAATTGAGGCTGCCCAGGACCCCCCAGCTTCAGTCACCCCACTTTAATTTTCTACCGGGAACCCCTCCCCCTACCTCACCTTGCTATTTATTGCTGTAATTTATTGACCTCAAAAATGCTGCATAACAGACCTCATTTGGGGCAGGGAGGATCCCCAGGGCTTCCCCCCCTCCACTTGGCGGGGCCCTGGGGGCCAGGTGCTGAGGGGAGCCTCTCTGTACCCCACCTATCACTTGCTTTCCCCCTTCCCCCTTGGGGGACCCCAGGTTGGGCTCTGGCCCATTCATAAATACCTCGAGGGGGAGAGGGAGGGAGGGGGTTATAGCTGTTTTGTTTAATCAGAATTGGAAGAGGGATCATGTCCTACTTTATGCCCTTCCCAAAAAGGGGGAGGGACACCATGATCACACTCCTGTACTGGCCACCGCCGCTGTCAGTCATTACATTGAGTTCACGTCCCTCGAGAGTTTGGATAAATTCAGGTCAGAGCTGCAAGTATGCAGCCCTCAAGTGTCATAGAAAAGCAATTCACCGACGACTGATCTCTCCATTCAGAAGCGTGCAGTCTTAATGTACAGTGATGAGAAACTGTTATTTTATGATCTTTTCATTAAAAGCTTGATTGAAAACTATCTTTCATGAATCCTGTGCTTTGTGGCTGTTCTCTCTTGTTAAATGAAGCACTGTCCAGTGCTTCTAAGACCCAGGAGGGTCTGAGCTGGATGGGCATCTGCCCACCACCATCCTCAGGGCGGGTTTCTGATAGGCTGGACCTCACTTGGTAGTGTGTGTCCATCCTGGGGTTGCGCACTGGTCCAGGGAACCAGCACTTTGGGGCTGGCACCCTCTTGGGCAGTGTTGGCCTCAGTAGGCTGAAGCAGTTTAGAAGCAGGGAATATGTAGATAGGGGTGTGGACCTGGTGGTCTGGATGAGGGGACATCTGTCCCATGCCCGGGACCACCTGTTTGAGTAGCAGAGTCAGTCTGGGGCTTGGTGGGGGCTCTCATGTCCAATCCTTCCTGTTGCTTCCTGCTTGGCTTTGGGGTTGAGGAAAAGGAGGATAATTTTAGTCTCCAGGGGCAGGGACAATAGATCCCATCCCCTGGGGGACTGTCTCTCCCAGCCACCAGGGTGGGAATCCCAGGATGAGTGAAAATGCTGGAGGAGGATCAGAGGTGGGGCCAGGAGGGCCGTTAACTAGCTTAGACCCCTGACACAAGACTTCAGGCTTCCAAGTGGCTCCAGGACGGCAGCGGAGGAGCCTGGTACCCCAGACCTCCTAGAACGTGGGCGTTCGTGCTGTACGTAGTGGTAAGTGCCATTCAGTTGTTTTAAAATTATTTTTGCTTTGCCAAAGCAATACCTAAACATAGTTTAAATAAGCAAATGGTTCATAAAAAGGCTTAAGACAAAAAATAGTCTTTGTCCCTCCAGCCCAATCACACATTATGCAGTCAACCACTCTGAACCCCTGTAGCATTTTCTTCTGCATGTATCTCCACATTTCTAAATACTAGCCTTAACACTCTGGTCTTAATTCATTCTTTTTAGAGTCTGGACTTATAGATGAGGATTTTAGTTTTAGTTCATTTATACCCTCTTCCCCTTACGTTCCTCAGATAGTTTAGTTTAATCTAGAGGTTGGCAAACTTTCTATAAAGTAGCCAATAGTAAATATTTTAGGCTTTGTGGGCATGCAGTCTCTGGTGACTACTCAGCTCGGCTGTCACACTGCAAAAGCGGCCATCACCAGTGTAAGCAGACGGGCACAGCTGTGTTCCATTTAACTTCATATAAAAGCTGGTGCAGCGTGCAGTTTGCCAATCCATACTCATTATCACTGTTTACTTCTGAGCCAAGTGGTGTACTGGGTTGTTTTTGTACAATTATTTTTCTTGAGGTTAATTTTTTTATCAATAGCTCAGTTTGACTTGAGTTTCCATCTTCCTTCACCCTTTAACTCAAATGCCACCCTTTAACTCAAATGCCATCTTCCTTCACCCTTTAACTCAAATGTCCAGTACAGTTTTCCACAGAATCGGATATTATCTGTTCTGCAGGGGTTTTTTTTCCCCAGGGGACATCCTTCTGGAGCCTGCTTTTGTCCTGTACAGATTGGGCTAAGGTTCTCCTGCCTTTTTGTCCTGCATCGGAAGCCCTGCTTTCTGGACCCCATGCATTCTCTAATTACATGCTTGTTTTGATAGCATGTAACTCCAGTACCGTCCTGAGAAAGGACACATGGGAAGTAGATTTTTTTGAGACTTTGAATGTTGAAAATGCTTTTAAACCACACAGAATTGGTAGTTTGGCTGGTTATAGAATTGAAGGTTGGGTATCATTTTCCTGCGGAAATTTAAAGGTGTTACTCTATTGGCTTCTACCTTCCAATGTGATGAAAAATCCAGTTCCCTTTATATGTGACCTTGCTTCCTCTCTGGAAGCTTTTAGTGTCTTGTGTCTTAGACAGTTTGTCCATTCATTGGGCTGCACACTTGATGGGTTGGTTTCATTCTGGAAATACTCCCTTCAGTAAACTCAGTGATTAAAAAAAAAAAAAAATAGTATATATATATATATATATATATATATATATATATATATATCAGCAATTCTTTTTAATTTCCTCTTCTGTTTGTTCATTGATTATTGGATTTTGTTCTCTTTTCCTGGATGTAAACTTCTCTCTTTCTAAGGAAATTTTAATTTTTTATGTTTTCTTCTGTTCCTTGCATTGTGTCTAGTTCTCTTTTAGATTTCCACTTTTGGTTTGTTATAATGTTAAAGGCTTTCCTCAAGTGTTGGGTGACCTTGGCAGTGTCTCATATTTAAGAATGAGTCCCTAGTAGGCTGCTTGGATGCAATCCAGTGGTAGGCTGTTCCATGTATAGGGACCAGCATAGGAAAAGTACTGAGGCATAAAACTATGTAGTTTGTTTAAAGGACTGAAATGGAGTTCACTTTTGCTGTAGACAGAAGATGGCAAGAGGTTAAGGTGGGCAGGGCCCAAAAACAGGGACGTTATGTGCCACGCAAAAGAAGTTGGGATTTTGGATTTCATTCTTTAAGTTAATGGGGTCTTTTGTTGTTGCTTAAAGCCACGTAAACTCTTTTTATTAAATATTTGCTTATGTGGAAACAACTCCATTTTTTGATGTGTCATAATTTACTTAAATCTTTTTCTATTGGGCAAAAAAAAAAAAGTTTCAGATCCAAAAAAAGGGGGACTACACAACAGGCACAGATTTTATAATTGTTCTTTCTTTATTCAACAGACATTTATGGATCTCCTAGCGTCATATAGATGTTCTTCACAAGACTGTGCAATAAACATGAAATTACTGTATTCAGCCGTAAAGGGTGGAGTGGACCCTGTGCCTGGACTGACAGCGCAGCTGCCTTTGGAGTGGAGAGCCGGCTGGACGTGCCAGGAAGCAGGCAGACCCGCAGCTGTGAGATCTGGGTGCTGGCTTAATGGAAGTTCACTTTAAAAATCCCTCAGCTTTTCTATATGTTTGAAATTTTTCATAAGTTCTTAAATGACTTAAATTCTCAGCATTCATAACTATTGAGGAAAATGCTGCCTACACATACTAGACTATTTATTTATAACCACCTATAACACCAAAAGTACCAAAACGTTAAGAAATCTCATGGGCGGTGCAGAATGGTCCTTCAGCCCACATGACGCCCCCTCCCTGTTCTGAGCAGTCCTCCCTCGGTGGGGTGGCCTGTCAGGCCAGTGTCGCCCGATGTACACCTGGGAAGAGGACATGGCCGAGCAGGGAGGAGGCTACCTAACCCAGCCTAGTGCAGGAGGGTGGCTCCCGGAGGAGGATATTGAACCTGAGTCCTGAAGAAGGCAGAAATGGGCCCCCCAGGCTGACTGGGAAGACAGGCTGGTGCTTCTGGTGGGGTCAGGGGAGCAAAGGCACAGTGGCTGAGGAATCATTCTCCAGTGGGCGGTGTCCTGGGTGGGTGGGGTTTGGAGGCACGGAGGCCAGGAGGGTTTCTGTTTCCATGGCTACTGGTGCCCACCCCCAGGCCTGACCTCCAGGCCACTGAGGAGGCTCAGGTTGTATGCTTCCTGAGTGGCATCCTCCCCTGCGCCCACCCCCATACACATAGACTTTCCTGGGCCAGTGAAGGGACGGGGGTAGGGGCAGGTGAGGAAGCGTCAGCAGCCCAGAGACCCATCCCCCCCCCCCCCCCCCCCCCCCCCCCCCCCGCCGCGTGCATCCCCAGAAATGCCCGTCAGTTTTTCTGTGGCTGCAGAACAGTCACTGAGGGGTGGGCCAGTGTCTGTCCGTCATGGCTAGACACTGCTTCCAGCTTCTCTCCTGAACTCAGGCAAGGGCATGGTCACCTGCACTGCCACTGCCTAGTAACCTGTCATCGCTGAGCCTCAGTTTCCCCATCTGTAAAACGGGATCATGATGCCTGCCCAGTGGGGGTGGTGGCGATCTTGGGAACGCGACAGGCAAGGGTGGGAGAGCCTGCAGCTGGGCCTGGAGGTGGAAGTGGCCGCAGGGTATTGGAGGCATGGCACTGTCCAACGGGACTGACCTCAGAGGGGCCCTCCAGCCTGTCAGCATATTCTCGAGGAGTCATAGGAAAATGTAAAGAGAAACACGTGAAACAAATTTGAATAGGTTTTATTGGACCCAATCTACTGAAAGTATTTCAATATGTAGTCAATATAAACATTTTGGTTTTTGCTTTCAGTCATTTCTTTTTATTTACGGTTTGTGTTCAATGCAAACGTGAGAAGTTACTATGAATAAAACATAAATACACAAACACAATGTACAATCCAAAATAGATGCACAGCATTCAGGTATGAAACAAAGGGAACGTTTATTCACACACAGGTGGCTTGAGATCTGTTGGGTACATGTGTTCCTGTGTAGGTTTCTAAAGATGGGAAGAAAATGACTGGTTATCAAGACTGTGGCCATATTAGATACTGGCACATCTAAGCATCAGTGTGTGACCATGCGAACAAAAGGCTTTTAGGAAGTGTCTACTTTTAAAAAGGTTTCTGTGCATCGAGGCAGTTGTGGAAAAATTTACTTTCCAGAATCAAGTCCACATTAGGCTTAGGATCAAGTTCTAAGAATATTGAATGATAACAGAAAGTGTTCCAAAGGTGGCTATTTCTGATTCATAGTTTTAAAAACATAAATATATAAGTCCTTTCTCTCAAGATAAGATAAAATCTATTCATTTTCCAGGTCGTTTTATGTGTCCATACTTAAGCCACATTTAAGGAAATTATCTCTCAGCTAATTTGGGATGTGTCTCCATCTTGTACATGAAACTCCAGCAGATTTAATATTGGCATCTAGTCAAGCCCCACCCATTTGCCTTCAAACCCGTCAAATCTGAGATCCCCAGCATTTTCTGTGTCAATAAAACAAGGTGTGGGATTAGCAAATTCAGTGAAGACCTGTTTTTTCCTTATCACACTGGATGTCTAGACGCCATTTGGATCGGGTTTAGAAGATGCAGAAGTACAGACGTTTCTTGCTCTGAGTCCCAGCAGTAGTGATGTAGGAGGGAGAATGAGACCAAGAGACTGGCTGTTGTTGACTGTAGATCACCGCCACTTGCCTTGGTGGTGGCATTCGCTGGACTTGGGCTAGTGGAGGTCTTGTGGGAGGGGTTACTTGAAGGTGTTACAGCAATTGTTTGATTTGAATAATCAGCCCCAGTCTGAGCCTGGCCACCATCGCTCTGCCCGTGTCCGCTCCGGTGATACCTGCGTCTCCCTGGATGCCTGGGGTGTGGAGAACCGCTGGCTCCAGGCAGATGCAGGCAAGGTGGGAATATAAACATTACTGAGATGAGTGTTTTACAGTGCACCACATCTCAGTTTGGACGAGCTACTTTCTGGTGCTCAGTGACCATCACACATCTCGATGTGAGGCGGTGAGTGCTAGTGCCAGAGCCGGCTGACGAGCCACGGCCTACATAGTGCTGAGCTCAGTGCTCAGAGCTTTCACTGGGTGACTTCACTGGCTTCCTCAACCTCATGAGGGAGAGTCTAGTAATAGCCCCATTTTCCAGGTGGACAAACTGAGGTACAGGGTCTGAGGCCGAACCACTGCCACTGCCCCCCACCCCCACAGTTTGAGAAAGTCCCCAGGTGGAAAGGACTTCACTCCCAGACAGCCAACGAGAGGTGCCCACACCTAATCAGTGCGTCCCATGGTCCTGTCGGATCTGCCCCAGGCTCTTTCCAATACCCCGAGTTTCCCCATCTCAGTTCCCACCGAGGTCCCAGCACTCATGGCCATTCCATAAGACGGGGTCTTTCTGTGACCCCGCTGTGTAAAGCTCAGACCTGGTCCCCACTGCTTTTAGTGGCCTGTGCTAATCTGCCCCAACCCCTCCCCAGATGCTTTGGCCTCTGTCACCAGTGAGTCCTGGGGTGGTGGGGCCCTTCTACTGCAGGACACCGCGTATGCTGAGCACACCCTCTCTTCCCTCTGCACCCCCTGCTCCAATGCATCTGGAGAGGGAGCCACCTGGAGAACTATGACAGTGGCATGACATGTTAGTGTGTCCGGTGGCAGTAACAAACTGCCGCAGACAGTGGCTTAAACAACAAAAATCTACTCATGGTTCTGGAGTTCAGAAGTCCAAGATTAAGGTGTCAGCAGGGACTTGCTCCCTCTGAAGTCTCCAGGGGAGGGTCTGTCCCGGTCTGTCTCCACCCTGGTGGTTCTTTGGTGGGAGTTAGCATAGCTCCAGACTTCATTGGTTATTCTCCCTGTGTGCACCTGTGTGTCCACTCTCCTCTTTTTATAAAGGACACCAGACACACTGGATTCAGGGCTGCCCACCACAGTAAGATTTCATCTTAACCAATTATGCTTGCAATAGCACTATTTCCAAATACAATCACATTTTGAGGGAATGGGGGTTAGGGCTTCAACAAACGAATTTGGGGGGGCAGGGACACATTTCAACCCATAACACATTTATTCTACGATTGTTATTTAGAAAATACAAATTTTTAAAAGGCTTTTCATAATAGTAACAGAAAACACAGACTACACCAGCATAACCTTGATAAGTGAGCTAACCTTGTTTGTAAAACGACAAAAGCTGAAACAAGACTTGCAGGATTGGACAGAAACACTCTGTTCCTGGGGCAGATCACTGAAGAGGGGAAAGTGACTATTCAGGGTTCCCTTTTAATAGACTGATTTCATGTGGGGGATATTTTGCAACCACAATACAGATCTCAGCAAAGCACTTGAGAATTTGACAAGACAGCGCTATAGTTTATCTGGAAAATGACTGATCCTAAGTGGTTGTTTACCCCCCAGGCCCTGCGCTGATGAAGAACAGGATCTGCTCCCTGCCCTCTGGGAGGGAACAAGAGCAAAAAACAAAAACAACCCCTGCCCCACCCCCGCCAAACCTGTCCTGCTGAGAGTGGCCTGTGTTATAACCTGAGTCTGTGGGAATTAAATCCGTGGGGACATTGAACCAGACCAGATGCCAGAGCTCATGTATGGACACAAAACAGGTGGAAAAAGTATCAGACACATGTTCTCTGGATTCAGATTGACCTGGGTTTGAATCCAGAGGTGTTGGGGGGCCCTCGGGGGGCTCACGCACCTTCATGTCTCTCTGTAAACTGATGACCTAGTATGACCTTCTTGGGGATGGAAAGATTGAAGGAGTTCACAGAATCATGTGTCTGGGGACGTAGACACTGGGAAAACACAAATCCTATCCTTCCCCCCATTCTGTCCCTGCGCCCACCTCCATCCCACCTGGGGTTCACCTTTGACCTCGAGGGGACAGATTCCAACACAAGAGATGCCAAATATAAAGTTGCCCACCCCCACCCCTACTGGCTTGGTCACTGCATGGTGTCATATTCATATAAGTACCGTCTAGTAACTAGTAATCCTTTGCTACATAACAGACCTCATATTGCAAACAAAACAACCCCCCACCAGCCAAATTCAGTGGCTTAAACCAAGAGCCATTTTATTTGCTCTTAATTCTCTTGGGTCTGCAACGTGGGCTGGGCTCGGCTAGGTGGTTCTGCAGTCTTCCCTGGGGTCCGCAGGCACCTCAGGGCCAGCTGGGGCTGCGTGGTCTAAGGTGGCTGCCAGCCCACCAAGCTTCTTCCCGTGGATCTAAGAGGGCAAGAGGGGCTGCAAGGGCTCTGAGGCCCAGGCTCACAAGTGATTTCTGCTTCAGAGACAGGCATGAGGATGAGACCAGATTCATGGGCTGGGGAAGCAGGCTCCACCTCCTGAGGGAACGACTGCAGAAAGTTTGTGGTCATTTCTGCTCTGCTGTAAGTAAGCCAAAGGGACTTCAGTCTTGCTTATATTTCTCAACATTAGTGAGAGGAGCCCCAGCTCTTGGATCTAGTAGGTTTCCTAAGCCCCATTTGGCTTCTGTAGAGTTGTCACTGTCAGAGTCCATCCTCCCAGTGACCCTCTACTGGCCCCCACGTACAGTATGCACGACCTTGTGCTCTTCATCCAAGGTCCATGCACAGCCCCCTCTCCCCCCTCCAATCCCTCGTCCTCACCTCCCGGACTCACCCTTGTGTATTTAGTTTATGTAAATATTATCATGGCTGCATCTCATTCTACTTCCTATTTTTTACTGTCAACAGTATTTTCAGGTCTCTTCATGTTGATTTAGTTGGTCTTAGCTTATTTTAAGTGCTTTACCAGATTCCTTTAGAAATTGTTTTCACATATCACATTTCACTCTCTGACATTGGTGGAGCACTCAGGCTGTTCCCAGTGCTTTGCAAACATGGAAGAAACAATTTCTGGGGTGGATACACACAGTAGAATTATGGGTCATGGGGGTCCACCATACAATGTGACTCTTCTTACTCAATCATTCCCCCAAATGGCCCACAGATGGTGCTGTTCTCTCACATCATTGCTAATGTTTAATGTTCACCAACATCTCAAGGTTAGCGGCTCTGGTGGGGGGAAGTGCAGTGTCTCTGCCTGCTCTTGTTGGGCGTTAAAGGTCTCCCTTTGGGCATTGCCCCATCAGACCCTTTGCTCTTTAATGTTTCGTCTTTCTTGTGGTGGCCGCAGAATTTCCCATATATTCTAGTTATTGATCATTAGATTACAAAGATTGCAAAGATCTTTTCCCATTCTGTCACCCATTGATAACTTTTGCCAATGATACCTTTTTATTCTAAGTAGATTGTTTTTAAGTGAGACATAATTATGTAATTACTCTGGTAAAACACACAAATCTTAAGTGTCCTGTCTGATGAATTTTGACCAATGTCTACACTCAGGTACTCAACCTCCAATCAGGATAGAGAGCATTGCCATCACCAGGTGTTATTTATTTATTTATTTATTTGGGAATATTGGGGAACAGTGTGTTTCTCCAGGGCCCATCAGCTCCAAGTCGTCCTTCAATTAGTTGTGGAGGGCGCAGCTCAGCTCTAAGTCCAGTCGCCATTTTCAATCTTTAGTTGCAGGGGGCACAGCCCACCATCCCATGTGGAAATCAAACCGGCAACCTTGTTGTTGAGAGCTCGCACCCTAACCACCTGAGCCATCCGGCCGCCCTTCTGGAAGCTCAACAGCAGCTCGTTGTCTTCAGTCTAGTTGTGGAGGGTGCAGTTCACTGGCCCATGTGGGAATCGAACCAGCAACCCTATGGTTCAGAGCTCGCACTCTGACCAACTGAGCCATCTGGCCACCCCCAGTGTCTTTGATAAGTAGAAATCCCTAAATGTGATATAATCAAATCCATCAACTTTCTCTTCACAGATTGTGCTTGCTGTGTCTTGCTTAAGAAATCTTTCTCCAAACCAAAATCTCAAATCCAATACCTTCTCATTTAAGTCTCTGATTCTTTCAGGGTTGCTTTTTATACGGAATGGGAAGTAGAGATCTACTTTTATTTCTCTTTTTATCATGAGCTGGTTTTCCCAGCACCACTTGTCAATGGTGATGCCTCTCCAACATCCACTTTGCCCCATACCTTCATCTCGGTTCCATTCCCATTTGCTGGTGGCTGCTTCAGGAACAAGTTGGCTCATGAGAGATGAGGGGAAAATCTATGGGAAGTTTCCCCCCACACAAGATAGAGCAGATTGACTTGCTTTTTTAGGTCCCTCATAGTTACAAGGTGGCTGCAGCCGTTCCAGGCATCAGATGCAGACAACATCAGTTGGCAACAAAGAGAATATCCCTCCCTGTGTCTCTTTTTATAGTGAGGCAAACCTCGCAGAAATTCTCAGTTGACTTCCCCTTGAGTTTCACAGGCAGAATCCTACAACAGGGAAGCAAGACAACCACAGTTGGTTTAGACCAATCCTGCTTTATTCCTGGGGCTAGCCCAGAACAAGACCCTAGGAAAGGAGTAAACTAAAGGGCTATGTTATCTGCATACTCTTCAAACTTTCCTATTTCTTTTTCTTGCTTGGTTGCAGGCCCTTCAGCACAAAATCTTATAAGGGAATGCAGCTAACGCTTCCTCCTTACGATATTGTTTATTCCCACATTTTTACTAAGTAGTCTTCATCAGGTTAAAGAGTCTCTTTTTATCCCTCTTTGGAAAGCCCTGTTTTCTGCATCTATTGAAAAGGACTGCTGAAATGATGGTGTTTTTCCTCCTCTGTCCATGTGGTGAATGACATGGATTGTCTGATCTTGACCAATCCCTGGAATGAATTCTGCTTGGTTTCCATGGACATTTTTTATGCACCCCTTTGGATTTGGTTAGCTAGTAACTTATTTAGGATTTTTGCATCCAAGCTCATAATTGAAATTGGCTAAATGCAGATTTTAAAAGGACAAGCTTTACCCATAGTATCATCAAACAATGAAATAGCTTGTCTTGCTCCTGTTTCATTTAAAGATCTTGCCCATATACCTTATAATCTTAGTTATTTTAGCGTAAATGCTAAATCATATTCTACTTTTTTCACTGACATCATCATATCTTTATGTATGACATATAATATTCAAATAAATCATTTTAATTACAATTGTTCCCTTTTTGTGATTACTGTAAGCACTTCCATGAACCATTTAATGCATAGTGGTTTAAAAATTTTTTTTCATCCCGGTATAAATTTCCAGGAGTGGATAACTAGGTAAAAAGTTATGAACATATTTATGGATCCTGGTATATGCATTTCCAAGACTTTTCCACAAGAGAGATTGATCAGTTTGCCAGTGCCATCTAACATGGGGGAACCAATCTTGCCTCAATTTTTCTGCATTTAAGTATTAGTATTTTGTAGATCCGACTGTAGAGCTTCCATAACTTTTTTAAATGATGGGCAATAAATACTATTTAAATTAATGAATGAATGAGCTAATGACAATCAATAAAGGTGTGATCCCGCCTACGTCCCATTGGTCCGGCTGGAGGCCCGCGCCCGGGCGCCCACTGCAGCCCATTGTGACGAGGGCCGCGGCCGGCTAGTCACCAAGGCAGGCAGCCGCGGCTGGGCAGATCCCGGGGAGCCATGGCAGAGACGCAGGAGCTGCTACTGCAGCTGCAGAAGGACAACCGCGACGGGCGCCTTCGGAAGCAGGAGCTGGAGGAGCTGGTGAGCGGGCTCGAAGCCGAGAGCGAGAGCCTCACTGGGCGCCTGCAGGAACTGCGCGAGCGCGAGCGCAGGTGTGCGGGGAGCGAGTCTCCCGCCCGCGGGGCAGGCGTGCGACGGTCGGTACTGAGGGTGGCCGCGCCCCGGGCTTCGTAGTGCGTCGGGCCGACCCGTCGGTTACTTTTCCCCTCCCGGGTCCGAACCTCTGCTCTAAGCCATCGGGACCGGGGCGATCTGCTCAGGTAGCCTACGAAGGGGAGGATGGCGACTGGCGCGCGGCAACCCGCCGTGGGCTTC
This sequence comes from Rhinolophus ferrumequinum, assembly GCF_004115265.2. NCBI lineage: Eukaryota > Metazoa > Chordata > Mammalia > Chiroptera > Rhinolophidae > Rhinolophus > Rhinolophus ferrumequinum. The sequence continues at coordinate 23,159,050 of NC_046308.1, forward strand.
CTCTGCCCCACCCACGGCTGGTTTTTCCCCCGGGCCGAAGGAGCCTGAGCGTCCGCCGCCTCCCGCCGTGGCACCGCTTCCGTTTCCCCTCTGCAGCCTGCAGCGGAGGCTCAGCCAGGCGGCGCGGGCCCCGCGAGGGGAGGCGCGCGAGGCGACGCGGGAGCGCGCAGAGCGGGCGCGTGGACTGCTGGAGCTGGCGGAGCAGCGCAAGCAGGACTTGGTGAAGGCGCGGCCCTGGGGGGCGGTGACTGCAGGGGCGGTGCCCTGGATGGGACGGTGCCTTTTGAGAGAGCACGGCCCTAAATGGGACGGTTCCTACGGGGCGGGACCCTGAATGGGTCATTGCCTGTGGAGAGCGCGGGGCCTTATTGGGGCGGTGCCTGCGCGGGCGGGGCCCTGGAGGGGGCGGTGTCTGGCGGGGTGCAATGCCTGACAGGGCGGGGCGTGCGGGGCGGGGCGCGCGGGGCGGGGGCGAGGACAGTACCTCTGAGAGGTCCAGACAGTCTCCTGGATCCTGTTGGCAGGAGCGACAAAACCGACAGCTGCAGGAGCAGTGGGAAGAGCTGTCAAGTCAGGTACACCCATCAGATGCCCTGTTTCTCGCTTCCCCTAAGAAGTCCCGTTCTCGTCCCGGCCCCCGGTTCCGCCCCTCGAAGCCCCGCGAACCCCTCCCTCACAAAGTTCCACCCCCAGCTCTTCTACTACGGAGGGGAACAACTGAGTCAGCAGCGTGCGGAGCAGCAACTCGGGACCCAACTGGTGGCGTTGCAGGTGCTTGGGTGGGGCCATGAGGAATTGAGGGCAGGAAGGTTCCCTGAGGGCCCCCGGCGGGGTCTTTCGGGCAGGGGCCCTGGCGACCTCGGGAAGGCGGGGAGAGGCGGGCGTAGGCGGGGTCATTGCACCCTGGGAGCGGTGGGGTGGGGTCCTGAGGGCCCGCTGAGGCGCGGCAGGACCTGGGCTCGCCGGACTTCTGACGTCTTTGGATCCTCTGGAAGAAACAACTGGCGTTGCTGGAGGCCAAGCACGCCATGCAGGCGGAGGGCCTGCGGCAGGTGCGTGCGAGGCGGGGGTCTGAGTGGGAGGCTCGGCAGGTGCCGGAGGGTGGAGAGGGCTGTGTCTCCCTGAGTTTAATCGAGGCTCCCCGCACCCCAGGGCGCACAGCGGACGGAGGAAGCCTGGGCCAGCTTCCAGGAGCAGAGCGGAGTTTTGCAGGTGCCGCGACCCTTCGCCCTGAGAGCCGCTCACCTCGGACTCCGCTGCGGCCTCCACCCCTCCTCCCCCAGAGAAGTGACAACCCGCCCCCGACACCCCCCCCCAGGCCTACCCCAGGCTTGAGACCTCACTCCCACCCCTTCCAGGAGCTGCAGGGCAAGGTGATGGAGGCGGCGGCTGCGTTGGACGCTTCGCGGGGCGGCCCAGAACTGTAAAGGATTTAACTGTTGGGTATGGCGGGCGACTGTGGCTGGGGGCAGCTCGCCCATCTCGACGCTTGTCCCCGCAGCTGCAACTCTCAGCCTCGCCAGGTGCACGACTGCGCGGGCTCCCTCATGGAGGAGGTGGCCAAGGCCGACAGTGTGAGCGCACGCGCCGGGGGGATGGGGCTGCATGGGAGTCGGGATACGTCCTCACGGGGATACCACACGGCCACGGGGGCCCGCCTTCCCACGAGGACCCGCTCCCCACGGGGACCCCAACTCCCCGGGGACTGGTCCCTGAGACTCCCGCCCCTCCTTGAGAGACCGCATCCCGCTCCTTCCGCGGAGCTGGATGCCGCTCCTCTCCTGCAGGAGAAGAGGCTGTTCAGGGGCGCGGGCGCGGCGGGCCTCAGGTGAGCCGGGGGCGGGCGCCGGGACCCGGGTCTGCCCCCCTGCACGTGCCCGGCGGACCACGGCTCTTCTGCCTGTGCCTCCATCGCTCCGCAGGCTTTGGGCGTTGAGTGCTCTGCAGACGCTGCTGCTGCTCCCACTCGGCTTCCTGGCGCTGCCGCTGCTCTACCTGGTGCTGGTCAATCCCGACGCCTTCCGCCGCGGGCTCCCGCGCCTCAGCACGGACGCCGCCTTCCGCCGCCTGCGCTACACGCTGTCCCCGCTGCTCGAGCTGCGCGCGCGCGGGCTACTGCCAGCCTAGGGCTCATCACGTCGGCCGCGGCCGCCTGCAGCTCTGTCTCCCGTGTGGTTTTTGGTCGCCTGGGGGTGCCCGAAGGGGGGGACGCCCGGGGGATGGGTTGTGTGTCCCTCGGGGCTCAGCGACCCGCCATGGCAACGCGGTCTTAGCGGGCACGGGGCCTTCCAGGCGGATCTTTCATCTGGAGAGGCTGCCCCAGGAGCCCCGCAGCGGAGCGGGCGACCCCGGCCAGGGCCTTGGGCTTGAGGGGAGCGCGCCCTCGCCCGGCGCCCCCGCCTGGGCAGCTCGCACCAGGGGGCTCCCGGTGGCCCTGCGGGGAGCCCCCTTTCCTATAGCCCCTGCTGCTTCACGGAGCCAACTCAGAAGTTGGTCAGTTTCTTATTACTAAACTTGCCTTTTTTTCCTGCTCGTCAGCCTGCGGCGGTGGTGGCGGGTCAGGTCTGAGGACGTGTGTGTCCTTTGGCCCGGCTGCTTGCTCAGATCTCCGCAGCATCCTTTCGTTGATTCTCTCCGGGAGGGTTCTCCCCGAGGCAGGGCCGCGGGCGGTCCTCACTGTGGTCCGCTTCTCTGTCGGTGCTTGTGATCCGTGCTCGCGACTGCGGTCTTCGTAGGGAATCAGTTGTCTTTTTAGGTGAAGTGTTCTGCTTAGTATTTGTGTGATACAAATACTGCTGTAATTTTACTATTTACGTGTTTTTTTATTTGGTAGTGAAATTGTTCAATGTATCACCTTGTGCACACATACTACATGGGTTTTTGCTATGAGCCTTTAAACAATCGTTTTGATTTGTATTCTTTAGTCTTTTTTGGGTTAAATTTGTTTATGGAATCCTGTGTATCAAATTTTATCAAATTTAAGAATTGTGCAATGTGTCCTAAAACATATCCAATCTTGCCTGGAAGTCATATATTTTCATACTCTAAATACTTTTAAGTGGTGTAAATATTTTTGTTTATCCATCCATTATAACATTTTGTTGGTAAACATTTTATTGACTCAGCCACTGATGGACATGGGTTGTTTGATCTTTTGGCTTCTGTGAACATAGGTGTACAGACATCGGTTTGAGTTCCTTCCCCCCCCCACACACTTCTTGGTATATACCCAGAAGTGGACTTGCTGATCATTGGTAATTCTGTGTTAAATTGTTTTAGGAACTGCTGTACCATGTTCCACAGCAGCTGTACTATTTTACATTTCCACAAGGATTCCAATTGCTCCACATCCTGGCCAACACTTTGTTTTCTGTTGTTTTGATAACAGCCATCCTAACGGGTGTGATTTTTTTGCTTTCAATTTTTAGGCATTGTACTCTCCAATTTAATTTTTATAATTTATAATTACAAAGTCAAATTCCTAAAACGACATCTTAGGGAAGTCTAGCTCATATCCCTGTGCCCTCCACCTGTTGCCCCACTCCCTTAAAAGAAACATTTGATTTTTTAAATGGACTCTCCTTTATTCCCTTAAATAAGTGAACTACATACAGCCACATCTCTCCTTTCTCACATGAACACATTTTACCACATGGACTCTCTGCCCAACCTTCAGCGTCTCACTCGGATGGAGCAATGTGGTGGCATAGGTGTGTCCCTCATCCTTAGAGGATGTGAGCGGATTCCCATGCTTTGCTGTTACAAACAGTACCTCAACGAGGAGCCTTCTGCAAACATCTTTTTGTATCTTTGCCAGAGAAGATTGATTTCTGAAAGGGAGGCTGGGGGCCAGAAGGTTACTTCATACATGCTATTGCTAGAGCCCGCCCAGAGCCCACCATCACTGGGTCTCAGGCCCCTTCCCCCCAGGTTTGCCCCATGGTGCAGACTGTCACTGGGGTATTTGTCAGTCTGAAGGGTAGGAAATGGCACTCAGTGTAGTTTTAATTTGCATTTCTCTTACAATCAAGGTTGAAAATACTTTCATATCTAAGAGCCAACTGAACTTTTTCTGTAAACTGTTCTTATCATTTGTTCATCTTAAAAATACAGGATTCACAGGGTTTTCTTAAGTTTTTAAAAGCTCTCTTACAGGTATTTTGAGATCTGTTGTATTTTCCCAACTTGTCTTTTCACTTTGTTCATGGTGTTCTTTTGCTGTCCATACATTGTTTGGCAACTACTTTCCTGTTCTGATTCTGGATTTTGGTAAGTAAATTTTCTCCACTTCTGGGTTATTAGGGAAACTCACCCATGCCTTCTTCCAACACTTGCATGGTTTCTTTGTTCACATGTCAACCTCCAGTCCGCTTGGGACTCACTAGGGTTTATGATGTGAGGACCTTCTGCATTTCCATATGGATTTTATTAGACTCAGCTTGTCTAATTTCCATAATAGTCTGGGATTTTTATTGCGATTACACTGAATTTAGAGACCAATTTGCAGAGAATTACGTCTTCTAATCCTCCAACATGATGTTGCTCTCCATTTTTCATTTCCCTCAGCAATGTTTTGAATTTTTGGTGTAGAGATCGTGCACATTTTTACAGTTATCCCTAGGTATTTGACGTTTTTGGATACTATTACAAATGGTATAGTTTTAAATTTTCGTTTTCCAACCGTTCATTGCTAGCATATAGAAATACGACTGACTTTTGTATATTGACCTTGTATACTGTGCTATCATTGAACTGCCTCATTATTTTTTTAAACATTTATTTTTATTTTTATTGGGGAACAGTGTGTTTCTCCAGGGCCCATCGGCTCCAAGTCATTGTCCTTCAATCTAGTTGTGGAGGGCGCAGCTCAGCTCCAAGTCCAGTCGCTGTTTTTTCAATCTTGGTTGCGGAGGGGCGGGGGTGCAGCTCACTATCCCATGCGGGAATCTAACTGGCAACTCTGTAGTTCAGAGCTCATGCTCTAACCAACTGAGCCATTGAGCAGCCCTTGAACTCCCTTATTTGTTCTTTGCACTTTTCTGTACATTCTGCAGCGTTCTATACTTTTGTCTGTGAAGCAGGACGGTTTCTCGTCTTCCTTTCCAATCTCTCTACTGCTGGCCTTATTGCTGGCACCCCCGTACAATGCTGATTAGAAGTGAGGATAACAAGCACCCTTATCTTGCTCCTGATCATAGGGGAAATGCCTTTTGTATTTAATTATTAAGATATTAGCTGTGGGGGCAGCTGGATGACTCAGTTGGTTAGAGCATGAGCTCTTAACAAGGTTGCCAGTTCGATTCCCACATGGGCCAGTGAACTGTGACCTCCACAACTAGATTGAAAACAGCTTGAGCTTGGAGCTGAGCCACCAGTGGGCAACCAGTTGGCTCAGTGGTTGGAGCGCAGTGCTCATAACACCAAGGTTGCTTGTTCGATTCCCACATGGTCCAATCAGCTACACCCTGCACAACTAGACTGAAAACGACGACATATTGGAGCTGAGCTGTGCACCCCACAACTAGACTGACAAAAACGACTTGACATTCAGGAAAAACACACAGTTCCCCAATGTTCCCTAATAATAGTAATAATATAATAAAATATTAGCTATGAGTTTTCTTAGATAACCTTTATCAGATTGAAGAAGTTTCCTATTTCTAGTTTGCTGTTTTTATTACGAATGGGTGTTGCATATTGTCCAGTGCTTTTTCTATACCTATTGATCAGGTGTGTTCCTTTTGTAGTCTGTTAATGTGACTTACACTGATTGCTTCTCAAATGTTAAGCCAACCTTAGATTACCGGGATAAGGCATACTTTGTCATGATGGTCGTTTTTATACATTGTATTCAATTTGCTAATATTTTGTTAAAGACTTTTTTATCTTATGTCCATGAGGGGAATATTGCTCTATAAATTTTTTTTGGAATGTCCTTGTTTTAATGTCAGGGCTATGCTGCCCTCCTTAAAAATGACCCGGGAAGTGTTCTCTATTTTCTGAAAGAGTAACATTGGCATTATTTCTTTGTTAGATATTTAGACCCATCATTTTGGGTTTTTGTTGAAAAAAAATTACACCTTAATTTTTTTCTTTAACACAGAAAAGTGTATGAAATGTATTGCAAATGTCTTCCCAGGTCTGTGGCATGCCTTTTATATAGTCCAAATTATTTTTTTATGATTGCTTTTTTGGTTCTGTTTAAGAATCTGAGGTTCTGTGTCCTGAGTACAGCAAGACATTCTCTTCTGTACTTTCTAAAAGCCTTTCAAGTTTACCTTTAACACAACTCTACAGTCCACCTGGACGTGATTTTTGTCAGATATGAAGTAGGCGGTCAAGATTAATTTTTTTCTGTACCAATACCCAGCGGACGCAATGCCATTATTGAAGAGCCCGTCTTTCCCTACTGTCCTGCCTATCTGTTCATAGGTAGGTTCCTACACTTCATCTCCTCCATTGTTTATTGGTCTTTCCTGGCACCAGGAAGCCACATTGTCTTAACTACTGTAGCTTCAGCATAAGTCTTGGTATCTAGAGTTGTTGGTCTTCAAGACAGAAAGGACTCTATTTTGATATCTGCAGTTCCATTTAAATTTTAGACTTGCCAATTTCTACTACAGAACTTTCTGGGATTTTGATTGGCATTTACCATGAAACTACAGATCGATTTGAGAACACACATCTGTATAATGTTGAGTCTTCCACTCCGTGAATGTTACTCTATTTGTTTAGATATTTCAACATTTGTAGTTTTCAGTATTTCTTATGAATCTTTCATTAATTTCTTGGTATTTGATGTTTTGATATCGTTATAAATGGTACTGTTTCATTGCAATTTCGTTTGTGTTGTGACACACACACACACAACTTATATATTGACCTGTATCCTGTAACCTTGATATACATCACATTAAAGATTTGGAATTTTTATGTATACAAATGCCATTTCTGAGTTTTATGTCTCTGTTCTAGATTCTTAAACCATTTCTTTTTATGGCCTGACTGGACTGGCTAGGGCCTTCAGTATTGAATGCTGAACATAAGTGAAGCAGGTCCATGTATACCTCGTTCTTCTTTATCTAGGAGGGACAACTTTCAATATTTCACCTTTAAGCATGATGGTTTTGCAGATAACTTGCATCAAGGCAGTTTCTGGTGTTTTGGGCATGGCTTTATTTCCAGTCTACCCCATCCTGAGTGCAGACCAAGCTTCCCTAACAAACTACTCAAAGGCTTCAGGCTCTTGGGTTGGTCTTTTGTTTCCCACGTCACCAAAATAGGAAATTGATTTGTTCTTACGATTTTTCTTTTTTTTTTTTTTTTGCCTCTAAAGAGACCTCATTTTCTCGTCAGCTCATGGATATAGATTTTTCTCCCTAATATTGTAAATAGCATTTCTAATTTTTGAAGATACATAATTTGCCGTATTACTGGAATCTGGTACATAAGCATTTGATTGACTTTTTAAAGCCATTTGACAAGCTTCCTTTTCAAGTATTGTGGTTTGAAATAATTTCTACTATGTTTGAATGCATTTCCACCATTTTATAATGTTTATCCTGCTGTTTCTGTGCTCTTCCCCCTCCCTTCTCCTGTTTGATCTTTCTGGAAGTTACATCCTATATTATGGTATCCTTTCTACTTGAACTTGGCCCATCTCTACTGTCCTCCCCAAACACTTCCTTAAAGCATTTTAACTCTGATATTCCCTCAGATCTTACATGTATTTTGGTCTAGTATTTTAGTTCCACTCTTTCAGTATTTAGATATTTAGGGTTCTTCCAGATACCTAGTTCTTGGTTCCTAACTTAGTTCCGTGTGATCAGAGCACATACCCTGCATGATTCTGAGATCTGTTTTGTGACCCAGAATATAGCCTGGATGGTGAACAGAGATGCTCTTGCTGTTGATGGCTGGAGTAAGTTTTATAAGTGCCCATGAAATCAAGGTGGGTGATAGTTGTTCAAGTCTCCTGTGTTCACTTTCTTGCCAGTTCTGTCAGCTGTGGAGAGAGTACTGTTAAAATCTCCAACTCTGTGGATTTATTTATTTGAATTCTGTCAAATTTTGCTTCATAAACATTCACACACGATTATGGCTGATAAATCCTTTTTCCTTTACTTTCACCTTAGGTCTATGTTTTTATATTTAAAGTACATCAATCTCATGTTTTTATCCATGTTTCTAATCCTTACCTTTTAACTGGAGTAGTTAGGGGCACTGATATTTAACATATGCGATTGGACAATTAAGTTCGCTAACTCATCCTAGAAAAAGTGCTACATACCTCATTGCTGAATACCACTATGGTCACCTTTGAAGTACTCCCCTTGGGAAGCTATGTACTGACGCCAGCGCCTAGTCCACCCTTCAAAGCAATTTTGGAATTTTTTCTGGAATGGCCATCAGAGCTGTCGTCGTATTACCCTGTTGTCCTGAATGACATCAAAATGTGTTCCTTTCAATATTTCCTTTATCTTCGGGTAAAGAAAAAAGTCATTGGGGGCCAGATCAGGTGAGTAGGGAGGGTGTTCCAATAGTTATTTGTTTACTGGCTAAAAACTCCCTCACAGACAGTGCTGTGTGAGCTGGTGCATTGTTGCGATGCAAGAACCATGAATTGTTGGTGAAAAGTTTAGGTCATCAAACTTTTTCATGCAGCCTTTTCAGCACTTTCAAATAGTAAACTTGGTTAATTGTTTGTCCATTTGGTACAACTTCATAATGAATAATCCCTCTGGTATCAAAAAAAGGTTAGCAACATTGTTGCATCTTGTCAGACCTCGTAATTAATGCTGTAGTCTGACTGAAGTCTGTGAGTGCCATGAAGTCTACCATGATTTCACTGCCCCGGTATTTCTTCTTCTCTTCCTTTCCTGATTAATGTATTATTTTAAATTAATGTATTATTTTAAAAGTTCTTTTTATCTTACATATTGGCTTCTTATATTTTTACTTACATGGCTCTGGACTCAACTGTTTCCTGCAGCTGAGTATTTGTGTTTTTCACCATCTCTGGAATCCCATTAGAAGTTGACTGGAGCTTCTCATTCAACTTTCCTTTTCTTTATGCTTCATGTTTGGTAATTTCAGTGCTGTCTTTTTTTTTTTTAAATTTTTATTGAAGATTACTGGGGACCAGTGTGTTTCTCCAGGACCCATCAGCTCCAAGTCGTTGTTCTTCAATCTAGTTGTGGAGGGCGCAGCTCAGCTCCAAATCCAGTCGCCATTTTCAATCTTTGCTTTCAGGGGGCGCAGCCCACCAGCCCATGTGGGAGTTGAACCAGCAACCTTGTTGAGAGCTCGCGCTCCAACGGAGCCATCTGGCTGCCCCCAGTCTTGTTTTTCATTGGTTCGTCTTTCATTTTCTCTTCACTTACATCTTATCTGCTATTTAACCAGTCTTTCAGATTTTTAATTTCAGTGACTTATTTCTAGATGTTCTATATCTTTTTTTTCTTCCTATCTGCTTAAAATAATTAGAGGGTCATAGTAGGTGGGAGTTGATGGCTGCTGCTGGGGGTAAGTGGCTGGAGTCCCAGAGCAGAGCGCTGGAATATGAACAAGAGGGAAACAGGAAAAGACTAGAGCAGAAGCAGGACACTGAGTGACACCTGCACTGAGGAGAGTGGCACAGGATGGCCGCGTGGTCTGTACTGGTGCCCTCAGCAGAGAGCTCTAGCGTGGGCGAGAGCAGTTAGGGAAATCTGCCTGTGGTGAGTTGTCTTTGTGAAGCTCATAACCATGTGCCCCGACCCCTTGGGCCTGACCTACCCCTACAGGGTGGCCCTGCAGGGCCTGTGAGTGCAGGTTCTGCAGTTGGCCCGCCCTTACCACCCCTCTTATCTAAGGACTCTGGAAACATTGCCCTGCTCTCTTCCCAGCACACCCAGGAATCCGCCCTCAGCTGAAAGTGTACTTAGGCCTCGACAAGAAACCTGATATTCAAGTTCAGCACAGCACTTTTGTTCTTTTCGTCACGTTGGTTAAACCTTAAGTTGAATATAATTTTTTTTATACATGAGAAAATACTTCATGTACCTATGAAATAATACAGGTAGGGAATGTGTTCAGTGCAAAGTATTCACACCCGTGCAGAGACAGTACCAACAGATGATTGTCGCTTCAGTCTCACGTGCCACGTGTGGACCACGCCTAAGAAAGGAGTGGGGGGCCAGGCTCTGCAGGGGTGCCCCGCTTTTGTCCTGTTTGTCCTATAAAAATAACTCCATTGGAAGAAAGAGGCCACCAACAGTTCACTCTTTGACCTCGCCCAGCGGAGGGACAGGGAAGTGCTTGCATGGCTCCGTGATTGTGGACAGCCGTGTGCCGACGCCAGCCTCAGTAGGGGATGTCGTTCTGATAGTACTGGATCATGTCGTAGGTCCGGCTCCTGGAAGACGAGGGCGAGGGAGGCTGTAAGGAGCCTGTGCCCGTCTGGGGCCTCTTACCCCTCAAGCCTACCCTCCACATTTGCTTCACTGACAGCTGCACCTGGGAGCAGCCCCTACTCTCCTCCCTGGAGGTGTGAATGCACAATCAAAGACTCACTGGCCTTTGCGCTAGCCCCTCCTCTGCCTGGGACGTTCCTTCCCCCACCAGTGGCCATGGCCATGTGAGCCTCGTTCTGCCCCCATCTCCTGCTTGGCCTTCTCTTAAGCCACCTCACACTCAATGGGCCCGAAATGTGGGCTCAAGTGACGGCCTTCCTCAGCCAAAAGCCTGCCCTTGGTCTCGGGGCCCAGGCACTGGACTCAGGAGTCCGTCTGTAGCAGGTGCCTGTAGCAGGTACCACTCCAGCCCCTTGCCCTGGTGTGTGGCATCCAAACAACTGAGGCTGTGCTCAGCTGCCTGTCTTATTTCACCAAAAGAACAAATAATCAGAAGAAACCTTTCTTGTACTGTCTTCCAAACCCCTGGCTGACTTAGAGATGTCATGTTCCCCACACCCCACCAAGCTACTCCCGTTTCTCTGCTCCCTTGTCAGCAAAACCACTGGTGCTGTGCTGTGTCGTCATAGCCCAACTGCACCCACCCGGCCCTTTCCTGCTCTTGTTAGGTCCTCCCCGGGACCACTTCTCAGTCTTCCTCTCAGACTCCAGCACTCTACACCTCCCGTGGGCCTCAGCCAGCCTCACATATGTAGGTGGCCCCTGTGTGGGTGGCTCCCCTCACCCACCTGCTGGAATCACATCCACCCAGTTGTTCAGCCCAGAGACCTCAATGCCATCTCTGACTGTTACACCACCTGGGAGCCTGTCAGGGAAGCGCGGGGCTCGGCCTTCAAAATGCAAACCCACCTCTTCTCATGGCTCCGCCATCCATCACAGCGACAGCTAACTGGCCCATCCCCACCCTGCCCCTCCTGCCACTGCTCCTCACCCAGCCCTGCCGGGTCGTGCACGCCTCCCTGGAGGCCCTTTGCACGTGGCTCCCTTGGCCGCACAGTCGGCCCTCAGGCCTCCTGCAGGTGTTCCTGTCAGCACGTCCCAGCCCCTCTAAACTAGCACCGTTTCCCTGAGAAGGCTCCCTTCAGGTGTGCAGGGCAGTCTCCTGGGACATGAGCGTCCTTGTCGCCCAGCCAGGCATGGCCCCATACGGGCCCAGAGCACCGCAGTATGGCCGGTGAGGCAGCAGGGAGGGCAGCAGGGACTGACTCGCCTGTTGCTGAGGAAGCAGCTCTGAATGACCTTCATGATGAAATTCGCAGCCTCTCGTTCCGTCATGTTGGGGTTGAACCTATGCCTGGGGGAGAGGCTGTGTCAGGGCTGCTGTTGCCAGTTGTTCCCTTCAGGCCGCCCTCCCTGAGGGATGTGCTCTTGCCCTTGCCCTTCTTCGCGTTTGTGGGGGTTTGTTTAGCAGCGGGTCAGGCCCTGGGAATGTTCCCTCCTGGGGAGGGTGTTGTGAGGACCAGACCTGGCTCTGTGGGGACACTGGCCCCGAGGTGGCCTCGGGGGCTCTGTTCCCTTCCCCAGCATCTCCCGGGCTAAGTGGCCCCATGGCTGGGGAAGGACTGGCATGGGGGCTGAGCCGCTGTGGCCCCGAAGCTCAGGGATGGCTCTACAGCCCTAAGGAAGGAAGGGGCTTCCAGGTTATGTCCTCAGCTGAGGCTGGCAGAAGCTGTCTGGTGGCAACGCCTTACCCTGGCACTCTGTCTGCTCTGGGATTCCAAGGAGAGGACTCAGACTAGGTAAGGATCACAGTTCCCCCCACTCAACAGGCTTCCATCTCGGTGGACCACTGCCCCCCAGATGGCCTGCACGTCTGCCTAGGACCTACTTCAAGAGCTTGATTGTCTGGCCCCGGAAGCAGGGAAGGCCTGTGTCCAGCATGAGGGTGACCAGAGAGACGACTGCGTCCATGTAGGGCCTGCGGAGAGGCAGGGAGGGAGGTGGACAGAGGCCGGCGCCGCTGCTCGCCCTGTCCGCTGCCCGGCAGCCCGGCTGCTGCCCGGCAGCCCGGCTGCTGCCTGACACTTGCTCATGGCCTGTGTTCATGTGCCGGCTGCCCCCACCTCTCTGCCGCCTTCCAAGGCCAGCAGGGCAGACCCTGCAGTGCAGGCGGGGCTGCTCATCCGCCTCGGAGCAGACTGAGCTGGCCCGCCCTGCTCCTCCAACCCGAGGCCTCCACTGTGGTTTCTGTGCCTGGCTGAGCAGCTGGGGAATACCGCACAGACACCCTGACCCCCTCTTGTGGGGCGGTGGACACTGAGTGGGCATGATGCAGGCTCTGACAAGACTCCGGGTTGGAGTCCAAGTGTCACAACACACTGCTGCGTGGCCGTGGCCACATGACACACTAAAACCAGGATGTGACTCTCTGGCATGCAGCCCAGGGGTGGCGGGTGCTTAGGTTTGGGTGAAAGGGTGAATGTGGCACTTAGAGGGTGAACCCCAGGCACTTGCAAGTGAAGGCAAACCCAGGACGTGGCTGGACTTATGCCCAGGACAGAGAAGGCACTAGCACAGGTGGGCAGTGGTGACAAGAAGGCGGGGCCGGGGCACACGCGGACGCAGGCGGCCTCCAGCACCCCCCGTGCTCTCTGAACCTCAGTCCCTGCATCTGTAAAGGGGCCTGAGAATGGGGCTTTTGAGGGGCTGGCCCGACTGGGCCAGTGGCGCCCAGGACGGCTGCCGGCGCCCTCCCTGCTGCCCAGGGCTCACCGCACGGCCAGGTAGCCCCGGACACACATCTCCATGAACCACTTGAAGGGCGTGGCCTCCATCTTCCCGCCCATGATCATCACCATCTCGTCGGTCAGCTTGATGTCGGGTTCCCAGCCAAGGTTGCCCCCCGGGGAGCTTTCAAACATGAAGCCGAAGTCTGCAAAACCCCAAAGAGCCATGTGATGGGATGAGATGCCAGGGCAGCGAGGTGGGGTGCTGCACCAGGGCTCGGAGCCACCAGCTCCGCACCCCAGGAGCTGGCCACAGGCTGCTTTCTCAGGGACGGCAGGGAGCAGCAGGCAGAGGAAGAGAGGAGAGGAAGTAGAATTTGGGAGCCAGGCCAGAGCAGAGAGGCCGGCTGGACGGGCTTGGCTCCAGTTTCCAACCCCAGAGCTCCCCAAACCCCATGGCCGGGAGCCCCATGGCCGTGGCTGCTACTCTCGCCTCCAGCACCCTCAAAACTGGACTTGACCCCTGACCCTTCCTGGCTGGGGGCCCCCCACGCCTGTTCCTCTGTGGGGTGCAGGGAGAGGAGGGCTGGGCCAGCTGACCGATGTGGATGATGTGGCCTTTCTTGTCCAGCATGATGTTGCCGTTGTGCCTGTCCTTGATCTGCAGCAGGAACAGCAGGAGGCTGTAGGCGGCCATGCTGCGGATGAAGTTGTAGCGCGCCTGTGAGGAGACAGCCTGTCACTACGACGGCCATGAGGGCTTTGGGTGCCCTCCTGGCTCGGTGCCTGGGCCCCTGGTGCAGGGGCAGTAGCCCCTTCCCCCCACACCCAAGAATTAACATTCTCCTGGGGAGTCTATCTGGAGGTTCCTTTGAATCCCAAGGAAGGTTATAGGGTGCCCTGGTTTTACCTCTAAATGTAGGACTCAGCAAATCAGGGAGGGGGGAAGCAGGGTGCTGTGGGGCAGGATGGGGAGCACGGACGAGCCCAGTCTGGGGGCCCCCTGCTGGTCACCTGCTGGAAGGCCAGGGTGGACTCGTCCCCGTACTGGCGTGTGAAGTAGTCGTACATGCCGAAGTCCGTCTGGCGGCCCAGCTGGTCCCGAGAAGTGCAGTCAGGGATGCACTCAATCACCCCGCACTAGGAAGAAGGCCGAGTACCAGGCTGCGGCTGACTGCTGTCGGCTGAGGCCTGAGGGCAGCCACCTGGGCTCCGGCTTGGAACTTACCCCAGGGGCTGTGGCCACCACGCGGTAGGGGAAGACGAAGAGATCTAGGCCGACCAGCTGGAAGATGTTTTTGAAGAGGTCGATGATCTGCAGGGCCAGCATGTCCTGGGAACCGAGGAGATGTGGGTGGGCAGCTGGCCTCCTGCTGTTCACACAACCCCCAGGCAGCCTGCCCAGGGAGGAAAGTCCAGGCGAGCAGATGTGTGGAGGGCCTGGCCTCGCTGCCCACTGGACTGAGCTCAGGCCCCTGGGAAGACCAGGCGCTGGAGTGAGCATGAGGCCATGCTGCCTGGTGGGGGTGTGAGAGTAAGGGGCACCCACCCGCGAGGGCAGCTTCTCTGGGTGTCTAGTGGGTGCACAGCAGGAGGGGGCACTGGAGAGGCCTCAGGGTTTGGAAGAAAGGCCCAATTTACTCTGTGGCACCTGAACCCAATGGGGGAAGCAAAGATTGGTGTTTCTGTGTGTGGTGTTTATCTGCGAGGCTCGCCCACCTCCACCAGCCAGACCCCGCCTGGCCCCCCACCTGTCGGCAGTCATCCCCCACTTTGAAGATGGCTGCCTGCCAGGAAATCTTCTGGCCATCGGCCTCCTGTGCACCGCTCTGGTCCTCAGCGTCTGAGCGGCACCGCAGACCTGTGTGTAGGGGGTGGAGGCTGCCTGTTAGCCCGAGGGCAGTGAGAAGCCCTCCCAGAGTGTGGGGGTGAGCCGGGGAACCGTGGGAATTGTTACTGTGAAGCCCTGAGGAGGCCCCCAAGGGCCCAGCAAATGCCTGGGGTCAATGAGTGGAGTCACAGGGCCCCGGGGCTTCTCCTAAGAACATTTAGACTTAAATGGAGCTGAAGACAGAGCCCCCTTTTCATTGGAAGTGAGCACCCACGTGTGCCCAGAGTCGGTGATGGGTACTGTGAGCTGGGGGCAGGAAGTGTGTCCGTCTGCACCCTGGGGTGCCCAGGAGGACTCAGCAGCCAGGGTACGGATTCAGGCCATGGAAGCCATGTCACCGCACTGACCGGGGCTACACCTCTGTACTCGGTTGCCTAGCAGCCCCCCAAAATTTACGGCTACTTGAAACTGCAGAATGTGACAGTATTTGGAAACGAGTCTTTTGAGCACATAATCAAGTTAAGGAGGCTACAAGGGACTAGGGTGGGCCCCTTATCGGAGGGGGGGATTTGGACACAGCACAGAGGGAGAGGCCAGGTGAGGACAGAGACAGAGGTGGGAGTGATGCAGCTACACGGCAAGGAACGCCGCGGGCTGTGGGCAACCACCAGGAACCAGGAAAAGGCAGGAAGCATCCTTCCCTAGAGCCTCTGCAGGGAGCATGGCCCTGCCAACACACTGATGGCGCATTTCTGGCACCCAGAACGGAGAAAATCCATTTCTCTTGTTGAAGCCACCCAGTCTGTGGTCCCTTCCACGGTAGCCTGAGCAAATGAGTACACCCCCCAGAAGTCCTGGCCACTGTGTTTCGAGAAGATGCCTCCTGGACTGACTCGGTGGCCAACCTTCAGGGATCTCAGCCCACGAGCCCTGTGCCGTCCCCAAATGAAGTGTCACACTGAGAGTGGATGGATAGCCATCAACCCTCATGGGGAGCTGGTAACAAACTAAAATGCCAAGAGAAACTGGCCTCAGCAAGGGGAGACACTTAGATCCCAAACGACATCGGAAATTCTCCACTGACCTTCTTTTTCAAGTTCACTAACTCCACAGCGTTTCACCTTAAATTTAGCCAGATATGGAGCTTTTGCAGCACTGAAAAACAACAGAAAGAATGTGGCACAAGTGATACAGCAAACAGGAAGCCCGCAGAGGAGTGGCCGAGGGACGGTGGCCTCTTACCTCTGCATGGGGGTCCCCGACTTGTAGTCGATGTCCAGTACGATGGCCTCGGGGTTGCTGGGCAAGTAGCAGCCTGTGCGGGGACAGAGGGCAAGTCACAGGGAGCCCAAGTCTGATGACGGCAAAGACACAGCCCATCTGCAACACTGAATTTTCCTTGCAGAGTCCACCCTGCAGAGAGGGTGGTGTAGAGGGCCTCAAGGTCCTCCTCTGCAGCACTGACGACTTTTTATTTCGTGGCCATGCAGGCGTTGTCCTCCCTGATTCTATGATCTCCCCCTAGATCCTTCCTGGTATCTAACAAAGAAGCCACCATCCCCCAGGAGACACACGCTTCTCCAAGAGGACACACTGAGCCTTCAGCTTACAGACCAAGCATACTGTTCTTAGGGCCCCCTGGCCATCCAGTGTTGGCAAGGGGCTGCCTGCTCTCACAGGACCCACGCAGGAGCTTCCCGCCCTGCTCTGCTCACCAGTACTCTCTCAGTTCTTGGACTCAGCCCACTGACTGTAGCTCCCCACTCTCAGCACACGTGTGAAGACAAGCTAAAACCCATTCTTGGCCAAGGAACTGGCAGTTGCCCTGGGGGAGTGGGCTCCCTGAGCCCCTGGGGAGGTGAAAGAGTTCCAGGGCATGGGCTTCAAGGAGGGGCCCTGAAATAGGAAGGACTGGGTCTCCTGGAGAGCAAAGTAAGGCCTTGTTGTGGGGTGCAGATGGGCTGTCCTTCCAGGGGAAGCAGCACCACGATCCCCTCCCTTCCCTCTCACCCTCCTGCACCCGCCAGTTCCAGCCTCTCTCACAGATGCAATCTCTACTCCTCTAAGAGCCCTGGCTGGCCCCGCAGTGCCTCCAGGACAAGCCCTGGCAGCATGGTCTGTGGGGAGCCGGAGACTTGCTGATGAAGACTGAAATGGAGGCCCGGCGTGGATGTCAAGCCTTCTGAGAAGCTGAGCCGTTGTCCGTGCTGGGCCGGGTGGGGAGCTCAATAGACCCAGTCAAAGAAAGGGCCCAAGCGTGTGTGGGGCCAGCCCCACTGCTGGTCTCCATGCCCGCCCCGCGCTCCTGGGTCCCCACTCCCTGCCTGTCTCCTTTGCGTCCTGAGGCCACCTGCTCACCAGGCTGCACTTTCACTTCAGACAGAGCCGACAGACAAGCCTTCTTTCTCTCATCTCCTTTCGGGTAGGGCCTGAGAAACAAGACAGAAATGCTGTATCTCCTGTAGAAACTGGTCTCTGGGACTTCTGGGGGACAGCCCAGGGTCCCTACCCGTCTGAATGCCCTCTCAGTTGGTCTCTTCCAAGCTCTAGCGACTCCTGGAGGCCCTGCCAGGCCCAATTCCCCTAGGAGCACAGCAATTCCTGCCTCGTATTCCTTATCAAGAGGTGAATCAGTGAAATGATAGGCGCCGCAAAGGAGTCTGGTTTTCCTAACACCACTACTAGGCTCCTTCAGAACTTGGAGAGAGCAGAGTGGCCTCAGACTGTGGGACAATATCCGGAATGAAACTATGTTTTCTGACATTCCCATGGCCATGCTTTTGCTATCCTTTCAAGAGAGCAGAGATTCCCATCCCCGGCTGTTCGTTAGCATTCCGCAGGCAATTCCCATGAGCTGGGACTGGACGACTGCCGCTTACTTGATGATGGCCGACACGTTGGTGATCTTGTTAAAGAAATCAAATTCCCGCTGGTAGAAGTCCTTGGCTGGGCCTGACAAGGAGCCTGTGATCTCCTCCACTAACTCCTCCAGGAGGTCACCGATGTCGGCTGACAGAGAGACGGAGAAGGGAGCCTGCGGCTGAGCCACACGAAGGCCCTGGGGGAGCCCTGCCATATTTGCCCGTCGCAGTTCGGATATTCCCCAGCACCTACACCAACCGTCCTCTGAGTGTGGTCTGCAGACACCCGGGGATCCCTGGGGCCCTCTCGTGGACCCCACTGCCAAAATCACACCTAAAGGTAGCTTGCCTTCCTCAGCATGTTGATGCTGTGAGGCGGTGCACAAGCAGTGGGTCCCTGGAGCCTCACGGCTCTGCTCTGGTGGCTCTGCTCTAACTAATGGTAGTTAACATGGACAGCTAAAGCCCACAGCAACCAAAGCTCTGTGAGGGTCGCAGGAGTTTTTAAGGCTGTGAGGACGATGAAGACATCTCTGTTTGAGAACGGCACTGGGTCAAGCAGAGGGCCTACGGCTTGGGAGAAGCAGCTCAGCTGGAGCAGGAGGATCTCGCACGTGCCTGGGGAGCTGCAGGATGGGTCCAGCAGGGGCATGGGGCAGGAAGGGCATCTGGAGGGTGGGCTAGCAAGGGCTTTCAGAAGGAAGATCCTGCTCCCACTGTGTGTTGAGGGTGAAGTGTTTCCACCACTTCAGAACTACGGCTGGGGCAGCACAGGTCCTGGAGGGTCCTGGAGGGTCCTGGAGGCTGAGGAAGGCTCTGGGCAGATGCAGAAAGTATTCAAGATGAGGGGTGAGACTGGAGGGAAGGTGAAAAATACTCACGGTCTTTCTGGTGGCCCTCTTCATCTAGATAGATATTCGTTTTCATGTTCCAGATAAACTGGTGTGCCAGCAGCTGGGATTTGGCTGCTGCCCACAGAATATACTCGCGCACATAGCCCATCTGAAGGAGAGTAAGGTCACCATCAGCCCAAGCTGGGAGCCCCTCTCTCCCAAAATAAACTCTTTCTAAGCCAGAGCAGAAGCTGACTTCCAGGGCTTGCAGACCTGGTGAGAACTGAGGCCGAGTGGTTTCCGGCCATGTGAGCAAGCTCTCCTGGGTCTGTGGGGAGTCCAGCCCAGGGGCCAGGCCAAGTTCTGGCTGGCTGCCCAGTGGGCTGGATGGGGCCCAGAGTGGTGGGGTCTGCAATAAGACACAAGTCAGCTTTTGTTTCCTCTGTTCCTTCCCTGCCCCTGAATTCTGAGAGGCATGACTTTCTCACCAATTTCTACTGTTGTCAAGTATGAGGAAAGAGCCTGTTTGCTACACAATTATGCATAGTGACATTGTTCCAAAATCAAAATTTACTAAGCACGGTCACTTCCAACCTGTTTGTTTCCTCTCTGGCGATTTTTATTAGTTTTGGTTTCTTCTTTTTTTTAAAAAATATAAAATATATAAGCAAATACATACATACATTTGTATCCCCTTAAGCTTAGACTTAAAAAAGAAATCCCTAAAAATGGAAAGCAAGGAAAAAAAAACAATGAATGAAGCTAGCTGAGTCCTGAGTTGGTTTAATCACCCAGAGAAAAAAATCATTTCATGTGACTTTAAAGTAAGAGTAATCTGACTATATGTCCCTAATGGAAAATACACCGGGACAAAAAAGGGAAAAAATGTGACCCAGTTTTCAATAATCCGTATTGTGAGTAATAATATCGGTACTGTTATTTAGAAACTATTAAATACATAGTAGGATAAAGCAAAAAGGTAGTATGTTAATGTTGTTAAGAACCCATGTGTTTAGTGTTAAAAGATTCAAACAGGGCAGCCGGATGGTGCAGTTGGTTGGAGCGCGAGCTCTCAACAATAGGGTTGCCGGTTCGAATCCCACATGGGCCAGTGAGCTGCGCCCTCCACAACTAGACTGACGACAACGAGCTGCCGCTGAGCTTCTGGAGGGGCAGCCGGATGGCTCAGCTGGTTAGAGCATGGGCTCCAACAACAAGGTTGCTGGTTCAATTCCCGCATGGGATGCTGGGCTGCATCTCCTGCAACTAAAGATTGAAAATGGGGACTGGACTTGGAGATGAGCTGCGCCCTCCACAACTAGAATGAAGGACAACGACTTAGAGCTGATGGGCCCTGGAGAAAACACACTGTTCCCCAATAAAAATTAAAAGAAAAAGAGTTAAAAAAAGAGATTCAAACATAAAATCAAGTAAAAAATCTCTGCAATCCTACGTTTGAATTGGAAATATCAGTATAACCTCATGATGTAGATTTCCTTTGTTTTGTTTTGTTTAATAAAAAAGCTCTATCTACTGGAAAGGCCTAGAAACAAAGACAACCCAATGGCGGTGAGTATGCTTAGCATTCAGGTCACAGTGTCACAATTCTATTTCTCATAAAGTGAACCTGAGTTCCTTGGGAAATGGATGATTCCAGGTCTGAGGCAGGGAAAGAACAAGAGCCTAGAATATCCTGTCATTCTGGAAAGCAAAGAGGCTTTCAAAGACTAAAGATGAAAGACTAGTAGTAGACCATCAGGAGCTCCCAGTTGTCAGAAAGATGGACCTCAAAAATAACTGTAGTGGATTGGTGCACATCAAGCACGTCAAAACCCATGAGTTTATAATGATATTTGGGAGAAAAAAAGAGAAAAACTTATAGGTTATCTTTGAATAATGCTAAGGAATTAAGTCATTATTTTGAGAACCAGAAAAAAAGGAATAAAGAAAAAATATCAGGAATTTTTAAAAAGGCAGCTTATGTAAAATAATAGCCAACAAAACAAACCCAAGCCCACCTGCATCTATCGACTGGAAAGGCCGCTACACGCTGTCCGCAGCCCACTCGGTCCTGCCCTGCCAAGCATGCTAAGCACACTGCCCACCTGGGGGCACAGTGTTCTCTGGTGGCCACCACCCAGCATTCAGGCAGAAACCCTTGGTGCCCATTCTTGCCCTCTCCTCCTCTGGATTAGGCCTTTCGGCTCTGCCCATATAAACATACTGGAGGGGAGAGAGGGACAAGGAGACACAACCTGGAGAAAAGGTGCCTCACAGTACCCAGTGCTGGGACCACTGTAAAGGCCCTGGCTTGGTGAACGTGGCCCTACAAGGTATCAGAATCACCTGCTCAGAGCTGGAAGGCTTTTGGCAACTACCTAGCTAGGGCAAGACCCCGTCTATCAAGAGAGAGGTTGGCTGTGATTCTGGAAGCACTGTGGTCAATGGGCCGAGATGAAGCATCTTGCTGATCCACGGGGAAGAAGCCAGCCCCCGGACACCCAGGCACAGCGCTAATAGCCGCTATGAAGACTGGAGTGGCGGGAGGCAGCCCACAGGTGCGGTGGCCTGCAGGGCTCAGCCAGGATCAAGTGGGGAATGAAGCTGGCACAGGGCAGTGGGGAGCAGGTCGGCAGGGTCGGGGAAGAGGCAGGCGTTGCTGCTGCACTTGGACACGTGCGTGACAGGTAGCACTGCCCTCAGGCACGGACAACGTGGGCTCTGGGCTGTGGGCACCCCCACGGGTGTTTTCTGCACCAGGCCCCGTGCTAGGCACCTTACGTACATGTACACTACTGTGGGCTGAACTGGATGCCCCCCAAATCCATATGTTTAAGTCCTACCCCCCAGTGCCCAGAATGTGACCATCTTTGGAAATGGGCTTTTAAAGAGGTGACTAAGTTAAAATGAGGCCATTAGGATGGGCCCTGATCTAATCTGACTGGTGTCCTTATGAGAAGAGACACACAGAGGGACGACCATGTGGGGACACAGGGAGAAGTCGGCCTTCTACAAGGCAAGGAGAGAGGCCTCTGAAGAAACAACGCTGCTGACACCTCAGTCTCAGACTTTCAGCCTCCAGGACTGAGAAAATACATTTCTGTTGTTTCAGAGCCCTGGTCTGTGGTACTTTGCTATGGCAGCCCTTGCGAACTCATACATACATCATCTCATCAAATCCTCCTCACCACTTCCCACTGAAGAGGACAGGGAGCTGGATTCAGGAAGTTAGGGGACTTGCCAAGACCCCCATCCAATGAGTGGGTAACCCAGGCCGGGCTGCCCAATCTGAGCAAGTGGCTGGGAACATTTCCAGAACCTGCTCACTCTGCAGAGCGAGACTGGGCCTCGGTGTGAGTGGGGGTGAGTAAGGGCTTCCTGGTATGGACACTGGTGACCACCATGGCAGGGGTGTGTGTGAGAAGAGCTCGGGGACCACGGTCACAGGTTGGTGGTCCTGATCCCGAGGCCTGGCACAGTCTGTGAGCCCCGAGGCAGGCTGGGCACATGCCTGCTCACCAGGCTGGGTGTGAGGGCAGGGCAGCGCATCCTTGTTGCTAAGGGCCCCCGCCCCAGTGCTCACAGCTCTGACCGACAGAAGGCTAGCACGTATAGGTACAGCCTTACCTTGTCATACCTGAGGGCTTGCACAATCTGGGGGATGTAGAACAGGATGGCATCCTACAAAAATGAGGAGAAGTGATCATGACCCCAGAGAGGGAGGACAATTCCTTACCCCGAGGAAAGGTGAATAAGTCAACATGGATGGATGTCCCAGGTTCCCATCCCTGCCCTTCCCCCAACATGGAACTGGCCATGCTGTCACTCAGCCTATAGGACACTGTCCTTATTGCAGACCCCAGGAGGACTGAGAACCTGGGAGAGCCCAGAGGACAGTGAGAAAAATGGCCAAATGGCCACAATTGGTGAGAAAGAGCAAAAGGAACAAAAAGCAAAAGCAACAAGGCTCCCATCCCTACAAGGAGAGAGGGAAGGGCCCACCTGTATTCACTACTGGGGGACACTGGCTGAGGTTACAGCAGACCTGTGCATTGGGGCCGCAGTAATTCAGACTCTGGAATATTCTATTGAACCTGTCACTGTGCCTGTCGCATGGGGTTGCTGGGTGATGAGCATGCGTGAACACAACTGGAACCAAACTCAAGTTAAGTTCCTTGCTTAACTCAGACACTTCAAGTTAAAAAGAAGTACAACTAGTAAACATGTCTGAATTAGAGCTCAACCTGTCTTCTTTGATTCTCTGGACAGAAATGGGGAATGAAGACATGTGCTAAGATGGACCAAGGTTTAATCAGGCCTATATCCAGGTTTGAGATAAAGCCTGTCTTTCATCTCTCCACCTAAACACTGCTGGGCAGTCCCTCTGAGAACAACTCCAGCAGAACGGGACTTACCGGTGGGAAGGACCGCAGGACCTTCACCCCGTACTGTGCTGTGAGCGGATGCGGCGGATACATGCTAGAGAAGTAGGAGAGGCCCGTGGGTGGGTCTGCAGGTGCCCAGCACAGCACGTGGCTGAGCTCAGGTGCATCGGCGTCGATGGTGTGCCAGGTGACTAGGAACTAGGAAGGAAGCATGGAGATGGTCTGTCTCAGGCTGTCCCAGGGCCTCTCTGGAAATACCTGGCCCCATCCCACATCACAAGGATGGCCCCCAAAAGTGATGGGTATAAAGCATTTAAAACAACATGGGAAAAGGCTTCTGACAATTACGCAAAACAGCATAATTTCAACTAGGGTGAAACACATTCAATATTTTTCTGTTGTAAACAATAAATGCTTCATACAAGGAGTAGAAAACATAGGAAATTAGAAAAATCATTATACCATTGAGATCACCAGGTTTTTGTCACAGTTATAGTTTCCAGGCATTTCTGGAGTTCGTTCTATTTTTGTGCATTTTGAACCCAGGCCCCAGCATGCACTATGCTACCTTGATAGCTTCCGGGATGTCACTAACAGCTCCTGGGTCCAACCGAACCAGACGGGTCACTTCATTGCCAATGGCTTCTGTGTTCTTAAACCTACAGCCACAGAGAGGGTATGAGTGGGGCGGCCTCACTGGCAGAGGGGGAGCCAGAGTGAGCCCTGAACTGGAGGGATGCAGATCAATGTCAAGTAGTATCTAAACAAACATGCTGCACTATTGATACATTGGTAACTCCAAACACAGGTGCTTATAATACATAGCATTATGATCGGCTATGACAAAATGCCAGAACTATCTTGATCAGGAATTATCCTACTTCACCAATCACAGGACGCTTCCCTTTACAGTCCTTGCCTTCAGAACACCCCCTTGCCTCGGCCCCCAAAGTGGCCCATCCATGGAGTGGCAGCTCGGAGGCCAGATGGCAATTTAGCAGATAGGAGAGGCGGGTGTAAGTTTTCAGGTGTTACCTCCCAGGCTAACACAAAGTAGACTTTCCATAAACACTGTCAGGCTGAGCCAGGGGACTGAATTAGAACCAGAAGGGGGAAGCCGTCTGTAGGCCATTGTAGGCTCGTGGGGAAGAAAGGTCCACCCCTGCACACATTCACACAGGGCGAATGTGATCCCTTGTGGGATTGAACACAAGGGCCCGAGAAGTTCTTCTCAGACACCATTGATCTAAGAGTTCCGTCCCTGGAAGGGCTTCCACGGGAGAGTTTATAGTACACTCAGCTGCTGGCTGCCTCCTCCAAGTAGTCTGCCACCGAAAGACGACATCTAGAAACAAACGCAAACCCTCCCCAGGCTGCCTTCCTGGAGCGGCAGCCTCCATATACTTTCTTCCTTGAGTAAGACTGGGGCCCTAAATGTGCTGATGTGATGTTCTTGGGCTCCAGGGTGCTGGGGCACCCCCGGCAGGAGTCTATACTGTGTGACCACCGCCCAGTAAGACTGGGTGAATGTCCAGGGCAGAGGACCAGCCTGCTAAGATCACTTTCCTGACTGTCCCTGACAGCCACACGTCACACTCAAGCCCCCTTACACTGGACCTCTGGCAAGGCCCCTGTCAGGCCCACCTGGCTGGCAGCTGCACGGCCAGGTAAGGAGAGATGCTCCAGGCGAGGTTCACGTTATCTTTCCACTGCTTCTCACTCAGACTGACGTACTTGGACCTCCAGTTGGCCACGCTGTTCTCCCCAGTCTGGTCCAGCTCCAGCTCTGGGGCCGACAGTGGGTTGTACCAGGTGATGAGACGCTCAATCTCGGTGGCCTGACGAGATGAGACAGATGCTCAGAGGCCTTCTGCATGCACCCACGTGCCCTCCCCGGGGCTGAGAGTGCATGACGGGCAGCGGGCAAGTGGCGGGCAGTGCCTCACCAGGAGGGAAAGCAGCAGTGTTCTGCGCTTCATGTAGTACTTGTGCAGCTGGGAGCCCCGGTTGGTTTTCTTGGACATGCCTGGGGAAGAAAGAGGAGCCACACACGTATTCCTTGGAGGTCATCGGCTTGCCCTTTGTTTCGAGAACCCAGGGGAAGCTGTCTTTCAGCACTCTGTCCGCTGTCTGAGCCTCCAAGATGTGACTCAGACCTGAGGGACTTGTTAAGTGAACCTTCGACCGACCTGACTTCTTGGAGATGGTCGACATGCCGCTGGACAGCGGGTATGTGTTGATCCAGCCTTGCGTGGCCTGTTGGCGAGAGCCGACTGCTATATCCAGATTGCTCCGGGTGTCCTGGTTATCTGTGGGCAAACACATTGTTGCTTCTAGAATGAGGCACCTGGATTTTCACCAGAGATGAGGCAATCAGTGGAGTAACAGGAAGGGGGATGATGGCTTTGCCGAACTAACCCAGACATCTGAGAAGTTCTTTATTTAACCATTCTAGATGGAAAGCTTACTAAAATGTATTACAGTCCTCCTAGCCTTTAAAATAAACAAATATAGTAGTCATCTTGATAAATGATGGCAGTTATCTGATCTCCAGGATTCTGTTGTCCTTTAATCAGTAAGAATTTGAGGACCCATCGGGACAGATGATAAGGGCTGTTTCTAAGGGCCCTGTCCTAAGTGGAGCCAGGAAGCTAACTTAGAAAATCACTATGGCTTCTTTTTCATTTTTCGTTCCTTTTTCTGGCAGTCAGGATGTTAGGTGGAGGTTTGGCTGCAGAAACCCGGCTCCTCATCTCTAATTTGTAGTGTGTAATCAGCTCCACGTTTAGAGAAACAAGAATATGGTTTCCTTTTGGAGGTTTGCTGCTTGACTACACTTCAGCCCTTTTCCTTCCCTCCCCTGCTCCCCCACCCACCCTGGCTAGCTCCTATTCATCCTCCGAGACTCAGCTCACATGTCACCTCTTCCAGAAAACTATCCCTGGCTCCCCAACTCCAGTAGGCCAAGTGCCTGTCCTCGAGGGGTGCGCCCACCATCCCTTCCTGTTTGAATCGTCTGTCGATTTGATTGTCTCCCACCAATATGGCCTGTCAGATACGCAGTGGGTGCTTGTGAACTGAGCCGGCGCGGGAAGAAGTTACCCTGAGTGGTGTCTGCTTAGAGCCTCATGGGCTCACTCATGCTCTTCAGCTGGGGCTGCAGAGGTGGGGGCGGGCCGGCATTGGGCCTCTGGTGACTGCAGCATGGCCAAGGCAGGGCACAGCTGGGCCCTAACTGCCCTTCGGAGCTGGCTCCTTCAGCACTGACCACTGCACACCTCTGCCCGCACCACTCCCCACCGCATGCCTTGACCACACCGCTGTGATCAACCGCCGTTACCTGGGGGAACAAGCTGGTTGGCGGTCAGGTACTTCTTATCTGAGAACATGGCAGTCCAAAATTTAATCATTATGCTTATGTCTTCACGCAGCCTCTTTTCTCCTTGAGTAGGGAACTTCGGGGGACAACTTCAAACAACCACAAGAGGACAAGAGGTGAGTGCCTGGAGTCGGGGACTCGAAGGCAGCATATTATAAAGCACTGAGGGCGACACCAGGGGTCTCTTAATAAGAGGTTAGCCCAGAGCTCATCATCATCATCAACTATCTCATTAATCCACACGGTAAAGTGTGACGATTTTAGAGCCCTCTCGTGACCCCCTCCACCACTGATCTCAGTAACGTCTCCAGCGCTTGGCTGAATGGCGTGCTTGCAGCAGATCGTGCAACTGCAGCTTTCTCCATACACCACCACCACCTACACTTGCCAGTCCCAGGAGGCATGTATTTGAATTCCTCGTGCAATAACCATTCATATTAATTGGAAAGCTAAATGGATGCACTTAATCTCTTAATTGAATTGAATTGCTGTTCATCTCATAGGGAGGCTAGCAAAGTACATACACGAAAACACAGCACAGGGCTGAGGACATTCAAATCCAGGGGCATCAGGGTTGCTGAATGAGGTTGGTGGCATAAACCAGGCAAACCGTTTACTCCTGTGAGTGACTTCTGGGGGTCTGGGACAAGCAGGGATACTGTCTGGTGCTGGGCTGTCACTGGATGCTGTACATGGCACAGCATGGGGAGTACCTGAAGTAGTCAAACGCGGTCGAATAGATCTTCTCACGGAGCACATTGCGGATGGTTGCATTAGAAACCACGTCGGCGTGCAGGAGGGACAGCCCCAGGGTCAGCAGTCTACGAGAAAGCCAGGACGAGTCAGCCGCATGGCTTGGGACCACCCTATCAGGGATCCCTGTGCCTCCTGAAAACCACTGGGCCCCTGGGCACATCTCCGGATGACAGAGCTCTAGGGTGCCAAGACTGAAGCATCAGCCAGGTGATCACGGTTCACAGGTTTATTGTACTCAAAATGCCTCAGGAAAGGGTTTCCTTATACCTTCACTTTTGTTGGGGACAAATGAACAATGGGTGTTAATCTGCCACGGCCAGATGCTTCAGTATAAAAAAACTATTTGCAAACTACTGCCTGACGGGTTCAGTCACCTATAGGTGCTATGAAGGTAGAACAGTTAATTCAAGTTAAAAAAAAAAAAGAAATTTACCAAGCACCTGGTTTCTACTAGGTGCTCGTCTGTGATGAGGTAAGTCCAGGAAGAAGCGGGAGCATCTAGTCTTTTCTATAGCAATTTCACATTGCTATGATGGTCCATATGGGTCCTTTTCTAGTAATTAATTCTCAATACGTTTTATAAAGGTATAGGTCTGTGACTGATTAAAAATTAGAGAAAGAACGCACTAGCCCTTTCCCACAGTGGTTTGAGAAGCACAGTCCTGGGGTGGGGGGCTGCCCTGTGGGCTGCATGAACATGGGTCTAGAGCTCAGGGGAGAGGCAGCCAGAGCTGGCGTCACTGGTGAGTAGCAGGATGGGGTACAGGTAGGAGAAGTGGGACACCCCAGTGGGGGGTTCTGCACCCTTCCTCCATCTGACCACCCAGGCACCTGCAGGTCCAGCTCAGAGCCCTCCCCACGTCAGGCTGGCCCCTTCTCTGAGTCCAGAGCACCCGGCTTGAGGCACCCCCACCAGGCCACACATCCCAAAGGGGATTATGTGCCCCGCCCCGTGTGTCTGGTGCTTTGCACACGACTTTGCATGTAGTCAGCATGATCAGAGAAGTAAAGTGATATGCCCAAAGTTACTGTTGGCACCCCAGCCTAAGTTTGTCACACCACCTACTGTTTTTCACTTACCACTATGTCACCAGAATGGTGACACCATTTTGCTGCCACCCACCCCTAACCAATTTAAGAAGGCTGCCCAACACATGGGTGCCCCAGGTCCGTGAGCTAGCTTCCTGCACACTCCCCTGCTGTGGAAGCATGATGCCCGACTTCCCCAGCCCTGACGGGCACGGTGGGCGAGGTCATTTGTGTCCAGATCCCCCTCCCAGGAGCCCTGCACATAGTGGGGGCTTGGTCAGTTTCTGCTAAACAAATGACCAACCACGGGAAAACCCCGTGGAGAGGGCCCACAGCACCAGCAACTCAGCCCTCCACCCCAGCTGCACCACAGGAGGAGAGCCTCTCACTTGAAGCGGGGCCCGATGGCTGCCACGTGCCGGTTCATGCTTCCCTTGGCCCCGCCAATGTTCAGGGACATTGAGCGCTGTAGCAGGCTGGAGAAGATCTCTACTTGGTCAGAGCTGCAGTACTTGGCGATTTCGAACCGCTGCACCAGGAACTGAGTGGGGAGGAGAACACGCTGCCATGCTGGGGCCTGGCCAGCCCTCCTCAGAGCCAGTGTGGCCAGCTGAGGAAGGGCTCTGGGCTCAGGAGACTGGGTTGGGATCCGAGGGAAGCAGGGAGAGGCCAGCAGGGGCCTGGGGAGAAGGATGGAACAGCCAATGCCTCCCCAGGTGAGACAATCTGGACCCTGGAGCCCTGTGCTCACTGAGCCACAGGCACCCACAGCTAGAGTGGGTGGAGCACAGCTGAGTCTGGGGGAGCACATACGTCAATCCAGATGTAGTGAGGGGTCACTTCGGGAGCACAGGGTTTGGGCTGACTGGCTTCCGATGCTGCCAGTGGGTCTGCTTCCTTTATCTCCGCAGAAAAAAGGCCAAACTTTTGTTCCACTGTCATCTGCCAGGCCCCTGCCATCTCCCGCATAAACTGTAAGTACATAATGACTGTTAGCTCCTCGTAAAGCACAGAAAGGTGCCTACTAATTATTTTTAATTATAAAAGGGATAGATGCTCACTGAACAAAGTTTAGAACACTGAGTAAAGTATGAAGAAAAATATAAAGATTACCCATGAGCCCATCCCATAGCCGTTTTTACCAATAAGCCCATTCTTGAACCATAGCCGGGCCATATTCTGTGTGTCCTGCTTCGTGACGTTAGGCTTTGTGCTGCCAAAGCCCAGATGGGATTCTGGCTGCAGAACCCAGTCCTTTTCTCCACCCCTCACGGATCCTGCATGACGCCTTCTACGCTCTAACCAGGCTGAGGAATAAGTGGGAGGCGAGTGGAGTCTGCAACTGCCACCGGGCTGGGCAAAGGGCTCTGCAGGGGAGCAGCCTCCCCTGTTGGCCTGACACCACCAGGCAGCTCCTTCAAGGGCATCCAGATCGCCCTGCAGAGAGGTGACAACTGAGGCTGGGAGCCTGGGGTAGATGCCCCGACTCCCTGCCCGGTATCCATCCTCTCCTTCTTCCTTATGGTTTTGTGTGGGTGGCCCAGTGGCCAGTCACAAGTACCCTCACTCAGACCTCTGCTAGTTGGGGTGGCCACAGGTTCTCGTTAGCACTAATGAGCAGGTGGGCATCAACTGGGTGCAGCCCAGGTGGTGCCTGCCCTGGCCCTCTGCCCTCCTTCCTGCCTGGAGGCACTGGAGCCGTCTGGAGGCCCTGAGGACGAGGGCAAAGTCCACACACTAAAGGTGGCAGAGTCACAGACAAGGGGTCTGCGACATTAAGCTGCCTGCAAACAAGGAGCATGGAGCCCTGTGGTCAAGGCACTGCGCCCGGTTTCTGTTTCCTGCAGCCGTAGGTAAGGACTGTGGTAAATGCAGAAACCGCAGCTGAGGCCGCATGCCCACTCATTCGTTTGACAAGCACATCCTGCTCACTGTGTCGGGCCCAGGGCCTTCTAGGCTCTGGGAACGGAGCGGGAACAAGACAAACACATCGACCCAGTCTGCAATGGGGCCACAGGCAACAAGAGAAGCTAATGACCCTGGACGCTGATTTCTGTTTAGGGGAAAACAGCCAGGAAAGGGCTAGGAAGAGTGAACGGGTGTGTTTCTGTGCCATTCTAGATGGGATGGGCAGGGGGCAGCTAAGACAAGCCCTGGAGGAAATGCAGGAGCAAGGTGTGCAGCTATTTGAGAAGAGCACAGCCGGCAGAGGAAACAGCACTCGCAGCCTAAAGCAGGAGCACATCCGGGGGCAGAGGCAGCAGGGACCCCAGAGTGCCCATGGTGGGGCAAGCGAGGGGAACAGAGAATGGAGTCGAGGCAGCAGAGACGCACTGCAGGTCATAGAAACAAATCTGCTTTCTACAGGTCTGAGCAAAGGAGGGACCTGATTCAACCCATGTTTTACTGGTTCGCTCTGACTGTGTATAGAGAAGGTGGAAAGGGCTCCGGGGGAAGCAGGGAGGCCAGCGGCTGCCTCCCTAGTCCAGGAGAGAGGGGAAGGAGGCTGGGGCCAGGGTGTAGCAGTTGAGATAAGGGAAGTGGTCACCTTCTGGATATACTTTAAGGTAAAAGGTAAATCTGACAGGATTTGCTGAGGATCATTTGTGAGCAGCGTATAAAGGGGAGTCAGAATGGCTGAAAGGATTTTGTCTGAGCAGAGGGAAGGATTACGTTGGCATTTACAGAGATCGGGAGATAGGCAGAGGCCAGTGTGGGCCTAATTTGTTTGTTCTGAGTCATGAATTTGAGCACCATGCCAAGGGATCGGAGTTCTTTCCCACCTTAGTACAATAAAGGACCCAGACCCTCAAGAGAAGTGTCCTCATACTGAAATGAGATCAACAAGCTCGCTTTTTCTCACCCCATGAATGTAAAAATATCAAGACACCATCAGCAACGGCCTCGGAAGTTGGGGGTGACAGGTGATTTTTATTATCTCATTAGACCCATACCTTCCAACTTTTCCATCACGAGCATACTGTTCTTATAATAGAAAAAAATTAAAAACCAGAATCCAACAATACAAAAGACATAGAATTAAAAAAACTTTAGAATAGAAAAAATTAAAAACCAGCATCCAACAATACAGAAGACACAGAAATAAAATAGAAAAGCCTCCTAGGGTGTTGCTGGGCCTCACAGAGGCAGAGACAGAGAATGAGATGAAATAGACAACTTTCAATCCTGAGCTAACAGTAAGAAAGATCTGAATAACACAAAAATCCCACACACATCTGCCAGACAACTGAGGAGTGGTAGATGGAGAAAGCCATGAGGAACTGATTTCCAGGGAGAGCAGATTTCCCTGGGAAGCAGCGAACCCCAGCTGCTCACGGGCCAGTGCTGGGTCTGGGTACAAGTGGGTGAATGAGGGCTGCCAAAGGCTGAGTGCCCCGAAGCCAGCAGAGCTATTGGTGATGGCCGGCAGGAAAGACTGGAATCTGAAAGACCCCAAAAGAAACAGCCATGTGCTTGGCATAAAAATCCTTCCATGATGGCTCTTCCTAATTTTCCTGAAAAAAGAAAAATGGAAGTGAAGGTGGGGTGAAAAGCAGGAAGAACCCACGCTTCTTGCCAAGTCCAGCCCCTTGGGGGCAGTGATCTTCATGTTAGCCACCTGACGTAAGAAAAGACCTTCTATTCTCTGGAAAAATAAATCAGCACTGCTCCTCAGTCTCCTCTGCTTTTCTATACACAGCGTCTAGTACGTAATCAGAAACTTTAAAACAATAAAGAAAAAAACATCAACAGAAACCAACCTACAGATGACCCTGATACTAGAACAAACAGACCAGACAAAGGCTTAAAAATAATGCTGATAAATATGTTCAAAGGTGTATAGGTAAAGATGGAAAGAATAGGTGAAGACAGAGAGAATCTCACCAGAGAAATAAAAACTATGAAAGAATAGAAATCCTAGATTTGAGAATTATGGTATCTGAAATAAAACATATGTAAGATGGTTTAACAACAGAATGAATAAGGCAGAAGAAAATATCAGTGAAATGGAAGATAGGCCAATTAAAATGAACTGAAATGAAACAGAGAGGAAAAAAATAGAGAATACAACAATCTAAGGGACAATATCAAGTCACCAACATTTGTGTAACTGGGATCCCAAAATGAGAAGAGGAAATGGGGTAAAAAAAAAATATTTAAAGAAATGTTGGCCTATAATTTTCCAAGCTTGATAAAAAATCCTACATCTCTAAATTTAAGAAGCTCAATGAATTCCAACAAGATAAACACATAGAAAACCACACCTAGGTACATCATAGTCAAACCAATACAAATCAAAAATAAAGGGAAACATCCTAAAATTAGCCAAAAGGAAAAAAAAGCAACAACAACCACTAGCACATACTGAGTAACGAGGATAATCACTGCTGACTTCTCCCCAGAGACAATGCAAGCCAACAGACAACAGAAAATGTGCTTAACATACTAAAAGCAACAAAACAAAAAAAACTGTCATCTAGGATCCTAGATCCAGGAAAAATATCCAGATGCATAAAAAAATGAAGGTGAACTACAGCTGAGAGAAATTTACTTCCACCAGATCTGCACTACAGGAAATGCCCAAGGAAGTTCTTTGGGTTAAAGAGAACAATTACAAATTTGGGTCTACAGAAGACTTGGAGAGTGTGAGGAATGGAAAATATTTGAATAAATATATAAGGCTTTTAAAAAATCCTTTTCTTAATTTTTTTGAAAGGCTTTTGATTGTTAGGGAAAAAAACCCCAATATTATAAGGTATATAGCACATGGAGCAGTAAATAAAAACAAAACATAAAGGATGACAGGGAGAAAATGGGCGTATAGGACCAATGGTATACAGCTGTCACTAAAGAATCCTCTGCCTGGCAATAACATTAGCCGCCACCACAGCAGCAGTCAGCATTTACTGATAGCTCACTATGTGCTGGGCACTGTTCCTGGCCCCAGAGGTGAATTCAGTCATTTAATCTTCACAATAATCTATGTCGTCAGTGCCCTTATTATTCACAATACACAGAAGAGGAGCACTGTTCTGCAGTCAGAGCCCTGCAGGCTGTAGTGACCCCCACAGGTCCTCCTGCACACTCTCTGATGAAAGCAGAGCTGGCCAGGCTGAGAACACAGTGCCCACCTTAGTACCATATAGAAACGGTCCAGGAGACCCTGGTGAGGCCAGCGCCCCAGCTGACTTCTTACGAGAGGCAGGGGCAAGTGCCTCTCCCTGACTAGTAATTTCCCACAGAAGCCAAGTGGACCGAAACATTTTCTCAAACTCTGAATGGTGTGCCCGACACCAACTCTATGCAGTTATAAAATACCAGGCAAATGTGAAGTATTATGCTTATTGCCATCACCACCTTTCTGGAACATTCTAATTCTACCTTTGGAAATATTCCAATTTCCCTCAAGGGACAAGAAAAACAAAACCCCTCTTTTGACTCCTTAACTGATCTTAAAAAACAGAAAGAAACACATCAAATTCCCTGTTACCATGAAAACTAACGGGATCTTTGAAAACTAAAACTCTTCTTAGGTGTTCATCCAGTTGGCTGAAAGGGCATATAGGCCCTTCCCTGTGGGCCCCCTCCAGTAGCAACTTCAGAAATAGGGACACAAGGAAGGCTGCTCCTCCCAAAGTGAGTGGGCACAAGAAGTGTCCTTGTGGACAAACAACGGCTCCCAATCCCACTCCATTTTGACAGGTGTTCCAATCGCAGAGAAATGGCTCCCCCTACTGAGCTTGGGAAAAATAACAGCTTCTGGGCACCACTGGGATGCGTTTAACATGTATTCTCTCTGATCACCATGACAGGCCTGTGTTCTGGCATTAACATAACAATCCTACACGTAAGGAGACTGAGGGCCCAGAGGTGAGGGGCTTGCCTGGAGTCTCCAAGATGGCCAGCTCAGGAGCCAGCACAAGCTCGCCCCGTCTCTCCCTGCCCCGCCCTCAAGAGCAGACCGCCAGTGTCCTACCGGCACTTCCACTCCGTTCTTGCCGGCCAGCAGCCACTCCCAGCAGGCCAGGGCGGACTCCATGCCATGCTCGTTGAACATCCGGAGGGGACCCCAACACAGGTGATGGAGGAGCTGTGGGTCACAATCTGAAACCAAACACACTGTTCAGAGGTCTTGAATACCGGCTGAACCCACGGCCTCCCAGGGTCAGCAAGAGTCAGCGCCAGCCGGGCCAATGGTGGCCTTTTATTTACTTCCACCAGAGAGGCCACAGAGGTCTCTACTGGGGGGCTCCGGCTCTTCCTTCAGTGAGGACTCCAGCTCGCGAAGGATGACGAAGGCACACACGCTGACACGGAGCCCAGAGGTCCCGGGGGCCGGCTCCTTACCTTTGCTGCTGATGAGCATTGCCGTCAGCTTGAACATGGCCTGCGTGTAGTGCTGAGGGTCACCCAGGTCTAATGCTGTGTTCAGGTCCTGCACCATCATTTTGTTCAGGTCAGACATCTGGCCTGTGGTGTCGGAGAAACGAATCATTCCATACACCTGCAAGAAGCATGTGTGTCAGCAGAGGCGCATGTAATCCACGCACACGGGTGAGGCCCTGCCGCCACCCAACTGTGTTTGAGGCAGGACTGGCAGGTGCTTCGTTGTCCCGAACGAGAGCCTACGCATGCAGAGAGCACCAGGCTCGGGCCAACGATCTAACATCACTCCCAGCTTCATGCGTGTGGGCACGCACACCATTCTAGATGGTTCTCAAGGGCAGGGACCTGGTCTTGTCATCTTTGTCTTCCAGCACCGAGCCCAGGGTCTGACCCACGTGGGCTGCATGAAAAATGGGCTGAATAAAGTTCCTTCAGAATCAATCAGTGACTCAAATAAAACAATCAGCCTCATATTTTAAAAGCCATACATCATTTTTCCCCCCAAGAACTTTTTTACAAGACTTGACTTGAAATAATAGTACATATACCTCACCAACTGCCCCAAATAACTCACGGCAATTTGAATGTTTGCTACCATTTAAAAAAAAAATCCAGAAAAACAGAATGCTTCAGTGTAGCCAGTGTGGTTATTGTCATAAATGCTCCAGACTGTGCTGATGGTCCCAGGGCCCCACACACCTTCAAGTCCCCCTAAAATTACTGAGTTCCACATTCACCAGACCCCTCGTTCACTTTACACTGGGAAGGAGCTGACTGGCATTAGAGCGAGAGGACCCTTTGAAGGGACAGGAGAAGTACCTCGCCCGCATAACGGTTGCGCAGATTCAGGGACGCCATGAAGTTGGAGTAATCTTTCTTCACACAGGTTGGGCGCTCGGTGAGCTGAGTTGCCTACAGGCAAATATCAATAATTACTTCAGACCGTCGCAATGTGTCTTCCTCATGCTTACCATGGCTAAACCTAAGTCCAATTAAGAAGTCCAGTTCAGTTCCAGGGGTTATTAAAAATCTTCAGTGCTGGCAAGTTAAGGAGATGACATACTTTAGAACAGCCTCTAGTCTGATACGTCCCATGGAGAAAAGATGTTTAAACAAAGTTTTAGTCTGAAAAATTTCTCTGCAAGGCAGCTTGTAGTTTGGCTTCGATCTGCTGCCCTGACTAATTTCACCGAGAGGTCAGCAGGCCTTTCCAGATTGTTCTGAAAATCACTGTGATCTGTAATGGAAGTGCTGTGAAGTTAACACTCATGGGATGTCCTCTCTGTGGGTGGTGCTGGTGTATAAACATGACTTGAAGACGGTAGAAGGTGGCTGAAGGTGAGAGTGGTGACAGAGCCACAGAGGCTCTGAAACATCTATTCCCTGTTGATAGCAACAGCACAGGACAAAAGGGGCGCCATCTGAGTAGGGACACAACCCACAGAATGGGGAAAATATCTGCAAATCACACAGCCCCCACTTCCTCTGCTTCAGTCTCAGCCCTCAGGCCACCTCCCACCCCCCAGCGCTGGGGGTCTCAGTGACTACGCTCCCTAACCCTCGCTTGTCACTACTCTGCCCAGAACCACCACCGACTGCCAACAGGCCTGACCACCACTCACATTTCCCTTTAGCACATTTTACTACAAACCAACACGACCTATCTTTCTCATAACTTTTCTCATAAAACTTTTAAGCTGATTTAAAAAAACAAAAATAAACACACACACACACACACACATATGTATGTATGTATATGTGTTAGTGCAAAAGTAATTGTGGTTTAAAAAGTTAAAAAAATTTGCAAAAACTGCAATTACTTTTGCACCACCCTAATAATAAGGTTACCTAAAATTGCTTCACATTTTTCAAGACAGTATAGCCTTCAGCACCAAGCAGGTTTGCGTTGGAACCTGGCTCTGCAACCAATCAGCTCTGAGACCCTGGGAGGTCGCTCACTGTCTGTGAGACTCAGTGTGTTCCCCTGCAAAATGGGGTAACAGTGGCCCTCTCACCAGGCTGTACGAGGACTCAAGGATGTCTGCACAGCCCTGGGGCAGCAAATGGCACAGGTGGGCTGCAGGGCAGGCCAGCTCCTCCCCTTGAGCTCTGGCTTTCATGCCCAGTGCACCAAGGTATGGTGGATGGCGGTGCAGAGGTTTTCTGACTCAGTTCCTTGGGGCCTAAAATCACGCTTCTGAAATGTCCCCTTCCAGGCCTTCGCCCTGGTGCCTTATGATGGGGATGTCACGGCGGGGCCTGCAGACTCCTTTGTTTCCCACGGAGCATGGGCGCCGAGGCCAGGAAATCCAGCACAGCAACACATCAGCACACACAATAAATAGCATCCTTTTCTCTTTAGCAACAGAAAAGGGAAAAACCTAACTGAAGTCTGATTTCTGAGGAGTAAGATTTAAGCCTTTTAGGCAAAATCTCTCTCCCACAAGTCAGCTGGCTAGAGCCTAGAGAAGGACTACGGATTGTCACATGCATCCTTAGTCTGTGAGCCTTGCCTCTGGCCTCTGCCTGTGTCCTCAGAGTGGTGGAGAGACCAGGTTGGGGAGCTGAGCCTAGGCCACAGGGCCCTGCCAGAGCAAGATCTGGGGGGGCTACAGCCGGGCCTCTGCTGCCCGTGTCTGGGATGCTGATGTCTCCACAGAAAACACAGTAACCTCAGTGAGTGCTCTGAAGATGACACAGGTGAGCAGACACTGGCTTCCTCTGGCTTAGCCAATGGGCTCCTCTCTTCTTCCTGGGCAGCCTCCCCCGACTCCACCCCAGGAGAGTTAAGCACCAACGGCACACACAGCCACGTTGGGTTCAGAGGGTCAACAGAGGCCCTGCACCGGGTCCTGAGGGCGGGAGATGCCAAAGCACAACGCTGCCGGTCAGATCACCTGTAGTCCACCCCTGCTTTGATCCTAGGCTCTAATTTAATTAAGAAGCACTAGTTAGTAAATGTGCTGCCTCTAAGTTCATCTTGAGCAGAACAAGATGAAGCTGAAGACGCGTATGTGCAGCTCAGCATCTGCTGAATACAGGACTATTAGGAAGTTGTGGAACGTTTCAGATCAACGTGACTATAAAATGCTGACTGCGTCTAATGGAGATCAGTTTCTTTCCTCGTGGCTGTGGACTTGCAGAAATCCAAACCTGATCTCATTAATGAATCAAGCTTAGATCTCCATCAACCCATATTTTCAAAACAGAAGCACAGTAAGTAAGGAAATGCGTGCTTTCCTGACCAGCTCTTCTCTGAACCTGCGGATCGCTCATGGGGTTCCAATCCGCTGACAGACACTTTGAGTGCCCCTCACACATGCAGCATGCGGGTGCCCAGGGCCTTTTGTGAAAAGCTCCACGGCAGCTCTGGCATTTCCCCCCACACTGGCTCCCACGTACCCCGAGGGTGGTGTTCTGCTTGTTGTAACCGGCATAGTGAAGGATGCTCTCAGTGGCCATGGCCAGGCCTGTGTGCTGAGACAGTCCCGACATCCAGTTCTGATGTTTGTTCAGATATTCCTGAAAGAGGGAAAAACACTGTTGTGCTTTAAAGGTAAAAATATCACTTTACAAACTGAGGTGTGAGGCGGTGGAGCAAACACTGGTTCTAGTGCTGGGTCCGCCCCCTCCTCGTCCTATGGGACCTTCAGTAAGTGAGAGCCCCTCTCTGACGGGCTGCTGCCGCCATGTGAATGAGGATGAAGCTGGTCCCCAGAGCAGCGGCACACAGTAAATCTGAGAGGACTGCTGATACCTTAGCATGTCCTTGGGAGCATCTGCCATTTGCCAGTGCTGGGAAAACAGCGGCAGAGCTCCGGTCCTGCTATTGGCACACAGGCACTTCTACTGCTGCAGCAGTCCTGCGCGCGGGGGCAGCGTGCCAGACAGCAGGAAGGCAGGGCAAGTGCCTGAGTTTGCCTGGCCAACTGGTGGGAGGGGGCGCAGGAGCAGAGGCACACCTGGCAGAGCCTAGAGGTGTGGGGGGGGGAGGGGCAGGAGTCCTGCTCTGGGGACTCCTGGGGTTAGAACTGCAGAAGCGACAAGCGGCAAGACAGCAGGGGGCAAGCCCAGGCCAGAGACAGGCCAGGTCCAAAAGGCCTTGTGTGCCGTGTGAAGGAACTTAGGGCGAAGCACGTAACTCCCCTCAGGAAAATACACACAAGCATTTACACACAAAAGTGCACTAATATTTTTGGAGGGTTCCTGGAGCCCCAGGAAGCCAACCATGGGCCCCATGGTGATGGGCAGTGGCTAATAAACACGTATCAGGGAGGTACTGAGCAGGCTGAAACTGGGCTAGTGTGGAGGGCGGCGTGGAAGACGGTTCAGGGCTGGCTGAGGCTGCAGACAGGAAGCCCAGGCAGGAAAGGGATGAGAGCCGGCAGTGAGGGCTAGACAGCTGGGGGGTGGGGGGTGGGGTCGGGGGTTTAGACAGACTGTGCAGGGTGAAAGGATACAGAGGGCCTGAAGTGACACCTAGTAAAAGTATCAAGACCATGTCAAGCCTTTTCATTTTTCACTCCCTTCTTAGGCCAGGCCTGAGAAAATAAACAGCTCTCTCTATTGACCCCTGTTTTGTCCACCAAACCCTTTCAGCAATGAAAGGGGGCTTCCCCTCTTTAGACTGCAGCTTTAGGAGTCAAGGCCCCTCCCTACTATGTGAACCAAAAGAGATCAGACATTTCCCAAATATGACCAGTTTGAGAAACTACCACAGTCTGTAGAATACTAGTATATATACTAGATAGCCACAAGTCGTCTAGTTACAAGGCCCAGCTTTGTCTGGCTGAGCTGGTAAGCCTGCCCAATGCAAGGCTCCATCTTTTTCATTCCCCTAAAATCTCTATCCTCACTGCTCCAACATGTTTGTGGAAGGAGGAACTTTACAGTGATCCCAGGCACTTTACAAGATCCCCACGGGTTCTTGTAAAATGCATTTCTGAAAAGCTTCTAAGGCTCTTGGA
This sequence comes from Rhinolophus ferrumequinum, assembly GCF_004115265.2. Classification (NCBI taxonomy): domain Eukaryota; kingdom Metazoa; phylum Chordata; class Mammalia; order Chiroptera; family Rhinolophidae; genus Rhinolophus; species Rhinolophus ferrumequinum. The sequence goes on from NC_046308.1 coordinate 23,198,598, forward strand.
GTTAGCTGCTCTACCCTTCCTGGACTCCACACCCAGAAACACTTTGGAACTAGCTTTATCTTGACAACTGTTGCTGAGATCAACTTCACAAGCTCCTCGTGACACACACCTGCTCTTTGAGAAGCCAGACTTCTTCTCGTGCCATTTTTCTTACCTTTGATCCCTTTTAAGGTGACTCTTTCCTCTCACATACTGTGGCATTTTTGTTCTCTCTCTGCTTGACCATCTTCCGAGCAATGGCTCACTGTGTAGCGATTCCCATGTACAAACCAGTACTTTGGTCTGAAAGGGCTCCTGTGCAGCTACACATGCAGCCTGGATGGAGCTCTACTGGGTAGGAGTCCTGACTTTGTTTCCATTTCAGGATCATCGCTCTAGATCCTATGCTCCGCTCTGGGAGCTGCTGCGGGCCTGCCGGGCCCCAGCCCACCATGCCGCCCGTGTCCACCTTGTAAGCAGCCCCAAGTACTGCCACAGACCCGACACCTCTCCTGGTGTGAGCGGTCAGGCTCCCTGGGCCCACCTGCCTGACGAGCCCACCACACCCGTTCTCCTCACTCCCAATTCGCACACTTAGCCCTCAAGGTGCTCCTAACGCACATCAGCTTCTGAGGCTTCTATTACTCTCAGGCGCTCGACTAATGTTTTTGGTCTCTGCTTAGTCACACTTCTGCAGTTTGTATTGAGTTTGTGCAAAGCTCTTTGGATGGTTCGAAAGAGCTTACCAAGATTGCTTTTTTGAGGATTTCAAGAAAGTACCTGTAGGTGGGATTTGGTGACCGTAGGCGCCCACTTCATCGCCTCCTGGAGGATCATTCCACAGCGGGCAGCAAAGTCCTTCACGATGCTCTGGAAGAAGGTGTGATCAACCCGAGGTCAGTGCATCTGGGCTGTCAGAGGACGGTGGCTACTTACGTTATGGCCTAATTGTGTCCCCCCAAATCCATGTGAGGAAGTGCTAACCCCCAGTTCCTCAAAATGTGACTACATCTGGAGATAGGGTCTTTAAAGTTAAAACGGGGTCAGTAGGGTGGGCTCTAATCCAATAGGACTGATGTCCTTATAAGAAGAGCAGATGAGGACATGGTCACGTACAGAGGGACAGCATGTGAGGACACAAGGAGAAGACGGCCATCTGCAAGCTAAGGAGAGAGGCTTCAGAAGAAACCAACGCTGCCACCTTGACCTTAGACTTCTCGCCTCCAGATGTGTGAAAATACATTTCTGTGGTTTAAGCCGCCGGTCTGTGGTACTTTGTTATGGCAGCCAGAAACTAATGCGGGGACGATATTCTAACACCCAGGCTCCTGGGTACAGGGCGCCCACGGACATCTCAGTCTCTAATTCTTGCATAAGGCGCGTGACAGAGCCCACACTCACAGCGCATCACACAGCCACTGAGTCAGTGACTGAAGGGGAAGGCAGGCCCAGGGAGTTAAAAGCCATCATAGGCGCCTCATCACTGCGTGAGGAACTCCTTGTGGGCAGCCGGTTTGGGGGGGCTCCGAGGCTGGGACATGACCAGCCCCAGGCTGGGGGAGCTCTGGCCTGAGCTGGGCTTCAAGTCTCATAGTGAGGGCTCAGAGCCAGATCTGGCATGGCACGTCTTCCTTCTCTGGAGCTTTTTACTCTGTCAGTTTCTGGCAGCACAGCACAAAGCCAAAATCATGTGACTACTCCCACAGTAACAGAGAGCCAGCACCCCTCAAAGCAATGAAGCTCGCCTCAAAGCCATGCTTGTTCATGCAGCTTTGAGATGCTGTAAACTGACAGGTAGCTAAAACCTCTTTGGCAGCTGAAACAAGAAAAGAGCGGAGTCAGCACAGCTGAGTGGCTGAGTGAGTCACCTGCTCATACCCTGTGACCCTGGCAACTTCAGGATGGGACCCAACCCTGCAAACTGCTGGGGACTGAGTGACATAATGTGCACAACAGACCGGCCCTGACAGACACAGGAGATGGCAGTGAAATGGCCCTTAACAAGGGAACCTCTCCAGGCCTACCTCTCGGGCTTCATACGTGTCAGGAACAGTGATCCGATAGGGGGCGTCAGGAATGTTGTAGTATGGCTGGTCCTTGTGAATGTCCTGAAAGCACAACAAGACTCCTTATTTCAGCGGCCTTCCTGGAGCTGCCCTGTCCCCTGCTGAGCTGCACCTCCAGCCACACTAAGTGGCAGAGCGTTTGCCTCCCTTCCCCACACTTGTCCTGTCTGTGATGGGCTTCCGAACTGGATGCAGCTTACTGGGAAAGGCCAGGGTGGGATCTGGAAGCCCCTCTCCCCATCTGGCCACATGGAGGCGGGGATACTTACAGCGCTCAGCGACAATGACAGCGTCTGGAGGATGTCCAGCATGGTCTTCAGCACCGTCCCACTCCACAGCAAGTGGGGAAACCTGTACCGAGAGCCACCTCTCAGGACCCAGGAGCCACGTCCCCAGGGACCCTGCATTCCTTAAAGTGCTGCCTGGGGGGATGGGAGCCCCACTGCTGGCTGCCCGGCTGAGCGTTAGAGGTGGTCAAGAGGCCTCTGAGGCGGGGCAGCCAGTCGGAAATGCTCCCCAGGCTCCGGCCAGACCCAGTCCTTTGGGCCACACATGGGCCCACGTCACCTGCTGCCAACCACTGGCCAGGCCACTCTCTCCCACTCCCCTAAGCAATCCTCTTCATTTACGACCGGGGCACCAGGGCTCCCTGATGTTTTCACATCATGGCACATATAGAAAATGGCAGTATTTGCAGAACCCCATGGGGTGAAGAGAAGAAGCTGCTCCTGAACTTGGGACCCAAGGGCTGAGGGGAGCAGACTGAACGGCTGTGACTCGTGACTGCCGCAAACTCACTGACATTCTGTGGAGGCTGCATCACCCTTTGAGAGTTTTCATTCTCACTCCATTTTTTTCTGGACTGACAATATGAGGAGGATCCTTCCCTGCCTTCCAAATCTAAAGTTTACACACACGAGTACACACACACACACACACACACACAGCATTAGCAGGAAAATGAGCTTACTTATCCACCAGACCAGACAGGTACTTGTCTGCCACTCTCCGTATCCTCTTGTGAATGTGGTTGAAGTTCACCAGGAGAAACTGCGCATGGCGCTCCAGCTCCTCTTCATTCTCCTTGGTCTTTGCCTGGAGGGTCAGAAGAGACAGGTCCAGCAGGTGCCCTGTGTGTGCCCCCAGCAGATACGCGCTGGCGCTCTGACAAGGCTTACTTTATCCGCCATCATGTTCAGGAAGGCGTCAAATACTTTGTCTGCGACGGCAATCACACACTGCATCATCCCTGAAACGAGGAGGGGTTCCCACAGGTCAGGAGCACCAACGGAAAGGGCCCAACCCCGACTACTTGCAAACATGTTGTTCGGACGTGATTTTAGACTTACTAAGGAGGTGCAGAGAGAGCACCAAGTCCCACACACCCGTCACCCAGCTTCCCCTGGTATTAACTTTGCATTTGTCAAAACTAAGAACTGGACGTTGACACAATGGTACTGCCTGAACTTAAGCCTCTATTTGTATTTTCCCAGTTTTCCCACTGGTATCCCTTCCCTTTTCCAGGATCGAATCCAGGATGCCATGTACCATTCAGTCATCATGTCTCCTTGGTCTTCCCCAATCTGTGTTGATTCCTCAGTCTGTTCTTGTCTTGCATGACCTTGACACTGAAGAGCACAGGTCCTTTGTGGGATGTCCCTTAGTTTAGGTTTGTCTGATGCTTGCTCATGATTAGACTGAGGTTATAGGACTTCAGGGAAAACGACACAGAGGTGAAGTGCCCTTCTTGTCGCATCGTATCAGGGGGTGTGAAACCAGTATCTCCTACCACTGGTGTGTTGGCCTTGATCACTTGTGTACAGCGGTGTCTGCCAGGTTTCCCACTGTCCAGTTACTATTTCTCCCTTCCCATAGTCTACTCTTTAGAAGTGAGTCATTGAGTCCAGTCCACACTCGGGTGAGGAATCAAGTACCATCTCCTTAAGAGACTCTGTAGACATAAGTTAAAACTACCACAGTAACTGAGAAATACTTTGGGGAAGATAACTTTGAGGTTATGCAGATAGGCCATTTCTCTTTAAAATCTTGCCCACTAATTCAGCACTTCTCAGTGGGTTCTGCCGCAGCAGTTACTGTACTTCCCGTTGGAATTTGCTGCCTTCCTCATTCTTTCTTTTAGTAATTGGAACTTTATGAGAAAGTTTTGTCCCTTATCTCTCATGTTTTAATTTTTCAATCATCTAATCATCATGGACTCATGGATATTTATTTTATCTATTAGGTTATAACCCAATACTGTATTTATTTTGTTGCTCCAATTGTTCCAGCTTTGGCCACTTTGAGCTTTTTCAGGTTGGCTCCTGTGTCCTTATAACTTTCTCCGTCTCCTTTCGTTCTTCTTCTCTTTTCTCTCTCTCTCTCCTTCCTTCCTTCCTTCTTCCTCCTTCTTCTCCTCCTCCTCCTCCCTCCTCCTGCTCTTCTTCTTCTTCTTTTCCTTCTTCCTCTTCTCTTTCTCTTCCTCTTGTTCTTGTTCTTGTTCTTTTTTTTTTTTTTAAATATGACTTTACCTTCTAGCACTACTACAAGGTGCCCCAGGCTCATCTTGTATTTTCCCTCCTCAGCCCTCCCTAGAATCAACCATTTCTTCGTGGAGCCCTGGTTCCTTTTACTGAAGAATGAATGGTATATGGAAACCAAGATCTGGGCACTGGGTGTGCTCATTGCTACTGGGGTACAAAGCAGATTTTTAAAAAGCAACAGCACACTGTGAGAATCACTGAGAAAAAAACTATTAAAATGCCCACTCGTCCTGCACAATACTGTCCCACTTCTCCAGTGTCTTTAACTAGGATGGCTAAATGACAGGGCTGCAAGGCCCGCAGGACAGAGAGTAGGCAGGCGCTGCACCTCTGCACCAATGCCCCACACGGAGCCTGAAACATAAAGAGGCATCTCATATGTGTTTATGATGATAAACAGGCCACAACAGCTCTCAGAAATATGAAATGTGATTAGTGTGACCTGGGCAGATGCCTAAGACTAGCAGAGGCTGCTTTCCAAGGCTGTTATTTCTAAGATAAATAACAATCAGATAGTGGTCAGACGCCAATCATTATCATGTAGTAGCATCTAAGAATATATTTGCTTTAGAAAAGCCACTCTCCTTTGGAACTGCAGGTTAGCTCTGCATTACCAGTGTACAGGCAGACCTTGTTTTACTGCACTTTGCTTTACTGCACTTCAGATGTTGTATGTTTTATAAATTGAAGGCAAGGCCCCCCCACCAGCAAAAACGGTGATGACTTGCTTAAACGCAAGACTTGCTTTATTGCCGTGGTCTGGAACCGAACTCACAGTATCTCCGCGGTCTGCCTGTACTGAGTAACTGGGCAGCTGGCAGGCAAGCAGCAGACTCCTGCCCTCACCTTCCCGCACTGTAGGAACACACCGAGGCTTGGCTTACACCTGCCCAGAGGAGGCGCCGGCACTCCCCTATGGGGGCTGGTAGATGGTTCATATAAACTCTCTCTGAAAATTCATGAATAACACATGTCACTTCCTTCCTACCTCTCATGTTTTAGGAGGGAAAAGCAAGGGGGAAATAAACTCAATGGTGCACGTTTATTGGCTTAACCTAAGTACCATACTCAGAACAAAAACAATAATCCATTTGAAATCATGTGGAAGAGTACAGTGTATTGTGAAAATTAAAAGTGTCCGTGAAGAGCAAATCGGTCCCCAGTGCAATTGAATTTCCTCTTATAACAAAGCAACAGAAAAACAGCTCAGGCAAGAATGAAAGGGGAGACATCTAGCTTCAGAAATGTATCTGATTCATTCTGTAGATATTCTCATTAAGAGTCTGGAGAAATGTGGTAAGTTCTTAGGCCCCTAGGGGTTGGCAGTCTGTTTTTTCTTGCTTTATCTCCCTCGTAGAACCAAAGATTCTTAGGGTGACCCAACTGTCCAGAACAAAACTTAGTACAAAATAGCCGCTAAATAACCCAACGCTGGGTGAATGGACAAGGGGAGCAAATCAATGAGCAGCTCAGCCTGTGGTTAACGGCATCTCTACTACACCCCAAGTGGTCCTGGGGCACGTGTGTGAGATCCTCTGAGTGTGGGGCTCCCCTCTCCCATACCCTGCACCTCTAGTGGGAGAGGCTTCCTTCCATAGAAAATGTCTGTACCTTCCGCCCTGGTCTCCAATGGGCTCCTCCTCACTCCAGTCTTTCCCCTCACTGCCAGTAGAGGGAGCTTCCAGAACTCTCACACCCTCTTTCTTTGCCAACCAGGGTTCCCAACTGCAAAAATAAATTCGTGCACCTAATTTTCTGACTGTTGTGCAGGTATGTGAAGTACCCTGCAAAGGACTTGTTGGGAGTCTTACATGAAGAAGCATCTCAGAGTTCCTGAGGTGGTTTTTTAAAAACGATTTCTTCAAGGACCGACTTTTCAACAAAAGGAAACAATGGTCCCAGAAGTATCTGGGGATTAGTTCTCCATTGGCAAGAACAAGTTCATAGATTCTTCGGTGTGCCAATGGCTTCTGGGATGGAAAGGACTCTTCAAGACCAACTGTACTTCATTAATACTAAATTTATGAATCTTAAGAATTATCAGGGCGGCCGGATGGCTCAGGTGGTTAGAATGCCGGCTCTGAACAACGGGGTTGCCAGTTTGATTCCTACATGGGCCAGTGAACTGAGCCCTCCACAACTAGACTGAAGGACAACGACTTGGAGCTGATGGGCCCTGGAGAAACACGCTGTTCCTCAATTAAAAAAAAAAAAAAAAAAAAGCACAAAGTCAAAAAAAAAAGAATTACCAATCAGCATTCCTCGAAATATTTACCCACACAGTTAATACAAATGTGTGGATCTAGCCTACAAAATTCTAAGCATTTCAGCACAACTACAAAATTAATCATCTTCTAAGCACTTAAAACATAGGTCTAATATTTCAGTCTCTAAAATTTTTAAACACCTTATAAATCAGCACACAGACCAATATAATGCTAAAACTTATTAGTGCCCTTATACTAAAATTGGCCAAACAGTGCCTATACTATGCATTCTTTTCCTTTGCTGCCTTTATTTTAATCTCTTATTTTATTTTTCCTTTTTTCCCCTTCTTCTGCCTCCGGTTCAAGCTGTTGTTTCTCAGTCTAGTTGTGTAGGACACAGCTCCCTGGCCCATGCTGGTGTTATGAGCCTTGCGCTCCCCCGCCTCCCCTGCTGAAGCCGTCGGTCGCCGGTCCGAGCAGCTCAGGGCAGCTCTCGCTGGCTGCCAGCCACTCACGCTGGCCACTGGCCACTCATGGCAGCACACCGTAGCCCACAGCAGCTCACGGCAGCCCAGCTCCAGGGAGAACCATTGTTCACAGTCTTAGCTGTAGAGGGCGCAGCTCACTGGCCCATGTGGGAATTGAACTGGTGACCTCACCTTAGGAGCACAGCCACCTGAGCGCCCGGGCCAGCCCTCTCTTCTTATTTTTATTCCTATTCTTAGGTTTGCCTCACTAGGGTTTCGGTAATTGTAATATTTTTACACCATCTAAGGGATTCAATTATGTTTCTGTCTTCCTATGAGTCTGCTCCTCTTAGTTGGGACTGGGCTACCTGAGACCCTCTGTGCACAGAGGGTCTGAGGACATGTGCATCACGGGATTTTGTGAATCTTTGTGTTTTATATAAATTTTCGTAAGTTGGAAACTTTTCCAGGAATAATGCAGCCCTTAAATTAGATACGGCCCACAAGTCCTGACCTGCTGCACTGACATCCTGGCCTGGCCTGATGGCATCACTGGACACATTTGTGATCCTGACCAGGGTCTTCTCATAACTAGCAGGACTACCAAGGAGCCCCTCATGCTGAGGAATGGGGACTGTGCCACACCAACTCTCTCTGGAGGCCTTGGCTAATGGAGCATCTTTAACTGGCTACTTGGCAGGATGCCTCTGCTCATCACCTGCTGGGTGCCCTTTTTACCTGGTCCCTCTCTGAGACCAGGTACCAACCTCTTCCATGGACTGTGTGACTCGTTCCCGACTCCCAAAGAAATAACATGTCTCTACTTCACAAATACTTAATGGAAGAAAAAAGTACACATACATATCCTAGTATATTTGCCCCTTTTAAGCACAATAAAATATTGTATGCATGTTCCAATTGAGGTAATTTGTCCACTGGGAGTCCCTTTCAATTGGTTCTTGGTCGTCTCAGTCTGCTCCAGACATTAAAAGGCATGAGTGCTCCCCGGCAACAAGATGCTCCAGGTCCGTCAACAACCAGCCGAGGAGGCCAGGATCCTTTTAGCAGAGGACAGTATTAGGGACCGAAATGTGGGGGCTGGGACACACTTGAGCACTGATGGTGGCAAAAGTGACACTCCTTTACCTCTCAGGCTTCTTGCAGCAGTGGCAGAGCCAGAAAGATATGTCATTTTTTCTAAGGTGATATGTTTTATACTGATTTTTTCCAATGTAGTATGCAGCTTCATAAAACTATTTTCTCCACAGTCAGAAAACAGGGAGTAGCATTCATTTTTATACTATCAAAGCTCAATTCATCATGAGAATACCACAATCATAAACTTACCAGACTTGTCTTTCTGAATAGCTTTATCCTCAAAGTAGCAGAACATGACCTGGAAGCGGTCAGGACCTGTTGAGCGCAGAACCCTAATAAGGAGAACAGTTTTGAGTAAATTGTGAAAACTCTAGGCACTCCCCATCATAGCCTTGATACTGCCCAGAAATAGGCTATCAGGAACAGATGCCCTATGCCATTCAGAGGGGCATACACTGGCATGGACTTTCTGGAGGGTGATGCCCACCCACCGAACATGACAAATGCATAATTTCCACACAGTGACCCACCACTAGCGATGTATCTTAAGGGTTATGTACGGATTCCCCTAATAGCACTGACTGTCCATCAATAGAACACTGGTCAGATAAACCAAAGTACAACCATCCGATGGCACATTATGCATCCACCAAAGCGAGAGGTAACTCTGTATGTGCTGCTACAGAAAAGCATCCAAGATGAACTGTTAGGTGAAAAGAGCAAGGTGCAGGGGGAAACGGGTTTCCCAAAGGACTCCATGTGCCTTGTGTACATGTGGGACACACATGCTTGCATATGCACAGAAGACTTCTAGAAGGGAAAGTAAGAGACTATCAACAGTGGGCGTCTCTGGATTCCGGGCTAGGAAAGTGAGGCTTGTCTATTTTCATCTTTAGCCTCTTCTGTATCATCCCAATGTTTTTCTTCTCTTTTTTATGTTATGCACCATGAACATTTTTACTTTTAGAGCGAAAAACATCTTTAACCTTGGGGGAAAGGAAGAGAAGGAAAAGAAAGGCATGAGCTTGAACCACAGTCCCTATGGAGGGCTCCATAGGGACAATGCAGGCACACACTTTGGCTAGCACTCCTCAGTGTGTCCATGGGCTCCTGCACCCACTTTTTGAGAGTTAAGCTTCAGGGGGCCAGGCTCGGTGGCTTTGGGCACATGCGGTCTTGAGTGCTCATGTGCACACAGCTTTAACGTAACTTCTCACATTTTCCAGTTTGTTGTTTTAAAGTTCTCCCGATAACCAGTGGCTGGGAATGCAAGCCAGGTTCTTTAAGAAAGGCTTCAGGGTGGCTTCTTCAAGCTAACAGAGTGCTCTCAGGGACTGGCAGGCAGCCCAGGGTAGGAGCTGGGTCTATGGGAGCTGCTGCAGGCTGACCCTTTACAAGCCTTCTTTTACCAGCCAACTCAACAGCCTGTCCTGAGAGTCTGAGAACAACATTCACAGGCACAGGGCGGCAGGTTGGCTCAGATGGTAAGAGCGCAGTGCTCATAACACCAAGGTTGCTGGTTCAATTCCTACATGACCAGTGAGCTGCGCCCTCCAAAACTAGATTGAAAACGACGACTTGACCTAGAGCTGATGGGTCCTGGAAAAACACACTGTTCCCTAATAAAAACAAACAAACAAACAAAACATTCACAGGTACACTTGTGGGGAAGCGGGAGACAGCCCTGTAGGCAAGCACATGAGGCTGAGAGGGGGCTCTTATAGCCACACGACAGGATTAATAGGTTTTTGCTCTATTTTGGTCTGTCTTGTTTTGTTTTTCTTTGAAAATGTATTCTATATATATAAAAAAAAAACTAGAAAGAACTGTATTAACATGCTACAGCGGATAGTGGTGAGATAAGTGTTTTTTTCCCCCCTCTACTTATTTATAAGTTTTTGTGTAATGTTCTCAAATTTTTATAACTGAAAAAAAATTATAATGAAAAAATGAAAAGAAAGTCAAAACTCCCTTAGATCTGTGGGACTCAGGGGAGAATGGGTCACTAGCTTTCAAATTCTGCTCTGTTTCAGAGTCCTGGGGCTGCAAGAAGCAAGGAGAAGGGGACTGAGAGGGAGGGTGGGGGTTCACACCCACCCCAAACAGCCTTAATCTATTTTACATGTTGAGCTTCCAAGTAAGATTTCTTTTACAAAGAGGGTTCTGTGACACCAAAGGGGGTTAAAATAGTGGTGTTTTCCAAATATCACTCATTTTAAGAATACTTTTTCAAACCATTTGAGAAAAACATTATTCTACAACTAACTGCACCCATCCTGTAACTTAAACAAACAGGCTAAGTGTAAAATGACCTTTTTTGGTGACAGGAACACATCATTTTTTAGCTTATGTATTTGGCTGCAGCCCAGAGTGCCTCAGGCCTTAGTATGGTGGGTCTGTAGCATTCACACTGGCAGCCATAGGCAGGACTCTGATCGTCCTGGCTGCTTCTTCCAGATTATTTTTGGGAGAGGCAGCATGGCACAGTGCCTAAGAGACTATTTGCGTTTCAATCTAAATCAGGGATTGTTATGTTGGGCAACTTACTTAACTACTCAGTCTTAGTTTCCTCATCTGTAAAATGGGTATGTGAGAGTGCCTACCTCACAGGGTTGTTGGAGAGCATGTCAGTATGTGTAGCTTAGGGCAGGCCTGACCTGACATAAGCTCTCAGTCCATGTTAATACTGGTATTGTCATGATGACCATTACAGATTATGGACAATTATTATAGCTGTTAGGTCTGCTGTGGTTACAGATGCATTCTGTGCGTCGGGCCACCTGTGAGATTGTTTTGGCCACTTCCTACTTCCTGTTTGCATTCCACTGTGGTCCTGGAAGCCAGCCTTACAACATTCTCAGGGCCTTAGAACATTCTCAGTGAGGGCTGGTTCCTAACCGGGCTCTTGTCCAGTCAGTGGACTGAGTTTTGCAACATCCATTGTGATGGCTCAGAAGCCTATTCCCTATGAGGCAAAGATAACAGAGGTTACTGTGTTATTAGAAATGGTGTTTGGTGCTCAGGAAGAGGAACAGACAAGAAAAGCGGAGGGTGTTTTCTGTTCGTTTTTAAGAAAGCTTGCATGTCTTGGGAGGAACTGAAAGAAGTCCCATGCACAAAAACGTCAATCCGCTCAGATGGATGTGTGGGGAGGTGAAGGCGTGTATACCTCATATACTCCAGCCGATAAACAGACAAGAGGTAGGTGGACATGGCGAAGTCCAGCTTGTTGATGAGGGCGGACACTTCGGGGGCAGGGTCCAGCAGGTTGATGATGGTGCTGCGCAGCTCACTCAGTTCGGCCTAGAGGGAAACGAACACTTGAGAACTCCCCTGGGGACCCAGAGGGGCAGACGGCCCTCCCCCGGGAGACACGGACCCCAGTGGCTAACAAGGACAATGAAAGGATCTGTTCTCGTGTTCAGAAGAACTCAGCAGAACCCCTGCGCTGCATCATCTGTCCTTGGGAGGGCGAGAATCCTTACGGGGGTGACCGTGTCGTTTTTCATGGCTGAGTTGTACTGGAGGACAGACCGCAGCGGCTCTTTGCTGGGAAAAGTGAGCAGGGGGGACTTGGTGGCTATTTCACAGACCCCCTCGTACCATTCTTCTGGCCAGAGTCCTGAAAGAGAGCGCACGAGTGAGATGACTGCCCTGGCCGGGAAGCACTGCAGTGGGGTCGATGTTGACAATTTCTAGAATCGTGGGTCCTTTGTTTGAGCCAATTATTCCCAAAAATGGGGCACAGAAACAAGTCTGTTTCCTAACTTGGGCAGGTTTTTCCTAAGGTATGTGGTATTCTCAGAACCCTACACCACATCTGGGAAGTAACATTTGCAAACACGTGTAGGAAGCAGCAGCTGCATTTGGATTAATTTCGAATAAGCACATTCATACTTAGGGTCGTGTCCTACCTCCCCTTTGTTTTCACTCTGCACTGTCTCCCCCAGCAGAGCGGATACGCCCCTACCTGACCCCTCCTCGGCGAATCCCATTAGTACGGAATAGAGCCAGAAGTCCCGGAAGAGCTTCTGCAACCGTGGCTTAGCTTCCTTGATGGGCGGCAACCGGCGGGTCAGCTGATGTGCCAAGGGGAGAGGGAGAAAAGAAGGTTACTTGGTCAAGAAACCCTAAAACCTACAGATACGAAATCAACCACGTATCCATTGTCTAAGAGCATTCTCGGGGGAATCAGTCAGATGGGTAAGAAAAGGCACACTGAGCAGTGACCAACTTCTCGGTAAGTTCCCCAGTAAATGTGCATTCATTCGGCAAACATTTATTGAGTGACTAATGTGCCCCAGGCACTGCACCGGGGAGTTGTACAAAGCCCTGTTCATACACTCCAAGGCCCTCTGCCTAGTGTGGAGGCAGGTAAGCCATCACAGTACGGAGGAGGCCCAGAGAAGGTGGCATGGACTTGGATGTTACCACGCGAGGAAACCTTAGCAGCCTGTCCGGCATCAGGCCCACAGCCTGGGACTGTGGCAGGCATGGCGTGCTCAGGGGATGGCTACCATGAACTGGGGCTGGGGTTCAGATACAGGCATGGATGGAGAGACTGAGAGCATGAGGAATCTGGCGGGTCGAAAAATGGTCTTTAAATCTTTTCCAGCATGGAATACTATTCGGCAGTAAGAAAAGATGAAATAGGACCATTTGTGACAACATGTATGGATCTTGAGAATATAATGCTAAGCGAAATAAGACAGAAAAAGCAGAGAACTGTATGATTTCACTGATATGTGGTATATGAACCAAAACCAAAAAAAGAACAAGACAAACAAACGAGAAACAAAAACTCATAGACACAGACAATAGTTTAGTGGTTACCAGAGGGTAAGGTGGGAGGGGGTGGTAGATAAGGGTAAAGGGGATCAAATATATGGTGATGGAAGGAGAACTGACTCTGGGTGGTGAACACACAATGTGATTTATAGATGTAATACAGAATTGTACACCTGGAAATCTATGTAACTTTACTAACAATTGTCACCTCAATAAACTTTAATGAAAAAAAAATATTTTCCAGCAGCCCAGCTCTGCAACCAGTTATCTTGGGTAGCATCCCAGTATGTGTAACTGGCAGAGCTGCTCAGGGGCAGGAGTGAGAGGCTAAAGGACCTGCACCCCTGCTCCAGATGGTGTCCTGTTTGGTGGGCAGCAGGGAGTGGCTCTTTAGGTATGTGAAATGGCTCAATTTGTGCACAACGTCCATTGGATGAGTTGATCCTCACAGAACCTCCAGCAGGCGTTGAACCCCTGTACAGTGATAATCAACCTGCAGTGAGGGGGACCCTGCAATCCAGGGACACATGGGTGGGACTGACGATGACCCCCATAGCTGGTGGGGGCAGTGGCATAGAGAGCTAGGCCCCTTTACACATGGCTGGTAGGATTATAAATTGGTACAACACTTCCTGGGAAGCAATGTGGTAATATGTACCAAAATTCTAAATATCCCCAAAGTTTTACCTAAAATCCCATCTTTAGGAATCTATCCAAAAAAAAAAAAAAAAATCTAACTTGTAACTGTATGGAGATGGATGTTAACTAGACTTACTGTGGTGATCATTTTAAAATATATACAAATACTAAATCATTATGTTGTACACCTGAAACTATGTATGTCAATTATTTCTCAATTTTAAAAAAAATCTGATTTAGGCACAAAAATGCTGTAATATTTGTTATAACAGAAAAATACTAAATGTCCACCTGAAAGGGGCATTTAAATAAGTTACAGTACATTAAAAATCGTATTTTCTAAGAATATTTGGTGACACAGAACTCACAATATTTCAAGTAAAAAAATACAAAATGTATAAATAATATGACATAGATTTAAAATATATGTATACAAATATACATACATAGAAAAAGAAGGGGAAAGTGCCAACTGCATATTAATGATTCTTTCTGGGGGGCTGGGTTGGCAGGAGTTGCAGTGCTGTGCCTTAAAGTTGTCTGTACTTCTTAGAGTTCTGCCATGGACATGTTTTTTCCAGGATCACAGGAGGGCACAGGAGCTGGCCCAGGGCTTGGCCACATGCTGTGTGGGGGAAGGAGCTGCTTCGCTTTGAAAGCCACTAGCATGCTGTGTCCTCGGGGAGTCAGTCAAGACCTGAGGGTACAGGGTGGACTCTCTGGGAAGGTGCTGAGGAGGTGGAGAAGCACGGGAGGGCAGCCGTGAATGGAAGCATCTCAGGGCAGGACACCTGTAGCTGCCTAACTGCCATGAAAGCACAGGTAATGAGGGGTTTCCAGCTTGCTAGTGGGCAAGGATAGCAGGTATAAGAATAAGAAGCTGTGGGACTGACTGTCTTTAAGGTGACTGGCCTGCTAGGGAAGAGGTACCAAGTGATGGTAGAGGCATGACAGTTCCCAGACCTCAGTTTTGGCTCAGTGTTCAAGGTCTATATGGCTAGGAGGCTCTGGTATCTTGTAAAGAGAACTTGGTTATGGAAAAGATCAGGCTTCCAGAATGCTTCTCTCCCAATGGGGTCAGAGGCTCCAAGTGACTGGGAAGTCCAAAGCAGTTTTGGCACAGGTGAGGGAAAGTGATTCCCACAAATCCATCTTTGATTTGGGATCCTACTCCTCACCAGGTAAACTTCCTGGCTTCCTCCTAAGGACTTGGGCTTGGAAGTGCCCTGTGGGTTCTCCCTGCACTGAGGACTTCTGGCCCATTGACCATCATGCCAGCTGAAGCGGCGCTGGCCCCCAAAAAGGAAAGACTACAGTGGAATCAGAAAAGGCCCCAGAAGTGCTCTGTGTTATGAAGCATCCTGAGTTAAAACCACGGGACAGCCACAAGGGGTTAGGACCCTGTGCAGGGAAAAAGCCCTATGCTTTGGGAAATACGGAAAGAAGCTGGGAGATTCTAGAGAAGGGTAGTAAGATAATAACAGGGTCCTGTCTAGCCCCCAGACAGGAAAGACAAAGCCTAGATGAAAGGGTTACAAGGTAACTGACCTGCTCTCTCTGAACAAGATCAAGGTCAGGGAAAGAAGACTCAAATAGATAAAAGTCTAAAGAGACATAACAACCAAATGCAACGCATGAAGCCTGACTGGATTCAGGATGTTTTCAGAAAAACTATCAAAGAAGTCATGGAGGAATCTGACTTGGCCTAGACACCTGGTCTGTGACAGAATGACGGTGATTTTCTCAAGTGTAACAGCGGCACAGAACAGGGCAGAGACCTTCCCATTCAGGGCCCAGGGTGAATTGGATGTTACAACATCCTCTGCAACTCACCTTTGGACATACCCCAAACACACACACAACTAATCAGATACGCAAAATTGTAATTGATCTAATGGTTGACATATGGATGTCCATTATTCAATTCTTCCAACTGCTCTGTATATTTTTAAATTTCATAACAAAAAGTTAGAAAACATTTCTATGAGGGAAGCCTTAGAACTGGGGAAAAAAAGTATGTGTGACAGAAGATAGTGCTTTACAGTGGCGAGGGGTGGGGGCAAACCACACACCTCTAATGGGGAACAAATCCAAAAATGCCAAAAGTGTCATTAAGGGTTGAAATCCAGTTTTTTCAACAGTGGGTTACATGATCAGAAATACAGACATGCAGGGAACATTGCATACTGGTTTAAAAATAACAAAAAGAATCAATATTCATGGAAAATAAATTCCAACAAAGAAGTATATAGAGTAAAAAATGAAAGCTTTCCACCTGCCTCCCATTTTCAATGTTAGAAGTTGGCTGTGTCTCCTTCTAGATCTTTTCTGCGAATAAACAAACTATGTTCCTTAAAGTGATGGAAACCAATGTTTACTGAGCATTTACTGTGTTCCAGGCGCCACTCTTTGTGCTTTCCACACACTCATTATCTCATTTAATTTTCACCACAACCTTATGTAGCACTTGCAACTATTGCCCTCATTTTATTTTTCATTTATTTTATTTTTTAATTTTTAAAATGGAATTTATTTGGGTAAGATTGGTTACTAACATTATATAAATTTCAGGTATACAACTTGACTCTCTTGATCCCCTTTACTCTCTTCGTCCTTCCCCTCTGGTAACTACCATTTTATTGCCTGTATCTATGAGTCTGGTTTTTGTTGTTTGTTGCTTTTTGTTTTAAGTCCTACATGTGGGTGAAATCACACAGTTCTTGCCCTTTTTCATCAACTAACTTCCCTTAGCATAATACTCTCAAAATCCATCCATGTTGTTGAGAACAGCATGGAGCTTCCTCAGAAAATTAACAGAGCTATCATATGACCCAGCCATCCCTCTTCTGGGTATCCACCTGAAATTTTTGAAAACACTTATTTGTAAAGATATATGTACCCCTATGTTCATAGTAGCATTACTTATAATAGCCCAGACATGGAAACAACCTAGGTGTCCTTTGACAAATGACTGGATGCATATACACAATGGAATACTACTCAGCCATCAAAAAGATGAAATACTGCCCTCTGAACTCATTTACACAGTGATCGGGACGGGGCAGTTTCTAGCAGGGCAGTCAGCGTAGCTTCGGTGAAGCTGAGCGTGAACAATGAGAGAGCAGTAGCCACATGACAGTCTGGAGGGAAGATGCTCCATGCTGAAAGAACAGCAAGTGCCAGGGGCCGAGCTTATCGCATGAGAAAACAATTCAGAGATGAGGGAGCTGGCCTGGAGCAGATCGTGCAGGGCTTAGCAGGCCCTGCTGAGGAGTCTGACAGAAGTAATGGACTTTCCAAGCCAGCATGAGAGAGCCCATGCTGAAGAGTTAGTACTGAGTAGGAATGATGAAGGCTCTGAGGAAATATCTGACGGAAGATGCTGAGTGCCAGACTAGACCCAGACACAACCACACTTTCCGGGTCCTGAACACAATGGACAGCCCTTTACATGCTACAACTTCTCAAAATAAGCAGCAGCACACAGATGCCCCCTGCAGGCCCCTCGCACACCTGCAAATTCCCCTGAAAATCTCACTCTCACTTTACAAGGTCTGGGTGACAACACTACCAAACACACTCAAAGGTACTGAAATCAGGGAACAGTGCTCTCTGATAAGTCAGTCTTCCAGGCAATCCAGAATATTCTTATAATAATGTTTTAGATTACAAAATTAAAAACAAGATCACAGCCCCACAGATTCCTGTGAATGCCTAGGTGGCTGTGAGTTTGGGAGCACAGCTCAGTAATACCCTGTATGTCATACAATGCACGGGAGAGCTAGGCTGCTACTTCTGGCAGAGAAACACTGATCTCTGACTGAAGAGAGGCCTACGCCAAGGTCTCCCTCCGCCGTAAGTCATGAATCTCATTCTCCCCCTTCACTTTCTACCAAGGAAGAAGCTTACAGAAGGATGGGGACACCTGTCTAGCTGCCGTGTCAGCCCTGGAGACCAGGGCGAGGTCAGATGCTGTGATCATCCTACAGGGAGAATTCATAGTTGGAGGGCAGATGAGTGGCCTCTACTTTCAGGGGAGCATCACAGCTACGACCCCTGAAGTAATCCAGCCCCCAAGCTCTGAAAAGCATCTCCATAACGTGGTGGCTTCAGCGAGGACTGCTTCCGTACGGATGTCAAAACACAGTGACAGTCACGCATTCAAAACATCAGCTATCCCGGAACTGGAGCCGAGGAATCACAAGTCACTCAGCAGTGATCAAAGACACAGTGGAGGGTTTTGTGCTGACAAAGCTAGTTGAGTGGTGTTTGATTTGGGACATATTTACTTTGGAAGATACGCAACAACAGCCCAGCACCAAAGTTCACATTGAAACCCTGCTGATGACCTTGGCTGATTTCATCTCTGCAACGCCACTTCTCAGAAGCACAGAGGTGAGTTTGGTTTCTAACATTTCTGCCAATTATAAATTCTTATTTGTAGTTAGAGAGGGGTAACTGGTGCATTTCTCTATCAAACTATGCATTCGAAAGCTGGAAACATGTTTTTATTTGTTAACCTGCTTATAAAATTCTGTCAGTTACAGTATTGGGACAATTGCAGTTGGACTAAGAACAGGAATTGGACGGGGAGAGGATTGCACCTATATGAAATTATTTGAACTGGATAAGTGTGCTGTGATGATAAGAATATACTTGTTCTCAGGCATTTTCCCCTGAAATATTAGAATTACAAATTAGAGGGACACAATATAAGGGACCTACTCTCTGGTTCAGAAAAAGGTATATGTGTGTAGCTGTGTGTGTACACACACACACATATGTACGGAGAGAGAGCTAGAGAATGATAAAGTTACTGTTCTAAAATATAAAACCTGGTGAATCTGGGAAAAGGGTACACAGGGGTTGTTCTCTATCCCATACTTTCTGTAAGTTTGAAGTTATTTCAACATAAAAGGTTTTTAAAACTTCAGGCAGTTACTTCTCTCCCATTCATCGGCCCTGTTTGGGCCTGGAGATAATGGCCAGGAGGGACAAGAGTGTCCCGGTGTCATGCTCTGATGTGTGACCAAAAAGTCGAACCCCGCTCCATGCAATCAGCATGAGAAAGCACCTTACGGAATTCCCAGAAAACCACACTTTCGAATGATTTAAAAAATAGTGCTTTAAGAAATAATGCTTCTCTTCAAAGATAGCAATCTGGATTTATATACAACCTAGTGATAATTTTAAAGTGGCTTATAATTTTTGTTATACGAAATATCAAAACATCAGGAAGATTTACCTTTTAGATCCTTAGTTTCAATCCATACAAATATCAGAGATATTTTCGCCTTTCTCTGATAAGGGAATAATGAAAAGTATTTTTGGCTTTTCATCATCTAATGCAGGAACAGGGTGTAAGAAGCTCCCGAAGACACTGAGTACAGGATAAAACATGAATGTCCTCACCTCGGCCTCCCTATCGGGTCTCACATTCCTTTTCCTGAACTCTTATTTATTCAAGTTGGGTTAATTTTTTTTAACCTTGTTTTTATCTGAGGATACTTTTCAGTGCAGCCTAGCAAGGACACATCCACCAAGTTGCTGACTTTCTTCTTTTCTAACTTTTTAAAGTGTATTTACCCTCGACACCCATGCCCAATTCTATCTGGAAACTGGGCCCAGTTCTACCTGCAGCCATGCACGCACATTAGAAATTGTTTCACGTGCAGGTTATGTGTGCGGCACTGCAGCCTCAGCTAGGTGCCAGGCGGAGGAGGGGGTGGGGGGAGGAGAGACAACAGACATTTTCAAAGCCGGAAACCATATAGACATTCCCTCTCTAAAACATGCAATTCAAAAGCCTATCAGTTGTGAGTAGAACGTCAGTTGAGCTGATTAGTTTAACAGTACTGTAGGAGAAGACTCCAGGGAGACTAAGGGGAGGGATACGCCCTGGTGCTCCACGGCCCACAGGCAGAGCACTCCATGTGGGAGGTGGGTGATTCAGTCAACTTGGTTCCAATCTAGCCAGCGCCCTTACAGTGATTGAGGCTCAGAGTCTTGGTATGGAAAACGCTGCGAGGACAAAGTTAAGTTACATGGACAAAGTTCCTCGTATAGCGCCCGGCATCTAGCAGACGTTCCGCCAAGAGTCACTGCTGTGGTCAACATCAACAATCTAAGAGCATGTCAAAGTGGGGTGTCCGTACAGTCGGCCCCATCTTCAGGCCTACTGTGACTTAACAGGAGTAGTAACTCTTACCGGCCTTGACTGGAAGCAGATATTCTGGTCCTCAGATATCTAACAGGACATGGCGACACACACCACAAGCTTACTAAGTCACAACTCCTCTTTCTGGGGTGATCAGAAGTGATGCTGTACAGCCTTACAATCACCTACTGTCACTGTCCTGGTGAAACACAGAAGCATCAAGAATAGCTCATCTACCCAGGATGCAATGAATAACCAGGAAATAAGCAAGGGAAAGACAAAGCATTTGGCACCAAAACTGATTTGACAAGCCAAGTAAAACCCTTCCTTGGAACAGGCAGAAGATGAGTAGATAAGGACACGCTTACCACGGGTTACATATTAAAAACTTATCTTGTTTACTTAAATAAAGGGAGTGCCCCTCAGGCCTTTAGAAAGAGCTTTCTGACATCACCTGCACACAGACTGCATTGCCTGCTGAGCTTATTTCTAACTCCAAGCTAGAAGCAGTTGAATTCCTCCTGACAGCACTGAGAGCCACCTAATACACAGAGGAGGAAGAAGGACACCGCAGCAAGCCTCATAGCCTCATAGCCTCCAAATGCACTTCACTAGGCCGTGAGGGGGTCTCTGCATTACAGACGAGTTCCAAATCTTATGCAAATTAACTCCATGTGAGTACACAAATCTCAAATACCTTTAGAACATTTTTCTTCAGAATGCCTGGCCCATACATATTTTTCAACATCTCCACTCAAGTTCCACCTCTTGCTGACGCTTCTCTGACTCTGTCTCGTACTGCAGGAGGCAGAGCCACATCCCGGCTCTGTGCTGCCGCCCCCACCTGCTTTGGTGGTGTCCTCATGAGAGCCCTCTGCTTTAGTGCACGTCTGCCCCCCACCTGGCTGGCGAGACCCTGGTGGGGGAGCCCTTGGTGCCTCCAGTGCCTAATACGTTGTGTGGAGATGGGAGACAAAGTTTAGCGAATGAATGAAAAAAAAACAAACAAACCCAAAAAAACTCCCCCAGGGCCCCGAGCCCCCACAATTCTAGATGGTTACAGTTCCGTAAACTTTTAAAAACAGGACTCTCGTCTAGGGACCCATGGATCCCTCAGGCAGGGTTATGAAACCCACACACAATGTTAGCATCTGTTTATGTTCACCACATTCTCTTCCAGTCCGTAAGACTGAAACGGTTAAGGACTGGAGTTCCCAGGGCATCTTTCTGGGTCAAAGCCACAGGGATCTGCCACCCGGGCACTGCAGAGGCGGGGTGGGGTCTGCCAGGCTGTCTCTCATGTGTCGTGTTTTCCCTCCCAGCTTCAGCTCTGCCAAAATGACATGCCCATTCCGACCCCTCATTGTTTCTCTCATCCTAACATCCGTGTGTGGGAACAGCGGCCTGGTGGGTCAGCCTGAGAAAGGAGGCGAAGGTTCTCAGTCTGCGGATCCCCAATGGGGGCAGGTGACCAGCAGAAACCTGAGCATGCCCCTTCTCCCTGCTGACTTCCACAAGGAAAACACCGTCACCAACGACTGGCTTGCAGAGGGCGAAGAGGACGAGGATTATCTGGATCTGGACAAGCTGTTCAGTGAAGACGACGACTACATTGACATCATCGACATGGTTCCGCAGATAGAGTCAGAGGCCAACGCAGGGAACATCCTCCAGCTCTTTCCCGGCAAGAGCCGGATCCAGCGTCTTAACATCCTCAACGCGAAGTTTGCTTTCAACCTCTACCGGGCACTGAAAGAGGAGGCCAGAGCTTCTGACAACATCTTCATAGCCCCCGTGGGCATTTCTACCGCCATGGCTATGATTTCCTTGGGCCTACAGGGGGAGACTCACGAACAAGTGCACTCGGTTTTGCAATTTAAGGACTTTGTCAATGCCAGCAGCAAGTATGAGATCACGACCATCCATAATCTCTTCCGTAAGCTGACTCATCGCCTCTTCCGGAGGAATTTTGGGTACACACTGCGGTCAGTCAATGACCTTTACGTCCAGAAGCAATTTCCAATCCGGGATGACTTCAAAACTAAAGTAAAAGAATACTACTTTGCTGAAGCCCAGGCGGCTGACTTCTCAGACCCTGTCTTCATATCGAAAACCAACAACCACATTCTGAAGCTCACGAAGGGCCTCATCAAGGACGCTCTGGAGAATATAGACCCAGCCACCGAGATGATGATTCTAAACTGCATCTACTTTAAAGGTAAAAAATAGCTTTCTGTCTCTCAAAGCAAAGTCGCCACACCCTCTTAGGACGCATACAGGTGGACTGGATGCCACATACTGTATTCTAGCTCCGATTTAGCCAGGAAACCAAGACATAAGGTCAGCTCACAGGGGCAGGGAAGATCATGATGAGGTGACAGAAGGAGCCGACGCTTCCTGAGTCCTAACTTCATGCTTTACACTCACTGAACCTTCACCACAACCTTGTGAGGCCGTTACATTTGGTGGCTCATTTTACAGATGGAGCCACCAAGGTACAAAGAAGTAAAATGACACTCCAAGTGCACAGCTAGCAAATAACGGGCAGAGCCAGGGTCGCCCCAGGCAGACCCTCTCTAGCGCTGTGTTAAATTGGAAAAAAATGCAAAAACCTTTTAGCATTTGGCCAGCCTGGGTTTGTTCTTTTCATTTCCTTGCCCATTTATCAGTAAGCAGGAATATGGACGAAAGGCTAAATAAGGGTGTCTGAAAACTGTTTAGCTCGAGTAGCTGACATTAACACTTACAACTCTTTTGGGGACACTTCTGCACTAATGAGCAGGTGTGGAGAGGAATAAACTATTATTTCTAGAGCAACTGTTCTGGGCCACGCACCAAGGCACTTTTTAAAAAGGATACCTCCCCTCACAATACACACACAGGACCCCCCCTGGAGTCCTAGAAACAAATGGGCATAGATTTATAAAATTCAGATCTCTTTTAAAATGTCCTCACTGGGACCTGAACAAGAAGAAACCTCTACTTCACTCTACGAGGGCAGACATAGGAATGGGTCAGCATTATAACTGGTCACTGTGATGTAAACCATTCTCCTCTCTGCCACCAAGAATTAGCGGGCACTAGCTAGGGTCAGTCCCCAAGGCCTGGGAAGTCACACTTCCTGGGTAATTAGCTCCAGTGCACTTTACAGCAGCCCAGAGAGGCAAAGGACTGAGGTGAGGCCCTCTCCTGGCTGCTGCTGTGGGGCCAGTGCCCCCTAACCTGCCAATACACCGCTCTGTGCCTATGCCAAGGCCTTCCAGCAGCTGTGCCAGGCAAGCATTCTGCCAGATGGGCAAAATAAGGCTGAAGGAGCCAAGACCATGGGAGCGGTATGGAGGCTGAGCTGGAGCCCTGGGCTTACCTCCACGTCAGGCACAACACTGGCCTCACGGTGGGTGGAATCAAAGGCTGAGGCTCTAACAGGCTTGTGACAGACAGACACACACGCTATACATGTGTCCCCGTTTTCCGAAAGTTTGTATTACACCGCTTCGCTTTTACAAAAGACCTACATTAGTACAGTAAGAGTTTTTTTCGTAAAAGAGAAAATCCTTTGGATTTCTTTCAGTTAAGGTAAACAGGTACTCTTCACTCTACACCATTTCGGCTTACAAAAGGTTTCAGAGGACTGTTCTATTTTCAGATAGTGGGGTAAACCTGTATATATGATGCAAAGAGACATATCCTTTTTACTACTAGTTATCAGTACAAGTTTTGGAAGTGAGCAAATTGTAGTGTAAGCCTTGGCTTCACCACCCCTTATTTGTGTGGCCTCGGGTATAAGTCATTTGCCATCTCTGTGACTCAGTTTCCTCACTTTGATGGAGCTAACACCTACTCTGACAGGGCTGTGGGCAGCACTGCAAGAGACAGTGATGCCAGTGTGTGACATGTGGCTAGATCTCAATGAACTCGGTCGGAGGAGTAAAACTGCGGATTCCAATATTATATATTAAGAATGTATGATACTACCAGTGACCTTTATTTTACTTCTTTAAGCAATTAACTTCTGTTAGGAATGACTTTAGAAGAGGCCAGTAGAAGCCATTTGGGCAGCACCAAAGCTCTCAGTCCTGCCCGCCCGTGGGGCACCCCCGGTCCCTTAGAGCCTTTGCATTAGGCTGTCCAGGTTCTCAGGAGCAGGTAGAGACACACAGCAGCAAGCCATCCCCGGAGAAACAGCTAGGATGGCCAGTTTATAATCTCCCAAACTTAGTAACCAGTGCCCCACCAAAGTGTGGAAGTGGCAAACTCATGTGCTTCTTTTTCCCATCATATTGGAAGAGTCATTTAATTTAGTCCTGGGAATCAGAGAGATGAAAAGCTAGTGATGCCCAGTCTTTCATGGCTCCTTATTAAAGGAGAGTAGAATCTAAAAGAGTAATTTTAATCTCTAGCTCCCAAATCTGTTACTAATTTGATTTTCATTTCAAATGTTATACCCATTTTGTAAAACACAATAAAAACAGAAGTCGGGCCTCAGCACAGGAAGCCAAAGGAAAGAATCCCGGGAGACACAAGACAGCTCCAGCAGAACCAGAAGAGCAGTGATTCTCAACCAGGGGACAAGTCTGCTCCCAGGGCAAATGTCAGGCAATATCTGTGGTTGTCACAACCTGGGGGAAAAGGGGAAGCACTCCTGGCACCTAGGGGACAGTTTCAGAAGTTAGGCCAGGGATGCTGCTACGCATCCCACAATGCATAGGATGGCCGCCTGTCACACAGAACTGCCCAAGTGTCAATAGTGCTGAGAAGCCCTGGGTCGAGGCCGGCTCAGGAAGGAGGAAACCTAACGACAATCAGAGGCGGGTGGTGTTTAAACCTCCTCCTAAGGACGTTCCTGCTTATCTCATCCAGCTGGTCTACTCACCAGCTGGAAACCTTGAACAAGTTACTTGGCGTTTTTGTGCCTCTGTTTCCTAATTTGTAAAATGGGGCTAATAATGAAAAGTATCCACCTCCATATGGCTGCTGGAGGAGAAAATGAGGTAATACAGGAAAGGTGCTTAGAATAATGCCTGACACTTCACCAGTTCTCAACTGTCAGTCATCCACCATTACTAGTGACTAGCATCTTGAAGCTAAAATAGTCATGTACCTCTTCCTGGATACACAGTGCTGCACCCAAATATGAAGTGAAGATCTTGATGACAGCGTCTTGCTGCCAATGCGTCTTGCTAGTCACTACAGAATCGTAGCATGTGAGGGATAAACGCCGTCAAAACAGACTGGCCAGCAGCTCAAAGCTACTCATTTTACAGATGGACAAGTAGAGGCCCAGGCAAGTTAGGTGTCTTGCTAGGGTCAAACAACTAGTTAGTGGCAGAATCTAACCCAGAATCCTCTCCAGTCTATTTATCTCTCCGCCATTATCATGCCTCCTACAAGCATGTTAGCTTTCTGACCTTAGAATCCTCTAAAACAGTGGTTCTCCAAGTGTGGTCTGCAAACCAGGGGCATCAGCATCACCTGGGGACGTGTTAGAAATCCAAGTGCTTGGCCCAAACCAGACTTTCAGGATCAGCGACTCTGGGGGTGGGCCCTGTAGTTCGAACAAGCCCTCCAGGGGCTTCTGATGTATGCTTACACGTGAGGACCACTGCTCTTAAAGAACATTTTCACGAAAGCCCTGTTCCTGCTGACTTTCCAGGATCCTGGGTGAATAAATTCCCAATGGAAATGACCCACAACCACAACTTCCGGCTGAATGAGCGAGAGGTGGTCAAGGTTTCTATGATGCAGACCAAGGGAAACTTCTTGGCGGCAAACGACCAGGAGCTGGACTGCGATGTCCTGCAGCTGGAGTACGTGGGGGGGATCAGCATGCTAATTGTGGTCCCACACAAGCTGTCTGGGATGAAGACCCTCGAGACGCAGCTGACACCCCAGGTGGTGGAGAGATGGCAGAAAAGCATGACAAACAGGTATTTCAGTTGAGTGTTTGTTCTTTTGATTTCCAGGACCCTAGGGGAGCCCAGGAATACTGGAATTTTGGTTATTTTAAGAAAAAGGGAGAATACCCGAGAACTGCCACAGTGGCCCACTCTGTTAATTCAGCACAAATTTCTTGCTAGTGAGAGGCAATCAGAGCACCTGTGAGAAACACATCTACGCTCCATAACGACAGGTTCAGATGTTAGGGACAGGTGACTTAGAGCCAGCTTGGAAGCAATCCTGGCTCTGCCATGTACTCGCTTTGTGGCTTTGAGCCCCGGCTTTGTTATCTGTAAAAGCGGCATCATCCCGTAACTTCCCAGGATTGCTGGGGGAAATAAATAGAAAAGCAATGTCAAGCATCCATCACAGTACCTGGAAACTGGGAGGTGTCCAACAAAGATGAACTCTACCCTTCCCCGATCCCAGAAATCTCGAGGTCCTCTTAACTCATTAAGGACATGTCATTCAGGATTTTCCTCTATTATTATTTATTACTCCATAATCCAAACTACAAGTTTTAAATATTTGTGAAGATTATTATTGGATCATGGCAGAAAACGGGGAAGTCACAGTTCTGTTTCACTGGATACTGGCTAGGCCCATCTTAAGAAGTTAATCGGGTATGGCTCTCCTTTCAGGACAAGAATACAAAGAAATGCAATCAACTGAGAAGTAGGCTCTTAGAGGAAAGCATTTGCCCAGGTAGCCCATTAGTCATCAAGCCCTGTCAATTTTTCCTTAAAAATGTCCCTCCTGTACTTGCCTCCTTCCTAACCTCACCGCCCGTGACTTCTACCCTGAGCTTAGGGAGGGCTAACCAGCCTGCCCGTTTCCATTCCTCAGTCCAGCCCAGCACTAGCCACCAGAGCAGGATTGCCACGACACCATCTCCACCCCCGTTCTTCTCATAAACTCCCTGTAGGACAAAGCCCATCTGGCCTGCTCTGCTCCCTGCCCCCCTCCCATCCTGCACCCCAGCCTCTCCAGCAGTGGGTGGCCTTCTGGGCCACAGGAATACCTCTCCACAGCCCCTCTTGGATGGCTCCAGGAGTCAGACCTGTTCTAGTCGGTCAGATGGTAACACACCATCTGTTTTCATTGCTTCACGTATGAGAGTCTCGGCTTGCCAAAAGGAAAGCAAGCTCTTGAGAATGGGGACAGTATAGAACATCTCTTTATCCCTGTGAGGACTGAATTTGGCCCCCAAAGCACTGCTGTTCATCCAGTTAAGGATGGAGTGAGTTGAGGCGAGGACTGAATGCTTAGCACTGTCTAGTAGATGAAGGGTGCCTTTTTTAAGCACACTGACCAGATATTTGACACCTTAATTAATAAAATAAGGAATGCCTGAAATCAGCGATCTAAACAAGAGAACTATTTTAGATACCCTCTCAAACCATAAACCGGGAGCAGTTCTGCTGCTGTCCTAGACGATAGGACTCGAGCCACACAGTATCGAGGAAATGACCACACAGCAGTAACCGGGCCTCAGTTTTCAGAAACTGGAATTACAATGGGATGGTCTTTCCAAAATCCTCAACTGATAGTACTGGGACATGATTTTTACACTTGATCTTAGCCAAAAGGCCAAGAAGCGATAGGGACATGATTTTTAATATGTGTGATGTCAATTCTGAAGAAAAAACATGATTCTTCTGTAACTTGTGGTTCATAAAACTGGGCCCCTTTTCTTCTCTGACCAGAACACGAGAGGTGCTGCTGCCTAAATTCAAGCTGGAGAAGAACTACAACCTGGTGGAGGCCCTGAAGTCGATGGGGGTCACGGAGCTGTTAGATAAAAACAGCAACATGACGGGAATCTCAGACCAGAGAATCACCATCGACCTGGTAACTTCTCCCCTCTGTCCTTTGCATCTGTCCCCAGGGTCTGCCCTGGCAAAGCCTCCATCCCACCCAACCTGATTTCACACGTCACAGGCACTGGGTCTGCTCTCCCTGTGTCTGCCAGATGCTAAGTAGACAGGGTGGTTTGTCTAGGGGGGCAGCCTGGGGATAAGCCCCATTCCTGCTGACACTGGAGAGAGCAAGCGAGTGCTCCTTTGTGAAATAGCTACTCCCGGCCAAATCATCCAAGACCTGTTAAATACACGCAGAGACACGGCACCACCAGCATGTTCAATTTACACCAATGACAGGCACTCCACAAAAAAGAGAGAATACCAGTCCAAATAGCATACAGATCCGGACCTATCCTTTCCCTGGCAGTGCAGCCCAGAGCGTAAGATGGATCTGGGGTGCAGCTGCTGTCCTGGCTCACAGGCTGCTCATACTGTGACCACCAGCAAGAGTAACTATGATACGGGAGTCCAAAGATAAGCATTGTTTAAACAACACAGCCTCTAAGCACAACAACCGTCCCTGACAGGTCATTAGAGAGCATTTCAAGGGTCCTTCTGACCAGCTGTGGTCCGTGTCTTGTATGTGGTCTTTCGACCCCTTCTCTGAATGAGATGGGACTCCACCATATCTTCTCTCCCTCTGTGTGCCAACTGATGGAATCTGACAACTTTCCTTTCCATTTTGAAACAGTTCAAGCACCAAAGTACCATCACGGTGAATGAAGAGGGCACCCAAGCTGCGGCCGTGACCGCGGTGGGGTTCATGCCCCTGTCCACCCAAGTCCGTTTCTCCGTTGACCGCCCCTTCCTGTTCCTCGTCTATGAGCACCGCACCAGCTGCCTGCTCTTCATGGGGAGAGTTGCCAACCCCACCAAGTCTTAAAGGTGGCGGTCTGGGTGTCTCAAGTGTTTTGGGGGCACGCTGTCATTCTGTTTCCATTCTAACCATGAGAACGGAGATGTTCTGGCATTATGACCTCTGTGGTGTATACTACCATTCTGAAATCGAAGCCCATATGAGAAGAAATTTACCAACGACTGAGAAGCTCGCTGCAATCAATTCTGCAAGCGAACAACGCCATCAGTTCATAGAAGTTCACGTACCTGTCGCCTGTCAGCTGTGACCCAGAGGCTGGCAGCAACATACAGACTGGCTTACCTCTCGCTTCCTCAGAGCCTCCCTGGGCACTTCCTTCCCCTGCAGTCCCCCTCCTTGCACATCTGGCTCTATTACTCAAGGCCTTTCTCAACCAGGCCCCTCGTCTAAACACAGAACACAGAAATGAGCAGCATGACTAATTTCTCACATTTCCCGAGGATGGTGCACAGCTGGCGCCATTCCCGATGCCTAGGAGAACAGCCACCTCGGGACATTCAAGGGGTGCCCGGGGCATTAGGGCTTACTTACGTCTAGCAAGGCCCAACCTTCCGAACTGATGCTAATGTTACTTGTACTCCTGCCGTCACCTCTGCTACCAGAGGGCAGTGTGTACATGTGGCCTTGCCTTCTACCCTGGAGATAAATAAATGTCACCACTTTTACTGTGTATCTGTTATAATTCTAATTTTTGAAGCTCAAATAACAACCATGAAAGGCCAAATTCAAAACAGCTGATGTGCCCAGAAATGACAGAGGTTGAGACAAAGTAACTTGAATTCTCCACAGTGACTCATGCGCTACCTCAGGGCACATCCCCAGGTGAGTGTTACTAAGTCAGGGAGGCAGGTGTCGCTGGGGCTGCTTGGGGAATTCCTGAAATGCTAGTCTTTATGTGGGGTACACAGTTTGGCTTTTATCCCTGGACGCATGGAGACCCTCAGACGTGCTCCTGTCTGTCTGGTTTGATAAAGCAGGTGTCGTGAGGAATAAATTTCTGGATTCATCACTCTCTGGGTAAGACAAACGGAATCCAAAGAGGCTGCTCAGAATTCAAGAGTGCGGGCACCCCTGCAGTGCCGGGGAGACCCCCACAGGCTAACTGTCTACCTGTGCACTAACACATGTCTAACTGTCTAACTGTAACCCCCACAGCCCTGCAGGAGAGGTTTTGTCTTCCCCTCTCTGCAAAGGAGGAAGAGCAGGTTCAGCAGGGCACTGAAACTTGCCAAGATGCTACTGCAGTGAGTGGTGGGACCAGGGTTCAAGTGCAGGTTGACTTGACTCCAGGGTCACGCGTGGAGTCTTGTCACACAGGGCTTCTGACCCAGGGAGACCAATTCCAAGTCATGGGGGCAACAAAATGGGAGCACCTGACACTCCCCAACGTAGGAGGCACTGTGATGTGTGTGTCCCCAGGTTACCTCACACCAACCCTGAGAGGATGGCACTATTATCACTTCCTTTTCACAGCTGAAGAAACTAAAGCTCATGGAGGGGAAGTGAGCCACCCCAGGCCTGAATTCAAACCAAGGCCCTGCTTCCGACTGCTAACCCTTTCTGCCTAATCCCTTCTCAACTTCCTGCGTCAGGGAACTCTGCTTGCACTACCTACTGACCAGTAAGGGTTGAGGCCAAGTCTTTCCTTGTCACACCCTCTTGACCTCTCAGTGAAACCTGAGGTTGCTGATGACCCACTCCTTGGATTCCTTCTTCAATTTGCTTCAACACTGTTCTTTTCTGGTGCTTGTCCAACATTCCTCATCTTGCTGCTGGTTCCTCCCACTCCTCCCATTCCTAAATGCAGGAATCTCAAAAAACTCTGCCTCTAGCCCTTTGCCATGTCTGTCCCCTATCCAGAAAGGCAACAGCCTCACTTCCAATGTGGTCGCCCCGCCTCTGCTGGAGCAGCCCAGGCTCCTCCATGACCCCGCACCTGCACAGGTCAAGGTTCCCCAGTCTGCATGCTTTTCATTCATTTACACCCACTCTTTCAGAAACTAGCTGACCCATGTTTCAATCAGTGGAGAATTAATTTAGAGCACAGACCCTGGGCCAGGCTGCCTGGGTTTGAATCTTGACTCTGACATTTAGCTTTTGGACTTTGAGGCAAGTTCTGTGCCTCACTTTCCTCACCTACAAAGTGGGGATAATAACAGTACCTACCTTGCAGAGCTAGTGTGAGGATTAAATTAGTTAATATCTGGAAAGGGTTAGATCCATGCTTGGCGTTTAGCAAGAGCGAGGTAAGGCTTCTTGTTACCAGCTTCATGTCTAACCCAGGTGTTCCTAACTGGGAGTCTCTAGCTGGGTTTCTCCCACTTAACTTGCTGATATTAAATGCTCACCCTTGTGAATAAAAGCATTACTGTGGAGAGAGAGGGCACAGCTTTCAAAGAGGTCCATGATCTAAAAATTGTTACTCCAGAAACCTCGTTTTACAGACAATGAGAGAATAAGTAGCCCATCCATAGACCACAAAAGCTACTAGGAGCGCAGGTCAACTAGATCTAAGTGAAGTACATGAATTTTTAGAGCAGAAGGTACACCTTATTAAATCACATGACAGTGGAACAACCACACCTGTACGCAATAGATAACTTTCAAAACGCTTAATTAACTAATGGGCTAAACACCCAGAGAAGCAATTTAATCAGTGATATTTCTGAAGAAATTATTCATAAAGTTGCACCAAACCTAAGCAGGAAGGAGCCTCAGAGGTCATGTGACCCAGCCTCCAGTGACTCCCTCCAGGTTCCCAAGGTCAATGATAAGTAAGTGACATGGAGGCTTCAGGCCGCACTTGTACTTCCACTGACAAAGATACTGTATCATTCAAAGATTCAAAACAGAGTATCTTAAAAAGAAAGTCCTTTGGGGAAAAAAGGAGGAGGAGGAGGAAGAGGAGGAAGAAAAAAAAAATCTCAGAACATTAAAAAAAACCAAAAAACTTTGGCAATTAGTTTCTCCTAGAAGGTCCAAGGGGTAACCAGAAAACAAATTCAAGAACCTGTGATCTCTGTGCTCCTCATTGAGCAACAGAATCAAATATTTGTTTCCTCCCCCATAATATAACCATTAACTTTTGTTAAAACTACAATATTTATTCTATTCATGCAAAAGGTCACTGCAGTGGAGGAAATGAGTATTTTAAGTGCGCATGTTCTAGCCCGTCATTGCTAACAGTTATGCCTACACCAATCGGCCAGCACTTCGGGGGGTCATCTCCATCTTTTCGGGAAGTTCTGCTGGCAGAACAGGTGTGGAGAGGCTGAGATGCTGGCTCAGGATCCCCCGTGCTGGACCGGGGGCCCAACCCTGGCCCCTATGATCCTGAAACCCGTGGAATCCCACCAACCTCACCAGTCATCACTCCCCATTAAGTGCAAAGTGCCCCCGCTAGATTTCTTCTGTGCATTCATTGAACTCTAAAGGACAACCACTAAACATGTTTAAAACTTCACAAGCACACAGGTCACAGAGTTCTGGTGTTCCCTGATTCGAGTGTCACCCCAAGCATGCTCCCTGTCTACCAAAACTTGCTCTCCTGTGGAGCCTGCAACCCGGTCCTTCTCCCCTGCAATAAGCAAGAGAGCGCCATGGACTCGACACCTCTCGCCGCTCTCTCCAGGTTGCACAGAGGGTCCATGTGTAATGGCAGTGCTAAAACACAACTGTACACTAGTCAATGTTAACTATCAAGCGAAAAGACTTAGGTTTTAAACAATTAACTAATGAGGGTGTCAATGAAAAACTACCACGGCAAAGAGAGTCCCAGCAATCCTCAAACCCTCAAAGGGCTGTGGGAGCACACCTGATCACAGGTATGAAGGTGGCAAGGTTCCCAAGCGGACGTGCAGGCCCAACCCCGTGACCCCTGAAGCACAATGAGGAAGAGGAGACTGTGCTGCCACAGACATGGCAGGGGACGAGAGTCTGCGGCCCCTCCTGAATCAGCCACTTACAGGGGGAGGGACCGGAGAGAAAAGGCCAGGCAGAAGGAAGGTGACATGGCAGCGGAAGGCTCCACAAAATGCAGTATGTGACATCTTAAAAGTGAAGAAGAATCAATAAACCAGTCAGTGACTATTTCTCGTCCATCTTAGCCAGCTAAAATTGGACCCCGTAAAGTCCCCAGATTCAGAATGACGAACTCTCAGACTGGAGTAGGCGCAGAAACCGATGTGCGGAGATCAGGAGAGGTGGCTCTCCCTCTGCCTGCCTGACCTCCACGCCCCTGGGTCACCACGGCAGCTCAGAGGCCCACCTCTCCGGTGTTCATGTGAAGGGGCACACAGGTCAGCAAGTGCTCAAGACTCAGACTACTAGGGGTGGGGTGAGATGGGAAGAAACTGGAAGGCAGAAGCAAGGGCTGAACTAGAAGGTAGGCTAAGTGGAAGCTAGGGAATCACCAATGAAAACAAATACTGAAACCCGAAGCTCGGCTTAGGATGGGCAGCTGGGAATAACAGAGAAAGGGACAGGGCCTGCAGCACGAGCTGCCTCACGGCGGTGGGTGGGGCTGTGCCCCGAAATGCGGTGAGCCCACCCTGCCAACAATGCCCCACCAGGGGACACTGAGGGCTGCAGCACCAACCAGAGGTCCAAGGCCTCATCTTGCAAGAAGGGGACAGAGAAAGGAGTTGGAAGTGGGTGCACGCCTGTATTAGAGGCTCCAGAGCAGGACGTGAGACACAGGATGAACCCAGAGTCGGACCACGGACCTTGGAGCCACGCAAGAGGGAACTGAAGCGGGTTCACTGGTCAGCCGGCTGAGGATGGTCAGGCAGGGCTTGGAACAAGGGAGTGAGGCGGTGTGGCCACCGCTGGCACATACCTCTGGAACAGTCACAGAGGAGCCAGTGGTGACGGAAACACAGCCACATCTACAGAATCACTAGCACTTCAAAACAGCATTTTTCTAAGGAATTTGCTGTGGATCACGGTGCAACACTCAAAACATAAGCACAGCATCTGGAGTTTGCAAACACTCCATTAATGACTACTTACCACAGCTATTACAGGAATGAGTACACCCAAGTTTCCCGCACTGCTAGAAGCCTAGGAAAGAGCAGAATTCAGTCACTGATGAGCATGTTTCTTTAAAAAATAAAAAAAGACAGGACATAGTATTGTGTAAAGCTGCAATTCCTTAATCTAAAAAAAGTGTTGAGCAATATGTACAGAGAGATGTATAAAGATGCTCACCTAGCATAATTTTAATAGCATCAAAAAAAGGGGAAACAACTTAAATGTCAAACAGTAGAATAATTACATAAATCTTGGCACCTCTGCATAATTAAATACCAGACAGCTGTGAAAAAGACAACTTTCTGAAAACTACTTAGTCACCTTGGAAAGCGTCCCAAAAAATGTTAAATGGAAAAAAATCAGCATTTAAGAGTGTATTGTGTATTATGAATTATGCAGTATATCAATTATGTAAAATAAACCCCAATGATGTAAAATAAATACATTTGTATAACAAAGCTAGAAGGGAGTCTGTCAAAATGTTAACAATGATTATATCAGAGTAGAGGAATTATGGATCCTTTTTACTTCACTATTTATAGGTTTCCTGTATCTTTTCTACAATAAACATATATTCTTTCCAAGTTAGGAAAAACTTGGGGGTTACTTAAAAATAACTAAATAAAAGGTAGGTTCCCTGGCTAGACACACAAATGTGGCTAAACTATGGTATACATTGATTAGCCTATGTTCTGGAAGCACACGTCTAAGCACATCCTGTTTATTTTCTGCATTTACAAAAACAGTAGCAGTTAAAAGGCATTGAGAACCCACCTGCATGCCAGGCACTGTTCCAAGTGCCATCAACTTTATCTTCAGGGGAGAAAACAGACTCTGAGTAGCTTGCCAAGGCCCCGTGGCCACTCAGTGGTGGGGACAGAATGTCAAGCCCTGCCTGCTCCATTCTGGAAACTAACAGCCTCGGGGCTGCACGATAGCTAGGGACAATCGACATTTCTTAATTTATAATCACAGCTCCTCCCTTGTCTTCAACAGGGCAGTATGTCAGCTAGTCCCTTCTCACTGCTCCTCTAAGCCTCTTATTCTGTAAGGCCCCATCTCATGGGGAAAGTGCAGCAGTGGTTCAATAAACACTTGCCTATGCACTGCGTGATTGGTAAACAGGAACTACCTGCAAAGAACAGAATTCACAGCTTGGCACACAGGGATCCCACACTGCCTGGGGCACCACCCCCTCCCCAGCCCATGAATGAGGCATTAAATCCTGAGTCTTGCTTGACACTGTAAATATTCACTGAGATCAGGCAGAGGGGAGCAGCCCATGGGTCCCAGGGGGCATCCTTCCCCACAATGAGGTACTATTCCCAGGGGAGAGAAAGAGAATGGCTCCTGAGACACCCCTCAGACTGGTTAGAGCCTTTGCTTTCTCGGGTGCCGAGCACCTCCCTGCCCCTCAGAGCAGCCATCTCATCCCGATGCCGATGTCTGGACACAGCGGGTGCCCTTATCTCTTGTGCATAAGGATGGGCCTAGCAGTGCACCATCCTGGGAGACTTGAGAAATTAGTCGCCCAGATCACTGGCAGGGGCCCAGCAGAGCAAAGCTGAATGAGAGCGAAGGATCTTTGGATCCTTTTTGGCACCAGTGACTCCTTCTTAGCCAAGATTTTCACACAGAAGGCTCCTCCTTCTCATTCAGTTTCCAACTTGGCTGTCACCTCCTCAGAGAGGCCTTCACAACCCTCACCACCCTGCCCTCCCAATAAGCTCACCTTGTCTGTCTAATCACTTCCGTAACCCCAGCACCTAGAACAAGGGTCAGGAAACCACAGTCTCCTGATCCACCGTCTGTTCTTGGAGATAAAGTTTTAGGGGAGCACAGCCACCCCGGTTCATTTGCTTAATGTCTGTGGCTGCTTTTATGCTACCAAGGAAGAGCTGACTTGTTTCAACAAACACTGTATGGCCCATAAAACCTAAAACACGTACAATCTGGTCCTTTACAGAAAAAGGGGGCTGACCTCTGCCCTAGGCACAAAGTAGATGAACAGTAACTGTCTGGAGACGGGGAAGGTGGGAAGGAAAGGGGCAGGGAGGGGAGGGAAGCAGGAAGGACAGACAAGGACAAAAGTGGAGACTTGGTAAGGGGCTGGCACCCACATAACATGTCTAAGGGGAGATGATGGAGGCTTCACCTGCCTCAACCTCTCCAAGATGCCTCTTTGAGGGTTTGAAACCTGACAGTTTGTCTGTCCCTATGTACCTGTCTCCCTTGGATAGCTTGAGATTAAGCCAAATCTGTCCCTTCTCATATTATCACTGTGTTCTGATGACAACCTCCACCCCCTGGCTTTATGATGAAGAAGGAGGGAGAGATGAGTTGGGGGAGCCCACAGTGGTCTGCTGTCACCTGATCACCCCAGACTGGGGGAGGTGGCTGCCAGGAGCTGGATGTGGACTGACGAGGAAGCCGCCCTCTCCCCGGCCCCTGCCAGCATCCCTGAGAAGGAACCTCACTCCCTTTGTTCTTATATTTTACCAGGTGCATTTAAATCATCTAACAAAGAAAGCACTGTATTTCAACCACGACGGCCCCCGGCCCCTGGAGACTCGGGCTAACCAGCAGGGCGACATGCTGAGCCACCCCCCTCCCTACCTTCAGGGCAGGCCCCTTCTCGCTGGCCCTCTCGCTGGCGCGCTTTCCTTCCAGCCCCAGCTGCACAAACAGCTCCAGCAGGTTCATGAGCAGCTCATCCACGAGGTGCTCGTCCTGGATGTTGGCGGCGATGTTGGCCAGGGCATTGATCACCGCCAGGGAGCAGTGCCTGGAGGGGAGGGAGACATGACAGCCGCACAAGGCCAGGGCCCCACTGCAGCAGGGAGGCAGGCTGATTCCGTCCAGCCTCACTGCCCCCTCGCAGAGCCTGAGAACAAAGGAGCCCTCCGGATGGGTTGAAAACGCCATCTTTGTGAACAACGGCCCCTGGAGGGAAGTCAGCTGCTGCAGACGCGACTGTGATGGCTCGCCTGACGTGCACTAAAGGCCTCTAGGAATCTGGACGTTGAGAACTTGGGAAAGTCTCAGGACAGTTCCCTCTGAGTGTCAAGGACTTACTACATAGTTAAAAATGGATGTATACTTCCAGGCATTTCCTGGCTGGACCCTGTTTTCCTCCTCAAATGACCGCTAGCCTCATTCCTAACTACCACCCATAAAACTTTTGTCTGATGATCAGCTTCTTCCCGACACTACCTCCACCCTGGGGCTGCTGTTAGCATTAGCTCACATCACACAATTAGGAAGTGTTTAGTGGTCTTGGGACAACCTGCCTTGGGATCTCGCTAGCCCCACATAAACCCCGGAAACAAAGCTGACATGCACCCTCAGCCAGATTCTTGAACCAGCCAGGCTGGCCAGGCTTCTGTGGGCACGGGGGGCAGCCAGACCCTGCCACTTCCATGCTCTGTGACCCCAGGTGATAGCTGACATTTTTAAGCCTCAGTTTCTTCCCGAGTAAAACAAGGATAATTCCCTCCTCACAGGGTGCAGGAGGAATTAAACATTGTGTGAAGCACTGAGCACACCATCTGGCCCCCAAAAATCTAAGGGCAAACGGCAGCCACGATAAGGGCACCCATTTCACAGATGGGTAAATTCCTGATAGGTGAGGGCAAATGAATGGCAGTAAATGCTTCCACTGGTGAGGGAGAGAACAAATCACTTTTGGTGGCAATATAAAAAAAGGATTTATGGAAGAAGAGGAAACTTGAATCAGAAGTTGAAAAACTGGTCGGCAGAGGGAAAAAGTAAATCCTGCGCACAGCAGGGCCAAGAGCAGCAAGACAGATGCAAGGGTCAGAAAAACAGAGCAAAGACAGGGTGGGGAAAGTGAGAGGGGCAAGGAGGTGCAGGAGTCACTTTTGGAGCAAGGAAGCAATGTGGCAAAGAGGTGTTTTGGTCTGTGATTCCTTTTGATTGCAGAGGTCAGGATGGACAGACATAAGGAAGGGTTGGGGAGCTGGTCACCTCCCCAACCCACTCCTTAGGCTGTTCTAGTAGCTTAGGCTCGTGATAGCAGAAGTGAGAAGGCAACGAAATAATACCAGTGCTGAGAGCTGGCGTTCACATATATGACCTCAACTAATACAACTTGAGACATGCTCATTTGATGAATGAGGAAACAGGCACAGAGAGGGTGAGCGTTTTCTCAGGTCACGCAGCCACACTCCCACCTGTTGAGCTAGATGGGAGGAAAAAAATGCCAACAAAGGGGCAACATCTCTCTCTTCCTGCCTCAACCTCTGTCGTCCTGACTTTAGTTCCCTCTTTCCCTCTCTTCCCTTGTTCTGACAAACTCTTGTGAGATCTTCCAAACGCATGTCATTGTCCTCAGGACATTCCCAGTAAGAGCCAGGGCCAGACAAGGAAGCACATCTCAGGCTGCTGGGAAAACTGGCCAGACTTTACACAAACTTCAAACATTCAAAGAGATTAAGTCCTCATTTTCTCAACCCTCCAAATCCCACCTCTCTGAATCTATATTGAGGAAAGTAATCACGGATGTAGCTACCGTGTTTCCCCGAAAATAAGACCTAGCTGGACAATCAGCGCTAATGTGTCTTTGGGAGCAAAAATTAATATGAGACCTGGTCTTATTTTACTATAATATAAGACCAGGTCTTAGACAATATAATATAACACCCAGTCTTACATTAATATTTGCCCAAAAGATGCATTAGCACTGATTGTCCAGCTAGGTCTTATTTTCAGGGAAACACGGTAGTAAGGTGTTCAATGCAGCACTTACAGCAGAAAAACTGGAAGACTATCTTACATCCAAGCTAGGGCCTGGTTAGATAAATCACGGAGCTGCTATATGATGGGACATTATGCAGCCATTAAAAGCGACATGCAGAGGAATGTTTATGGCATGGCTGTAGTGCTATGTAAAAAAGCAGGTCATCCAGGTGGGTAAGTCGAGCCCATCTGGACTCAATCAGCCCCAAGTAGTGGGTATGTGGGGTTTTTATTTTCTCACCGTGTGTGTACACTGATTTGTAGCATATTTTCTTTTGTAAGAAGAAAAGTTTATTTAAAAGACAAATCCCCAGAACTCACATTTTTTAAAGGGAGTTGGATACTGTATGATCTAAAGCAACAATTAGGTCCAGAGAATTACCTGTAGCCATGGTCCTTGTAATCCTTAGTGGCCGAATACACGACAGAGCTGGCCTTCACACTGATCTGCTGGAAGAGATTCCACACTTCCTGATAAATGTATTGCTGGAAGAGAGCAAAGGACACGGTTATCAAGCCACGACTCTTCCATGAAAGCCCCTCCTTGGAACATAGAAAAGGCCCCTCTATTGTCATTCAGTGGGAAGGCACCTAAATCATGGACCCTACGGACCTAAAAGACGTTCAAGGACATCCATTCCTAAAACTTTAAGCAAACTTTAAGCTAAAAGCTAAAAGGGAAATAGCTTCAATTTAAATCCCATTATGTTATTAACATCAGCAAGAAATTAGTTTAAATTTCCTTTTTCCACAGCACTCACCATTACACTATTCTCTTACTTAAAAAAAATAATCTCACGATTCAGTGTTTAGCGTCTAGCTGATCTGCAGTTGAGATAGCTGTGAGCATTTGCTGATTTGCAGGATAAATTTAATCTGTATTTTCATATTCCCGATAGTCACAGGAGTTAGCAGAGCTTGCACAGGGTTAGTGGGTTTCAAGGCTGGGCGTTTCCTTACATTTCCAGTGATAACCAGGCAGCCCAGCTGGTCGATGATCAGCACGTCGAGCGGGGAGGGCGGCTGGCAGAATTTCTGCTGCAGGATCTGCAGAATTGGCTCCATAACCTTTGGGGTGTCCCTCAGGGCCACGGCGATGTGTCCCAAGGCTCGGATGGTGTGGTCGGGAATCAAGTGAGCGTCCCTGTGGGAGGGAAGAACAGACGTGCCCTGGGAACAACAGTCTGGCACGCAGCTGTGATGGAAACCCGGACGCTGTGATGGAGACCTGGACCTCAACGTCGTCAGTCTCTCAGACGAAGCATTCATCTGAAAGTGACAACCTGGGATCCTTCACCACCAGCAGAAACACAAAGTCCCAGACACCAGGCAGGAAGACAGAGCTTTCTCTACTCCCAAATAGTGGTCCGCAACAGACATTCCAAGGTGGGCTTCCCCTGAAATTGTGGGACAAACCCAACGCACAACTCCACGCTGTGCAAGAAAGCAGCACAGACGTGCACAACACTAGCTGCCCCCACAAGCCCGCAGAGAGCACAACTGACTGCCCTCTGGGATGGGACGTACTTGTCACTCTCCTGGGAGATGTACAGCCGGTTGGAGAGGCTGGCCAGGAAGGCCTCCACGATCACCGCGTCCACCGTCAAGCCAGCTTTCAGGCACCTGAGCAGTGAGGAAACCCACAGGGCATTAGGCATCACAATCAAAGCTGTTTTGTGTTGTGTTTTAATTTTTCCTTTCTCAGGCCTACAAAGTTTAAAGAACTGTGCTGAATATTTTTTCCCTGGAAACTGAATGAAAGTCATTACACAGAACAAAAGCAAAGAACTGCTGCAAATTTTGTCCACTTGGTAAATATCTCAGTCAGAAACAACTTCATTATTTTGCCCAGAACAGTTTCCTTCAGCATGTCATACTCACCCTAACTCCAATTTAAAATTTCCTGTACTGTTCCTTAACAAAAGTAACAATAACTGATTCAAAAGACAGATGGTCCTGAGATGGCTGAGGGAATATTAAATTTATGTAGCAAGGTTTTAAGAGCATGGAGAAATGGTTATAATCTAGAGAAAAGAGGAAATTTTAAAACTCTCTAAGAACATAAAATCTTATCAGGCATCTCTCCCATTGGCTTGGCTCCCAGGCATCCGAGACAGAAAAGAATGAGGGTGTGACAGAGAGGGGGCTGAGCTACTGTCTCGAATTGGCTTCTGAGAGCCAGGAGTCAAAATTAAGAAAGATACATTTCACGTAAACCAGAATGGATTTGTTTCCTAAGTTTGGAGAGCAAGAGTCTACACAGCAGGGGCCTCGGTAGCAAGAGACACTCAATCATATAAAACCGCTCATTTATATTAAAAATAACACAAGAAAAAAAGATAAAGAAAACATGACAAATGTTGTTACTCTGGATGGTGGACTAATAGATATTTCTTTTCTACTTTTCTATACATTATAAAATTTCTCTATTTTTCTCTTATGTGTATGATCAGGGAAAGGCAGGAAGCTTTTTTAAAAAAATACAATTCCTATTTTTAGATCAAGTGCAGGCTTAGAATAATCAAAAACAAGCTTTGAACAATGACAAACATTCCTTATTTTGTAAGAGCTCGTTGTGTCTGAAACCCCACTTCCTTCCTCACCGGTCGCCCACCCCCTGGCCTGGCCTCCCACCTGCAGATGTTGTCGATGGCGATGTCGCGAAGCTGCTCGTACATGGAGGGCTGGCTCTTCTTTCCTGACATGACGCTCAGCGTTGACTCAGAATGCTCGTTGGTTACACTGATTTTTATATCATTGCCGGCAACTGAATGTAAAAACTCAAATAAGTACCTGGGTAAGCCTGTCACTTTCCACCCCCTTGTCTGTAATTCGAAACCAAATAACAGGCCAATCATTTTTAGCTTATGAAAGAAATCACTCTAA
Source organism: Rhinolophus ferrumequinum (assembly GCF_004115265.2). Taxonomy (NCBI): domain Eukaryota; kingdom Metazoa; phylum Chordata; class Mammalia; order Chiroptera; family Rhinolophidae; genus Rhinolophus; species Rhinolophus ferrumequinum. The sequence continues at coordinate 23,239,890 of NC_046308.1, forward strand.
AAAGACTTGACCAAAAATTTCAGGAAGAAAAGCGTCTGAGGAACAGGAAGGATGAGCTAAACATATTCAAATCAAAAGGGAGAACACTTAGGTTATAAAGTGATAAATACGTAAAACAGCAATTTCTTAAGAAATGGTTCAAAAGGCCTGATGAGAGCCCACAGGCACCCACCCGAAGGGTTATCTAGGTAATGTGCATAAGCCAGTAAGGGCTGGGGCGAGGGTGAGTGCCAGGGCCTTAAAGCCAGAGGGACCCCTCCTCACTGCGGGCCGGCAGAGTCTTTCAGGTACTCAAGTTTGGGTTTCTTCATCTAAAGGGAGAGGATAAAACATCTACCTTCACAGGACTATGGGGAGGATAGACTACACTACAAGTGAAGCCTGGGCTCACAGTGGCTGTTTAATTAATGCTACTCATTACAGGTGACCTGATTTGCTCTGCGCCCATGTCATTGTCTGTAGAAACATAATACGTTCCCTTGGGGCGAGGGGACAAGATAAGATCATGCGCCAAGTTGCTGGCCCAGGGTCTGGACATGAAGGACTCACACTTCAGACAATCTCAGTGGGAGAGGGGCCCAAAAGCAAGTGGGACCAGAGAGGGGCCTTCAGTGGTGGGTGCACATAACGGGAAGGAGGAAGGAAAGGGCTGGAGCCCTGAGGGGATCACACGGGAGAAACCACGAGAAAAGGTGACGAGGAGGAATGAGCCCATGCGCACAGCCCAGCCACAACTTCTCAGTCACAGAACTGTGTTGGGCTCACACACCCAGGCATGTGGTCCTTTTCTTGGAGCCTCAAGAACACACAGGGGCTAGGGGCTGGAGACACAACCTTGGGTACAGCCGTCCTGTTACCTGTGTGGTACTGACTGTGGCACTTATAGAGCTTCACCAGCACGGGGGACGGGACGACGAGGAAGTCCCGTAGAGATGGCATCACCGAGTGCACCACCACCGGGAACCTCTCACACAGGCGGCCCAGACCCTGCAACACACCATCGACCTGTCATGCAGCCCAGGGAAAGGCCAGCTGGGCAGTGAGATGCTCAACCCTTCAGATACCCAAGTCTGACCAGAACCTTCCAAGGTCAAAGCTCCCAGGGCACAAAGACAGGAAAGGGGGACGGTCTTGACTCTCCTCCACCCAAGGGGGATTGTATTGTTAAGATATGTCCATTTCTTTTTGAAGCAAAACAGGGGAGAAAGGGTACAAAACATGATTTCTAAACAATGACAGGTGTGAAGTTACTGAGGTTTGCAACAAGGGAAGAGTCTCGGCAGAGCAGAGCTGGTACCACAGACGTCAGGAGACGTTCTCTCACATAACCCTCTGGCTCCCAACTCCTGAGGCCTTGGGAATGGCCGGGCTGGCAGGTACAGGGTAGCCCCCCAACAAAGGAGGACCAGCTGCCCCTGGACCCCACCCACAGAATCCTGGCACCCTGTTGGCAGCAGCCCATCCCCACCCCCACTCAGTGGTGAACTGTGTCCAAAGCAGGCCCTAGTTCAAGGTCCTAAAGAAAGCAGCTCTGACTTTGCTGCTGGTATGCCAACCACAGCCTGAATGGCACAACCAGAAGGCCTTGGTGGTGGGATCTTAGCCTCTCCAGTGTGGGTGAGACTGACCTGCAGACAGCAGATGAGCAAGGGCAAATGAGCGATGATGACTTTGCTGGACGTCTTGGACTGCAGCTTCTCAGACAGCTTGATGCAAAGGTTTTCTGCACCTAAAGTCAAAACCAGAGGAGGGTACCGACAATTAGCAAAGGCCAAAACTTACCAAATATTCCTTCACCAATTAATCATATAATTTAACTACACCCCAGAGACACCCTTTTTGGCAGGGTTTATTAATATCGAGAGGTTACCCCAGAAAGTGTTCAGAGGCAGATGTCCTAACGGAAAGCTCAGCTCTGTCCCTATTGTGAAAAGACCGTCCTGCACCCCGTGACTGCTTTCTCTTCTCTGCTGGCCCTGAGCCCCCTGTCCCCGTCCCCACAGTGTTCTGTGAGCGAGAACACTGCTGCATGCTTCCCATTCTGCTGCTCCCCCTAAACAAGCACCTTTTCCTCCAGCACAGAGCTCCCTCCTCTCCATATCAAAACCCAATGAACCAGCAGGAAGTAGAGGAGAGAAGATACAGCCCTGAGGCTATGGCCATCTCTGCCTTCCTAGGTGCGGACACCAGACGTCCAGGGCATGGCAGGAGCTGATGCTCACTCACCCTGCTCATCCTTCACGGCCCACACCATGAGGTCCACACAGGCGGCGTTTGCCTGGCAGCGCAGCTTTAGGGGGCTCAGTTCATTGTGGATCCGGTCTGCATCGTGCAGAATCTTCTGAAGCTCCCCCTGGCTTGTGTTGAACTGTTCCAGCACAAAATCATGGATCTCCTTCACAAAGGCTGTTGGGAGGTCTGTAGGAAAAGAGCAGGCACTGCAGCTGGAAACAAAACTGCCAAAATTCAGGCAGCCGACTGTGACAGTCTACAGTCCTTCCACTCTAACTAAAACCCAAGAAGAGCATATTTGCTGCTGGCTGCTGTGGTTCTAAGAATGCCCGCTGGGGAAGTGGCCGGTTAGCTCAGTTGGTTAGAGCATGGTGCTAATAACACCAAGGTTGCTGGTTCGATCCCCCATGGGCCACTGTCAGTTGCGTCCTCCTTAAAAAAAAAAAAAAAGAATGCCTGCGGGGAAGAGCTTGGACTGGCTGGGCAGAGATGTCCTTTACACACATGCCACCTGGCACTCAGAGCAAATGATCATTTCCCAGGGAAGTGAGAGCTTTAAGAGGTCAATATACTAAAACCTGAATATAAACATATAAATTGGGATGTGTCATCACTAGAACTGGTCCAATTAACAACAGGAAATACTTCAGTTAACTGAAGTATTTCCTGTTGTTAATTGGACCAGTTCTAGTGATGACACATCATTATGCTTAAACTTATATAGTGATGTATGTCAATTATATCAATAGAACTGGGAAAAAAATAGTAACATATAAATAGTAACATATATATCTATTGATATAATTGACATACATCACTGTATAAGTTTAAGCATAATGATTGTACAGGTGCATAGTGACTTTTTAAAGGCTGTCAGTTATCAGATAAGGGGAAAAACTGGTTGTAGCCTGAAGAGAATTCCCTGGCTACAGGTCTGGATCTTAGAGTGCCCAGAATCTTTTCCAACTCTCATCCTTGGAACCTGGAAAACTCAGAAGAACCACTGTGATGGGCATAAGTCAGACTAGTTGAGGAAGCTGGCAACACATAGCTCAGGTGGGAAGGGAGGCTGCAGGGACTCCTGGGGGTCAGGTGGAGCCGGGCCGTCCCTGCTGCCCTCCTTTGTGAACCTAATCCTGCTGTGGCCCCAGCCAGACTCAGCCTCTGCCTCCCAAGAGCCCTTGAAATCATATTAGGAAAATGAATTAACTAGATTATGGCATATCTACATGATAGATAAAATATTATATGGTCATCAAAACTTACGTTTATGAAAAGCGTTCAATAACATTCGGGAAGAGCTTAGGAAAAGTGTTTTAAAAATATACAAATAAAGAGATGGAAGGAAATGCAAAATTTGTGTGTGTGCTGCTCTATTAATATATTATCTCTGAGTCATAAAATTATGAGTACCTCATTTTCTTTTGTTTTTAAACTTTAGAAAGTAGTCATATTAAATTGTATCCATATCAGGACAATACAACAAATCCATGTCAGAAAAATACCTGAGGAAATAAACCCACCAAAAAAGCCACCACTGATGCCACCAGGGGAACAGGATCGGGGACACTTTTTTTTTGTTTGCTTTTTCTCCAAATTTTCAGTAACGTGACCATGTTACTTGTGTGTGCTTTTAAGTGTCCCCAGCAGAGAAGAAGCACAGGCCTGCAGCAGTGGCCCAGAACCCAGTCTCACCGCATTTACACGCATGTGCAAAGTCCTCACCTTTCATGTAGTACAGAGTGTCACGCAGCATCTTAAACATGGCCACATACAAGGGGTCGCTGAACGTGAGGTAGTAGAGATCAGCACTGGGGTTGGCCTGCAGGGGCGGCAGAGGCATGTGACTGCAGCACAGAAACGCTCCTCCGGGCCTCCCTTCACCTTCGTGTGAAGCCCGGGTAAGTAATTCTTACATTCATGACTTCGCATTGTAAGTGGAACAACCATTTACCATGATTCACCATATGAGGCACTTTAATTACTCTCTTCACCCTCTTAAGCATCAGGAAAACAGCAGGTTCACACCTCCTGAGATTTCTGCAGGGGAGCAGCCACCTGCACCCTTGAAGGAAAGACCACCAACCTCTCGCTGAAAGCTCACCATCTTCGAACTCAGGGGGACATGGGAGGCGGAGGAGGAAAGAGACAGCGAAGAGACCACCAGACCGTGGGATTCCATCCTGCCCACCGCTCAAGCGACAGACACCACAGCCAGGGCACCTTCAGATTCAGCTTATGTTTTGTAACGGAACTCATTTTAAATTATGCTTTTTAGCAATCTAATCTCAAATGTAGCATTATTTTTTCCTCTGGAGAAGAAATTCACACAAGGTTTCATGAGATGAATAAGATGCGGTTCTTAACTTCTACAGTTTCCCAGTTTAGTAGGATGGAAAGGCACAGCTTATTATAATTCTTGACACACATACAAGTGCTCTGCAAATACAGGCGAAGAGGATGAGGAGGGAGAGGAGGCAAGTCTGCAGTGGGGCCAGAGGTTGCGTGGGGCGGGAAAGGGCCTGTGGTGGGAGGCTGCGGGAGGGTGTGAGAGTCACATGGAGGGCATGAGAACTGCATGAAGGACATGAGAGTGACCAGGATTTCAGGAGGGCACTGATAACAGGAGCTATGGTTAACAAAGTGCCATGGGGGGCACTGGCTAACTGCTTCACAGACACCACCTCACACGTTCTCACAACATCCCTGTGGGGCAGAGATGAGACTTGCTGAGGTTAAGGTGACCCAGGGGTCTGACTCCAGAGCCAGGAGGAAGTCACTGCAATCAGGGAGCGGAGAAAGGGAGCCAGAGAATATAGTCCAACTCCAGCAGTCCCTAGCTATGCAACCTGAAACCCATAAGCCTCGGTTATGGGGGATTTGCCGTCGAATACAACGAGCAAGTGAGTCAAGTCCTATCACAGTGTTTGATACATAACAAGCATGTAATAATGACTAGCAATGATTGACAACTGAGTATATTATATATACCCTTTTGAAAGCCACAAAACCATTGCATGAAATGGACATGTACACTCAAGTCCAAATTAGAAAACAAAAATACCAGAAACTCCTCTGGGGAAGAGGGTCTCAGAGTCCCATTACTTTCAGCCTTCCCTCTACCCATAAGACAAGCCCTAAAGGGGATCCCCACTGAGACCCAACTTTCCCCTCAGGCCCCAGATTGACACTTTTCCTTAAAGATGGTGTGCAGGCCCAATAAGTGGCCAGTTGTTCTGACCATCCAGCCCAGGTGCCAGCCCTGGTTCTCCTGGTCTGCCCTGGGTCACAGGTGACCAAACTGACAAGAAACCCGGCGGCCTCTGAGACTGCAAACAGTGAGAGAGCAACAGCTCAGGCCAATGGCAGGGTACAACTGGAAAAAGTTGAAGACAAGGGAGTAAGTGCCAGACTGTCACCTGGAGAGTTACAGGAACTGTGCTCTTCAGCCAAGAACTGACGCAGAGCAAACCATGCGCAGCACATACATCTGTTGTTTGCACACAGCTTGCTGGGAGCCCGTATAAGGCAGGAGAAGACACGATCTGCAGGCACAGAAGGTCCCTGGGGTTCCGTCCTCTTCAGAGCTGACCCCAATGGTACCAGGCACTGTGTGCCTCCCTCCCCATCAGGTGAGAGAAAGAACATCCTTCACAAGGAAGTGGGGTCCAGCACACGCCCACGGCAATCTTCAGCCTGGCAAATGGCAATTGCTCTGGATCCCAGCACCAAAAGGGGATGTTCCCGAATGTTCCCTGAGGTTTTGAGACCTCCAAACACCAACATTTAACGATTTTATAAATAATGCTATAGACCTTGGTTCCAGATACATTAAAATCCAGGGTCTGTATGTGCCTAGAAAGTCTGAGGGAGTGTGTACTGAGCCCAGAGAAGTGATTTTGGAAGCACCAAAGGAGCGAGGAAGGTAAAAGAGCACGGGCTTCAGTCAGGGGACCCAGCGAATTCCCAACTCTCCTGGTGACTGTGTGACGAAGGCAAGTTAGTTAGTCCCCTGAAGCTCTCTATTTCACCTGTGAAATGGAGACACTGACCTCCTCAGAGGCACTGGGAGGTAGTATATTTAAAAGAGCCTGGCATCGAGCAAGCTTTCAGGTGACAGGTGTGTTATCATTATTGGGACAAGGGAAGTTAAGCTGAAAACTCACTGCCAAACCCTTCCACTCCAGCCCCACACAAACCCTCCCAGCTCTCTTCACACACAGGTTCACGGCAGGTAGGTCTTAGCATGGCGTACACCAGAAGGGACGTACCTCTATTACACTGGCTGTAACCGCATCCAAGGATTTGAGAACAGGCTCCTCAACAATCTTCTTCACCTACCAGGGAAACAAGGCTTCATGAGGCACCTGACAAACACAGTGAGAAACAGGAATGCCAGCTCCTTCTACCAAAGAACAAATTGTGTTGATGGAAAAATCACATAACAGGCCCATGTGGTGAAAATGTGATGGAAGAATAGGCCACAACATACAAATTATGGCTCCGTATCAAACCATACCCACAAAATGCCCTAATTCTGCCATCGCTTGAAACTTCTTTTCTTATCTAGATTGGAACGACATAAAAACAGAAAAGGAACCAACTCTCTCAAATGTGCTGATGTTAGATTTCCGTTTCCAGGATGTGGAAACATTCAGACTCCAGGCGTCACTGCCATTTTATCCAATCCCCTCCCAGATGTCAAGGGCACCTTCACAGTCAGCCCTTGGGCACTGATGGCTCCTCCCTCCTCCCCAAGCCTGGTGCACTGGCTCTTCCAAAGATATAAGAAGAGCCATTTGGGAGTCCCATTTCAGGACTCTGACAATGGCAACACTCCCTCTCTGACAGCACCTCAAAGGCCATCCAAAGGTACCCAAACATGAATAAGCTAGGTTTTGTGTTGATCTGAATAGAGCAGCCCCTGAGAGGGAGTTAGGTGCAATGGAAACTGGACTTGGGGTCGGATTCCTTGGGCTGAGGCTTGGCCCTGCCCTTGGCCTACGGATCCTTGATATATTTGACACTTTCCTTACCTCTAAAATGGGGATGCATCGCTGCCTCCCCCATATGGTTGCTGCAAGGATTAAATGAGAACATATCGCATAATTGCTCTCTGAATGTTAACTCTCCTTCCTTCTTTAGCCTGAAAATTATGGCTACTAACTTGTACTCTTAAATACTGAGAAACTCCTAGTTTTTCCTTTAAAAAAATTACAGGATTACATCACTAGCAATTTTCCTTATTGATATACCCATGGTTTGTTTATCCATTAATGTTCTACTTACCAAGTTGAGGAGTTCCCGAAGCATTTCTAGTGGAATACTGAACTCCTTATAGGTGACACCATTGAATAGAGGAGAAACTGAGAAGCTGGAACTGATGGTAGAGAAGTAGTAATCAGGTTCCAGGACACTCCCATCAGGTAAGTAAGAGACTGATGGAAAAGAAAACCGGAAAGTCATTCACAGTAACACGTGACCAAGATACTTTCTCAAGCTGATTCCCTCAGTAACAAACAAAGGCATAGACTTTGCTTTTGTTTATACTCCAATTCCTTGTTTTTCAATTGAGAAGCAAAGGCTAGATTGCAAATCCTTGGGCTCAGCTATAACCATGTCCTATATTTTCAACCCAGACAATGTAACTTAACAGGTGGGAAGAAAAAAAAAGAAAGAATTACACCTTTTTAAAGGTTGAGAGATGTGAAAGGTTGAGATCTACAGGGCCCCAAAGATATTTTACCATCAAAATTAGAATAAAAATGCACACTACTAAAATTTAAAAGTCAGAACAAAAATAAAAAGCCAATCATCCAACACCTCGTAACAATATCAATCTATAAAAAACCAAAGAATAAATGTTATGACTTTCTCAAGCACAGAAAAAGCAGAGTTGAGTTTATCCCGATTGTGTCAAAGCTGATGCGTAGTTCTATGATGATGACCTGACTAGAGGTTGGTGGGTCCCAAGAGAGGAAACCAGCAACTTACAACGAGGGGATGGGCAGTAATACTGAGAGGAGTTGAGACGCTGGAGGCCAACATAATAAAGGAGCACTGAGAGAGAGAATGACTGAGGGAAGAAGGGAGGGAGAGGAACAAGCTGGTGTAAAGGGAACAGCTGGGGAAGAAGGTAAGAAGTTATGTTGTGTGTATAAAATGTATGTGAATATATACATTGTGTGTACAGGTACATATATAAAATGGAGTATTATTCAACCTTAAAAAGAAAAAAGGGGGATTCTACCATTTGCAACAACATGAATGAATCTGGAGGACCTTGTGCTAAATGAAATAAGCCAGACACAGAAAGAAAAAAGACTACATGATTTCATCTATATGTAGAATCTAAAAAAGTCAGAGACACAGGAGCAGAGAGGTGAGCGGTGGTTACCACAGGCAGGGAGGGGGGATGGGGAAATGTTGGTCAAAAGTACGAAGTTGCAATTATGTGGGTTGAATAAGTCTAGAGAGCTAACACACAACCTGATGACCATAATTAATAATCCAGTACTGAATACTGGACATTTCCTAAGAGAGTACATTTCAGGTGCTTTCACCCACACCCACCCCCAAAAAAAGAAAAAAATGGTAACCATGTGAGGAGATGAGTATGTTAACAGCTTGACTGTAATAATCATTTCACTGTATATATAGAGAGGGTGCCAAAAAATGTATACACATTAAAGAAAGGAAAAAACTATATTAAAATTACACTGATGGTAACCACTGCGAGCAGCTCTTGTAACTGCAGAAGTCAAACGTGACTTGTATTCATCTTCTGTTATCTGTATATATTGAGTATTCCAATTTCAATAGTTTCTTTTCTTCAATCGTGTATACTTTTTTTGGTACCCTCTGTGTGTGTGTGTATGTGTTCATCATCTTAAGTATATGCAAGTGTATTTTTAAAATAATAATAATAATAAAAGATAAGAAGTTTGTGGCCAGAGGGCATCTCCCAAATGGACACCATGACATGAATCTGAAGTCCTGTGTGGCCAAGCCAGTGTGCAGTGGGCATAGATGGAGGCCAAAGATGAGAACTGCAGGGACCAAGGATTTAAGATTTGGGACTTATGCAGGGGGGTGTCACTGAAAAGTTTTTAGCAGGAAATTAAATGATAAGACTTATGCTTTTAAAAAACAATTCTTAAAAAGAATTCTTACAGCGCTATGGAAGAGGAACTGGAAAGAGAGAAGGGGAGACTAACTGTAAGAAAAGTCTGAGTGAAATGGGAGGCATGGAGCAAAAAGAGAAGGAGCTGGGCGGCCAGATGGCTATGTTGGTTAGAGCGCGAGCTCTCAACAACAAGGTTGCCAGTTCGATTCCCACATGGGATTGTGGACTGTGCCCCCTGCAACTAAAGGACAATGACTTGGAGCTGATGGGCCTTGGAGAAACATACTGTTCCCCAATAAATCTTTAAAAAAAAAAAGGGAAGGAGCAGTGGTTTCCTGCCTGTCTCTTTGACAATGAGGTGTACTTTAGAGAGTGAGAAAATCATCCAGCCAGCTCACCTCCACAGGAGAGCAGTGCTCAGGTTGTATCTGCTGAACGAAGCTTAAACAGTGAGCCCACACCTGGGCCCCAATCTTGAGTACTCACTGGAAGTGCTTAAAGAGGGTAGCCCCACTGGGGAGGGGCCCCTGAGTATAGAGAGCGATTTACCAAGAAAAGAGAAGCCTTCAAGGATACAACATGGCCATCCTCAGATGCCCCAAGTGCATACAGGTGGCAAAGGGGAGGTTTAAAGTCTGGAGGAATATATTCTAGGACAAGTGGTTCTCTCTGGGAAGTGGGATTTGAGTGGGCGGACTCGGCCTTACATTTTAACATATACATAGACTGTAACATGTTATATTCTCACATATCCAAAAATACTACCTGCAAAGTTGCCCACATTTGAGTTCAGATACTCCCCTTTTTTAAAAAAAAAAATTCCCTTCACATCTTTCAAGATCCTCTTGAGAAATGCTCTTTTAGCAATTGGCATCATCCGAAAATGGAACAGATGGCATGATGAGGCATGGAATTCTGATTCCCCCTCTCCTATCACTTAGTCTTACTTCCCTCGAGGATAAATTGAAGGCAATTTTAATACATGTCTGACCCTGCACAGGGCTATCATATGAATCAAATTCAGTACATTCTGTGAAAGTGCTTTGTGAACAGTGAGGCTCTATAAAAAATATAAAATGCTCTTTAATATTACCTATGTACTTAATGACCCTGAAAAAAGACACCAGAGAAGGACCCACCATTAGTACTTCTCCCTGAAAACCAGAGCTTTCACAGGTTAACATACTAAAATTCTAATCCCAGGCACGGGGGGGGTCTGTAGATTATTTTCTGCATTTTTCTCTCTGTTTGAAATATTTTCCAATTAAATTTTAAGAAGTTTCAATGCAAATGAGTAGTTTGTAAAAGCTTGACACTCGAGATGTGTGACAGCACAGCGCTGGCATTACCGTCCCTAACGTGACAAGAAGCCATCACTGCGAACCTGCTATCGAGTGCTACGTCGACATTCTTGGCAGAAAGGTGAAACCCACCTTCAAAGCAGTGAAAAGCGGATACTCCAGGGGAACTGGGAGGGGGCATCCCACGTTCAGGGCTGACCTGAAACACAGAACCACGCTTACACATCAGAAAAGACCAGTGAGACTTCAGATTCATCTTAGACAAGGTTCTTTCTGCCAGCTCAATGGCTGGACTTCACGTCTTGGCCCAAACCTCACCTCCTCCCTGAAGCCTACCGCAGCTACAGCATTCTCTACGATATACCAAATCACTAAATTCTTCCTGTCTACACATACATTTTATACTTGATGACTGAGCTGAATTATTCTCAGTGTTTCGTGTCTATCTTTTCTCCATGAGTCAACTATATACTTCTTTAGGGCATCAACTGTCTCCCGCTCAGAATAGAGTTTGGCACCCAATTGCTAGGAAACAAATACTTTGTGACTGGGGAATGACATCACTTAGAAATCTTAAAAAGGACAAGGCTTTTATATTAAAGAGAATTCTAGGGAGACTATTTTAGGTTTTCTAAGTTTCCTGAAACTACACACAAGTGGGATTTTCTTCATGTGAGCACTTAACAGACCTCTCTGCTCTGCTCTCTTCCCAGGAGTACGGCCCCACCTGAGAGATGCTGGACACGCTGCTGGTCTTCCTCTTCAGGGTGCCCTCCTGACACACAGTCAGCAAATTGCTGGGGAGGATGGAGCGGAAGTCATTGAAGGAACGCCTCCGAATGCCTTCCAGCTCCTCTGGGACTCGGAGGGAATGAGGAGGGACTTTGGGAAAGAGTTTCGAGAGGAGAGACTCTTCTGTGTTGCTGTAACGCCCAAACGCTCGTGAAATTCCAATCAGGCATGGGATTGCATACTTGCAGAGGTATTCTAGAAGACAAAGTAAAACTGTTCCGATACCAGAAAGATACCTGCAAGAGAACCATACTGTACCAACCTACAATGCTGGCTCACAACTCACAACCCACCAACAAATCTGAAGGGTCAGAATAAGCCACAGCAACAGGGCCAATCTGACATTAACAACTCCAGACAATACTTCACACATACCTGCCCTCTTTGAGAGGTCTTAATCTATTCATGGCACACCCACATCGCTTATACAGCCTGTTATCAGGCACCTTTATTATATTTAAACAGTGTATTTATTCCTCCTGGGATCATATTGGTAGCCTTACACTAGAGGAAAAATGACCTTTGGAAGTCAGACATGTTATAAATGAAGAAACTTATTAGGTCCAGAAGGGTGAGGTGACTTGTCCAAGGTCACTCAGCATTCAGGTAGCAAAGCTGTGCTCATGACTCTTACGTGCCTCTTAGCTAACACACAACAAAGGCAACCTAATATAGAAAGGTTTTCATCCATCACATGCACAGGGTAGTAAAGAACAGAAAAAAAGATTGGGAAAAAGCAAAGGAAACAATAATCACAAAATCACTTCTTTAAAAAGCCTTGATCTATAATCATACCTTTTTCTTGAATCTCCAAGGCCTGGCACATGTCCAAAAGGACGTGCAAAACCTGCAAAAGTGCCTCTAGAATCTGTAACAGCCAAGGAAACAGAATAAAAAAACTTATAAACAGAATCAGCAAAATATCACAAAATTAATTCAAAATTAGGAGCTTTAGACCTATCTTGTCCAACCTCATATCTGATACATAACTCCCCACGTGATAGCTCTGCTGAGGCACCTGTCAGCTGACCTTCCAGGGACACAAATCCTCTCTCTCTGGGCCAATGTTAGAGTTCCTCCTAACTCTGGGCCAATGTTGTCCACCTGGGGCATGTCCCCACCAGCTATCTGAGCCACTCCTTCCTCCTTATTCTGCAAACAGGTGATGAGCCTCCAAATCCCTTTTCATGGCTAGATACCCCTACTTCTTTTCATCCATTCCTTATGGTTACAAGTCCTTTATGATACTGATTGCCTGAGTCTGATTTTACTGTAGTTCACTGTGCCAGGAACCGTTTTGAATTGTAGTGCTCAGGATAAAATATATTAATATTCCAGGGATGTTGGGACTCACCAAGTAATCACCAAACTCAACAGTTTTTAGCCTTTCATGTACATGTCATTAGCTTTTGGCAGCTGCTTTACACTGCTGGCTCCATGAGCTCACAGATAAATAAAATACTTAAATCTTTTTCACACATGCTGCTCCCAAGCTATGCCACCTCTGCTTATGTAGTTGGTGTTTTTTGCCTGTCGTTGATCCCTATAAAGCTCATGGTATTAGCTTTAGTTCATCATACTGGTTGTTAATTCCTGGCTTTGTGTTGTCTACAAATGAGATCAACTTGCTTTCTGATCTTCACTCACAGCCCTGGCTCACTTTGCTACAATGGTAGGGGGCAGGCTACCAAAGACTCCTGGTGGGGCTGGTACCTCACCAGTCACCCTTTCAGGTAGTCCTTTGGGCAGTTCTGAACACCCTCTGAATTCTGGTGCTCATCCCATATGCCAGCATGTCAGGAGAGGGTCTGTCCAATGCCTTGGTGAAGACCAACTAGACTATATCCACCTCATTTCCCTCTACTGCCCGTCTTAGGAAACCCAGGCAAAGAAGAGAATGAAGTTGGTTTGATATGACTTGTTCATCACCAAGTCAAAATTCTTACAGTTTGCTAATGCTACATGATGCTGAATAACCCATAGATGTGAAAAGAAATATTTTCTCTATTTCATATGTTAAAGTTATATCATCATCTTCAGTGTTAACTTCTCTTCTGATAAATGCTATTTATGGAAAAGCCCTTAACTTACAGCCTGTTAACTTTTAAAATAATAACGTAATTCTAACATATCTAGCTATCTCTTTTAACCTTATAGAAATGCACAATTCACCACACTTACCTCATCCCTAAGTGAAGGGTCCCTGTAAGCCACATCAGACAGCAAAGTTACCAAGCAGAAGCTGAAGCTCTCAGCAACGGGGAGGGCGCCTGGAAGGCATAGAGACACAAAGAAGACTAGTACCACTCATGAGACACTGGGGCACACCTGCTGGCCACCCAGTTCAGTATGTTCTCTCTCTCATACAGCCTGCCAAGGGACCAGTTTACAGTGGTGGCTGCCCTCGCTGACATGGGTCTCAAAAGAACAGGTCTGGGCCCAACATGTTGGCTAAGAAATACTCCTACCTTTCTTTTAATAAAAAAGTTTTGGTTCAATAAACTTAAATGTTTCCTAAGCCAATTTATAGTTTGACATTATAAGCCCTCTCAATATGACAGATACCACTTTTTATTCCCAACCCGAATAAAAGTGAGAAATCAATCTTGAGTATAGGGAGGGTAATTGTCAAATATCTATTACTTCTACTTTAAACTGAATTGAATGCTTATATGTTCTCTTCTGCTTTATTTTGACAAATGGAGAAAATCCTAATAAGAGCTTCCGAAGAGTTGCTCTATTCCTCCTAGGTTTTTAAGCCCTTCCACTACTGAGCCTCCTAGCAGGGAGGTTCTCAGGAGCTGGGCCCCAAGGTCGAGAAGGGAGCACTACACCCAAAAGACCAAAAAGCAAAGCAGCACTTCTATCAAGTACACCTTCAAAATGTTAGGACCATCGCTGTGTATGTCCAATCACTATTAAATATTTAATCAATTTAATCAATACTAACTAAATATTTAATCAAGGACATATAGAGCGACCCACTATTTTATGGCTCACGCACAGTACACAGCAGAAGACTGTCACACTTCTACTTCTGCACTTATTTCAAGATGCAGCTCTAGGTCTTTTTCAGACTTGATTGTGCATCAGAATCACCTGGAGGGCTTGTTAAAATGCAGGCTAGCCGCCTCCCAGACCCAGTTTCTAATTCAGTAGCTCTGATGTGGGACTGAGAATCTGCATTTCTGACAAGTTCCCAGATGACGCTGATGCTGCTGGCCCAGGGATGGCACTCTGAGTCCATGTATTTAGAAGTGATACTTGTTTTGAAATAAGGGAACAGAAAAATAGAATCAACGTCCACTGGTAGTCTACTTCTTCCCAAATTAGATAACCACAGTGGACATAAACGTCTGACCTTTTAACAACGTTCTCCCTATATTTAATTTGTACTCCTTTAAATTCCAGGATATGTGCATAATTTGAGATCTGTCTGTTTTAGGCACAGTATGTCACCAGAAATGATGAAAACCCAAACATCAAGGCACAAGCAGGATGTTCACGAGAACAAAAAAACCCATCTTTAGCAGACCGGCCCACCATGCCACCAACAAAAAGGACAAGGGCCTTCTTTACAGCCACCTGCTATATCTGAAGGTGGGCCTCAGGCAAGCTGAAACGCTCAGAGAGATTACATGGAAACTTCAGTCTCATAGGTCGTACATTCTAAAACGTCGGAGGTCTTCCAAGCTAATTTAGGAGGCTTGGGAAATTAGTATATGAGAACATCAACTTTGTTAAGTGTTTAGCGCAATGCTTGGCATACAGTGGATGTGTGTAAATATTTCGGAAGAGCGGGAAGTAACAAAGCAAGCAAGCAGGAAGTAGGGAGGGAAGGGCGGTGGAAGGGAAGAGGGAAAAAGATGATCTAACTTTCTCTTTGACCTTAAAGAGAGATCAAAATAAAATACAAGTTAAAAAGAAATACACATGAATTTATTCCATTTCTAAAGGTGCAAAGTTTAACTGAAATTTAGCAACAGCAACAAAGTGATAAAACTACCATGTTTCCCTGAAAACAAGACCTAGCTGGACAATAAGCTCTAATGTGTCTTTTGGAGCAAAAAATTAATGTTAAGACCCGGTTTTATTTTACTATAAGACCGGGTCTTATATTATATAATGTAATGTAATATAATATCCAGTCTTATTTTACTATAAGACCGGGTATAATATATAATATAATATATAATATAATATAATACCAGGTCTTATACTAATTTTGGCTCCAAAAGATGCATTAGAGCTAATTGTCTGGCTAGGTCTTATTTTCAGGGAAACAGAGTATTTATAGTGAATATGGGTTGGGTCCTGAACATCTATCTCACCCTTCCTTTTTGAGCAGCAATGCAGTTTGGAGAACTGACCTCATTCCAGGAGTGAGCCTAGTCATCTAAGGGTAACAGAGACTGGTTCAGGGACTGGCAGGTGACCCAATTCTGGCCAATGAGACATGAGAAAAGGTTCCTGAAGGTCTCAATGTTCTTGCTCACTCTCAGAGTGCAATGGAAAGCTGGCTTGCTCAACCCTGCCTCCCCCTCCCTCGCCCATGGGCCCCGGACAACAGTGAGTAGGCACAGCCCATATTGCTGCAGACAGGCAGTTGTCCCACAAGCCTGAGTAGAACCATCTAGACGCATCCTAACTGATGTGTTAGTATAATTAAACACTGATCCTTACAGATATTGAACATACACATTTTTCCTTGCACTTAGGGAACACACACAAAATTACCTCTGCCTTTCCGAGCTGTGCTTTCTTCTACCCAATACACTTTTGGAAGACCTTTAAGAAGTCGAAGAAGGTAAGGAACCACAGAATCTTTGTGCTAAAAATAAATAAATAAATAAATCATATTTACCAAAATAATACATGACTGGTAGTTTTTTTTATAGCATAGATTAAGGCCAAAATAAAGCATACCCACGTCCTAATCATCTTAAAGATGGACGTGCACATGACGTCACACCCTTCCTGTTTCCCAGCAGCCTGCACCACAAGTACCTAAGGGAAGGGCTAAACCCTGCCCTTCTGGAACTGAGTGTTTGGCCTGGTTCTGGCCTCCTCGGTGGCCTGGACCCCATGAGGGCCTCTGCAGAAGAAGGTAAGTGTGTGTGCACACACTCAAAATTGCCTTCACTGAGAAGTGTTCAGAGAGCCTCCAAACCCTTCAGTGGGCCCCAGGATCAGCTCTCTGGACTGGGGAGAAGCTCACAGCCACAAGCTTCTAAACTTGGTGATGCTTCTGTTGTTCGTGGCCCTTGTTTGTTTATTTAATCTTCTGTTTCATGTTTCCTTTGGCTCCTCTCCAGTTGAACATTAGACTTTATAACCATCATTAGTCAATGAAAAAATTACTTCCTTCTAGTTTCCAAACTAGCTAATCAACATATAACTTCTTAACCTTCCATGATTTGGTCTTTTGGCTATTTCCCTATTTATAGATACTCCAGTTAAAAAATCAAGTTAAGTGTGCTCCAGAGAAGGATACTACTTGGTGTTCTAAAACACTGAACAAGCATGGGGTGATTTTGAAAACAAGCAAATCCTGTAGCACTCCTTCCACTGAAAGGTGGAGTTGTCGAATTCACCTATCCTGGACAGTGGGCTGCCTTAGTGACTTCCTTCTAGAGTATCTAGAGAGTAAGTAGTACACGAGACAGCCTTCCTAGGCTAGGTTAGAAAAGGCAAAGCAGCTTCTGCCTGGTTCTTTCTCAGGATACTTGCCCTTGGGATTCAGACACTATGGGGTGACACAGTGACATAGCTCAGGCCACATGGAGAGGCCATGTACCCAGAGGTGCCCTGGCCAAGAGCCCCAACTGAGGTCCAGTCCACAACCAGGATCACTCTCTGGACATGAAGTGAATAAGCCTTCGGGTGATTCCAGGCCTCAGCCTTTGAGCCCTCCTGGGTGACACCTAATGGAGCAAAAACAATGACTCTTCTGACCTCTGTCTAAATTGCAGGTTCATGAGAAACAAAACATTGTTGTGTTAAACCACTAAGTTTCAGGATAGTTTGTTATATGCCACAATTGATGACCAAAAAAACAGACAAGTTTTTTTCCGTGAAAACTAAACAATTTCTCCTCTAAAGGATAAAAAGGAGCTGGCTACAACATATGTCCAGGATCCTAGTATAGTAACAGGCACAAAAACTCCAAAGGGTCTACATAGCATGGCTCCCTGTGGAGGAAGTAGCCTCGGTGCTCTTCCCTATATAAACTGTTATTGCTTCTGTAGCATGTGGTGAGTGAACGAACTACTTCTGCTACTCTGGCCACCGCTGCCGCCAGGGCAACCCACGGTGGGGACGTAAAGGAGGCCAATGCCACAGCCCATCCTGGATGGAGGCAAGGAACATACACCCCAGGTAGACCAAGAGAACGCTGATTCCCTAGGGCCCGGGGGACTGGCAAAGCATGCGGGGTCCTCTCCTGGGGTGCGTGAGACCGGCGGGCTTCCCTGGTAGCACACGCAGACTATATGGCTCAGGGGACATTAACTACCACCCTGGGCGCCTCCAATCCTTGCCCGGAACCCGAATTACACCAAAGGTGATTTGTACTCATCTCTTCCTTGACAACCTGAAAAAGCCTGATATAAGTCAGGGACTTACAGGTAAACCTATCAAGTAATGTGTTTGCCGAAGATATTTTCAAGTAATACACATTTCAACAACAGTAGTTTCTTATACAGTTTTTTAAAAATTATTTTCCTCCTCTTTATATTTAAATTTAAACAGGACTTGGCAAATTAGAAAAGTAGGAATGATTTTCTTTCTTTTCACGTATAAATAAATTGGATAATTAAAATGCAGCTTCTACATCTAATTTTGGTTTTTCATGCGGCCTTGGTTAGATAACCAATTTAAGTTTTAAAATATTGATCTAAAATTAAAATGCTTATGTCTTTTCCAAATGTATAAACAGCTGTAAAAATTTAAATATCTAACGTCTTTATTTCCTAACAGAGCATGATTAAACTTGGAATTAAAAAATGATTCTTGATTTGTAAAGTGCAAACTTAAGAGTAAAGTGACTATTGTGGTTTTTTAAAAAGCAAAAAAAAAAAAAAAAATTCTTGATAATGATAAAAATAAACAGATAAATAAATAAAAGATTGTATATCCAGTGGTCAACGTTTGCTTCAATTAGCCTTGATAAATACTTAAAAAAAAAAAAAAAAAGCTATACCATTTTTTGGTAGAGCTACAACATTGGTTTTTAAGACATCTTTAAAAGGCAAATTAACATGTACTCTAAAACTTAAATTATATCTATCATAGTTTTGAAAAAGATGGTATTATATCAAAATTATCTCAAAGATTACTACCATGTTTCCCCGAAAATAAGACCTAGCAGGACAATCAGCTCTCATGTGTCTTTTGGAGCAAAAGTTAATATAAGACCCGGTCTTATTTTACTATAATATAAGACCAGGTCTTATCTAACATAACATAAGACCCGGTCTTATTTTACTATAATATAAGACCGGGTCTTATCTAACATAATATAATATAAGACCGGGTCTTATATTAACTTTTGCTCTAAAAGACGCATTAGAGTTGATTGTCCGGCTAGGTCTTATTTTTGGGGAAACATGGTATCCTTTTAGAAGGAAAAAAATGGTTACTCTGAGTCTGACTGACAGGCATTTTACCTGAGATTGAAAATCAAGCCTATTCTAGCAGGCACACAATTACTTCACAAAAAATTTTAATTAACTTTCCGGCAAAAAAACAAAAACAAACAAACAAACATTTTACTTTTTTTAACAACATAATTTATTCATAGTCCAAAAATCAAAATTTCCCAAGAAAGTGTACATTAAGAAGTCTCATTCCTACCTGTTCCACCTACCCTGTCTCACCCACTGCTAACCACTTTTAATACGTAGGTTCTATGCATTGTTCTGGCATTGCTTTCGGTAAACATAAGCAGGTACAAATTAAAATTCTAATTATACCCCCCTTTACACAGCAGAAACACTTTTAATTTAGTAAGGACTTACCTGAAGATCAGACTCAATGAGAAAAATGCCCAACGCAATCACCGCATCTCTCCGTCTTTCATCTAATTGGAAGATCCCATGGAAATCTACTGGGCACATACAAAGCAGCTTTTGGACCTAGAAAACAAGACCAAAAAATAAAACAACCATAGATTAAAAAATTATCAACCCACATTCAGAATAAACCAGCACCACAAAAAGCCATCGGTCTATATAACCAACAAGTCATTTTTTCCAATTAAAAGATCGTAAAAAGGACATCTCCAGCTCCTGAAATAATTTTACACATGCCCCAAACACACACTCTGAGGGACCTGGGCAGCAGGTTACAATGATGTACACACAGGGGAGGTAAAGCACAATGGCTAATGCCTGCCCTTTTGGTGTCAGGACAGCCTGCAGTCCCCACTTCCCAGTGGTGCCCTTATGCAGGTTACCCAAACCTACCTACAAGCGCAATGCCTCCCCTTAGGGGCTCTTTAAAAATCAAATGTGTGTAAAGCACTTAGGACTGTGCACAGAACATAGTAAATGCTCAATAAACAATATCTATTATTACTGGATATGCCGTAATAGTGGCTAGCAGAAAGCAAGCAGACAATAAATCAGCAACTTACTGAACAAAAGAAAAAAAATAGGATTACCTTCAAAACAAACCAACAGTAAATATCTGTCATAAAAAAACTAAAAATCTGAATGCAGTATGACTAGAAAACAGGAGATATCAATCTTGAAAATTTCTCCCACAAGAAGCTCTTGAACAGAACACTTAGACACCTTGCTGTTCGGCTATGGACCCAATGAGCACTCACTCACTGACATTTATATGGTCCTGGTGGGATGTTTTAAAGGCTAACTGTAGAAAATATATCAAAATGTTAATAGCTTTGAGAGGCAGGATGACCAGTGGTTTTATGTTTATTCTTTGCGCTTTTTATACTTGCCAAACTATATTCTAGGGGAAAATATTACTTATGTAATCAACATCCAGGAAATTAAAATAAAAATATATATATACATATGGGGAGAGGGAAAAAAATCCATGTTTTTTTATTAAATGCTTAGGCAAACGAACATAAAGTAATAACAAGAGAGGAACAGAAATGCTACATTCCCGCTCTTCTTCAGTGTGTCTCCACAAGGAGAATGCACTTCACAATCAAAGGGTAAAATAAAATACAAAGAGATCACAGTACAGCGATCATTTCAGACGCTCAGGTCACTTTCACCAGAGAACCACATTATCTTGATGGAAAGAGTAAAGTCTCTCAAGAAACATCTATAGAAATTAGAGATCTAAAGAAGGTGGATTTCTATCAGAATGAGTCAATGACATCCAAAGAATGTTGATGAATGAATCCACGTGGAAACAGAGGGAAGAGTCTGGGGCCCTGACAAAGTCCATATACTCTGCCCTGTCCTGTGCAATACTTAACACCCTGCTCTAGAATACAAGAAGACATACTGTGCCTCAGACCGGGGAGGCGAAGCTAATGTGCTAGAAGACAGAATAGACACTCACAACGCATCAAAACTAGCACAACCTCATTATTAAATATGGAAAAGATGTAACTGGACAAAAAAAGACAACTCATCAGTATTCCCACATGCCACACACATAATGATGCTTACAATTTTTTTTAATTAAAGTTTATTGGGGTGACAATGGTTAGTAAAGTTACGTAGACTTCAGGTGTACAACTCTGTAATACATGATCTATATATCACGTTGTATGTTCACCACCCAGAGTCAGTTCACCTCCCATCACCATATATTGGATCCCCTTGGCCCTCATCTACCACCCCCCTCCCATGCTTACAATTTTAAATATCTTTGCTCTCAGTCCCTTTCTATGCCCCTGGAAGATTGCTTTGGGGGCAGGTAAGGATTGTGTCTTGTTTTTCTGTTGTATATAAATAAATCTAATCTTGACAATCTTTAGGGGAGTGAAATGCACATGGACTTTGGAGTTAGACCCAGAGTCACATCCTGGCTCTGGCATGGCTCGCGTAGGTGACACGCTGATCCTCAGCTTTCCCGTCTATACAGCAGTCCTCACGGAGCTGGATGAGATAATGTGCCTGATACAAAGGCACAATCATTACCTGGACTCAGGACTCACTTCACAGTCCCTGATAAACATTGTCCACGCTACTGCTCTTCAATAACGTCCTTGAAATGGCTTATATAGGAGTTAATCTAGTCCGTACGCCTTTAACTCATTCTATTTACTAGGTACCTATTTCATCAGAGGCACGACCCTGGGTACCACAGATGCAGAGTAAATCAGGAAGACGGAGCCCCTGCTCTCATTCTAGACCTGAACACACACACCAGGTGAATATTAGAGGTGAGACAGAGTGAAGACAAACACAAATTTAAAATAAGAGGCTTCATTCAATTATCCCTGTTGAAAATAAGGGAAGCCTTTCCCTCTCCTTTTTCTTTGTTCACTTACATTGAAAACTCACCACTGTAAGTACTTTTCCCTTTCTTTGAAACATACGTAAGTCCTTTTGAAGACTACAATGACAATTTGTAAGCTTAATGACCTAGGAATGTCTTGCTCAAGGACTTGGAGGCCAGTCTCTTTGGAATGTAAACATCAAGGGAGACTGCACCCCCATCTCCCAGTTTCTATGGGAGGAGGAGCCTAACTTCAGTGGGTTCTTTACTCCAAGTTGCAAAACAACCTCCTGTCATGAAGACAGAAGGAGTTTATTTTTCCTCTGATTAAAGCCAACTAGCTAACCCAGATGGTCACTCCAATTACCAGGTGGAACTGTGTGACACGTAGTGCTGTCAAGTTCTCTTACCTGAGGACTAGTTATGGTTTACCTTGGAAACATCTACATGCTGTGTTGTAGCTGCGTAGCTATACTAAAGGGAGATTTCTTTCTGTCCTTGCAATCTCTTAGCAGACGACCTGTGATGCATATCACATTCTAGTTTAACGCTTGTTCAATAATAGAAGTGTTTTCTGTCTCTATTACCTTTGTGAAGAGGGTTTCTGGGTTGGGACAGTTTGTCTATATTTCCCCAACAATAGTGTCTGCAGGGCTACTTTCTATGGGGTGATCAGGGAAGGCCTTTTTAAGAAGGTGCCCACTAAATTGGGGTTGATTAAGAAGGAACCAGCCAGGACAAATCAGGAAAGAGCATACTGGCAGAGCTCGCTGGGGCGGCAGCACAGTGGAAAAAGGAAAGCAGGGATGCCCAGAAGTCCAAGTGCAGGCAGAGATGACACCACAGGGCCCCACATGCCGAGTTGGGAGCCTGGATTGTACTCTGATAACAACAGGAAGCCAGAGCTGCTGGGGTGCGCACAGAGGCCTTAAGTTTAGAACTGAGGTTCAGAAGAATCCCTCTGGCTGCAGCATGAAGAATGGATTTTGGAAGACGAGGGTAAAAGCAGAGAGACAGGTCAGGAGACCCTGCAGTAGTCCAGGCAGAGATGGTAGGTAGTGACCAGAACGAGCAGAGACAGAACAGACCAGCTCAGGATGTGTTCCAAAGGAGGAGTTTCAGGACTTGATGGACAGCACGTCGAAGTGAGGGAAAGATTATTTTAGTTGCCTCTTTGCCACACTGGAAAGTATCTGAAGACGAAGACGGCTATCCAGAACATATGAGGTCTAGAAATATTCTATACAAGGAGCGGTTAAAGGAATGTTTAGCCTGGAGACAATCAGTTAGAAGTAAACACAAGCGCTGTCCTCGCCTATGTGAAGGGCTCCAATAACACGACCAACAGCAGCAGCTACCCCACTGTTAATGTTAGTTACTAGTGCATTTATTTGTCTGTCTCCCCACTAACCTGTAAGCTCCTAGACCTGTAGGCAAAAATCGTCTCTTATCTTTGAATCCCCATCTCCTCCACTGTGGACATGGATGACAAGAGGCGTCCAGGCTGCATGCTCTGCCATCTAGTCTTACTTTTTGCTGAGATGTCACTCTGACCAGCCAGGCTCTCTTCTCAATCCAGACCTTCCGTATTTGGGGGACTGCTGCCAGTCCATCCTGGCACTTGCCTCAGAGGGCAGAGGCAAACCCCAAGGTTTCCCCTTTATGGCAAGTGTAAGAACTGGATTTCTCCTCACAAGGCAGGCAGGTGTTCTGGGCTGGGTTGGGTTTTCTGTTTGCTAGTTCCTCTGTTTTTGAGGTATTATTACACTAGTATTCAGAAAGGTGTAAACATGAGTTCTAGCAATATCCCAGGACAAAAACCAGCATCACGAACATTTCTAAACCCTACTGCCCATGCAGCTGTCGCCGTACCCAGTAGATAGCTGGAGGCAGCACAGGTTTTAGCATCCTCGTCTCCTCTGGACTGCCTGGGCATCTATCTCAAATGCCCAGAGCGGCTCTGAGGGGCCATGGATTACTCTGACTTCAGACCTTCCTCCCTCACTGCCACTCAATTAAAAATATTTAAATAGAAATCATTTGTGACAATTTAGAAATTATTTTAGAAGGGGAACACAGTTTGTTTACTTGTTTTTTTTCACTTTCCCACATTTTACTAAAGAAAAAGCAATGATGATAAACCTCAAGAATATAGTCAATTTTCTGGGATTCTTCCCTCAAAAATGTGACATTTGATTTCCAAACACATGCCAGAGTATACATGGTTCCCAATTGTACTAAGTAGGTGAAAGGCTAAAATCCTAAAATGTTCACCTTCCAACTTTCCCCAGTCTGCGGTCTGTCTTTGGATCGGCAATATCCAATGGCTTCATTTTTGTCTGTAGCTCTCTGAGCTCTTCTATACGCAGCAATTGCAGAATTTGAGCAGCTTCACTAAGAACTGTATCCCCTGTGTCAAAACCAGAATAGGCTTGTCTAAAGCAACAGGCAAGCCCTCTTTTGCTTGATTTGCTTCAGGAACTGCATCCTGTGTCAGGCGCTCCTGGACCAAAATGCGAATTGCCTTAAGCATTACCAGGTAATCGTCATGATGCTGAATCTGAAGAAGGTCAGCCAAAGCCATTACACCGGCCTCAAAATCAGGATTATTTACATCCAAATTGACATCCAGATCAATGGCTCTGCATCGTCAGCTGCATTGTCAGCATGTTTTGTACCATCAGGTACCAAGTCCTTATAGTTTTCAGCATTATCTCCACATTCAAGTCTAACAGCTCAACCAAGAAGCCAGTCAAGTGCTTCTTGTCGATCTTGAAGCTTGAAAGGACAATTCACATCTCTGAGATACTTTTCAAAGAATTTGGGCCAATCCCTGCTGTGGATGTTTCTTAAATTACCTCTGTCTTCAATCTTGTCGTGTCTGATTTTCTGATCTTCAAGCCAAACGATAAAGTTCCCGAATTGTTTCATCTTTGTAGTGGAAGCAAGGAGCGCTGTGGTAGTCGAGGTCTGTCAGCTTGGTGTCAGAACATAGTCCCCACTTCTCGCTCTAGTCCCCGCGGCGTAGGAGACATGAAGAGGTACAGGTGGTGCAAGTACCGGCGATGCAAGAGCAAAGCGGGGCACAGAGTTTTAAAATGTGACGGACAGCTACCAAAAAGAACTACTGAACAACTTAGAGATCTCCAGAACGATTGGGAATGCAGGAATTGCATCGTGGCAGGCAGAACAATGCCCCCCACCCCAAAGATGTGTGTGTCCTAATCCCTGGAGCCTGTGGGGATGTGCCCTTCCATAGCAAAAGGAACTGTGCAGAAGTGATTAGGTTAAGGACCTTGGCATGGAGCGATTATCCTGGATTCTTTGAGTGGGCCCAGTGTAACCGCAAAGGTCCTTAACAGTAGAAGACAGAGGGAGAAGAGGCCAGAGGGATGTGTCCTGAGGGCTTGGCCCAATGTGCTGGCTTTAAAGGTGAAGGAAGGGCTGTGGACCAGGAATGTGGGAGCCTGGAGGAGCTATAAAACACCTGGAGATGGTTGTCCCCTAACATCTCCAGAAAGGTAAACAGCCCTGCCATCACCTTGATGTCTGTCCAGGGAGACCGGTATTGGGCTCCTAATATACAGACTGAAAAACAAGAAATTTGTGTTATTCTAAGCCACTAAATTTGTGGTAATTTGTTATAGCAGCAATAGGAAACTAATGCAATTAGTCAAAGTGTATTAAATGAAACTCAGAACCTGGCCTGCCTATCAAGAAAGATACGAAAATCAGTAAGCAGACGACAGGCAATATTTATATCCTTTATTTTTTTCTGTATTTTCCTTAAAGAACATTGTTAAGTTCCGAATCAAAAAATAAAATTAATAGTAGAAACAACTTTGCCATTAATGCACATCTTATTTTTAAAAGAACAATAATATTTATGTTCTTAGAGCTCAGAAAATAAAGGTGTATAATGAATGTTTCAATGGATACAACCTGAGTAATCCAGCAACAAAAAGTAACACAAAACTGGAAGAAAATCTGGATCAAATAAGCTACGCAGACATTTTCTACATACAATGGTCCCACAAGTCCTTAATTCCAACATCTTAATAACATAAAACAACTCCTACTTAAATATAACTTCCCCAAGAGCCTCAATCTAGAAAACTTTTTCTCCTTTTAATGGAGCAAGAGCCATAGCTATTCCAGCCCTGACAAAGACACCCACGGCTGCACGGTAGAGACCAAAGCAGGTTGAAACAAGAGACCTGGGCATGTACAGCTTAATCTCACGAAGTGCTGTCTTAAAAACACTTCACAGCTCTGTGCTAACAAAAACTGAATTTATTAAATTACCTCATTAGCAAAAAAAAAACCATGGACAAAAATGGAATACGACATTGAGCTTTTCTTGGTGCAATTTCTCTAAAGAGATGCAGGCTGCACACAAGTTCAACGACTACACCGAGCAGATGCTCACCCGGCCCCCAGACCTGAGGACCACTAACAACTCCCGAACAGACTCAAGGTCATAGATGGATGTCTGCAGGAGGTCACACAGACTGAACTGCCAGATGTCCACCAGCGGCAGATCTTCACGTGTCATACCCTACCCTGTGGTACAGGTTAGGCACAACCTCACAACCTTAGGCAACCGGTTCTTAATAGCCCCTCTGTGTCTTCCGACTCCAATACCACCCTTCCAGCTCATGTACCTTCAACGGCTCCCCACTCCAATGAACACTCTATGCACACTCCCAGCTGGCAACGAAAGTTCTCCCCAACTTCCCCTGAACACCCAGGCCCCAAATACAACATTCACTTCTCCCTCCCTGGCCTTCTCCATGGTCTTCACCCATCTGAAACATTTCATTCAACCTACCTCATCTCCCCTATAAAAATTCGACCCATCCTTCCAAGATCATGTCAACTGTCTCCTGCTTCTCCAAGCTTTACCAGCCAGAGCCCCACCACGTGATGAGATCTCTCCCACCACACCTCTCAGTAGCCCACCAAGAACTCTGTAGTTCTCTCGAGAGAACTACCATTTTTATATCTTATTTTAGTGTTACTTGTATACTTCTCTTCTGCTCAATGCAAACAGAACTGTGCCCCCCTCGTCACTGTATTCACTGTACCCTATACGTTCCAGAAACTTAACCACCACTTAGTGCACATAAAGGGGTCACAGAGATTTCATGAGATGAGAAGGAAAGAAATGACAGAGAGAGGACCACTAGAACTCAGGCTTCCTAATGCAGGGTTTAACTACATTGTGATACTTGTCAAATAATCAGTACCAGGCACGTTCAAAAGGCCCTCAGAAACTGAGACTCTTGTGAGAAAAACAAGGGAAGACTTGAACCCAGAGCCTATAAAAGTTGTCACACATCAGCTAAGGGAGAACCAGCTCTAGTGGGTGCCATTCACCAAATACTAACAGCCAACAGTCATTAAGCATTTACCACATGCCAGGTGCTAGTCTGTGTTATCTCTTCTAATCCTCATCACAGCATATTAAATCGATAGTATTAACTATCCCCATTACATGGACCGAGAAATTGAGACAAAGAAAAGTCAAACTCCCAGGGCAAAATAAAGCTTTGATGCTATGATAAAAAAAAATGAAAAGAAAAATAACATTGAATGATTTTTTTCAGAATTTTAAGACAAACTAAAAGGTTCTTTTTAGGGGGGTGTAGAGCCTGTCATTGTAAGAGGTCATTAAGTTCAAAACCGGACAGAGCCAGGTTACTCCCATTTACAAAAAGGATCCAAAGGGGCTCTACCCATCACTTAGAGAGGTGGACCACAGGGAGGCAACAAAGATAACTTACGCAGACTTTGATAAGAGCACCTGACAGCACTTTAACCCAAGACTATTAAAAGACAGAGACCACAAAGTGAATTTGGACTGCCAAGGTAAGGAAACACCAAACCAAGAAAAAAATAAGATGCCCTAACAAGTTGCAGATGAGAATCAAACATAACAGTGGGTGTAGGTAAGGCATTTAGGTCAAAATAAAGCTACAATAATAGCATTACAAGCTGCCTAATTAAGCAATTTTTAAAAAGCATACAGCTTTCGTTACCTGAAACCTCTGGGAATAGTCTTTCTGGAGAAACAAAATTCCCTGACAACTAAAGATTAGGCTTTAAGTATTAGTGGCAGTTTTTTTTGTGTTAAAACCATGTTTTAATTGTCTTTCTCAAAGGTACTGCCTCTTAGAGAACTGAACATAAGTTAACATTCTTAAGTGACTCAGAGCTATCAGGAGAAACAAAGGTGATTGTGACATGAGGCACAACACGTTGCTGACGCAGGTGGCATCGCACCTGCTACTCCTACAATCAGCCCTGGAGGGGGGTTTCACCACAGATGCTCTTTTGGTCATCTGCAGATGACTGTGACCAATTAACACAGCTTTCTTCCCATTTCAGCACAGGCAACACTACACACGCTTTACACACAATTGATGAGCCACCATTCTTTTTTTTTTTTTTTTTTAAGATTTTATTGGGGAAGGGGAACAGGACTTTATTGGGGAACAGTGTGTACTTCCAGGCCTTTTTTCCAAGTCAAGTTGTTGTCCTTTCAGTCTTAGTTGTGGAGGGCGCAGCTCAGCTCCAGGTCCAGTTGCTGTTGCTAGTTGCAGGGGGCACAGCCCACCATCCCTTGCGGGAGTCAAATCAGCAACCTTGTGGTTGAGAGGATGCGCTCCAACCAACTGAGCCATCGGGGAGGCAGCTCAGCTCAAGGAGCCGTGTTCAATCTTAGTTGCAGGGGGCGCTGCCCACCATCCCTTGCGGGACTCGAGGAATAGAACTGGCACCTTGTGGTTGAGAGCCCACTAGCCCATGTGGGAATCGAACCGGCAGCCTTCGGAGTTAGGAGCATGGAGCTCCAACCGCCTGAGCCACCGGGCCGGCCCGATGAGCCACCATTCTTGAGCGCTGCTCGTGTGCATGACAGAGCACAGTACGTACAATTCTCTGTGGTTCCTGGCACATCATTTCAACAGGAAATACTCCAGTGATCAGGGGAGCTGCACAGAGTCAGGAGATTCAGCTCTGCCACTCTGCCACTTAACTAAGTGACCCTAAATGAGTGACGAAACCTACCTGAACATCTCTGCCTTTGCATTTCCTTCCGTCAAATGCGGACAAAACACAGTGTGTGTATATACAGAAACATACTCTTGCTTGCGCTTTAAAACTATGGCAATATTGGCAAATCATCGCCCTCAAGCCTCAGTTTTCATATGTATAAAAGGATGAGCAGAACGATTTTTTGCAATGTCTGCTCCAGCAATAAAATTCTGTGACCCAAGAACTTCCACCCGTAGCCATGAGGGAATAACAGGACCTGGATTTAACTTCCTGCCATAAAACAACTAGAAAAATGGACAAATATATGAAACCACTGGTTTCATACAATGGACATGGAGCAAAGGACAGGGATACCTGAGAGAGGAAACAAAGTGAGCTCTACGACTGCCCTCATTTTCGCCAGAAGATACATCCCAGACCACAAAACAAGGAAGGGCATCCCAAGGTGGTCATGCTGGTCTCACTAAGTTGAGGAAACAGACATGGGAGTGTAGAAGTCTAACAGAACTGGAAATTCTGAAGAGGAAAGAGCTCAGCAGAAAAAAAAAGCTCCAGAAATCTGCAACAGAATTCCTGAGTTTTTGACGTTATACTAAGACACACCAGTAAAGGGTGATAGTCCATAAAGTGGGGCCAAGAACAACCAGGGAATTGTGAGATTAATGGTTCCCAGAGTTTACACAGACCACAAGGAGTCTGAGTTACTCCCAGCAAGAGTGGAAAGACCTCAAAGCATTCAGTAGAGATCTCAGAAAAGCCACACCTTAGTAGTGGAGCTAAACTATCCCTGGAGCAAAAGGTATTTTAGACCTACCCTAACAAAATTTAAAAATGAGTTTTGCAACAGATGCAGAAAAGGCATTTGAAAAAATTCAACACCCTTCATGATAAAAATACTCAAAGTAAGAATAGAAGGGCACTTCCTCAACCTAATAAAGATCATCTAGAAAGACCCACAACTTATATCATACTCAATGGTAAAAACTGAAAGCTGCCCCCCTAAGGTCAGGAACAACGAACGCAAGGATGTCCAGTCTCACCACTTACATTCAACATTGTAGGTTCTAACTCAAACAATTGCAGGTTCTAACTCAAACAATTGGGCAAGAAAGTTAAATAAAAGGCATCCAGATTAGAAAGGAAAAAATAAAACTATACTGGCAGATAATATAATATTGTATATACAAAAACCTAAGGAATCCACTAGAGAAATATTAGAATAAACAAGTTCGGGAAAGTTTCAGGATACAAAATCAATATACAAAAATCAATTATAATTCTAATTTCAGTTTACAAGATGAAAAGATTTCTGGAGGTGGATGGTGGTAATGGTAATAAAACATTAGGAATATATTTAATAGCTCTGAACTGTATGCTTAAAATGGTTAAAATGGCAAGTTTTGTGTTATGTGCACTGTACCACAAAAAAAAATTGGGGGAAAAACCAATTGTATTTCTATACAGTAGCAATGAACAAACTGAAAATGATATTAAGAAAACTATTCCATGATGAATTTTATGTTATATAAATTTATCTCAAAAAGAATTCCATTTACAATAGCACCGAAAAAATTAAAATATTTAGTAATAAACTTAACAAAATAAGTGCAAAACTTATTCTCTAAAAACTACAAAACATCGTTGAGAGAAAATAAAGAAGACCTAATTAGATAGAAAGACATCCCATGTTCATCAATAAGAAAGAATACTTAATATTGTTAAGACTGAAATATATTCCAAATTGACCTACAGATTCAACACAACCCCCATCAAAATCCAAGGTAATTTCTTTGCATAAATTGACATGCTAACTCTAAAATTCGCATAGATATTCAAGGGACCCAGAATAGCCAAAACAATGCTGAAAAAGAAGAACAGAGTTGGAGGACTCACTCTTTCCAATTTCAAAACTTACTACAAAGCAAGCTACAGTAATCAAGACAGTGTATCAGGATAAGGATAAACCAATGGAATAGAAATGACAGTCCAAAAATAAACTCTCATATTTACAGCCAACTGATGTTTAACAAGGGTACCAGGAACATTCAACGGGGAAAGAATAGTTTTTCCAAGAATGGTACAAAAACAACTAGATATCCACATGCAAAAGAATGAAGTTGTATCCCTACCTCACACCATATACAAAAATTAATTCAAAATGGATGAAAAACTTAAATATAAGAGCTAAACTATAAAACTTCTAACAGAAAGCCAGATGTAAATCTTTGTGACCTTGGGATTAGGCAATGGTTTCTTAGATGACAACAAAGGTATAAGCAACAAAAAATACAATCGATGTCACCAAAACTAAAAATTGTTCTTCAAAGAACGTCATGAAAAAGTGAAGACACCCCACAGAATAAGAGAAATATTTGCAAATAATATATCTGATAAGAGAATTGTACATAAAATATATTGATCAAGATGAACTGGGACTTTAAGGAAACTGATAACACCAGGGGATCTATGGGAAGAACTGGGTTCATGGAAGTTCATGAGACCACCTAGTTGAACTCTATGGTCCTAATTTTTCATAAAACTCTATGGTTCTAACTTTCTGCCTAACTGCCTTCAATACCCTCCACCTTAGCACACAAGCCAGAATGTGCACGTGGCTTACTGGGTCTTCACATGCTGGTGCTGCCCTTTTTACTTTCTCTTTTTCCTGAATAAATCCTTTTTGGTGACAGAATACCTAGTTGGTATTATTGTTCAGTCGACAAAACTATTACAACTTATTAATAGAAAGACAACCCAATTTTAAAATGGGCAACAGATCTGAATAGATATTTCTCCAAAGAAGATACACAAATGGCCAATAAACACATAAAAAAGAGTGGTTATTCTAGGATATACAGGATGGCTAAACATCATTATCCATCAGGGAAATGCAGATCTAAAGAACAATGAAATACTACTTCACACCCACTTGAAAACATTATGCTACGTGAAAGAAGTCAGTCACAAAGGACCATATATTGTATGATTTCATTGATAGGAAATGTCCAGAATAGGCAAATCTACAGAGACAGAAGTAAATTAGTGGTTACCTAGGGATAGGGATTGGGAGGGATAGCTGGGGGTGGGAAGGGTGGGGGGGAGTAACGACTCTAGGAATGCAGGGTTTCTTTGGGGGGTAATAAAAATGCTCTAAAATTGATGGTAGTGCTGGATGTGGAACTTTGTGAATACATTAAAACAGTGAAATAGGGGCCGGCCCGGTGGCTCAGGCGGTTAGAGCTCCATGCTCCTAACTCCGAAGGCTGCCGGTTCGATTCCCACATGGGCCAGTGGGCTCTCAACCACAAGGTTGCCAGTTCAATTCCTCGACTCCCTCAAGAGATGGTGGGCTCCGCCCCCTGCAACTAAGATTGAACACGGCACCTTGAGCTGAGCTGCCGCTGAGCTCCCGGATGGCTCAGTTTGTTGGAGTGCATCCTCTCAACCACAAGGTTGCTGGTTCAACTCCTGCAAGGGATGGTGGGCTGTGCCCCCTGTAATTAGCAATGGCAACTGGACCTGGAGCTGAGCTGTGCCCGACACAACTAAGACTGAAAGGACAACAACTTGAAGCTGAACGGCACCCTCCACAACTAAGATTGAAAGGACAACAACTTGACTTGGAAAAAAGGCCTGGAAGTACACACTGTTCCCCAATAAAGTCCTGTTCCCGTTCCCCAATAAAATCTTTAAAAAAAAAACAAAACAGTGAAATGTACATTTTAAATGGGTGAATTTTATGATATGTGAGTTAAAAGAAATGGTGAATGTTTAAATTTAAAAATTTGTTACAGTAAAAGACACATTGCCATTAATCCCCCTCTAAATACTCCCCCTCGCTCCAAACACACTTATCCCATCGTTCATGCCTCTTTCTAAAGCAGTTCTGGAAGTCCTCTTTTGTGAGTGTCTTCAGTTGTACTGTTGTGGCTGCCTCAATGCCCTGAATCGATTAAAAACATTTATCTTTCGTGGTCATTTTGACTTTTGGGGAAGAGCCAGAAGTCACATGGTGCCAGATCCGGTGAATAAGGTGGATGAGGACACACTGTAATGTTTTTATTTGACAGAAATTGCTGTATCAGAAGCGATGTGTGACATGAAGCGTTGTCATGATGATGGATGAAGACACTCATGAAAGAGGCCTTCCAGAATTGCTTCAGAAAGTGGCAAGAACGATGGGATAAGTGTGTTTGAAGTGAGGGGGAGCATTCTGAGGGGGATTAATGGCAATGTGTCTTTTACTGTAAATAAATTCTTTAAAATTTAAACATTCACCATATTTTTCGATCACATCTTGTATCTTAAATAAAGCTCATTTAAAAAAAAAACTAGCCTCATAAGATCAATTGAACCACAGGTAACTTAACTGCCAACCAGAACAAAGTCCAACATTCCCTAAAGGAAGACAAAATCTAAACACTCAGCAATATAAAATCCCCAACCAAAGATTACCAGAGAAGCCAAGAAGCAGGAAAATGCAACACAAAACCAAGAGAAAAATCCATCAATAGATGCCGTGCAGAAAAAAGTTCACATGGCAAGCCTGAGGCTGCTATCTTTAGAAGGCCCAGCTTACACGGTCCGTCTTTGGAGAGAGTCTGGGAACTTGGCACTTTAACTGTTCCCTCCATTCTCTAATTTATAAGGGTAGTTCACCGAGCCTCAACTATACAAACAACGTGATTTATGATGAACACTAACTTGCATCTGGGAGTCTGGCATTTCAATAGCTGCTAAGCATAGGGAACCTACATAACCACCCACCAATAAAATCCTTGAGCGCTAAGTTTCTAATTGGCTTCCCTGGGCAGAAATATCGTAGAGGTTAATGCATTTTTTTGTTGCTAAGGAAAAGAGCACACCTGATGGAAAAGAGCACAAAGAAGCCAGTGCATGGGTTTCTCCAGACTCTTGTCTTTTTCCCTTGCTGATCCTACCAAGCATTCTTTCACTGTAATAAACTTTAACCACAAGTAACTATATGCTAAGTCCCATGCATGCTTCCAGTGAATCACTGAATGTGTGGGTGATCTTGGAGACCCCTGAAAAAGAACCAGAACCAGAAAACAACAGAAATGATGGAATTAGCAGGCAAGGACATTAAAACAGCCATTAAAACTATGTTCACATGTTTTAAGGAAAACACGAATAGAGTGAGAAGAAAAATGAAAGATATAAAAACAAAATCAAATGGAATTTCTGGTGATGAAAAATACAGTATCTCAAATAAATTTTTAAAAAAGCACTGGCTTGGGAACGTAATTTAGTGCTTACCAGAGGGTAAGGGGGTTGGGGGGGTGGGAGATGAGGGTAAAAGGGATCAAATATATGGTGATGGAAGGAGAACTGACTCTGGGTGGTGAACACACAATGTAATTTATAGATGATGTACACCTGAAATCTATGTAATTTTACTAACAGTTGTCACCCCAATAAATTAAAAAAAATAACAATAAAAAAAAAAAAGAGAGGGAAAAAAAAAAGAGCACTGGCTTGGATTACCAACAAATTAGAGACTGCAGAAGAAAAGATTGGTGAACTTTAAAACATGGCTACAGAAACTAGATAAAATGAAGCACAGAGAAAAAAGGATGGGGAGAAAATGATCAGAAATATAACACGTGGGAGAACATGTAACATACATGTAATCAGACTCCAAAAGGGAAAAAAGGGGGAGAGGAACAGATAAAAATGTTCTAAGAAATAATGGCAGAAAATTTTCCAAATTTAATAAAACTATATGCCCAAAGATCCAAAAATCTCAATGAACTCCACGTAGGATAAATAAAAAGAAAACCACACCAAGGCATATCATAATTAAATTCTCAAAAGCCAATAATAAAAAGAAGAAAATCTTAGAAATATCCAGAGGGGGGGAAAACACAATAGATACAAAGAAACATGGATAAGATTGACCATGGTCTTCTAGTTAGAAGCTATGAAAACCCCAAAGAAAATGAAATGATACCTTTTAAGTGCTAAAATAAAAACCTAGAATTCTATAGTCAGCAAAAATGAAACTGAAAAAAAAATCACTTGCAGATTTGCACTATAAGAAATGTTAAATGATACCAGGTGTAAACATGAATCTACATAAAGAAATAAAGGAAACTGAAAACTGTGAATATGTGAATGTTTTTCATATTTTTATGATTATCTCGTAAATATTAGGTTGGTGCAAAAATAATTGCAGTTTTTCCAATTATTTTTAACCTTGTAAACCGCAATTACTTTTACACCAACCTACTATAACAATGTACATGTATTGTGGAGTTTATAACACAGAGAAGTAAAAAATCTATGACCACACAAAATCTATGAGAACCACACAAAAGATGGGGTAAAATGGAATTATAATTGTAAGGTTATTACAAGTAAAGTGACACAATGTTATCTGAAGGCAAACTATGATAAATTAAAGAGATGCCTATTTCAACCCTAGAAAAACCACTTTTAGAGTCAATGGAATTGTAACAGCTACATTCTATGTCAGAGGGGTAGTTGATTAGGGGGTGGGGGGTTATCATTTTGTGAGGGGTGTAAATGTCTAACTATTACATTGTGTTGTCCACCTGAAACTAAAAACAACAACAACAATGAAAAGACAAAAGAAAGAGCACTAATAAGCCAATAGTGGAGATAAAACAGAAAACTAAAAAAAATGTTCAACGAATCTAAAAGAAGGCAAGAAAAGTCCCTTTCCTTGGCTGCCAGTAAGGTGTTCCATCCTTCGAGGAAGCTTAGTCTGCATGGGGGTGAGGCCCTCACTTCATCTGGTGACCAGCCCCCCGCTGGGCAGCACGGGCCTGCACCATGGCCTCCATCTAGCAGCTCTCCTGCATCTGCTCAGGCCCTCAGCCTGCACTACAATGAGGTGACTGTAAAGGAGGATAAGATCAACAACCTCATTAAAGCTGCTGGTGTAAAAGTTGAGCCTTTCTGGCCAGGCTTGTTTGCAAAGGCTCTGGCCAATGTCAACATCGGGAGCCTAATCTGCAATGTAGGGGCTGGTGGACCTGCCCCAGCAGCTGGTACTGCCCCAGCTGAGGAGAAGAAAGTGGAAGCAAAGAAAGAAGAATCTGAGGCGTCTGATGATGACATGGGCTTTGGTCTTTTTGACTAAACCTCTTTTGTAACATGTTCATTAAAAAGCCGAACTCTGCAAAATAATAATAATAATAAAGAAGGCAAGAAAAGAAAAAGAGATGCGACAAATAGAAAACAAATCAAGATAGCAGATTTAAATCCAACCATACTAATAATTTCATTACATGTAAACGGTTTGAACACTCCAACTACAAGATTTTCAGACCAGAAAAGGAGCGTGCTACATGCTGTCTACAAGAAAATCACTTTAAATGTAAAGGCACAGGCTAGAAGTAAAAGGCTGGGAAAAGACATACTATGTAAACACCATTAACAAGAAAACTAGTGTGGCTATCTCTGCTCATGTCAAAGTAGATTTCAGAACAAGGAACATTACTGTTCATCATGATAAAGGGGTTAGTTGATGACGACGACATAATTATAAGTGGGTATACTCCCGCATAAAGTCAAATTACATGAAGCAAAAACTAACGGAACTCACAGGAGAAATCATTAGCTCCACAATTATGCTTGGCAACGTCAACACTCCTCTCTCAGTAATTGAGAGAATAGACGGAAAATCGATAAGGATACTGCAGACCTGAAAACCTACTTGACCATCCCGATATCTACAGGAAACTCCACCTCATCAAAGCAGAATACACATTCTTTTCACAATTGGAAAGTTCACCAAGAGATACCTTACCTATGCTGTGTCACAAGCCAAGTCTCAATAAACTAAAAACAACTGAAATCAACAGAATAAAATTAGAAATCAACAACAGAAAAATATCTATAAATCTCCCAAATTTTTGAAAACTGAACACACTTTTACAGACCTCTGAATCAAATAAGAAATCATAAGGGAAATAAGAAAAAACATTTTGAATATAATGAAAAAGAAAACACATCTTACAAAATTTGTGGGATGTTGCTAAAGCAGCACTTGGAGGAAAATTTATCTCTAAATGCTTATATTAAAGAAGAAAATCCAAATTCCTATGATCCTATAATTATATACTTGTTATAAGTCCCCCCAAAAGATCTAACAGACTATTTTCCTAAGTGAGAAAAGACTTCTAGAAAAACAATACTGAACATTCATACTAAAAAAAACAAAAACAAAAAAAAACACCATTCATACTAAATGTAATTTTCACAAATTTATTTAAAATGATCTTAAAATATTTCCATCTATATGCTAATCACAATTGATATTTTTACTTTACTTATTAATATTTTAAATTCTTCACCAATCCCCTGAAGGCTATTAAACTATTAAGACGTTTTTAGAATAAAGTCGAAAATCATTTCTATGAGCTGCCTTGGTGATCAAGCCCTGCCCACCTGCCCACCTATTTTAGTGGCCCCCCCCAACTCCCTAAACTGCAACAACTACAGCCTTTTTTAAGGTCTTCAAATGAGTCAAAAATTTTCCTATTTCTGGGCCTGTGCACAAGCTGTACCCTCTGCTAGGATTATTCTTTTCTACACACTTAATTAGCTAATTTCTATTCATCTTTTAGCTGTGTTTAAAGTCTTCCCTGATATCTATATAATGACCCCAGGGTGGCCAGTTGGCTCAATTGGTTAGAGCGCAGTACTCATAACACCAAGACTTATAACACCAAGGTCGCTGGTTCGATTCCCACATGGACCAGTGAGCCGCACCTTCCACTAGACTGAAAAACAACGACTTGACTTGGAGCTGAGCTTCGCCCTCTACAACTAGACTGAAAACAATTTGACTTGGAGCTGATGGGTCCAGGAAAAACACACTGTTGCCCAATATTCCCCAATTAAAAAAAGAAACAGAAAAGAAAAATCATGACCCCATTTTATCTCTCCTCAAACCATTTACCTTTTTTTAATTCACATAAAATTCACTGATACCATTTACTTTTGTTTCATGGCACTTGTTACCATTTTAAATTATATCTACTTATAATTTTTTTGTTTAATACTTGTTTGTCTGTCTGTCTCTCTTCATGATAAACTACATGACAGCAAGACCATGTCTCTTTATGCATCCCTCTAATGGACCCCTCCAAGACCTAGCACAGTACCTGACAC
This sequence comes from Rhinolophus ferrumequinum, assembly GCF_004115265.2. Classification (NCBI taxonomy): domain Eukaryota; kingdom Metazoa; phylum Chordata; class Mammalia; order Chiroptera; family Rhinolophidae; genus Rhinolophus; species Rhinolophus ferrumequinum. The sequence continues at coordinate 23,277,987 of NC_046308.1, forward strand.
ACAGCAAGCACTCAAAGACTACATGAATGAATGAATGAATGTCACCATCTTTTGCTTTCATAATGGTATATAGCCTTAACTGTCCTAAATCCAGGCTTCCAGACCAGCTCAAAACACAGAAACATTCAGGAAAAAAGAATGGCTTCAGCAGCAGAAATAGAGCCTCTCAGAACTCAATACATAAATGAAAGTGAAAACTGAGGATTTTTGCCTCAACACTGGATTTATCTGTCAATTTATCACACAAATGAAAGTAGCGTTCTGGCTGGCTTGGCAATATTCAAAAGAGACCAAGCTTTTTTCCAAAATGCCAAGTTACATGAGAGAAGCAAATACAAAAACAAATAACTATATAAATAAGTTATCAGGAATATAAGATGCATAGAAAAATTTCAGCAATTAAAATCAACGATGGGAATAGCTAGCAGCTGGTGAAAGGGACTGGAAGCAATCACACCTCCACTGGGTACAAACTGCAAACACAGACAGCAGAAAAGAGAAATGTGCGGTAAGGAGTCAGAAATAGAACATTTCTGCCCTCTGGGGGAGTAAACAGCTAGTGACGCATCAATTCTGAGACTCCCTATGGGCATGAATATAAACAATGCAGCCATAATAACCTTCCTGACGCACAGCACGCAGGCCCTGAAACATTCAAGGGCTCTCCCCTATCTCCTCAGTTAAATCCAAACTCTGAGTCTGGGACTACATATGAGGTCACTTGCTTTCTTCTCCAGTCTCATCTCCATTCTTCCCTTTAGTAAATATACTGTTTCTGGGGCGGCCAGTTAGCTCAGTTGGTTAGAGCACTGTGCTCTTAACAACAAGGTCGCCGGTTCGATCCCCACATGGGCCAGTGAGCTGCGCCCTCCACAACTACAATAGATCGAAACAACTACTTGACTTGGAGCCGATGGGTCCTGGAAAAACACACTTAAAATAAATAAAAGTTTTAAAAAAATCACTAAATAGACTGTTTCTGCTGACCCCTACTACCCAGTGTTCCTCATTCTCCATGCTTTGACCTTCTTTGACTCTCGCCAACCACTCCTAGCATTTACAAATCACTTTCAAGCCTTCCCTACTCAAAAATCTCAGGACAAAATAACCTCCCAGCAAGTGCCCACATTTTTTCACTCTCTTAAAGCACGTTTCCCTTTTTCACTTCTATTACATTTTTCACATACCTGTCCAGAGCCATGGAGAAATGGTTTGGGGCCCAAAGAAAAAAATATCTGCACCTCCCACTCCCACCCCAGCAAAACAGCTAATATCTGCCCAGGGGATTGTTATTGAAAAGCTACATAGTCCACCACAGGCTCTTTCTAGACAGACAGCTGGCCAGCCCTGCACTATTATGGCTGCTACTTATTTATAAATTAGTTGAGGGCTGGGATTGTGTGACATCTGGTAGACTGTAGAAAATAAGCGACCCAGAGTAGGCACGGCTGGGAGTCAATATTCAAGCAACAGGACTGCAAGTATGAAGAGTTTCCACAGAGTAGAAAACAAGAACACAGCAGTATCACACACAATCACTTCTGCCTGATGGGGTTTTTGGTTGTTTAATTCATAATTTAATATAGCCAACCATGGTCAAATATCATCATCCTGGGATCGAAAGAACAAGGCACCTTTTTATGCTTACTGAGTTAGCAGGAAAAATAAATAAAATCCAGCACTGGTGTAGCACTAAATGCACAAGGCATCTTGCTGATGCTGTCATAACTAAGTGAAAAACACAACTGGGCAGTAAATATCAAAATCCATCTACAATTTAACACAAGGATGTAATTCAGGAGACGACAAAATGGTAGGGGTGCAAACACGCTGTTTTACAAGGGAAAAACTAGAAAGTTTAAACAGAGAAATGCTTAAGTAAATTATGGTCCATCAATAAAAAATGGCATGCAGCCATTAAAATAATAAATACGAGCTATTTTTGAAAAAGGCAATAAAGTAAGTACAGCTATATATGGTTAAACATGAAAAAGGAGTGCTAAAAAGTGAAAGTGCTGATGGGCTAATGTTATCAGCTGAATTATTTCCCCCAAAAATTCATATATTGAAGTCTTAACCCCCCCAGTACCTCAGAATGTGACTGTAATGGACACAGAATCTCTAAAGAGGTAATTAAGTTAAAATGAGATAATTAGGGTGGGCCAGTCTGATCAATCTGACTGGTGTTCTTATACCATGTTTCCCCAAAAATAAGACCTAGCCGGACAATCAGCTCGAATGCATCTTTTGGAGCAAAAATTAATATAAGACCCGGTCTAATATAATATAACATAACATAACACCGGGTCTTATATTAATTTTTGCTCCAAAAGACGCATTAGAGTTGATTGTCAGGCTATGTCTTATTTTCGGGGAAACACGGTAAGAAGAAATTAGAACACAGACAGGCACAGAGGGGAGACTGTGAAGACACAGGGAAAAGACAATCATATACAAAGAGAGAGGTTTCAAAAGAAACCAACACCGCTGATCCCTTCATCTCGGATTTCTAACCTCCAGAATTGTGAGAAAATAAATTTCTGTTGTTTAAGCCACTGTGGCACTTTGTGTGATGGCAGCCCTAGCAAAGGAATACGGTTAAGATGGCATAATTATAGGTAAAGATTTTCTTCTTCTAATTTCTTCTTAAAATATTTTAGAGTTGATTTAATAGCAATGGTTCTAGCAACATGATACCCTCTGCCGACACTCATTTTCTTTTTCCTCTCACTCTATAAATGGTTCTTTCTAACATGGCCTCACAAAGGAAAGGGAGCAAAGATAAGAAATGTTCAGCTTCATGATGCTGAAAAAATGCCAGTACCATTATTTTTGCTCCATGCAGATCACTCTAAAGGACAGGCTGGATAACCATGAACTCCAGAAAGCCCACTGCCCTCAGCATCTGGCCACGTATTCCTCCAATTACAGATAAGAGCTACCAGCTCCTCTTCTGTAGTAATCTGTACACAGGAGAGGGTCCAATCTGTCCCTAATGCCACAGTACTGTTTAAACATTAGATCGATAGTTAGCTAAAATACCTCGAGATTCTGGCATTCTAATTGAAGAAAAGAGAAAGGATATTTCAGGACGTGAGAAAGGACTCTGACCAAAGCCTCCTGAGGCTGAGAAGAGGAAGGGAAGGGTAAGAAATGCTTACTCTGCAGTTCTACCCAGAATGACCAACGTCCCAGGGTTTGGGGTCCATCAATACAGCAGGGGCCAGACAAGGAGAGGCAGAAACAGGTCACCTGATTTCCTGAATAAAGGGGTATGACCAGGCAGAGCAAGGAGATGGCTTGGCAGGGGCAGCTCAACAACATTCTGAAAACAGGCAAGAACCAGCAAAGTAAAGCAAGACAGGCAAGCATACAGAAATCTGAGAGAGGGAGTCTAGAAGCCAACCATATACGTATGGAGATTCCAGGGTGGAGACCGGACTCTCTTTCTTCCTATTTTTCTCCTCTCACCTTTCACCCAGAGGGAAAGTGCTGAGGACGGAGTGGAACATGGTCTAGAGGGCTTCACTGAGTGTCCTCAGAATTGGGCTGCAATCCTGGGGTGTGGGCCTCAGGGTTGGGACTCCAGTCTTAGGGGTACCCTAGCACGAAAAGATTAAAGCTCAGATATAGATCAGAGAATAGATGCCCAGGGGTCTTAGGATTGGCTCTCTGAATATAGCAGAAGTCTATTCACCAGACCTGTGATACAAGAGCAGATGGAGAACTTGAAACAAGTCTGATTTGTTTCTGGTCACCTGAGCAAGCAAATTAGGACTGTTTCTTATTTACCTGGCTTAGCGTGTACCAATTAACTGTAGGTGATCATAAAATGTTTTCTGAATGAAAGAATGAATGAAGGAAGGAAAAAATAAAACCACTGAATAGCAATAGGCTTGGTTTCACAGCCTAGGATTAGAGAAGATGAGTGGAGTAAATCCGGTTGGCATCAGGTTCCCAAGACCTGCTCACCCTGCAGATGAATGATACATCAAGTCTGCGAAGCTGCAAAAGCAAGGAAGAACTAGGTCAGTCTGCCAAAGTGCCTGAAATAGCCTTTCAGCTTCACCCCTCACCAGGGCCACAAAACCACTCCCAACTGCAGCCGGCAAGTCTCCAGTTCCCACCGCTCTTCCACTGTCAGGCAACATTTTCTTTCCATACGCCAGAAAGCTATGTGGAAAAAAATAATAATCCCATCCCTTCAGTGCTAACACACTGTAATAAGTTTCATCACACGCTGGTGAGGGAAGAAAGAGGACATTTACTGTTCATCTACTCTGTGCCTAGCTCTGTGCAAGGTACGCGATGCTTGAATTCATTTAATCCTCAAGAACCACTTCATTTCACAGGGAAATGGAGGCTCTGAGAGTTGAAGTTAACTTGTTCGAGACAACGCATACCGTGTTTCCCCGAAAATAAGACCTAACCGGAAATAAGCCCTAACATGATTTTTCAGGATGACATCCCCTGAACATCAGCCCTCATGCGTCTTTTGGAGCAAAACTTAATATAAGACCCAGTCTTATTTTCGGGGAAACACGTCGTAAGTGACAGTGCAGGGACCAAACTTAGCTCTACCTCTAAAATCTGTGTTCTTTCCACTATCCCAGCACACCTTTGAGTTGTCTTTCACCTTTCACCCAAGATAAGGATTTCCTCTGGCATAAGTTCTCCTTTCTCCTCTGAAGCAATCCCCAGTTCAAGTCTCTGCCCACTGACAGTTTACTCCCGCTTCTCTGCCACTGTCTTTTCTTCAAACACAATCTTTTACTCAATCTAACGCCCACTCAAGTCTCACAGAAAAACAACCGCGCAGTAGATCTGCGTTTCAGAAAGGACTTTCAGATATACTGTTTCATCTGCCCTTCACAACACCACCGAGCCGGCAAAGCAGATTAAAAAAAAGCACCCCCATCTTACAAGAAAGGCACCTCTCCAAGGTCACGGAATAAAAAGCAGGGGAAGTCGGGAGCAGAGCTCGAGGTTTTGACCCGGGTCGTCGGCTCTTCCCATTGCCACCCCCGCCCCAGTGACGTCACACAGTGCCCCCCTAGGCTCGAACCCCGGCCTGTAGCTCACACGTCCCTTCCACGCCCACCCACCGCAGCGCCCCCGCCTGTCCTTCCACATGGCCCCCTCTCCCACGACTCCCTCTCTTCACCAGCCCCCTCCGCCCACGGGCTTCCTCACCCCGCTGGCCCCTCGCGTCACAGGTAGTTTACGATACCCTCCTCGGCCTCCCACAGATCCTCGCCGCGCCTCCCCGCTTTGCCGTCCCAATCCCCCACAACTGTCAGCCCGTGGCCGGGCCGGCCCAGGATACCTTCTCCAAGGATGCCGGTCTCTGCACGGCCAAGGAGCGGGCCAGCGACAGGACCGTGTTGAAATAAAAACCCCGCGAGGCGCTGGAGCCGGAGCCGCAGCCGGAGCCGCCGCTTCCCCGGGAGGCGGCCGCCGCCATCATCAAGCGCGCAGCGGCGCTACCCCCGGGCTTCGAGCACCCGGCCTGTGAGCACCGGAGCTCACCGCGCAGGCGCGGCCGCATCCGGCTTCCCCGCCACGTGACCACGGTGTTGCGGAAACTGGGCGGGGCGGGGCCACGGGGCAGTCCCACGGCTGGAGGGGGGGAGAAGCCTGTGCAGTTGGCCGCTGCCAAGCGCTCGGGGAGTGGTCCCCCCCGAGCCGTTGGGCATGATGGTTGGCTCCGGAGGCGGGGTCGACCAGTGACGACGGGCGGAAGAAGCTCGCGCTGCGACCACAGGGTCTACTGGCGGAACGGTGTGTGGGACGGAGGTCGGCGGCTCTGTGGGGCGGAGCGGCGGGCGCTTCCCGAGGGCTTCGGGAAGGCGGCCTGGACCCCTGCGGGCCGTGAAAGGCCGTTCCTTGCCTCGCCTGCGCACCTCCTGCTCTTGCCCAGAGCGAGCCGAGCGCCGGCAACATGTCGGCCTACTCCAAAAGTTACAACCCGTTCGATGACGACGCGGAGGATGAGAGCGCCCCGCCAACCCCGTGGAAGGACGCCCGCGACCTCGACGGGCCCCCCGCGCCCGCGGACAAACAGCAGTACCTGCGGCAGGAGGTGATGCGCAGGGCCGAGGCCACGGCTGCCAGCACTAGCAGGTCCCTGTCCCTCATGTATGAGTCCGAGAAGGTCGGGGTCGCCTCTTCCGAGGTGAGTGTGGAACATGGCTGGGCTGAACCTGCATTGTCACACGGGTTCAAAATATGTTTGTTCGCGATCTTCGGGGAATTCCCAAATTGTCTAGAATAGGTTCTTGTACTTGAGTGACTTGATGGTTTGTAACAATTTGTTCACTATGTAAAGAGACGTGCCTTTTGAGTACTTGAGAGGCAGTTTGCATCCGGAGACTCTTCCTTGCCATTAGTGTGTTTAGTTGATTCTTTTTTTTCTACTCCTACTTCAAAGGTACACTCCACTTACTGTCCAGGTAGGTAAAAATTCTCAACAGCCGAGCACAGGTTAGGGAAGTGGAGGATCTGTTTCCTTGACATACTGTCCTCATCAGAAGCCTGGCCCCAGGGCTTCAGCCATTCTTCCCTAAGTGACCCAGGATAAATGAGGACCGTGTGGGAGCTGGTGTCTGACACATCAGAGCAAATGGGCCTTGAGTTCTTTCCCATCATTGACCACTTCCCCACTTTGCACTAGAGATGTTGAGGTCTTGTCTTCCTGGACCTTGCTGAGTAAGTCAGCGCCCGAGTTCGGTCAAGTCTAGGGTCTTGCTTCTCAAATCCTATCAAAGATCTAAAGAAACAGTGTGTGGTTGGGACAGTCCATTGCTCCAGTTCACCTTTGTCAGTTCTTTCCATCCATAGAAGTTTTCAGAGCAGGACCTTAAGTGAGAATTATTCTTTTTTAGGCACCACATTCTGTCCTCAGATGACTAATGAAATGATTTCGTGTGGGCATTTGTTTTTAAGTATTAAAAACTGTAATAGTAGGTTATTGACATGTCAGCTAAGAATAATTAATCTTAAGCATATGTAGCTTTGAAATGTAAGGCTGGAAGCTAAAGTGTTGTCTTCCTCCATGAGTCTCCTTGTAATTCGTTTCTCTGGCGAAGTTCATTCTGACCTGATCACTTATGGTCTTGGACAGTTTGAGGTATATTGATTAATTTCTCAAATAATCACCTCCATGATTTCCCCATTGCCCCCTTCCTGGGTGATTTCCCCTCCCTACTTCTCCCTGTTACAGTATCCCTCATTGGCCCATCTCCCCATCCTTAGCCTTCTTGACATTTAGCTTGTAGTTCTTACATGTCAAATCTACTGGATTCCAATGTTCAAGTCTAAATGGAAAGTGTTGACTTAGTTTTGGGAGGATTACCTGAGGTCCTAGGGCCCTGGTGGAGGGGTCACTTGATTGAGTGTCCCAGGCCCAAGGAAGCCAACTATAAACTGTTTGAAAAGACATCTTTGGAAACAATGAGAACAAATGAAGTAGGAAATAAGAATGATACAAAGTTAGGTGTCATGGCCAAGGATAAACTTGGCTTTTCAGGCCAAGGTTAGACAAGAGGAGTGAGGCAGAGGAGGTATGTTCCCAAGGAAGAGAGGAGCAGTGCAAAGGCACCGTACCAGCGCCGGAGCTCCTGGGCTCCTGAGCAGGGAAGCGATACACAGGATGGGACTGGGTAAGGTCCTGGAGGAGGCAGCTCAGGAGCCTTTCACAGTCAGAGGGAAGGTCTGTTCTCATAACTAACTAACTAAATAAATAAATAAATAAATAAATAAATAATTGCATAACTAACATCTCATAACCAACTAACTAAATAATAAATAAATAAATCAATAAATAAAGAGCGCGCCAAAAACAGAGTAGATGTGAGTTGTTTCTTACAGATTGTGTTGACATGTCCCATGCTGCCCCCAGAGGTCCTTCTCTATGTAGTGGGGACAGCGAGCTCCTCGGGCCTGTGATGCTTGGCCCTGGGCCAAGCTGGCGTTGGTGTGAGTGGTACGGTATGATCATGACTGGGCAGGTGACAGGCTCTCTCACTAACATCATAACGTGTTGAATTTTTCCAGGATTGTATCAGTTGGCAATTATTGGAGGTAGGAAGGGTCAGCACCTCTGCCCTACCCTACCCCATACTTTCCAAACTGTCTTTGAATCGCTCTTACCACTCTTTCATTCCCCTCAGAGTGGCGCTGGGGGGTGGGACAAGTGAGCTCTTCCTGCCACTCAGCGCACAGGGCGGCTCCCAGCAGACCTGTGTCAGTCAGTCAGTCGCTCACCTCCCAACTTAGATTGCTGCCTGCGAGGTACCCAATACCATGAAACATGCCAAAACATGACAGGTTTTTAGAGAGGACGGAGTTTACAAATAATATTGGGTTGGGAAAGTCATAATTCAGTCCCAGCTTGGCAGAAGGAAGAACATTACTTAGTCAAGTCACGTCTAGCAAAGGAAAGCTGCCCTGCTGTGAAACCTGGCAAGATTAGTTTCTCACAAAGACTAGCCACAGGTCATGACCGCCAAAGGACGGAGGAGAAGTAGAAAGGGCAGAGCAGGTTTCCCCCGGCTGGCCTGGTAAGCACAGTCCAGAACCATAGAGAGTCTTGTGGGCCACTCAGCTCTTCTGTTTCACAAGTGTGATTTGTTTCTTTTCTTTTTCTAAGGTTTAAGTTTTGTGAAGCTCTAATCTAGTCACACGGTTCAAAATTTAAAACATACAGAAGGCTATGAAGTCTCCCCCACTCTCCGCCCCACAGCAGCCACTTACCATCATTTCCTTCAGTGTTACTGTAGAGATGGTCTGTGTATAAAGGCATACTTATAGTCTCTTTCCTTTTTTTTTTTTAATTTTAACTTAAGCAGAAACATCCTATACATTCAAATCTGCACATTGCTTACTAGGATTGGAGTTATTTCATAGGAACATATAATGCGTTGCTCTTTTTTTTTTAGGCTATGCCATATTCCATTGAATGAATGAGTTCTGTTTATGGAGCTAGTCCCCTAACGGTGGGCATTTGAGTCACTTGCACCTTTGGGTGAGCCTGTTTGCGTCCTGCTTGGACACGGTTTTTGTACACCCTTTCACCACCCTGGCCGAGGAGACTTGCCTGTCCAGGGCACGTCTCATCTCCTTGGGCAGGGAGCTGAACGTGCTGCAGTGAAGTTTTGTGGGGCCTGGGATCTCAGTTCAGGGGAGTCCAACAACAGATGTTAGACTGGGGCCTGAGCAGCTGGCACTGTAACATCAGTGGAAAGGGAGTGGTCTTCAATAGGATTCCAACATGACGCACTCAGTGGCCCCGGTCAGGACGTCCTGCACACCATCTTGTGCAGGGGCCGCACTCACCTTCTCAATGTCTTTCCAGCACTCAGCAGTCACCGAAGCCACATGGGCATTTAGTTCAGAGAAGTGGATGAGAGGACAACACCCTCCTAGCCCAGGAACAGGGGCCATCACAGCCATCTATTCAAGGTGTCTCCATAAGTTAGAGTGGTGCCCTCATTCTCTGGGACACTGGTCTCGGAGCAGAACCTTCCCCATTCCAAATGAGGGGAAATACTGACCAGAGCCTCCCCCCAAGGCAGCCTGTGATGGTTCTGATGTGGCCAGAATTCATAGCGCAACCCTGTCCTGATACAAAAGCAGATGGAGGGGGAAGACATCTGCTAGGTAAAGTAATTCCCCAGTAGATTTCTAAATGTTAGCTATAGAGGAGGCGCAGTCTCTCGCTCAACTTTCTACCCTGTGCTTCTCAGCACAGTGTCCTTTATGTAACTAGGTGCTCCCCAAGTTGTTACCAGGTGAATAAATGACCTGGGGAAGGGAAGGAAACAGAGGAAGAAGAGGGAGCAGAGCATTGATGGGACGTGGAGGAGAGATTGAGGTGGGAAGAATCAATTGAGCTTTGTGACTCTGGATGAAATCCCCCTCCTGATGACCGGAAATTGCCTCCTTAGGCATTTCAGGCCATTTCTACCATATGTGAGGGACTGTGATAGAGAAATGTCATTGGACCACATGTTCACCAATAGGTCTGTTCTGGATTTATTTTTCATAAATTATCAATGATAAAATTTGATTTTTGGAAAGGTCTAGAATCCCAAGCAGACTTGCTGGCTCTTTAGCGGTAACAAGACACCTTGTGAGGATGAGTTGTTACTGTTCAGGTAGGTCAGATATCCCACACCAGAGTTGTGACATCTGGCCGTATGTGCTGCTGCTTCCTGGGATGTCCTCTTATGGCTGCCACGTTGTCCTGAGGGACCTTGCTTTGCTGACCAGGTAGTATGTGGTGGGAGGCTGAGGGGGTGTCTGCTCTCCAGCCTTCTGCCTCTGAGTCAGTGGTTCTGAGCATGGGAAGTGCTGTTGGCGGTATTGTTTGAGGATCCCCAAGTGCACCCTCAGGTTCAGTGATTCCTAAGGGCTCACAGAACTCGGCAAAACTGGTATACTCGCGGTTCTGGTTTCTTACAGTGAAAGGATACAGATTAAAATCCTCAAACGTAAAAGGCTCATAGGACAGAGTCCCGGAGAGACCAAGTGTAAGCTTCTAGTTGTTCTCTCCCAATGGAGTTGTGTGGACAACATATACTTCCCCAGCAAGGATGTACAACAACACACAGAGTATTGCCAGCCAAGCCTGGGGGTCCAGAGATTTTACTAGGGGTCAGCCATGCCTACATCGCTACCTGGCTGCCCTTAGTCTCCAACCCCTCCAGAAGTCAAAGTGTGGCCCAAGGACTCCGTCATAAATAACATGTTAGCATAAATGATCTGGCCTGGCCTAAGGACTCAGGTAAACATAGACATTTTTATCAGGATGTTTCAAGGGCAAGGAGCCAGACAAGGCTTTTCTTTGGGATGTGGACAACCCAGGCCTGCTGAGTTAGTCCTCCTGGGCCCCGGGTCAGCCTGCACACACACGGTGAGGGGCGCCAGCATTACCACCTTTGCCCTTGGTGTTTTGTTGTGCAACCTGAGACTCAGTTTGTGTTTTTGAATCACTCCACGCTACTGTCGCGTGCCTCTGCAGTGACACAGAGCCGGTCTGCGCATGCTCCACACGTGCCCATGCGTCCTGCCAGTGCTTGTGTGTGTTCTGTTGGAAGAGGAGCTACGTAATGAAGATACATTCCAAGTTTCTAGATTCAGCTTTTTGACTCCAAATTGACTTCTGCCAGCTTACCATTTGATACCCGAGTTTAATTGCAAGCTCAGTGTGAGAGACTTAGTACTGACACCTTTTCCTCAGGAACTCGGGGCATGGATCAGTCAGGGAAGACTCAGACCTGTCCGACATTCCGAGGCCTTGGCGATGCATTGAGGTTGGGGTCTGGCGGTCACTGCTGCCCTCTGAAGGCCAGAACTCCGCCCCCTTGGTGATCCCCGCTGGGTCCTGCCAGGCCCCGCCCCCCCGCCTGTTCCCCTTCATGCTCACCGCACACAGTCCTTCTTCCTCTCTCAGTTCCCCCAGTTGGCCCTGCTGCCCGGGGCGCTGCACCAGCTGCTCCCTCTGCCTGAATGCTCTTGCCCTACCCTGACCTTTTGACTCGGACTTCTCAGCTTTCCAGTTCTCACCCCATTGGGGAGCCTCCCTGACCCCCTCCTTAAACCAGGCCAGGAGTCCTTGCCGGAGGCTTAACCCTGGCAGAGCTTTGATCTCGTGCGCGTGTATGATGGCTTTCTTGCTGTCTCTCCTGAGACACTGGAAGCTCAGTGAAGCAAGGACCCAACTTCCTTTTTCAGATTCCCAGCACTGCAGTGTTGTCAACAAACAAAAAATCAGATTTAACTCCCCTCCTCGTGCCCTCCGCTAGACTGTTCCATCAGGGCAGAGATTTGGGGTTGCTTCGTTCACCCCTGGATCCCACGCACCTGGAACAGAGCCTGGCAGAGAGAGAGTGGGTACTCGTTAATACCTATTGGCAGGTATCTTGCAGCACCTGTCATTGTGTGTGTGTGTGTTCAGAGAGCACTCTGCCAGCCATCATTCCCTGATGTCTTCGTGTTCTCACAGGGCCCTTGGACATACTCCATCTGGCGGGTGTCACCGCACATCGGGCAGTGTACACCCTCACCGGGTTTTTACCTTTTTCTACTTCCCTTTGTTCTATCAGAAATGCCTATGCTTGACAGAAAGCCGCAGCCAAAGAACAATTGAGACACTCCCTCTCTCTGTGTTGTCCCTCAGCATTGTACCAGCAGCCAGCCAGATTTTTTTCTCTGATCGTCTTTTCCGGTTTCACTTTAAAAAATTCCTTTTGGGGCTCAAGGGAGAGGGGGAAGGACCTATAATGCTAACACCTGAGCCACGTACTTTGTGTGGGTACCCTTTATCCTGAGGGCACTTTGCAGAGCTCACAGCCCCCCACCTCTTCTACGACCACGCATTCTCACAGGAACCAATGGAGAAGAAGTGACGTGGCCCCCTTTCTGGGGGACGGGAGCATGCCTTGGGACCAGGATCGTTTGAGCCCTGCCTTTGTCATGGCTGGGCTGCAGGGCCTGCCTGGCCTATCCTTTCTGTCCTGGCACTTCTGGTGTTTCCTCTGCCAAGTCCTTCTTCCTTGTTGGTTAAAACTAGGTCACAGGCACATGGAGTCCAGTCCTTTCCTCTGCCCCTGAGCAAGGAGTTTAGCAGAAGTTCCTCCTCTGACCAGCAGATCACCTCTGGCAAACACCAGCGTCCAGACACCAGAGCAGCATTCAAGTCCTGGCCTTCCAGCATCACAGCAGGGCAAGCCACCCCCATCTAACATCTAAATCAGACGTTTGGTTTCCTTCCCAAGTCTGCTAGCACGGTGACGCAGACTCAGAGTTTGAGAGACTGTGTCACTTGTGAACAGAAAAAAATCAAACCTCACTGTGAATTGAGGAAGGTTTTTATCAGCTTCTTGTCACTGCTCTGATTCTCCAAATTGGGATGGAGAGGCTGAGATGGGGGGGCAAGAGGTTTGTGAGACAAGCCAAGCCGTGATGGAAGAGCTCGCGGTTCGGGAAGCCGAGGACCTGCCTCCTGGTGGACAGCAGGCCTGTGGCCATCATTCCCACCCCTCGCTGCCGTACATGCCTCTCCAGCTTCAAATTCTGTTTTATGCGGTGTGTGAAATAAGCTGGGTGGGACTGGACTATTAGAAATATATCGACTCAAACACGTGAAGGCTGGAGAAAATCATTTTAATTCCAATTTGTAGCTCTCCCTTGTTCCAGAAAAGACTTACCTCAGAATGGACATGAAGATGACAAACTTGAAGTGTTGGAAGAAGTAGAAACTCCAGATAAATTAGCAGATTTTTTTTGTCCCTGAGAATTAACCCTTACAAGATTTGCTTGACAAATTGAAGAACATAGTCCAGAAAACATTTTTCTTTTTACTTGAAAAAGCCTGATGGTTTCTTCAGACATGTCTCATGAACTGGTGAAAAACACTTAAATGCCCAAAGCTGTAAAGCTCAGCAGTTCTAAGTTTTTTTCCAACGAGTTAAACAGAATTTAATAGTAAATTCAACTAGTGTTTTAGTTTTTTGTCTATATATTATGTTTTTAAATTTCATCCACTAAACATTAATAACTGAAGTTACACAGTTAAGGCTCTAAATGTCCTAAAAACTGTCTCGACACATTTATATATGAAAAGGGTTCTTAAGCCCATTGTCTGTAGTTTTGTTTTCATCCTTAAAGTTTCCAGGGCGTTTGTTTAAATTGTTCATGACTTTGTTTTTAGGTATCAGAAGAGAATATCTCTAAAGGTTATTTGCACAGTTAATAAAATTGCTGAGCCACAGGTAGATGCAAGAGTAGAAGATTGAGAGGAAGGCAGCTGAGGGCAGAGGCTGTGTCATGAGGTAGCAGAAGAAAAGCTTGAGGGGCTTGGGAATCTTCTGGCTGGAAAGGCAGATCACAAGGGAGGGTACAAGGCTGGAATGGCCTGAAATAGAGGCTGAAGCAAGTTTGGCACAAATAAAGGAAAGTGTTGCTTTGGTGGTGAGTTCACATCCACAACCAGAAACATCATTTCTTGGGGAATAAGGTCTAAGCTGTCCCCACGGCCACAGAGTGTCACTCATGTACTCATTTGGCAAATTTGCAGTGAGCAGCACCTTATGAGTGAGGCACTCGAGACAAAGCAGTGTGCAAAGCAGGTCCCTGCCTCATGGAGCTTATGTGCTGTAAAGAATGTGAAACTAAACTGAAGCCCGTTGAGGGTAGAGAGTGGACAGTTGAGGGTGAAAAAAGAAGTTCTGCTTTAGAGAAGGTGTTCAGGGAAGTGGCCTCTGAGTCACGGCCCGAATTGAGTGAGGAATGGAGTCATACAAGTATCTGGATGAGGAGCGTTCTAGGCGGAGAACATAGCATATGCAAAGGCCTTGTGACAGGGTCACCCTTGTTACAAGTTTTAAAGCTGAAACTATGGGTGAGCTGGAATCAGACATTGATAGGGCCCAGAAAGGACCTCAGAATCTATTCTACAAAATAGAGTTTAAAGGCATGAGTAGGGCCAGGTGGCTCCGATGGCTCAATGAGAACTCCCATACCTGAAAAGAGAAAATACAAAACCATAATCCATGGCACAGTGCCAGGTCAAAGCCAATAAGGGTTAACAGGGCCAGGGAAGGGCTACAGCAGGTCTGCTGCCAGTGGAGACCCTGCACTCTGACCCCTACAAGCACATTTCGTCCATCTAATGTGGTTTTGTGAGCCAACCTCATATGGGCAGGAAGGGAAAAGGACTCGAGCAAATTAGAAAACAAGCAAGTAGAGGTGGGGCAGGGAGGGGAAGACAAAGGAGTGTGGTGTCGGAAAGGATAGCGCGCCCCTTACAAATGACAGTGTCTGTCCCTGTATATGCTCACTGAGGGTTTATGAAGAGCCTGCTGTGTGTGGCCCTCTACAGGTAGAGGGAGAAATACAAAAACATATAATGCCATCTGTCATCTCTCGTGCTCCCCAGGAGCTCGTCCGTCAGCGAGGAGTCTTAGAACGCACAGAGAAGATGGTGGACAAGATGGATCAAGATTTAAAGACCAGCCAGAAGCACATTAACAGCATTAAGAGTGTGTTTGGGGGGTTCGTCAATTACTTCAAACCTAAACCAGCAGAAACCCCACTCGAACAGAATGGCACCCTCGGCCCCCAACCCAACAGCAGGTAAGTGAGTCTTCGGCTGTCTGGATATGAAGTAGCAGAAAGCGGGGTTTAGTGCAAATGGTCAAGACTCTCAGGCCACTTCTAGTGCCTTAAAGGCCCTGTACGTTTCTCATTGGGAGGGATTCATCTTCAAGCAATTTGAAGCAAACATTTCGCCAGCACTCCTGATTACCTTCATTTGTTTTGACACCCAGTCTGCAAATTCTGCATCAGTTGGGTCTTCAGTAAATTACTGCTCCAATAACTGTGACCCCAGTAACTTGAAAGAGATTGTTCACCTCAGAAAGCTTCATGAGTACAAATGTGACTCACTTCACAAAATTTTTGCTTTAAAAAGTCCTTATAGTGAAC
Source organism: Rhinolophus ferrumequinum (assembly GCF_004115265.2). Classification (NCBI taxonomy): domain Eukaryota; kingdom Metazoa; phylum Chordata; class Mammalia; order Chiroptera; family Rhinolophidae; genus Rhinolophus; species Rhinolophus ferrumequinum. The sequence goes on from NC_046308.1 coordinate 23,293,476, forward strand.
TTTTCCACATCTAATCCAATTTGCCATTTGGTTTTCATTTTAAAGTTAGAGATTATTTAGAGATTATTTAAAGTTAGAGATTATTCCAAAACTTTTAGAAAAAATAATCTCTAACTTTAAAAAAGTTTTGGCTAGATATTTAAATACCACGTGTTCAAAAATAAAAATTGAGTTTCTGCTAAAATAGATTACTATTATTCATATCTCAGATTGTTGTCTGTTTTTTATTGTAAAAAACAAGGTAGCCATGTTACAGGAAGTCTCCACCTTACCTACCATAACACAAAAACTTAAAATTTAGTTTTCCCCCTTATTCAGTGTTTTCATAATTGTCACCAGAGTATTCATTTGGTTTTATAGCCTGCTGCTTCCATTTAACCCAGAAAAATATTTGATGTAATGAATGCTATTACACGGGTTTTATAACCATTTCTCTATCTCTCTGTCTCTCTCTCTTAATTCTGAAATACAGAGCTATTCTTTAGAGGTATTTATTAACATACATAACCAATGTACAGTAAAATGCACACATCTTCAGTGGAGAGCCAATGACTGTTTACATGTGTATACACCGGTGTGGCAACCACGTGGATCAGAAAGTAAGGTTCAGTGGGGAAGAAATTAGGAAACTGTTTCCAGCACATAGTGGGACTGGGGAGAAACGAATGTAGGCAAAGGAACTGGTGGTGGCAGCAGAAAGGACAGGCAGGTGAGGTTATTGGCACTTACGGAGAAGAAACGGTAGAAAAGGGAGCAGGTGGTTCGTGGGGCGCCCAGGAGCTGTTTGCTATGCATACACTACTAGCCAAGGTTATGAGGGTTGGTTTGTTTTTGGCTCAGCCGTAATCACCATTCACCCCAATTGTCCAACTTGACCCTGATTTCAAATATCTTGTCACTCTTTTCCCCCACCTGGAGTGGTTTGGTTTTTTTTCAATATGCACTCAGAAAGATGATTTGTGTCCTCGCTTTTGGCTGTGTAATTACCATAGGAAGTACAGATATCCCTTTGCTTTGGACTGAGAGATCCACCTCGCATGACCTCAGCAGAAGAGCCAGGCTTTGGAGAAGTGGGAAGCCGGCAAGTTTGTGATTGGCACTTCCCTGTGTCCTCATTCCTCTTCCCAAAAACTTCTTCTTGGGACTCATGGGACCTCCACAGCCCTTATCATGCTATAAAAGCCGTTAAGGTCCTGGGGCAACTGTTTTTTTTAGAGCATCTTGAAAACTCAAGGCTTTCCCAGCAAGTGTCCCAGTAGTGAGGCAGCCAGAGTTATTAGGTTGGTGCAAAAGTCATTGTGGTTTAAAAGGTTGAAAACAGTTGCAAAAACCGCAATGACTTTTGCACCAACCTAATATTTCAGTGAGGTGGGTTTCTTGGTGCCCCATGTGTCATGTATCTCATCAAGCCTTCTGCCCCCAGTCAGCTGTAGAATTCTTGCCATTATTTACTAAATGCAGCGAAGCAAAACTTAAATGAAGCAACTCACTCTCATTCAACTGTGTGGAAGTGGATCTGTGCAGCTATGTAAGAGAGGCTGCCCCACTGGCGTTGCGTGGATTCCTTCCTTCATAACTTCTCAGCGCCCACGCTCTGCAGGCCCATCTCTGTGGCTAGGAGACGAAGCTGCAGGAGCTACGTCAGTGATGCAGTGGATGCTCAAAGGAGGGGAAGCTTGGCCCTAGAAAGTGAGGAGGTGACCTTTTGCATGGAGTCAGGGTTGCGTGGGACCCTGCGAGTTGAAGGAGGAGGAAGGGGACAGACCCATGGCAGTCAGGGCACCGGAGAGGCCACAGCAAGAGGGTATTGACTGTTTCCAGAACGGGGGCCCTTGGTATTAAGGCATGGCCTGTGAGCTCCTAATCCCTAAATTTGGAAAAATCACTATAATGTATAATTGCTTCTACAAAATGCAATATATAGTGAGTAAAACTTTTGTGATCCTATTAAAACCCTTAATCCATAAATACAGGAATATTTGTCTTCTAAAAGCTTTTAACAACTTTTTCCGAATCAAACTTCTGTCGTGTCATGTGTTTCCTGTGGACGTCCTTATTGCACAAACCCTTGGGCCGTCTCTAAAGTTTTATTTGTCTCTTGATAAACCATTTTTGTTCTTGCTGACAAAGTTGCATAAGCTTCTTGCCCTCATTTCCATTTAAAGCTCCGGGGATCCATTCAGATCGTAGATTTAACCACTAAACCTGAAACTCTTATTCAAAATTTGGTTTCTGACCAAGAGCTACTACTCTCTTAGTCTTCTTCCCTTTCTTATTATTTCTGTCACTGTCCCTAGAATTGGCTTTCTTTGGGGGAGCCATTTTTCACAAAGAAACCAAGTTTTTATCATGTATTATTACTGTGTGCATAAGAGCACACAGAAAAAAGTCAGTTTTGAGGTGTGCAGGCCGGGTGGTGGCCAGGCAGGCTCAGAAGCCATGCGTCTCCTGCCTACACCCAGGCCAGCAACACATGAGGCTCTCAGACATGCTTGAAGAAACAAGCTGTGTCTTCTAGATCTCAGTCACTGCTTCTGAGTAACGAAATCCACAGATTTCAGAAAGCTCTGCTCTATTCTACACGTTGCTGGAGCCCTAGGGGCTTCCAAAACCATTATCCTGACAGAGCCCAGGCTTGGTCCTAATGGGCAGGGAGCCATTGAAGACGTTAAGTGGAGAAGGACATGTCAAGGTTATGTTAGAAAGATGCCCGGCATCCTGGGGTTAAGGATTGGCAAGGCGACGGACTAATCTCTAAGGGTAAAGAGGCAGGGCAGCTGGGGCCGGGTTTCTGGGGGACATCAGGAGTCAAGAGGACTTTTGTTTGCATGGATTACTGAGCATGGAGCTGTGAGAATGGAGAGTCACTGAGGAGCCCACCTTGGCTGATGAAGTAGTCAGGCTGCCTGTGTGGAAGGCCCAGCTTCAGGGGCACGTCCCACACCCGTGGGGGTTCAGTGGGGTGTCAGGTGCAGTCTGAGTATCTCTGAGTTGCTGAGGGAAGTCTTTGTCTACAGTTGGATCTGGCAAACTAGGCTTTACAGGCCAGGGAGCAAAATCAAAGATATTTTGTAGATACTTATATAACAAGAGACCCAAAAAAAAACATTTTTAGTGACAAAAATCAAAATAGGAAAATAATGATCAAGTACACTTTTTTTGTAATACAGATCTACTAACAAGAATGAAATTCTTAACTGAGGTTCAAAGTTAGTGTCCCCTATCATTGAATCGATCAATTGCCAGTGGACGTCTCTGAAGGCCCTTCTCTTCATGGCCATATAGAAACAGGTCGTCGGGCTGGATTTGGTCTGTGGGTCAAAGTTTGCTGACCCCCAGTATAAAGGATCCATTTGTTTGTTTCATATGCTTTTCCACCTGGTGTTAGGATCCTCGTTTTCCTGAGGGAGGGCCACCTAAGCAGATGTTGTGTTTCTGAAGCAGGGGTCTCGGATCGCTGCATGCGTGGCCAGTGGGTCCCAGGAGGTGTTGGTGGATCCCTGCTGTGGTCAAAGGAGGCATTTGATTGTCTCACGCAGGCATTACTTGAGAAGACGGGCTGCACTGCCACAGGTGGTTTTCCTTCCTAAAAGTTGTCTTGTTTTCTTAACTTGTATCCAAAGGTTGAAAGAAGCTATAAGTACAAGTAAAGAACAGGAGGCACAGTACCAAGCCAGTCACCCAAACCTCAGGAAGCTGAATGACTCAGGTTAGTGGGGACCTGTGCTCCCATTCACATTCGCTTTCTATGGGGAGACCTCTGGATTTGGTGTTGGCCCTGAGTGGGTGGGAGACAGTTGGGTCTCCAGCTGCTGTCATCCCACATGCCGGGTGAAGGGATGCACCGCTCTCAGGGAGCTGGAGATGTGTGTTACCATGGAGGGTGAAATAACGAAGTGGGAGCCTGCGTCCCATTGGAAATGAGCCTATCCCATGTAACCCTGAGTTCTTTCGGTAGTGAAAAGCCAACTGCAGGAAAACCTTATGGTAAGTAGAAAAATGGCCCCCCAAAGTTGTCCACGTCCTAATGCACAGACCCTGTGAATATGTTAGCTTATATGGCAAAAAGGGAATTATGGTTGCAGAGGGAATTGCAGTTGCTGATCAGCTGACCTTGAGGTGGGGAGATTATCCTGGGTTATCCATTTGGACCCAGTATAATCACAAAGGTCCTTTTTAAGTGGAAAGGGAAGCAGAAGAGGAAGTGTCAGAGTGAGAGATTGAAGATGCTATGCTGCTGGCTTTGAGGCTGGAGGAAGGGGCCACCTGCTAAGGAATGCAGGTGACCTCTAGAAGCTGGAAAAGGCTGGGAATTGGATTCTCCCCAAGAGCCTCCAGAAGGAACGCAACCTGTTGACACCTTGATCTTAGCCAAGTGAGATCTATGTTGCACTTCGGACCTCCAGAACTGAAGGATGTTTGTTACAGCAGCAGCAGGAGAGTAATACAGCCCCCAGACCTGAGTAGACGGAGAATCAGCAACGTGGACAAGGTGTGCAAGGCAGAATGTTTTGTGTCAAATTATCCCGTTAACATCAAATGACAGGCCCAGAAACATCCCTTACCTGGAAAGGAATTGAGGCCTCCTGGGAGCTTCTGTAGACACCTAGAAAGCCAGGCGCATTGAAGGACTCCAGAAGTCAAATGCTTTCTGTGCTGCCTTCGAGGAAAGCATGTACCCCGGAAGCTCTGGAACCCAGCACTGTCATGGTTGACATGACTAAGGAGAGGCCTGATGGAGGAAGAGCTGGGGTTCAAGAAAGACTAAGATCAACACCGTTCGGTATGGAAAAGTGAAAACCACAGGAGGAAGTGAGAGAAAACTGAAATACATAAACCTGGGGGGAAAATAGCCGAGCTCCTCAAACCCTGAAGAAGTGGAGTAGGAGCCTTACACTCCAAAGACATGATTTTAAGGAATTAAAGGCAGTTTTCATTTGTGTGGTGTACGTTAAAAGGTTTCAAAAAAAAAAGACACTACGTTTAGAATGGCTTCAGTAGGTTGTGCTAGAAGAAATACACTAAGTCTGAAAGGGATGTTTCCCCAAAAGATGTAAACTGAGATAATAGACATTTAGAAACTGAAGTTCAAGGAGGATTTATTTCTTGGGGCAAATGTCCATTATTTAACATTTCTTGTTTCCTTGTTTTTTTCAAGTGAAAAGACAGTATAGAAATTTCAAAAGAAAAACAAAAATCACCCATTGTCCCATTTCTGTAACATAAGAATTTTCATTTTTAGACCTTGTCTTTTCGACCTTGTCAGTGAACCTCTGTGGTTGTGTATTATTGCGGTTCTGCCGTACTGTTACTTGTGTGCATCGGGATGCATCTCTTTCTCTTTCCTGAGCTTGTGTGCCAGGGTCGGACCAGGTGACCCTCAGGTTCAAGGTCTTTGATCTCCAAAGGGCTGCCTGCCCCCAAGGAAATGTCTCACCCTCCCGCACCAGCTTGCCCAGTACTCCTGCCCAACCCCCGCGTGTGATCCGTTCCCACACTCATCTCTTCGAATGGCCTCAGAACCAACCACCTTATTCCTTCCACCCATTTTCCAGATTAAAATTAATTTGGTGAAGCAACATTTCGAGAGACAGGACTTAACTGTTCTCCTGGTGTTTCTACACTCAGACCCTGTCTCTGGAGGAGCCAGTTCTGCTGTGAGTACCGAGGCTTACCCGAAGAACCCACACCTTCGAGCCTATCACCAGAAGATTGACAACAACCTAGGTAAGACTGGAAGCTACACCTCCCTCTGCAGACCCCTTACTTGAGACACTTGTCTTACAGGCACCTCATGCCGTGCCAACCAGTAACTCCAGTAGGCACCCAGGCTCTCAGGACCAACCTTTGGTATCTGCCTCTCCCTCACCACATGTCAGCTCCAACCTGAGTTGTGTCCATCTCACCCTCTCCCTCTCTGGGGTCTACTTCTCTCCATCCCTACCTTTCATCTAGATTGTGACATCAGCAGGGACCAGGAGTCCCTGAGGGGCCGTACAGTGCAGCCTGGACCCTGCTTGCTTCATCCTTACACGTGGCATCCGGAGCCCTTGTTTCTTCCCCTGTGAACCAGGCTCAGGAACAAAATCTGCCTCTCAGAGCTGAGGGAGGGGTACATGAGCAACACCATCAAGCATGTGGGAAACTGCCTGGCCTGCTAAGAGCCGGGGCTTGTGTGGCCATTACAGCACACTGACCACACAGCCAGTTCCCTTACAGTCCAGGTCCCTTGCCCTGGCCTCTGGCCCCTGCCTGCCTCTCTACCCCTCCTGCCCTCCACTTTGTGGCTCCCGGTTTTTTCCTGCCTCACTGTCCCATCTTCCTAGCATGTCCTTCCTCCCGGTCTTTGCAGGCTAGGTCCTTCTTAGGCTGTGCACCTTGCTTTAATGTGGCTGCCTCTTGTCTCAGAGCACCCGGTTGTTTCCACTGCAGTGGCTTATCTGATGTCTTCCTAACCAGACTATACGTTTCTGGGAACACAGGAATGTGTCAGTTTGTCACCACTTCACACCCAGGACCTGGTAGGCAAGCACTGAGTGATCATTCTTTGAATGAAGGGAGCGAAGTCAGTTACTTGAAGTTCAAGTGGAGGAGTGCCCTGTGTGCGGACAGTGGGAGTTGACCTGTGAGCGCTCCCGTGAGCTCCTTCTAGGTGATGTGTGAGACAGCACTGCCTCCTCTGACTTTTGTTCTGTGAGCAGGGACCTCCCCCAGCGCTGCCTGGGTTGCTCGTCAGTCTTCCACCCTCATTAGCAGACAGCAAAATGAGTGAAACAAAAAGTCAAACGTTCCCTGCTCTAAAGGTTTGGGAGACAAACCTGAAGCCCATGAAGATGTATATTGGGTGTCAGAGCACAGGCTTCGTCCTGTGCTCCCCCTCCCGAGAGGGGACACAATGTGGGCCCCTTCCTTGTTTCACCCAGAGCAGCACCCATTCCAGCAGCCCTGAGTGAGTGGCCTGGACAGCACGTGAGGCAAATCTATACCCTTTTTCTTTTCAGTGACATTTACCTTCATTTCTGAGTACAGAGATTCATTGTAGAAAGTTCTGAAGTTAGGTGAGTGCCATGAGGAAATTAATACCCGTATTCCTTCTAACAGTAGCCACTGATTTTGGTGCCATTCCTTCTATTTTCATGTATATATGTGCACATATGTCCACAGTGTCAGATGTCCTGGGAGTCATTCAGTATACACATTTCTGTATCCCGTTTTTTGTTTGTTTGTTTGTTTTAGTTTCAGGTGTACAAAGTAACATAATAGTTAGACATTTATACCCCTCACAAAGTGATAACCTCCATTCCCCCAAGCTACAACCCCTCTGACTTCTTATATAACTGTTACAATACTGTTGACTGTCTTCTTTATGCTAAACACCACCTCCCATGACTATATATACACACACATTTACATATATGTAAGTAATTACAGTTGACATACAGTATTATTCGACTTCAGCTTCAGGTATACAGCGCAGTGGTCAGACATCTACACAGTCTATGACGTGATCCCCCTGATAAGTCCAGTGCCCATCTGGCACCTTACATACTCTTTACAAATTGTTCATTATATTCCCCATATTGTATTTCGTATCCCCATGACTATATTGTATCTACTAATTTGCACTTTCTAATCTCTTTACCTTCTCCCCACTCCCATCTAGCAACCAACAGGGTTTTTTCCCTATATCTGAGTCTGTTTCTGTTTTGTTTGCTCATTTATTCTGTTCTGTAGATTCCACATATAAGTGAGATCATAATGGTATTTGTCTTTCTCACTCTGACTTATTTCACTTAGCATTATATGCTCGAGCTCCATCCATGTTGTTGCAAATGGTAAGATTTCATTCTTTTTTATGGCCATATCCCCTGCTTTTTCACTTAGATCTTGACTACTTTCCTGAACCTTTTTTCCTAAAATTTCTTTGAAGAGCACTTTAGCAGTTCCATCCCCTGCTGTTCAGTTGTTTGCAACTGCAAATAATCCTCTGTCCATCCCTATGAAGAAATGTTTGGCCACATTTTGTAGCTAGATTACTAGAAATGGAATTATAGTCAGGGAACCTTCCTTTTAAACATGAAAAGAAATCTTCACAGAAATAAGGCAGTTGTTTTAGAGAACAGACATAAGCAAGAACAAATAAATAAAAGAACTGTAATTCCACTGCCCACAGCTCACCACTCCTACCCTGGGCGTGAATGGCAGCACTAGGCCTGCACAGCTACAAGGCAGAGGGCCCATCTCAGCAAGCTTCTCACCCTGGCAGCTTCCATACCAGACTCCACTTGCCCTTTGCCCCCAGAGCCCAGGGAAGCCCCAGACAGCCATGCATTGCTTCTGTCCCCTGGACTCTGCCCTGGAGCCAAAGACTTCAGGCAGAAGAAGGTGCATCTGCCAATCTGACCACTCCAGAGACACATAAAGGGAATTGAAAGCCTTCCGTCCTCCCCACCATAGGTTTCTCGAGGAGGAGGGAGACCTACAGAGGGTACAGAATTCAGAATGTCCAGCCCACCCCTAGAGGCTGAGGGTGTAGAGTTGGCATGAGGACTTGCAGCGTGGCATAGACGAGGGCTGGGTGGAACGGGGAAACTCCAGATGTCGGCCACAGGCCCTACTGACACTGGCTGCCCTGGCAGGTTAGCTCTTCCCTTTTTACCATGCCCTCCCCGTCTTAGGGACTAGTGCAGGCGCCCCTGACAGCTCTGCCTTGCCTGGTGGCTTTACTTTATCACACTTTCTATCTCAGTGTAGCTATTCTTTGCTGTCCCAGCTGCTGACAAGCTTCTCCAGGCCAAGAGTGACTCACAGGTTTTATTCTTCATAGTCATGGGTTTCAAGAAACTCAAGAAGCACAGGGCTGAAGATTGTTTTGTTTTCATTGATCCAGTTTAGATCTTTAATTTAGCAGTAAGAAGGCTTATGAAGCACTACCTCATCTCTCTTCCCTCTGACTCTTTCCTGTACTGCTGTTCTTAGCAAAGGGTCAGAAAGCAGCTCTGGGAATGCCCCCTACTACACACACACACACACACACACACACACACACACGCACGCACCCACACGCACATGCACACAAAACCTGGGCAAGAGGCTTTATTGTTCACCCAGACAGAATCAAGTCAAGACTCCTCTTTGCAGTTGGCACCGCCCCCTCAGGGGGTCCCAGAGTCCCCCCGCATGTCTCTTCCCCCACTCACCCTCAGTTCTCTTTATGTCATCTGTGCCAGATAAGCTTTTCACACACTCCTAAGGCTGGCCACAGAGTACATCAGGGAATAGAATCTTACAGACATTGTTTGTCTTAAAAACGAACGTGAGGTTGATTTTTACAATTTTTGAAACAGAAGGAAAATATTCATTACCAGCAGTGGAAAAGCCTACTGAGGAAATTAGAGAATGAGCTCAGAAGGAAACTGGCACCAGGGGGCTCCCAGAGGCTCCCCTCAGCTGTGGTCCGTGTCCTGGGCGGGATAGAGCTCGCCTAAGGAGCAGGGTCCACATTTGCTCTTAGAACAAAAATGGATTTGCAGTCAGGCCCGGTGGAATTGGCCTTGATTTCCCCCAATGTTATACTTCCCCTGGGTGGAAATGGAGCTTTGCTTATGTTTGAGCTTGAATTTCAACAAGACTGATAGAACCTAGCGAAACCTTTTCCAGAAGCAGTGTACTCCCCAGTTACCTGGGGCTCCGCCAGCTGGCATCTCTGAAGAAACCCAGCACTTTCGGTGCTTCATTCCTTTTTACATGGGGACCCTGGACTGTCGGGATCTGGACACCCTGTTTGTGCAGAGGCCACTGCCTTCTTCCTGACCATAGTCAGCGAAGGGCATGGTGCCAGGCCAGTTTTGGGACATGCAAGTTAACTGTCGTCCCCCAGAACATTCAGAGCATCAATGTGTCGTTCATGGATCTGGAATTAGTCACAAGGGAAGAAGAAATGTGGGAAAATGTGAATTTTCATAGCACAGGTAAAGGGCCCTCACAGCATTTGGGTCCATCTGTACATCTGTAGTTCATATGTTTTCTGGCAGAGGACCCCAGGTGGCAGGGCAGGGACACATCCCTCCTTTCTCCTGCCACTAGCAGCATGGACCAAGGGGGTGCAGCCTTCTCCAAGGGGGCATCGGGCTGAAGCAGCCTGGATACAGGGGCTCCTGTTGGACAGGCCTTCCCAGGTGTGTCTCTGACATGTTTCCAAATGTGGGTCCTCGTATTTGCCACCCCAGATCTGTGTTTGGTCTAGTTTTAGGGAGCTGGAGAGGGAAGGAGGGAAAGCAGGCACTGCCCACTAATGTGGGGTTTTTGCTTCTGAAGAGCAGACCAGTGGGCCTGGCTGTTAGTAACCGGCATACCTCTCCTAGATACTTACCATGCAGTCTAGGAAGGGAACATGTTTCCAGGCCCTTCTGTGCTCTTTTCCATGAGTACTAACTGATCTTTCAATTTGCAGCAACCTACTAGAGGGTTCAAAAGCTGCTGAAAAATCAATGTACATCTATATGCATTTTTCAAAAACACTGGCAGGACAAGCACCATCATATTAACAGTGGTTATTTTGGGTGGGAAGTGTGGGGAGAAGTGGCTTTTACATTAAGCACGTACTACTTTTTATTGAGTAAACTGATTTTCTTTTCACTTGCATGTATTTTGGAAAATGTAACCAACGCCCTGGAGGTTAGCCTATTTTTTGAGGAAGAGGACTCGGTAATCTAAATGTTTCTGAGTACCTGGAGGGAACAAGCAGCAGTTCCCTATCACTGTTTGCATGTCCTTTTCCTCTCCCACAGATGAGCTGTCCATGGGACTAGGCCGGCTGAAGGGCATAGCCCTGGGGATGCAGACGGAAATTGAAGAGCAAGATGACATTATTAGCCGCCTCACAACCAAAGTGGACAACTTAGATGTCAATATAAAAAGCACAGAAAAAAAAGTTCGACAACTTTAAAGCCGGACAAGGATTTCTACTCCATTGTGATGAAAAGATTCGAAAGATCTTCTTTTAAACTCCCAAGAAATCTCATTTATTATTTTAGTATGTAATTTAACATGTCTGCAAATGTTACGATAGAGTGGGTTTTAAGCGATTTTGTTGTTATAAGGAAGTGTGCATCCCACTGTTTCTGAGAGCCAGCCCCTCTTTCAGTTCTTTGAAATTCTTTCAGCTCAGAATTTTAGTCTGAGCACAGTAGCCTGCCCCTGAATATCCTAGGCCTTTGATTATTACCATGCTGGAAAGAGAAGAAGAAATTGCATTTCTCACTTTAATGAGCATGTGGAAAGATGGGGGCAGAATTTCAATCCCCGTTCGCTGTATATGTCATTCCTAGGCCTTACGGTGAGTCAGCGTGCTAAGAGACCCTGTGAGCCAGTTGTTTGTGGGGGAGCGTCCTTCCTTTCCACACTTGTTTAAATTAGTCATGATACCTCATCGCCACACACACACACACACACACACACACACACACACACTGAGCACATCGTGTTTCTCTCAACCTTCTAGAAAAGGATCAGTGTGAGATTCAAGAATAGAGGATGTCGGCATTCTTTGCTGTTTTGTTGACAGATGTCACCTCTTCTCCTGGCCTCCATCCTTGGCGTGCATTTTAGTAGAAGGGGTTCAGACCAGCCCTGCTCACTGTGATGACTGGAAATAGTAGGGAATTGGGTGAGCCCTTCTTCCCCGTGCGCCCTCGTCTCTGACTCTCTATCCATGGTTAGTAGCAGATGCTCCACTGGCTCAAGGCTGCCTGGCTGGCCAGTTGGGAGCCCTTATTATAGAGAGAAGAATGGAGCATCACACACACATGGCCAAGCAGTAGTCTTCCTGCACTGAGCTGAGCCTTCTACCCTCTGGGCCTCTCCGTGACCAGGCCGCAGTTATGGCAGTGTTCACTCGGGGCCCGTGTCTGCTCACCCACCCAGGGTGCCCGCGCATTCTCCTTGCACGTCTTACAAGGTGACTTGACTCAGCGCTTGGTTCTCTGCCACCCAGCCTCAGGACTGGAACTCCACAAGTGATGCTGACTGTATAGAAGGATTTGGCTAAAAGAGAAAGGCCAAATATCATCATTTTAACTGGCCCCGTTCTTTAATTTCACAGAAAGAATCACTTAAAAGCATTCATTACAATTGATTTCCATAGTTAAATGGATTTCTGTGTATTGGGACCTCCAACAAAATAATTGAAGACGTAAGACCCTTGTCTTTTAAAAAAGCAAATTAATGAAAAGATTTTGAAGATGGTGAAAGGGACTGATTTTAATACAACAGGTCAGAAACTTGAACATAACAGTGTCTTTCACCTTGAACATGGCACTGACTGTGTGAACTTCACTTCCATTCTGTAGCCTGTAAACAAAAGTCCCTTAAAGCAAAGAAAACTTCTTTAGAGTGCTGCAGCAAAGCATCCGTATTTATGTAACAATTCATTTGTAAAAGTTCCATCCCATAATACATGAGCTTCCTAAAAATCCTGACAGCTTCCATCGGCAGACGCTTTCTGTCAAGTTGCAGCCACCTCAGGGGGTCCGATCCACATCATGGTGACTATCCCAGGATGTCATAGGTAATCAAATTAGATAATTTGTTTATCAGATGAGCTCATCGTGATTATTCTCTTCATAACCGGTAAAAGGAAAAATTTTAAACATATACCCACCCCAATGTAAACAAATTCACAGGACTTTCAGCAAAAAGGCTGCTCAGAAAGCATGAAGCCACAGGGCAGAGCAGCCGGTGTGTACATTTCCACTCATTCTAATTGTTTTTTCCTCTCTAACACTTTCCTCCCAGCAGAGTATGTCATGATAACTCTGCTTATCAGCATCAGGCCTGTATAGACTCATGGGGATTAGTAATTATACCTCCGACCCAAACTTTTTTTTCTTCAAATAGATACTGGGAAGGCCACTCACTACCAAACATTCTCTTCAGCAGCCTTCCACTAACATAACGGGATTAGTGATTTAACTGACTTGAAGCAAAATAGCACCTTATTTTATGCACCTTCACTATCTTGTTGAATTGATGAGTCAGTCACCTCCCCCAATCTTTTCTTAACCCCAACTGTATGGAAGGAAAGTTACCTTCACTTTCTTAGAAATTTGTCTTCCTCTGACATATTAGAAGGCCTTATCTCTTATTTTGTTCTTGTTCAGACGCTAGCCAGCAGTTTTCTTTCTACTGGGTCTTTAATCGTGCTCCTACACCCACCAAGGACCATTTACTGGTTCTATTTTATAAAGCAAAGTTGCTTGCATTTTCAGAGAACAAAGAAAGATCTGAGGAGCCACCAGAATCTTCCCACATGATGGTGATGATCAAAACCAAAACATTCTACCCCCTAGACTAGACACCTCTCCTGGAGATACTCAGAGGTGCCCAGGCTGGACTTGGCTGTGGGATGGGCTTTGGTAGGACAGACAAGACCAGCAAGCTCGTCCTTCGCCATTAGGGCCCATAAAACAGATTTTTATTTTCACAGTCGAGGTGGAAACAATCTGTGCCTTCAAAAAAGTGGCTTTTCTAAACTTTAGGTCGGTTATATATGAAGTGTGTTACTACCTTAAAAATAAGTGCATTCTCCACCAGAGGAAACTATTTCTGACATCTAATGATTTGTAACATAGCAGTGGGGTTACCTCGTGGATGTCTTCTTTTGCATTCTGTAAAAAAGGAGACCTGAGTTTAACTCAGGCGGCAAGAAAAAAAAGATACATACTCGTAAGTGCATTGTAATTTCTCTAACTTTGTGAATATGTAATTTTAAGTGTACACTACTGATTTAATAAAAATCTTATACTTTGCCTATGTAGGCCTTTTCTGCAGAATTTTTAAAGTTACCAATGTTGTTGATCATCTTCAGTGCTGATGAGTGAAATGTCTTGTGTATGGAATGATCTAGTTATTTTAAGTGCTTGTGGGAGGGTGGGCTTTTTGTTCAGAGTCTGTATCAGAACAGCTATGATGCTCCATGCCTTCAATTCAACAACCGTATTCCATAAAATAAAATGTGAAGTTTTTAATCAAATCCTGTCTCCTACATAGTCATTTTCAAAGAACTGGTGGAGGGGAGTCCTCCATGTTGAGTCTTCCTGCATTTGGCCCTTCCTGCCACATCTAGTCCTTTGAACGAGCTTCCTTCTTGAAACCCTCATCTCATCCGTCAGAGGACTCTTTCAATCTGTCTGCTGCCTCCCTGGCCCCCTGCAGAACGGTCTAGATCAGGGCCCAGCAAACTGTAAAGGGCCAGAGAGTAAACGTTTAGGTTCATAAGCCAAATGGTCTGTCACAACTACACCACCATAGCACAAAAGCATCCAAAGATGGTATTATATAAAAGCGAGTGGCCATATTCCAATAAAACTTTATTTATGGCCTCTGCGATATAACACCAAATGGCGGATGACTCCGGTGCAGCGGCAGGGCCCCGAGGCCCTGGGAGCCCTGGAGGCCCTGGAATGGGAGACCGCGGAGGATTCTGAGGCAGGCATCGGGGCCGGGGCAGGGGTCAGGGTCGGAGTCAGGGTCGCCGCCAGGCTCAAGGCCGCAGAGCTCGCCGAGGCAAGCCTGAGGACAGAGTGGATCCCCATCACCAAGCTGGGCCGACTGGTCAAGAATATGAAGATCAAGTCCCTGGAGGAAATCTGTCTCTTCTCCCTGCCATCAAGATACTGAGATCATTGATTTTTTTTCCTGGGGGCATCCCTCAAGAACGAGGTTTTGAAGGTAATGCCTGGCCAGAGGACCTGGTTCAAGTCGCCTTTGGGAACTGCAGTGGACACGTGGGTCTGGGTGTTAAGTGCTCCATGGAGGTAGCCACCACCATCCGCGGGGCCATCATCCTGGCCAAGCTCTCCATCGTCCCTGTGCGGTGAGGCTATTGGGGAAACAACATGGGCAAACCCCACACTGTCCCTTGCAAGGTGACCGGCCGCTGTGGCTCTGAGCTGGTGCGCCTCTTCCGCACCCCCAGGGGCACTGGCATTGTCTCAGCTCCTGCTCCCAAGATGCTGCTGCTGATGGCCAGTACAATGACTGCTACACTTCAGCCAGGGGCTGCACTGCCACCCTGGGCAACTTCGCCAAGGCCACCTTTGATGCCATCTCTAAGACCTACAGCCATCTCACCCCCGACCTGTTCACCAAGTCTCCCTAACAAAAATTCACTGGCCGTCTGGTAAAGACCCATGCCAGAGTTTCTGTGCAGAGGACCCAGGCTCCAGCTGTGGCCACCACATAATTTTATACAAGAACAATAAAGTGAAAATCAAGCCTGTTAAACCAAAAAAAAAACTTTATTTATGGACACTGAAATTTGAATTTCATATAATTTTTACATGTCACAGAACACTCTTCTTTAGACTTTTTTTAACCACTTAAAAATGTAAAAGCACTTAGTTACAGGAGATACAAAACGTGGTGGGCTGCATTTGGCCCATGGGCTGTAGTTGGTCACCCCGTTTAGACTGCTGAGTGGTACTCCCATGGGTAGGAGGACGAAGGCTGATGAGCCACTCTACAAGTGGGTTGCCCATCGGGGCTCCAGGCCTTCTCCTGGGCAACACTTCAGGCCACCAACAAAGAGAGCAGGCTGGGGCTCGCCTCGGCTCTACTGGCCTGTCTCATCATGTCTGACCACAGGCACCGGAATTGCTTCCAGATTTGAAAGCTCCGAGAAAGCACTTGTAGGCTGGGCTAGACCATCTTGGAAATCTTATCTGCCCGTGGACTAGCTATATGTGTCCCAAAGGCCACTCTGGTTTTAGTGGATATCATTTTTGGGCATCACTATAAATAAATAATGATGAGGCTTTGAACGTGGGCAGCACACTCCCAGGAAGACGAGGGAGAAGACATTACATAGAAAGAAGCTTAAGTGAAAAAAATCAGAGTGGCTCACATTTGGGAGCTGCAAGTAGAGAAAAGGCTAGAGTTTGGGTTATGGGTGGGAGATGACAAGAGGAAGGTAGGCGGGTCTCAATCGGAAAATCTTTGGGGACCAGTAGGTCCATGTTAGAGGAGTCAGAACATTGACCTTCAATGACAGAGCGGCGCTTATGGATTCTAAGCAAGAGAGTGACATGATCAGATTCGCATTTGAAAGTACCGTAAAATGCATCGCAACATTAATTATAAGAGAAAAAAAGTGCTCGCTTCGGCAGCACGTATACTAAAATTGGAACGATACGGAGAAGATTAGCATGGCCCCTGTGCAAATTCGTGAAGCGTTCCATAAAAAAAAAGAGCAAAAAAAAAACACCAGAAACAACCTAACTGATTAAAGAAATGGTAGAGTAAAGGATGATTCACCCATAGCTGCAATGGACAGCTGCAGCTTTGAAAAGCTTTCAAAGAATATATAGGATAATTCTTACAAGATTAACATTATGGGGGAAAGAATGGACATAAACTGATTATACAGTATGGTACCAGTTGCTTTTTTTTTGAGGAAAAGCAAACCAACATGTGAATTTCAGGAGGGAAATCAAGCATACATTGGTGAAGAGGACAAGCTGGGAACAGGCTAAAGAAAAGATGTTTGTAATGGTCCAGGCAGGAACTGAAGAAAGGACCCACACTAGAGCTGGGACGGGACAGGAAGGAGCAGGGTGGGGGGGCCCCAGAGAGCTTTAGGCAGGGCAGGCTTTAGTGATGGATTCGCCAGTGATGGCAACGTTGAAAATACCACTCAGGTTTCTGGCCAAAGGAACTAGTAGCAGTTTTACTTCAGAGTAATTCAAAAACACAAGTATATTTGGGGTTAGGGGCAGAGGAAAATGACAAATTATTAATAAGTATTGGACATATTGAGTTTGAAGAGTTTTGGGACATCCAGGTGGATTGCAGGTCGTGGAGCCAAAGGGTGTGCACCAAATAAACCCAAAGCCCTGCCCACTTGGAACTTACATTCTCATGGGACAGAAGACAGTATACAAAACAAGTAAGAAAAGTAATAGTACGCTAAAATCAACCATGCAGGTCTGGGGCTTGGGAGAGACATGGAAAATATTTGGGTGTTGTCAGAATATTGGTGGTGGTTGAAAGCACGTAGATGAAGGAGAGTTCCCAGACAGAGTAAGAGGAGAGCCATGATCGAGTCCTGGAAATACAGACATTGAAGGCCAGAAGCAACGACAAGAACTCAACTCAAGAAGGGAAGGGAAAAGTGGTCAGAAAGCAAAGGGAGAGTTCGGAGGAGGGAGTGATCAATGTCCTCTAACATTGCAGAGAAGTACATCAGGACAGAGGGGTGGTTTCAATGGAGTGGTGTAGGTGGAATGCAGATTAGGAGAGCTGCCAAGTGCCTATGCAGCAAAGAGGGGAGAATACTCTCTTAAACTTCGCTGTGAAGGAGAAAGACAGGGTAATACGCTAGGAAGGGAGTAGAGGACGGGATCAAGACTAGACCTTTACTCTCGTTAACAGCTAAGGAGTAAAAGCGAGGAAGGATAGAGGAGAAAGGGGCCCAGCAGGAGAAAGTTCAGCCAGAGACAGGAGAAGAGAGACCCCTTCCTCAGAGAAAGGGGTCAAGAAAGAATGTAAATATTGTTTCAGTTTGCTAAGGCTTCGTAACAAAGTACTACCAACTCCCTGGCTTAAGCAACAGAAATGTATTATCTCACAGCTCTGGAGGCCAGAAGTTCTAAATCAAGGAGTTGGCAGGGTTGGTTCCTTCTGAGGGTTCTGAGGGAAAGATTTTTCCTAGGCCTGTCTCCCTGGCTTGTGGATGGCAGTCTTCATGTTCACACGGCGTTCTCCCTGTATCTTTACATCGTCTTCTCTCTGTCCATCTCTGTGTGTCCAAATTTCCAAAGCTGGGAATGAGCTGACATCTGACAGCCTTTATTTTCTTTGCGAGACTGAAATTGGAGGGAACTGAAATAGAGGATGGGCGCGCTAGATATCAAGGAAAGGATTGTCAAAGACTCAGCTGAGACAGGGAACTCAGAAGGACTCCCGTAATTAACACATTTCACAGATATTTAAAATGGAGTAGTCAGGTGGCTGCCGTCCGGGTGGTTCAGTTGGTTAGAGCTCAGGCTCTGAGCAACAGGGTTTCTGGTTCGATTCCCACGTGAGCCAGTGAGCTGCGCCCTCAGCATCTAGATTGACGACAACTTGAGCTGAGCTGCCAAGGGGCAGCGGTCCAGTTAGATCAGTTGGTTAGAGCGCGAGCTCTTAACAAGTTTGCCGGTTCAACTCCACAACTAGATTGAAAAATGGCGACTGTACTTGGAGCTGAGCTGTGCCCTCCACAACTAAGATTGAAGGACAACGACTTGACTTGGAGCTGGTGGGTCCTGGGGAAAAAACACACTGTTCCCCAATAAAGTCCTGGAAATGAACACTGTTCCCCTTCCCTAGTTAAAAAAAAAAAAAAATAGAGTAATTGGGTTTCTGTCCTTGGAGTCACCAATTTCATGGCTGCTTGGCAGCAAGTAGGGAAGCCCACACAGTGTGGCTGGAGTTTGAGAGCTGCCTGTCCCGTGCCTAGCAAAGCCAAGGAAGGAAAGTTGAAAGTCAAAACTCTGGCCTGAGGCTTAGAGTCTGGTTCCTTGACCAGGGTCACCTGGCAGAAGTCTGGGTGCTAGAACTGGAGCTCAGATCAGAGAAAGACTGGAGGCAAAACTGATTCAACATTAATCTTTGCACTTTAATGCAAAGAAGAACATTGCAAAGTCTAGGCAGGACTCAACTTGAAAGTAGGCTTAAGAGCAGGGAGTGAAGCAAGTCATTTAGATGTGAAAACCGTGCCTACGCACAGAGGCAGCATTTAAGGGGTACAGAGCCACTAAAGCCAGAGACAAACCTCTGAGACCAAGAGCACCTCCAGGCCATTTGGAAATAAAATCAAAATCAAGTTCTGCTGTGGGTTGATTTGAACTTTTTTTTATAAATGTGTTTTGTTTTAAAGTTTCAGTTCTCTGAGACAGGCTGAGGGGAACATGTTATCCCACCGCTTAAAAACCTCTGTTGGCGCCCATTGTGGTTACGACAGAAGTGTCATTTAAGGAAGCAAGTTAGCCAGCTGAGGAAGCGCATGACACAACCTCGATGGCCCCAAATGCGATGGTCCCAGGTCCACAGGCCCAGCTGTAACTAGTTTCTTATAGATACTAACCAAAATCACAATGAATTTCTAAATGAGATGAAAGGCCACAATTATGCATTTGTAATAAGAAATATAATTATCAAACAATTTAAACTGGAATGTAAGCTTTCTGAAGATGGGTCTCTAGAACATTGCACCTGGCACAGAGAAAGCACTCAGTAGTTTTTTATTGAAGGGTGGTTTAAAAAAAAGGGAGGGGGGTGAGAGAGAGCAAGAAAGTGAAATCCTTGGCCAACAGGTACATCAAAAGGAGCTCAACATCACTTACCTCCAGGAAAATGCAAATCAAAACCACATGAGATATCATCTTACACCTATTAGAATGACTGTTACCAAAAAGACAAAAAAATAACAAGTGTTGGCGAGGACGTGGAGAAAAGAAAACTCTTGTGCATTGTTATTAGGATTGTGAATTGGTGCAGCCACTATGGAAAATAGTATGGAGGTTCCTCAAAAAATTAAAAATAGAACTAGCATGTGATTCAGCAATTGCACTTCTGGGTATTTACCCAGAGGAAATAAAATCACTATCTCAAAAAGATATCTGTACCCTCACATTCATTGCAACATTATTTACAATAGCCAAGATAAGGAAATAACCTAGGTGTCCATTAGTTGATGAATGGATAGAGAAAATGTAGTATATATGTATATACAATGGAATATTTGTCAGCCCTAAAAATGAGGGAAATTCTGCCATTTATGACAACATGGGTGAACCTTGTGAGCATTATGTTAAGTGAAATAAGTCAGGAGAGAAAGACAAACACTGTATGATCTCACTTATATGTGGAATCTAAAAAAACTGAACTCAGAGATACAGAGAACAGATTGGTGGTTGCCAGAGGTGGGTGGGCAAATGGCTGAAGGTGGCCAAAAGGTACAAACTTCCAGTTATACCAGATAAATAAGCTGTGAGGATGTAGTCTGCAGCATGGTCGCTAAAATTAACAGTACTGTATTGTACAGTATTTAAAAGTTGCTAAGAATGGTGGAAGAGTTAGAGATTAAAGTGCTTTGTTATATACCTGTTTGTTTCTACATGGCTCTGTATCATATAATTGTGGTTCATTAGTAACTTCTAAAAATGGAGGATCGTGCAAAAACAGAGTTATAAGATTTCTTATGCATAAATCCCTACACAAATTTCCCTAAGAGAGAATATATTTTCTCTGATTAAAAACCTCAAGGAAAGAAAAAATCCTGATACCCAGGGTGGTCTAGTTATTTCGAATTTTTGACTATTAGAAATGTGTTTATTATAGCAAACTGACATCTCTTTCCCTTTACATTGGTCCAAAAACTCTGGGGTCATGTAGATCAAGTATAATCTTTCTTCCAAATAATAGAACTTAGATAAAATAAAAATGAATTTCCCACTGAAAAATAAAATAAAATAAAAAATAAACAAAAGTTGCTAAGAGAATGAATCTCCCCCCGCATCTTCCATCTCCCCCCACAGTCCTGTTCAAGCTGTTGTTTCCAGTCTAGTTGTGTAGGACACAGCTCCCTGGCCCAGGCTGGTGTTATGAGCCTTACTCCCCACTCCCTTCTTCCACCCCCTCCCCCGCCCCAGGCTCTCCCCGGCTGCTGGCCACTTACGATTGCAGCCGGCCAAAGAGAGTGAATCTTAAAAGTTCTCAACACAAGAAAAAAAAAAACTAATTATGTGAGGTGATGGATGTTAGCTAAACTTATTGTGGTGATCACTGTGTAATATATACATATATTGAATCATTATGTTGTACACCTAAAACTGATACAATATTTTATGTCAATTATATCTCAATAAAACTGGGGGTAGGGAGTGAAAGTCTCATCACGGCTGAAAAGCCCATTTTCTCTCTATAGAAAATCCATTGGAGGAGCCAGTTTAAAAACTAGAAGATCACAAAAATAAATAAATGGAACAAAATAAATTTTTAAAAAATGTAATTCCTCCACTAGACTGAGCAGCACCACACAAGGCCATGTTGAACAGTATTCGCCTTTGCATCTCCAACCCCAGTTCCCAGAAGACACACAGTACACGTGTGCTGAGTTAATCCATCACCTAAATTTCCATTATCTCAGGATCTTAGAAAGGGCTTCTTTTTCTGAATTCCAGTAAGGGAGAGTTTTAGTCCACATTTGCTTGTACATCTACCCAGAAGTCATTTTTTTCTTTTTCCTGATGCCAAAGCCACAGTCCGGTTTGGTCTAAGTCAGGTCTGGGTGGCCCCGCTCTTGCCAGTGCTTGCTTTAAGGTATGGGTGCGTGACTCTGTGGGGTGGGGATCGGAAGGGGGTGTCTCTCAGAACGTTTCTGGAGGAAGTGCTCCTTGCTCTTAAAAAGAGACACAAATAAATACGTAGCAGTCCTTGCACTGGGTATTGTCATGACTGCGTTGTGTGAGATCTGGGGTGACTGTAGCCATCTAGCCACCAGCCAGAGGACGAAGCCATAATCTGAAGGTGATTAGAACCTAGAAAATCACAGAGAAGCAGACCCAAGGTATGGATATCCTGCATCCTGAGCTACCCTCTACATAAGACTTCATGTTATGGGAAATGACAAATGCCCTTACTGCTTAAACTATTTTGAATCAGAGTTTCTAATTATTGCGGTAGAAAATTTGCCTGGTCAAGGAGCTTATACCATGAATCCCTGATGAGTACACTTCTGTAAGATCCCCAAGTCACTCTAGTGTTGCAGGTATGGACCTACATGATTGCCTAATCTCGGGAGTGTTAGCCTCTGACCTAAGTCATGGCTACTTTTTCAATAGGCTTTGCGCTCGGTAGTGAGTGAGAGGCTCCTAGGTAATCTGGGGGGGGTTAAACAAAAACAAAGTCTTCATTTTCAGATGGAAAGATGTCCAGAGAACCACTATTCTGATGGGTAGGAATTAAAAACGTGGAAAAGGACCTGAGGGGAAAATAAATGTGCTCATGCTTTCATACCAATTTTTGAGGTTTTAGTTTTGTGTTAGGAAAGAGAGATGTAGGTTTCAAGTCCACTGTCAATATAATTAAAAGGAGATTTTAGAGATAAGAGTACAATGAAGATAATTATAAGATACTTTCTTCCTCAACTAGAGATGGTGATCACAAGGGTTGATGAAAGACTCATAACAATTAAGCTTGAGTCTTGGTTGTTTTTAGGCAAAGATTTCCACTTCTGGCTCTACTACAGAATGACCATCCTGCTTCCCATTATGGTCCATAAGTTATAGGGCATAAATATTATGGTTATTGATTGAAAGTTAGTTTATAATTTGAATCAAACTATTACCATTATTTAAAAGTCTTCGCTCTAGGACAAGTTCTCATGGAATTAGTCACCACTGTCCTACTAATCATGGAGAGGAAAAGATGTTTCTCTCAGATGGAAAATCTAAACTGAGTAGGAAATCTCAAGGAGGTGCAAGTCTTGTGGCACATTAGAATTAGTTAGGAGTTTTTGAATACGAGGTCAGACAATTAAGTTTGAGAACTCATCCTAGAAAAAGTGCTACATACCCCACTACTGAATATCACTATGGTCACCTTCGAAGTACTCCCCTTGGGAAGCTATGCACCAGCGGCAGGGTCTAGTCCACCCTCCCATACAATTTTGGAACTCTTTTTCTGGAATGGCCACCAGAGCTTTCATAGTATTACCCTTGATGTCCTGAATGTCATCCAAATATCTTCCTTTCAATATTTCCTTTATCTTCGGGTAAAGAAAGAAGTCATTGGGGGCCAGATCAGGTGAGTAGGGAGGGTGTTCCAATACAGTTATTTGTTTACTGGCTCAAAACTCCCTCACAGACAGTGCCGTGTGAGCTGGTGCATTGTTGTGATGCAAGAGCCATGAATTGTTGGCCAAAAGTTCAGATCGTCTAATTTTTTCACACAGCCTTTTCAGCACTTCCAAATAGTAAACTTGGTTAACTGTTTGTCCAGTTGGGACAAATTCATAATGAATAATCCCTCTGTTATAAAAAAAAAAAAAGCAACGGTTAGCAACAGTGTTGCAACAAGTTCGTGAACTTAATTGTCATACTGTTGATAGTTCCTAAACATATGAAAATA
Organism: Rhinolophus ferrumequinum; assembly: GCF_004115265.2. Taxonomy (NCBI): domain Eukaryota; kingdom Metazoa; phylum Chordata; class Mammalia; order Chiroptera; family Rhinolophidae; genus Rhinolophus; species Rhinolophus ferrumequinum. The sequence continues at coordinate 23,316,648 of NC_046308.1, forward strand.
TGCTCAACCTCACTCCTAAAAAGAGAAATGCAAAATAAAACTACGCTAAATGTTTTTTCATCTATTAGGTTGGCAAGAATCTGGAAGTTGAATGAATAATTTCACCAATATCTGGTTCTCCTCTACTTCTAAGGATATGAAGGATGCAATTCCCTGCTCTCTTTTCATTTAGGCTTGGCATGTGATTCATTCTGGTCCATAAAATGCAAGCAGAATTAACATACTTCCTCTGGACCGAAGCATTTAATAGCTGGTGCTACGAAAGAGACTCCAGTTCTGCTCCCAATTCAGCTACCAAGGGAGAAGCTCAAGTGCTCCACTTGGTGTAACCTCAGGATGATGGAGCTTCCACCAGCCTGGACTGCTGAGTCGATACACAGAGGAACATTGCCCTGTCTGTGCCTAAGTCAGAAATAAACCTTTGTTGTGTTAAGCCACTGCTGCCTAAGCCCAGTCTAGTCTGGCACACTGTCGATGAGGCTGTGGGAAATAGGCATTCTCTTATATGACTGCTGAAGTACAGAATGGTACAAACTTTAGGAAGGACAATTGACCATGTCTATAGATGTGCCTCTATCCTTTAATCTGCAATTCTGGGAATTTATTCTATAGTAATGCCTGCTGTTATAGACTGAATGTTTGTGTCCTCCCCAAAATACATATGTTGAAACCTAATTCCCACCCTGATGGTATGTGGAGGTGGGGCCTTTGGGAGATGATTAGGTCACGAGGGTGGTGCCCTCAGGAATGGAAGCAGTGCCCTAATAAAGAGACCCCAAGGAGCTCCCTCACCGTTTCCTCCATGTGAGGACATGGGAACAAAGAAATTGACCCTCACCTGACACTTAATCTTCTGGCGCCTTGATTTTGAACTTCCCAATCACCAGAACTGAGAGAAATAAATTTATATTTATAAGCTTATAAATTTGTATTTATAAGCTTCCAGTCAATGGAAGTTTGTGATAGCATCCCAAACAGACTGAGGCACCTGCATACATATGAAATTATATGCATACAAAGTTATAAATTGTAGCATTGTTTATAACAATAAGACTTTAGAAATAATTTGGATATCTGCCTATGGAGACAGGTTAAATATACTATGGTGTATCCTCACAATGGAATAGTATGCAGATGTAAAAACAAACAAGGGAGTGCTCTACATATTGATATGGAAATATTTTCAGGATATATTATTAGATTTTTAAAAAGACAGATGCAGAAGAGTAAATACAATGTTTTATTTAATTAACAAAGGGGGAAAATAAAAATACAGTCCTCCCTCAGTATCCACAGTGGATTGGTTCCAGTACATGCCCCGCCCACCCCCCCCCACACACACCAAAATCTGAGGATGCTCAAGTCCTTTGTATAAAATGGCATAATATTTGCATATAGCCTGTGCACATCCTCCCGTATACTTTAAGCAGGGGTGTCCAAACTTTTTTCAACATTTTTCACCAAGGGCCCTATGCGGTAAAATACACAAACAGCCAGGCCACTCACTTGAGGTGAAATACGTATTGCCTCACCTGGTTTATTTAAGTAAACTAAATATATTTTTGGAATTTGCTGCGGGCCCATAAAAAATGGATCGCGGGCCGCAGTTGGCCGGCGGGCCGCAGTTTGGACACCCCTGCTTTAAAGCATTTCTAGATTATTTACAATACCTAATACAATACAAATGCCACATAAATAGCGGTTATATTGTTTAGGGAATTGTGACAAGAAAACAAAGTATGTACATGTTCAGTACAGATGCAATCGTTGTAGTCCTAACAATATAGCACACATCAACAATATAACTTTTTTTATTAGTTTCAGGTGTACAAAACAACATAGTGATTAGACATTTACATACGTCACAAAGTAATAACCCCAAGTCTTACCCATCTGACACATAATTATTAGAATATTATTGACTATATTCCCTATACTATACTATATATCCCTGAGACTATATATAGTTTTATTATAGTTGACATTCAATATTATTTTATATTAGTTTCAGGTGTACAGCATAGTGGTTAGACATTTATATAATTTATGAAGTAATCCCCCTGATAAGTCTAGTACCCATCTGACACTATACATATTATTAAAATATTATTTGCTATATTTCCATACTGTGCTTTACATCCCCATGACTCTTTTGTAACTACCAATTTGTACTTCTTAATCCCTTCACATTTTTCACCCAGCCTCTTAATCTCCCTCTTATCTAGTAACCATCAGTTTGTTCTCTGTATCTATGGGTCTGTTTCTGTTGTTTGTTCATTTATTTTGTTCTTTAGATTCCATATATTAATGAGATCATGTAGTATTTGTTTTTCACTGTCTGACTTATTTCACTTAGCATAACACCCTCTAGGTCCATCCATGTTGTCACAAATGGTAAGATTTCATTCTTTTTATGGCAGAGTAATATTCCATTGTATACATGTAATGATGAAACAGACAAAGAGTTAACAGGAGCGAGCTTGTGAGTTAGCTTGAATGAGCTTAAAAATTAACCGCTTGACTGAATCCTCTGGCTAGCACTGCACCTGGAGGCTGACAAGCACCTTACATCCACCATAGGTGGGAACAGAACAGTTCCCAGGGGAGTCCAACTGCAATGGCAACCCCCTGCAAGCTAGCAAACACCCATCATTGATGGGAACAGAACAGTTCCCAGAAGAAGCCCCCTACAAGCTGACAAGACCCTGCATCCATCATGGATGGGAACGGGATGGTTCCCATAAGAAGTAAATTGTAACAGCAACACCCTGCAAGCTAACAAGCACCCTACATACTGCATAGAAAAATATAAAACCCCAGCTGAACAGAAAACCACTGTAGCTATCTACTCTAGACTCTGCCCCTGGCAACTCCTCTGCTGGTGCTTCCCTTTTTTCTAAACAGAAAACTGTGGCAGCCGTCTTCTTTAGACACTATCTAAAGCATCCTCGCTGCCCAAATTTCAATAAACGCTTTCTTGTTTTCCTACTTTTCTGAGTCTCGTGAATTCTTTCACATTCTGCGAACAACAGGGGTATAAAAAATACACACACATATATATTTATAAAATTAATTTATAAAATTAAATTTATTGGGGTGACAATGGTTAGTAAAATTACATTGGTTTCAAGTGTACAATTCTGTAATACATCATCTATATATCACATTGTGTGCTCACCACCCAGAGTCAGTTCTCTCCATCACGGTATATTTGACCCCCTTTACCGTCTTCTACAAAGCCCCATTCCCACTACCACACCTTTTTTATTGAACTGTCTATTAATGGGCATGTTGGTTGTTTCCATATTTTGGCTATTGTAAAATAGTGCTGCAGTGAACGTAGGGATACATATATGTTTTCAAATTAGTGTTTTGGATTTCTTTGGATAAATACCCAGGAGTGGAATTGCTGGGTCATAAGGTAGTTCTAAATTTTTTGAGGAGCCTCCATATTGTTTTCCATAGTGTCTGCACCAATTTACAATCCCACCAACAGTGCATAAGTATCCACATCCTCATCAACACTTGTTTGTTGATTTATTGATGATGGCCATTCTGACAAGTGTGAGGTGATACCTCATTGTGGTTTCAATTTTCATTTCTCTGATGATTTATGACTTTGAGCATCTTTTCATATGTCTATTGGCTATCTGTATGTCCTCTTTGGAGAATGTATATTCAGGTCCTCTGCCCATTATTTAATTGAATTTTTTTTTGGTGTTGAATTGTATTAGTTTTTTTTAATATATATAGATTTTGGATATTAACCCTTTATAAGATATATTGTTGGCAAATATCTTCTCCCATTCAGTAGGATGTCTTTCCATTTTGTTGATGGTTTCCTTTGCTGTGCAAAATCTTTTTAGTTTGATGTGTTCCCATTTGCTTATTTTTTTCCCTTCCCAGAGGAGATATATCAATAACAATATTACTACAGTTAATGACTGGGAGTTTACTGCCTATGTTTTCATCTAGGAGTTTTATGGTTTGGGTCTTACGTTTAAGTCTTTAACACATTTTGAGTTTATTCTAATGTATGAAGAAGGTGTCCAGTTTCTGTGTTTTTCTTGTTTGTTTGTTTGTTTTTGCATGTATCTGTCCAGTTTTCCTAGTATCATTTATTATTTTTTTAAAAGATTTTATTGGGGAAGAGTGTGTACTTCCAGGATTTTTTCCAAGTCAAGTTATTGTCCTTTCAATCGTAGTTATGGAGGGCGCAGCTCTGCTCCAAGTCCAGTTGCCATTGTTAGTTGCAGGGGGCGCAGCCCACCATCCCTTGCGGGAGTCGAACTGGCAACCTTGTGGTTGAGAGCCCACTGGCCCATGTGGGAATCGAAACGGCAGCCTTCAGCATTAGGAGCACAGAGCTCCAACTGCCTGAGCCACCAGGCCAGCCCACCCAGCACCATTTATTGAATAGACTGTCTTTACCCCAGTGTATGTTCTTGCTTCCTTTGTCATAAATTAAATGACCACATAGGTATGGATTTATTTCTGGGCTCCCTATTCTGTTCCGTTGATCTGTGTCTGTTTTTATGCCAATACCATGTTGTTTTGATTACTATGGCCTTGTAGTATAGTTTGATATCAGGTAGCATGATGCCTCCAGCTTTGTTCTTTTTCAAGATTGCTGTGGCTATTCAGGGTCTTTTATGGTTCCATATAAGTTTTAGGATCATTTGTTCTAGTTTGGTGAAAAATGCCATTGGTATTTTGATACAATTGCATTGAATCTATAGATTGCTTTGGGTAGTATGGACATTTTAACTATGTTCATTCTTCCTATCCATGAGCATTTTTTTTTAATAGTTTCAATCTGCGGTTGGTTGAATCCATGGAGGTGGAACCTGTGGGTATGGAGGGCCAACTGCATTCTTATTTTTCCTTGCATAAAGGAACACTTGTATAATATGCAGGACAAATAAAAGTGGTAAACTATAGGGGCCTCCAAGAGATGGGGTGGGAGCAAGACTTCTCAATGTATACTATTTGTATCGTTTATATTTGAACTATATGAATGCACTACCTATTTTTTAAATATACAGTAGTACTCAGGTCTCCTTAGGTCAATTCAATGAATCTCCTGAGATGGGGTCTGGGCATTTTATTTCCTTATGCTCCCCATGTGATTAAATGTTCAGCAAGTGTTAAGAGTTACTGCCTTAGGCCTCAGTCTCAGATGATTCAAGGGGTCAGAAAAGGAGTTTTTGTGTTGAGAGTGTGGGTAGTATTTGGTGTTTTCTCTGTGTTGGGGCCTAAGTCACCCCTTATGGATGGAATACTATACCTAGGTGAAGGAGCTCCGTTTGGGATAAATGTTGACAGTACTGTGGAATATAACAATGGATCATGTACCAGGCTGTTTCGGGCTGAGTAGCCAGACATAGAGATGGAGTGAGATGCAAACCAATACCGAATTTATTTATCCGGAGTGTGTGATTGTAATCAGGGGTCTTTTTCAGGGACGAGAAGGTCTCTATTAGAAGTTGTGGTAGACCCTGAAAAATCCTGGGTCACACTAGGAGCAGGACAAAATGCACACTTTCAATATGGAAGATTTTTGGTCTAAAGATAGCAAACAATGGCCCATAGGCCAAATCCAGCCCACTGACTCTTTTTGTATGGACTGTGAACAATGATTTTACATCTTTAAATGGTTGGGGGGAAAATCAAAATGAGGGTATATCATGACATGAAAATTATGTGAAATTCAAACTTCAGGGTCCATAAATAAAGTTTTATTGGATAAAGCAAGCTACACTCACCCCCATTGGAATAAAGCCACATGTTGTCTATGGCTGCTTTCCTACTACAATGGCAGATTAAGTGGTTGTGACAGAGACCATACGTGGCACTCTCATCCCTCTGTACTGCTGCTCAGCTCGGCGCACTACAAATTGCTGTGACATAGTTATAAGTCAACAGTGTTCTGAATGCTACGTGTCGTCCTTGTACCACAGTGTTTTATTTTCTTATTGCCAGTGCACATCTGTCGTCTAAAGAAGAAAAATGGACTTTGAATAGTATAACTTCTAAGGCAAAGTAAATGAAAAAATGAAGTTGCAACCAAAGTTTCCAAGTGTCTAATTTGTTAGCCAAAGAATGCCGCTTATTGATGCTGAGTTAATTAAACTGTTTGATTTTAGTAGCCAAAAGAAAAAACAAACTCGTCTTAAACTCTTAGCATTCAGTGAGGACAGTTGCTGAAAGACTTAAAGACATTGGCGCATCATCAATAATGAATTTAAAAACAAGACATGATTTTGAGTGATTTTCCTTGATTATCAATGAGTTGATAAATGTTACCAATACTGCTCAGTTGCTTTTATTTGAGATGTCAATGATGAATTTGAAGTCATTGAAGAATAAGCCTCTTTGAAGTGTCTGTGTGGAACAACTATAGGCAAGACTATTTTCAAAAAGTTGAGGGCCAGCCCGGTGGCTCAGGCAGTTGGAGCTCCGTGCTCCTAACTCCAGAGTCTGCTGGTTCAATTCCCACATGGGCCAGTGGGCTCTCAACCACAAGGTTGCCAATTCAGCTCCTAGAGTCCCGCAAGGGATGGTGGGCTCCGTCCCCTGCAACTAAAATTGAATATGGCACCTTGAGCTGAGCTGCCTACTGGATGGTTCAGTTGGCTGGAGCGCGGGCTCTCAACCACAAGGTTGCCGAGCTGAACGGCACCCTCCACAACTAAGATTGAAAGGACAACAACTTGACTTGGAAAAAAAAAAAAGTCCTAGAAGTACACACTGTTCCCCAATAAAGTCCTGTTCCCCTTCCCCAATAAAATATTTTTTTAAAAAAAGTTGAGAAAATGCTAATAGATACAACCTGAATGGGAATCTGCTAAGATGTATTAAAACTGATGGAGGTAAAAATGTGTGATGCAGAAAAAGGCTTAGTTGGACAAATTTATAAAGGTCTAGAAAATGTTAAGGCATTTAGAGCCTATGATTATTCATTGTACTCAAATTACTCATCAGGAGCTAATTTGCAGAAAATATTTGAAACTATCATGCATTATCGACTAGAATTATCAACAGGGAATTTCATTTGTTCTCATATTTAACCATCATGAGGTCTATGAAATTTTGTCAGAAATAGAAGTTGTATATCCTAACTTGCCCTACCACACAGCATTTTGATGGTTTAGCAATAGTGAAGTTTTATTGCAATTTTTTCCAGCTCAGATTCAAAACAGACATTTCAGAACAAAATCATTCTAAACCATTAATATTGAATAATTAACGGCCTTGGAAATTAGCTTTTGCTACAGACTTGATAATGTTCCTTAATTAATTTAACCTAAAATAACAGGGCAAAACAGTGCTTATATGTGAAATGTATACTGCAGAATTTTGTCAGTAATTAATGTTGTTTTGAAACACAAGTAACATTAAGCTGCTTTATACACTTCCCGTGCTGTCAGAAGTTAAAACAAAAGATCTCTCTATTCCCACACAAATTTGCAGCACATATATTTTCTGAACTCAAACTACAGTTCCAGCAGCATTTATAGACCTTGATGCCAAGTGCAACAGAAATTTTCATATTTCAAAATCCATTTAATTATGCAATTGAGGAGATTCTACCTAAACTTCAATTGAAGATCATTAATCTGCAATGTAACAAGTTAAAAGGTAAGTATCAGAAGAATCTAATAAAATTCCATACATGCCTTCTAACAATGAAAATGTTCAATTAAGATCATGCTCATGGATTGACTAGCAGTATTGGCAGTAACATCTGAGTGAAAGACATTTTCAAAGATTAAGTCTATAAAGTCTCGGGTGGCCCGCCGGTTTGCTCAGTGGTCAGAGCGCAGCGCTCGTAACACCGGTCGCCGGTTCAGTTCCCACATGGGCCAGTGAGCTGAGCCCTCCACAACTAAACTGAAAACAACGACTTGACTTGGAGCTGAACTGTGCCCCACACCTAGATTGAAAGAAAAAAAAAAAATGACATGACATGGAGCTAATGGGTCCTGGAAAAAACACACTGTTCCCCAATATTCCCCAATTAAAACAAAACAAAACAGAAATATGTAAAGTATCATTACAGATCAGCACTAATAGCTCACCATCTGACGATAGGGAACACTAGCCATTGAACCCCAATTAAGCAAAATATTATCCCCAAAAAACAATTCCATTCTTCTCATTAGTATACCTGGATTACAAAATGATTACTTAATTACTATAATTTGCATTTCATTTTTTTAAACTGTAGAAATTTTTTTCTTGTTATTTAAGTACTTACATAATATTCTTGATTTTCTTCTTGGCCTGCAAAGCCTAAAGTATTTTACTATCTGACCCTTTACAAAAAATATATATATATATATGTGGTGACTCCTGATTTCTAAAGGGATGCATAGAACTGACTTCTTTGAGATAAGTGTAAGAGGGAATCAGTGTTCTCTAGCAGAAGGATCATTCTGCTCAGAATTTTACTAATGATACTCCAGAGTACTCTGAAATCCAGGAGAAACAAGAAAATTTGCCTTTCAGCCCACAAGTAGCTAAGTGACAAGAAAGTGGACATTACATAAAAGGTAACACAGCAATTAGAAACTACATTAGAAAATGGGAAGAAGAATATGACTACACTTTAAAACACTGGAATAAAGGTCAGTGCTTTCGATAGTGGTTAACAGACCTTCTGGATATGGCAGCTAGGCCTACTTCAGAGATATTACCCTATGAACAAAATGATTATTTTAAATTGTTTGGTATGGAAAATTATAATGGGTATATGAACATTATTTTATTAGTATTGTAGTAATAAAGTAATAGCAGGAAAAAAAGAAATCATCAATAAGCTCCTTTTCTGTTTTAGGAGATAAACTTAGAAATACATGTAAAACATGGGGGAATAGGGACTGAAAAGAACTGATGAATGAGAGAAAAAATTTATTACTTAAGAGGGGAAAAGTTCAAAGAATCAGGTTAATAAATGCAGTAGAAATTGAACAGGTCAGTGAATTCTTATGGAGAGAGCATCTGAGAATGTCTGGCCTTATCAAGTCAGTGAAATAAATACTTCACATACTTCCCCATCGACACGGTCATGCCCCTTTTACCCTCAGCATCATTGCTAGAAAAGAATCTAGGGCAGGAGGAAGGGACAGACACTTGTTCCTCTCGTGTCCTCAGTAAGGCAGCAATGTAGGAAGACTGCCTGGCTTACCCATCAGCCAAAAGGTTGGACCTGACCAGAGAGGGGAGAACAAAAAGTCGGTAGTGGGTCTCAAGGTCGTGTCCTCTGTACAGAGGCAGCCGCAGGGCTAGGAAATAAGGAATCCAGACAAGTTGCTCTAAAATCCTTGTCAGTCCTTTGAATCTAGATTGTAAACTTCTCAGAAGATGAGTGTTAAGTGTAATACCACGTGGAAACCCTGGGAATGAGCAAGCTAAGGCAGAATCACAAATCTTTATATTACAGCCCTTTTTTAAAATGCTTCTTTGTTGCTTATCCATTAATTTCCATTTTATCTCTTAGCATCTAGGAACACTTTTTGGAACTATTTTTAAGCTTCTCTCAGCTGTGCTGAGGAAACATAAAGGAAAGTACTAAAAAAAATTTCTATTGTAAAAATTTCCAAACATATACAAAAGTAGAACAATATAATCCCCCCTACACACACATCATGTCACTCAGTTTCAACAATTATCAACACAAGGCCATTTTTGTTTCACTTTTATCCAGTCCACACCCTATTTCCCACTGGACTATTTTGAAGCTAAAGGAGAGGTATTTTGATCAATTTTTAAGAGGAATTTTTAAAGAGGGGAGCGTGGCATTTTGGCAGCAGAATGGTGGTGCTATCTAAAATCCAAGCTGGGGGACAAATCCAACCCCTATTTCAAGACTGATATTCCTTTCTGGTGCTAGAATCTATTTCGGAGGGCCTCAGTTTCGCTATCAGCAAAACACAGAATATGGACTAAATTATAGGCAGTTGGGTAACAGTGAAATGAGACCTTGACTTCAAGTCAAAAGATCTGGCTTAAGAGTCCATTCAGCTCTGCCTTTTGCAAATTATATAACTTATAAATTATGTAAGTAACACTTAACCTCTCTGAATTTCTATCTACAAAAGGGTACTTCATGGGACTTTGGTTGAATTAAGTAAAACAATGTATTATTTGAAGTTTTGTGAATTAAAATGCGCTATATAAATTCGGTTTTATTGAGTTCTTCAGTTAAGTAAAAGATGACTCAGATTTGAATCTACAAATTAGGAAAACAGTGATGCTATTGACAGAAAAGGAGAAGCTGAAAGGCAAAGTTTAATCCAAATGGAAGACTAAACAGAGAGGGAGACATGGGGCTAAACCTTTGATCCAAATATCTATTTAAAATACATTCATTATGTTAATAATAGGAAATAATTGCACAGTCTCCTTACCCTCAGCAAAATAAATGTTCAGTTTTCTCTAGCTTCTCCCTGTCTTTATCCACCTACATAAAAAAACCATTTATTAAGTATGTATTATGTGCTGGGCATTGTGCTAGGCAGTGGGAATACAAAAAAATAACACCACTGTCTGCCTCCAAGATGCTCAGATTAGGAGACACACTTATTATATAAACAATTATAGTAGAATCGGATAAGAATTAATTTGGGCGGTGACTACTGTTTGCACAGTAATCATAGGGTGTGGTCAGTTTTTGTTCTATTTTTAGAATATACCTGTTTCAGAGTCACCGACAGAGAGGTGACTCCTAAAGCCTTCATCATGGTCTACGAAAAGAGAAGCTGTAGAAAGGTTAAGGACTGAGCTTCTCCACAGAGGCTGGAGACAAAAGTGCCACAGGAAGAGGCTGAGAAAGTATATTTGGAGAGGTGGAAGAAATTGTTAGTGTACTAGGAGCTGGGGGCAGGGAGAAAAGTCTTTTCAAAAAGAGATTTTTAGGGCTGGCCCGGTGGCTCAGATGGGCCTAACTCCATCTCCTAACTCCAAAGGCTGCCGGTTCTTCGATTCCCACATGGGCCAGTGGGCTCTCAACCACAAGGTTGCCAGTTCAATGGTGGGCTCCGCCCCCTGCAACTAGCAACGGCAACTGGACCTGGAGCTGAGCTGCGCCCTTCACAACTAAGACTGAAAGGACAACTTGACTTGGAAAAAAAGTCCTGGAAGTACACACTGTTCCCCAATAAAGTCCTGTTCCCTTTCCCCAAAAAAATCTTTTAAAAAAGAAAAAAGAGATTTTTAGTATAAACACTTAAAGCTAGGTAGATCAATGGATTCAATGGAGATCACTAATGATCTCCAAAGACCAGTTTCAGGCAAAGTAAGGGTAGAAGCCAAACGAAGAAGGCTGAGCAAGGAGTGCTCAGTGAAGTGGGAAAATCTGGCAGTGAAAATCAGCTAGAAAATCAAATGGAGATTTTTCTCTCCACCCTCACACACCCATTTTAAGATCTGCACTTTTTTTAAGGCTATGGGTAGAAGGCCAGGGAGAGACTGAATAAAAATAATGAAAGATTCTTATATGATACTTAATATGTGCCATGCACTATTCTTAGTACTTTACATGTATTAGCCTGTTTAATAATACATGAGGCAAGGATGGAATGATTAAGTAACTGGCCAGAGGTCACTCAGCTAGTCAATTGACTGAGTCAAGATTTGAACCTCAACAGTTAGCTTCAAATTCTGTGCTATTCAAGTTGTACCTGAGGTTGCCTTTTACTTAACAGAAGAACTCAATAATACCTAATTTAGATAGTGCATATCAATTCATGAAACTTCAAATAATACATGAAAGTGTGTGGGCAATTGATGAAAACGTGCTTCTGCTGAGTCACAAAAGGCACCAGCCCATGACCCTTGAGTTTACCCTAGGATGGGCATCACCTATCACCCTATACATTCTAGGACATGTTCAACCTGAAGGAAGGGGATGTGCAAACAGCCAAAATGAAATTGCATTGAAAGAGGGATCTAAGCATGGGTTTGTACTGCGTGCATCTCCCTTTCTGGACATGCTTTCTTTTCTGTTCAATTCAGGGAGTGGTGCTACCAATAATCGGGCACCAGGAACTTCGAGGTTTTTTAATATTCACTCAACAAATATTTGAAAGCATCAACTTAGGGCCCGACATTGTGCTAGGCCCAGAGGTGAACAATTCAGACAAGATCCTCTCTCAATATTTACAATCTAGTTGGAGGGTGGGGAGAACAAAGACTAGGAGGCCAAGGCAGGAGAGGGGTGAACAAGGGGGAAGATTAACTCGGAGAAGCCAGTAGAATCCCTGGCAGGCGAGGCCTTGAGGCCACGCCCAAGAGGCTTTTGTATTTAACTTGCATCAATTCAGCGCCAGTGACCGCCAGATTACCCTAAACACTTTCTAGACCATTTAATCCTGTCAATCCAACCTTTACACCTCCCACTTGTGCCTGTCGGGTCACCGGGTCACTCTGGGTCCCTAGGCCTACAAGGCCTCCTCGGGCCAGGGTCACCTACTCCCCCTATCTAGTGTCGCCTCAGCCCCCACGATCATCTTCTTGAGCCACCTCGGCCAATCCGGGTTTATACTCCCGTCGGTCTCTCTTAGCGCGGGTCTCCTCCGCCGGCCAGGTCACCTCAGTGACACGCTACCAGGGCCGGAGGTTCGGCCAGCGCGTTACGCTTTGTTCCCAGAACAGGTTTTCGAAATGCCTCTCCCTCTCGGCTCCAGCTGTTTTCCTGCCAGTGCGGGGAGACCCGGCAGAGGCAGCGCCCCCGGCGGCGCACAGTGGCCCAGGAAGGGAGTGCCCGCCGCCGCCAACTTCCCCACCTCCTCAGCCTCCTCCCGGAACGCGGGATAGCGCGCGAGCGGCGCACGCCCCGGCCGTCTCGGCCGAGTTCCTGATTGGCTATGCCGCGCGACGTCACGGGGAGGGTCCCGGCGGCAGCTGGTAGGCGAGCCCGCGCGTGCGCAGACTGAGCGCGGTGAGCGGAGGGGGAGGTGGCCGGCGGCTTATCTCGCGTCCGCCATTTTGTTGCTGTAGCTCTTGGGAACCGGCTGGGCAAAACCGCCCTAGAGGCGCGACGCTCTTTGGACTCCGGTGTTTGGTGTGTCAGCGGGGGTTGGCGCAGATCCGTGGGAGCGCAGAGCCGACGCGTTTCAGGTCAGGAGTGACTGGAGGCACCCACGGACGCCGAGCATCCCGAGAACCCCGGGGCGGCCTCTGCTGCGGCTCGGCTTCACCCGCCCCGACCTCAGGCTCTGCCCGGCATTCCCCGAGCCGGCTCCCTCCGTGAGGCGGCCCCGGAGCAGGCGGGCGGAGGCGGAGGATGCTGCGGGCCCAGAGCCAAGAGGAAGGTGCTGGCTCGGCCCTCTAAGCGCGCCTTGAGGTGTGCCGAGAGGCCCTTCTTCGGTCCCAAAGCCGTCTGGCGGGCAAAGGCGTCCAGAGCGGGCAAGAGCAGCCGCCGCCCCAGAGCGCCTGCCCGACACCATGTCCTCCGCCAGGTTCGACTCATCAGACCGTTCCGCCTGGTACATGGGGCCGGTGTCTCGCCAGGAGGCGCAGACCCGGCTCCAGGGCCAGCGCCATGGCATGTTCCTAGTCCGCGACTCCTCCACCTGCCCGGGGGACTATGTGCTGTCGGTGTCCGAGAACTCGCGGGTCTCCCACTACATCATCAACTCGTTGCCCAACCGCCGTTTTAAGATCGGGGACCAGGAGTTTGATCACTTGCCGGCCCTACTGGAGTTCTACAAGATCCATTACCTGGACACCACCACGCTTATCGAGCCCGCGCCCAGGTACGCGAGCGCCCGCAGCCGGGCGCGCTACGCACCCCGACCCCCGAGGAAGGTCGACAGTGGCTGGGTTGGTTCGCTTGGGGTCCATCCAAGAGTGTGTGTGGGGGGGGGGCGGGGAGAGGGGTCATTGAACTCATTTCCCCCTATTCTGAACCAAATTACTTTCCAGAAGCCTTTCGGAAGGGAAGGCTAGTGCCAGGATCTGGGTCACTGTGGATGAAGGGGATGTGTCTTAAACAGATTTAACGGCGGTTGCATAGATAAAATGTACGCGTTTTGCTTTTCATCACATTCTTTATTTGGTTATCATGCTAAAGGAGGGTTTTTGTTGTTTTGGGATTTTTTTATTTAAACCTTTTTTGGATCACAGACTTCTTTGAGAATATTAATATCGCCGTGGCATTCTCCCTCCCCCCAAAAATGCACGTACACACAAGTTTGCACGCCATTCAAGGGTCTTGGACTCCCTGCAGATCTCTGAACTCCAGGTTAAGAACTCTTGGACTGCAGCCTTTGGAACGATCGACAAATGACAATGCTTTAGCGTTTAGGAACAAAAACCTTTAAATGTGAAGTAGTATCAGAACTGTATGTCGATACCTTGGTGCCAGGTTTGAAATAAGCCAGACACATTCTATTTTATCATACATCAGTTACAAAAAAATCTTAAAAGAAGGTGCATTGGCTTCAGTGAGGGCATTTTATTTATTTATTTTATTTTACAGTTTTCCCCCAAGCTGGACCGTTAATAGGCTAAAAATCCACTTGGTTTAATTTCAAGGAGGAATAAGGCTAGAATATTTGCTTACTAAGGGAAATTTTTAAAAGACACTTTAATTCTATCGTAGTTCAGTTTTAGATTTTTTTTGTATTAAGTCTAATGATTTAATACCTTTTAAAGTTAACAACCCTAAGTGACACTGAGCATCAAGCATCCCCTTTTGTAAATAAAATGCATTCTTTTATTTGATTATTTGCTTTAATTTGTCTTAGTCAGTATTTTATCAGATGTTTCTTTCATGCCAGATTTGAGCTGAAATTATGCCAAATTTGAGCTGAAGAAATTGCCTAGAATTTTAAAAATAAAAGGTATTTCACTGTCCAATTTGTTTCTTAAACATCTATTTTAAAAATACAGGAGATTTTGGGGGATGAGATGTTTCTGATTTTATGAATTTGCTGACGAGATTACTCCGAGCTTGAATCATTATAAGGTATTATAATTCATTAAGGAGCACCCTAAGTGTTGGCTTCTGTGGAGTAGAGATAGAGAAAAAAACAAAGCCATGACAGTATAATGACTATGAGATTAACTGCTGAAGTAAATGGACTTTAAAAACTGGGACAAAGTGATTATAAATCAAATACTGTGTAACAAAGACCTAGACACCAAGAATCTGGTGAAACTCCAGGTCCCCGAAGATGCTGGTAATTGGACTCACTTTGAGCACGATATAATTACAATGTAAGGGATAGAATCTTAGAATCCATGGTAGTGAGATTTTGTAATGTGTTTACGTAAATGATTTTCCTAACTTGGGAAGGTGAATCATATCATGAATTTCAGGCATTTATTAAGCCGTGCTATGGGCAAGGCATTGTGCTTTCTTGAGGTGACAGGTACTATATACTATAGCTGTTTCAAAAAGTGTAAGTAAATGGCTTGATAGGCCTCAGTCGCTTCCCACTACCCCCAACAACGACTCCAAATCTTCCATACACTGTGCCTTCGGAGATGTGATCGATGCCTGTCCTCTCCTCCCACCTTGACCGCCGCCCCGCTAGGCCGCTCGCTCATTCCCGGAACCTTTGCGCAGGCTGTTGGCTCTTCAGTGACTGCCTACCCACCCACTCCTCACTTACTGTATTGAAATCCTACCTGTTGTTCCAGGCACCTCTCAAATAATAGGACCTTTCCCTGACCCTCCCCCTCACATTCAGCTTTGATTAGTTCTCCTTCTCTGTGCCCTCCGCCCCAGGCGTGTTGCTGTAATTTAGTTTTTCATTTTCCCTGGTATCTCGGAGGGCCTTCACAATGCTGGCTGAATTAGATCCTGACTGGAATGACTTTGTTATACTGAATCTTTGCCTCTCCCCAGCCTGAAATTCACGGATTTGGTTTGATGTGTTATTAGCCTTTGTAGAAATCTAGAGGCTGGTAAAACCTTGGCCAGATGCAAAAGTCAGTGTAATGATTTTTCACACCCCAAACAGGCTAGATTAAGTGGGTTAGCTTTTTAGGCATCATAACTGAGCTCTTGAAGCCAGAATTTCATACGCCGTGGCTAATAGTTCGTTTTTTTTATTTTGCTCAGCAGAAGATCATAACTGTATGACTTAACTCAGAATTTAAGAATTGGTGCTTGTTTTGTTCTAGTCTGATTTTTTATTGCAATGTTCCTTAACTTTTAATTTTATATTTTTATTCAAATATTTACAAGAAAATTTTATCCCAGAGATAGGGACTAGGAAAGATGGGTGACAGATATTGCTTTCTTCATCGTGGAACTACATTTTAGTGGAGGAGGCAGAAAAGTAGAAAAATAAATAAAATACAAAATTAAGAAATGCTATGAAGGAAGTAAACCTAGGCCAAGAAAATATAATAGAAGGGACTGACTTGAGCTTATGTGGTCAGAGAAAGCATGAAACTACCTAAGGATAGAGAAGAAAAGCAAGCCTTGGAAAGGTTTAGGCTAAGGGGAAGAGTCTTCCAAGCATAGAGAAGAGCTTATGCAAAGTCCTGACATGAGAAGCCAACCACATACTGGGAGTCTGGTTCTTAAAGGAACAGGTTATAAGAAGAGTTTGGAGATACTGTGGTCAAGGTAAGGAAATTGGGTTTTATTTAAAGTGCAGTGGGTGCTGTGGAAGGAGTTTGAAGCAGGGGAGGGACCTGGGGCTGTTACTGTAATCCAGGTGCAAAATGATGGTGACTGATGACACAGTGTATGTCATAGGTCATACAGACATAGACTGACATAGAACACTTTGGCTCGGAGATGCCTATTTTGAAGATAAGATTGATGCTGATGGGAAGGGGATGATGGGGCAAGAGAAAGGAGAAACAGAGATGACAGTGGTGTATTTGCAGCTTTGTGTTCTCTGGGTTTATCTCAGTACTGCAATTGCTTTTTGTATTTGTGGTGTTCTTGTGGTGGTTTTTAAATTTAACCCCCAAACGGTATCATGTCAGATGGCTTTTGTTGATTTTGAATGACCCTAAAGGATTCTCTTTCTGAGGGTGTAATTTTTATATTACAAATCATTTGATAAACAGAAAACCTGTGGTGGTTTTCACTTCCATTTTTTTTTTTGAGCATAAACATTTTTAACATTCCGTGTATTAAGTTATAGTTGTTAGGTAAGCGGTAGTGTTTTTTTAATTTACTAGAGGTTATTTCCAGTTTAATAACAATGTTTTAGAAGGTTCTAAGTGGATTGTTTAGATATGAACTACATTTTCCCATGGTTTAGAAACTTGAAAGTGTTTTGCGTAACTGGCTTTTCCAGTTCTAGCTTATGTATAAAGGCTAGGAGAAGAATCATGAGAAGTAAAAAGTTTAAAACTGAGGCAAGTTGACCCTTAGAGAAAAGTCTTGTTTTTCACTCAACAGACATTGCATATTGCATGTACCTGGTAAAATGGAAATGCTAGCATTGAATCGACAGTCCCTGTCATGCTCTTGAGGTCAGTGGTTGCAGAGATTTTTTAAAAGGTCATTTCCCTGCTAGCTAGTATGATAAGGTAGCTGTGGGAGAACCGACAAAGGTTGCTCAGCCTACCCAAACACCCAGAGGAGAACCTTCACACTTGTGAGGCAGAAAGCAACCTCTGCGTGGACCAGAGGATATCACAGGCAGTAGGGTCGCACTTCCTCTACATCCCCTTCTAAATATTTAAGGGAACTTAGATCTGGTCTTTTATAATTAGGAGTAGGGGAGAAGGATTACCTGTAATTTCGATTAGCATAGAATTCAGCACTGAATAACACTTTGAGTTTCTTCTTACCAGTAGTTTAAATCATGTTAATTCAGTTCAGATGAGATATAAGAACATTGTCACTATGCCTAGAATGGAAGCTTGCCCAGTTAAGAGTTGTGTTCCCGTGGCAGATGAAGAACCGGTAACCATTTGATTTGTGACATTTCTCTTGTTTAAGACTCAGATCTTAAACAACAGAATTTTTTACCTAAGAAAGAATTTCCTTTTTGAGCTGCACACTTGTACTAGATTATTTCTAAGGTTCCTTCAGGCTAAAATATTTTAGTTCTGATAAGTAAAAGTGCTTAATAGTGGGAGTTCAATTATCCTAGAGTCTGAGCTAAGATCCTGACACGTAAGGTTGGGCCACCAGGCATGTGGCAGCTAGTCCAGAATGGAGGTTAAGAGTGTGAGTAGAGCAGTAGCGAGGTGAAGAGGCTTGAAAGGCAAACCCAGTGGCACACGGGATTTTCTTGTCTATATAACAGAATGAAACCAGGTTTAGGGAATTGGAGTGGCAGAGCTTTTTTTTTTTTAAGAAGGAAAAAAGAAGATAGAAACAGTAATGGGAAATGCTTCCCTGTGTCTTTGGCATTTTAATTTTATCAACAGGAATTTCAATATATTGAGTATACCAAAGCCCAGTACTAGACCCAAGGCACATAATGGGAGTAAACCATGGTTCTGTCTTTGAGAAGCTCAGTATATTGAACAAATTCAAATATACCAGGGGAGCTTAAAAGCAAATATGATCAATTAAGGGGTCAGGGAAGGCTTGAAAGAGGAGGTGCTCTTTCAGCTGATTCTTGAAGCATAAGAACAAGTGTATGAGGTAGAAGAGGTAGTAGCAGTGAATGCTGGGAAAGGCACGGAGTTGTAATTAATGGGAGTGATGGGCAGCAGGCTAGGGAGGAGGAAGAATGGTTCTAAATTGTAAAGAGCCCCTTGTGCTTTATAAATGAGTTTAACAGTGGGAGTCATCTAAAGTTTTTAAGAAGAGAATTGCCATGGCCAGTTTTAGAAACTTCTGAGATGTGGGACTGGGTAGGGAGAGAAGAGTGTAGGACTAATCAGGTGCTGTTAAGGAGAGGGGATTGTGAGAAGATCAAACGCGGTGGGAACATAAATGGAAACTGACAGTCTTCACTGGATAATTACATGTATAATACCGTGTTTCTCCAAAAATATGACTGGGTCTTACAGTAGAAGGTGAGGGCTTCAGGGATGATTGATGGTGTCTTTAATTGAGAAAATAGAAGAGAAAGGATCAGGATGAGGGGATGATTGTTTTCAACAGGAAGCCAGGTGATGGTTAGCAATCTGATGGGTTTGTTTTTGAGAAAAGAGGTGGGGGCTAAATGTATAGATTTGGGAGTCTAAGTTTAGACGGCATCCCCAGAATGAGCAGAACTGGAATGAGCAGAGGAAGAGAAGCTGTGGAAGGAGGTCTAGACTCATAGAAGGAGAATCATTAGTGATGGTATGAACGCCTGGGGATGGGAGAGGTCCTCAGTGTTCAGTGCCACTGAGTGGTAAAGAAGGGGTAATTTATCCAAAGCAGTTTGCTAGAGAGGTACTTAGCCAATCTTCTTGGAATCGATTCTTTTACCATCTATTTTCTTCTGTTTTCCAACTCCCTCCCCCCTTCTTCTGCTTCCCCCAACCCCCACTCCGGTTCACGCTGCTGTTGTTTCTCAGTCTAGTTGTGTAGGAGACAGCTCCCTGGCCCATGCTGGTGTTATGAGCCTTGCGCTCCCCCTGGCCGAGGCAGTCCGTCACCAGTCGTGGGACAGCTGCTCACGACTCATGGCAGCACACAGTAGCCCCTGCCGATCTCTGGCTACTACTAATGGCAGCCCAGCTCCAGGGAGAGCTGTTGTTCACAATCTTAGCTGTAGAGGGCGCAGCTCACTGGCCCATGTGGGAATCGAACCCGCGACCTCGGCGTTAGGAGCACGGCGCTCCAACCACTTGAGCCACTGGGCCGGCCTCGTAATTATATTTTTAAAGGGTCTATGTATAAGAAACGAATATACGACAAAGGCCATAGGTAGTCCACAAAGCCTCGAACGTAGCAACCTTTTACAGACGTTTGCCAACCTCTGGGGGCCTCCCCAGCAAGGCTTATCTGTGCTTATAGGAACCAGCAGTGTGCCCCCTGAGCTGTGGGAAGGCTGGGGAAGGGAGCCTTTGAACCTTTGGACCTCTATTCTTTTTCTGAAGCAGAACCAAAGTATGTAAGCCTATCTTCCACAAACTCTTTGAACTTCAAAGGGTGCTGATCTTGAGCTTCTTGTGCGTTACCTCCTTGCCTGTTCTCCTGACCCTTAGCTGGACTCACTCTGTCCTTCAGGCGCTTCTTGGCCCGGTCAACTTCTGTCATGACTCATAATAACTGCATGTTACGCTTTCATTTGCCTTTAAGTCTCCTCCTCTATTAAACTGGATGTCTTTTGAGAGCAGGAACTTGGTTTCAATTCATTGTCCCCCAAATTTTTAGTACATAGTAGGAAGGCCAGTGGATTCCTGTGTAAGTGGATTTCATTAGCGTTAATGCCCACTGAGGCGGTCCTAGTGTCCTCACGCTCTGTGTCGTAGAATGAACTGCTTTTAATTTTTAACTGTACAAACAATAAAATACCCTTGGATGGAGTCTGAGATGGAACCCATTGTGCTCTTAGTGAAGTATCTGAAATGTATGTACTGCTACCCAAACTTTTCACAGAATCTTTGTGGCCCTTGAAATAGGAAGAGGAGTGTACTTTAATGGGGGTGGTGTGGGGGGTGAATTGGATGCTCAGTGCTGGTCAGGAACTGTTGTGAATGTTTCAAACACATTATGACGTTAATTCTTACATACCTTAGCGGTTATAAGTGAGGACTCCAGAACCAGACTGCCTGAGTACAAATCTAACCCCTGCTATGGCTTCCTCATCTGTAAAATGGGGATAATAACAACATCCGCCTCACCAGATTGCTATAAGGATGAAACAATTTAATGTCTGCAAAGACTGCAAACAATGCCTAGCTTAGGTGATGAGTGTCAACACTTGCTGTTCCTACCATTCCTGCGATCTCTTTTTAGATGTACTGATAGTAAGCAATCTGCCCCTTAGTTGGTTGTTAATAAGTAATAAGGCTTTTAGGTTTTAAATCAAGCTCCTCATCATCATGGTATTCTGATGACTGTGAAGCTAGTCATTTACATTAAAATGATCCAAGTTTTGCCAAATGATGAATTCTGCCTTTTGGAAAGTAGTGTGGCAATATGTACCAAGGGCCATGAAAATATTCCTGTTTTTTAATCTGGGATTCTGGGCTTTACAAAAAAATCCAACATTGAGAAAATGTGGTGAAAAGAATTTGTGACATGGATGATTAAATAGGGAGACAGAAAAACTAAATATCCAGAAACATCGGGATGTTCATTGCAGCAGCATACCATTTCTTTCTCTGAGCCTGAACGAAATAGTACCCTCCTGTGAAAGTGATCATGAAGACCAGTGATGAAGGAAACGCCTGTGGTGTGATATTAGGCAGGAAAATTGCCACAAGATTTTTTTTTTTAAGAAAGCCATAAACGAGGCTGGTGGGCGGGGAGAAGAAGGGAAGGAGAACTGTAGTTACGTTAGGGCAGGAACTA
The DNA here is from genome assembly GCF_004115265.2 of Rhinolophus ferrumequinum. NCBI lineage: Eukaryota > Metazoa > Chordata > Mammalia > Chiroptera > Rhinolophidae > Rhinolophus > Rhinolophus ferrumequinum. The sequence goes on from NC_046308.1 coordinate 23,338,036, forward strand.
CGGGATTTTTTCCCTCCTCTTTCCCCCCTCTTTTTCCTTTTCTCCCTGAATGTTGTGATACTTTTTATAAAGGAAACCTTTTTTTTTTTTTTAATAAAATGCTTCAACATAGATCACGTTCTTATATGAAATAACTTTTGAAATCATTGGGGGCAAAAGAAAGAATGGCCATGAGCTGATTGGAAACCATAGTCAGTGGGAGTATCCTAGCATGTTCCCTCAGGGCTATCTAGAGCCTGGCTCTGGTGATGGTCCTGCAGGCAAAGTCAAACAGGTGCAGACTTTTTGGATGAAGCCTGGGGTTTGTTACTCTGGTTTAGCTTTTGTACTTCAGAAAAGTTAAGGGGGGAAAATGCTAATGGCAAAATAGTTTTTTCTAAAACTTCGTGTATTTACACCTTTTCAGAACATTCTTAGATAAAGAGATACTGTGTTTCCCCGAAAATAAGACCTAGCCAGACAATCAGCTCTGATGCGTCTTTTTGGAGCAATAATTAATATAAGACCCGGTATTATATTATACCCGGTATTAGATTATAGATTAGACCCGGTATTATACTAACATTATATCATACCCGGTCTTCTAGTAAAATAAGACTATGTCTTATATTAATTTTTGCTCCAAAAGACGCATTAGAGCTGATGGTCCAGCTAGGTCTTATTTCCAGGGAAACACAGCACTTCTGTACTTTTGCAGAAGGCATTACAAATGGGCTGTTGCTGGAGAGCAGGGACTGTGCTTCTACCACTATCTCCGGGAGTGTGTCTGCAACATACTAGGCAAGTGCACACAACCTGTGTGCACAGCACAGGGGTGTGGTTGTGTCTATGGACTGATGCTCAGAGGAGAGAGAACGCTTGCCTGTGAGTCGTGCAGCGAAAACTTTCACATTTTCATTTGAATGTTCAGATGATGATTCTAGTACAAGATGCAATATGAGGGTTTTTGTTTGTTTTGTTTTAATTTGGAAAACATAAACCCTTTTCTGGTTTTTGCATTTTGAGGGACATGGAGACAAAGGTCTTTGTCATCTTCTCTGCGGGTGCCTAAGGAAGTGTGCAGGATGTGTGCCATAGATTAGAACCAGGAGGAAGAGTCCCTGGTGGTTGCCACAGGGTTCTGAGGAAGGCAGCTACTGAACTGAACTTGAGTTTGTAAAAATAAATTCAGACAAGGTATCTGTGTGTGTAAACAAAAGGTTCCTATAAAACAGATATGTGTGTATGCACTTGGCATGTGATGTTAAAAGGCGTGTTCAGAATATTCTGTTGCAATATAAACTATAGAAAGTAAAACTGTAACAGAACCTTCATAACTACTGAGCATGTAAGGAGGAGATAATGTATTATGCGGAATGGTTTATTAAAAAGTTTGACAAACACTGATATAAAGAAAGATTTTTTCTCTTAACTTTTTTTTTCTTGTAAGGTATCCAAGCCCACCAATGGGATCTGTATCAGCACCCAACCTCCCTACAGCAGAAGAAAATGTGGAATATGTACGGACTCTGTATGATTTTCCTGGAAATGATGCTGAAGACCTGCCCTTTAAAAAGGGTGAGATCCTGACGATAATAGAGAAGCCTGAAGAACAGTGGTGGAGTGCCCGAAACAAGGACGGCCGGATTGGGATGATTCCCGTCCCTTATGTTGAAAAGCTTGTGAGATCCTCACCACACGGAAAGCATGGGAATAGGAATTCCAACAGTTACGGGATCCCAGAACCTGCTCATGCGTATGCTCAACCTCAGACCACAACTCCTCTACCTGCGATTTCTAGTACTCCGGGAGCAGCGATCAACCCCTTACCATCCACACAGAATGGACCTGTCTTTGCAAAAGCAATCCAGAAAAGAGTACCCTGTGCTTATGATAAGACCGCCTTGGCATTGGAGGTAAAAATCTATTAAGGCTGTTTTTTTGGGGGGTTCTTTGACATTCAGTTTTCATGTTTAGTTTTAGTTTTGTTTCTGCAAAGTGATGACTGCTCATTTAAGGTTATATTCAATGGAATAAGAAAACTGGTGATTTTTGAAAAATCCACTGTGTGACCCACATGATTCTTGTCTTTTCCTATACCTTGTTTCTCCCAGGTTCTCAGCCTGCTTGCTCTCTTTTCTGCTCCCATAGATTTAGTTTCACAGTAACTGGTCTTCTTTCCGGTAAGGAAAGAGGATGGTTAAGAAATACCTATGACCTGGAGACGAAATCAACACAGACGCACATAGCTATTTGTACATTTCCATATTCCTAACATGGTGCTCAGTTCGGTTGAGGAGAAACATGAATAAATGTCTTCTCTTCAGCTAGGCAGAGGAATAACTTAAAAATATATCAGGTGTTACGAAGGATTTTGTAAATTATAATAGCATGAAATAGAACTTGAACATTTTAATCGCCAAGTCATGTTCTTCTAACTAAACATTAACTGCCTTTAAAAAAAAAAAAGTCTTGCAAAACTTAGCATATTACCGTGGCTATGGAAATACAAAGAAGTCCTTAAGATCAGTGTTGATGAGCCCGTTGAGGGTGGTAGTGAAACTCCAATACCAGTTTCTACCAGAAGGTAGAAGTTTGGTGAGACATCTGATTAAGCCCAGGGTGACCATATATGAGCACAAACACCATGACAATCTCGGGGAGAAAAAGGACAGGAGAATCCGACAGATAAAGTAGGTTTTAAAACTTCATATTTTGAGAAGAATGGTCCCATGTATTTTTTAGTGTTACTTTTTTCTGAGGTATAAAACGCCTACAGTGAGGTTGGCCATAAATACTGTATCAGAACATGGGATTTGGTGCCACAGATCCCGGCTCTTTTCATTTATTGATAATTTGTGAACCACAAACTGCAATGTGAGTATCATACGATTGCAGTTGAATACTTTCTTAATATTATAAAATTGCATATATGTTAAAGAAACAGATTAAGTCAGTGATTTTCTGTTTTTACCCTAAGGTCAAAGCAAGATAGGGTTGGGAGACAGCCTAGGTGCATGGCAGAAGGATGAAGTAATAGAGCCTGTTGCTTCAAAACAGCAAAACTTAACCCACAAAACAGCCTGGGCACAGATAAAAGTTAGCTATAATTTGTTTGGTGTGTATTTTTTCATTAGTTATCCTCAGTATTCTCTGGACCAGGAGTCATATCTCAGCAAACTACACCTGAAGGTTTGTTTCCTTCAAGAGTCCGTGGTTACTTATCCCTCCCATGTTGGCTGTAAAGAAAAAGTGAGGCTTGTGGGAAGGACCAGGATAAGGTCTGGGGAGGACCCAGATGCGTTTAGACTTCCCAGTGGAAGAACAGTGGGTCCTGGCTGAGTAGGCCTTCCCGCTTCCCCATCTCCATACAGACCTGCCCCTGCACAGGTACACACCTCTCGCCTAGTCTACACCTCAGCATCCTAAAATAACTTGGGGTTTACTGGGCCCTAAGTACCTTCCAGTTTGCGTAGTGGTTTCTGCCTTCTGAGACATTTTTATATCTGTCATTTCATAGAAGTAGGGAGCGAGGATTCAGATGTGGTGTGACTTGGATGTATTAGGGCAGCTGCTTGTTGGCACACCACGGTGAGAACCTTGGGGGCCTGAGGCTCCCAGGCAGAATTCTAAGCCCCATAAAGGAAGTCAGGAATTGGGTTCTTACCTGAGCTGGGGTTTAAAGCCTCACTCCATTTAGGATACCTGCCTGTTGACCTCTGGCTCTAAGATGTGCATCTTAGAAATCCATAATTTCTGTGCATTCCTTGGAGTGTGCACAGGGGACTGTGGAGAGGGAGACCAGGTGCTGTAGAGGGGATCACTTAGGCTTGGTGGTGGATACATAGGTAGTTAGTTACCTTAGAGCAGGGTGTCCAAACTGCGGCCCGCGATCCATTTTTTATTGGCCCGCAGCAAATTCCAAAAATATATTTAGTTCACTTAAATAAACCAGGTGAGGCAATACGTACTTCACCTCGAGTGAGTGGCCCGGCTGTTTGTGTATTTTACCACATATGGCCCTTGGTGAAAAACGTTGAGAAAAGTATGGACAACCCCTGCCTTAGAGAGACCGGCGTGAGGAGACAGAGGCTGTCTGGTTAATAACGTATATTTTAAGGTCACCCATATATGTGGCCGTTATGCAGCTCTCCTAGTCTCTCAGACCCCAGAGAGAGGTGTCTGTACCTCTCTGTGACACTAACCTCTGCAGCCTCCTCGTGACACTAACCCAGCCATGTAAGCCCCATCAAAGAACGAGTGTAAGTGGGACCTGAGAAATACACCTTTGCCAAATTCCGCTTAATGCTGTTTCTGATTCTGTATATTTAAATGAAACTTTCGGCCATAGCATAAGTAAATATTTCTGTGAATTGTGTTATCTTCTAAAACTTAGTGGTGCCTGTCTGATCTTGTTAAAAACAGCTCTCTTGGGACTGTAGCAATTAGGTTACTAGGAAAAGTATTAAAATTAAAATGAGAAAGGTAAGACAAAAAGTAGGACAAAATGTACCGGTAATTGAAGCCTCGTTATTCCCCTTGATAGTATTACAGAGAATGGTGATGGCTTAAGTGAACTTTATTTCTTGAATAATTTCACAAGTTTTTTCATAAAACTTGATTTTTGAAAGAACATTCCTGCAAGTAAAAAGATTTTTAAAACAGACCTGTGTTTAACCACATTCCTCTGTTACTCACCTCTTCTCAAGAAGCAAGTTGATTTGAAAGGGAGCGGTGGGTGTCCCTACTCCTTGAGAACAACTCTCCCATGTCCTTGGTATACTTGGGCTGGAGGGGCTCCTGGGAAGCAGGTCACACCCTACGAGAATATTCTCAGACTGAGGGAAGTGATGTAGTCATTTCCAAAAGTAGATAATTGGGCAGAAGAGAATGTTTGGAGAAAAGGTGCTATTGTCATCATAAAATACCTGTAGTCAAAGTTGTATTCTCTGACACAGTGGAGAGGCAAGATGGTTAGGAAAGATCATGGACCCTAATTCAAGTCCCAGCTTTTCCTGGTGTGGTCTTGGGCAGGGTACTTAAATTCTTTGAGCCTAAAAGGCACCCTGGCTCTAGAGTTGGTGTTAGTTTGTTCATTAATCATCTTCATGCAGCCACCCTGTAAGGGGTGCCTTGTAGGGTTCTGCCATCAAGAAGCTTGCCACCCAGGGAAAGACTAGGGACAGAAACCAGCAGGGTGGGAACTGCTCTGGTAACAGAGTAGGAGGGCGAGTGCAGAGGGGGTAGGAGATGGAGTGTGGGTGGGTATTGGTCTTACGGGGTTCCTGGAGGAGTAACTCTTGAGCTGAGTTGTGAAGGGTGAAGAGAAGTTAGCTGGGTGATGTGGGGAGGCGGTTCTGGCAGAGGGAGGAGCTTGTGTAAAGACGACGAACACCACTGAGGAGCTAGAGGTTGGTGAGAGTGCCGGGTATGTTGGGCAAAAGTGGCAGAAGACAGCGCGGGGGGATGGGCTGTTGCTCTATTGTCAAAGGGCTAAGCTGAGGTTAACGATTTTCTTGTGTTACCTTCATGGAGGTCTGAAGTAGCCGGTTTCTCACAACTGAGGGGGTTCAGGAGTTTGCAGGCAATTTACCTTTTTATTGACTGATTTTCAAAATAAATTAGAGCGAATGCTTGTGTCTCCCTCGAACCATGTTATGCTCACACACTTGTATTCCAGTATACTTTCCTGACTAGAAAACAAAGGGAAGAAATTTCTTAGCATCCTCAGAATTGTACTTAACTCTGGGTGTACACAGCCGTAACTTTTTGCTGTATGAACAGTGGTGTCCGAGTGTCTGAATGGAGCCTCCGCAGAGCGTTCCCCTGTGGTATGGGGTACGAAAACAGTTGATGACATGAGGTCGGGGTCTGTGGGAATCAAAATCAGTGGAACAGATACTGTGGAGGAAGAAGAACCATTTCTCAGGCTGTAAGTAAAGGCTTAAAGTGATTTAGGATGGAATTCATACAAATCAAGAAGAAAGGCAGTTTGTAATAATACTTAGATCATTTAGTCTAACCATCTTCCTAATGATTTTAGCTTTCTACAGCATCCAAATCCAGTGGCCCTCAGGTCTCTACTTGGACACCTCCAAAAACATTCACCCCTTCAGCAGAGGTTTGAGTGCTTATTACATATGTGGCGGGCGTTTATACAGTAGTTGGAGTACAACGGTGAACAAAGCATAGGTCTCTGTCCTTGTGGAACTTCTGGGGCACAGTCTCCTGAGGTGGTTCCTCCCATATTGGGTGACTCAGGTAGTTAAGTTCCTTGCGTTCTAGCTCTTCACCAGGGAGAAACAGACCACTCTGTCCCCTTCCTGCATTTGCCTAGCCCAGTATTTGGCTTCAGTGTGTTGCCCTACGGTTGTCCCTTGAGTTTTTTGGTTTTTTGGGTTTTTTTTTTCCTTTTTGGTCCTACACCGTCTGTACAATTCTCTGAATCTTAAAATCCTAATTATGTCTTCTTAGCATATTGATTCCCACCCTCCTCAGTTTCATAAAAGCACAGTCCAGATCTTTGTTCTAAGTCCTCTTCTGCAGTCCCTCCTGATCTATGTCTCATATCTAAAAAAAGACGGTGAGGTCGTGGTCTGGCGTGACTTCTACTTGGTTGAGTCCAGCTGCCTTCCAAACACCTCATTTCCCATTCTAAATAGTCATAAAGCAATAAATAATTTGCTAATTGCGTCCAGAATTTTGTGCAGGTTTGATTTCAGGCTCACCTTTTACATTTTATAGAATTTGCCATCATCCCTGTTTAACAGAACCAAGAAACCTGATCCTTCATAGGTCTGCCCTTGCTTCTGTGATGTAATTCCATGGCAAGAGACCACTATTGGACTCTTATTCCTGTTTGCCAGTGTGTTTAGTCAATATTTAGGTATCTGTCCTTATCAATATAAGAACATCTTTTCATCTTTGGTGCATGTTCTTTTTATGACTCAAGAGTTCTTTGTGTGAGCTTACCAGCATTCTCAAGACACTTACTCTTCACTCCCATTGGGGTCATCTGTGATTGTATTGTTCAAATTTCTTCTGGATTATCTTCTCCCCATTTCAGAACGCCTAGTCTTTAGATTACATCTGGTCTCAAAATCTTTTGAATTGGCATCCATAAGGCCCATGGTACCACTTCCTTCACGACTAACTGGTCTGGAATTCTCAGTTTTCTACTTCAACCATTTGGTTTTGCGTCATTGGTCAGAATTAAATTTCACATTTGCAGTTTCTTCATCGCTTCTTCTATGTACTTACTGAGATGAAGTTGTCTACAGAGCAAATCTAGGTTTCAGTAGTACCAGTTGTATTTTTCAAATGTCTCAAGGATTATCCATGAGTTCCTGTAGCTAAGTGACCTGTAGTTTGTACGTACGTGCTTTCAGGAGTTTACATGTTCATCATGAAGCATCCAGCTCAGCTCTGGAGACCCGTCCAGGGTCAGAGCCTCCCTAACGTGTCATGGGGCCACTGGCTCCCTTCCGGTCACATTCCAGCAGTGATGCCCTTTCTCACAGAGATTTGTCAGAGATGCCCACAAGCTCACATTCAGCTTCTTCATAAGAATCTCAGGGCATTTCATCAGTATGACAGTCTCCTCCTCCACCCTCTGTTTTTATGTCGTGTCAATTATCCTTACCAGCACGTAGTCTTAGGAATTTGATTGACTCTACCTCTGCACTGAAAGTGCCTTTTTCCTTAATCATAGTACCTGTCAAAAGTAGGACTTTTTAGAAAGTTCTTGTATTTTTTCTTTTTTTTAAGATTTTATTGGGGAAGGGGAACAGGACTGTATTGGGGAACAGTGTATACTTCTGGGACTTTTCCAAGTCAAGTTGTTGTCCTTTCAATCTTTGTTGTGGAGGGCGCAGCTCAGCTCCAGGTCCAGTTGCCCCTGTTAGTTACAGGAGGCACAGCCCACCATCCCTTGCGGGAATCGAACTGGCAACCTTGTGGTTGAGAGCCCGCGCTCCAACCAGCTGAGCCATCTGGCCACAGGGGAGCTGAGCGGCGGCTCACTGACTTCATTCTAGTTGCAGAAGGGCGCAGCTCACTGGCCCATGTGGGAATCGAACTGGCAGCCCCATTGCCCAGAGCTCTCACTCTAACCAACTGAGCCACCCATCCGCGCAGTTCTTGTATTTTTAATATTTTTTTTCTTATAGCATATTATATTCTCATTGGGTTGTGAATCAAAGAAGATTGTTTTTTAAAGGTTTTTGTTTTTCTTCCTCAATATGTAAATTGGGTGAGGAAACCATGAAATTGAGGCTCTAGTGTCATGCAGGCTGGTCATCAATGCTCACCTTAGTTTTCTGTATGTGGTAATAGCTGTTCAGAAGGAAGAACCAGTACCGTGTTTCCCTGAAAATAAGACCTAACCGGAAAATAAGCCCTAGCATGATTTTCCAGGATGACATACCCTGAACATAAGCCCTAATGCGTCTTTTGGAGCAAAAAGTAATGTAAGACCCAGTCTTATTTTCAGGGAAACCCAGTAGCTAGGGATCTCACAGTATTTTAGTTAATCCTCATGGCTGCCCTGTGGAGTAGATGGCACCAGTCCCGTTTCATGCACTTAGAACTTGAGGTTTGTGTGATTTGCTGACAGTCTCACAGGTGGTACGTAGCACACCTAGGACTCAGCCCACAGTCTTTTTTAAGAACAGCTTTATTGAGATATAATTCACATATCATACAATTTACCCATGTAAAGCGTACAACTCTGTGGTGTTTAGCATATTACATTATTCATTTAAAAAAATTGTGGCGAGGGGCAGCCAGGTAGCTCAGTTGGTTAGAGCGCGGTGCTCTTAACAACAATGTCGCCGGTTCAATCCCCGCATGGGCCACTGTGAGCTGCGCCTTCCACAACCGGATTGAAACAACTACTTGACTTGGAGCTGATGGGTTCTGGAAAAACACAAGTAAGTAAAAGTTTTTAAAAAAAAATTGTGATGAGATATGTATAACAATCTACCGTTTTTGAGGTGTACAATTCAGTGCACATTTACAGTGAACATTTACAGTGTTGTGCAATCCTCGTCACCATTTCCAAAACTTTTTCATCACCCCAAACAGAAGCTCTTTAACCATTAAGCAATAAACTCCCCAGCCCCCCTCACCTGAGGCTCTGGTAACCTCTAATGTACCTTCTGTCTGTCTGTATGAATTTGCCTATTATAGAAAACTCATATACATGGAATCATACAATATTTGTCCTTTGGGTCTGGCTTATTTCATTTTCCCAGGGTCATCCACATTGTAGCATGTATCTTCTTATGGCTGTTTAGCTGTTTCATTAGGTGATAGACACCAGTAATTTCCACCTACTGGTTATTGAGAATAGTGTTGTTATGAACACTTGTCTACAAGTTTTTGTGTGAATATCTGTTTTTAATTTTTTTGGTATATGTGTTTAATTGTTTGAGGACAGCCACATTTTTCCACAGTGGCTATATCACTTTACAGTCCCACCAGTAATACACAAGGGTCACAGTTCTCTACATTCTTGCCAACACTTTGTTTTGTGTGTTGTTTTTTTAATTACAGCCATCCTACTGGATGTTGAGTATCTTTTCAGGTGCTTGACCATTTTTATATCTTCTTTGGGAAAATGTTTGAGTTCTTTGCTCATTTTTTAATTGTTGTTTTTTGTTGAGTTTTAGCAGTTCTTTATGTATTCTGGATATTAAGCTCATCAGATATTTGATGTCTAAATATTTTTCCATTCTGTAGGTTGTCTTTTCACTTCTTGATAGTGTACTTTGATGCACATCCTTAATTTTGATGAGGTGCAACTTACCTATTTTTTCTTTTGTTACTCATGCTTTTTTTTTTTTTTTAAGATTTTTTTATTGGGGAAGGGGTACAGGACGTTATTGGGGAACAGTGTGTACTTCCAGGACTTTTTTCCAAGTCAAGTTGTTGTCCTTTCAGTCTTAATTGTGGAGAGTGCAGCTCAGCTCCAGGTCCAGTTGCCATTGCTAGTTGCAATGGCATCCCTTGCGGGAGTCGAGGAATTGAACTGGCAGCCTTGTGGTTGAGAGCCCACTGGCCCATGTGGGAATCGAACCGACAGCCTTCGGAGTTAGGAGCATGGAGCTCTAACCGCCTGAGCCACCGGGCTGACCCCGCTACTCATGCTTTTGATGTCATCTAAGAATGCATTGCCAAATTCAAAGTCATGAAGATTTACCCTTGTGTTTTCTTCTGAGAGTCTTAATGATTTTAGCGCTTACATTTAGGTCATTCATCTATTTTGAGTTAATTTTTGTATATGGTTTGATGTAGGGGTCCAAATCTTTTCTTTTGCATGTGGGGATCCAGTTGTACCAGCACTATTTGTTGAAGAGATTGTTCTTTCCCCATTAAGTGAACTTGGCACAAAAATCAATTGGCCATTGTACACCTAAAAATTGATAGATAGGTTTATTTCTGAACTCAATTCTATTCCATTGGTCTGTGTGTGTGTCTGCATGCCAATACCCGTTGTGATTACTGTGGCTTTGTGTAGTACTGAAGTCAGGAAGTATGAGTCTTCCAACTTTGTTGTTCTTTTTCAAGATTGTTTTAGCTGTTCAGGTGCCTTACAGTGCCATATGAATTTGAGACCAGCCTTTCCATTTCTGAAAAAAAAAATAAAATAAAATAAGGCCGTTAGAATTTTCATAGGGATTATGTTGAATTTGTAGATCACGTTGGGTAGTGTTGACGTCTCGATAATATTAAGTCTTCCTATCCATGAACATAGGATGTCTTTCCATTTATTTATTTAAGTCTTTGTTAATTTTTTTTAGCAATGTTTTGTAATTTTTTGGTTTACTTGGCTAAATTTATTCCCAGTTATTTTATTCTTTTAGATGGTTTTGTGAATGGCAGTGCTTTTCTTTTTCTTTTCTTTTTTTTTTTTTTTTTTAGTTTCAGGTGTATAAAGCAACATGATAGACATTTACACCCCTCACAAAGTGATAACCCTCCTCCCCCTGGAATTGCATTCTTAATTGTTCAATACTGGTGTATAGAAACACAACTGATATTTGTGTGTTGGTCTTGTACCCTGCAACTTTGCTGAATTTTGTTACCTCTAATAGCTTTATTGTGGAATCTTTAGAATTTTCTATATATAGGATCATGTCATCTGCGTATAGAGATAGTTTTACTTCTTCTTTTCCATAGCGCAATTCTCTTGCATCACAGCATAATGGCCTATGATACCTCTAAGCCCTGGCCCATCCTAAAATAGAAATCCTTGTGTTTTCATAGGAAGTGTTAACCAGTAAGCAGCCCTCTCGAACCAAGTTACTGTCCTGAAAGATAATGGGAATTTCAAGGAAGAGACTAAGTCTTCTGTATTAAAAACAGCATCTGGTTGTAGGTGAGAGTGCATGAGGCTACTTGACTGGGATTTAGGGCACAGACACGGAGGGTCCTGGCCCTCTGAAGCCTCCAGCTCTAGTAGCTTTGATTTATACAGGTGCACAAAGAACACAGAGGCAAAATGTTAAAACAGGTGAAGGCCTCAGGCAGCTCCTTGAGGGCAGGGCTGTTTGTCTGCTTTGTTCTCATTGTATCCTTCCAGGGCCTGACCGTAGATATTCAGTACTTGTTGATTTGAATAAACAAGTGAAAGTCACAAATAGCAGGATGAAAACTACCTGGTGATTGTATGACATGGGTTTTTGTTTTGTTTTGTTATCTTTTTTGGGTTATGGACCCCTTTGAGAATCTTGTGAAAGCTGTAGAATCTTTCTCCAGAAAAACAACATACATTAACGTATTTACATACAATTCTGCATATACTTTCAGGATGTTCTTTGATTTCTGAGACCCATTCATGTCACCCAAGTTAAAACTTATGATTCCACTGTAACTCATTGTTACATTGCCCTGGATCTTATTTTTATGTAACCTAAGGGTTTGTATTCTCAAAATGTCAGTGTGGGGAACGGAGGCTGGTTGGGGAAGCAGAAAGCTTCTGTGACAACCAGGTCTTGGTGCTTCTAGGGCTTTGACTGCTCTTTGAATCAAACGCTAGAAGTCAGGCAGTAGAATTATTTCCAGAGCTGTTGTGTTCATACTCTGGACAAGCAGAGCTATAGGAAACTGTTGCCAGCACACTTAACTCTTGCCTTCTTGCATAGTCCTCACTAGACACAAGAATGGAGCTGACTAGTGTCTTACCAGTGTGTGCTTAATGGTAGAGTTACCGAGTGCGCACCCCAAGTGCTAAGTGCAGCCAGGCACAAAGATAGTATGTGGCAGTTCTAATAACGATTAGGATTGTCACAGGGTCACAATCAGTAAAGATGGTGCATAAGGTTAGGTGTCTTTCTCTTGATCTGTTGACAAGGGTTAGTCGCATCTTCCAGGTTTAGAGTGTTCCTTGAACTGAGTTGATCGATACCCAACCACTTCAAGATTGACGTCTCCTCCAAAGCAAGTGCTTCTTTGGGCTCAGTCCCACCGTGAAGCCAAAGGAAGGGCACTGTACCAGAATCAGTGATGAGAGCAGCAGCAAGACGACTGAAGAATTTGAGGCAGTACCATCCGTAGAGACATGGAAGAAGCTGGTCCACAGCCAGGCCTATAATTGGGGGCAGCAGGCAGCATGACATAGCCAGGGCACTTTTCTGTGTTGGTGTTCTGGGACTTGTTCCCCATGTGAAGGGCCTTGGACTAAGTTAGAAAACAGCAGGAGGACTGACGTGCTATTTTTGACAAGTGAGAGTTCCTGCAAGGCCAGAATGATGCATTAAATGGCCAGGTGGCCATCAGTCTCCCAGTCATTCTTTCTTCCTAGGCTGAACCTTGACCTATCTCTGCTTAGTGTGGTTCCCTCAGTCAAAGCAATAGCTCCTTGTTGATTCAGTACTGTTTTTCTACTACTTGCTGCTTTTTATAAACTGTTTTTATTATTTAACAAATATTCATTGAGCGTGTACCATGTCTGGACAGTGGGTTATTTATTGTCTATCCCACAATGAAGACAGCCGTTCCTTGAGGAGAAGAACTGAGCTGCTCATTTTCCCCACAGATATGCAATAAATTGTATTAAATTGATTAGGTAGAATCCTGTGGAAAGTATTATAAAGACCATCAGAATTACAAATTAATTGGAAGGCATGAGGTTTGCATGTTCTTTGCAGTTTTTACTACTAGGTTCACCCTCTTCTTCATCTTTCCATCATCTTCCTCAGTTGCTTAGAATCCATCACAGTAGTTTTCAGGCCTTTCCCTCATCTCCTCTCATTCTAACGTGGTGTCCTTCCCATCCCATCAGTTTTGAAAGGACCCTTGTTAGTTAACAAGGTTGAAAACCCACTTGAATACCGTGTTTCTCCCTGCTGATGCTAATTCTTCGAAAGTGCTTCAGAAGCAGTGACCATCTGGGGGCATGAGCGTGGAGATGGGGGTTCTCTTCAGGAATTCCACTCCCATGACATCTACTGTTGACTTCGTTGGGTGTTCTGGTTAACAATTCCCATGTAGTACTTGCTTCAATTATTGCAGGCACCTTTCAAAGTCAGAAGGAAACTGAAACTTGGACAACTTGAGCAGTTTGCCACGGTCATGTAGTCACTAAGAGTGGCAGAACTAGGACATCAGTCAGTCCAGTCCTGCCCAGCGCTCCAGAGTTCATAGCGCAAACCACTGCACCTATGCCACCTTATGCCTGTTTTAAGCAGACAAGAGATAGCATACATCTTGTAGAGCTTAGTTTTTGGTAGGTCTAATATTCAAGGTGTATTCTAAGTACACAGTATAGAGCCTAGCCCAGTGTTCTGAGCAAAATAAATACCCCATCTGTGATGACTACCACTGGAGGTCATTCCTGCTTTCATTGTCTTCACGTGCAGCTTTATAAGGTGCTCATTAGGGGGTTTGTGTTAATCCTTGGGATTTGTTTGATTCGGGTCAGAGTTGTTTCTGTTTCTTCAACTGTAAAAGAAGAGCAGAGGTACAAGGTTTCTTAGGACCAGCTTGGCGATTCTGGACCACAGCCTAGAACATGATTTTTAATATCTTAAGATATACAGTTGTATAACTGCATTTCCAGTACATCATGTCCTTGCATCTGTTATATAGTCCAAGTCTGGGAAAGAGCTCGGCAAGTTTGAGAAATTGAAAGGAAGCCAGTGTGATTGGAGGGGAGGGAAAGAGGGGCACGAAATGAGGTCAGAGATGGGAAGAGTCAGGAGCCAGATCAGGCAGATCCTTGAAGGTGGGAGTTTGGCTGTTGCTCTTGTAAAGGCAGAGCGGTGACCCATTCTGGGTGGTGGTGGTGGTGGTGGTGGTGGTGGTGGTTGCTGCTGCTGCAAGGTCTGTCTTTTACTGTCCTAAGGCGCTTGTGCCTGTCACGTCTGTCCTCCTGAACCATGCTACTCTGCTCGGCCATCTCTGCCCAGCATGTGGGGGACTGCAACCCATAGTTTTCTCTCTTTTCTTTGATTCTGCAGATTTCTCTGGAAAGTAGTTTTTAAGAAACCTGTGACATGGAGTACAAAAGGGCAAAGCAAGTTCCCTCCTTCAGAGAGTGCTATATTATGTTAGTGTGTGTATTGGGGGTGGAGGGGTGGACATGGAGGAGCCAAATGGAGCCTCCTTGGGGGTGTCTGACAGAATCCTGGAGGATAAGTAAGGAACCTGACCTCCTGACATCGCAGAGCCTTGCTTTCCACTAATACCAATGGGAGGTGCCCACCTAGCAGGGTTATTTTATAGAACACCACAAAAAGAGGAGTGGGGCAATGGGGGAGTGAGGGAGGTGGGTGAGGTCTCCCATTTCCGGTGCCATAGAGCGTCAGAAGTAGAGAAGTAGACTCTGGCTGTTGACGTGAGCCACCAGGAGTTCCTTGGTGAAACGGTGGGAGCAATAGCTAGAGTGTGGTAGGTAGGGTCTGGCTGTAGGAGAGGAGGGTGATTAGGAGTTGGCTGGTTGGGCTGGGGTGACATAGATGATGGAAGGGGGGTCAGGGCAGGATAGCTGGGCGGGCAGAGCCAGGTGGTGAGAGGCTGGGGAGAACCAGAGGCGGGAGCGTTAACAGGAGGTCAGAATATACTCCTTGCTCCCCTGGCTGGAGGGATGAGTGCATCCAAAAAATGGGAAGGGTTGCCCAGGGCCAGGTTTTGGGGAAGGTGAGACTTTTGTTTTCTTCCACTTTTATCAAACATCGGCTAAGGCAGACTAAGATCACAAACTTGAGGCAAAATGTGTGCTCTCTGAGCATCTGGAATCCAGTTGAAGATAGAGATGGCATAGATAAAAGACAGGATTCCGAAGTATTTTTTATAGGACATCATATGAGTGGGCAAACAAAAACTTCAGTCACAGGGAGAAGCCATTGATTCTGTCATCCTGTCAACCGCATCCAGCAGCCCAAAACTGTAGTTTCAGTTTCCTTGTTTTTTTGTGTGTTTTTTTTAAGTCTCAGCTCATTCTTGCCTTGGCCTTTTTACTTTAACATCTTGTCATAGTCCGATCTGACGTCTGGGTCTGCGTGCCTGCTTGCAGACTGCCCAGGTGCCTTCGGAACATTGTCCCTTAGTACAGAAGAGGCCACCTGGGTGTTTGCTTGCCCGACCCCCCTCCTCTTTCCTCACTGAGTCCTCTGCGGGTGTACGTCCACACGCCCTCTTACTTGTCCTTGCTTTTTGTATGTTTACTTTAATCCATTAATTATATTTTCTGTGTTTGTAATTAACAATAAAGAGAAATTAATTTGGAATGGTCTCAGTTTTCTATCCATGAGTTTTTATTTCATTGTTTTAAAAATAAAGAGGCAGTTTGTTTTCTTAGGTGGAAAGGAAATGAGGAAAGAATATCATAAGTTGGAGAGAAAAGCAGGACAGTGACGCTGCTCGTCTCGATGGCCTCATTGCTCTCCCAGCAACGAGATAGCAGGTTCTGCACTGAAAGGCTTAATGAGGTCAAGACCCTAGAGGAGATGCAGTGCAGAGCTCAGGGAGTCGGGGGGCTGGTCCAGCTGCAGGGGCCCAGGGTTTGTACTGTCTGGGGAGCTCCTGCCTGCAGCAGGATTCTCACTGCTCACCTCGGCCTGAATTTCATTTGTGTGTTAAAGAAGTTTCATTATTAATGTCTTATGTTTGTACTGAAATAGCCCTTTTTAAAAAATGGGTTGAAATGATTAGATTGGACACGAGTCATGATTCCAGATTTTCCTCAACTTTACCTTCCAGCTACGTGCTTTCTACAAAGTCTCTACTATAACTCAAGGTTCTCATACAATAGAGAGTTCCTGATATGCAGACCTGAAAAGTGTCTCTACTAGAAACAGAAATATGATCATAATTAAAGTTTTCCTGTTTTGCGACTTCTGTACAGTAGGAAAAGGATATACAAATTATAAAAACTAAATCTGTGATCTGCTTCAAAGAATATGAATATTTTCATAATTATCAAAAACATTTGTGATTATCCCAAATGTTTTTGAGAAAGAAAGACATCTCTCTTTCTACTATCTATATATAAAATCATTGTGACATGGAGAGAGAGGGAGCAATACTTAGACTCCAAGCACTGATCTTAAAATAATCTGTATTTCAGAAGTCTTTAGTATGTCCCAGATATTTTAAAACGTAATTCTTATAGTAAATCAATTTACTCTGTCTCTGAAATTTGTATTTCCTTTTAAGGCAAAGCAAGAGAACACATGTCTTTTTAATTGTGATGTTTTCCACTGAAGTATTTTACAACTTATTTATTTTTTTTAAGGAGGGCACAGCTCACAGTGGCCCATGTGGGGATCGAACCGGCAACCTTGGTGTTATTAGCACCACACTCTAACCAACTGAGCTAACCGGCCATCCCTACAACTTAATTTTTAATACAAGTCTGAAAAATAGAATTCTTGGTTATTAAGCTTCAGATGTTAATTGTTCAACTTGGGTGTTTCAGTTGAGCCTGTAACATTAACTATAATCATTTAATTTATAAATACATGCAGTTGATTTTTTACATCTTTTTTTCTCATGCATATCTAGTACATTTTATTTTTGTCTTAGAACTTTCATTTTTTGAAATCTAATTATTAATTACCAGAATAACTCTTTATAAGCCATCCTACAGTTGTTGAATTGGTGGTTCTCCTAAGTAAAGGAGTATGAGCCAGAATTCAGACAGGGAATTTAAAGGGGAAAATTTTTTTTGACTGAATTTATATTGTGTTCTAACCAGGGAGCCTCGGGGGATATAGTTCTTTTTTTCCATTGTCGTTTTGGTGAGTACTCAGAATAAGCTAGTTTCCACAAGACGAGAAGTTCCATTTGGTAATAGTGCTGTTTTCCGTGGAAATGTAGTGACTGCAGTCTTACTTCTCAGTAGGTTTGGGGAGTCACAAGTTGTTCTGTCTGTGTGGGCTCATGCATCCTAGAGAGCAAGTAGAATGATAAAATTAAATAATGAAGCATGGGAAGGTAGAAAACTCACAGCAGCCGGTCTGCGTTCACAGGGGGAAGTTACAAAGATAGGACATTAAGGACAGAGGGTGTTTTGGTGAGAAGAGCCTGGGAGCGGAGGGGAGGCTGAGTGATCCTAGGTGCCAGTGCCAGATAGCAAGGACACAGGCAGCCGAGACTGGGAGCACCTAGCTTTGTACCCCTGCTTCCTGGTGGACCAGCCTGTGACCTTGGGGAGGGCGCCTGCCTCTGGATCTGTTACCGCAGCCGACCTTATAGGAAGTTGGTATACGTGGGGGATAACATGGCTGAAGGAGCCCTGCAGGTGCCATCAATGTGAACACAGCCACCCTGGCAGGTCCCTGACCCGCAGTGCCCTTGAAGTAGAAACCCAGGCCCATGCAGCACGCTCCACAGGGGCTCATTTCCTTCCCCATCCTGTTTGGGCCTTCTCCCCCAGCCCTCCTACACCCCTGCTCTTTGCAGCCTGAGCCCTTATGTTGATATGTGGTCGTCTCAGGAAAAAACTACCAAGTTTACAAACTTGATAGACATTGGCAAAATGTTATTAGATTGGTGCAAAAGTAATTGACATTTTTGTAATTTTTTTTCACCTTTTAAATCACAGTTACTTTTGCACCAACCTAATAGGTTGTCTGCTTCCCAGAGTCATGTGTAGAGGTGCTCAGTCACCTACGCAAACGTGTTTCCAATCCCCGTGTAAAAGGAGTTATTTCTTGGTGCTTTCTTTAAAATACCTGATCTCATATTTGGGCCATGGACTAACTGTTAGAGGTTTTTGTAATACCCTTTTTTGTGTGACATAACTCAGAGTCAAATTTGTGTCCTATTGGAGTTAGTAGCCAACATGGAGAGAGAAAAAGGTTGCTTTTGTGCTCTGGAGCTGCTTCACGTAACACACATTCTTGCTAGTTGGAGAGAAGCACACTGGGTTAATGTTGGTGGCACCTTTGTCTTTGGCACTGCTTGAGTGTAAGCATTGAAAATGGTAAGTTGAGTCTTAAAAAAATGCATAGGTTCCTTTGGATAAGACAGTGTGTGTGATTTAATATTAACTTTCTTTTTTTCTTTAGTTGGCAGAGAAAATGCTGACTTTGTCTTCTTTCTCCGTCTTTACAGGTTGGTGACATTGTGAAAGTCACAAGGATGAATATAAACGGCCAGTGGGAAGGCGAAGTGAATGGGCGCAAAGGGCTTTTCCCCTTTACGCATGTCAAAATCTTTGACCCTCAAAACCCAGATGAAAACGAGTGATTGATGTTGCCCTGTTTCCTGCTGCTTCATCGTTCTCCCCGTCCATACATAGTTTCCTTTGAGTGGGAAAGCATCTGTCGCATAGGCGAGTCACACTGCATTGCCGACGTCCAGCTTTCTGCAGACTGGCGGACTCTACCCGTTTGGAATGCACAGTGGCTGCCTCGGCGTTTGTATCATAGTCATAATTGTCAGAGAGGAGCCAATTGTAGAGTTCTTTTGGATCATAAACTGGAAATACTGGTGGAAGCACACAAGTGAAGAGAATTGACAAGGAAAGGGTCTTCTCATCACTACCCTGTTTGTTGTACTTGTGACTGATTCTGCCATGTTCATGAGCGAAAGCTTGAGGCTGTGGCGAGACATTTCACGTTGCTGTTCCTTAAAGCAGTGGCTCAGTCACCATTTTGTTTTTCCTTGGAAGAACAGAGCAAAGTGACCCTTATGAGGGAATTCTGTCCTCAACTCCCTAAATCTGGCTTTGCTTTTTTTTTTTCCTTTTGGTTTGATTTTGGAAGACGTAATTAGACTTGTGTATCCTAAGAGGTTTTTAAGTAGCAGGTTGGGTTTTTATATTATCACAAGGAATGGCACAAGCCTCTGAGCTTTTAAATTAAAGCTGCTGTAACTACAGGAATATGAAAAGAAAAAAAAAACCCTGAAGTAGAGGCCTTTATTGTCTTGGTTGCCAACAGTACCTTGTTTTGCCATGCAGCAAACAACACACAAAAATCAGCAGTCGTGTGCCAAGCTGTGTGGGCAGCCTCTGGGATTGTGTAGTTCCCAGCAGCAACACGTGGAGGGCGATTTGGGGGAAACCTGTGCTTACCTTGTTTGTCCGTGACGGGCATTGGTGGTAGTGGGGCGCTTGGCTGGTTTTCTGTTGTGTTTCAGAGAATGTACCTGTTGAACTTCAAGTTTGTACAAGTTGAACTTGAAGTATAAGACTTCAAGTTTCTTTAAAAAGTGAGGTCGTTCATAGAATCATTGAATTCATGAATGAATCTTTAAATCCTACTCTCTGAAGCCCAATCCTCTCTGCCCCCGCCCAAGCTCACCAGGCTGCCAGAGAAAGACGGTTCTGCTAATCCTGGCTCCACTGTCCGTGTGCTCGCGATGCTCCCAAGCAAAGAAAATGCAGGCCCTGGAAATGTGTTAATGCGTTTGATGTCTAATGTTGTCGTGACGAGGGGGAACCATTAACCAGTTTATCATTAACCATTTACCAGTTTGATGTTCCAGTTTTCCCGTTAGCTGAAAGAGGCCTGTTTATACAAGCTGGCTGGTACCAATGTGTGACTGATACCTTGTCTGCTGGCTCTAGCAGACAAGAATTCTGAAACCTTCCTGCAGTTTTCAGTCTGCTCTATATTCTGGACACTGACGAAGACAGGCCTCAGCTCAGAAGGAATACAGCAGACCTAGAGATGTAGCAGCCACCTAATGAGCAGCTCTGTGTCATTTACTGAACATCTGCTACAACCATGGCCCTGTTTCCCAAGGGTCTTAGGTTTTGAGGGTTACAGCAATATATTCTGGTGACAGAATCAGCAAAACAACAATTCTTCGATTTCTCTTTAAATCAGTATTCTGTCAGGCAGGTAACCGCCATATTAAAGAATCTTGAGAGTCCTGCTGTGTGACAAAATTGATGGTCAGTTGGAAAAACTATCACTGTGGCTGCCCGTCTGGGGTTTTCCTGAAAAAGACAGCAACCGGCTCTTCCTAATCAGTGAGAACTGGGGTCACCTCTGGTTCGGAAGGTATCCGTCCAATTGCAGTTGCCTCTTGTTTGGAATTCAGGCCTGATCTAGCACCCACAACAAGTGACACGTGTGTGACAGGATCCCCACACTCTGCCTGGAAACAGCGCTTGCCTTTCAGCCAGTGACTCAGTACTTGAGGGGAGTGTCTCGCAGACACTGGTGGAATATGTGCCTTGTTCACAGAGGGCACAAACCACAAGGCTTTTTTAAACTAAATTTAGCAGAGGGGCTTGGCACCTTTTATGGCAGTGCTTGGCTCCAAATATAAGAAGTAAATGACCCTTTTGGAAAGCATGGTTCCCTTTCAGTCGTATCTGCTGACCGATATAGCAAGACCCTGCAGCATGTGGAGCACTTGAGAATCAGGTTTGGCTGCCCAGTAAGTCTGCTCATCACTTGCGCCCGCAGCCATGTCTCCACAACTGCCCAGGAGATTTGGATCCTAAAATCAGCTGAGCCTTAAGTTCTGAACTCTCAAGATACGTGCCAAAAGTAGGACCTTTTTGACTTAGAACCTTATTAGTTTTTTAATCGGGCAGGGAAATTCTTTTTCACACTAAATATACAGAAAACAGCACCCCCACCTCAGCTTCATGCCTAGGTTCCCCAGTTGGGCTGGGAAACTGCTTCAGAAAGCAGTGTGAATCTTCCAGAGGAGCTGCCTTCCCTCTTTTAAGATTGTTAATTATTGCTACTTGCTCTGCTCTGCTCTTTGTCATTTAAGAAAATATTTGAAAGTTAAATTAACTCAGTTGGGAAGTGAACAAATTACATCCTAAAGGGCATTGACAGTTTGATTCAAAGTTTATTTATCCTGGGAAGGACCTTCCAACGCAGGAATCATCCTTGGCGTTTCTGTGCGGTGTGGTACCCCCTGATGACATGGTAACGAAGAGGAGGATGCATTGACTGGCTGCCATTTGACGACTTTGGTCGCCCAGACGAGACACCTATACTCATGGTTGGGAAACTGAAAGGAGGGAAGGACAACTGCTCCCCCCTTGGAGCTCAAGCATCCCTGGCACTGTGCTAACTTTCTTTTACAGCTGTTTACAGACAAGGCAGGCCAAGCAGACGGCCACTGCTCTTGTAATGTTTGCTCAGAGGAATATGAACACGTTATTTTTGAAAAGGGATGATATGTTTTTGTGCCAGGTGTTTATAATTTAATCCTTTAATATTATGTTCATTAACCTCTTAAAAATGAGTGAATTCTTGTTTTAACACAGTACCTAAGACTAATGCTTTCTGTGGACACCACTGAGCTCTGCCTCAAACTCCACCCTCTGGGACCCGAGAGCAGTGTCCCAGTAACTGCTGTCAGTGTGGACACTGAGCTAGTTGTATATTCTGAAGGAGTAGGACAGTTCTCTGAGACAGGGTCGTTGTCTCTGCAGGAGGAACAGTGGCCTTGCTTCTAGACAGTCTTCACTGTGTGTTTTCAAACAACAAAAACAACAGAAAACTCTTTTGACCTGTAACTTAAAGATCATAAACTTCAGGCAATAATATTTTCTGTGTAAGCTTTTAAAATTATTTTTGGGGATCATAGCTTGTTTTATTTTGTGCTATAAAATTAACAGTATTAAATGACCTATATTCTTAGAATACATCGAGTGTCTTTTCTTAACAGATTAGTGCCTTTTTATTTTTGTATTCCATTTTATGTTGTTGGTCCTGGCATCAAACCCTTGTTTCCATGGCCTGTTTGTACATTGTCTCAATAAAACTTGCATCAGCTGGTGGCGGCAGCGGCGTTGGTGTTTCGGTGTCTCCTCAGTGCTGCCCGGAGGCGCTCAGCCCCCACCAGCCTCCCAACAGTTCCTGGTAACACATTGGTGCTTCACTGAAGATAAGTCCTGCAGCCCAGCCGTGCTACTGACGGCGAAATAGAGCGGGGTCTTGGATCAGCCCTTCCGCCCCTCGGGGCCTTCCTACAGAAGAGAAGCCGCTGGTGTTCAGTCTCGGCCTCCTGAGGATGAGGTCATAGTTGCCACGCTTTACACCACCAAGGTCAACTTGGATGTTTTCCCTCACGGGCACCCATATCTAAAGGCTTCTGTGAAATATTTGTTCAGCACACGCTAGCCAGAGTGGAATGGTTTCAAGCAGAAGTCATGGAAAAGGAGCAGCCTCATCCCAGAGCCGGACGTGCTATCTGTCTGGCTTTTTTCCTTTTTTCCTCCAACTTAAGTACTTTTCTTCTGTTCCTGTCTGTAGTCTGTATATGGCCCTCCAGATGAACTCTGGGGACCATCAGGTAGATAATGAGTTATTGGGGGCCTGCTGATTTTCCTGACACCCCCTTAGCCAGAGCTCTGTTCCCACATCTGTGTGTGTATTGAGAGGTACAAATCTTGCAGTAAAACCTCTGGAAATGACACTCCCTGGTTCCCACTTGCAGGATTCTGTAGAATTTTAGAGAAGAGTTTGTCTTGCACGGAAATACCAAAACTCAAATCATTCTGGAACAATTCCCTGGAGACACCTTTGAAGAATGCTTTCAGTTTGGAAAGGTATATTTTGGTCAGCAGTCCTGGGCTGGATTCCTCTGTGGCAGGGAAGCCCTTGGAAATGGGGTCGGGTGTGGGGGGCAGCCCCTACATGTGCACCCTGGTCTTGAGATACCACCCTGCAGCAAAAAAAAACGATGACCCTGCTGGCCTTGGAAACTCCTCTGGCCAATTCGGTGACCCCCAGCTCCCTCGCAAGGCCTGACCCTGCTCTTGCCGTCTTACGTGCACGGCCTGGTTCCCCGGGTGGTGTGCAGCCAGAGGTGTATGGGGATTCAGCCCTGCCGTGGAAAGCTCCGGGTGCAGACGCGGTGACGATGGCTCCGATGGTGGGGGGCGCCGTGAAGCCCTGGGCAGGTTCGGGAAGGCTTCCGTCAGTCCAGGGGCTGTGATCTATCTGCCGCGTGTTGTGAAAGCGAAGCCTGAGTGCGCTGGGGCGCGGACCCGAACCAGAGGAGGAACTGAGACCGCGGGCCCGGCCCACCACGGCCGACTCCCTGTCGGGGCGCTCTCCCTGCTCGCCTTTATGAGGGGAACCGGGTGGGTGGAGGGACGGGCGCAGTCGGCAGGGCAGAGCTCAGGCACAGCCTCCACGCCCCTGGTCCGGCGTGCTCAGGCCGAAACCCCGCTGCGGCGCGTCCTCCAGACCTCTGACACCCGGGCGCTGCCGCTCCCCACCCTGAGCGGCAGCCGTAGGATCCCAGGGAGACCCTGGCGTGGGGCGGGGCCGGGCATACAGCACATGGGGAAAGGGTACAGGGAGGGTGGGCCCAGCGAGGGGTGGACGTGGAGGACCTAGAGTACTCAGGTCCCAGAAAGTGTTGACACTTCCCCCTGTTCTCTCGAGCACAGGGCTCTCGGCGGCCACCGAGGGGCCGAAGGATTTCTTACGTGGGCCCAGGCCCAGCCGCTGCAGGGATCGAGTCGGCGGGGCCTGGTGGACGCGCGCACTCCCGACGCCTGCGCTCCCCGGGTTCCCCGGCAGCGGCAGCAGGACCAAAGGGTGGGCGGGTGGGACGCAGGAGGCTGGCAAACAGGTGTGCGGCCCGGGGCCGTCAGCACCGCCTTTCTGGACGGCTCTGACCCCTCACCATGCTGCTCCGGAGGGGCGGTGCAGAAGTGTCCCAGCTCTGCCAAGGCTAAAGTGAGTGGGGCCCCAGCGGAGGAAGGAGGTCTGGAGCGGGTGGCTCGGCGGCGGCCCAGGGAGGACAGCTCATACCCACCTGCCTGAGACAGCACTGGGGAATCCATTGTTTAGGCTCAGGGGTCTGAGGAAGGGGATAGGGAAGGGGAAGCCCTCTGAGTGGGCGTCCAAAGCTGCACAGCAGCCAGGTACGGGGGGGGGGGGGGGTGTGTGTGCAGGGAGTCGTCTGCCCAGTAATTGCAGAGAGGGCTGGCGTCAAGAAGAGGAGGGACCTGAGCAGAGCTGCGCCAGGCCAGTTACCAGAGGAGGGGACCCAATCCCTGGCGCCAGCCTGCCAGGACTTCACCAACATAGCTCCAAGGAGTTTGAGAAATTTGGATTTAGAAGGAAAACATCAGTAGGATGCAGCATTCAAAACACGGCTGTCTGATGAAAGGTCTCTCTCCACTCTGTCCATTCCTCTCCCCACAATCTCCGTTTCCAGTTTATTATACATATATCTTTCCAGTTATTCTATAATATACAAGTAAATACATCTATAAAAATTCTTTTTCAGTGTTTTCTCTGCACGCAGGTAGATTACGTACTATTCTGCATCTTGCTTTATTCCCCCAATCTATTTTAGAGTGTTCCAAGTCAGCATATTGAGTATTTGTTCCTTTTTCGTCACTGTATATAGTATTCTACGAGATGGATGTATTGTCACTCATTTATGTTCCTCTATGGATGGACTCCTTTCCAATCACAGGTGGTTCTTCCTCCCCTCCCCCCACACACACATTAAAATGAGTTCCTCTGAGTGGGATTGCTGGGTCAAAGGCTCTGGACATTTGCAATTTTGAGAGCTGTTGCCTAATTGCCCTCTGTAAGGATTGCCTCAGTTTACACTTTCAAGAAGCACCGTGTACGAAAATATCTATAATGTCTTTGCAAACCTTCTGTAGACAGCTTTTTATTGTTGAACAATATTCCACTCTGTGGCTGAAGCAGTTTATACTAGCTGATCTGTCACTAGGGGTGGGGAAGTTGCTGTCACGGGGGCTGGGGAAGTTGTTGCCAGTCTCTCTTTTTAAAAAAATATTTATTGGGGAAAAGTGTGTTTCTCCAGGGCCCATCAGCTCCAAGTTATTGCCCTTCAATCTAGTTGTGGAGGGTGCAGCTCAGCTCCAAGTCCAGTTGCCGTTTTCAATCTTTAGTTGCAAGGGGGTACAGCCCACCATCCCATGCGGGAATTGAACCGGCAACCGTGTTGTTCAGAGGTTGTACTCTAACAAACTGAGCCATCCGGCTGCCCCTCTGGAAGCTCAGCAGCAGCTCATTGTCTTCAATCTGGCTGTGGAGGGCGCAGCTCACTGGCCCATGTGGGAATCAAACCAGCAACCCTATTGTTCAGAGCTCGCGCTCTAACCAACTGAGCCATCTGTCTGCCCTGTTGCCAGTCTTGATGATGGAAAATCCTCAGGTCTAAGAAAAGACTGCAGGGGCTGGGCCCACCTTCCAGCCCTTGGGCTGACTCTGGCCCGTTCCTCACCCCAGCTGTCTCCTGACCTCCTGGCTCCCTACCCCTTTCCAGTCCAATGCCAGTCCTAGTTGTTGGCATGTTTGCTTGTTTTCCTAAAGACACATGTAATGAAAGCCCATGACCCAGCTCCTCCCTGGCCTGTGACACTTTCATGCCACGCCCCCGCCCAGAACCCAGCACTCAGGCCAGGATGGACCGGCACATTCTGAATTCCCCAGAATTTGACACATAACCTCCTTGCCTTTGCCCACATGTTCCTTCTATCTGGATTCCGTTCTCTCCGTTCTCTCCTACGTGCCTGTCTGTCCTCAGCTCCTGCCACCTTCTGGTAAAGCCCTCATGACCTTTCCCTTCCTCCATGTGGACTGGAATTCGGACTGGTCACCCCAGAGCCTGAAAACAGGACAGTACTGGCAGCCAGCCAGCAACCTGGGGAGGGTCCAGGTTAGACTGCAGAGGTTTAGAGGAGATGGAGCTGGCCTCCCTAGTGTCGGAGAGCCCCGGAAAACCCAGAGTGTGCTGGGTACATGATGGTCAGGATGTGTAGACCAACCTGGGCAGGGGAAAGGCTGAACTACAGTAGTCAGATCAAGCTCGGGAGTCAGGGATGAGTCCGAGAGCGGGGGTTTGACCTGGGCTCCCCAACCTGAGGATCCCCAAACCTCTGCTTCCATATAAATAAATCACCGTTTAGCTCTGGGAACCACTTCCACCCATCTTGCCCCTCAACACAGCTGGCCTCAACTCAGATGTTGCCTGTGCTGTATCAGCTCCCCAACATTTCCTGGGGATCTGTCAGTCAAAACATCTCCCCATTAGGAAATCCATCTAAATCCAGAGGTTTCGTCCCTCCTCTTTCAACCCCTTCCCTCAGAACTCCAAAGCTCAAGGAGGGCCCTGCTGACCCTCAGACTGGCCTCCAGGGGGCACCAGTGTCAATGCCAACGTTAGACATTGCAGCTATCGCACTTTCTGACCTGGAAAAGGACTATCCTGCACACCGGCTTGGAGAACCAGGCTGAGGGGAGGGGGAACAGGGGAAACTTAAGGAGAAGGTAGATGTAAAGAGGGCGAGGACAGGCTTGCAGCATACTGGGAGTGCTCCAGGGCTGGGGGTGGGGCAGGGGTCACCATCACACATGCTTCTCAAACCTCGGCAATCCCCTCTGCCTTTGGGGTGTCTGCTGGTCCAGGGAACTCTCAGCTGCCCTAGTTCACCTCACTACATCTCAACCTGGAGTTTGATTTCCCTCTTTGCTGTTGCCCCATTGGGTATTATCAAAGCCACTGGGATGGACCTATCACTTTACCAGAATTTTTCTTGGGGCAAGATCAGTATCTCAGATTGCCCAAGGTTCAGAGGCCTCCTGAGTGTCCTGGGATCCCCTTGTCCACATGTACCAACAGTCTGGGGGCCCTCCACAAGGCAGCATCCTAGCCTACATCCTCTATGAGCAAAATTTCTGCCCCACCATGGGGCAGCCAGAGCTTTGAGCCCAATCCCCAGGGCAAAGGGCACCACGGCAGACTCCCCACATGTCAGGGCTGCACTCACCCCATGTCAGGGAATCTCCCCAGTTGTTGGCCTCCTTAGCCTCCATGCTGCCTTGTCCCCCAGTCTCATCTCTGACACCCCAAACTCAGCAGCCCTTACACCACAACCTGAGCACCTTGTCATGGTGTCCTGGAGGCAGCCCCAGCCAGTGGCCATTACATTTACCCCCATGTTTCCTGGGCAACCTGGGGCAGAGGGGTTCATTCATTGAATGGGTCACAGAGCAAAACTCCAACTCTGCGCTGGAGAGCCTGAGGCCTTGGCAGAGCCTGGCAGGTAAGCCCAGGACAGACTAGCCAACCTGCCAGGATTCAAATCTATGCTCTGAAACTCACCGGCTGTGTGGCCTTGGGGCATCCCTAACCTCTCTGAACCTTGGTTTCCCCATCTGTAAATGGAGATGATACAAAGAGAACCTTCCTCCTCAGGCTGTTATGAAGATTAAATGAATAAATGCACATGAAGCCACAGCCGTGGTTATGGGGTACACACACTGTCTTCCTGGCTGGGGGATGGGGAGTGGAGTGAGATGGGGGTGCAGTCAGCATGTGTCTGGAATGGGGGCAGGCTGGTTGTAGGCCAACGGAACCAGATCCAAGCAATGCCATTTGCCCAGTGATGGGCCTCTCCTATGACAGTGGCAACAATCACACTGTGAAAACCATAGAGGGCTGGCCTGATCAGAGTGACTGTCTCCCTCCAGCCCTAGACCCCACACCTACCTGCGTGAGTGTGACCCATGCAGGTCCTGGTCCTGCCCCTGGGTGAGACTTAGCCTATGAGCTTCCCTATCTGTAAAATGAGAGGGGAGTTGTGGTGGCCCCCCGGGGTGAGGTGGGGCATAAATAAAGGACTCTCTCTGAAGACTGGAGCAGCCTGGCACCTGGGACTGTTACTGCTGTTGTTACTGTCATCCCTACAGGAGAAGAGCAAGGCACAGAAAGTAGAGAGGCAACAAAAACTCGAGCCACCAGAAAAGAGCAATAAAAGGACAACAGAGTTGGTGGGCCCTGATGTGTGTAGTGAGTGGTAGATGTGACATCCCTTCCCCGGAATGTATCATTCATTCATTTCCCCCATAGTCAGAATTCCAGTTGGCTGGAGGGACAAAACCACTACGCAAAGATCTGGAGGGACAAAACCACTACGCAAAGATCTGGATAGTCAGGAAAATGAAACACAAGAGGTCCAAGAGTCAGAATATCAGGTCCTGATGGAGTCTGGGGAGGCTGGTCAAGGAGGGCTTCCTGGAGGAGGGGACAGAACGCCAGGATGCACCAGGATTTATGGGGACCCAGGAAGTTCTCCTGGTATAATGACAGGTGGGAAAGAGAAAATGTAATAAAATAACATTTAAAATAGAGCAAATTGTGTTTGGGGACAGGGGAGGGAGGGAGCTAGGAGACCTGGAAGACTGAATCCCCAAAGCGGGTCAAGGTATCTAGGGGGCAGGCGGGAGTGATTTGGGTTTTCTTTCTTGGAGAGGCTTCTCAGGTGACTTAACTTCCCCCACGCCGCCCACGGATGGTTCGAAGACTTACTAAAGAAAGAAAAGGAAAAAGAATCAGACCCGTTGCGCGCCCCAGCTTGGCGCCTCGGAGGGTCGCGAGGATCTCCGGGATCCCAGACTCCGCCGGGGCGTCAAGAGCCGCGAGAGCCCCCGGCTGCCTCCTCACACCTCGAGACCCGCGTGGGGACTCAGAGACCGCCGGCTGACCCCTGACCCTGGAGCCCCCACCTTCACGGCCCGGCGGGGCGGGGCTGCGCGCGCGGGCTCCCTGGCCGCAGTGTCGCCGCAGCGCCAGCCCCGCCCCCGCCCGCTCCTTCCGCCCCCCCCGTTCCCCCCCCGCCCCGCGGCCGCGGCCCCGTAGCGGCTCCAGAGCGGACGCCTGCGTCCAACCCAGGTGAGCGCCCGCCCCCAGCTCCCGGGACCCCGAACCCGCCACCCGATTCGGTCCCCGGGTCCCTATCCCGCAGCCTCCGCACTCCGAGCTAGCGCGCGCCCTCGCGGGTCTCGGAACCCGGGCGGGCGCTCTGGAGGCTGGGGGTCTGCAGCCGAGGAAAGAGAGACAAGCCAGGGCAGAAGCGCCACTCTTCCTTCTCCCCTCCCCTTCAGGGTCCTCCCCGGCTCGCCGCCGCGTGGCCCTACTGTGTGTTGTGTGTCATTCCCCCTTCCTGGGCCACCCGGTCTGGTGGGGGGACCTGGACGATCTGTGGAGACTACTTGAAAGGGCATCTCAGATAGAGGAACAGCACGTGCAAAGGCAGGGAGAGTGCACCGGAGGTTTGCGCCTAAGCCCTGTAGGGGAGGAGGTGAGGACCGCCTGCTCCCCAACTCCAGTGCCTGTCTGAGGAGCTTGGATGCCATCCAAGAAGGGCTGAAAGCCACTGACGGCCTGCGCTGGTCAGGAGCCCCCAGGGTTGGTGTAGGAAGGGCCCATCAGATCCTTGGTGAAGAGTGGGACTAGGGGGAGAGAGGGGCTGTGCAGAGAAGTCCGGAGAGGCTTCTCTCCCCAGCCTCCGCCAGCTGGGGCTCTGGGTGGGGAGGTCTTGGACAGGACACAGGCTCCTGATGGATAGTTAGCACACAGGCAGTTACAACTTTTTGGCCATTGGGCAGCTGGTGGGCAATGGACAGCATTCTGCCAAAACATGGGGTCCCCTCCTGCCATGCCCCTGGCAAGGACTTTTGCCTTTGAGTGGGGGTATCTGGGCCTGCAGGAGGCAGGAGGGCACCAAACCTGCCTAGCACACAGTAGGCCTGGAGAAGGTTCCATCCCCAGCAAATCTGTTTCCAGGCCCAAGGCCCTGGAGTTTCCAGATACCTGGGCACCTGGAAAGGGAGGGAACAGCCTAGACAGGCACCTGGTGGCAAGTCCCACCTTTTCTGGGATCTGTGGTCCAGCAGGTGAGGCCTGATGCCAGGCAGGAAGGAAGTAGTCAGGGCTGAGCCAGAGGTGAAGCCAGATCTGGGGAGGGGCCCCCTTGTGCCCAGGGAGAGGGCATGAGGGGTGGGTGGTGGCCACATTTTACCAATCTGCCTTGGCGACAACTGGGGCAGAGAGCATGGGTGTACAGGCAGGTGGCCTTTGGGTGCCACAGCCTCTTGGCCTGTAATGGGCACCTCTAGAGCAGGTAAGATCAGGTGCCAGGCAGTAGGTGGTCCTTCCCCAACCTTTTCGTCCTGTCTTCTTGGCCCCCTTGCTCTGAGGCACCTACCCAGGGCCCTTGCTGGGATCTGGGATAGACCCAGTAAGCCTCAGCCCCACTGGAGTTAGACTTCAGGAAGAACTTTCAAGGGAAACAAAGGAGATGAGAGTGGGATGGACAGTCGTAAACAGGGCAGGTACACTTTTGTCCTGGGCCTCCCGAAGTCCAGTCTATAAGCTGCATCTTCCGGAAGGTCCATCCTGTGGCTTTGAGGGCTCCTTGGCTACAGGGATCTCTGCTGACCTAGTGACCCCTCCCCCAGCCCAGTGGCTTGCAGGGTGATATCGGGGCTTCTTGGGTCCCTACCCTTCTTTGAACTAAGTAGGAAAGGGAGTAGGAGGCCACCCAGATACCCCTACCTGCTGCGTGACCTTGGTAAGCCCTTGGCTCCTCAGTTTCTCCATTTGATGCAGGGCATGACCTCAGCACCACGGGCTTGTGAAGAGTGAGGGTGGGGGGTGAGAGCTCATGGCTGCCGGGCATGGCCTGTGGCCGGACTGTGGCCTCCCTTTCCCGCCCAACCCCATCAGGCCTGGGCTGGCTGCCCACTTCTGTTCACCATGGAGCTGGGTTTCCCTGGGGACCAGTGGACTGACCCAGCCCCGCCCCTTCCAGCCCCTCCTGGTGGCAGCTCACACTGGGAGGAGGGGTGAAGGCTGCCTCCTGGACCCCTGCCCCCTTGCCCTGCCTTTCAGGGCCAGGCAGCCTGCATCCACTGTTGGGCTGGGAACAAGAAGCAGTGGCTGCCCATGGAAGAGGTATGTGTAGAGGGGCTACTGGCCAGGGTGGGTGCTGGGGCCAGGGACAACTAAATGTCACTCCATCGTAGTGAAGAGAAACCCGAGGTCCAGGAGGGTTCTGATCTGCCCAAATGGGCCTGGGCTTTGACCCCAGGCCTGGTGGGCTCCCCGGAGAAAGGAGTGTCCCAGGGCTCCCAGGCTGTGGGATGCTGAGGGGGCAGCAGAAAGCAGGGAAGATTTGCTGGACAAGGCAGCGGTGGGGTTGGACCTAAAAGTCTGGCTAAGTTGGAACAGAGGGGCTCCTTTGGCAAAGGTGGGAGGGGGCAGTGAGGGTGCTGAGCACGGAGGGCCTTAAAATGAAGGTGTTTCTCTGGGATCTGGTCCCCTACATGCAACAATCGCCAGCTCCAATGTGGGCCTCTTCCAGAAGCTCCCCCACCATTTGTGTCTCTCTCTGTGTCTCTACCCATATAACCTATCTAAGCCCTAGGCCCTATCGACACCCCCCTGTCCCCTCACCGCAGGCCTGCAGGTCCTGAAGGTAGCTCCAGCTGGGATGGTGATGGAAGCTCCAGCATTTCTAAGGGCTGTGGGGGGTCGAGCCCCACCGGGGGCACCCTAACC
The DNA here is from genome assembly GCF_004115265.2 of Rhinolophus ferrumequinum. Classification (NCBI taxonomy): domain Eukaryota; kingdom Metazoa; phylum Chordata; class Mammalia; order Chiroptera; family Rhinolophidae; genus Rhinolophus; species Rhinolophus ferrumequinum. The sequence goes on from NC_046308.1 coordinate 23,369,785, forward strand.
TCCCATAGCCCACCATCTGTGCGCCTGCCTCCTGCCCATCCGAGGGCCACTCGCCATGGGCGGCTGCTTCTCCAAACCTAAGCCAGGTAACTCCTCTCTTTTTGCTACCTCCTCCCCCCTCCCTCCTCCTGTCACCTTCCTCCTCCCCCTCCCCCGCTGCCTCCAAAGTAGGTCAGGCTGGGCGGCTGCCGGCTCCGAATGTTAATGCGAGGCAGGCAGGAGGGGGTGAGGGGCCTGGAGTCTTCGGGCCCCCTTCCAGGGACTCCCACTCTTTATTTGGGGCTTTGGGTGCTGGTGGTAGGAATAGCAGCTGAATCTTTCTTGGAAAGGGGAGGGGAGGGTTCTTCTTGCCACAGGGTGAGGAGGGGAGCTGTGTTCCCTCAGGGCCAGGGAAGGGGGGCTCTGGGGACACCCGCAGCCGCTCTGTGACCCAAAGTACACAAGGTACCTCTCTGAGCCTCAGTTTCCCTCTCTACAAAATGACCTCTTGGAGTTGCTGTGAGAGTGGACAGGTCCCAGCCATCTTCACCTCTTCTGACCCCTGTGTGACCTTGGGCCAGCCTCTCTGGGCACAGCCTCTCTGGGCACACTTCCCCATTTGGACAGGAAATCCCCATGCTGCCTAGCCCAAGGGGTTCCAGACCAGGGTAGGGGTGTCCCAGGGTGCCAGGGAGGCCTGGGTTCAATCTCCCCTGGAGATTGTCGGCTGGGTTCTCCCTCTGGCCCCCACTTTCCCTCTTCCCTTCTCACAACACCCAGGAAAGCAATGTGTACAGGCATGTCACAGATGAAGAAACCGATGCCGAGGGAGCTCTCTCTAGTGCCCAGTCAGTACCCCGCCCACCTTGCGCAGGTGACCGTGCCCAGGCCTGCTAACCCCAGCTCACCTTACCTGATACCCATCGGCTTCATTACCTTGGAACGCCTGATCCTTTTCTCCTTTTCCTGGGTCTGAGGGAGAATTTAGGGGCAAGAGGAGATGTGTGATGTCCTGCCAGGTAGAGGGACACACTCACACCTGCCCCAGAAACCTGCTCTCTCTCCCCTTACTCCCATGTGGTAGACACCGAGCCCTGGGCCAGATCCTGCCTCGATGTGTGACCTGGGCAAATGATGTCCATTGTCTTGACCTCAGCCTCCTCCCATCGGAATTGGGCAGAAGGATGCTGGCTGGCCCCATATCGGGCTCCTGTAGAACTACTGGGCTGGCAGGAGGCCCAGCGCAGAAGATGCCACCTATAGTTACTTTTAAAGTAATGCAAAGGACTGGCCTGCCTGGGACCCCTGGCCCCAAGGATTCCTGGTACAGGGTTTGGTCACTCTCACCAAACCAGTGGCAGTGCTAAGAACTTGGCCTCTTGAGTCCAAATCCAGCCCCCCTTTCTGGCTGTGTGGCCTTGGGCAGGTGATATTACCTCTCTGAGTCTCTGTGCTCTCACTTATAACATGGGGGCTGATTATTACGTTCCCTGTGCAGGCTGTTGTGTTTAGCACAGGGCCCCACACACAGGAAGCACTTGCAGAACATTCTCATCACCTCTATAGCCAGGACTTCCCTGTGGGGCTGTGGCAGGAGGGCAGGAGCTCAGGCCCCAGGTACACTTGCTGGGCAGGTGAGGGGTGAGGCTTAGGGAATTTCAGGGTGTGGGAGTGAGAGCATTCAGCCATGAAGGTTCAGCTGGGGCCATAAGGAAACCAGAACAAGCAGAAGATCTTTGTGCAAATTCTTCATTTTCTAACTTATTCAAGTCTGTGGCTCGGAGCATACCAGCACAAACTTTCTGAGCTCCCTCTATACTCCCCATGCTTCAGTGGCTCTGTGTTCCTGATAGAAAGACCCTTATTAAGCTCAGAACTAGGAAGAAGTGCACCTGTCTTGGTATATGATCACCTGTTTTTTATTAGGCCAAGTGCTACTTAAAGACTTTCCCTCTTTGCCATGGCTGCCAGGAAGCTCGGAGCTAACCAATAAAACACTATTAAACCCCCCACAAAAAAAAAAGAAAGTGAAAGAAAGAAAGAAAAACACACATTAAAAAAAGAAGAAACAACAATAACATAAAACACTATTGCCCAACTTCATCTGTTGAGGTTCTACTCTGGGTTTCATATATTATCTTCTTTAGTATTCAGTGTCACCAAAGAGGCAGATGCTGTTCTCTCCATTTTATAACAAAGGCATCTGCCCAGAGGAGCTAAGGCAGGGGCCATGGTCACATGGGCAGCTGGAAATCATGGAGCTAGGTTTGATTTGGCTCTGTGGGTAAGCAGAGACCCCCTCCTCATTCACCTTTCTGCCGCTGCTCCTGACTTAATAGCTTCCAGTTAGATTGCATTAGAGAGTATCTCGGAGCCTTCTGGAAGAAGGTGGAAGATGAAAACAGCCTGGCTTGGCTGTTATCTGGGTCCCTGCCAGGCTGTTCTTGTGAGCTCCTTCTCTAAAGCCCTCATAGCTGGTGTCAGCTGAGTCCAAAGTATTTTTCTTTTTAATTCTTCTGAAAACATTCTAACACCATTACATAAAGTATGGAAAATGAAGGGAAAACACCCTCCCCTCAATACCCCCCTCCACCAGCCCCACACACACACACAACAGCTTCAGCATGTGGTGTGCTCAGGTGCCGTTCCTGCCCAGCTGGAATTATGGCGTGTACCTTCACCTCCGACTCCTGCTGTGCCCAGGCCTGGGCTGAGAGCTGTAATGTGAGGCTGGAGGGGGGGGCGATGCTACCCCCCACCAGGCTCCCAGGCCAGGCCAGGGTGGGTGATTAGCACAGCATGAGATGAGGAAGGATGGCAGCTTGGGCCAAGGAAACTGCATAGGCAAAAGCTGGGAACTGTGACTCTGGGTTCTTTGCTTCTGGAGTGTTACGTCTGAGGTGGAAGGGATCAGAGGTGAAGCCGGGAGAGGCCTGGAGGCTCTGGTGCCTTGGGAGTTGGGAGAGGCACCTCCTGCTCGAGCATCAGGCCCACGCTGTGCCAGGGGCTTAGCTTCCATCACTCAGCTGTCCTCCCTGTAGCAGCAGCCCAGGAGGTCAGATTATTGCTGCTCAAAATTCTGTTTATTGTTCCCTTCTAATTAGAAAAATACCCCAGGCACATTGTAGGGAATTTGGAAAATGTGGAGAAGTATAAAGAAGAAAATGACAATCTCAGGCTAACTTCCCCCTAGCGTTGGCCCCAGGGGCAGGCAGGGGAAGTGTCTTCTGTGTGGAGGCTGAGGGGGGTTGTGCCCTCTCTGCTCTGTCCACATACACCCCTCCCCAGGTGGGAGTCATCCCTAAGGCTCCAGATCCCTGTACCACGAAGACGCTGTAAAACCAGCGTTTGGTAAATGATGAAGGATTCTCAAACTTGTAAGAATAGCTGTTTTAAGAAGTGGGAATTATGTCGTATACACTTCTGTTTTTCTGAATTTTGAAAAGAAGTGCAAACCTATGGGAAAGTTACAAGCATAGAACAATGAACCCTCGATTTCCCTTCACGCATATTCACCAGCGGGGATCTGAGCTGCACCCCTTTGGGATGCCCTGTTCTCACTTGAGTCAGACTCTAAATGTGCCCCTGATCCATGGGGGATGTTGTTCTCCACTGGGGAGTGTGCCCTTGGAGCCAGACTTTCCTCCACACAGATTCCTGCAGAAAGGGCAATGTTAGGATTCAAAGAGCTTTGTTTGTGACCCCCTCATGAATTTTGTTATTGAAAAGAAAACGTGCAGAAATTAATTCAAGCCCACCCAGTGCCCACCCCTGCTGCCACCCTCCCCCCGCCCCCGTCCTGCTTCTTGCCTGTTTTAGGGCTCTTTGCTGGTGATACAGAAGGCTTTCTGGAGAGGCTGAGGTACAGGGGAGAAGCCACACTCAGGAGCAAGCCGTGCCCAGAGCTTTTGGGGTGGGCAAGGTGGGCAGTCTGGAGGCTCACAGTCCACCCCTCTCCTCCTCAGTGGAGCTCAAGATCGAGGTGGTGCTGCCTGAGAAAGAACGGGGCAAGGAGGAGCTGTCAGCCAGCGGGAAGGGCAGCCCCCGGGCCTACCAGGGCAACGGCACTGCCCGCCACTTCCACACAGAGGAGCGCCTGCCCGCCCCTCACCCCTACCCCAGTGCTCAGGACTGCGTGGAGGCTGCCGTCTGCCATGTGAAGGACCTCGAGAATGGCCAGTGGGTGCTGGGCTTGGGACGGGTCAGAGGGCCCAAGGTGGGAGGCACGCACAAGCCACGCATGTGGTGGATGGGGTGGTCTGCAGGGGCCATGGCCCGCTCCTGTGCTGGCCACTGCCTTTGTGGTTTCTGCTGGTCTGGGCCTGCTCCCTAGAAGGCTGGACTCGGGAGGAGGCGCCTGCAGGAGCTGGTGCCTCCCATCTGGCCTGACTTCTGAGGGCAGCCCTTCCCCAGGATGCGGGAAGTGGAGCTGGGCTGGGGGAAGGTGCTGCTGGTGAAGGACAACGGGGAGTTCCATGCCCTGGGCCACAAGTGTCCACACTATGGTGCACCCCTAGTGAAAGGTGAGTGGTCCTGGTGCACACGGAAAGTGGGGGCGGGACTTCCTGAAGTGGGATTGGCCTCTGCACCGTCAAAGGGGGGCGCTCTTCCCCTAGGGGACTCCTGCCCCCACTTCCAGGCCCCAGGCCAGCTTGGCTCCTCCCTGGGCCTCCAGTTCCTCATCTGTTGGTGGGGTCTCCTGAGCTGTGTGGAAGGGCCAGGGGATGCTGGGACACGGGTCCTTTGAAAGGAACTCTTGCCTGGGACCCCAGCTCAGCACTGCCCCCTCCCAGGTGTGCTGTCCCGTGGCCGGGTGCGCTGCCCCTGGCATGGTGCCTGTTTCAACATCAGCACTGGGGACCTAGAGGATTTCCCTGGCTTGGATAGTCTGCACAAGTTCCAGGTGGGGCCAGGTGCACGATGGGGTGGGAGCCTGGGGGTACAGGGTGAGGGGCCGGAGCACCCCAAAGCCTGGTTCTGAGCTCCGAAGCATTTGCAGGTGAAGATTGAGAAGGAGAAGGTGTACGTCCGAGCCAGCAAGCAGGTGAGGGGGTGGCTTGGGGCTCAGGCAGAAGGGAGAGGCGAGGAGGGCCTGTGGTCCCAGGGAACAGCACGAGCAAAGCCCTGTGATGAGAGGGAGTCTGGTTACGTGGCTGGGGAACAGCGTGAAGGGCTGCATGGCGGGAATGAAGCTGGACTGCTAGAATGTTGGCGTAGGGAGGTTGGCCATGACCCCTGCTCCCAGCTGCCCCCCACTCTCTGGTGACCCCCAGGCCTTGCAGCTGCAGCGAAGGACCAAGGTGATGGCCAAGTGTATCTCTCCAAGTGCTGGCCATAGTGGCAGCACCAACGTGCTCATTGTGGGCGCAGGTTGGTGGTAGGATCCTGATGGGCCGGTTGGGGTAGGGGAGAGGTGGTCCCTGACCCACAGCCCTCTCTCCCCAGGCGCAGCTGGCTTGGTGTGTGCAGAGACCCTGCGGCAGGAGGGCTTCTCAGACAGGATTGTCCTGTGCACACTGGACCGGCACCTCCCCTATGACCGGCCTAAGCTCAGCAAGGTGGGGGCTGGGTGACTGAGGGCTGGGCCTTATTCCTCTGGGCAAAGTTAGGCCCACTCAGAGCCCTGCTTGTTGCCCCTTGGGGGTCTGGCCAGCTGCCTTCTCCATTCATGCCAGGCCCATCTGTGGTGCCCTGGGGTCTGAAGATCTGGGTTTGCTGAATTCTGTCCTGCAGCCCCATGTGATCCGGAGCTGGCCCCATCCTCCCTGGGCCCAGGTCCTCTGTTGCAAACTGGAACAATGCCCCCTAGCCCCGTCTCAAGCTGGCTATCTCCCGCAGTCCCTGGACGCCCAGCCTGAGCAGCTGGCCCTGAGGCCCAAGGAGTTCTTCCGAGCCTATGGCATCGAGGTGCTCACCGAGGCCCAGGTACTGGGCCAGGCTGGGGAGCTATGAAAGGCCAGGCCGTGTGGGTCCCTGAAGGTATAGGGGTGCTCTGCCCTCATGCCTAGGCACCCAGAGGATGCTGCCAGCCTGGGAGGCTGCTCTGGGTCCTCTTTCTGGCAGGGCCATGGGTACACACGGAGACCCCCAGTGTGTGGAGACATAGGTGATCGGCTCAGGGCTGGGCTGGGAGAACCCGGTGGGACTTGGGAGCGTAAGGAGGGCTTTGAGGGGAAGGTGATGTCTGAAGCTTAAAGAGTGAGGAGGAGTTGCCAGGCGAGGGAGGAAAGGCACCCCAGATGGCACGAACAGCCCCCATGGAGCTGCTCCATGGGTCTGGCTGGGCCCCAGGAGTGGGCGACCAGGCCCAGGTCCGTGCTCTGCCTGGTGGGGGTTGCAGGTGGTCACAGTGGACGTGAGAAACAAGAAGGTCGTGTTCAAGGATGGCTTCAAGCTGGAGTACAGCAAGCTGCTGCTGGCACCAGGGAGCAGGTGGGAAGGTGTCTCCCTGGCTGCCCCCTGTTGGACACTGGGGTAGGGCACCAGCCAGGATGGGAGGGCTTGGGGTGCTGGAGCCCCTCACTGACGCTGGCTATGTCTCAGCCCTAAGACCCTGAGCTGCAAAGGCAAAGAGGTGGAGAACGTGTTCACGATCCGGACACCTGAGGATGCCAATCGCGTGGTGAGGCTGGCCCGGGGCCGAAACGCGGTGGTTGTGGGAGCCGGCTTCCTAGGTGAGCAGCTGGGGGTGGTGAGGGGGGTAGCCAGTCCCGGGGCAGTGCCGGCCCTGGGAGGTGCAGGGTGCCAGCCTGCTGCCCACCACTCTGGCTCAGGGATGGAGGTAGCCGCCTATCTGACCGAGAAGGCCCACTCAGTGTCCGTGGTAGAGTTGGAGGAGACGCCCTTCAAGAGGTTCCTGGGGGAGCGTGTCGGTCGTGCCCTCATGAAGGTGAGCCCCCAGCCCCTCAGAACCCTGGACGCCCAGCCCAGCTCCAGCTGGGCTCGCACCCATGGCCTACCTGCCCTGACAGATGTTTGAGAACAACCGGGTCAAGTTCTACATGCAGACAGAGGTGTCAGAGCTGCGGGCCCAGGAGGGAAAGGTGGGCCCTTCTCCTCGACCCCTGCCGCTCTCTGACCCCTCTCCCCTGTGCCCAGGAGCTGGGCATACCTGCTCACCCGCCTACTCTCCACAGCTCAAAGAGGTTGTGCTGAAGAGCAGCAAGGTGGTGCGGGCCGACGTCTGTGTGGTGGGCATTGGTGAGTGGGTGGGCAGGTGGGTGCAAATGAGCAGAGCCTTGGGTCACAGTCCCTTCCCCTCACGAGCCTGTTTTCACATCTATAAAATGGGGACCCCAGTCATACCCACTTCAAGGCAGTGTTGGAGAATGGGCCTGCTTGGCCCAGGCCTGGCATGGAGGGTGCTCCCCGTGGCCATCGCCCACTCACACCTAACTCCACGGCCTGCCCTGTGCAGGCTACAGGACACAAACAGCCTCGAACTGGTCCCTGCTCCAGCTGAGGTGCCAGTTGGGGAGGGACTGAGCTGGGAGGTGGCAGCACAGGGGCTGAGGTGGTGGTGTACGCCCCACCCCCCACCGGGGGCTTCCTGAGATGCTTCTCAGAGGAAGCTGTCCCTGAGGCCTGATGGGAAGAGCGGGGTTCTGACGGGGACCCTGCAGAGGGGCCAGGATGCACAAAGCCTGCAGTGTAGGCAGCCCGTTGGATGATCTGTCTGGGGCTGGGTTGTGGCGACTGAAGGGTGTGGGTCCCGCAGAACAGTGAGGCGGGAGAAGGGAGGGGCCAGGCAGTGGACACAGTGGCCCTGTCCTGTCAGGTGCGGTGCCAGCCACGGGCTTCCTGAGGCAGAGCGGCATCAGTCTGGATTCCCGAGGCTTCATCCCTGTGAACAAGGTGGGGCTGGGAGGGATGGGAAAGCAGCTGGGCTGGGGGTGGTAGGTCAGGGCCCCATCCTATCCATGGAGCCCTCCTGGAGGTCACCAGAGAGTGGGGGGCTCCATGAAGCCCATCTATGGGCCCTCTCCCCACAGATGATGCAGACCAACGTCCCAGGCGTGTTTGCGGCTGGCGATGCTGTCACCTTCCCCCTGGCCTGGAGGAACAATCGGAAAGTGAACATCCCACACTGGCAGATGGCTCATGCCCAGGGTATGGCCAGCCCCACAGCAGGGTGGGAGGTGGGACGCTGTCCCAGGGTCTCAGCACCCCCAGGCTCTCCTCTCAGTTGCTGACCTTGGTTGCTGGTTGCAGAGCCATTCAGAGCTCTGTCGTGGCCTGTGTGGCCAGCCTCATCCAGGTGATCAAGCCAGCTCACAGAGCAAGAACCCTGTGACACATCTCCAGAGACCTGCCTTCTGTGTCCTCTGGACACCCCATTCAGCCAGCCACAGCACCCCACTGCACTTGTCTTTCCACCAGCTTCTCCTTCTCTTTTGTCCTCAAAGACACGTTCACCAGGGAGAAAGGGATTTGGTAGGACCCGGGCCAGTTCCCCACTCAGTGCTTCCATCTCCTTTGAGCCACTTGACTGGCTCTGGGAATGCAGTCGCCTTATGCAGGCCCCGGGGAGGTGGCCAAACCTGGGCTCAGTGGGAGCTGTTGTCCTATCTGAGGAATAGCGTCCCCCTTACTAAGACTCCAAAGCTGTTCTCACTGTGCACACCGGGTCTGGGCCCCTAAGCTGCTGTTGCCAGCAAGTGAGCTGCCTCATAGGGATGACAGCCACACTCCCTGCACCCACCGCCCCTCCCCTCCACCATCACGTCATCTGAGCCTCTGCTGCCTGAAACCTCACTCCTGGAACCAATTTCTGTTCAGGTCCAAGGTTTGAAGTTGGTGCTAGGTTTTAAGAGCCAAAGGCTACTCATCAGCTGAATGTAATTAAGGAGTAACTGAGAGGGTCCCAGAGACTCTCACAGACATCCAACCACAGGGCTCCAGGGGAGTCTCATGAACCGGGAAGCCACCCACCTTATTCTCTCTGGAGCCCTGGGTGTAGCTGTCATCTCTGCTCCCTGGACACTTGTGCCCAATCTCCTGCCTCCCTCTTCAGACCTGATGTGTCTGATTCATTGTGTGCACACCTGAGATGGCCAAGCAGCCCACAGCCCCAGGAAGCCGACCTTCCAGACCAAGGGCACTTCCAATTCTCCAGAGAAGCAATCTAAGTGGCCAGCTTTGAGCTAGGTGTCCCCCTATGTACCAATCAGCTGCAAATAAGGGTGGGCAGTTGGCTGCTCAAAGGTGCACCTCTTGACCTCCGGGGAGGAGAAGAGTAGCCCCACATATGAGGGATTCCCAGAGAGCCGGGGCAGTCAGTGTAGGGGTGGTGGGAGCTAGGGTCAGGGCTGTCACGACTCTGGGTCCCACAGGACGCGTGGCTGCCCAGAATATGCTGGCGCAGGAGGCAGAGATCAGCATTGTGCCCTACCTGTGGACGGCCATGTTCGGCAAGAGCCTGCGCTACGCAGGTAACTGGGGCCTTGGACCGGGTGGGGCCAGGAGCGTTTAGCGGCAAAGCTAAGGTGTTAGCGGAGTGCAGAGGTGGGGCTTGGAGTCAGGGCGGGACTATGAGCATCCTAGGGGCGGGACCACGACAGCTATAGAGAACAGCAAAGAACTCGCTGGGGGCGGGGCCAGGGACGACCTCAAAGGATAAAGGGAGGTGGGCCTGGAGGGGGGACCAGGGGCTTGTTAGGAGGGCACTGGTGGAGCTCCATCCCCTCCTCACATGGGCGTCACCCGCCTGCCCGGCCCACAGGGTATGGAGAAGGCTTCGACGACGTCATCATCCAGGGGGATCTGGAGGAACTCAAGTTCGTGGCTTTTTACACCAAGTGAGAGCAACAGGGTGGAGCAGGGGAGCGTAGCAGCGGGAGGCCTGTTGGGAGGGGCAACTCATCCTAGAGAAACACTGCTCCAGAGGGGGGGGCTTACCTGAAAGGTGGGCTGACTGGCAGCGGGAGGCAGCCAGGCAGGACACCAGAGGAGAGGAAAGGAGGAGGGCAGTAATACCTCCCGCTGCCACGCACTGAGGCAGGACATTTTATTTTCAGGACAGCTCTTTAGGTGGGTGCTGACATCCCACTTTTACACTGAGTAGTCACACAGGTAGAGAATGGTGGGTGATGCCAAGACTCTAGCCCAGCCCTGAACCCCACTGAGGAGTAAGGCTGGAGCCTACGTGGGGTTCCCATAGGAGCCTGAAGCCCGTGCTGGGCTAAAGTATGAAGCAGGGAGGACTGGGGGCTCAGGACACTCCTGTTGTCCCAGGTAAGATCCCTCCCTGGGCCTTAGGTAGACAGGTGTGTCAGGGTCTCCAAGAAGAGGGGCTACTGGGGACAGTCCTCAGGCTCTGCCACCCTCTCTCTGCAGAGGAGATGAGGTGATCGCCGTGGCCAGCATGAACTATGATCCCATCGTGTCCAAGGTGGCTGAGGTGCTGGCCGCAGGCCGTGCCATCCGGAAGCGGGAGGTGGAGTGAGTGTGGCATTAGAGGCCTGGGGTGGCACACTGGGGAGGGGTGACAAGAAGTCCACTGAAGGGCTGGCTTAAGCTGCCCATGGCAACTATGGGGCAGAGTGTGGCGAAGTTTGTAATGTGGGAGTGGGCTGGTTATATGTACTCTTGGGAGACAGAAGGGAAAGGAGCTGTGTCCCAGGGCAAGCCCACTGCTTGGGCAATCACTGGGCCTGGCACACCTGACTCGACATGTTTGTAGTGAGCCTGGCAGAGCCAGGTGGGGAAATGGAGCCGGTAATGATCTTGGGGACACCTTGCATGGAGAGGTGGGGTGGTGGCTTGGAGTCTGGGAGACACTGGACACCAACCGTTACCCTCATCCCAGCATGGTGCCAAGAGAGTCACCCTGTGGGCTCAACCTTCCTACAGAGAGCCCCAGGGACTGGGGTAAGCCTCAGGCTAAACACAATGGAGAACCAAAAGGGGACATAAATGACATGCTCTCTCCCTGGCCTTCTCTGTCTCTCCTTCTTGCCCTCACAAAGGCTGTTTCTGCTGCACAGCAAGTACGTTTGTCCTCTGTCCTTCCTGTTGATAATTCCGACCCTTTCCCACCTCAGCCCAGTCTGCACCCAGCGATCTTTCCCCCTCTGCCCAAATACACATCCCTGCTGGGCACCAGGGTCTGGCACAGAGCAGCCCCTGCTGTCATCAAGGGCCAGCTACTCATGGTGCTTAGTGAGGAGCCTTCTCTCTTCTGCCCTGACTTCTCCTCCCTTCATTCCTGCAGGACCGGCGACATGTCCTGGCTCACTGGGAAAGGATCCTGAGCTTGCATGCAGCAGACTTGGGCAGGCATGCTGGGGCACCAGGGACAGAGGCCAAGCCCTGGGGAAAGGTGCCAACCTCCAATTTCCCAGGATCCCCTAGGGCAGAACCTGAGCCCTCCCAGTGCTTACCACCGATCGGCTGCCTAGCTCACTTCCTGAGAGGCCTCTGCTGCTTCCAAGAGATGCTCACCTCCCAAGGCCTCAACTGCCAGGCATTGCTGGCTGTCGAGGCAGGACAGGCCCTGCCTCTTCTCCCTCTATTGCAACTGGTCCCCTGGAGGACCCTGCAACATATTAGACATTATCTTAAAATTAAAACACACATATTTGCAGGTCTGTGTGACTTCCACTGCGTTGGGCAAACACTCAGGAGAAAGAAAGCAGGTGACAGTCAGGTACAACCACAGAATGCTCAGTGCCACACCAAGGAAGTTTGGCCTGTGAGCGCCCAGAGCAGGGAGCAACTGATTCTGCCCCCTGGGTTAAGAAAGCCTTCTCCAACCTGTGTCTTGGATCTGGATTTTGAAGGAAGGGCATTCCAAGTAGAGGGTACTGCACATGGAAAAGGCTTCACTCAGGAAGGGCGTCTTCAGAGGTCAGAGGCAGTTTACGCTTGGCAGTTTGGGGGGCATCTGCTCGCTTAGGGCTGTAGGAGCTGGGTCCTGAGACAGACCTCATGCTTCTCGTGGCAGCCAGAGCTTCTGGAATCCTTATTTCGCAGGTGAAGAAACAGGCTCTGTTATTAAGTAAAAACGAGAATCCAGAGCTTCGGCACCACACTGCCTCTCAGCCAATACGAACACTGAGGGCAGACGCTGGGGGCCCGGGCTGGGGGCGCGAGCAGGAAGGGAGGAGTTGGGTTGCCTGCGGAGGCCTCTGCCAACCCGGAACCCTTCACCTGGGATCCCGGGAGCGGCGGACGATCGCGGCCGAGGCCCGAGCAGGCGCACGGAGGTAGGGACCGACGCCGCGTTTACTGGAAGAGGGAAGCCGGACATCGGTATTCTGCGGGAAATGCCTCCCAGAAAATTAAACACTCGCCGCCCAGCGGGTCGCAGGTGCCGCGCTGGCCCTCGGAATCACCAGGGGCACTAGGCTTATCCGGAAGCGCCGGCGTACCAAAGCGCGGCACTAGCCGGAAGTGCCGTACGTCGGCCCAGGGCTCGCCGGGAAACGTAGTCTCTCGGGGGCGGCACAGGGCGGTGGCCGCTGGTCCCACGGACCTGGTGGCGGGTCGGGCGTGGACCTGGGATGGCTGGGACGGGCGGCTCGGGGGTCCCGATCGGGTCCGGGGCCCTGGCAGGCGGCGCGCGGTCCAAGGTAGCCCCGAGCGTGGACTTTGACCACAGCTGCTCGGATAGTGTCGAGTACCTGACGCTTAACTTCGGGCCCTTCGAGACAGTGCATCGCTGGCGGCGCCTCCCGCCCTGCGACGAGTTCGTGGGGGCTCGGTACGGTGGGACTCAGGGATCTTGGAGGTTGGGGGGAATCTCTGAGGTGGGTTCATGGCGGGGTCCAGGGGCGAGGCTGGGTGGGACGTGGTGTCCTGGAGCGGGATCTGGTAATGGAGGGACGAGTGGTGGTTTCAGGAAGGTGCCCAGGGCAGTGCAGAAGGTTTGAGGGAGTCCCGGTGCGAGGTGGCCAGGGGCAGGGTACTAGAGCTATATTGTGTTCGTGGGTCTCTAACTGGGGAGTCCAGAGAGTCCCAGGGCAGGGCCAGGTGTCCCTGCATGTGGGGTCCTTTGGGCGATTGGTAGAATTTAGGGGTTTCTGTTGATTTTGACAGTTGAGAGGTGTTATCCAACTTCTGTGGCAGCCCCGGTGCTTGGTCTCATTCCTTGAGTGCCCCCAAGAGGGTCCTGTCCTTACACTGCCCACCCTTTCTTCCTTTCCAGGCGCAGCAAGCACACGGTGGTGGCTTATAAAGATGCCATCTATGTATTTGGTGGAGACAATGGGTGAGTGAGTCTGAGCATCAGGGTATTGGGACCAGGGAGGGAGAAACATGGGCTTCTGCAGCTCTGCTACTGTCTTTCCAGATATTAGCTAAGCCTCAGTTTCCCAATCTGTGAGGTTCCCTGCACTAGGCCCACAGCATCCAGTGGGTAGCATATGCTCAGGACCTGGAAATGTCCCTCTTGTTTTGAGTGAGTGGACACAGCCTTGAAAGAAACACATCCACTCTAGCCAGGCACTTCTCCTTCCCTGCACTTCTCTCTGGGCTTCATCCACATGCTTACGTGGCAGCTGAGAAGGTATGGAGGACACAGTTTTATTTATTTCCCAAGTTTTCAATTTTTTTGTAAGGATTTTCCCACATTGCTGTAAAGTCCTGGCAAAACAACAACAAAACAAAAACAAAACCTTTCCCAGCAACGACCTGATGTTCTGTTGGTGAGCACACCTCCATCGCCTGAACTGTTCCCAGTGAAGCTGTGGCTGGTTTCCTTTCGTGAAAGATAATGGCTGTTGTAAACCCTTGATTTCTACAGTCTCTCCCTTCTCCTTGCATGTTTTCCTCTGACCCATTCTCTAGTAACTGGACCTCCCTAGATGGAAAGAGTTGTCTTAGTGTGGACTGGGCCATGTCAGGTCCTGGGTACAGGCACAGCGGCAGGAGGAGTGCTTATTCTGGACCCGGAGAGGGGGGTCTGGTCCTGTCAGAGAAGCCTTCGTGGAAAGGTTTGTTGACCTGAGAGATGAGAAGGAGTGGGCCACTCAAGAAAGAAAAAGTGTGCCAAGCAGCAGGATCAGGGTAAGCGACGGCCTGGAGATGGGAGAGTGCAGAATAGCACTGGGTCTGAGTTTGGACAGAGCTTGCCTCCGTCATTTGTTGATGTACTCAGGAAAGGCCAGGGATGCCCACCAGGGATCTGGAAGGGTTGGGAATCTGCTGGATGTGGGGCTGAAGCTTGTTCCCTCGGACAGGCAGGGCTCCGTTCAAGTTAGAGCGTTGTGACTTTGGGCTCAGGCAGGTGGCTTAACAGCAATAACTGCTGTCTGGTCTCCTCCTCCGTCTATGGGGCGGCATGTGTACTACTTGTGCAGGGTGCTCCTGAGGGTCAGTGAGAAGTTTCCCTGTGTTGAGGCTGCAGTGTTTGCACATGACCCATCCTGCCCATGAGTCCCATCCCCGCCTCCCAACCATAGGACCTGGCCTGAAGCCTGGGAAGGGCTGACCTCTGATTGGTGCTGCAGCCTTGGTCCTACTGGACTCTCTGGAGGAGCTGACTTGGGGCTAGTGGGGTAGGCAAGACCCCATGAGGGACTACAGACTGGGAAGAAGGGTCTCCTTGGGCTGGTTCCCTGGCGTCCAGTCTGTCTCCCCTACATTCTCTTCCCCATAAGACACCAGAGGGATCCATTTGAAAATGCAAATCAGCATGTGTTCTTCCTCAGCTCAGAACCCTGGAATGTCTCCCCACCTCTCTCTGAGTAAAAGCCCAAGCCCTCTTGGCAATCCGTGTGTCCCCATTGCTTCTCTGCCCTTGTCCTACACTACACTGGACCACACCACTGCCTTGCTGTGTTCTAATTGCGCCAGAAATCCTGCTCGGGCCCTTGTACTGGCTGTTCCCTTCTTCCCACCCTTCCTACCTCTCTTCTGAATCTCCTGTGAGTGAGTCCTTCCCTGACCAGCTGGACCAACTGGACCAATGGGAGGCCCTCCCCTCCCCTTCTGTACCTCTTTCCAGCTCCATCGTCCCAAAGCTCACAGATGTTGGTTACCCATATCCTCAGCCAAGACCTGTATCCCAGCACCCAGACAATTCAACCAATGTTTGTCACATGAAGGAATGAACTAAAGACGTTTACTGGAACCTTAATGAGAATCCCACAAACTGAAAAGGCTTGGTGTGCAGCACAGTGCAATGGGTGGGAACATCCCCAACAGTGACAGGTAGTTTGAGTGATAACTATATAGCAACAAGTAGAAACATTTTTGCTACATGTGACACTAAGAAACAGTATACAAATTTGTCTTAATCTAGTTGCAACTTTGTAAGGACTGACTGGGTGGTACAAAGAAAGATGGCCTGCAGCCCTGGGAGGGGGGATGGGGGAGGAGGGGCCGATGGGACAGGGGAGGAATTACATTCACTTCTGGGCGTAGCGGCTCCTGGTTTCCTGGCTGCACGATCTCAAGCAGGGCGTTTTATCTCCCAGGCTGTTTCTTCTTCAGTAGATGGAGGTGGAGCGTGCAGTCATCTGGTGCAGACTGAGGGAGGCAGTTCAAGGGGAACCAGGCGCAGGCCTGGCCAGGCATGCAGGGTGTGCTGGGCTCCTGTTGGGTTGATGTCTTCCTTTCCTCTTACTGACAAGGGCTGGGTGGTAACCTGCAGGTTGTGTTAGGTGGTGCCATGGCCAGTGGATTTTTTTTCAATTTTACTGTATCTTTAATGTAGTTGTTACGCTGACTTTGAGATAAAGAGGTGGCAGGAAGATCTAAGAGAAGGGAAGGGGCCGCCCTGAGGTGTGGGCAAGTGTGTACATTGTGGTGGCATAGCCCCTGGGCAGGAGGCCCTGGGACATGCGAGTGGGGATTCTGGAGACCAAGGGGAGGTGTGAGCCCAGGATGGCTGGGATCATGCTTTGGTCCTGACCCTTGGCAGGCACCCCCCGTGCCTGCACCAGCTGAGGAACTTCCTCTGTGGTCACCTCTCTGCTCCCTCAGGCATCAGCTGCTTGTCTGGCCCTAGTTAAGTCCCCCAAAGCAGCTCCCCTAGCGCGACCCCCAGCCCCGGGCTTCGGTGTCCATCTCCCAAGTCCTGGCCGAGCCACGCCCTGCAGAGCAGAGCAGACCAGGACTGAGCCGCTTCTCCCTGGCTGTCTTTCAGGAAGACGATGCTCAACGACCTCCTGCGGTTCGATGTGAAGGATTGCTCCTGGTGCAGGTTGGTGGCCTCCAGAGCCCCAGGGCCCCACTGTTTTTCCTAGAACAGGGTAGCACTGCGCGGGGCCCTGGTTGCCAGTGCAGTCATGCTCCTGGAAAGGTAGAGAGAAGCTTCAAGGAGGAGATAACAGCAGCCCCCGGGATGCCACGCTCAGTGCCTCTCTTAGTGTTCCCTCCATTTCCTGGGTTTCTTTTCCAGTCTATGACTGAGATCGGTGATGCTGAATCCTGTTCATTGTGGGATCTCTTTGACCTGGTTGTGGGTCCTCAAATTCTGCCTCAGGAGAGCCCTTTAGTCACCAGGCCTGTCTCGCAGCCAGGGGCTCTGTGGAAGCTGACATTGTTTGATGGGTCCTTCCAGGATTGACTCCGCTGCTGCAGGGTCTCCTTTCCCCTCCCTGCCCCATCGGGCTCATCCTCTCCCAGAAGACCCCACACAGGCAGTGGGTATCATGCAGGCCTCGCCTCCCTCCTGCGGATGGTCCTCCCCAGCTGTGTAGCCTTGGGCAAGACACCTGCCCTCTCTGAGCACTGCGTATTTGTGCCCTGCAGTCTAGCTCCTGCTTGGGAGCAGCTCACAGATGAGGGGGGAGAAATGCATCCAGAGATTAGGAGCTACTGGGCTTCCTCCCGCGCTCTGCCATCTGCTTGCTCAGGTGCACAGATGCCCTGAGCCTCTTGGGTGCCACACTCTGTAGGAGCTCTGTGCCCAGAAGTCCTCTGGGGTGGGTCTCACTGCCCCCCTTTGACGGAGGAGGATGTCCAGGTCCAGGACCCACAGCTGCCAAACCTGGCATAACTCCGCACCACCTACCCTCTTCCCGGGAGACCTGGGTAGCACTGAGATTGCCATAGAAGTTTATATATTTTTTTCTCTCACACTTGATTTTAAAATGCAGCCAAAAGTTGTAGATTTGTTTTAAAAATTCACTCTGAAGACTTTATAATTCTTGGTTAAAAATTGCCAAAGTATAAAACTCTGAAAGGATGTGGTCCCAGGAAAGCAGTATAAATGGGATTGTAATTCAACAAATAAAATTTGTGGACCACCCATGCTACAGAATACAGTGCCGCTGTGAGAATGGGGGTAATGATGATTCTAGAATAGCACGAAGACCTACCTAGTCATAGTCTACTGCTTAGTTGAAAAAGCAGATTGCATCTACCACGTGATTCCATTTTTAAAAATCACTCAGAGGCACAATATGCATAAGAAGTTGTGGGGGAGACCCCCAGGTATGGACGGCAGTTTCTGGGAAAGGGATTATACGTACATTTTAATGATGGTGGTTTGGTTTTTCTTTACTGGCAATTTTCTTAAAAGTTTCTCTAATGATACAGGTATTGCCTTGAAAATACAAAAATACAAGGAAATACGGGGTGGCAGGGGCTGCCCTGTGCAGCATTGACCGCATGGCTGGCGGACCCCTGCTGACATCCACTGCCCTGTTCCCCTGCCAGGGCCTTCACCACTGGGACCCCGCCGGCCCCCCGCTACCACCACTCCGCCGTGGTCTACGGGAGCAGCATGTTCGTCTTTGGTGAGCGGCCGCTCACGCCCTCCTGCTAAGCCTCAGGCCCACGAGCTGTGCTTGGCCGGCCTCTCTCTGTCCACACCTTGGCCTGACCCTTTGGGGTTGGAATTGTCTGCCTCTGACTGGGCCAGAAGGTGACTCCCCGTCCCTGCCAGGGACAAGGAATGGGGGTCCTGCTGATCTCTGTGTCCCCAGAGCCCAGCACAGAGGCAGGCAGGCATGCAGTAGGCTCTCCCAGAGCTCCAGGGAGTTCTGAAATGCATTTGCAATGGGGCCAGATTCTGCCCCCACTCCTGGGGTTTAAGGACTCTGAAATGCTGCCTTTGGGCGTGACACTTTCTCTCTCTTTACCCAGGGGGCTACACTGGAGACATTTATTCCAATTCTAACCTGAAGAATAAAAATGATCTCTTTGAATACAAGTTTGCAACTGGCCAATGGACGGAGTGGAAAATTGAAGGACGGTGAGAGACTGCTGAAATCTTTGGGGTTATCCTGTCGGCTTTCTGGCCCCGTAGCAGTACAGGCGAAGAGCCCTGGAGAGGCTTGGGAGCTGGAGTTGGTGCCAACTCCCAGCTGTGCCTGTCGGTCACCTCCTCCCAGCTCTTAGGTTGCCTTCTTTGAGAAACTAGAAGCGACCCGAATGTCCTGTGATGGGTGCTTCAGTGGTCCTGCCTCCCAAGCACCTCCTTTGATATTTTGGTGGCAGCTGGAGAGAGCTCTGTGCCTCATTGGTGGCCTGGTGCCTCTTAAGCTCTGCCCCTGATGCTGTCCCTTACGCCCTAGCTGTAGTTCCTGGAATCCCAGTGTCCACAGATGTGGACATGGTAGCCCCAGGGCCGGGCAGGCCTTGCTGGGCTTTGGCCCTTGGATCGGCCCTTGAGGCCATGGGGCTCAGGTCTGCGCTGAGTGGCCTCTGTCCTCTCCCACTGCCCACGTTCCAGGTTGCCAGTCGCTAGGTCTGCCCATGGTGCCACGGTGTACAGTGACAAGCTGTGGATCTTTGCCGGCTATGACGGCAACGCCAGGTAGGTGGTGGCTCGGCCTGTGCCCCGCCCGAGTGGCCCAGTGTACTGAGGCACAGAGCTGGCCCTTCTGGCATGGGAGGGTTCAGGCTGGGCGTCTCTCAGGAAGGTGGCTGTGTAGATAGGGAGTGGGGGGAAGAGGAAGATGGACACGATGGGGATTAGGGCGACTGAGTGGAGCCCCTGCCTGACCTCCACAGCGGGCAGAAGGACTGGCACCCCTGAGGTCCCTCCCAGTGTGTCTCAGGGGGCAGCAATCCTGGCCCACGTTTGTGCAGCTGTCGAGGGTGTTCAGGTCTCCAGAGCAAGTAACTGGGTGTCACCATAGCCGGAGGCTGGGGGAGGTGGCCCCTTGAATTGCTGGGGTGAGAATACACAGGCCCACCATGAGGAGTGACCCTGAGGGGCTGAGTGAGCAGGTGGGTGGCAGCGGCAGGGCTCAGACCTGGCCCCTTCCCTACGGAGGACAGCAGGGTTCTTGCCTCTGTCACAGCCTTTTTCCTCCTTGTTTTAGCAAATGGCTTGCTGTACTTTTCTGATCACCAAAGCAGCATGTGCCTATTCCCCAAACTTTCAGCATCACAGAAACTCCAAATGGTGCAATTTCTGTGAGTGTAGTCCTCTCCTCGCCCTGGGAGTCAGCCAAGTGGCTGACCCTGCCCCCGGCTCTAGATGTCAGGAATAAGGCGTTCTTCCCGCCTGGCTGGGTAGGGGCCTGGCACACTAGGGACTCAGTGCAGCCCCCCACAACGGAAGCTCCTACCTCAGGGCTGCCCCAGAGTCCCTGGACAGAGTCCTATGTAATGGGTGTTCTTCCCTGGAGCCACCCGTCCTGGCCAGGCCCAGGCCCACCCTGACAGCTGGCCCCAGCCAGGGGCATCCTGACCCCTCTTTCCTCATTCAGGTTGAATGACATGTGGACCATTAGCCTCCAGGACCGGGAGCTCACGTGCTGGGAGGAGGTGAGGAGCTGGGGGGCTGGGGTGGGATTGGGGAGAGGCATGGAGGTGAGGGGCATCAGGGGGCCAGGATAGGGAGAGGCAGGGGGGTGAGGGGCATCGGGGGGCCAGGGTAGGGAGAGGCAGGGAGGTGAGGGGCATCGGGGGGCCAGGGTAGGGAGAGGCAGGGAGGTGAGGGGCATCGGGGGTCCAGGGTAGGGAGAGGCAGGGAAGTGAGGGGCATCGGGGGGCCAGGGTAGGGAGAGGCAGGGAGGTGAGGGGCATCGGGGGGCCAGGGTAGGGAGAGGCAGGGAGGTGAGGGACATCGGGGGTACAGGGTAGGGAGAGGCAGGGAGGTGAGGGGCATCGGGGGGCCAGGGTAGGGAGAGGCAGGGAGGTGAGGGGCATCGGGGGGCCAGGGTAGGGAGAGGCAGGGAGGTGAGGGGAATCAGGGGGCCAGGGTAGGGAGAGGCAGGGAGGTGAGGGGAATCGGGGGCCAGGGTAGGGAAAGGCAGGGGCGTGAGGGACATCGGGGGGGCCAGGGTAGGGAGAGGCAGGGAGGTGAGGGGCATCGGGGGGCCAGGGTAGGGAGAGGCAGGGGGGTGAGGGGAATTGGGGGGCCAGGGTAGGGAGAGGCAGGGAGGTGAGGGACATCGGGGGGGCCAGGGTAGGGAGAGGCAGGGAGGTGAGAGATGCAGGACCGGGATGGGGCCAGGGAGCTGGGGTGGGGGAGGCAGGGAGGTGAGGGGCTGTAGGGGCTGGAGTTGGGGGGAGGCAGAGATGATGGGCTCGGTGGCTCAAGGACTGGGGTGGGCCAGGGTGGAAGCTGCTTTGCTCCCGTTGCCAAAGCTCACCTTGCCCTCGGCCTCACCTTTGCCCTCCCTGTTGACCTGCCTGGCCCTCATGACCAAGTCCAGCACCAGGTACCTGGTGACTAAGGCTCTGTGCTTTGGATGGCGGTCCCTCCGGGTGACTGCTGCGGTTGGGGTATAACCACCCTGTCTGAACATAGTGAGGGCACCATGCCCCCGCTGTCGTTTCCCGACCATCTGTCCGATAGCTCCACTGTCTTTCCCCGGAGAGGTCTGTCCCCTGTAGTGATAATTCTAGCCCCCATTTAGGAGGGTGTGGTGGGGCTTGAAGTTGTTCTGCCAAAAGTAGTCTACAAACCCTCATTCACAAAAGAAACTTCAGGAATAAAAGCGGTCCCAGCTCAGCAGTGGAAGTGCAGAGGTGTGTGCAGGTCCTGGGAGAGCTCACGGCTGACTGCCCCACTCCCACCCCCAGGTGGCCCAGAGTGGCGAGATCCCGCCGTCCTGCTGCAACTTCCCGGTGGCCGTGTGCCGGGACAAGATGTTTGTGTTCTCAGGCCAGAGCGGAGCCAAGATAACCAACAACCTCTTCCAGTTTGAATTCAAGGACAAGACGTGAGTGCCCTGGTGGCAGGGCTCTGGGCTGGCACCCACGCCTGCTTCTGGAGCCATCCGTGTGAGCTCCCTCATGTAGTAGGGCCAGCTGCCCTCGTTCCCAAGGCAGGCATGTGCAGTGCTTTATACAGACTGGGCCAGAGGCCCCCTGGAAGCCCTTTGGTGTGGCTGCCGCTGAGCAAGATAGAGCCTAGGCGGCCTCCCTCTTTGTTCCAGTGAAGGATACCCCTGCCCCGTGGATGGCACGGTCAGTGCCATCAGTAACAGATGTGGCTGGCGCGATCTCATATGATGGCAGAAGAACGGAGGGGTGTGTGGGCCCTAAGTGCTGCCAGCCTATGCTGTCCTTGACTGCTGGCCAGCCCTTGACCTCTGTGATGGGGCCTGAGCCCTGGAGGTGGCGTGGACAAGGCATTGGCTCTGGGAGGGAGTGGAGGACAGGGAACAGGGAGTTTTGGCTGCACGTCAGAGAGACTCAGCAGGGGACTGGGAGTTATACCCTGGAGGCCAGGGTGTCAGCTGGGAAGGGAGAAGGCTGGCATCCTGGGCCGGGGAAACCCCGATGATGCCCAGCTCTGCTGTCCTGGGGTGGCCAGAGGACAGCCACATTGCAGGCCTGAGGGGTGCCCAGTGGCATGGGGGCACCCGTGGAGCAGGCTGAGGAAGGCACGTCTAGAGGGCAGAGGGCTGGAGGATGCAGGGCCCAGGCCAGCGCTGGGGGCAGAGCTGCAGCTTGGGGCAAAGAGGACGGGGTAGGAAGAAAACCAGGGGAGACGCAGCCACCAGCAGCAGCCAAGGTGGGTGTTGGGAGACCTTGGTGGCCCTGTATGGTAGAGCCAGTGTGGCACCGCCTTCCTCACAGCCCAGCTCTCCTCCATCCCCCTGGCAGCCTCCTGCCCAGGCTCATGCCTGTGTCCTTTGTTTCCTTCACAAAAAGGTGGGCAGAGCTGGTGCCAGAGCGAAATGGGGTGAGGGGCCCTGGGCACATGCACTGCAGGCCCTCCCTCAGCCAGGGCTTGTCTCCTAGGGCCGCAGGGCACTTCCCAGCCTGGGCCTACTGTGGGGGGCCTCGGAGCCTAGGTGGAGGTGACAGGGGAGCAGCTGCTCTTGCCTGGCACTGGTTCCCTGTCGTGTGCCCCCAGGTGGACACGCATCCCCACTGAGCACCTGCTCCGGGGCTCCCCGCCGCCCCCACAGAGGCGGTACGGGCACACCATGGTGGCCTTTGACCGCCACCTCTACGTGTTTGGGGGTGCGGCTGACAATACACTGCCCAATGAGCTGCATTGCTATGACGTGGACTTCCAGACCTGGGAGGTTGTCCAGCCCAGTTCAGACAGCGAGGTGAGCACAGCGAGGTACTGGTGAGGAGACCCAGGGCCCACGCCCGACGGGGAAGGTCCCTGAGCCACCCACTCCCACCTCCTCCCCAGCTCCTCACTGCCTCAGGGGGCTCCTGGGGTTCCAGAAAGCCAGCAGGAGCCAGGCTAGGACACCTTCAGCCCTAGACACCTGTCCTGGCCTGACCCTGGACCCCGGGCCCCACTGCCCATTTTCCATCTTGCAGCCTGCGGGCTCGTAACATTCCACTTCCCACTCTGTCTGCATCTCGCTGGGGACATCCTCACGGCTCCTGGCGCAGCTGTGCTGCAAGTGCCCTCATCCCGTGGCTCTTCCCCGCCACCTGTCCCCACAGCGCTCTAGGCGGGGACAGCAGGCAGTCTCTGCTGCCTGCCTGGCCCTTGCTGACTGGTCTCATACCCTCGTGTCTCCTCATCAGGTTGGCGGGGCCGAGGTGCCAGAGCGCGCTGCTGCTTCTGAGGAAGCGCCCTCCTTGGCTTCTGAGGAGCGGGGAGGCTTCAAGAAGTCTCGAGATGTGTTTGGCCTGGACTTTGGCACCACCACTGCCAAGCAGCCTTCCCCACCGGCCTCAGAGGTGCGGGCCAGTGCCCTCGTCACCACTCCCTCCGAGACTGGTCTGTGACTGGCCCCTCTCAAAGATAGGGAGACCGAGGCTCAGAGAGGTACTTGTCAGGGTCACAGTATACGTGAGCTGAGGCCCAGGAGTTCACGCCCTGCTGGTCAGGCCCCCTCGGTGCAGCACGCAAGACCGAGTACCTGCTCTGTCCGCTCCGTGGGTCACGGGCCTGTCCGACCCGCTCACTCACATAGGCCCTGCCTTCTGCTCCGTGCCTGCAGCTGTGCTCCCGCCCCTCCTTCACGTCCAGTGCCACATCCTTCACGTGCCACATCCTTGCTCACAGCCGGGCCTGCTTCAGGCCTCCGCTAGCCCCCTGCTGGAGACCGCGCTCTGCCCTGTCCCACCCCGCTGACTTGTCCCCTCTCCACCCAGCTACCCAGCGGAAGGCTCTTCCATGCGGCTGCCGTCATCTCGGACGCCATGTACATCTTTGGGGGCACCGTGGACAACAACATCCGCAGTGGGGAGATGTACAGGTTCCAGGTAGGGAGAGGGACAGGTTCCTGTGGAGCAGGCGGCTGCCTCCTGGGCTGACTCTGCAATGGGGCCAGTCACGGTGGATGGGCCCTGATGCTGGAAACAGACCCGGTGGGTGGGGACAGGGCTTGTCCAAGGGTGTCTAGAGTCGAGACTGTGCCTGGTAGGGTGGCAGCCTTTCTGAGTTTGGCAGCTGGTGTGGGGAACACTAGGCCGAGGCAGCGTTGGGGGCGCACGGCAGAGCCAGTGGAAGCCTGGGAGCCGGGCTGAGTCAGGCTCGGCACTGAGGCCTCAACGGCATCCGTGGCCTGGAGTGGGCAGAGCCAGGGCCAACAGTGGCTTCTCGTGGCAACACCTGGGTCTCCTCCTGCAGTTTTCCTGTTACCCCAAGTGCACGCTTCATGAAGACTATGGGCGGCTGTGGGAGAGCCGCCAGTTCTGCGATGTGGAGTTTGTGCTGGGTGAGGTGGGTGCCCTGCCTGTGCCCGGCCCTGCCCACTGTGCAGAGCAGTGGGGCCTCCGAGCCCAGAGGCATGCTGGCTGCCCACTGTTGCCTGGAGTCCCCAGACCCCTGCCCTAGCTGGCTGGGCCTTACCCCTTGGGGTGAGGGTCCTATGCCCTTTCAGCAAGGCGTCGTTCTTGCTGCAGAAGGAGGAGTGTGTGCAGGGCCACGTGGCCATTGTCACAGCACGAAGCCGCTGGCTCCGCAGGAAGATTGTGCAGGCACGGGAGCGCCTGGCCCAGGTGAGGTGCTGCCCTGCTTGGCCCCACCTGGGCACAGCATCCGTGGGGTACTCCCCCTGAGCTCCCCTTGCTGTCCCCACAGAAGCTGGAGGAAGAGGCTGCTCCGGCTCCCAGGGAGGCACCTGCTATGGCTGTGGGGGGGGCCCGGCCTCCCCTGCTGCACGTGGCCATACGAGAGGCCGAGGCCCGGCCCTTCGAGGTGCTCATGCAGTTTCTCTACACCGACAAGATCAAATACCCGAGAAAAGGTCTTCCTGGGCTGGGGTGGAACGGGAACAGGGTGGGGTGTGGGCAGCCCTCCAGGTAGACAGCCTGAGGCTTGGAGGCTGATTACCTGTGACCACCCGTGCGTGGCTCAGTTGCTGCCTGGTGCCTCCGACCCCCACTTCTCCACAGAGGGAGCCCTGGGCCCTGTCCCCCCCCCAGCCATAGCCCCCTGCCCACGGTCCCCGAGGCTAAAGGAGCTCTTGGGCACAGGGCACGTGGAGGATGTGCTCCTCATCATGGACGTGTACAAGTTGGCTCTGAGCTTCCAGCTGTGCCGCCTGGAGCAGCTGTGTCGGCAGTACATCGAGGCCTCTGTGGACCTGCAGAACGTGCTGGTGGTGTGTGAGAGCGCTGCCAGGCTGCAGCTGGGCCAGCTGAAGGTGCGCCGCGGCCCGCCCTGCCCACTGCTGCGAGCCCCTTGCCCAGGCTGGCGCCCTGTTGGCGCTGACGACTGACCCCAGCCCCGCCGGGCCTGTCTGTCCCAGGAGCACTGCCTGAACTTCGTGGTGAAGGAGTCCCACTTCAATCAGGTGATTATGATGAAGGAGTTCGAGCGCCTCTCGTCCCCGCTGATTGTGGAGATCGTGCGTCGGAAG
This sequence comes from Rhinolophus ferrumequinum, assembly GCF_004115265.2. Classification (NCBI taxonomy): domain Eukaryota; kingdom Metazoa; phylum Chordata; class Mammalia; order Chiroptera; family Rhinolophidae; genus Rhinolophus; species Rhinolophus ferrumequinum. The sequence goes on from NC_046308.1 coordinate 23,394,900, forward strand.
CAGCAGCCACCGCCACGGGCCCCCTCAGACCAGCCTGTGGACATCGGTAGGTAGGGAGCCTGGCCCTTCTCTGCCGGTCACCGGCCAGGATGGCGTTCATCTTGGTGGAGACTTAGGAGACAGGGAAGCACCTTCCAGGCCCTCAGGCGGGTGGGTGCAGGGGAGACCCCGGGGTGCTTGCTCCCTGGGCACAGGACAGGGACAGACGGGTAGGCAGTTTAGGCTCAGTTGAAAGAAGAACGCCCGACCCATGGGCTTTCCACAGTGGGCTGGGTACCTGAGGGCGGGGAACCTTCTAAGCGTGTTTCGGGAGATGACGCGGGGCCCCTCTCTGGCGAGGGTGCCTGCCCTGGCTGACATCAGGTCTGAGGGATTCTGAGGTGAGTGACATGCTCAGGGTCACAGTGACTTCTAAGTGCACGAACACAGCGGCCCAGTGAGGGATGAGCACCGCCCACGGACCTCAAGCTCCTGGCACCTCCTTGTCCCCGTCTAGCCTGGGAAGGGATGTCACAGGTCCTTCATCCCAACTCTCTTTGCGGCCTGTCCTGCCCCAGGCCACTGCCTCCACGTGACACACAGCAGGCGCACAGGGTTTTCTAGGCCCAAAGGAGGCCTCAGTGGGCTGAGATCAGACTCCGGGGTGGGCAGGCCTGAGGGTCGGGTTTGGGGCTGAGAAAAGGTCCTGGCGGTGCCTCCAGGGCCTGGGGAGGTTCATTCAGGACAGAGGTGCAGGAGGCAGTGCCCTGGGGCCCTGAGGCCCAAGTCCAGAGCTGCCCCCGGGCTCAGGGTCCCTCCGTGCCCCATCCCCCCAGGCACATCTCTGATCCAGGACATGAAGGCATACCTAGAGGGAGCGGGCGCGGAGTTCTGTGACATCACGCTGCTGCTGGACGGGCACCCTCGACCAGCCCACAAGGCCATCCTGGCTGCCCGCTCCAGGTGGGGTGGGGGGCGTGTGGCTGCGGGGCTGGGCTGGGCTGGGCCCAGGCACTGGCTATGTCGGCTGAGAGCCAGGCCTCTGCTGCCCCCTGTCTGCAGCTACTTCGAAGCCATGTTCCGGTCCTTTATGCCCGAGGATGGGCAGGTGAACATCTCCATTGGAGAGATGGTGCCCAGCAGGCAGGCCTTTGAGTCCATGCTGCGCTACATCTATTACGGCGAGGTCAACATGCCACCTGAGGACTCGCTGCATCCTCGCCCCCAAGGGTGCTCCCGGGTCACCACCGGGGGTCCCACTGCCCACTGTGGGTGGCTTTGGGGCCCAGCTGGCTGGTCTTGGCCGGGCAATTTCCCAAGGACTTCCTGGTGCCCGATGCTCTCCCGGGGTTCCCTGAAATGGTCGGCTGGCACGGAGGGGTTTGCAGGCAGGAGGGACGGGTGGGTTCTTGACCCTCATGACTGCTCAAAGGGAGGGCTTGGTCATTGCTGTGTGATGGGCAAGCAGACAGAAGTGGACTGATTGCTGGTTACGTCACTTCAGTGGGGGTCTGAACCTGGGGTGCGAGGATGCCCTTCAGGGCTCTGGGAGGCTGTGGATGGTTCTGCACATGTGCATCTGGGTATTTCCCTGGGGAGGGCGTGCTGTGATATTCTTTGGCTCTCAGTGGGACCTTTGACCCCTAAGTGGTTCAAAGCCTGTGTAAAGAGCAGGTCAGTGACCTGCCTTGATTGGAGCCCATGCCAGTCCCTCATGGTGGGGTGGGCCCCCTGGTTCTGAGCAAGTGCAGTCTCAGGTTTTCTCTGCTCCCGACAGGCGGGGGCTCCAAATGCACCCTCCCTGGGGAGGAGGGTGGTTGGTGGGAGGACAGCTCCTTTGGCAGCAGCTCCTTAACCAGCCCCCCCAGCTACCTGTTCGCAGCCCCTTACTACTATGGCTTCTACAACAACCGGCTACAGGCGTACTGCAAGCAGAACCTGGAGATGAACGTGACGGTGCAGAACGTGCTGCAGGTAGTGCATGTGGTGCCCGCTGGCTTCCCTTCACCAGGTGGGTGGGTGAGAGGTGGGACAGCCCCTCAAGGAACCTGCCGTTGCAGATCCTGGAGGCGGCCGACAAGACGCAGGCGCTGGACATGAAGCGACATTGCCTGCACATCATCGTGCACCAGTTTACCAAGGTCAGGGCCCTCCTGGCCCAGTGCTCGCTGCTCATTCCTCGTCCTTAGGACCCACCCTCCCTTGGCAGCAGCCTTGGCCAGTTGGGGTGGGGAGGTGCCTGGAATCTGGCCATCTTCTGGGGATAACCAAGCAGAACCACCCACCCACTGGCCACTCCTCGTCCCACCTTTGGAGCCGACCCGGCCCTCTTGTGAATCCGGTTCCATCCTGTTCTGGCCTTTGATCGCCTCCCGCAGGTCTCCAAGCTGCCCACGCTGCGCTCACTCAGCCAGCAGCTGCTGCTCGACATCATAGACTCCCTGGCCTCCCACATCTCCGACAAGCAATGTGCAGAGTTGGGCGCCGACATATGAGGGCCCAGGTGGTGCCAGCCCACGCGTGGAGAATGATTATGCCTGCCCGTTCCCTGCAAAGACTGCTGGCTGCCCTCAGGCCTGTGATGGAGTGGTCAGACCTGCTGGCCACGAGGCAGCGTGCTCAGAGCCTCAGGAGGGAGCTCAAGGGATGTGGGAGGCTCCAAACGCCCCATTTCACTGCTAAGGACATGGCTCACAGGACGCGGGTGGCAAAGCAGGCCCCTTGGCCGGCTCCCTTTCCTGGGGAAGAGGGATGGCTGGGAAGCTAGGGTTCAGTGTGAAGACACGGCAGGAGGCAGATGTCCTGGCCAGGGCCCAGCATAGCTCGTGGATCTGGCCACTGGGTCATGTTGTGAAGGTCCTGTCACACAGCACCCCCACCCTTGCCAAGGTCCCTGTAAGGGGCCCCACCTGTCACCTGGAGCTTGTGTGTGGGCAACAATGGACGGATGGAGTCTGACTCAAGATGAATTTTGGTGCCCTTCAAGACGAATTTTTGGGTTTGAAGGGCCTTGAGGTCAGCTCCCAGCCCAGGGTCAACCACTCTGGACTAGGCCTGGATTCCAGAGGGGCTGCAGGATCCTATGCGCCTGTGTGCACCTTGGGGCCCTGGACTGTGCCAAGGAGAAGCCAGCGAAGATGTTCCCTAGGTTGCTGTCTGCCCAGTGTTTCTTCTGTCAAACATGCCTCCGTTAAAGCCATAGCAGTGCTGCCTACTACACACACGTCCTGCTGGCGCGGTCCCAGTCCCTGAGCTCTGGCCTCAGCCCCGGCCTGCCCGAAGTAAGGACTGGCCATTTAGCCCAGTTGCTTGGGATTGGCCAGTCTTGCCTGGTTCTCTTTCCATGTCAGCAACTCCTCGCCCCTACCTTGGGCAACCCAGACACATGGGGGTTGGGGCTGTGGCAGGAATCCAGGCTGGCTCCTCCCCTCCTGAGCGAAGCCCTGGGGTCACCCCCTCCATCCCAGCTGCCTTGCTCCTGTGCTGCACTGTAGGCCCCTTGGGAAATGAGGATGAGGCCTGTGTCCTTCCCTGTTACCTGACAGAAGGCCGTGAGAGTCCACCCCCATGTGGAAGGCACCATTCTGCCTCCTTTTTGGGAACAAGAATCCTTCCTGCCTTGGCTGCCGGTTTTGGTGGAAATGATCTGCCTTAAATTTCGCTTCCCTCCCCTGGCTGTGCCCCACACAAATGCGGTACTTGCCACTCCTTGGCCATTGCTGAAGAACCCCGGTGGCAGGTGGGCAGCCTTAGGCAAGGGGAGCCTGTCCATAAGGCTGCCAGCAAGCTAGGAAGTGGCCCGGGGCACTTGGGGGGTCTTAGGGAATGATCTGCAAACCCTGCTCTACAGCAGACCAGCTGGGACCCTTGTAATTGGCTGCTTGACTATCTTTTCTAGACGTGGTATGAATAAATGGAGCTATACACCCAGGGCTCGAAAAAGCAAATTTCAGAACAGTGGCATTTCACAGGACTAGAAAGAATTCATCTGTGCTCTTGGGGCCGTTGCGGCCAAGGCCCAGCAGGGAGAGGTTACCTGTGCGGTCTGTCACCCCGTGCACTGAGCTGTTTGCCACGATCACAGATGCAGGGAGGCCTAGATTCCAGTTGATTTGAAAAATGGGGACACAGGTTGAGGCCAGGACTGATGCCTATGTGCTCCCCCACCTCTCTCCAGACCTCTAGGGACCAGAAATGTCATTGGTTGGGCCCTCACTACTTGCCGAGCCAAGCAGCCCCAGGCAGTCAGAAATTGTCCTTGTCCTTGTTTTCAAATAAGACGGGCCCCGTGGTGGGTGGTGGGCCTGTAAGCCGGGACTCAGGCTGGGCAGACTGGGCCTATGAGGGAAGTCTGTTGTGTCCCCGCAAAGGAACTGAGTCTGGCCTGGGTTTTAGGAGTGTTTTCAAAGAGGATCAGCTTGCTGAAGTCAAGGCTGTTTCAGATGCCACGGCAAGGGGTGCCTAGTGCTGCCTGCAGCCTCTACTCACAATCCTGGTCCTCAGAGAACCCCATGGGGCACGGAGCTGGGCTTTCTGCTCTCCACAGCCAAGAGCTTAAACTCCAGGGTTTGAGCCCTCTGCAGTCTGCAGCCACTGTTTGGGGGAACAAGCCTGGGATCCAGGAGGGGCCCCAGCCCCCAGATGAATCATACAGGGCCTCCTTCAGGAATCCACTTTATTATGGCATCTGGTGGGTCTGACGGATGCAGCTTAGATCAGGTCCCTGTCCAGGTGGATTCTGAAGGAGGAAGAGGTTGGAGCCCTGACAGGCAGTTCCTCAACCCTGGGTCCAGTGGCCCCTCACTCAGGCCATGCTGCTGCTTAGCTGCATGGCAAAGTCCTGCACATGCTCCTTCAGAGTCTGGCGGGCATCTGCCTGTGCCCGCTTCTCACGTGCCCTTTCCTGCTGCAGCTTGGTCAGCCGCAGCCGCAGCCGCTGCTCCCGCCGCTTGCAGGCCTGCAGCTGGCGCTGGGCCTTGTCCAGGGCGTCGAGTGCGGCCTCCGCCCGCCGCTTCCAGAGCAGCGCACTGCCCACCTGGTAGCTGTGCTCATTCTGGATGTAGGCTCCAGCAGGTGGTGGGAGGCGCAGCATATAGGCTGAGGGTGAGACAGGCCGTGGTTCAAGAGGGGATGGCTGCCGCTCTGGCTCCCGCTCCGGTGAGGGCTGGGCACTGCAGCCTGCTTCATCCGCTTGGGCACCCAGAGGCCCCAGGAGGTCTGAGAAGGGGCTGCTGAGGCCAGGCTCCAGCCTCCCAGTGGGGGAGGCAGGCAAAGCAGCAGGTGCCGAGGCCTCTTCCACAGGAAAGCAGGAGACGTCAGCAGGTGGAGGTGGAGAAAAAGGAGTTGTGGGCCCTTGACTGTCAGAGCAGCTGTGGAGAGACTGACAGGTCAGGCTAAAAGCTTGCCAGACCATAATTCACCAGCCCCCTTGAACCCGCCCCACAGACTCAGGACCCTGTTCAGCATGGCTGCTGGTAGATACCCTAAAGCCCTGTCCCTCAGACTTGGGGTGGGAGTGGGGTACCCCCCACCCAGAGCACATACCGCTTCCTGCATCGCCGGAGCCGGCTGACGTCAGGGGAGCCAGGTGGGTAACTATGCCCCTTGGTCTTGGTTGTCCGGCGCAACTTGGAGAAAGACTCAAATATCGTGGGAACTGCCCCCTCCTTCAGCCTGTGATACCCACTGTGGGGGAAAGCAGCCTGGATGAGATGGAGAACAAGCGCCGCCACCCGCAGCTGACCTGCAGGGGCGCAGAGCCTGCATGCCCTCCAGCACCGCAGAGCAGGCTCCCCAGTGCTAGCCAGCACGGCGAGAGGTAGGAACGCATATTGAAAACAATTAGTTTGGGCAATGCCAAATTAGGCAGAGTTCCACCAATCTCTTCCCTGCAGAACTCCTCCAAGTTACGGTGCATGGAAAGGCGCCAACAGAACGGGGCTGACCAGCCAAAAAGAATGATTTCATTTGGGGATGTGGTGGGAGGATGGGGGTTCTAAGGCAAACCCTCTGGAAGAGCTCAATGTTTTTCTTTGTGTCACTGGCACAGTCATCCTGAAGGGGTGGGTCTTACTGTTCTCATCTGTCAGAAGGGGAAACTGAGGTACAGAGATGGGAAGAGGCAGTCACCCTTGAAACCAGGTCTGGCCTTGTGCCAGCTGCTATAGGGACCTCATCATCGGGCCCTACAGATGCCCCAGTGCTGGCTGGCAAGGAGGCTCACCTGATTCCCACCAGCTCAAAGCAGTTCTCCTCGAAGTGTTTGGAACAGAAGTAGATGTACTCAGATGCTGGGTCCCATAGGCCCTGGCCGCTGGGGTCCAGCCTCTGGCAGTTGGCCAGCCACAAGCCTCGCCTTGGGTTGTCCTTTTTGGGAAGTCTGTGGAGCCACAAACCCGTGAGTCCCAGGCTGCCTGCAGCCCTGGCATCATGCTGCATAAGCTCCACAGGTGGGAAGAGCTGGCCTTGCACATGCTGCAAGAGACCTCCCTTCAACTGTCAGGTAAGCACCGCCCATCCGGGCACAGACGAGGAAACTGAGGTCTCAAAAAGGGGAACAACGTGGTCAGCGTCATCTAGCAGGTTAAGAGTCGCAAAAAATAAGTCCCAAGGATGGTGGACCTCCCTTTCATCCTTTCCCGTCTGGACTCAGTCCCACCTGGACCGCCCCCTTCACTCTCTCCCACCCACAAGTTCAAGCCTCGCCCCCAACCAAAGAGCATGCGCAATGGTGACTTCATGAGGCGGGCAAAACAGGCGCATGCGCATGTGAATCTTCGCGTGCAAGACGCACGCGCGCTGACCTGTGGAAGGAGATGCCGCTGTTGCGCGTCTCGCGCGTATCCCGTGTGCAGCAGCCGGCGGCGGAGCAATGACGCGGCATCTGGGGAAGAGGCGGGAGCTTGGTCACGGGCGACTGTTCGGACTCAGAGGGGCCTCGCGCCCCCAGCCGCCGCTCCGATTCGGGCGGCCTTGGCCTGGCAGGTCTGCCCCCCGGCCCGATCTCGCCTGAGCCCCGACCCAACCCGTACTCCTGACTCCCCTCAGCGGCACTCACGGTCTTGCCATTGCTGAGCCGCCGTAGTCTCGCGAGATATAGCGAGCGGCGGAAGTTGCTACCATAGAGACTCGAAATCGCGGGCGCTCGACCGAGGGGCGGGGCGGGCCCCGGAAGTGGCGGAAGCGTGGCGTCGCCGCGGGACCCGTTTAGTCCTAGGGTCCCTGGACGCCTGCGCCGTGGCAACGTTGGCCCCTCTGTCCTTTCGGGTCTAACTTTTGACCGTCAACGCCCGGGCACCCAATGAGCGGCTCCACTCGGCAGCACAGGGCCCGGGGTACGGGTCTGCGCGACGCGGCGGCGGTAAAACGACAATGCCTCGGTACCCGCGCAAGCCGCCCAGGGAGGCCCCGATTGCAAGAAACGTACTCCAACAGCAAGAAAGAGACCGGGACGCGTGATCAAAAGAACCTAAAAAATACCAGTGCTCACGACTAATTTCAGGAGAGGTGCCTGTAATGAGAAGAGTGGGCGGTGGCCATTGATTACGTTTTGGGAAAATGTGATGGGCAGGGAAGTTTCTGTGTAGCGACTTCCGTTAGGGACGCTGACAGGGAAAACTAAGGGGCTTTCCTGGAATCGGAGGTCAGGAAATAGATTTGTGCTGGGCAGGGCGGCCTCCCTGGCCCCTCCCAAGACAGGGTGAAAACAGCCACTCCACTGCTTAGAAGAAAACCAGGTTACTATTCCATCCTTCAAAGAACATCAGGCATGAAGGATTTAAGAATGTTTACATTTAAAATAATCGAAGCATCTTTCTTCCTAATTCCCTGAGCCGTGCCTTTTGAAGCCTTTCTGGGAGAAATACAGTAACTAAACATAAAGACAATAATTTTTTCGGTCTGAGAGGAAACATGTTTTTCCCCTAGAAAATCCACTTGGAAAAAGGCAGGTATTTGAATGGGGAATTTTGTCAAAGTGAAGCACAAGGGACAGACAATACCTCAATACAGAAACTTTAATAGTTTGTATACATGTCTTGTAACGTTACAGTGGGGGATGGGAAACAGGGATGGTTGCCAGCTGTACTCTCCCATTCAGTATTCTTCCCCTTCTTCAGCCTCTGCTTCCACAGAATCCACACCAACCTCTTCATAATCTTTCTCCAGAGCTGCCAGGTCTTCCCGGGCTTCAGAGAACTCCCCTTCCTCCATGCCCTCCCCCACGTACCAGTGCACAAAGGCTCGCTTTGCGTACATGAGATCGAACTTATGGTCGAGGCGGGCCCAGGCCTCGGCGATGGCAGTGGTGTTGCTCAGCATGCACACGGCCCGCTGCACCTTGGCCAGGTCTCCCCCAGGGACGACAGTGGGGGGCTGGTAGTTGATGCCCACCTGCCAGAGGAGGGAATAGAGTGAAGTTTATATTGTGGCCTCAGAAATGGTAGCTTGTTTTTCAAAACTGGAGCTGTGGACACAGTTTAAATGACACCCTATAGAAACTGGTCCAGTATTTTCTGGCAATATCAACATTTAATATCCTTTGACTGTACACTTTCACTTTTTGGATTTACCCACACAAGAGCACAAAGCTGCATGTGTAAAGATTTTTATGTACTATTTAGTTTAAAGCACTGCTTGTAATGGCAAAACTGGAACAAATGTCCATCATGGGGAACTAAATATACGCCCATACAGTGAAACACTATGTACGAGCATAAAAAAGAGTGAAAAATCTGTCCTGGTATATCAACATGTCCAAGGTATAAGGTATACTTGGTAAAAAGAATAGCAAGTTGAATTCTATGTATTTATGCTTAGCAATGTGTATAGAGTAACAGGCTACTGCCTTGGACAGCGAGGGGAACATCGTGCTGGAGGAAGACAAATGCCTGGGAGTGTGAGGCAGGCACCGATCTCTGTCCTGTGAGCAGATAGCAGGCAGCAGCAGCCAGACACACAGCCAGTCTCCAGAAGAGTTGGGAGGGGCACGGAGGATACGGGGCTCTGACCCCGATCAAGGGGTGCCCTTCCGCAGCTCTAATGCCAGGCCAGACAGCCTCTCAAAGTGGGAGTGCTGCCAGCTTCCTGTTCTCTTTGGCCACCTGTGTGCAGTGAGTCAAATCTATCACCTACGTGTAAAGATTGTGCGTCCTTTGCCCATGTTGCTGGTCTCTTTCTGTCAACATCACCCACATAACGAGGCATCATATACCTCGAATATGCACAGAGTATCTCTTGAAAGACAAACCTCTGGGGAAGGGGAAGAGAATTTAGTGTTTTTCAGCCTTCTGCATTGTTTTAATATTTTGCCATGTATATGCATTTTTATAAAAAAACTAAAAATTATTAAACATAAAAGATTCCTTGAAAAGAGTGTATCCCTGAGCAAATGGTTGTTAAAGAATATATGGTGAAATTACACTAAGACTGACAAAAAAAAACAACCCAAAAAACTAGCATGAGAATTCAACATGGTTATCTGAGGCTGGACTGTCTTCTTTGGGGACAGTCAGTACAAGCTTTGACTTCCTGTGCCTCCCCACACAGACCAGCCTCCCCACTGGGTGACAGGAGGCAGAGACTCAGCTATGATAGGAAATCTGGGCACAGGGCACAGCACTTCCCAGCTGAGGCTTTCTTGGATGTGCTTACCTTCCAGAGGTCACAGTGACTAAAGAAAATTTCCTCCATGCAAGTCAAGAACGTGGTAATTACACACATGGAGTGGAAGGTTTCAGCTCCTACCTCTAACCTCTAAGGTCTGCAAGATTTAATGAATATTTCCAGATTGATGAAACCTGTTGTTTTACCCTTTTCTGTGAGTCACTTTAAATCTGTCAGTTTTATGTCCTCAGAGATGATCTGCGTCATGGTTTCTTAGAGTGGGTCTGACAGAGGGCTAGATAGCTTCAACAACTTGTGTGTGGTCAGAGGCAAGCTACTGCCATTCCAAATGGGAACAAGATGACACATATTTCTACTACTTGTCATATTCAATCTGGCATGACCCTGGAACTTGTAACTCCACAAACACCTTAGGACTCCTCAGGGCTTACAAATATGAGGTCTACAGCTTTGTCTAACACAGGAAACCAACTGTGAACGAGGACTTGTAACAAAGAAGAGGGCACAAAATTAACGAACGCAGGCATGATGAAGCACTTAGCCTGATAATCACAACAGGTCTAACGCCTGACATTCTGTTATTTGGCTTCCAAGTACATGTTGGAATCCATTTACAGTAACGCGCCAATTTCAAATGTCCACATGAATTACCAAAATGCCCAGAAAATTTCTACATTTCTATTAGAAGACTAAATTTCTATTTTAGGAAAATTCATAGTATAAGAAAAAAGTATCTTATTTCTAAGGCCAACCTACATTTTCTGAGTAATACTACCACTCCAAAAGGGGGCCAAAGATCCTTCGGAAACTTTCCTATTCTGTTAAAAAAAATTCTCCCACCACAGATAAATAATGTGATGACTCAGGAAGGAATTCAAGACACCACTGAATAAATTATCACTCTGGTACACTCATTTATGACCAAGAGCCTAGCTGCCATGTATTCTCCACAAGGACAGCATCCTGTCGCAGGGTCTGCTACATGCTGAACGATAAAACCACTCGACAGCACCCAGTCCTACCTTAAATCCCGTCGGGCACCAGTCCACAAACTGGATGGTGCGCTTGGTCTTGATGGTGGCAATTGCCGCGTTGACGTCTTTCGGGACCACATCTCCCCTGTACAACATGCAGCAGGCCATGTACTTGCCGTGGCGAGGGTCACACTTGACCATCTGATTGGCCGGCTCGAAGCAGGCATTGGTGATCTCGGCCACGGACAGCTGCTCGTGGTAGGCCTTCTCGGCCGAGATGACGGGCGCGTAAGTGGCCAGGGGGAAGTGGATGCGGGGGTATGGGACCAGGTTGGTCTGGAACTCCGTCAGGTCCACGTTCAGGGCCCCATCGAAGCGCAGGGAGGCCGTGATGGAGGACACGATCTGCCCAATCAGACGATTGAGGTTGGTGTACGTGGGACGCTCGATGTCCAGGTTGCGCCGACATATGTCATAGATGGCTTCGTTGTCCACCATGAAGGCACAGTCGGAATGTTCCAGGGTCGTGTGGGTGGTCAGGATGGAGTTGTAGGGCTCCACCACGGCCGTGGATACCTGGGGGGCTGGGTAGATGGCAAATTCGAGCTTGGACTTCTTGCCGTAGTCCACTGAGAGCCGCTCCATGAGCAGAGACGCAAACCCAGAGCCGGTGCCGCCCCCGAAGCTGTGGAAGATGAGGAAGCCCTGCAGCCCCGTGCACAGATCCGCCTGAGAGAAAGCAGAGACCATGAGCAACGCCAGCAGAAGCGACCCCACCAAGCCGCTGTCACTTTTCTTTGCCTCCACAGGAGGATACGAATTCAAATCGTCCCCAGTGAACATGCACTGCACTTTGAGGGGAGGCAAAGCAGACACTAGAGATGTATGCGTATGGATGCATGGAGCCCCACGGGACAGGAAGACCATGGAGTCGTCATTCTGGCCTGGGTTTTGCCAACATGACCTCCTGGTCCCACTCCAAGGCCTCCCTCCCATTCCAGGCTAATGCCGTCAGGAAGCCTTCCCAGTGCTCTTACCAGTTTGCGGATGCGGTCCAGGACCAGGTCGACGATCTCCTTGCCGATGGTATAATGGCCTCTGGCATAATTATTGGCTGCGTCTTCCTTCCCCGTGATCAGCTGCTCCGGGTGGAAGAGCTGCCTGTAGGTTCCTGTGCGCACTTCATCTACAAGAGGACACGTGTGCCATGGATCTTTAAGGACTGTTGTTAACTCACCAGCATGGACACTTTTGGGGACCTTCCATTCTACCAAGCACATGCTGTTCCCTGTAGGTCAACTGCCGCAGTGTACTACACGGAGCACAGCTGCCATCTATGGCTCCGGCAGTAAACTCAACTCCCAGCACAGATACCAGCTTGACCGGTTCCCAAAGGAGGGAGCAGAGCTCTCACCCCCCGCACACAGGCAATTCTAAATATACATATTTCTTTCACACCCAAAGGGTATAATTTTTAAAAAAAAAACCTTACATACTAGACAGTCACTAGGTCAGCGCGACTTGTCAGGCAGTCCCATCAGGCACCCTACGTGGCCCAGGTCTCACAGACTTTAGGGTGACATTTTTCTGGGTGGCCAGTGACAGTGCTGCCTTTGCACTGGAAACTACCTCAGGCGTTCAATCTGGAAGAACCCAATGCCTTTTCTCTACTTAGTTTTCTATGTCTGAGATGCAGATCAAGGCTCGTGCACCCGCCTGAGAAAGTGCACAGCATTGAGGTAGGACGAGCACCCGGTGATCCTGCAGGGGGTGTATACGACCACCCGCCTGGGCCTGAGGCAGTGACCAATAAATCTGTCACCGCTCATCTTACTGCTGGAGTAGCAGTTTTTTCTGTTTGTTAGCTTTTCCTAAATCAGGAGACTGAGCCCCACATTTCAAGCACTAACCTTTCAGTTTCTCATGTAACATGGTCACGGTCACGGACACCTGTGTGTCCATCCGTCCTTTCTGCAGAGGGATTCAAGGGAGCACACGTGGGGATTTAGCGAGGCTCTCCCACCCTCCTTGGAAAGCCACCCTATGTGCCCGAGTACCTACCGACCACCGTGGGCTCCAGGTCCACAAACACTGCTCTGGGCACATGCTTGCCAGCCCCAGTCTCGCTGAAGAATGTGTTGAACGAGTCATCCCCACCACCGATGGTTTTGTCACTTGGCATTTGTCCATCGGGCTGAATTCCATGTTCAAGGCAGTACAGTTCCCAGCAGGCATTGCCTATCTGCACACCGGCCTGCCCCACGTGGATGGAAATGCATTCTCGCTGGGAAAAGAAATAAATATGAGACCCACCTGTCCTCAGGAAATCATCACTATATTCCATGCAAAATGTAATTTTATATGTATGTGCTTCAGAGTGTCTAAGGCTTTCTCAAACCTGATTTCCCACGAGGCTTATGAGATGCTCTTATCCCTGTGAAAACTGATGTGCTCTAAACCACCCTAGCTATTAAGTGCCAGAGTTAAACTTAGAATCTGTTTCCTATTATACAGAAATTAAGTTATTTTAAAACACGGAAGTCATGTAATGTCAGCAATAAACTCCACGTTACGGCTAACCACAGTACTTCTCTAAATAACTATTTTGATTTTGTCCTGACTGAAGGATAAGGTAAAGGATAAGAGTCGGGGAAGAAAAAGTGGACTAGGACACACGTCACCATAGCCCAAGCACTAGTGGTCATCCGGTCATCCTGTGTGTGTCCTCTACCTGCCCCTATAGATCTATCCTCTGTTCTCCATCCAGCTCTGTGGAGGCTGACCCAAGTGGACTGCATCAAAGGGTTTCCTCGCATCCTGGCTTCTGGTTGCTTAGCCAATGGCAGGCAGCAGCTGGAGACCACGAGATCAGAGGAAGGTGCGGTTAGGGTGCTTGCTCCCCGGCTTCCTCTCTGCCAGACTGCCATGGGTTGCTTGAGTCGGTTTATCAAGGCCACAAACTTTCAGCAGTCAGCCTTTTTCATAAAGCTACCCTCTCAACTTCTAGTAACCACTCTTTCCCCTCACCTTTTCAAGCCTAGAAATTAATGGCTCCTAGAATCACAAACGCTGGGATACTGCACTATCCTTTTCAAAGATTCTCCTCACAGCACCTATTTGAATGTACCATCCCTTTCCTGCTGGGAACTTACCTATACATTCACTAATCACTTGTTCGATTTTAGACACATCATCCTTACAAATACATAAAAGAGAACAAATGAAATTTGAGGTGTCCCATCCACCCTAAATTCTAATGTCCCAAAAATTGTAAGTCCTGTTTTCTGTTATACAAGTACCTAACCTCAGTCATCAGGGCATCAAAGATTGATGTAATGCAGCCACAGATCCTTGACAAGGAAGAAGCACAGCTTTATTATAATGTAAAGGAAGGAGAAGAGCAAAAAAGTCTGTTTGCATATTTAGTGGCAAGAAGTTGAATCTCTGGATAAGTAGAGAACTACATGTATGTCATCCAACAAGACTATGAAGGTGGGTGAAAAAAACTGCTGGTGCCTGAGCACAAATCAAGGTACTGGCACAAAACTATACCAGTGGTCACTGGATTCTTCACTCTTAAATACTCACAGTAAAAGGGAAAAAAGGCCAGTTTCATTTAAGAATGTCCTTGAGGAAGCAAAAATGATCACTGATTTTATTAAATCTCTAACCTCATGTACTGTGACAAAATGGAAAGTACACAAAGTATTTGTGCATATGCTAAAGTACAACTGTGTTGACAAAAAGCACTTGTGTATTTGTTTGAGTCCCCAACTAACTAGCTTTTTTTTTTTTTTAAGGAATGCTACCGTGTTTCCCCAAAAATAAGACCTAGCCAGACAATCAGCGCTAATGTGTCTTTTGGAGCAAAAATTAATATAAGACCTGGTCTTATTTTACTATAACCTTTACATACAAATGAAGTTGCACAGAGAGGTTAAGTAACTTGCCCCGGGTTCACCCAGCTAAGATGCTGCAGGCCCAGGACTCAAACTGCAGAACCTGAGCTCTTAACGGCTCCCTAAGCTGTATTCTCCCTTAATACCGTGTTTCCCCGAAAATAAGACCTAAGACCTGGGCCTTATAGAAGACCTCACCTTATATAAGACCCAGTATATTTATGTATATTATATATTATATAACATATTAATTATATTAATTATGTTATATTATTATATTATATTCCCGGTCTTATATTAAGACAGGGTCTTATATTAATTTTTGCTCCAAAAGACACATTAGAGCTGACTGTCCCGCTAGGTCTTACTTTCAGGGAAACAGGGTATTTGTACCTGAAAGAACTAGCTATTCAGACTTGGATATTTGTCTTTTTTTTTTTTTTTTAACTTTTCTTTTTTTATTTTATTCATTGGGGTGGGATATTTGTCATTTATGTTAACATGTTGCTTTAAAGTCAATAAATATTTTTACAGTTCTGTTTTAATTTCTAATGAGACAAATACAAATATAAGCCACATAAACAAGGCTCTCTGGGGGTCCTTTATAATTTTTAGTAGCGTAAGGAGGTCTTCAGACAAGGAAGTTTGAGAACCTGTCTTCCTGGATTGTCCTATGGTTTGTTGGACGGTCAAGGCCGTCCAACCATCCAGCTGCCACCCTGGTTCTTTACGGCACCATTTCCGGGAAGCCATCTGCCCTTGCCAACCCCCACCTTCACCCTGGCCACTCCCACGCTGGGGGGGTGGCGTCACCACTCTCCTCGTGACGCACAAACTCAGAACAAGCGTCCTCGTGTGCCCATGGGGGGGGGCCTCCAGACCTCGTGGTGCTCCCAAGCTGGGCTGGCGGTCCTGCAGGCCCGGGCCTCCTGCGCCCTCCCCAGCCCCTTCCCCCTTCCCCCCGCCGCCTGCTCCCATGGCACCCTGGGTCCTTTCATCCGACGACTCACGTGGTGGACTTCGTCCACCCTCCCGCCTGGGTGTCCTCAGAGTGAAAGTTTCTGAGGTCCCGCCAATGAGTGCCAGGCCTGCAGCGCCTTCGCCCAGCCCCGGGGACTTACCATGGTGAACTCTGCCGCAGCTGCTGCCCGACTCCGCTACCTGACCTCAACCGTCCCACAGCTGCCGCGCGCCCAACTGCTGCCCACGCAGTGCGTGCACTGCCCCTTATAGGCCCGCCGCTGCCCAGGTGGCCATTGGTCCGAAGCGTCTTGGGGCCGAGCGAGGCCTGGAATCCCATTTCTGGTTGGCTGTTGCTCCACTCACGGAGTGTGGCGCTTTCTGATTGGATGTGGGTTTGGCGGGAAGGCTGTGGGGTCGAGGAAGGCGGAGCACAGGCCGGGGTGTTCCGGGGTGTTTTTGGACTTTAGGTTGGAGGCTGTGGCGCCCCCTTGGTGGGGCACAGGACATGAGCATGTACGCGTGTACGTAAGCCCCCGCGGCATGCAAATGGCTTGCTGTGGGCCTTGTGCTGTAGTCCTCCCCCCATGCGCCTCAGGCCCGCTCGCCTTCCGCTCCTTGTGTGGATCTTTGCAAACAAGGCCCCCGCCTAGAGGTGTGCCCGTCATCCACTCTCTTTTCCACCCCTTTCCCGGTGCAGAAAGGCCTTTACCATCCAGCACCCTGGAACCGGGCCGGATTTGATTGCTTCTGTAATAAGGAATGGGTGTCCTGGGGCAAGGGAGGGGGAGGATAGGCAAGAGCTGGGTTGGGGCACAGTGTCCATTTTGGAGGACTTTGGAACAATCACCTGATTCTTGTATTCCGCAAAGATCGACTCAACTTTAGGATGCAATGTGTGTTTACTTCTGGGAAAAGTGGGGTGGAGGAATCCACGGGTTCCCCCAGCTCATCACCATAATGCGTTCCCGCCAGTCCCTTGACTTAGAGGAGAGTGGGAACCCGACCCTCACCATGGGACACACCCGATAGAGGAGTTGGAACTTTTCCGTAGGACTTGGGAGCCTCTGAACAGTGTCCTCTGGTCTGCCCCTGGAAAGATGGCTTTGGCAGTAGGGAGAAGGAGGAGGATGGAGGGAGATCAGCAGAAAGTCAGGGAAACCAGGAGAAACCTTCCCTGCCTCTTCTTCCCTCCAGAGTGATCTTTCTATATTATTCAGTTTGGGCTGCTGCCATAACAAAAATACCACAGACTGAGTGGCTTAAACAACAGAAGATATTTTCTCAAAGTTCTAGAAGCTAGAAGTCGTAGATCAAGGTCTGGGAGGATTGATTTCTGGTGAGGGCTTTCTTCCTGGCTTGCTGAGGGCTGCTTTCTTGCTGTGTCTTCACGTGAGAGGAGGGGGAAGAGAATAAGCTTTCTGGTGCCTCTTCTTATAAGGACACTAATCCTATTGGATCATAGCCCCACCCTTATGACCTCATTTAACCTTAATTACTTCCTATCTCCAGCTGGGGTTTAGGGCTTCAACAGATAATTGAGGGGGTGGGGCATGGTTCAATTCTATAGGTCCTCCTTCCTCGGGGCTCTAACCACACCATGCACATAACAGAATTGTAGCCTACTGTATCACATTGTGTTTTTAAGTACTATATGTTTTTCTGAACATTAAAGTAATACATACTTAGAGTAGAAAGTGTGGAAATATCGCTTCTCGGCCTTTTGGCTAAGATCAAGTGTAGAAAGTGTGGAAATGAAGGAAAATACAAAGAAAATTAAAATACATAAACCCACACACAGGGTTTTTTTCCAGTATGTATATATAGTCATACTTTTTAAACACAATTTGGATCAAACAATATGATTTTTTTGGTAACAGTTTATTGAGATATAATTCACATGCCGTATAATTCACCAATTTAAAGTGGTACATAATTCAATGTTTTTTAGTATATTCACAGAGTTGTGCAGCCGTCACCACAATCAATTTTACAACATTTTGATCATCGCCAAAATGAAAGCCATACCCTTTAGCTGTCAAACCCCAATCCCTCTTATCTCCCCAGCCCTAGGCAACCTCTACTTTCAATTTCTGTAGATTTGCCTCTTCTAAGCATTTTGTATAAATTGAGTCATAAAACATGTGGTCTTTTGTGACTGACTTCTTTCACTAAGAATACATGTTTTCAAGGATCATCCATGTTGTAGCATGTCCCAGTACTTCATTCCTTTTTCTTTCTGTTGAGATACAATTCACATACCATACAATTCACCTATTTATAGTATACAATTCAATTACTTTTAGTATACTCATGTAATTGTGCAACTATTAGCATAATCCATTTAGAACATTTTTATCACCCCAAATGTCACTCCTTTTTATTGCCAAATAATATACCACTGTATGGGTATACCACGTTTTATTTATCCATGCATCAGTTGGTGAGCATTTGTACTTTGTGGATATTATGAATAATGATGCTATGAACATTTGTGTACAATTTTTTGTGTGGACATATGTTCATTCCTCTAGGAATGTATTTGCTGGGTCATATGGTAACTCTATGTTTAACCTTTTGAGGAAGTGCCAGACAAACCACGTGATTTTTTTAAATCCAGATTCTCATTTAACGTTAATCATGCGCATTTTCACAAAGTGCTAAATGTACTTGGAACACTTGGCTTTTAATGTTTGCAGAGTTCCAAATCTTAGTTAACTGATCCCCTCTTTATTGGACATTTAAATTATTTCCAATTTTCATTATTATAAACAGCATTATTTCTGTAGAGCAGATTAGTCAGAACATTGGATCAAAGGACACAGGCAGGTTTAAGGCTTTTGGGGCATAATGATAAATTGCCTTCCAAAAAAGTTGCATTTGTTTGTATTCTGATAAGTTCAGTTTGGGAATGCCAGTTGCACACCACCTTATATTTTAATTGTCTCCCGAGGTAAGTCACCAGAGCAGGGACTTGTTTGGGCATCTTTGACCCCGTGCCCAGCTCAATGTGCATAGTACGAGTCGGTGTTACACACATTAGTGCGAGCAAAGGATGGCCCAGATCAGTGCAGTGGCTGTGGGTAGAGAGGAGGGTACAGGTGTCTGCGTCATCATGAAGGTCGGCTCCATGGGACTTATCACTTGGTTGACGTGGGGACTCAGTAGAAGAAGGTATTGCAAGGCCACACTCCACACTCATTTAGGGGCAGACGCTGGTAGGGACGATCTGAAGACTGGCAGCAACTCTTTTTTGTACTCCACTCTGTGAGCAGCAGTCTTTATACAAAGCCCTGGAAGAACTGCCTTCACTGAGCTAGCGAGGTCATCAAACTCTCTGTTCACCTGGATCTCCTGAGGAGAAACCCATGACAGGACAGTACATTATCGCTTTCTGAGAACTTGACTTTTTTACGTACACACACAAGGTCTTGAAGAAGCTCCTTAGGACAGCTTCTCTCCTATGGATGGAAACGTCATTACTCCCCAAACTATTAAAATCAAGAAGGGGAGGGTCTCAAGGGCCCCCCCTGTGAGGGGTTCTAGGGGCCTGCTCTGTTTCTTGGTCTGGGGGCAGGTTATATAGGTGTATTCTGTTTGTGAAAATTCACTGCCCTTAATCTATGTACACTTATCAGCATAAATGTTGTTCCTCAATAAAATAGAAAAAGGGTTTGGGGAGAAGAGAACTAGCCCTAATTGAGTCTTCTCTGCACAGGCCGTTTCCATAGGGTCTGTCATCTCATCCTATTTTCACAGTGACCCTGGGTGGTAGGCCCCATTACACACAAAGATAAAACTGAGTCCTGGGAAGGATTTCATGAGAACTGGAAGGATTCAGAAATATTTCCCTTAAAGCTGAGGATAAAATCTGGGCTAGTCAGACTAATGATAACAGTTAAGGAACCAGAATGTAGAACATTGCATCTAGAATAATATTGATCTCTAATTCAGAATCCAAGATCCCATGTGATGGGCTCAGGACTTGGTTCCAGGCCTGATTCCAAACCCTGTGGTATTTTCATTATACTAAAAGTTTCAGATAATACCCATACATTGTATTAAACAAGCATGTATTTTGGTAGGATGATTTCCTATATCATTCCACTTAGAATGATAGAATCCAGTGCTGACAGGAGTTCTCAGAGCAGAGGGAACAAGGTCATGGCAAGCTATTCTCTGACTTTAGAACAGCAGAGACCAGGCAGATAGAAGGAAAGAATAAGGATGTTTGACACCAGTTGTCCCAAGCCTGAACGACTGGAACTAAAAACACATCTCTGGAAAGGCATTGACTCAAGTCTGAGTTGAAATAAATTGGGGTAGAATAAGCAGTGATTTGTGACTAGCCTTTCTTTAAATAATTCATATTTGGGGATTCTCTCTTTAACGTTAACTGCCTTAGAAAAAAGTGGCATTTGTTTCTATACTAAAAAGGCAAAATTGAATGAAAAAGGGTCCTGATTTCCCTACGGCCACACAAGTGAATATTCCAAGCACCACAGACCACCTGCAGGCAGTACAGGCTGGGTGGGGAAGAGGGCTGGCTGCCTTACAAGTGCTGAACCTACAAATCCAAATATTAGTGAACAGTGAGTGTCGTGCGCCCTGAGTCACTTATCCTCTCTCAGCCATGAAGAACCCAGGCAGGGGTCGGAGGTGAGAGCACGGCAGTACCCCAGTCAGGAGCAGGAGTGGAGCCAGTGGCATCATCACCTACACGCAGGCCTGGGATAGAACCTGGACTCGGCCATGCCATGTATGTGGGCAGGGTACTCTGTTTCTCTAAGCCCCACTTTCTTCCTCTAAATGATACCACCCAGGGCTGTAGGAAGGATCTGAGATGAGGTTTATGAAAAGCTCTTACGGAGAAATCCAACAGTTCCAGGGCAGACACGGGATTATCCTGGACAGACTTGAGAATACCCAAGCAGCCTTTATTTTGCATGGGATTCCTGGACACCTAGGAAATACACATACACACAAAACTGAGAAAAGTTGGTCCCAGGGAGGCTGGGAGAGCAACACAAAAGGGAAAGAGGGCCCTCTTCTCTGATGATGTGCCCCAGGATAGCCCCTCTGTCTCAGCTCAGGTGTCTCCATTAGACAGAATGCCTTGCGCTGGGGAAGGAAGGGAGCGGGCACTGACTGAGCCATGTGCCATGCGCCAAGGATATAAATAGACACACAGGACACACCCTTGCCCTTAAAGAGCTCACTCATTGAGGGAAGAGAGGAAAAAAAAACACCATAAAAATGCAGTGTGATAAGTGTAATGAAAGAACGTGCAGCAACTCTACCTGGGAGGTAAAGGTTGGGTAAGTAATAAAACACCTCAGCTGAGCTTTACAGGTGAAGTGCGTGGAGCTGGGCATTTCAGCAAGAAGAGCAGCGGGAGCAAAGAGATGAGAAATTGCACTATGTGCGTGGAGAATTCTGAGCAGCTTGGATGAGACAGATGAACTTCAAGGCAGGAGGGAAGAACGGCTGGGCAGAGCCCAGATCTCGACATGCTGTGAATGACACACTACTAAGCTTGAATGTATCCAGTGGGGAGCCTCTGATGTGTTTAAAGCGGGGGGGGGGGGGGGGGGGGGGGGGGGGGGGGACAAAGGCATGCGTCTGGTTTGAAAGACCATCTGGTAGTAGGTGGGAAGGAAGGGCCAGTGCTGGGAAACTAGCAGGTCAACAGAACTCGGGAAGGAGAAGTGAGCAGGAGGAATAGGCAGCCTGAGCACTCTGCAGGGGGCGAGATGAAGGAGGGAAGACGTGGGAAAGAGCAAGACAAGCACTGGGCCCCAGCTTCTGATTCAATGAGGAGCCCCCCCTTACACACACACACACCAAGAGGCAACCCTTATAGGGAGACGATGTGCTCAGGTTGGACTCTCAGAATCCTATATGCTTATGGCACATCTGGGGAAGCAGCCAACAGGTGGAAACGTGGATCCAGTGCTTAAGAGAGAGGTCTGGGTTCCAGTGCAGGGGCGGGAGAGGAGTGAGCCTCAGGCTGGGGATGGAGGTGCTGCTGGGGGCTCCTCTGCCAGGTGCGGATGCTGAGGGCCACGCAGGGCTGGATGCTCCCCGGAGCTGGCAGTATTGTCCTCTGAGCACATGCTATTGGCACAGTGGCCTCATGGACCTGCTCCACCCTTGACTGCACCCTCTCTTCCCTGCCTTTTGCTCAGTTGCCCTCTTCCCAGTGTCAATCCTGGAGGAAGGGAACTCCTGCTGTGCACACAAGACCTCAGGTAGATCTAAGCGGTGGCCAACAGTACACCTGGGCTGACCTGGGGTTCCAGCAAGGTCAGAGGAAGAGCAGGGGAGAAGATGAAAGGGAAAGCAAGTGTGTCCCAACCATCATCGGCAGAGCAGCACTCCGGTGGGCTAAGAAGGAGAAAGGAAAGCTGGGAGATGTGGTGATGCCACTCGGGGGGAAGGATGCAGCAGGGAGGTCTCTGAAGAAGTACCTGGGCCAGGCCAGAGATGGGTGGGTGAGTGGCAAGGGGAAGAAGTGGTCACAAGAGGAAGCCAGGAGGCTCCTTCCCCCACCTGGGCTCTGGAACCTGTGCACCCCGCAGCCACTGGGGTGGGGAGATGTGGCAGGGGAGGGATCTGTGTGGACCGGCACTGGCAGGTCTGTGCTGGGGCCTCCCCCATCGGGCTAGCACTCACAACAAGACTCCTCAGTGTCTGGTTGACCCGGAGGCCCAGGCCCAGGCTCAGTGCTCCCACGGCAGAGATGCGGTTGTTGCTGCAACAGAAAGACGTGTATTGTGCTACCTTCCGAGGAGCTGTGCAGAGCCAGATTGCCCCAGGGTCGCAGCTGGCACGGCTGGTGCATCCACAGGGTAGGGCTACAATTCTAGCCTCCACTCACCCCCCGGGGACACTGAGCATTTCAGTGGATAAAAGCTGGCTGGTGACCCTGCTACATCGGAGGCTCCCTGTGTTCAGGGAGATCACCCAGCAAACACACCTGGAGCTTCCCCACCACTGTGGAGTTCACCTGCTGCTCCCTGGCTCTCAGAGCTCAGCAGGTGTTCTGCGGCAGCTGGCACCCTGTACCTATCACTATGACAACGTCTGTTCTGGAAAACCACCTAGCTCCCTCCCCACTTCTCTCACTGGACTCAAACTCCACACCTCAACATGGCTCTTGGCTACTTTGTCTCTGAAGCCAGTCCCATTTCTCGCTGACTTCTCAGACCCCAGCGCCAGCCTCAAATTTCAGGATCTCTCATGGAATCCTCTGGCTTTGGCTCCTTCCATGGGAGGAAAGGAAGGTAGGACTACAGCAGGCAGGCCCTGCTTACTCTGCAGCCCCGGGGAGGGGCTCGGCCACATAGCCCATGACCTGTCAGGCCTCTGCCTCTCTCCTTCCCTCTGGTCTTTCCCCCCGCCTTTCTTCCACCTCCCCCCACAGTCCGGTTCAAGCCATTGTTTCTCAGTCTAGTTGTGTAGGACACAGCTCCCTGGCCCGTGCTGGTGTTATGAGCCTTGCGCTCCCACCCTCCACCTCTGGCTGAGAGGCAGTTGGTCTCGCCAGTCATCGGTCGGCCGGTCAGCTGCTGGATGGCTGCTGGATGGCTGCCGGCCTCAGCCGCTCACAGCAGCCCACGGCAGCCCACAGCAGCCCACGGCAGCTCACCGTAGCCCAGCTCCAGGAAGCGCTGTTGTTCACAATCTTAGCTGTAGAGGGCATAGCTCACTGGCCCATGTGGGAATCGAACAGGGGACTCGGTGTTAGGAGCACGGAGCTCCAACCACCTGAGCCACCAGGCCGGCTCTCCTTCTGGTCTTGCAGCTCCTGCTCTGGCTACCTGCCGAGGCCTGAGACCCTGCCTGTGCCTGGAGAAGCAGCTCACACACTGCAGGCCCCCCAGCAGCCATAGGCTGAACAGAGCATGCATGTGGACCTACTCGTCAGAGTCAGCTCCTCTTCTGAGAGGGAGGAAAACTCACACAGAGCACCCAGCCCACACTAGGCTCTGCAGAAGAGGCTTTACACATATGTTTGCAATTCCCAGCCCCTGCCTGTGCAGTAGGAAATACGAGTTCAGCATATAAATGATGACCTCAAGTGAGAAGATGGAGCTGGGTGCTCCTGGATTGTGGCTCAAGCCCCATCACGGGTAGACAGTGGTAAGCTTGGGAATTAAAGTGGAGAACAGCAGCAAGATCATGGAGCCCCTGGTCCCCGGTGTGGCTATGGGCCCAGACACTGACCCAAGGGCACCTGTGCTCCTTACCTCACGTTGAGTTCTTCTAACACATTGTTGGTCCTAAGTGCCTCACCCACCGCGGAGGCTCCAGGGTCTCCAAAGCCATTGTAGGAGATGTCTAGGACTCTCAGGAAGATGTTTGCCTAGAACACAAAAGAGCAAAGTCATGGGACCACAGGGGATGGTGGAAAAAGGCAGGGCCGCAACCTCTGAGCCCAGGATGTCTGAGGTGCAAAGAGCATGGGCTGAGAGCAGGACAGAGGTGCCAGGGAAGAGTCTTGAGTCTGATGATGGTGATGAGTAGAGCTGAACAACCAGAAGCACAGCGCGGAGGGGGGTGTGGATGTGAATGACCCTGAGACTGAGGTATCTGCCTGTGGCAGCAGGCTCCAGAGACACAGTGACCAGGCCCCATGCTCACTCAGGGGCCTCTTTTATGGGCAGGGACCCCAAAGCACAGAGCAGCCCAGGGGCCCAGAGTTGGATGAAATCTTCCCTGGGGACTGTGATGGGGAGAAGGGAAGGAGTTTGTGGGAATTCCGGGAAGACCGAGCTTGACCTGCCACTTTGTGGGGCAGGACCCCAGCTCAGCCATCAGAGGGCAAGGCAGTAGCTGCCATCCCCTGAGAAGGAACCCACAAAGATAGCTGCCATGAGGGGCATTACAGGTGCCTTCTGCCACCCTGGCAGGGGCTGCTGCCACCCATTCGTGGGGCCTATGAACCACAACACCCAAGGGTAGGCTATTAGAGTGTGTACTGGGATCCAAACAGGCCAGGGGTCACTCAAGAAAGCATGTGCACATGTCCCACGGGGAACATGTGTCACCGGACTGCACACCTGAGTGTCTGATGTCTGGGGAAGGTGTGCGACATTCAGCTGTGGACACCTCAGTGAGTGATGTGAGAGCACAGTGTACAGAAGTCATTAAAAGGGGCTGGGAAAATTAAAGCTGCCTAATAAAATATTCCTTAAGTTCTGCTTAAAAGATCCAGGCTCATTTCTGAAGAGCTACAATAATGGGGAACTGGCCCCTAGGAGGCCTGCCCCCAAGGGACAGCTGGAGGGGCTGACTGTGGGGTGGGTGGGGCCTCATACCTCCAGTCCCCTGGCAAAGGCAATGGCTCCTGGGCCTCGAAGGTGATTCCAGCTTATGTCAAGCTCAGTGAGTCCTGTGTTTTCTGCCAGGGCTGGTCCAAGCGTCTCCCCTTCAGAAACACCAAGACAGACCTTCTTATTTCCTTTGTTCATTCGTTTGAAAAATGATACGGATGCCTGCTGTGTGCCAGGGTCTCTGCTGGGCATGAGGCTCATGGAGTTGAACCCAACATGGGCCTGCCCTGCCCCCAAGGATTTCATATTTAATAGGGGAGACATAAATAAAAATGAACGGGATGTACCCTGTGTCCCCGAAAATAAGACCTAGCCGGACAATCAGCTCTAATGCATCTTTTGGAGCAAAAATCCCTAAAAGACCCAGTATGATATGATATGATATGATATGATATGATATTATAAATATAACATCCGGTCTTATATTATAGTAAAATAAGACCGGGTCTTATATGAAGTTTTGCTCCAAAAGACGCATTAGTGCTGATGGTCCGGCTAGGTCTTATTTTCGGGGAAACACGGAATGCTATTATAGACTACAAACAGGAAGGCATGGGAACAGAGTGGAGGCTAACCCTGTTTAGGGCTGGTGGTCAGGAAAGTCAGGACAGAGGAGATAACCTTGAAGACTGAGGCACTCACCACGCATATCTCCCCACACCGTGGAGAGCAGACACAGGAAAGAATGAACGTACAGAGGCACAGGGAGCATTGGGACACTTGTGGAAACGCAGGCAAGCCTGGCCCTGGGAGGGGGGGTCTGGGGGGAAGCCAGTAAAAGGAGGTAAGAGCGATGGCCAATTGAGAGAGGCCTTGAATGCCAGGACAAGCATCTTGGGCACTGCCCTCTTGGTGGCAAAGAGGCAGGGAGGGCTTTAAGATGAGACAAGGGTGGATCCTCAGTGGGTTTAGGGAATAGATTGGGATGGGCAGGGATAAAGACGAGAGGCCAGGGACCAGTTGAGAGGCCTGTGCCATAGTCTAGGCAAGAGGTGACAAGGCTGGCACAGCTGTGATGGAGAAGAGGCAGTAGTGGTAGAGAAAGGAAATGGGGGGGGGCTATGTGGGGTGAGAAACCCTGAGAGATATTTAGCATGTAAAGTGGGCAGAAACCCCACTCACCCACCCACCCTCCCCTCTGTTGACTCTGTCAACACTCAACGAGTCTGACCTGCTTCCAGGTCTCAAAAGTGCAGAAACCAACACACCTCCTGGCTGTTCCCCTGCATAGGACTGGCGATCTGCCTCTTCCCCTGGCTAACAGCTCTTCATCCCTCCTCACCTGGGCTCCTGGCATTGGAAAGCCTTGCTTGTCCAGCTGGGCTGGGCCACCTCGGGACCTATGTCCACTGTGCTTCCATCCTTCCAGTCTCTGGCCAGTAGACCTCTCTCTGCCTGGCCTGTCCCTCCCATCAGCCTGGGAGTCCCTCCGAGATCTAAATTTGACCCCCTTCCAGGGTCCCATCACCTAGCACAGGTCTAGTAAGGCTGGTTTGAAGAAATGCACAGAGGAAAAATAGATGAACTAACTGAGCGGTGCGCTCAGCCAGCTGCTCAGCCAGAACTTGCCACAGGAGATATTTTTAGCACCTTGGAGAGCTCCCCGCAAGGCACCGCGGACTCCCTGAGAACAGGGCTCCGGACTCCCTGAGAACAGGGCTCCGGACTCCCTTCCCAGCACTGGTCTGACTCCCACAGGTTTTCAGATAAGGTGCTTTCCTCTTCCTCAGACACTTCCAGGGATGGGAAAAGAGGGCAATGGTCCCCCACTTTGTAGAGAAGTCTCTACTTTGCTGAACTAGAGGGTTAGAATTTTGTTCTACACGCTTGAACTGATCTCTTATAGTTCCAAGGCTTGGTCTCCATGATCCCTGCAGCCAACCTATGAGGTAGGTGCTACCATTTCCATGGGTCAGGTGGGGAAACTGAGACCCAAGCACCTTCACCCCTCAAGGAAGTCGGACTCACCCACAGATTCCCTACTTGGAGAAACACAATGGCCCCACTGGGTCTGTCCTTTTCCAGGCTGAGGACCCCTTACCCCACATTTGTGCAGCCTTCGTGGAGCCTTAGCTTCCAGCCACTTCCATCCTGGCGGTCTCTCTGGTGCTTGCTCTCTGACCATGCAAGCCCAGAGGGACACCTATACTTTGTTGAAAGTCTGAAATGGGTTTCTCTTTTAATTTCACAACAATTTTCTTAGTTGGCAAACTGGCTCTCTGGCAGTTATATTCTAGGGGTGATTCCCACACGCCAAGGCTAGTGCCACCCCACTCACTCTAAGCAGTTTGAG
This sequence comes from Rhinolophus ferrumequinum, assembly GCF_004115265.2. Lineage (NCBI taxonomy): Eukaryota > Metazoa > Chordata > Mammalia > Chiroptera > Rhinolophidae > Rhinolophus > Rhinolophus ferrumequinum. Next base: position 23,421,967 of record NC_046308.1, read on the forward strand.
ACACAGCAGTGATTCCCAAACTTTCTGGATTAGACAAATCTCCTGGGGCATCTGTTAAAATGCAGATGCACGGGCACCCCCAAAAGTCTAGTTCAGCAGGTCTAGGATGCAGGAATCTGTATTCCTAACCCAGATTCCAGGTGATTCTCATAATTGATTGGGGTGGTTGGGGGCAGGCAGGTAGAACTGCATGTTCCTGGCAAAGCAGACAGCCCATGCAAAGGCCCTGAGGCATGAGAGAAAGTGGTAAGATTAAGGATTCCCACGGATGTCTTCCACAGCACTTGGAATAAAATCTTCACGCCTTTTGCCATGATTTGTAGCTCTGCACCCCCCTGTTGCCTCTCCACCCCACAGCACAGCCACTCTCCCCTGGCTCACTAGCCCGGTCACACTGGTATCTGTCAGTCTGGAAAACAGCCTGCATGTTCACTATTCCTCTGCTTGAAATGCTCTCCCTCTGGTCTTGCCATGGCTAATTCTTCCCCACCCTGCACATTTCAGCTTAAATGTCATCTCTGCACAGAGGCCACCCCAGCCACCCAGGCTACCCCTCTAAAGCAGGTGTCCCCATTCTTCTCTAGAATCATACCCTGTTTATTTCTTTTGCAGCAACAATAATTAAGGAGAATTGTCTTGTTAATATGTGATCCTTAGGGCAGGGCCTTTGTTTTGTTCATGGCTAGATTCCTAGTGGCCAAATCAGCTCCCTGTGCATGTAGCAGCAGGAAGTGAGATATTTATGGAATTGATTAAGAGTTCTGTATGGAAAGAGTGAGAAAGGAGCAGGTCTAAGTGGGACATGGGGAGCAGGAGCCAGAGCAAGGATACTCAGAGTGGTCCTGCCAACCTCCACCCAGCCCTACCCCAGGAAAATGGGCTCAAGTGCCCTAGGGTGGCCCTGGCCAGATATTACCTGCTTGGTCATTTAGCTGGTTATAGCTCAGGTCCAGGGACTTGAGGCCTGTGTGGGCCAGCAGGAGTTCAGCAAGGTACTGGGCTGCCTGCTCCTCCAGGCCGTTCCCTGCCAGCTGTACCTTCTGCATGGTGGGGTTCGCTATGAGGGCAGCACAGATGGCCTGGGCTCCCACTGCTCCCAGCTGGTTCTCCGACAGGTCCACATCTGAGGGCAGCACCACTCCTCAGTCAGTGGGATCCACAGCCAGTCACCACCCTCCCCCCAAACTTTCAGGCCTGAGGCAGCAGAAGGGGCTTTGCAATCAGACTGTCCTGGGGTACATGGCGACTCTCCCACCCGTTGGCTGGGTTCCCTCAGGCCCCAGGCAGTTTCCCTGACGTCCATCCCTGTCCTGTGTGTCCACGAATTTCTTCATGAAGGGGACAAAATCATCTAGTTTGTATTGCTATAGAGAATACTTGTGATGGAGATGCAGCCACCCCACTGATGATTCGTGCCTGGCAACAATGGAAGCCACCCACAGACGTCCTCACTGCCATATTTCTGGGGACTAGCGTAATAATCTAGGTGGCTGTGCTCAGGGTACTTATGTGGGCCACACGTAGTTTCACTAATGCTCACCATATCCCCAAGGGCTAAGTGGTATTGTTGGGGCCATTCCACAAATTGGAAACTGAGGCTTAGCGAGGTTGAGCTTCTTGCCCAGGGTCACCCCACTCTTCAGTGGCAGAGGCAGCATTTGAATTCAGCCCCACCAAACTCCCACCCAGCCCCCTCCTCTCATTCGGCTCAGCCCGACCTCTGTGTCAAAGGACTCTCCCACCTGCAGTCAGGCATTGGGAGGCCAGCAGAGGAGGGGAGTGGGTGGGGTGGGGCAGGTCAGGAAGGGGGTGGCGTCCTGCATTGGGGGCACCACAGAGAGTCTAACTCCACCCTGTGAGGAGGCCCTTTCCCAGCAATCCCAGCAGGCCCCAGGTGAGAAGGCCTGGCTGTTGGGGGGGGCGGCAGTTACCCACATCCCTCAGGAAAGGGAGGACTCAAGTCTGCCCACCTGCCCCAGGCTGAGCACCTACCACAGATGCAGCTGCTTTTGCTCAGGGCACTTGCCAGGGCCTCCGTGCCAGCCCCACAGAGCCCGTTGTCCCGAAGGTCCAGCCGCTTGATATAGGGATTGGAGTTCAGTGAGGAAGCCAGAGCCTGAGCCCCCTGGGACAGAGACGAGCCTGAGGAGGCTGGTCCTTCCCAGGGCTAAAGGTCCCCAGACATAGCTAGCTGCTACTCTGTCTTGTATTTCCAAGGCTCAGCCCACTCGGTGGCTTCCAGCTGGAAGGCCCCCCCTTTCCCACATGCCCCGGGGACACCTGCTTCTCATTTTAAGCTCCACCAAGATCTCACTTCCTGGAACCTTTCCTGACCCCCAGCAGGTGAGGTGCCCACTGCAGGCTCCCCGGCCCTTATACCGAACTCTGCCACAGCCCCAATCCCACCTGCCACCTAGATGTGTGTGGGGGGTGGGGGGGACGTTCCTGGCAGAGAAAGGTCAGGGAGTGTGTGGGATAGGCTCCAGGAAGGGAGCTACATCCATGGCTACTGCCTCCCACATCTTCTTCCTCCAAGCCTGGCCCTAAGGTCCCTCCAGGGATACCTGGGGCCCCAGGCCACGGTGCCGCAGGTTCAGCTCTGGGTCACTCCCTTGGCGCAGAAAACAGGAGGCGGGCACAACGCTGTGGACCCGGCAAGACCTTAGGTAGAGGGTCTCCTTGACCAGTTCTCCAAGCCCGTGGGTGCCTGATAGGAAACAAGGGGAAGAATGTGGATTCCTCCCCAGGCACAGCTGGCCATCTTCCAAGGGTTCTCCTCTCCTCTGTCACGACCCAGTATTTTAATGTCACTCTGGAAGTTTGTTCTAATGGTGGAATTCCTGATGCGGCTGGGAGCATTGACGGGAGGACTCGGGGCTGGAGTTGCCTCCCACTGCCCTGAAGGTGTCCCACGGAGGGGTGCGTTCCCTGCTCTGCTGGACAGGGGGCCCCTATGCACTCGGCTCCAGCCTGCCCCCTCCACTCCTGCCGGAGAAGTCCCCAGGGTGAAGAGACAGGCCGGGGGTCACCTTCTGTCTCCAGGTCAGAGTCTGAATCCACGTCTGAACCCTCCTCGGCCTCTGGGACCCCTGCAAAACGCCCAGCGGCCTCCGACGCCTCTTTCTCCCGCTCTTCATTCTCCCCATACTTCTCGCAGGGACCCCTCTTGGTTATGCCCATTTTGCAGTTGCCTGCACTGAGATCCGGTCTGTGAGCGACCGCACCTAGAACGCGGCGGGGGATGTGGGTGGATCCTCCAGCAGCACCGACCAATCGCATGTGGCGTGTCGCGAACAGACGCCCTCTGCAGCCAATAGATAAGCGCTCCCCGGCGGCAGTCTCCTCGGCAACCCGGTGTTGTGGGTTGCTGCAGAAACCGCAGTGGTTTGTTCTGACCTTGAGTCTACTCCTAGCGGCGGATGAGAGCGCGCGTCACCGGTCCAGGCGCAAGACTGGAGGCTTTGCGGGCGCTTGTTTTCCCTGCGGTCCCTTGAGCTTCCAGTATTGCCCCGTCTTCCCAAGGACTGGAGAACATGCCTGATTCTAGAGCTTGGGCGCTTGGGGTGTGAGGGAAGCTCAGGAGGGCCTGGGGAACCTTGCAGAGCCCGGTCACCCTCCTCTCTGGAGCCCGAGTCACGCTCTCACTCTGTGGGTCCCAGTTCTCTGTCATACTCTAGCGTCGCATATGCAGCTTCATCCACCAGGAACATTCCTCCTCAACTTTGTTGAACTTTTGAATATTCAAGTGTCTGCTCAGAGCTTTCCTTGGCCCCTCCTCTGGACTCCTGTCACCCCCATGCCATCCTCTCACAGTACCTACAACACTTGTCATTCCCTCACCATCCAGAGGGCAGGAGACAGGGGCTGCTCCTCTCTGCATGCCCAGGGTCTGGCAGAGGGAGTCTGGAGAGGGTGGAAGGCGGAGGGCAGCTGGGAGTTGGGACTGAGCCTAGGTTGGGGGGTGGAGACTGGATCTGGCCGAGTGAATCCTGTTCCTTTAATAGCTGCTGGCCTGGCTGGGCTTGGGCTCCTGCTTTACCTCCTGTTCCACTGTGACCGCAGCTGCTGTGCTGACTCATGTGTCCCGGCAGCAAGCAAGAGCTGGGAGCATGGGCTCCCCAGGGGCCCTGGCATGCTGGGGACTTCTGGATTACAAAACTGAGAAGTATGTGATGACCAGGAACTGGCGGGTGGGAGCCCTGCAAAGGCTGCTGCAGCTCGGAGTCGTCGTCTACGTGGTAGGGTAAGAGAATGGGTCCTGGCCACGTTGGCGGGACCATGACCGGTCCTGCTGGGCTGGGGGCTGAGGGTTGATTCTTCAGGGGCCAGACTGGTGGTAGTGGAGTGGGGCAGGTTAGGACAAGGTAGCGGGTAGGCAGAAGGAAGGATTTCTGTTTGTCTAGCAGGTGCAATAGCAAGCCGTGAGCTCGTGTTCTCCTGTGTGCCCACCTGCCTATTTCCTGGGCCTTGTGTGCAGCCCGACTTTGGGCTCTGGGCACAGAGCAGTTTGAACCCCACACCTGCCCAAGAGGCCCTAGGTGGGGCAGGCAGTAGTCCCTGACACTTGTGAGAGCTGGAGCAGTAAGGCCCCTGATAGAGACCACCAGGTCCAGCTGGGTCAGGGGAATCTTTAAGGAGGAAGCTGGGTCTAGCCGGGGCAGGAGGAGGGTGTTGGCTGGTGAGGGAGGTGGTAGTGGACATCTCCAAGTTCATGGTGCCTGATAAGGACACCCATGAGAGCACTGGCTGTCTGATGAATGGCCTGTGTGTCTGGCCTATGCAGGGTGTTTGGGGTGGAAAATGAGGGAGAGGAGGCAGGGGCCTTGGGCCACCACTGGGAGCCTACAGGGTGTGAGGGAGAGAGGCTGAGCCAGTAGGACCCAGCTCTGCCACCACTCACCATGTGCCGGGGACACACCATACTGCCCATCACCTTCTTCTTAGGTGGGCCCTCATCGTCAAGAAAGGTTACCAGGAGCAGGACCTGGATCCCCAGATTTCCGTTATCACCAAACTCAAAGGGGTTTCTGTGACCCAGATCAAGGAGCTGGGGAATCGGCTGTGGGACGTGGCTGACTTCGTGAAGCCGGCACAGGTGGGTGCCTCGGTGCTGCTGCCAGGCGCTGACACCTCTGATACCACCCTTGTCGTGAGTGTGTGCGAGAGAGGCATGTGATACCAGAGGAGGGGGCTGGCACTGTCACAGGGCCAGCTTCAGAAAGAGCTTATAGAGGAGTGACACCTGGACAGGGCTACTGGGGACGTGTAAGAGGTTTCCAGGTGAATAAAGGAATGGGTCAGGAAGCCAGGCCAGGGGAACTACATTTACGAAGACTGCATCTAGAAAAGAGTGGAATACCTGGGAACTCAAGACTTGAGCTTGAGCGTGGGGTGGGAAGGTCATGGGGGACCAGGGCCTGGAGCTTCCTGATTGCTGTCTTCCCTGATCTGGGGCGCTGCTGTCAGGCGCTCCTCCTCTGCCCCTCCCACACTGCATTTCCAGCCCTTTCTCCTTCCATCCAGATTGCCCACAGCCTGTTTCTACCTCTGTCCTACTGATGCCTAAATTGTCGCCCTGCTGACGATTTGCGTGCACACCCACCACATCCGAAGAGAAATCATCTCCCTCTCCCAGTGTGGCCTCTTAATCCACCAGTGCCAACGCTGGACACAGCTCGACACTTCCCTGTCCCTCCCCCCTGTCCTTTCCATTACCTAACAGTTTTCATTGCTGCCCATGCCACACCTGGGTGAGGCTGTGGTCTTCTAATGGCTCATCCATGTAGCAACCAGGCTGAGCTTTCACGTGTGACCTCATCAGAGCCTGCCAACTCTCGCTTTCCACCCTTAGAAGGCTCCCTGTCCATGATGGTGGCCCTAAGTCCCTTCAGATCCACACCCCTCTGCCCTCTGCCTAGCCTTCGCCTCCCCTTCGCAGAGCTCTCACGCTCAGCACCCAGGTGCCAGCCACCCTTTCCATTCTTGGCCACCCTGTTCCCAGGCAGAGTTCACCACATGTGCCCCGGGCTCTTGGCCATGCGTGCAATGAGGGGTCCACTTCCCCCCCAGCCTGGGGTGCCTGGCCCAACTCAGCTCTGGACCTTTAGGGCCTAGAAACAAGAAGCTTTTGGAAAATTCTGGTTGAATGAATGAAAGTGAATGTGAGAAATAAACTGGTCTCAAAGAGGCAGGCATAGACTCAGAAATGGCCAGAAACCCAGCCAGCCTCCCATTTCTGCCTCACCTTGCCTCACTGGAGGCATTTCCCCGGGGCACAGGGTTGATTTTCCTGGGGCCAGGACCCATTCCCCCACAAACTACGCTTCCAGCTTCTGGCCTCTCCCACTGAAGGAACCATGTATGCACCAACTCTGACACTTGCCTTCTAGGGAGAGAATGTGTTCTTTTTGGTGACCAATTTCCTTGTGACGCCAGAACAAGTTCAGGGCAGATGTCCAGAGGTAAGTTTGCTCAGGAGCCTCCCAGCGAGTCCCCAGTTCCTCTGCTAGCCCTGGGTAACCTGCCACGTCCTCCCTTCTTCTTCCCAGGTGACTGAGGGCTCAGTAGGGGTTACTGTTTCCCAGGCCTGGGCTAAACTTTTTCATGAATCATTTCTGTTAGTCTTCACAAGCACCCTGCCTGGTAGGAATGACTGCAATCCCCCTTTCTTTTTTTTTTTAAGATTTTATTGGGGAAGGGGAACAGGACTTTATTGGGGAACAGTGTGTACTTCCAGGCCTGTTTTCCAAGTCAAGTTGTTGTCCGTTCAGTCTTAGCGTTGGGCGCAGCTCAGCTCCAGGTCCAGTTGCCGTTGCTAGTTGCAGGGGGCACAGCCCACTATCCCTTGCGGGAGTTGAACCGGCAACCTTGTGGTTGAGAGGATGCACTCCAACCAACTGAGAGCTCAGTAGCAGCTCAGCTCAAGGTGCTGTGTTCAATCTTAGTTGCAGGGGGCGGAGCCCACCATCCCTTGTGGGACTTGAGGAATTGAACTGGCAACCTGTGGTTGAGAGCCCACTGGCCTATGTGGGAATCGAACCGGCAGCCTTCGGAGTTAGGAGCATGGAGCTCTAACCGCCTGAGCCACCGGGCCGGCCCCTGCAGTCCCCATTTAAGATGAAGACAGAGGCTCAGCGAGGTTGACTTCCTTACCCAAGGCCTCCCAGCCTGTGGGTGACAGGACTCCAGGCCTCTGAGCAGTCTGCTTCCAGTGCCTTCCACTGTCATTCACTCTGGGATATCCGGGCCCCTCCCATCCTGGTTCTGCCACTGGGCACTCTCCAGGTTGTCAGTGTGACATCCAGAGCTGGGCACAGTGCTCAGGTGGGCTCTAATAGCAAGAGCCACGATGGAAGGTCACTTCCCCTTCTCTATGCCCAGCCTCTATTAATGTGTCCTGAGGCAGTTTTCATTTTTGTGAGCAAACACAGCACATTCTTGCTTATGCTGGGTTCAGGCTCACTTATGATCTCTGGGTATTTTTCCCTATGACTGTGGGTCAAGCACGAGTTCCCCACCCTTTGTCTATTTCTCATGCAGAAATGCATATTCTCTCCTTGAAATCTCACCTTTTTACCCTCACCTGGGCATGTTACTGAGGAAGGGTTCTTTCTCTGTCCGACATACTTTGGCATCGGCTTTTGAGAAAAGAAAGAGCTTTTACTTGGGAGTTTAGCCAGTAAGGAGAGAGGGGGCAAAGCTCAAATCTGTCTCCCTGATCCAGGATTCGGGGTGAGATTTTAAGGGGTTTCAGCAATGGATCTTCATGGACAGCAGACACTTTGCTTTTGGAAGAGTTCCTGCGTTCAGGTTCAGGTTCTAGTTATGTTCTGGTCCTTTGGTTCCATGGGGGCGGGGGGCGGGGCGGGCAGGGAGAAGTTAAGTGTTCGCAGGTGTTACTTGTGAGTGATGTTCTGAGAAACTTTGGTTCCAGGTCAGGTTAGAAACAGGATAGGACCAGTTTGAGCTGGTCTCGGGGTTATAGGCATTTCCTGGGGATCCAGTGTGTTTCACAGAGCGCTCACTCTTCTCCCCAGCTGTGGATATTTTCCCACTGTTTTTTTATTACAATAAAATACACACAGCATAAAATTTATCATTTTCATCATTTTTTTAATGGTCATCTATCATTTATTATATAACTGAGATGTCAGAGTTCCAGGAATTACAGATTTTAGGGAGCAAGAGATAAGTCATTTGTTACTTAAAAACAAGACACATACCTTGACACTCAACAATGTGAAGAAGATTGAGCCGCAAGATGTCAGTTCGTGGAATGCTCTCCCCATGGCTTTTCAATGACTTCTTCTAATTGTCTCCCCTTCATTCTCCCACCCTGGCCTCAGACACCTCATCATTTCTAAGTGTTCAGTTTCCCAGGTGTAAATTTTGTTTGAAGAGTAGGGGCCCGGAACATAGCCTTGGAAATCTACTTCTGTGGTACATCTTTCCTTAATTGAATCCAACATTTAATTATTTGCTGGGCTGGATCACATGCTGGACTATGTGGTCACCTATCCCGTGAGCCCTGGTGGTTGGTCCCACCACAGTTGCTGGGGATGCCACATGTCCCTGGTTGGCCCTGTTCACAAAGGAGGGGTGGCACATGCAAAAAGGATGTGTGTATGCTTGGCAAGCACACCTGATGTCCTGCCCTCTCTAAATGCTCAGAAGACATCTATTTAATGTTCGATTTGTAGACTATTCTGAAATTTTGCTGAGGCCTTGATTCTGTGTTTTCTGGAATCCATGTGATTCCTCTGTGTCCATGTCCCAGCTTCTGGCCTTTCCTAAGAAAATGCCAAGGCCAGGAAGTAATTTATCTAATTTGAACCCCAGCTTCCTGAGACTAGCCTGAGTTCCTGCCAGCTCCTTTCAGGGGTTCTGGTCATCTGGTCCTTCCTAGCACATGCACTGTGCTCCTTGTAGTGTCATAGCCTTCAGCAAACACTACTAAGCCTGCCCTTGGGCTAGGCCCTGTGCTGGGTTTGCAAAACTCTGTCTTCCTGTACCTCAAGAAACTCCTGTACCGACAGCCCAGCCAAGGTGGCAGGTCCTGCGTTGGGCACAGAAGCTACAGCTAAGAGACCTGGGGAGGTGCTTCTGCCAGCCTGGGGCCTTGAGAAAGGTTTCCCACAGGACTGGAGGCTCACGTGGGATCTTAAGGATGATCAGGCAGAGGGGGCTGTGTGGGCAAAGGACCTGAGCTGTGTGAGATGAGGCGCCTCCAGGGTCACCTGCTGCTGAGTGGGGCTGGAGCCTAGATTTGAACTAGGGCCGAAGGGGGTAACCCGAGATCTCAGGGACCCTGTGAGCCCCACTGAAGAGATGAATTCAATCCCAGAAGCAGCAGAGAACCACTCTGCTCAAGGGAGGGGCACTGCATCTTCTGTGCGTGGGATGGACCACTTGGGTTGCGGGGTAGAGCCTGATGAGGGCAGAGGTAGGACCCATGGTGGTCGCCATGGGACCAGTAGAGGAGATGGTGGCCCATCCAGAGTGGAGAGGAGGGGCAGACTCAGGACACAGGTGGGGCAATGAGGCAGGACAGGTGGCCCTACACTGTCTTCTGCCCACTTATCACAGTCCCACAGCCCACGAAGTCCCACTGCCTCATTTGGCTTCTCAGAGTCCCTGAGCCCTTCCCTGGCACTGTGTTCCTCCTGCTGCCCCTGAGCTGGGTGCCCTGGACAGTGGGGTACAACCTCTGTGCAGGCAGAACCGTGTCTGTGTGAGTGCCTAACCCATGAGAGTACCTCCCTCTCTGGGGTCTGGGACCCCAAGAAAACTCACCCCTGCCCCTCCTGGCTGATCGCCAGACCTCTGTGACTGTGTACACACATTAACGTCCGTTTTACAGAAGAACAGGCAGGGAAGGGCCTAGTCTGTGGGGTCCTATTTCCCAGGCCCCTGGGACTAGGGTCCTGTCCTTTGTCCATGCTCAGCGCCTCCACCCTGACATAAACTTGCCCTTCCCAGGACCCCTCCACCTTCCATTGTATGATCTGAATTGGAACCAGAGGAGCTGGACCTCAACGAATCACTTCTGTCCCCATTAGGAAGGGAACTCTCAGGAGGGAAGCAGTCTGGCTCTGCCATGGAATACAGCACGGCACCCCACCCAGTGGGGGGGTGGGGGAGCTGCTCACCCTCCCTGCTCTGACCATCCCCTTTTATTTGCTTCCTCCAGCTTTTCATGTGCTGCCAAACTCAGAGAACCCTGGGGGGCTAAGGTGGGGAGGGGTGTCTCCCTTCAGACTGCAGAGCTGGGTCACCCTCTGGGCCCTGAACAACTCTGCTCTTTCACCCACCTCAGCACCCCTCCATCCCGCTGGCTAACTGCTGGGCCCACGAGGACTGTCCTGAAGGGGAGACGGGGACACATAGCCACGGTAACTGTCTGCCACAGCCTCCACTGGGAATGGGGTTTGGGGGACAGGCTGGGATGCTGGGTGGCTCCTGACTGCCGAACTGGAGGTGCCTCGGCGTCTCTCCTTTCTGCCAATAGCCCCCTGCCCACTCTCCCCTACTCCAGGCCTGGAGTTTGTCTTATGTTTTCAAGGCATAAAAACGGGCCAGTGTGTGGTGTTCAACGGGACCCATAGAACCTGTGAGATCCGGGGCTGGTGCCCCGTGGAGAGCAGCACTGTGCCTGTGTAAGTCTCCCCCACCCCCAGAGCAGGGCCCCAGGACAGCAGAGCCTGGCCCTCACCTCCCCTCCCCCACCGGCAGGAAGCCCCTGCTGGTCCAGGCCAAGAACTTCACACTGTTCATCAAAAACACAGTCACCTTCAGCAAGTTCAACTTCTCCAAGTAAGTGTGGGTGGGTCCTGGCTGGCCCCAGGCCTTCCTTGTTCCCTGCTTGGCCTGACACCTTTCTTCCCCGGCCCCTCTCAGGTCCAACACCTTGGAGACCTGGGACAACACCTATTTCAAGCGGTGCCGCTATGATCCACTCTCCAGCCCCTTCTGCCCAGTGTTTAGAATCGGGGACCTTGTGGCTGCGGCTGGAGGGGACTTTGAGGACCTGGCATTGCTGGTGGGTCTGTAGGGGGGGCAGCGTTCCGGGAGGGCTCAGGGAGAGGGTCCTGAGCCCATGTACCAGTGAAGCAGCTGTGTGCTGTGTGCAGGGCGGTTCTGTGGGCATCCGTGTCCTCTGGGATTGCGACCTGGACGCTGGGGGCTCTGACTGCCGACCCCACTACTCCTTCCAGCTGCAGGAGAGGAGCTACAACTTCAGGTGCCACCCCCACGGCCCCCAGTGCCTGCCTCAGCCAGGTCCCCCTCCACCTGTCCTCCTGTGGAGGCCAGGTCAGACCCCATCCCAGTCCAGCCCTCTGGATATTCTGCGGTGTGCGCAAGTGGGGGTCCCAGGGGCAGCAGGGGGTATTCGCAGCTCTAGGTCCCCCAGCAAGGCTCTGTCCAGCCTCCCTCCTGAGCCCTTCCCCCTTCACCCTATCTGTCCCCACACCCCATGTTACAGCTGGGACCCCTCACCCCCAGCCCCTCCACCCGACCCTGCCTCCAGCATCTTCTCTCCACAGCCCAGGGGGCTTTTTTTTCTACTTTTCCCTTAAGCTTTTATTTTTTAAAAAATTTAAATCTACAGAAAAATTCAAAGATTAGTAACATAAACACCCATATACTCTTCAACAGGGTTCACCAGGTTTGTCTTATTTTTATTTCTGTATTTATTTTTTTTACCATCTTGCCACATTTGTTTTCTCTCTCCCTCTCTAGAGTGAGCCAGGTATATTTAGATAGATTTCAAACACAACCATTTGAAAGTGAGTGGCAGACATCTAGAGACTCATCCCCCTCAACACTGTCCTGAGAATGAGGACCTTCCCCATGGGACCATTGTCCTATTGTCACACTCAAGAAATTTAACATTGGCAGAATAAATCTAATATTTAAATTTACCCAACTGTGCCAATAATGGTCCTAAACCTTATTCTCCAGCAGGATGCACTCAAGGATCTTGCGTGGCGTTTATTGTCACGTCTTTGAGTCTTCTATGCAGACCCCCCTCTTTCCCCACCCGGAGTCCTTCTGCCACTTCAGGTCACCGCTTCAGCTCACACATATATGTGCACAAAGCCTCCAGGCCTGGAGGTGACACCCCTGTCATTGCTACCTGGCCTGGCCTGGCTGACCTCCCAGCCCTTTGTAACTACATCGGGCTGGCTCCCTGCCCACACCCTCCTCCTCTCACCTCTGTGCTCTCATCGGCCCTACTTCCTCTGCCTAGAACGCCTTCCTGACCCCTGGAAAAGCAGCCTGAAAGTCTCCCCTGCAGGAAGCCTACTCTGGTTCCTAGGGGAGAGTGAGCTCCCCTCTCTGGACCCCCTTGGCCTGCCCCTACCTCCTGCCACCCCCCCCATGCTGGAATCTATTTAGGGACCCTTCTGTCTGTCCCCTTAGCAGGCAGGGAGCTTCTGAGAGGCAGGTCCTGGTTTGCTTTTCCCCTGTGTCCTCAGCAGTGACACAGAGCTGAGACTCAGGACTTGGGCTGGGGGTTGATGGAGTTAATGGATGAGAAAGATGGAGGGCTGGGGAAGGCCAGCCCAGCTGGGAGTGGGCAGAGCAGACCACCAGACTCTCTCTTGCCCCCAGGACAGCCACTCACTGGTGGGAGGCCTCCGGTGTGGAGGCCCGGAGCCTGCTCAAGCTCTACGGGATCCGCTTCGACATCCTGGTCACTGGGCGGGTAGGAGGGGCTGGGTGGGGCGGGCAGGGCAGGGGTGGCAGAGGGCAACAACCATGGCCTGAGAGGCTCAGCCCAGGTGTCTCTCAGGCAGGGAAATTTGGAATCATCCCCACAACCATCACTCTGGGCACTGGAGCAGCTTGGCTGGGCGTGGTGAGTTTGGCCAATGTGGGCTCCTTCTGGCTTCGGCGAGCATATGCCAGGCCTACCTGAATGCACGCCCAGTCCCCTCTGCCTGCTGTTGAGTCTCAGGGTGACGGCTGGGGGGGTGGGGTGGGAGGGCAGGCTGGAGCCAGGACACGGGTCTGCCCTGCCTCTCCCAGATCACCTTCTTCTGTGACCTGCTGCTGTTGTACGTGGATGGAGAATCCCATTTCTACTGGACGACCAAGTATGAGGAGGTGAGCGGTGGTCCTGCCCCACCACTGGGAGCTGCTACACTTAGAGGGTGTTGGCCGCAGTCCCGACCTGCTGTCCTCATCTGCAGGCAAAGGCCCCGAAGGTGACCTCCAACCCTGAGCAGACAGAGCCGGCCTCCGCACCCCCACACCTGGCTGCCCAGGTGCCTTAGAGGGGTCCAGCACCTTCCCCCAGGGCCACTGCTGCTGCTGGGACCGACATCGATGCCAGGGTGGCCCTGCCCAGGCTCTGTCCCCTGGTCCATTCTTGAGGCCTGTAACCATTTCCTACTGGTTGGGGGTTGGGAAGGGTAGAGGCCCCACCTTGGGGACCTCATGGATGAAGCCCCAGCAGAACCAGGCTGGGGGGTGGGAGAAGAATTCTACCTTCAACTCCCAGGCAGATTGTCCCTCCCCTGACTCCAGCATCGGGGAGCAACTGAAACCAGTCTTGTATAGAGCTCTGCAATGGAACAGAAGCTATAGAGAAGAGCAGAGCCCTGGGCAGCACATGGCAGGGCGCTGGTCCAGTGGGGCTCCCGCTGTGTCTGTGTCTGTAGAACTCTCTCCCAGGCTCCGCCTTCAGTGCTCCCAGCAGTGGCCCACTCACCAGCTGTCAGCACTGGCCCTTCCACTGACTCCAGCCCGGCCTGGCTCCCAGCCCTCCTCCCTCTGCCAGCGCCCATCACAGGTCGAGCCCCCACCCTCTCAGCTTTGCTGCACTGGGGGCTGTGCAGCTAGAGTCCACAGCAAGCTAGGGAGGCCTGACAAGAGGGGTTGTCTCAGCTGCTCTGCTGCTGGGTTGCCTAGGGCAGGTACCATCCAGATTTGGTCCTTGTCCATGGAATGGGGAGTGGGGTGGCAGACGATCCAACCCACCAGGACCCCAGGCAAGGGCACAGGCACCTCTTGGGCCCACATCTGCTCAGCGGGAGTATTGACCCCTTTCCAGTGGCAGCTCTCTGCTTACGGAGGGCTGGAATGGGGAGGAGACGAGGAAGGGTTTGAGTTGGTAGTCACTGGGGTCTGTGTGACCTTCTATATACCTCCTTGGTGGCCACCCCCCCAGCCCAACCCCCTTGAACCTGCTCACTGGGCTTCCTGGGAGCCATGGGGGTGGAGAGGATGTACATCTGGAATTCACTCCTGCCCAGTGTCACGCCTAAAAACTTGTCTGGGTAACTGCATGCTGGAGGCCTTGACCATGACCCCAGGTGGAACCCAGTGGCTGAAGGAATGTCCCTAACAAAGGGCACAGAGGCCCTCATAGGCTGGCCCGGTTTGGGCTTTGGAATCCTCCGGGGGTCTGAGTCCTGCCTGCTAGAGACTTTCCGTCGGCTCTGGAGACCCACGGTCAGAAGGGGAGGGACAGGACACCCAGGAGTCAAACCCTCTCCTGGTCCCGGGGCAGGGGCAGGGCTTTGGGAGTACTCACCCCAGGGAGGCGAGGGGCTGCTTCCTCATAGGTCCCTGCTGACCAGGGGCGTGCTGGCAGCTTGCCAATGGAGTGACAAGGGCCAGTTGGGGAGGGATGGATGGGGCTCAGGCTGTTGTAGCATCTGGAATCATCTGGACCTGAAGGCTCAGCAGAGCTTTGGATCCCTGCTGCCTCTCAATCACGAGTAGTGGGCACGGGCAGGGGAGCTCCAAAGGGCCAGGGTGAGAGAACATGGCCTTGAGGCCTGGTTACTGGAGCAGGGTCACATGTACCTGATTGTCCTCGGGCCCAGAGAAAGCTGGTAACATGGCTGCAAGAAGTTGAGGAGTGGGGCAGCCGGTTGGCTCAGTTGGTTAGAGCGCAGTGCTCATAACACCAAGGTCGCCGGTTCAATTCCCACATGGGCCAGTGAGCTGCGCCCTCCACAACTAGATTGAAAACAGCGACTTGACTTGGAGCTGATAGGTCCTGGAAAAACACAGTGTTCCCCAATAAAATTTTTTTTAAAAGTTGAGGAGTAAAGCCTGCCAAAGCTGGCGCACCCTCCTGTGTGGTCCTTACAGGCAGGAATAGGGAGACATCTACAGTGGACATAGACCAGTCTTGGGGAGATCAGTGGGAGCAGGGGCAGAGTGGACCTGGGGACCCCCCAAGGACTGGGGCCTCACAGCCACCAGGTGGGCTGGAAGGTGGGCTGGAAGGTATTTGGAGTAGACCTAGGTGGTTGTGTACCCATACACGTGTGTGTGTACTATCCTGAGCCTTTATCACAAAGCCCTTGAGGGGGTGGGCAAGAGAGAGAGACAATGAGCACCAGCTGTTGGCAGCTGGACCTGAGCCTGGAAACAGCTGTTGCCTCAGTCTGCATGCAGGTGTGCTCCTCAAGGAAGCCATGTGGACCATGTGGGCATGTACCTGAGAGATGCGTGAGCTTGTGCAGCTGTGCCTCTCTATCCCTGGGCAGCCACCGGCTCATGCCCTGCTCTCTAGGAGCCCTGGGAAACAAAGATGACCCCGGAACTCTGCTGCCCTTTCTAGGCAGTCGCCTTGGGGCCCAGGCTCTGCGCGCTGGATCCACCCTTGAAGGGGACATGTGGAGAACCTGGGGGTAGGGAGCCTGTCCTACCTGCTCCTGTCATGGACCCTTCCTCACCTGGTACCTGTAAGGGTGTGTGTAGCTCTCTTCTGAGCTGGGCAGAAGGCACCGGCCTGAGGGCAAGACCCTAGGACCCAGGCTGGCTGTGTCCCTGATTCAGGGTTGTCCCAGGACTGGTGCCTCTCCCTTACGGAATCTAGGTGTCTCTGCTGAGGATTAGGGACAATTACCTGGTTCGGAGGGGGTGGGCAGGCAAGGACTCAGTGCCACAAAGAACGCCACAGTGGACATAGCGGCAGGCCACATGGCTGGTTGAGCAGTTATTATTGTGGATCCTTGGGGCTGCGGGCCTCTTCCCTGCCCGCTCCACCCCACAAACTGGGGTTCTCATAAACTGAAAGGTGCTGGGCAAAGAGTCCACCATACCAGCTCTGGCCATGGTCCACTCCCGAAGACCCAAAGCTCGGAACCTGGGCTAAGGACCCTCTAGCATGGGCAGGCCTACAAACATGAGCTGCCCCAGACCGAGGGGGCTCCTAGCCCCTTCGGCCTCCTGAGGAGGTAGGGGAGGGTGGGCAGACCCCCAGCTGTCCTCATGGACTGGTGAGCTGCTCCGTGCGGCTGGGCTCCTGGACCAGTGCCTGGCCGGGGGGCTGCACGGCCTGCACCGTCTCCTCCAGGCTGCCATCGGGGAACACGACATAACGTGTGGTGGCTGGCCACTGCAGCTCCTGCTGGTTCTCCTTGCTGTGCCAGATGCCATAGCCGAAATACACCACGAGTCCTGCAGGGGTTGTACAAGCCTGAGGGGCAGGTCTAAGCCCTTTGCCCTCTTTGCCCTCTTCCTGCAGCCCTTCCTGCAGCCCACCCAGGGCCCCAGCCTGGCCCTCACTCACCGATCAGTAGCCAGATGGAGAAGCGCAGCCAGGTCAGGTAGCTCAGGTTTAGCATGAGACAGATATTGAGTAGGATGCTCAGGGCTGGAGTCAGGGGCACCAAGGGGACCTGCGGGAAAGGGCAGGGCTGGGCTGGGCGGGGCTGCAGGAAGTCTGCAGGCCCTGGATCCACAGAGCCTTTCTCCACCTCTGCAGATTCTGGAGACAAGTGCCCACCCTCCAAACAGAGAGGGGGATGGGCACCTGTGAGCCCTGGTTCATCCTGCTGTGGCAGAGGAGGAAGGGGTGAAGGGAGCGGGCAGGGCTGACAGTGCGTAGGTATTGGCTGGGGGAGGTACCTGGAAGGTATCCTGCCGGCGCTGTTGCTGGTGGGCCCCCAGGACAAGAAGACTGAGCGCAAATACAGTAGTGCTAAGCAGGAGCAGCAGGAGGTAGCCCCAGTTCGGGAGGTGCAGGGCCGTGTTCCCAAAGACCAGCACACAGCCCAGGGTGATGGCCGAAGCCAGCATGACACCGAGTGCCCAAGCCACAGTGGCTCCAGGGTTGCACCCACCCAGGAAGCCCAGGTAGGGCCTCAGGGCTGGCCGCAACTGCCCAGGTTCAGGGGCCACGGCCTGCTCAGTGCCCACCAGATGGATGTGGTCTTGGAAGGAGTCGTACTCCTTGGCCTCAGGGCCAGGGCTGGCTGGGTCTGGGGAACTAGACGGAGGGGCCTTCTGGAAGCGTAGCACGATTATGCTGGTGGCCACGAAGGTGTAGGCCAGCAGTGTGCCAATGGACAGGAACTGAACCAGTGCCTCGAGGTCCAACAGCAGCGCCATGAAAGCCATGAGGACCCCAAACACCAGGATGCCCACCATGGGCACCTGCGTCCGGTGGTGCACGTAGGCAAACGCCTGGAAGAAGAGCCCATCGATGGCCATGGCGTAGATGATTCGTGGCCCAGAGAAGAGGTTGAGGAGCAGGACAGTGTTCATGGCTGTGGCAGAGGGTAGGGGACTGGTCAGCATGGTGGACAGGCCCACTGGGGGCTTCTGCTGGGAGCCAAGGCACAGGCCCTTAGGAACATTGGCATGAGTTTGTCCGGGTTATCAGAGGAAGCCTGAGTGTACGTGGGGTGCTGAATTGTCACCCCCACCACCACCCAGGAATGGGACACCCCCGCTTAGGTGACAGGCCCACTGGAGAATCACAAGCGGGCTGCCAGGAAAGGACCTGGAAGAGATGCCCCAAACTAATAACAACAACTGGGATGGGGCAGTAGGTCCCTCCCAACAAGCCTGGGTGGAGAGTCGAATAATTAGCACCTTTCTGGGCCCATTATGCAACTGGTAACACTGAAGCCCAGATGAAGATGTGTTGCCTGGGAGGCTTGGGGCAGGGCCACACCGCCCTGTTCCTGCCCACCTTGTCCAGAAGGGCCCCTTACCGCAGATGGAACCAGCTGCCACGATGAAACCAGCCCAGCTGTAGCCCCGCCGGTAGAAGGCATCGGCAAGGGCCGAGTCAGGATCCAGGCTGTGCCAGGGCACCATGAGGGTGAGCACGGTGGAGACGAGGATGTAGGCGCTAGCCACCAGGCCAAGTGAGATGGCGATGGCTATAGGCACGGCTCGCTTCGGGTTCCGGGCCTCCTCGCAGGAGGCAGCGATGACATCAAAGCCCACGAAGGCAAAGAAGCAGGTGGCGGTGCCAGCCAAGATGCCAGAGAAGCCAAAGGGCGCAAAGCCACCCTCCTCAGGGCTCCAGTTGTGTGGCTGGGCCAGGACAAATCCCATGATGATGATGAAGAGAATGATGACCAGGCTGATGGTAGAAAGGACATGATTGAGCCAGGAGGAGACGCGGGCTCCACAGGAGACCAAGGCAGAGGCCAAAATGATGATGCCAGTGGCCAGGAAGTCTGGGTAGTGGGCCAGGAAGGGTACCTGCCAGACACCCACATGGACCTCAGTGAAGTTGCGGATGCGATGGCTGAACATGGAGTCCAGGTAGCCACTCCAGGCACGGGCCACGGCGGCGCCACCAATCAGGTACTCGAGAAGCACATTCCAGCCAATGAGGAAGGCCCAAAGCTCACCCATGGACACATAGGTGAACAAGTAGGCAGAGCCTGTGCGGGGCACACGTGCCCCAAACTCTGCATAGCATAGGGCAGCCAGCAGGGAGGCCACAGCTGCCACACCAAAGGACACAAGCACGGCAGGGCCGGCCATCTGCTTAGCCACAGTGCCCGTGAGCACATAGAGTCCCGAGCCCACCATGCCACCCACGCCCAGCAGGGTCAGGTCCAGCGTGGACAGGCAGCGTTGCAGTGAGGTCTCCATGGAGGACCCCTCCAGTGGCTTTAGCCGGTTCAACTTCTGGCAGAGGCGCGCTAGGCTGGTGGTGCTGGGCAGCCCCGGGGCCATGGTGGGCAGCTGAAAGGAGCACCAAATCAGCGGCTGGCACCTGCCAGTGCCAGAGGAGAAGGACAGGCTGCCCAGCTGAGTCCTGACCAGCCTTCAGTCCTTGCTCTGTCCCCACCCTGGGCACCCCAGCATCGGTACCACTGGCCTGTTGGAGGGCTGAGATGCGGCAGGCGTTAGGGCATGCCATCAGGGTGGGCAAATCACAGGGAAGCACAGAGACCTCAACTGCCTCCAGAGCAGGAGAGGGAGCCTGGTGGAGCCAGACCTGGGCCTGTTTGGAAGTGGCCCTGGGCATGAGGAAGACGGCAGCCTCTAGGAGTACTGCTGGGAACCACTCTGTGATCTGGGATCAGAGAGCAAGATGGAAACCAGAAGCTTCCTGGGAGCTGGGCCAGGCTGTTCCAGGACCCGGAACAGGAGTGGCTCTGCGTAGCCCAGGCGGCCACCTGGCCTCAGAGAGAGGCGGTCATCCTTCCCTCCCCCACCCAACAGGGCTGGGAAGCCAAGGGCGGGGCGCTCCCGCCGCAGCCAGCTCCACCGCGCCCATGTCCCCAGGTACCTGAGCCTTCGTCTTTTCTCGAGCCTGAGTCCGTCCCCGCAAGACTCGCTGCGACCCACCTGCTGTCGCCGCTGCTGCTGGCGCTGCTCTGCACGCTGCGCCAGCCCGGCGCTAACGTGCGCTGGTGCCGCCCCAAGCTCAGGGCCCGCCCCCAACCCAGGGCGCCACCACCACTGGACCCTGCCTCGCTGACCCCGCCTCGCTGTCACTTGCACCCAGAGAGCCCATCCTACTCATACTACGTAAGATGAAGACCAGAGCTCACCAAATCTAGGAAAGCCCTATCACCGCACAGTTCACAGATGAGGAAGCCCAAACCACCAGGTAGATGACTAGCCCAGCTCACCTGGGTGACCTTGGAGGCAGGTAAGGTTAAGGTCCAGGTATGGAGGGGTCTGGAGCTCACCCACTTGCCACTGCTGCAGACACCCTCCTTGATCCCTCACTCCAACACGTATACTCCGCCCAGCCAGGCACCACCCAGTCTCCCCGCCACCACTGAGGAGTGTGGGGGCTGCTGGCATTAGGCAGACTTCTGGTAAGATGAGGGTATGGCCTGGCGGAGTGGCCCTGGGCAATCCCTGAGCTCTCCCTTACAGTGGAGTTCGGGGGAGTGCATGGCTTTTGGGAGTGTTCTGTGAGCTCATGTTCAGTGTTTGGCAGAACTCATATTGGCTCGGCTGAGACTGTAGCTATAGACTACGTCCTAAAAGGAGGCAAACAGACTCCTGCAGACAACTTACAGCCCTCTAGCTCAGGGGATGCCTGGGGCCCTTCAGATACCAATGGCAACCCCTGGGAGTACCTGTCAGGCCTGGAGGACCCTGGGGGAACCCCAACAGTAGCTTTTTACGCATGGATAATCCGTGAAAGTTACCATGTCCTGAGCACCTGCTCTGTGTCTATCCCCACACCATGGGCAGTCCCTATGTTCCATCCCGTGGCTATCACAACCTCCTCTCAGGCTTAGTTAGTCCTGGGACTGAAGAGTCTTTGTCCTGCTCTTCCCACTTTTTTAAAAGTGAAAAAGTTGGTGTGACACAGTGTTAACTTGCTCACAGCAAAATGATGACAATCCATTTAAGCAAAGCAAAACCAAAACAGATACCCTCTTCCCCCAGAACTTCATACATGTTTTCAGGTTGTAGGTGGTTTGTGGAATAGGATTTTAGTGGCACCTGCAGCCTGTCTGGTTCAGTGGGATGGTGATTGCGTGATAGGATGGTGGACTCCCAGACAAGATGGTGCCACGTGGAACACTCTGCCTTCGCCAGCCCCCTTCGTTCCTCCTGATGTTTGCCTGATGGTGTCTTGAGAAGATTCTCAGATGGAATCCCGCTTCCTACAGGGATGACAACTCTCTTACCCCACCCCTGTAGCTTACACATAACTGAACAGATGTTCCTTGTTCTGAAATGCCTCCACAGCAACCTAGAAAAATGCATTTCAAACCAAGAGGCTTGGGCAATTTTGTAACAGGGGCTCCCCTAAGGCCTGGCCAATGACCACCTGAGAGCAGGTATGAGGTGTTTCAGAGTATTGACTTTTTATCTACCCAGAGAAGAGCTCTCACCACACCCCCTTTCATGGGCACCTACAGTGGATATTCGAGGCCAAGTATGAATGACACAGTAAATTGTAAACTTCTAGGGATATGGCTGGGACTCCACTGAGCAAGGTGGTTACACAGAGCAACCCCATGAAGATGTGGTAAAGCTAAAGTACCAAAGGAGGGGACTAGGGAGAAGACAAAAGGGAGAGGAAATACTTCCCAACTCATTCTACAAGGCCAGGATTACCCTGACACTAAACCCAACAAAGACATCACAACAAAAGAACACTATAGACCAAGATCCCTTATGAATATGGATGCAGACATTCTAAACGAAATACTAGCAAATCGGATTCAGCAACATGTAAAAAGGACCAAGTGGGATTTATCCTAGGAATGAATGCAAGGTTGATTTAGATAAGAAAATCAAACAATGTAATATTCCATACTAACAGAACAAAGGAGTGTAGGGGTTCAGAATGAGTCACCCCAAGATGTGTCTATGTGGTATGTGGATTGTTTTGAGCTAAAGGCAACCAAAACCCTGAGGGCTCAAGAGAAACTTCTGCCCCCGCCACCCATCTCCCACCCCACCCAGCTTAACTATCTAGAAGAATTTGAATTAAGGGCCGTGCCCTTAATAAGTGATTATCAGAGATAACTTTTTTTTAAACCTATCTATAGGGCAGGGCAAATTTCTAATCATTAAACATCTGTTCTTTTTATCTTCCTGCAGTGACCTTCCTCCCCTCTGAAAACCCAAAGTGATCCTTAGCTCAGAAAGTCATATACGTATACCTCGTTTTCCCTTTCTGTCTTTGAACCTGTTGTGTATGCATGGTTCTCGTACATATGTATATAATTAAATTGAGTCATTTTCTCTTGCTAATCTGTCTCATGTCTATTTGATTATTAGACAAGCCAAATTATTAGACCTTGAGGGTAGAGGAAAATTTCTTTTTCCTCCCCCACAGGACCAAAACCGCACAATCATCTTAATAGATACAGACAAAGCACTTGACAAACTAGAAATAGAAAGGAGTGTCCTCGACCTGATAGAGACCATCTAATGAAAAACCCTTAGCTAATGTACTCAATGGTGAAAGACTGAAAGCTTTCCCTTACTAGTATTAGGAAAATAAGGATGTCCACTCTCACCAATTGTATTTAACATTTTACGGGAGGTTCCAGCCAGGGCAATTAGGCAAGAAAATTAAATAAAAGAAATCCAGATTGGAGAGGAAGAGGTAACTATCTCTAGCCATAGATAACATAATCTTATGTGTAGAAAATACTAAGGAATCCACACCAAAAATTATTAGAATCAAAAAGTTCAGCAAAGGTGTGGGATACAAGATCAACAGACAAAAATCAGAGGACCTAATGTATAACGTGGTGACTATAACACTGCATTGTATAGTTGAAATTTGCTAAAGAATAGAACTTAAATATTCTCATGAAAAATTTTTAAATAAAAAGATAAATATGTGAGATGTGAATTAACTAGATGGGAAGAATCCTCTCAAAATGTATATGTAAAGCAAATCACCACCAAATACACTTTAAATATTTTCCAGTTATGTCAGTTATACCTCAGTAGAGCTGAAAAAAACACATACAAAAATCAGTTGTCTGTCTATGCACTAGCAATGAACTATTGAGAATGAAATTAAGAAAACAATTCTGTTTACCTAGAATCAAAAAGAATAAATTATTTATGAAGATACCTAGAATAATATGTCAGTTATATCTCAATAAAGCTGAGAAAAAAGATAGAATAAATTTAACAAAAGAAATGCAAGACTTGTACACTGAGAACTACTAAATTTCATTAAAGACCTAAATAAGGGGAAAAACATCCGATGTTCAGAGTGAAAGAAAATATTGCTAAGGCGGTAGTATTCCCCAAATTGGTCTACAGATTCAGTGCAATGCCTAGCATAATTCCAACTGCCTGTTTTGTAGAAATGAATAAGATAATCTTGGGGCGGCCTGTCGGCTCAGTTGGTTAGAGCACAGTAAGCATAACACCATGGTCATCGGTTCGATTCCCACATGGGCGAGTGGGCTGTGCCCTCCACAACTAGATTGAAAAAAACAATGACTTGACTTGGAGCTGATGGGTCCTGGAAAAACACACTGTTCCCCAATATATCCCCCAATTTAAAAAAAAAAATTAAATTAAAAAGAAAAGAATAAGAGAATCTTAAAATTCATATGGAAATTCAAGGGATCCAGAATAGCCAAAACAATTTTGAAAAAGAACAAAGTTGGAGTATTCATACTTCCTTATTTCTAAAGTAACTACAAAGCTACAGTAAACAAGACAATATGTTACTGAAATAAGGGTAGACAAAGCTCAATGGAATAGAATTGAGAGTTCAAAAATATGACCAATTAACTTTTAAAATTTTATGGCCAGTTTAAATTTATGGTCAATTTATGGCTGATTAATTTTTTTTAAATAGGTTTTATTTTTTCAGAGCAATTTTAGGTTCACAGCAAAGCTGAGCAGAAGGTGGAGTTCCCATACATATGACCTCCCCGACCAGAGAGGCACATTTGTAATAATGAATGAATGTACATCATTGTCACCATAGGTAACATTGGGGTGTGAACACTTTTGGTGTTGTACATTCCATGGATTTTGACAAATGTATAATGAAATGTGTACCCCATTAAAATGTCGTAGAGAATTGGTTAACCACCCTAAAAATCCTCTGTGCTTCACCTACTCATCCTTCGCTCCCACTAACCTTTGGCAACCACTGATCTTTTTACTGTCTCCACTGTTTTGCCTTTTCCAGAATGTCATATAGTTGGAATGATGCAACATGTAGCCCTTTCAGATTGGCTTTTTTCACTTAGTCATATGCATTTAAGGTTGTCTTATGTTTTTTCATGGCTTAATAGTGTTAATTTAAAAAATGCCAAAGTGAGAGGTGACAACCCTTTATTTGAGATCCAAAAGAATAGCTATTAGGGAGGCACTGATTCAGGCAGAAATCCAAATACTGTTCCAATTAGGAAATGAAGGCAAGGGGTATTCATGAGAGAGGGAAGGGGAATAACTACACGAACAGAAGCAAGAAATCTCTATGGGTGATAAGCTAAGGAAGGGATTTCTTTTTTTTTTTTTAATTTTTATTGGGGAATACTGGGGAACAGTGTGTTTTTCCAGGACCCAGCAGCTCCATGTCAAGTCGTTTTCAATCTAGTTGTAGAGGGCGCAAGCCACTGGCCCATATGGGAATCGAACTGGCAATCTTGGTGTTATGAGCACTGCGCTCTAACCACTCAGCCAACCAGCTGCCCAGGAAGGGATTTCTATAGGTGCAGATAAGCTAACAAACATAGTGATGCTAATTCTAAAGAATGTCTTTAATTTTCAGTCAGCTAATTATAAACAGTTGTTTGGAGTACAATGTTGCCTTAGGCCCAGCGCAAGGGTTATTTTGTCCAGTTTTAACATTCCAGAGGTTTGAGGAGTAAGTGGAGTAGTTTAGCTAAACTCTCAACAAACTCTTAGAAGAAAACATAGGAGTAAATCTTTACGACTGTGGGTTAAGCAATGGTTTCTTAAATATGACATCAAAAGTTCAAGCAACCTAAGAAAAATATAGGACTTTATCAAAATGAAAGCTTTTGTGCTTCGGAGGACACCATCAAGAAAGAGAAAAGATGGGCGGCGGGTTGGCTCAGTGGTTAGAGCGCAGTGCTCATAACACCAAGGTCTCCGGTTCGATTCCCACATGGGCCAGTGAGCTGGGCCCTCCAAAACTAGATTGAAAACAACGACTTGACATGGAACTGATGAGTCCTGGAAAAACACACTGTTTCCCAATATTCCCCAATTTAAAAAAAAAAAAAAAAGAAAAAGTGAAAAGATAATCCAGAGAATGGGAGAAAATATTTGCAAATCATGTATCTGATAAGGGGATTGTATCCAGAATATATAAAAAACTCTTACAACTCAACAACAAAAAGATAAATAGCCCAGTTTAAAAATGGGCAAAGGATCCGAATAGACATTTCTCCAAAGATGATATACAAATGTCCAATAAACACGTGGAAAGATTCTTGACATCATTAGTTATTAGGGTAATGCAAATTAAAACCACAATGCAATCCCACTCTTTGCACCCCCAGGATAGCTATAGTCAAAAAGTCAGATCATAACAAGTGTTAAAGATAATGTGGACTGATTGGAACCCACATACACTGCCAGCCACTGGGATGCAAGTTGGTACAGCTGTTTTGGAAAACCACTGGGCAGTTCCCTAAAATGCTAAATATGAAGTTACTGTAGGATCTACTTATTTCACTTCTGGGTATATATACCCCCAAAAATGGAAACATGCATCCACACAAAAACTTGTACATGAATTTTCATAGCATCATTATTCATAATAGTCAAAAAGTTGAAGCAATCAAATGTTAATCAACTGATTATGGATAAATAAAATGTGAAATATCCACACAATGGAATATTATTCGTCCATAAGAATGAATAGAGCAGTGATACAACATAAATGAATCTTGAAAATATTGTGCTAATTGAAAGAAGCCAGTTACAAAACACCACATATTGTATGATTTTACTTACATGAAATGTCCCGAATAGACAAATTATCTATAGAGACAGAGAATAGATTAGTGTTTGCCAGGGGGTAGAGAGAATGGGAAGTGACTGCTAATGGGGGGTACAGGGTTTCTTTTTGAGGGTGACGAAAATGTTCTAAAATTAGGTAGTGGTGCACGGGTCTGTGGATATACTAAAAACCACAAAACTGTACATTTCGAATTGATGAGTATTATGGTATGTGAATAAAGTTGTTATAAAAATAAAATACAAAGCACCAAATTGTTTCCAAGAAAGAAGTCCAGGGGCAGGAAAGCCAAGGAAGGCATCACCCCCACTCCCCAAACACCAAGTCTAAATGCCACATGTGACCCAGATGTCCCTATGTGCTTTCCACCTCCTGGACTTCCCCTTTCTGTTAGTATCCAAATGAGATTGCTCAAATCAGCTCATTCATTTCAGGTAGCTCAGGCTCCCCTCTCCCAGTGTCTAAGAGATTTTTTTGGGGAAGGGGGAACAAAATTCTTACATTTCTCCCATGCCAGTCCTCATTGCTATCCTTTCCTCCACTTTTGTTTGTCTCCTGCAGCTTCTGTCCTTTCTGGAGCCCTCACCCCCACCCCCAGCCTGCTATCTCCCCAGGCCAAATCCAGCCCAAATGCTACTGTTCAAAGCCCACCAGAATGTTGTCTTATATCACCTCTCCGAAAGGATCCCCATTACTCTTCACCATGCACTGGCTTCCTAGCCCTTCCTTCTTTTTGTTCACCAGTGCTGGCAATGGCTGTCACATCAGTCCCCATCTGCTCCAGCCCTTACCGGGAGTGCATCTTCCCCTCCCCCCATTTCCTGTCAGCCTCTCTGCCCAAGGCTGACCCTGGTTCCTTGCACTCACTATGTGGGGCCTCTCTGGACAAAGTCCCCTATCTGGTTTCCCACACCCCACTCCCTGGAAGCCCCAGCTAGCTGCTTAACCCTCTAACCCACAGACCACACTCTCTGAAATCTACCAGAGCAAAGGACGAATGGGTAGTCGAAGACTTGGTCCTACTGAATCCACCGTGGGGGTGGAGTGGGGGGGTGTGTGGCTCAAATCCAGACCATTTGAACTGCTAATGTGAATGCTACCTCCACGGCTCCATTTACCTAGCAGTGGTAGGCAGAGTAAGAAATCTGCATTTTGCATCTGTTGTTTTTTAGCTATTTCTTATATTCTGTATATTTAACTCCTTTCTGGTCTTACCTTCTCTATGAAAATGCCAGCATATTCAGGTTGTGCTTAGTGCTTAGAAGAGCCAAGAGAAGGGGCTCTTCCCCCTGTGGGTAAACACAGACTCTCCCATGGACGAGTAACAGGCCTGGGTGGGGGGCCTTTGGGGTTGGGGGTGAACTGAGGGTTTTAGTCACCCTTCCAGGAACCTTGGAAATTCTGTGTTCTTTCACCAAGGTGTGTGATTGGGTGAGCAGAGCGGAGGGCCGGCAGTTGGGTGCATGGAGTTGGGCAGAGTGGAGGTGGGACTGCTACACGAGACCAGGCAGCAACCACCCTCACACGGCAGGCCATGGAATAGGGGTTAGGCATGGGTGGCAGCCGGGTAGGAGGGTGTCATCCCTGACCCCGTAGTGCCCAGGTACTGGGGGGCATGTCCGGAGCACGTGGGTCAAGGGTGGGTGCCAGGCACGCTCCACAGGTGCAGTTGCCCTCTGCCCTAGCCCTTCCTGAAGCAGCGCCATGTTGTACTTGAACTCTCTCTTATTTGCCTCTGAGATGCTGTGAGCTCCTGACGGTGTTTACAAAAATAGGCGATATTTATAAGGTCTTGAAATAAGAATGATAAAAAATGGTGTTGCTGAAAAAATCTCGCTTTCTCCCTTAGATAGGGTTTTTTATTGTGGGTTGTTTGTTTGTACTTATAATTTTTTAAAAACAAAACCAAGCAAAC
Organism: Rhinolophus ferrumequinum; assembly: GCF_004115265.2. Lineage (NCBI taxonomy): Eukaryota > Metazoa > Chordata > Mammalia > Chiroptera > Rhinolophidae > Rhinolophus > Rhinolophus ferrumequinum. The sequence continues at coordinate 23,449,551 of NC_046308.1, forward strand.
AGGAATAGATATGCTTATATCCCTTCCTTTGTTGCACCAAAGATAGCACACATTATATATATGCACACTCTTGCTCCTTGTTTTTTCACTGTACAAAAAAATCCAGCTCCCTCTTTATCAGCGTACAGAGATTTGCATTGTTATTTACTGCGGCGTAGGATTCCAGTGAGTGGCTGTAGGCTATTCAGCCCATTTTGTATCACTGGATACCTGGATGTTTTCTAGGGCTTTACACGTAAAAGTACGATAAGTAATTTGTGTATGAGCCATTTCTTACTGGTATAAGTGTATATGAGATGCCGGACGTGGCTGGCTGTGATTTTTAGGTATTGTCAGATTCCTTACCATCAGCAATAGATGGGAATTACTGTTTTCCCACAGCACAGTAGGCATCTGCCTTCATTTTGTTCATTTTTATATCCTGAACTCATGAATACCTACCACGTAACTGTTGAATTAATACATTCATAGTTTGCACATCAATGAAACCCAACCAACACCCCCGTCATTGCACACTTTTAAAATAAGTGGTGCCCACGAGGCAGCCTTATACGGACAGAGGTCAAAACGACCCTCCGACAGGACTACATGGTCCCATTCAAGTTTCACTTGTTCCCAGTTAACTGAGGCTGATGGCTAGTTATTTCAGCCTCAGTTCCCTCTCCTGATCACTGTGGTAGCTTCCAAAATTTATAAAAAGTATGTAACTATATAATAACTCACACTAACCTCTGCATTCCCCCTTTGTAAAAGTTGGTTTTGAAGCTTTTCTTATTGGTCATTGTATAGCATGAAATCCAGCTGCTCAGAAGAAATTATTTTACAGGTGAGTTATTCCAAAGGTAGAGGAAAGATATTTTCTATTACCTGACAGGTGAAAGGAGACTTCAGGGTTAGGAAAAAACGTATGCTTTTCATCATTTTTAGGAGTTGTTATTTTTTAGCAAAGACTGTCTTAAAAAGAAACATATCATGATTAATACTTTCAGAAGAGGTTTCAGCCATTGCTTGTGGGTATGATAGGGTCTTCTCAAGTTGAAATGCCTCAGTATGATTTTTAAAGTTCATAGTACTTAGTTAAACCAACTAAATTAGGAAACTTCTGGTGACAGGGAGGTGGTGACAAGTTGGTGTGAATGTAACCTGAAAGAACTTACCCTGGATCTCTGAGAAAACGTTGGCCATTCCAGGTACTTTTCCTTTGTGTTGTTAATAGAAGGGTTTGTGTCTCAAGATGGATTTAATGGGAATCCCAGCAGCAGAAATTATGCTTAAAATACTACTTTATGCATCCCAGAGCCTCATCACAAAGTTGAGTAACTTCTGGAGAATTTGTCCCTGCCTCGAAGGGTAATTTTTTTCTGGCTCAATGTTGCAGTTTGGTTGGAATTGGAATTAGATTACCAGCTGTGATTTAGCCCCTTGTCTTTCACCTACTAAGGACAAGGCCAGAAGCAGAATTTCTAGGCTTCCAGACCATGGCTCTTAAGAGCCAAGAGATCACAGTGCTGGGTGACGGAATGAGAAATAATTTGAAGTAGTTAGAGATTTCTGAACTGTCATGTGATCATAATTATATATTGGGAAAGTAATAGCCATGCTTAAAATTATCTGGATCATGATGTGGCCGTTTTGACTCCCTATTCTGTTTTTATTCTGAGTGAGCTTCAGTGTTATGTGTAAAGAATTTGTCCATTTCATCTACATTGCCGAAGTTATTGGCAGAGTTGTTTATAATATTCTTTTATCCTTTCAAATAGTATCTTAATATCAATAGCAATAGCCTGTTTTTCATTCTTGATATTGGTATTTTGTGTCTTCTCTTTTTTTGGATCAGTTTGGCGAAGGGTTTATCAATTTGATTATTCAGATCAAGAATTAGGTTTTGGTTTCATTGATTTTTCTCTATTTTTTTCTGTTTTCTGCTTTTTAGTACTTATTTTTTGGCCATAATTTGGATATTTGCTCTTTTTCTAGTTTCTTGAGGTAGAAGCTTAGAAAATATCATTGATTTTGAATATTTTGAACAAATTTTTGTGGTTCATTTACGAGGAATGTTGGCCTGTAGTTTTGGTTTTGGTATCAGGGTAATGCTGGCCTCATAGATGACTTAGGGAATGTTCCTTCCTCCTCTATATTCTGGAAGGATTTTATAGGTCATTGATTTTAGACCTTTCTTTTTCTGATATAAGCATTTTACGTATGTTTCTCTCTGATTTAAGCACTGTTTTATCTGCATCCCATGAACTTTGGTATGTCATGTTTTCATTTTCATTCCACTAAATATACTTTTTAATTTTCCTTGTTATTAGTTCCCAAATATTTGGCGATTTTTCAGATATCTTTGTGTTACTGATGTTTAATATAATTCCAATGTTCTAAAAACATATTTTGTATTATTTGAATTTTTATTGAGACCTTTATTAACAGATGCTCGAGTTGATTGTTTTGAAAATATCAAGTTGTAAATTTTTATTACAAATTAAAAATGAGGTTCTTAAAAGCTCAACTTGACCAAATATGAAACAATTTAAAAACTTTAAAGATGTATTAAGAAAATCCAGGCTTAAAAAAACCAACAACACTTTTGTCATTACCAAAAGAAATGTCTTTAGGTAAAAACTGTAAATGCCCTATGCTGCATAGATAATGCAGATGATTCTAGTTATCTGGTCAGTGGGCAGAAAGCAAGCACTTAAGTTCTTTAGCTCTAATCTTTTGCTCATTTCTTATTGCTGGAATTTCATATTCATTTCTCCTTTTTGGATGACTAACCTGGATGATGATAGAGATGGGAAACCAGCATTTACTCGGCCCCGCCCTGCTCAGCCGGGGGAGTGGAAGAATTCTCAGCTGGTGGACCAGCTGCTTTTGTCTCTGCTATCTTGTCGTGTAGTTTTCTTGGTTAATTGACATTTCAGTGATGACGACACTGAGGTGGCTGCTTATAGTAGGTCTCTCCTTGATTTTCCTTATCTTCATGGCCATCCTCTCTAGGCTGTCTTTGACAAGGAGGGCCCCTGTGGAACTGTGATAATATAAGCCGATACAGATTCTGCCTCATTGGTCGACCTTGTTCTCCTGCACCGTGGTTGTCAGCCACCTCCACTCCTTCCCCCGAACAGGAGGGTTGCAATACTGTGGTTGTCACCCATAGGGTCGGGTATGTAGTAAGGTGGGCTGGCCCTGTTGGGCCTGGCGTTGGGAAGTACTCACTCATGCCTCCGTCTTTCCTCACTCCCACTATTCTGGTAATTCTGCTGGTACCTGTAATTGTGTGGAGGACCCCTGCAATGTGGATAGCATCTGTAGTGATCACACCTGCTGCATATTTACTTTCTTACACTGGAACTCCACCACGGCCTGTCACATCTGCTGCCTCTGCACCCTTTCTCCTTCAACAACTGCACGGTCTCCCCATCTCTCGCACTGTGAAGGTACTTCCTGGGGTTATTCTTCTGTGTGGCAATCTGGCGTCTTCCTGTTGATGAAATCATGTCCATTTGTACACTGAACTGTTATACTGTTCCCAAAACATTTGTTACTATGACCTTCTTGTGCCTGCACCCTGCCCGTGGTGCTGGGCTTGGTGTTTGCAGCACTGGGCGCAGGGGCGGGGGTACCTGAGGGTCTTGACCTCAATGCTCAGGAGTGTGGTGACGGTGACTGGGCTTGCTTGCCACTCAAGGGTTTGGTGACAGTCGCTGGGGCAGGTGGCAGCAGCAGGGCTGATAAGGGCTCTCTGTGGTCATCTTTTATCCCATTACCTAGCAAACTCTTACTTGAATTGTTTGAAAGTGATTGAAACTTGTTTTATGGTTGGCGGAGAATATGATCTGTTTTGTCAAATGTTTCCTGTACACATGAGAAGAATGTGTATTCTGCTGTGTTGGGTGGAGTGTTCAATGATGTCAATTAGGTCAGTATGGTTGATAGTGTTGCCGAGATCGTCTGTATCCTTATTGATTTCTGTCTGGTTGTTCAATCAGTTGTGGAGCGAGTGTTGAAATCTTTGACTGTGGATTGTCTATTTTTCCTTTCAGTTTTATTGTTTTTTTTGTGTGTATTTTGAAGCTCTGTGTCTGGAAGCTATGACTCTAACGATATAGAACCATTAAAGATTATTATGTCTTCCTGATAAATTGGACCCCTTATCATTATGAAATGATCCTCTTTCCTTGGTAAAATTCTTTGCTTTGAAAGCAACACTGTTGGTCCTGGCCTGCGCTTTCCCAAGCTGCTCCACACCAGGAGGAGGGTGCCCTCCCTGCAAGCCTGGACTCCTAGTGGGCCAGGTGCTGTTGGCCAGGTATGGCTGAGCCTTCCCCCAGCTGGGGCATGCTCAGGCATCCAGGCAACCAGAACACTGAAAACCGAGAGACCCTGAGTTCCCACTGGTACGCTGGAAAGGCTGTGGTTCGAGCCCACCACAGCACTGTCCCAGGCTCACCCCCTTGTCCTTATGTACCTGTGCACCCCTCCCACCCCTGCTGCACAGCCCCCCCCAAGGCAGTGTTTCCAGTGTTTCCTCTAATCCTGCTTGGAGGAACAACTGATGGGTTCCAGTTCATCCATCCCAGACCAAGGCTGGTCTGCAAGCTAATAAACATTCCAGTGTCAGCAGAAAATAAACACCATAAAATAAGAACTGCATTGTTCATGTAGCCACTCTAGCTTTCCTTTGGTTTAGCCTTAGCAAATGTCTTTTTCCATTTTTTACTTTTAAATCTATCTCTGGGCTTCTTGTAGTTAGCACATAGTTAGGTCGTGGCTTTTTTTCTCTGACAATCTGCCTTTTAATTTGGTATTTACATGTAATTGGTAATGATGTTTAATGTGATTATTGGTACGGTTGGATTTAAATCTACCAGGTTGCTATTTGTTTTCTATTTATCCCATCTGTTTTTGCCTCTCCCCCCTTTTTTTCTTCCTTCTGTGGATTATTTTATTATTCCATTTTATTGCCTTTATTAGCTTCTTGGCTATACCACTTCGTGTGTGTGTGTGAGAAAGCGAGAGACAGAGAGAGAGAGATTGCTTTCGGGATTATTTTTATTTTTTTTTAAGTTAGGCTCTAGTTAACCTGCAGGAGGTTTCTTTTTCTTTTTCTTTTTTTTCCCAAAGATTTTACTGGGGAAGGGGAACAGGACTTTATTGGGGAACAGTGTGTACTTTCAGGACTTTTTTTTTTCCCAAGTCAAGTCCTTTCAATTTTAGTTGTGGAGGGCACAGATCATCTCCAGGTCCAGTTGCCCTTATTAATTGCTGGGGGCGCAGCCCTCCATCCCTTGCAGGAGTCAAAACGGCAACCTTGTGGTTGAGAGCCCACTGGCCCATGTGGGAATCCAACCGGCAGCCTTCGGCGTTAGGAGCACAGAGCTCCAACCGCCTGAGCCACCAGGCCAGCCCCCTACTTTTGGGATTATTATACTTCACAACAATATACTCCCATTTTCCTTTTCTTGGCCCTTGTGCAATCGTTTCTCATGTTATACTTTCATATGAGTTATAAACCCCACAATAAATCATTAGTTTTGCTTTAACATTCAATTATATTTTGGGTATATCTGATAAATTTAGATTGGCAATGGATTCCCTCTCACTCACGGAACCTCAGTTTTGAGTGCACAGGTTACATCCTGGTCAGTCAGCTACTGGCCTGTTTCAGCACAAAGGAGCCTGATTCCCCAGTGCTACATATTCAGAGGGCGCTACGGCTCTCCCAGGTCCAGCGTGATGGTCTTCAGAGCACACTGCTGACACAGGTCCACAGGTCTACCTTAGCAAATATTAAGTGCCACGGCCACTTTAATAAAAGTTATCTGTGGTAGTGTGGAGCCAGCCTGTCCCTGAACTTTGGAAATATTTTCAGGTTGTAATGATGCAAAACATAGATAAGTTTTATTCCTTCCATCAATTCAATGCCAGAGAGAGCATTTTGTGCTAGATAGGGTCAATGGAACCAAAACAAAGTTCCACATTCAAAATATTGAGTCTTCGGTTCCACACCCTCTCCATGTTAAAGACCCTCTTTATTTTATGAACACCACAATGTTCCTTGATCTGACCACTGCTCCAACATGCAATAGCTAAAACCATATTGCTATGACATTCCCCTATGTTCCTCATCTCTCTATCTTAATTTCTTATTCGTACTGATCCTCCCGCCATCTCTCGCTCCCTCCTGACAGTCACTATTATGGCAATCCATGCCGTACCCAGCCAGTTTCTGCTGGATATTTCCAATTGACCCCACATCCCTGTCATGGAGCAGCATTGACAGCTTCATTGTTGTATTTCTGATGCTGTTGGAAGGAAACAGGGGGAGGGCTTGTGGGATGGTGCTTATCAAGTCTACGTGGTGTACAGTCACGTCCTAGGCCTTCACGGTCACTCACCACTCACACACAAGTTCCAGTCCTGCAAGCTCCATGCAGGATAAATAAACTATACAGATGTACCAATTTTCAGCTGTTATATTGTATTTTTACTGTACTTTTTCTATGTTTAGATACACAAATACTATTGCGTTACAACTGCCTACAGTATTCAGTACAGTAACATGCTGTACAGGTTTGCAGTCTAGGAGCAATAGGCTGTACCAGCCAGCCCGGGTGTGTAGTGGGCTGGACCACCTATGTTTGTACGAGTGTACTCTATCATGTTCACATAATGACAAAATTGCCTAACAATGCATTTCTCAGAACGTAGCCCTGTCATTAAGCGATGCATGACTGTATTAATTTATGGTATCAGGTCTCATGTACAGGCCATACAAGTATAGTGACGATTGCTTTGAAGATGAGGAGGGTCTCACATTTATGTTCTGGTTCCCAGCGACAGCGCATTTCTGTCCACATGGGGCAGGCCGGAGTCCAGATCAGCAATGCCTGCTGGGAACTGTACTGTCTGGAACATGGAATTCAGCATAAGGGGCAAATGCTAAGTGACAAAACCATCGGTGGTGGGGATGACTCGTTCAACACATTCTTCAGCGAGACTGGGGCTGGCAAGCATGTGCCCAGAGCAGTGTTTGTGGACCTGGAGCCCACGGTGGTCGGTAGGTACTCGGGCACATAGGGTGGCTTTCCAAGGAGGGTGGGAGAGCCTCGCTAAATCCCCACGTGTGCTCCCTTGAATCCCTCTGCAGAAAGGACGGATGGACACACAGGTGTCCGTGACCGTGACCATGTTACATGAGAAACTGAAAGGTTAGTGCTTGAAATGTGGGGCTCAGTCTCCTGATTTAGGAAAAGCTAACAAACAGAAAAAACTGCTACTCCAGCAGTAAGATGAGCAGTGACAGATTTATTGGTCACTGCCTCAGGCCCAGGCAGGTGGTCGTATACACCCCCTGCAGGATCACCGGGTGCTCGTCCTACCCCAATGCTGTGCACTTTCTCAGGCGGGTGCACAAGCCTTGATCTGCATCTCAGACATAGAAAAGTAAGTAGAGAAAAGGCATTGGGTTCTTCCAGATTGAACGCCTGAGGTAGTTTCCAAGGAGAGCTGCAAAGACAGCACTTGTCACTGGCCACCCAGAAAAATGTCACCCTAAAGTCTATGAGACCTGGGCCACGTAGGGTGCCTGATGGGACTGCCTGACAAGTCGCGCTGACCTAGTGACTGTCTAGTATGTAAGGGTTTTTGTTTTTTTTTTAATTATACCCTTTGGGTGTGAAAGAGATACGTATATTTAGAATTGCCTGTGTGCGGGGGGTGAGAGCTCTGCTCCCTCCTTTGGGAACCGGTCAAGCTGGTATCTGTGCTGGGAGTTGAGTTTACTGCCGGAGCCATAGATGGCAGCTGTGCTCCGTGTAGTACACTGCGGCAGTTGACCTACAGGGAACAGCATGTGCTTGGTAGAATGGAAGGTCCCCAAACGTGTCCATGCTGGTGAGTTAACAACAGTCCTTAAAGATCCACGGCACACGTGTCCTCTTGTAGATGAAGTGCGCACAGGAACCTACAGGCAGCTCTTCCACCCGGAGCAGCTGATCACGGGGAAGGAAGACGCAGCCAATAATTATTCCACAGCCATTTGTATAGAGCATATAAAATATACTATAAACAAAGTTGTTGTTGGATTGAGGTTTGCAAAACAAGTTGTTTACGAGTAGATGTGAGACTGATAAGAGTGAAGTGAAAAACATGTTTTTGTGTGAAACTGAGCATAACAAAATTGAGTGATAAACGTTCACCAAAACAACTGGTTATCACCTCAGAAGTAACCAACTTCTGGTTATCACCTAAGAAGTAAACAACTTCTCATTATTACCTAAGAAGTAAACAAGTCCAAGGAAAAGAAAAGAAAAGCAGACCTCCAGAGCAAGGCCATGAGTGGTCTGACTGGGCGCTCTGGCTCCAAAGACCCTCTGTGAAGTGCAAGCCGCGATACTCCGGGACTCTCCGTAGTTCTTCCTTGTAGGACCAGGTTGCCTCGGACCCTTCGTGGGCCCAGTCGTCTCTCCCAGACCAGGGACCTTCTCCATCTCGATTGATCTGGGACTTGGTTCGTTATTAAATTCTATTCTATCTTGTACAACCTTCTGTGCTTACCAGAGCACTGGCCTTTGGAGGGACATTGGTTCCCAAATAAAGTTGTGTTACTCTACCTGAATCTGTGTGCCGGGACTTTGTTCCCACCACTCATGTCACAAGTACCACGCAGGTACGTAGGCCCTGCTGAGGGGTTAACGTCCCCTTGACTTTCAGGAAGAGACTGAAATGTGGCGACTGCTCTTCCAGGTGCTCACAACACATCAGCGAGGAGATCGTCGACCTGGTCCTGGACCGCATCCGCAAACTGGGAAGGCTTCCTGACGGCATTAGCCTGGAATGGGAGGGAGGCCTTGGAGTGGGACCAGGAGGTCATGTTGGCAAAACCCAGGCCAGAATGACGACTCCATGGTCTTCCTGTCCCGTGGGGCTCCATGCATCCATACGCATACATCTCTAGTGTCTGCTTTGCCTCCCCTCAAAGTGCAGTGCATGTTCACTGGGGACGATTTGAATTCGTATCCTCCTTTGGAGGCAAAGAAAAGTGACAGCGGCTTGGTGGGGTCGCTTCTGCTGGCGTTGCTCACGGTCTCTGCTTTCTCTCAGGCGGATCTGTGCACGGGGCTGCAGGGCTTCCTCATCTTCCACAGCTTCGGGGGCGGCACCGGCTCTGGGTTTGCATCTCTGCTCATGGAGCGGCTCTCGGTGGACTACGGCAAGAAGTCCAAGCTCGAATTTGCCATCTATCCAGACCCCCAGGTATCCACGGCCGTGGTGGAGCCCTACAACTCCATCCTGACCACCCACACGACCCTGGAACATTCCGACTGTGCCTTCATGGTGGACAACGAAGCCATCTACGACATATGTCGGCGCAACCTGGACATCGAGCGTCCCACGTACACCAACCTCAATCGTCTGATTGGGCAGATCGTGTCCTCCATCACGGCCTCCCTGCGCTTCGATGGGGCCCTGAACGTGGACCTGACGGAGTTCCAGACCAACCTGGTCCCATACCCCCGCATCCACTTCCCCCTGGCCACCTACGCGCCCGTCATCTCAGCCGAGAAGGCCTACCACGAGCAGCTGTCCGTGGCCGAGATCACCAATGCCTGCTTCGAGCCGGCCAATCAGATGGTCAAGTGTGACCCTCGCCACGGCAAGTACATGGCCTGCTGCATGTTGTACAGGGGAGATGTGGTCCCGAAAGACGTCAACGCGGCAATTGCCACCATCAAGACCAAGCGCACCATCCAGTTTGTGGACTGGTGCCCGACGGGATTTAAGGTAGGACTGGGTGCTGTCGAGTGGTTTTATCGTTCAGCATGTAGCAGACCCTGCGATAGGATGCTGTCCTTGTGGAGAATACATGGCAGCTAGGCTCTTGGTCATAAATGAGTGTTCCAGAGTGATAATTTATTCAGTGGTGTCTTGAATTCCTTCCTGAGTCATCACATTATTTATCTGTGGTGGGAGAATTTTTTAACAGAACAGGAAATTTTCTGAAGGGTCTGTGTCCCCATTTGGGTGGAGGAATTAGTGCAGGAAATAGAGACTGGTTTTAGAAATAAGATACATTTTCTCATAATAGGATTTTTTTTGGCATTTTCATAATTCATGTGGATATTTGAATTTGGGGTGTCACTAAATCCACTTGATTCCGTAGATATGTAGAAATTAAACAGAATTGACATGTCCTATGAAGTGTTTTATTTAAAGTAAACTGATCATGAATCTTTTTGTGAAGAAAAATGGCAACATCTTTATTTCTCACTTGGTAAGCCTAGAAATTCTAGCCTGAGTTTGCCTTAGATCCCCAGTTTATACAACCCTTCCTTGCTGTCGTGTTTCACATTTGCCCTGTGCTTGATTATTGAACCCTGTGGATTCTTTCCCTCTGGGATCTGTGCTTCCCTGAGCCTTGCTTTTCATGCCGCCTCCTCTGGCTCAGACCCTCACTCCTTCTGGTGGGCCTGATGGCCTGGGTTCTTAACTAGGACTTCCTTCTCTGGGTTCTCTTCCTCTAGTTCAGGGGTCTGCATGGGTGGTGGACCAGCAGCCTGATTTTGTAAGTAAAGTTTCACATGAACACAGCCACACACGTTCAGTGGCCTATGATGGCTGCGTTTGTGCTACAAAGACATAATTGAGTGACTGTGACAGAGATGGCATGGCCCACCCAGCCTAAATATGTACTGTCTCACCCTTTATAGACAAAGTTTGCTGATCCTGGCTATAGCTGACCCTGTATTCTGATGCCAAAATCTGGGGTCCTGTCACCCCTGGTTCTGAAGCCTGGAATGCCTCCCCCTCCCTCCTACTTCGCACACACACACACAGACCATCTGCTGTTTGCAGTGGAAGCTGCAGTCCTAGGACCTCTGGCAGTGTGCCTGTCACTCTCCTATGTACATACTGCTTGGTGGGAAAGCAGGGGTTATGATCTTCCCCCACAATACCACCACGGTTGTGTAGAGGGTAGAAAAGTCTTCCACTAGAGAGATCAATTCCCCTCTTGTTGAAGCCTATGGAGAAAGTAACGAACGAAGAATCCAGAGCAGTGTCCTTCAGAAGGAAGATAGTTCTGTCACCTGGTGCTGATTACATGACACAGCCCTTGAGGCAGCTTGGGACTGAGCCAGAGTGGCTGGCTCTGGCCACTTCTTTCCTTGTCTGGAAACCAGCACCCTGCTTTCCTGGCACCTTGCCTGGCACAAAGGGTTCAGAGACTGCAGGGTGAACCCAGCCTTCTCCCAGGTCGCTAAAGGGCAACTACATGGCTTCCATTTCTGAGAAAGCACCCACAATTTCTGGTTTAACACAAGCTTCACTCACTGCTTTCTTCCCCTCCTCTGGCAGGTGGGCATCAACTACCAGCCCCCCACTGTCGTCCCTGGGGGAGACCTGGCCAAGGTACAGCGGGCGGTGTGCATGCTGAGCAACACCACTGCCATCGCCGAGGCCCGGGCCCATCTGGACCGTAAGTTCCATCTCATGTACGCAAAGCGAGCCTTTGTGCACTGGTACGTGGGGGAGGGCATGGAGGAAGGGGAGTTCTCTGAGGCCCGGGAAGACATGGCAGCTTGAGAAAGATTACAAAGCGGGCGTGGATTCCACGGAAGCAGAGGCTGAAGGGGAAGAATACTGAATAGGAGAGTACAGCTGGTGAGCGTACCTCTCTTCTGCTCTCTCCTGGCACCCCTCAGCTTGGCTGGTTTTGTCAAGTTTCTGTATCAAACCTCTGTCTGCTGTGGGGCTCATCTGCCCCTAGGAGTGGAAAAGGCCCCAAAGCCTGCTGGGCCTGCCTGGAAATGCTGTGCTGTTTGGGTGGCTGCAGTACTACCCACATCTGTAAGGAGCATTGCTTACATGACAGGACCTGGGGTGGGAGGGGCAGGTCAGTATTTCCCATCCAAGGTTTCAAAGCATAAAGATTTACTGAATTCTAGGAAAAGTGAGTTAGGTTTTTCAATTGAATTTGCCAGTTTTGGGGCTTCTTCATTGACTGGACATGTGGACTAAGTACAAAAGCTTAAAACTGGAGTTTTAAAATCTAAGGTCCATGGAAATGGAGGATGTCCACAGAATCCCTAAACTGTGGGTCAAACGTGTAAGGTCAGGACATTGGGTGGGGAATGGTTTTACTGGATTCTGCAATGGCATCCATCACCCACAGAAGGTTATCTGCACAATTCATCTTTGTCCTCACCGTTGGTGGTAACTTGAAAGACGGCGTTTCCCCCTCTGCTCAAACCCGTCCCCGCTGCACCGTACCATCCTGGGAATGGTTTCAACAAAAGCATCGCTCATTTCACTTCAAGCAATACATATAGAAAGCTGTTCATAAAACACCTAGGAATATGAGTATTTTTCTCTCCGACCCGAAAATGAGGTCCAGGTGAAGTCACTGGTTTAGGTCACTTGATTAGTCCAGCTGTAGCATAACAAGGACCAGCACGCAACTAATTATAAATCTTTGTTTTAATATATTCAAATGGTGATAGGAAAAATCTTCAATGGACACTCAGTTTGTCAAAAAGGTTTATTACCAACTGGAGGAAACAACACGCAGCCTCTGCCAGGAGGCCAGTGGAGCTCACAGCAGACGCGCGTGACCAGTCCTAGCCCGGCTCAGGTACTGCTCCGGGTGGGGCTCTTCCCCGGCCCACCCCCCTTGGGCAGCCTGGTGGCACTGGGCTGTCGGGGCATCCTCTGGCTGGATCCTTCCCGGCTGCTGCGTTCTGCCAGGGCCGGACCTCCACTGAGAGCACTGCTGCCTTTGTTTCTCCCTAAGCAGACACAACACAATCATTAGGAACCAGGGCAAACTCCACAATCTCAGCCCATCGCTGTATTTGTGTTCCTTGAGCAACATTTATGTCTAGTATGTTTCTGTCACAGTCCTTTCAGCCAGGGATCCTATGTCAGCCCAGGGTCCTGAGGCTCAGGACTGCCTAGAGAAGTCCTTGGTAAAGTGCAAGAGGCCCTCGAGGGTGTCCTAGGATGGAAGTAAGTAATGTAAGGAACGAGAGGAGAAAGTTCTGACGGTCGGTTAGGGGAAGGGAAGCTCAGCTTGTTGACTCCTGCCCTACAAAGCATCGTGGTCAAGTCCAACTGCCAGCAGCACAGGAGGACTCAGTATCAGCGGGGCTGCTGTCTCACTCCCTCCCCCAGGCACTCTCCTCCTGTCTGGATTGACCACATCTGAACTGATCAGACTGGGGACACAGGAAGCACGAGTCATCAATAGATGAAGTCAGGCTTTTGGATTTGGATTGCGGAAGCTCTCACACATTTTCCTATCTACCTCAGCATTCTGCAAACATTCGGTGGTCAAGCCTCTTGCCCTCAGGTTCGCTCCCGGATCCCGGGCCTGGGCCACTACAGAGGCTTGACTGCTTGACAGTTTCTGCTTGACCAGGTAGTCACACTCTGGAGACCACTGGTCTATTCCTTGATTTGTAATTTGCTTACTTTATTCTCTCTTTTGTGAAGACAACCAGAAAGACCTGTAACCATGCCAGGGCTAGAGAATTACTATTATTTTTTTTAAGGAGGGTGCAGCTCACAGTGGCCCATGTGGGGATAGAACTGGCAACATTAGCGCTACCAGCACCACGCTCTAACCAACTGAGCTAACCGGTCACCCCCTAGAGATTTATTTCAAAGGAGTAGCTTCTCTTGGCTCAGGGTGTTGACAGCATCAGCAAGACTGAGAGGACCCCCCCGTACCAGGGAACAGAATGCACTGGTGGAACAGGCTGGTGGTCCGCTGGCTCAGTCCCTCCCCTCTGGGCCTGCCTCAGCCAGGGTCTGCCCTATGGACTCTGACCAGAGTACAGGTCCCCTGCTTGACCCCTAGCCTCCATCCAGGTTCACAGTCACATAGCCTGTGACAAGTTCTTGGAGAAAAGACAGAACCAGGTTTCTTAGGGCCTGTTAAGTCATTTGTTTCATCATTTGTCCCATTCTAGAGCAAGTGGAGGCACCTGTACTTGAGACTCTGCAGACCCTGACAATTCTAGGACACCAGACACTTTTCTTGCTCTCCGATACTGACAAGTAAATTGTCCCCAGAAACCTGCACGGATAGAACAATGCTTCTTAAGAGAATTTCTGGAGAGTTGTTCCTCAGAGAGTGGGGTCCTTGCTGCCCAGTGTGGTGAGAGGGTTACAATGGTGCCATGCCTGGAACTCTCGACAGTTCAGGTTTCCCCTGCCTCGCCTCCCTGGGCTTCACACTCCAGTGGTTGCATGCATTTGATTCGACAAACATGTAGTAACAGGTTACCCAGAGCCCAGGGAGAACACACAGGAGCATGTGGTAGGGTGAAGCTGGGCCAACTCAGACTGCTAGTGACTCACAAAAAACAGACACAAAGAGAACTGTCACCCACATTTCCTTTGGTACAAATGCCAATATTATGGTCCCCACTGACTGGTCAGTGGGCAAGGATCCCTATGGGCCCTGCCATCCCACAGCATCCCCCAACACGTTAGTGCCCTCCTCTGAGGCCAAAGCACCTCCCCAGGCCAGGCCAAACAGAATAAAGTCTTCTGTAGCATCTGGCCTAATCCTGGGTCCCTAGGCACCCCACGAACTCTCAACACGGGGCATTTCCTGAAGGACTCAGAAATACAGATCAGACGTAGCTCACCCACAGCAAGTGGCAGGGCAGGCCTCAGAGGTGGGTGTGACTGAAACCGGCTTTTCTTTAGCCTGCCACATGTGAGTTTTCCTTTCCCGTCAGTGTAATGACCAGGGCCCTTTTGGAAACTCAAGGATGAGAGGAAAGTAGAAAAAGGCAAACGATGTATTTAAAATCTGACAAGGCCCATAAACCCTGGAAATAAGACACCAATGTGACTTTGAGCCATAGAAGGCATTAAGAAAACCATCTAACAATGAAAGTAGACCATTATGCAGATCTGTGTAATTTGTGGAACCCTCAGCAATCCTGTGCTCGTGGGGTTAGTGGGAAAATCCATTCAGGCCTCCTCATTTTACGCATGGAGAAGGAAGGGGCAGGAGGATGGTCTGCAGGGCCTGCATGAAAAGAGCTGCTGTGTTCGGCTGTGTTCGGCCGGGCTCAAGCTCAGCCATGAGGGAACCGAGCATAGGACTTTTTGGAGCTGGTCACATGGAATGGAGGGTGGGGCTGAACCAAGGACGACCATAGGCTGAGGAAGGGTGAGGTGAGGATGTGCCTGGTTCCTGAGGGCACAAAGACAGACAATATCACTGAATATTAAAAACACTGGTCTGGCTTATTGTCTTCCAAAGTCAGTGTTCCTACTACCCCTAAAACCAACTTGTGTCCCCTCAGGGTTTTGTGACCCCCTAATGAAGCAAACCCCCAAAACACACCAGCCTGTCTCCCCCGTGACTCAGGGAGCCCCTGAAGCGAGGGAGCCAGCCAAATCTGTGGGACCGTCTCTGTCATTTACCTTTGGTGTGGCCCATGTGAGCCCCACTCACCATCCCCCGCAAGCTGTGCAGGCAGAGCTGGTCAGGAACAAGGATTTATAAAAAGTCCCAGTAGGAGCTGCTGCTCCCATCCCTTCCTGCTGGTCCCCAAAAGCGGCCTTTCTCCTTCATGGTCAGAGTGCCCCCTTGTGGCAGACAGGGCTGCCAAGCCAAAATACAGAGGATGCTAAAAAAATGTATACACATTTTAAGAAAGGAAAAAAACTGCATTAAAATTGTAATACTCAATATATACTGACAATAAAAGGTGAACACAAGTCATGTGTATACATTTTTTTTGGCACCCCCGGTATTAGTGACTGGCGGTGAGTGTACACTGAATGCATGCATGTTGTGTGAGGAAGAAAAAGAACGAGGGGGCGGAGTAGGACAGGTGAGTGAGAAATGAGAAGAGGGAAAGGAAGCACTGCAGCCCCGCTCCAGGAGTGCACTGCAGCTGGGCCAGGCAGCACAGGCCACCCCAATGTCTTCAGGCTACTGCCACTGCTGGAGAGGCACCAGAAGGTCTGCACCCACCAGCCACTACTGCTGCCCTCTCTGGCTGGGCACACTGGAGGGGCTTTATCAGAGCTTCCAGAACCCATACAGACAATGCCAAACACCTACATGCCACACGAACATGTACACGTGCACTTTTAACCCTTAACTTAGCCTATGCATCTTGGGAGGTGTGCTCCCTCGTGGACGGGCCCAGGGAGTGACCCCTCCCTGCACAGCACACACAGGCCTGACGAGGTGTTTTGGGAAAAGCATTACAGTGAATGTCCTGGAGCAGCGCTGTCCAATAGAAATATGATGCGAGCCACACGTGTAATTTTAAATTTTCTAGTAGCCACGTTAAAAAGTAAAAAGAAACAAGAAATTTAAATAATGTTTTAATTAACCAAAAATATCCAATATATTATCATTTTATCATATCCTCAATATAAAAATTATTCAGGTGTTACGTTCCCTTTCTGGGCCAATTCTTGGGCATCTGGGCTTGTGGAATGTACTTACACTAGCCCGGGGGCTGGGGCTCCCATATTGGACAGTGCAGTTCTGCCTGAGGTTCACGACTTCCACACACCAAACTTACCTACTCGTACGTGTTCTAGAGCGACACCTTTTTAAAACTTTAGTTGCCTTAAACTTCAACAGAGAACACTCAACTGAGTTGAATTTTTCCTTAGTGACTCCACACCCTCCCCATGACAAGCATTATGCATTACCCCCTCTGTGCTTTCGGGCTGTTTCCCCCTTTTCTGCCGGAAGAGGCAAAATGAGTCAGCTTGCTGGTGACAGTCCCAAAAGGGCACCCAGATGGCCAGGGGACAGGAACCCAGACAGAGTCAAGCCTGAGTGGGGCTCTAGCCCACGGCTTGGAGCATCTTCACATTCCAATTCTGTGGGAAACCTAAGGCCAGTTATTCCCAATGGCCGCAAACCCCCATCATCATCCTAGGCCACCGTGGTCCCCACAGCTGCATTACTCTGACAACTCTGTTTTTTCCACCCCCATCCTGCCATGGATGAGGTGGCAGGAAGGTGTGAACAGATGCTGCGACGTGGCCTCTGTCTCTCGGCAGCAGCACACACCTGGTAAGACCCCTCATCTGCCCCTCTCCTCTCCTACTCTTCCCATCAACCACCTCCCCAGGCTGCCCTCTATCCCACCGTGCATCTCCCCGGGGCCTCCACGTCCTCTTGTCCTGGCTGCTGGCTACCCAGCCTAGTAGGACCCAAGGCCTGAGCACTGGAGGAGAAAATGACCCTGTGCGGCCCAGCACTCCACTCTTGTTCTCACTTCCCTCAGAACCCCCTCTGATCTTCCTGACCCACCGATGCCAGCGCACCAGCGCCATACCCATGGCACACCTCTTGACTTCCGCTCTCCTCTCTCCGCCCAACCTCCAGCTCAGGCCCAGCTCCCACCAGTGGCCTGGATACACACCATGCATCTCTGCCTCACCTTTCCTCTCTCAACCCCACCCCCACCCCACCTCACAGTGCTGACTCTGCACCTGGCACAGAGGGCCCTGCCCCGCCAGCCTGCTTAACACTTACTGCTCCAGTTTCTGTCTCTGCAACCGACAGTTATCTAGCCATCTCCCTCACTGGACCGAGCACGGGTCCATCTCACAGCCCCACTATGCCCCAGCACTGAAAGCTGGCCTGAAAGCACCCAGTCACTGAGTAAGCAGTACCACTCTCCCAGGTGAGGAGGGCTCTGTTCCTAGCTTCTCCTTCCCTCTGGAAACTCACCCATCAATTCTTCAGCTCAGCCTTGTAGTCCACGCACCCTTACTCTGACCTGCCCCTGGCTCTTCCCTACCCCCTCCCTGGACCGAGCTTCAGGTGCACCTGGAATGGCGAGGTGGGGGATGTGTGGAGGCGAGTGTCGGAGGGAGAAACAAGAGCACCTGTGGGATCTCAGGCCCTCACACACCCCTGCCACTGGGGCCTCAGCCTCAACACACCTGAAAATATCTGGAAGGTACCCCCAGCTCAGGGACCAGGCAGGAAAGGGGAATCATGGTTTTATCCTCCAGGCTGCCTATCCAGGTACGAGACAGCATCTAAGAAGCCAGGGTGTTTCTCACACCTGAAGGCTTTGCCCTCCACAGCATGCCATGTGCCTCTTTCCTGCCCCTTGGCTTCTTGTCCTCTTGGGCAGGAGCACCTCTAGAGAGAGCAAGTCTCACCCAGCAGAGTTAGCCTCCATGGGGTAAAGGGTATTGGCCCCATTCTAGAAGTACTGCAGGTTGTCTCTTAATAAACCATTAAATCATGTCCTTGGTCTCTTAGCTGTGTGGCAGAGCTGGCCCGCAGGGTCTCTGCCTTTGCAGCTTGAAGCTGTTCTGGCCTTCTGGGGCCACAGCAGTTTCCATGGAAACAAGAGAGCACACCAACCCCCAGAGATAAACCAATAAATGCAACCTGCAAAAGGAGAGAACAGGCAGCAAGACAACCGGAGGGAACCGGGGGGCCCTGGAGAGAGAGGCGAGTACGTGGCAGTTGGGCCATGGTGCAGAACCGGAGAGGCCGCAGGCCGCGGGGCTGAGGAAAAGGAGGGCCTTGCAGGGGGGCTACAGTTCTTGGTAGAGAGAAAGGAGGCCTCTGCAGGTCAGAGAGAGACACAAAGAGAGCAGACGGAGCATAGGTCAGTGAGGAGACCCACGGCCTCTCAGGACAGGAGGTGCAAGTGCTCAGGGCCCTGGCTCTCCCACCCACAGGCGCCAGCCTGCCCGCCACCCCAACGTGAGCTGCCTCTCAGGATGTCTGTGAGTGTCCGAGTGCTCTGGTCAGGGAGCCCGCCAGGAGGTTCTGCTGTATCTCAGAGGATTTCTAACAGCCATCAGGAGCAACCACACAGGGAGCTCTGCCATGACACCCTCGTCACCAGCACCTGTTCATCCCTCGTCCTTCGTGATCCTTGAGAGTGAGGAAGCCCCTCAAGCCTCAGCCCAGTGCTCTCCCACTCGAGCCTCTGCTCTCTGAGTGTCTAGGGAAGCCAGGGCTGCCACACTGACTCCCAGCTGGCCAGGCTATTGGGCAGGATCTGGGCGCAGGTGGGATACAGGTGAGGGGTTGCAGGGAGGCCTCTGCCTGCCCACTCCCTGAGTATTTCTCTGGAGACTGCATGAGCCATGAGAACAGGAACCAAAGTAGTCTTGGTCCCATGTTTGTGGTATGAAAGCATCAGTGATGAGGTGGGAAGAGGCAGTAAAAGTTCCAGATGAGGCCTAGTCTTCTTGGTCCACCCTGGGGCACCCATTCTGCCGCTACCTGATCTAGACATGCTCTCTAAAGGCTAGCATCAAAGCCAAAGTGCAAACTGCGCACAAGGGGAGAGTCCTTGGATGGGCCCAGTGGGTCCTAGGAGAAGACCGACAGAAAGGGCTGGCCACTGAGGGCCTAGCCCGTGCTGTGCCCGGCACTGTCCACCTCCCGTCCCCTACCACCTCACCGCCTGGGCCACAGGGGAAGAGAGCTCTGACCTCGGGTCTCCTGCACGCTCGATGTGGGCAGAGACACCGCCGCAGGGTCCTGGGGCTCGCTTGCCAGCCTCTGCCCGGCACACATGGACTTGAGCATCTGGAAGACGGCGAGGGGCGCCACGTTCAGCTTCAGCAGGTCCACCAGGATCCTGGCGAGAATATACGCGGTGCGCAGTGAGCCCTCCTGACCCAGGGCCGGGCATGGCCACTAGAAGGGCCACGTCCAAGACCCCTACTCTATTCTGGGCCCCCAGAGGGTTCAGACAAGGGCAGTGTGCTCTTCCTGATTGGTGGCCGGGCGGGGGGCTGAGAGCAGGGGTGTCTGGGGGTCGGACAAGCGCGCAGCCCCCACCCGCGACCGCTCACTTGAACACATCGGGGTCCATGGCGCCGCCGGCCGCCTGCGCCAGCTCGTACAACTCCATCTCCTCCGCGCTCAGCACCTTCTTCCGCCGCAGCGCAAGCTTCTGCAGGGCCGCCTCCAGCCCCGGGGGTGCCCCCGGCCCGGGAGCGGCGCCGGGCGCCGCCATCTGCGCGGCTGGCGGGAAGGTGCGCGCCCCGCCCCGCTGGGCCCTCCCACAGTGCCCTCTACTGGCTCCGCCAGCTGTTCCTCTCCCTGCTGCGCCACTGCTTGGCCTCCCGGGCAGCCCTTCTCGGAGGAAAGGGACGGGTCGGGGCCAAAGAGACCCCCTTCTGGGCGATCAGAACGTCCGTGCTAGGCTGCATCGATCATTCTCGCTTAAGCAGCAGCACCCAGCGCAGGGCCTGGCATATAGTGTGCGCTCAATAAATGCCCGCGGGACGAAGGGCAATGCACAGTGCGTAACTGTTCCGCGCCGCGGTGCCCCATTGAAGCGGGACCGGAGGGCTCTAATTAACGGCCTCTCCTTACGCGCACGCGCACTCCTTGCTACGGCTACAGTGCGTGAGCTCGGGCGTGAGGGGCGCAGATGCTCCCATTACGCACGCGCATACAAAAGCGGCCTCCACAAACCGGCCTAGCTTCGCTTTGCGCACGCGCCTTTTGAGGTTGCAGCCTGAAGAGGTAAAGACGAGTTTCCCGCCAGGCCCGGGGGTGTGACGCCACGCGCAGCTTGATGACGACATATCGGCGCCGGATATCCAAATGGTGGCCTCAGTCTCTGAGAGAAGCGACGCTAAGCATCCCACAGGTGAGTGACGGGAGCCGCGCGCGGGACGGTCCCGTGTCCCGGCATCCTTTCCGAACCTCCGCCCAAGCCGGCTCCGTTCCTCCGCGAGCCCTGGGCCGGGTCTGGGCGGCTCTGCCCCAGACCCGGCCGGCGGGGTGGCCGAGGGCCCAGGCTGCGTCCTTATGCCACCTTACCGCGCGGCTCGCACACCTCATCCCGGTAGGTGCTTGGTTAACGTTCATTGAACGAGTTGGAAGAAGGAGAGCTTCGAGTTAAAAGTTGGGCTTTGGACCTAACAAGCCGTCTAGGAGGAAGAGCCGTGTGGGTTCCGGCCCAAGCCTTCCGGTGTGGCTCGATTTTTTCCGAGCCTCAGTTTCCTCATCTGTGATATGGGGATCTTGATGTTTTCTTCACAGGACAATTGTGACCAACAAATGGGAGCAAGCCCTGCTTCTCAGAGCTGCTAGAGGGAGGCCTTGGCAGTAGGGTGATTTGCTTGACGTGATCGGCGTTGACAGAGGGCTGGCTGCCTCTCCTGGAAGAAACCCCAAAACAAGGTCCGCAAGCAGCTCCTGAGTAAAGTGGCTGTTGACGCGGCGGGATGCAGCAAACACTGGGTGCTCAGCGCGGAAGGGCATGATGGGGGAGGCTGGCCATGGCAGGGTCAGAGAACAGCGTGTTAGAGGCACTGCCCTCCCTTGGAAAGACCCTGCTTTGGCACCTCTGGCTTCATCCCCTCAGCCACTGCCCCATGCAAGCTTCCTCTGAGCAAGGAGGTACTCACCTCCTCCTATCTAAAGCTCTGCCCTTTGCAAACAGTTCAGGATTTTATGGTGCTTTGATCATTTTGGAAGAGTTCTCAGAAACATTTGGTTCAGGACGGAGGCATTTCATTTGTGTTAAGTCTTAAAACAAACTGATAGCTAGTTAAGAGTTGGAAAAAACCTGGGAGGTGTTTATATCGCCAAGTGGCAGAGATGCGCAGCTCCTGTCAACCCCTCAATTGCCTACACAGCCTCCTTGCACCCAGCCTCTCTCCATCCACATAAGCTGTCAGTTCCACCTCAGTGCGTCTTACTTGGGCTGTGGGTGAACAGGACTGTGCCAGGAAAGCCATCGGTAACCCATTGGTGGGACTAGGCATGCTTTCTCTCTGCTCAGTCTAAGTCTGGTTATTTTCAGTTTTTGACCTGGCTGGGCAGAGAGGCAGGAATCTGGAGAGCTCCCCCTGATTTTCTGAGGGCCCAGTCAAAGGCTCCCTTGGCAGAGCTCGCTCATCCCACCCCACCCCGCTTCATTGTCAGAGAGTACAGGTAACATAGAGGAGACTTATCCACCTGTCTCTGCGAGAGATTTATGGAGAGGTCTGTGTACTTGAATGTTGGTTCTGCCACTTGCCAGCTGGGTGAGAGTAAGTGAGGTGCCTTTGCTCTCTCTCCATTTCTTCATCTGTACTGACCTTGTCGGGTTGTTGTGAGGATGTATTTTCTATTCTTGCTCAATGAACATAGCAGCTTAAAACTTCATTTATTATCTCACAGTTATATAGTCGGGAGTGCAGGCGTGGCTGGGTTCTCTGCTTAGGGTCCCGCAAGGCTAAAGTCAAGGTGTTAGCTGGCTTTGCCCTCCCCCCCTTTACAGCTTTTCTTTTTCAATTTTTTAAAATTTACATGTAGTTGGTGTACAGTCTTATATCGGTTATATTAATTTTAGGTGTACAATATAGTGATTGACCAGCTTTGTTCTTATCTGGAGACTCTCGGAACGAATCTGCTTCCAAGCTTAGCCAGGTTGTTGTCAAAATCTAGTTCTTTGGAGCTGAAGAACTAAAGTCCTCGTTTCCTTGCTGGCTGTCAGCCAGGACTGCTCTGTGTCTTATGGTCGACAACTTGAGATTTTAATTGTGTCTGCAAAATCCCTTCACAGCACTACCTAGATGAATGTTCGATAGAATAACCAGGGACAGGCACCTTGGAGGGCAATCTTTAGAATTCTGCCTACCACCGAGAACTATATGGAGAGTCCTTAGAACCAGATCTGACACATTGCAAGTGCTATATAAGCATTGCCATGTGTTACCAAGGATTTCTCACCGCACCCTTGGCTCCGAAGCTGGCCACTGTGGACTGCGTGAGAACAGCATTTGTACAAAACATGGAATGTGGCAGTGCAGTGTATGTTGAGATATATAGATTTTCTCAGAACACTGAAACAATGCAGTATTCTGTTGTTTGGCAGCTGTTGAGATTTTGTCTCTGCTTTTCCACAGTGGTTTCCTAAGACGGCCGTCTTCACCTCTCCCCGGGAGGCTGCTATGGCGTTCCCGTACCTGCAGCAGCCCAGCTTCCTACTGGTAAACATCAACGGCCCGCGGGAGTGTCAGTGTGGTGATAGTTCTAAGCTGAGAGACTTGAGACTTCTTTCCATTGACTTGAAGAACTTTCCAGTGGTTGTTTTTGAGGGCATGTGATGGAAGTCACACTTGGCTTGGGGATGAAACCCTTAGGCTTGACTCTGCCTCTGCAGGACCTTGGGTTTACTCCGTCACTGAATCCTGGTTTTCTCTTCTCTGAGACAAGTTGATTCAAATGCCATTTTCCCTGTTTCTCAGGGCCTGGGGAGGAGCAAGTGAAAAGGATGTACATTCATATTTTTATGTCTTGTAAATGCTTACACAAAAGTGTAATCATAACAGTCATCAGTGAAAGACGAAGGGACACTGCTATGCCTTGGGCAACCAGGACTGTATTTTAAGTATTAAACGTGATGCTGAGAAGTTAAGCGTGTGGCAGATATCAATGGTGAAAGTTTCAAATTTCATTTCCCAAGATACTTTTTATAAACACTTAACTGAAACATTCTTCCTCCCTGCACCCTCTAGAGTCAGCAGATCCTACCTATGGCCTAAACAGCCCACGTCTCTGCCTCTGACTGGGCCCCCGTGTACTCCACCTTCGTTTAGACATAAGCCAGGCCTTAGATATCCTCGGGCAAAGCCCTCTTGGTTAAATTCTAGCATTTCCTCTTACTCTTCATCCATTTGGGCAGAGGCTTATTTTCTTCCTTTAGTCTCAGGATACACACATGCTTTCCTTACACCCCATGACCTCAGGTGGATTTCCTTAGTTCTCGTCATGAATGCTTCCTGGCCGCTCCGTTGACGTCATAATTTGTGTCAGCACTTGGCCGAAGCTGTCTGTAGTTTTTAGCCTACTTCTTTCTTAAGGTAATGAAGGTTCAGCAGGTTCATTTTCTACTGAATAAAAGACATCTTGGTTAATGGCTGAACTGACAACAAATGACACCCTCATTTTATTGGGCATGCTCACTGAGGTTCACAGGGGTATAAGTAATGGGTGGTCAGTCATGTGGGAATTTCCAGTTCACGCAAACGCATTTGGTGAGCCCTCTGTGGTCTCTGAGGGGAGCCCTACACAATAGGGGCCTCTCCAGGATCCGGGGCTGACCCTCTGCTGGGGATCAGGCAGAAGTCAGTGTTATTCTGATAACGTGCAGTCCTTTGAGGTAACGGGACATGCCTGGCAGAGGGTTATGGGAAGCAAGCCTGACAATTACTGGTCTAGAGAGCATGGGACCCTGGCCTCTGTTCTAGTGTCATCCTTTAGGCCACTGACACACGCATGACCTGATATGTGAGGTACCGTGGAGTCAGGCCAGGGCTGTGTATGTCAGTCCCGCCTGTCACTTGGATTTCTGTTTGACTAGAGCTGGACTATCAAAAGCTACACGGCAACTATGCTCATGATTGTTTCGGTTTCTTCTCCTAGGCTAGCCTGAAAGCTGACTCTATAAATAAGCCCTTTGCACAGCGGTGCCAAGATTTGGTTAAAGTCATTGAGGATTTTCCAGCAAAGGTACAGCTTTGCTAGCGTGTCTTCGGGGTATGTCTCATGCATTCCTTGAAAAATGGTATGACAGACCCTGGTTCCCACCTCTGAGCACTGCCCTGCGCAGAAACCTTACCTGGCATTGTGACTGTTGCATTTAGGGACACTAAATTTAAACGTATGAACATGTAGGCGGAGAGTTCTCAACCATGGCTGCTCTGTCACACATGGGATGCCTGGCAATGTCTAGGGACATTTTTAGTTGTCACATAGCTAGTGCTACTGGCATCGAGTGGGTAGACGCCAGGCATGCTGGTAACCAGCCCACAATGCAGCCCTCACAACAAAGAAGTGTGTTCAGCCTAAAATGGCAACAGCGCCAAAGTTGAAAAACCTTGATATAAATACTGAAAACCGGTATTGACATCACAGCCGGAATTGTCAAGTAGTAAATGTAGGTACGTTCAAGAAGCCAGCTTGGACAGGAGCTACTACCAAATGACAGTAAATCTCAGTTTCAAGGGCTCACTCTGAGAAAGAATTGTTGCCACCCTTTTTAAGAAAGCTCTCCTCAGATCAGGAGTTGGTGACATTTTTTAAAAAACATTTTAAATAAGCTGACTTATTTATGAAGTGGCCCAGGTATAAAGCAATATTACTCGGTATGCCACGGAACCACAACGAAAGAATCCAAAGCTGCCGCTCCTGTTGGCACTGCTGTGCCAGGTTGCCTGTGGGTGCCGGGTTAGTCCTGGGGGCCTCTGAACCAGAGAGTAACAGCCTCAGAGGTCAGGGCCAGCGAGGGAGGTGGGTAGCTCGTGGCGCGGGATGGGAGCTGGGGTGGGAGGCCCATAGCACACAGCCGGGCAGTGGGCACTGCCCTCGGAGCCGGCCACGAGGCTCACCGGTGCACTGTTTCAGGAGCTGCACGCTATCTTCCCATGGCTGGTAGAGAGCATCTTCGGCAGCTTGGATGGCGTCCTCCTCGGCTGGAACCTTCGCTGCTTACAGGGACGTGTGAGCCCTGTCGAGTACAGCATTGCGATGGAATTTCTAGACCCTGGGTAGGTAGGTTTGCCACCTGAGGGGCTGGATGCTTCCTCTGGTGATCCCATTTTTAAATCACTGTATTTCTCAAAGTTAAGAAACAAAGCAAGATGGTTTGCAGTTCATTTGCCCTGTTTTTGTTGGTTTAATTTCATGTTTAGTGGCCCAATGATGAAGTTGGTTTATAAACTTCAAGCTGAAGACTATAAGTTTGAGTTTCCTGTCTCCTACCTGCCCGTAAGTAAGCCGTGGTGGTGAGAGCTGTGCTTGGGGCAGAGAGGCCCAAACAGCGGCTGCAGTGGTGGTAGGTGGGCAGGGGCTCGGAGTGGCTATGACAGTGGGCAGGAGAACGCCGTGCTATCTATTCAGGGCCAAGGAGGCTCACAAAGTGGAAATCCCACGGTTACTTTTTTTAAAGGTCATTCCAAACTCTGCCTGTGGGGAAGGTGCCATGCTGCCTTGTTTGCTCCTGGCTGAGTAGCAGGCGGGGCCATGAGATTGGTTGCAAAGGGTGACTTGCTCAGTGGGTGTGAGAAGCAGAGGAGATGGGATTCATCAGGTGCCTGGTTGGGCTCAGAAATGTGCACAGCAGCTGCCCTTGCTGTTTGCATCCTTTATGAGAATGAAATGAGAGGTTCTAAATGAAGGCTCTTTTGCTGAACTGCTACACGGAGGATAGCACTGTTCACACGGGCAGGGTCTGTGTGCTGGTCTCGTCCTCAGCAGCCTTCCCAAAGGGCCGCCCCACGTGTAGGGCGGGCAGCACTAGGGCGGGCACCACGCCGGAGCCAGCCCTCAAGCCCGCCTTCTCTCTCCACAGGGCCCCGTGAAGGCGTCCATCCAGGAGCGTGTGCTCCCTGACAGCCCTTTGTACCACAACAAGGTCCAGTTCCCCCCTGCCGGGGGCCTCGGCCTAAACCTGGCCCTCAGTATCCTTTGCTGGCCCTATGGGTAGCGAGGCTGGGGGTGGCGAGCATGGAACTGGGGGGTGGTTCAATGACACTGTCATTTCCCCCCTAACGCTGCCTTCAGATCCGTTTGAATATTACATGTTCTTCTTTGCTTTGAGCCTCATCACTCAAAAGGTACCAAAGGGATGCCTCTGAGCAGAGTTTGCTTTACTGGAGACCTCCATGGAGGGTGGGGCCGTGGCCCAGGGCTATTGTTTTCATGCAGCTGGGGGAGCTTGGGATTTGCCTGGGAGCCAGCTGCCAGGCTTTCTTTGTCTTCCATTTCTCCTTTTCCCTTCCTGCGTCATTTCTTTGGGTCCTCCTGTCCTTCCTCCTCTAGCCTTTGTTCTTCAGGCCATCTTAGGGCAGTTAGGACAACAGACTGGTGGGCAGACTTGGCAGGCCATGTGGGCTGCTCTAGGAACTCCATGTGGCGGTCGGTGGGGCTTTCCACAGGAGGTGCTTGCTGGTCATGGAGTCGGGGTGGAGGGGCCCTGGGGTTTCTCATGCGGGGCAGGACTAAGGGTCCATTCAGGCTCTCTGTGGTGGGAACTTTTCTCCTGGCACTGCCCTCGTTGCTCGTGTGCCAGCCTTGGGGATACAGCTCGCATCCCAGGGCTTCTGTGTGATTGCTGGGGTCAGCAGCCTGGGGTGGTACCCACAGCCACATATTAACTCAAGTTTCATTTTCCAGCCACTCTCCGGGACCCTCCACGTCCGTACTTCAGACTGTGCCTATTTCATCCTGGTGGACAGGTACCTGTCGTGGTTCCTGCCCACAGAAGGCAATGTGCTCCCCCCACTCTCCTCCAGTCTGGGGGGGACCAGTCCCTCACCAGCTCCCAGGTAAGGCTCTCCGGCTATCCTGGCCTTTCGCCAGTGCCTGAGGTGGCCCATGTCTGCCACTAGCTGTTAAGCCCTGGCTCTTCCACGAGGAAGTGGCCTGGTCAATGGGCATTGCTCACGGGACAGTGGTGTTACTCTTTGTCCAGGGTTCCCCAGTTTTTGTTATGCCTAAGATTCCCCAACCCCAGCTGCCCTGGCACAAACTGAGGAGGGCGTCTGTTTTGATATTCACTGGCTGAAGTAGTCAGATCCTGCAGCCGCGTGGCTCTGCTATGGGAACGGGCTGTGCTCTGCCCATTGCAGCTCTTCCCGTGCGCAGCACCCAGCCTGCACTGAGGGTGGTGAGCGGGGTGGAGGGGGACGTGAAGCTGACGGCCAACTGATGGCGCTAGGCTGATGCTTCCGGAGAGCAAGGACTTGTAGGCAGGTCCTGGAAGGTCGTGGAGGAATAGGAATGCAGTTGTGTGTGGATCACGTATGATGGGGATGTGTCCTGAGAACCGTGTCATTAGGTGATTTCGTCATTGTGCAACCATCACAGAGTGCACGCAAACTGAGACGATTGCTCCCGGGCTACAAACCTGTAAGGCATGTTACTCTATTGAATACTGGAGGCGGTTGTAACGTAATAGTATTTGTGTATCTAAATATAGAAAAAGTACAGTACAAATACAGTATAAAAGAGAAACATGACATGCCGAGATAGAGCCCTTACCGGGCTGAAGCTGACAGGACCGGAAGTCGCTCTGGGTGAGTCCGTGAGTGAGTAGGAGTAAATGTGAAGGCCGGGGACGTGACCGTATGCTCTTGTAGGGTTTATAAATACTGCATACTTAGCTACTAAATTTATCTTTAAACATCATGTAGTGTTGCTCTAAGATGTCGCTCTGCAAAAGGAATTTCTCAGCTTCATTATAATCTTAATGAGACCACCGTGATGTATGTGGTCCATCATTAACTAACATGTCATGCAATACAGGACTGTAGTGGGAATCTGAGCTCCAGGACGAGGTCTTGTCCTGAGCCAGAGCCCCTGGGGCGAAGGGACAGGCTGGACTGTGCAGAAGGGGAGTGTGTGGCCAGCCTCGGCCCCAAGGTGAACTGGGGTTTTGGTGGACCTTAAATTAAACCTGGGGTCTCTTAGCCGACTCTCCCCAGAAGACCCTCCTGTCCCAACAGCTGCCTCTTGTTCTCCTCTATATCCCCCACCCCACCTCACTGGCCCAACTCCTTTCCTGGGAAGCTGTGGTCAGGCTCTTTCCTGCACTTGCTGGCCCACCCCACATCTGGCACGTGCCATGCCACTTCCCCAAGCGCACATGTATGGACAAATGCCCCCAAGGAAAGAGGATTGAAAGGAAGAGGTGGGGGACTCGGAAGGGGGCAGATTCACCCCCTCTCAAAGGCATATTGCAGCTGCCAAGTGGTTTTCTGGGCCCAATTTTGTTTGCTTGTTTTTACATATAATTTTAGATTTACAGAAAAGTTGCTACGCATAACACAGGGAACCGCCATAGACCTTTCACTCAGATTTCCGAATTGTTTTATCCGCTCTCTGTTTATTTGTATCTTTTTTTTCTGGGCCTTTTGAGTAAGTTATAGACACGGTGCCCCTTATCGCTTAATATTTCAGAGTGTTTCCTAAAGGTGAGTGCGCTCTCCCTCATAGAAGTAACCACAGTACTTCTGTCCAAATCAGGGAGTTAGTTTTGCTACAAGGCGACCATCTAATTCTCAGACCCCACTCGGGTTTCACCAGCTACCCCCCGAATGGCTGTTACCCTGTTGGGGTCCAGCGCAGGGTGACTTACTGCATGCAGTTGTCTCTCTAGACCCCTGCAGGCACCTTTGACGCGTGCAGCCACTGTGTGCAGAATACCCTGGACCTGGGGGCTCAGGGTGTTTCCCTGATTAGACCCAGGTTGGGCATTGTTGGCAGTGGCACTGCAGCGGTGACCCATGGTGTCCGTGTGCCCCATTTCTGGTGACATTAGCTTGATCACTGGGCTAAGAGGGCGTTGGCCAGGTTTTCCTACTATAAAATTAAATAAATACTTCATGCCTAAATTAATGAACAAGGGGGACTTAATGGGAAGATATGCGGAGACTATGCACTTACCACTAGTGGTAGCATCCGTTGACGATCCTTGGCCAAATCAGTTATTAAGAGGCTGGTTGCCAAGTGATGATTTAATTTCATCACTTCTGTGTTTGTTAGTGAGCATTCTCTCCCTACTTATTCATATATATCAACATGGACTGGGGGGTTGCTGTATGACTCAGTGGGTTGTAATTGTTATTGCGGTCATTGATTTTGATGTCCAGATTGCCCCTGGCTATGCCAGTGGGAGCCCCTAACGAAGGCCTGTTTCTGTGTCTCACGCAGGACACCAGCCATGCCTTTTGCCTCCTACGGCCTCCACCACACCAGCCTCCTGAAGAGACATATCTCTCATCAGACATCCGTGAATGCAGACCCTGCCTCCCACGAGATCTGGCGGTCAGAAACTCTGCTCCAGGTGAGAGCTGAGACAGCTCTTCTCGGCTTCCATTTTAAAATAAACTGCTCAGCCACCTTCCACCTCATGAGGCAGAGGCCTAAAGACTGTCCTCAGCCGGGGGACAGTTCTATAATAAATTTAGTATTTTCCTTCTCTGACATTGAGAAAACAGACAAGAAGAAATTTACCCACCTGTCTAACCTGTATGTCATTGACAGTGTTTTCATCCCAGGATTCCCTGTCCACAGAGTTATTTTGTTTTCCTCATGGTGATGTAATTGCTGCCCAATCCTGTAGTTTCCAGTAGATCCGTGTAAAAGCTCCCACTGCCCCAACCCACCCCACCTCTCTGACCCACTCCCACGTGGTTGGAGATGTTTCCCATGATCGCTGGTGTGGATATTAAACGCTGCCCCAGCAGCACATCTATGATACTGAATGGAGAGGACCTTCAGAGCCTTCGCCTTGGTCAGCAGGCAGCCCAGCCCTTCCGTGTCGGGATGTAGAGGGGAGGTGGCAGGGCCCCTTGTCTGCCCGCGTGCAGCTCCAGCCTCTCCTGCCGGCCTGGGCTGGCTCACTCCCACAGTGCAGCACTGCCCACCTCCCAGGTCTGACTGTCTTCTGAGCACGCCTTGGAGCGTGAGGTTCAGTGGTTTTGACGCAAGATTCTGGGCCTGAGTTGGTCAGCATAAGCGTTGCTTGTTGACAGCCTGGAATGTGGATCAGGTGGGATTCTGTCGCTCCCACCTTGCACGTAACTCTTGGCATGTGGGTTGCTGTGTTTTTAGAGGCTTCCATATTATTGTCACAGCAGCACTGGGAAGTGGACCAGCTGGAGTCATCTTCCCTGTTCACAGAACAGGGTGCTTCAGACGGCTCCCCGCTAATGTGGGTCCTGGGCTCCGCTGGCCTGGGAGGCAGGTGACCAAGGTGGGCTTGCAGGACAGAACTGAGGGTTGTTTCCTGCACTAAAACGCTAGCGCCCTTTTTTTCTTTTTTCTTTTTTCTTTTTTCTTTTTTTTTCCCCTGAATTGTGGTAAAATACACATAACAAAATTTACCATCTTAACCATTTTAAAGTGTACAATTTAGTGGTGTTGAGTCTATTTACATTGTTGTAATGGATCTCCAGAACTTTTTTATATCTTACAACATTGAAACTATGTACCCATTGCACAATGCCTCATTTCCCCCTCCTGGCAGCCACAGTGCTACTTGATGAATTTGACTACTGTAGGTGCCTATATAAGTGGAATCATGGGGTATTATATTTTTATGACTGACTGATTTCGTTTAGCTTAGCGAGTCTTCAGAGTTCATCCATGTTGTAGCATGTGTCAGAATTTCCTTCTTCTTTAAAGCTTAATATTCCATTGTGTGTGAATATCACATTTGTTTATCCATTCATCCGTCAATGGACACCTGGGTTGCTTCCACCTCTGGCTATTGTGAATGATGCTGCTATGAACGTGGCTGTGCCAATAACTCTTCGAGACCCAGCTTTCAATTCTTTTAGGTATTTACCTAGAAGTGGAATTGCTGGACTAGATGGTAATGCTTTAATTTTTTGAGAAACAACCATACTGTTGTCCACCGTGGCTGTACCATTTTACATTTCCACCAACAGTGCACAAAGGTTCTGATTTCTCTTCGTCCTCACCAACACTCGTTATTTTCTGTTTTTTAATTATATCCATTCCAATGGATATGAGTGGGTATCTTGTTGTGATTCTGATTTGTGTTGCTCTAATGATTAGTGGTATTGAGCATCTTTTCGTGTCCTTACTGGCTATTTATCTATCTTCTTTGGAGAAATGTCTGTTTAAGTCCTTTGCCTATTTTTGAATTGGGTTGCTTTTGTTGTTGTTGTTGAGTTTTAGGCATTCTCTGTATATTCTGCATAGTAATCCCTTATCAGATACATGATTTGCAAATATTTTCCCCCATTCTATGGGTTGCCTTTTTACTCTGTCAGTAGTGTCTTTTGTTGCACAAAAGTTTTTCATTTTCATGAAGTCCAATTTGTCTGTTTTTCCTTTGTTGCCTGTGCTTTTGGAGTCATATTTAAGAAATCATTGCCAAGTCCAATGTCGTAAAGGTTTTCCCCCATGCTTTCTTCTAAGATTTTTATCGTTTTAGTTCTTCCATTTAATTCTGTGATCCATTTTGAGTTATTTTTTGTTTATGCTGGAAGGTGAGGGCCCAGCTTCATTCATTTGCATGCGGATATCCTATTTTCCCAGCAGCATTTGTTGAAAAGACACTCCTTTCCCCTATTTACTGGTCTTCACACTCTTGTTCAATCATTGGACCAACTGATTCTCTTTTGCAGGTTTTTGTTGAAATGTGGCTTCATCATTATTCCTTGGAGATGTACCAAAAAATGCAGTCGCCTCATGCCAAGGTATGTGGCCAGCTTTTCTTTCCATCTCCTGCCCTGGCCCTGGTCGACCTGGTTAAACTACTGCTTGTCCTTGATGTCAGTTAGTTTTCAAGGGCTGGATGGTGGGAAACGGACACCCACCATCACCCT
The DNA here is from genome assembly GCF_004115265.2 of Rhinolophus ferrumequinum. Lineage (NCBI taxonomy): Eukaryota > Metazoa > Chordata > Mammalia > Chiroptera > Rhinolophidae > Rhinolophus > Rhinolophus ferrumequinum. The sequence goes on from NC_046308.1 coordinate 23,481,894, forward strand.
TCACTCAGATTCTGAATAGCAGGTGGGTTTGTTCTCTGGTGGGCTCGCACCCTGATGGCTGGAGGCCTGTCCTCCCTGGGGTCCTCCCGAGCTGCTTCCAGAGACCCCCTTCCTGGCAGCAGGAAGTGATGAGGTGGTGGAGCTCCTGCTCCGGGGTCGGGGAGCCGCTGAGGCCTCTGGGAGTCATGTCTGGGTCTGTCTCCTTTGCCATCACAGTGCCTCCTGCTTTCCTGCTGAGGGCGCCACCCGCAGGCCCCAGCCTCCCAGGTGCCCACGCTGCCCTCCACCACCTCCAGAGCATCGGCAAGCTTTGTGGTGGGTGGGGTCTGACACGCTTCTGCCCGTGGCCTGGCCTGTCTCCTCCTTCTCTTCCTCGCTTTCCCCGCTCACTCACTTGTGTGCAGAGTGTGGAGGTGGCTGAGACCCCAGCACCCTCCAGGGTTTGCCATCCCCAGGGCCCCACCACTGGAGTCGTCAGGGTAGAACAGTTCTGTCCAGTTAGGAAGAGGTGGGAGGGGCACTTAGTGTCACACGCCATGAGACTGCAACACGCGGCTTCTGTACACCAGTTGGCTCCTTAAACTTTGCTTTTGTCACTCACTGCCAGACAGAATTCTCGTGGGCTTCTTTAATAATTAAGGATCTCTGGGTTTTCTAAAAATGGAGAACGGCGGCCTGTAACTTTTGTTCTGTGATTCTGGGGAGATGTGAGAGTTCTGCTCATGTTGCAGAGTCTTAGCAACCATTTCCGTGGCCCCAGTGCTCTGCCGGGTGGAGGCTTGGGGTACATCCCTCCCACCGCTGCTCTTTTAAAGGGCAGGGTGCCCCAGATCCCTGTCCTGGTTGTCATACAGAACGGGGAGGAGCAGGACCAGGACAGGGGTCCATCCTGGGCTGGGCCTCTCGTGTTACACAGCGTTGCACTGCCCGTGCTGCTTCCAGAGCAGACCCACTGCATGTTCCTGGCCGGTGCACAGTGGTCAGGGGGCCAGGCTTCCCCGTGGGGTCCTGGGAGGCTCACTTGGCCCCTTTGCCTGTGGCTTGATCCTGTAGAGGCGTAGGCCACTTCGCTGCATTGCCTTCCTTGTCTGCTCACGCTGTCTGCCGAGCCAGTGGAAGCACGCGCACTGTCATTTTTAGCAGATCTTCGAGCCGCAAAGGCCCTCGGGGCTGTCTGTCACCTGTGAGGATTCTGAGTCCACACAGGGAAGGGGTGGTGGGCTATCCCTGCTAGTGCAAGGGCGCCTTCCCTTTCTGCCCACTGTTTGCTTCCTCTTGGCCAGACCACGGTGGGTGAGAGCTGCTCAGAATGGCTGGCAGCGGCGGGTGATTGTGAAGTCCACACCGGGTGCTATTGAGGTTCTGCCCTTTGCTTCCTGTTGAAGCAGAAAACCAAAAGCTGAGAAAACTGGGTGTGTGGGAAGCTGGGCGAGACCGCCGTGGAGGTCTGCTTCATCTGAGCCTCCTTGTGGGGTATCCAGGCCCACTCTGCACCACACCACACAGAAATCCTTGGAGGTCCCAGCATAGGCTTGGGGTCACGTGTTCCTGATTGTAGGGATTCAGGAAGTGTACCTCCTGGAAGTCCCCCAGTGCGTCCGTGGCTGGGCTGGGTTCAGAGGGCATGCTCGCTCCCTGGAGGCCTGGCCTCCACTCTACCCAGCGTGCTGAGTGGGGCCTCTGAAGGGGCGGTAAGGATGGCCACAGCTCCGCAGGCTGCTGTGGGGCCTGCCCTGTGTTCCCGCAGGCCAGAGCAGGGTACCCACTGGGAGAACCGTGTGTGCCCTGATTCCTCGCTCAGAGCTGCAGCTGAGCCCAGGGTCGGCCCAGAGGAAGGCTGTCAATGGCCAGTGCCTTCTGGCTGTGCTCTTTCCCACCCCTGCTCCGCGTGTCTCTGGCTCTGCCTGTCTCCTTGGAGTCTGGCACGTGCGTTCTGACGTCTCCTGTGTGAAGCATGGTGCTGGGGAGGGAGGTATGGCCCTAGGGGATGGAGATCCTGGGGAGGTAGAGGCTGGTTTTCCCAGAATTAGAACCGAGGAGTGTTTGTGCCTCCTGTAACCATTTCCAGAATGTGGAGTGTGGAGGGTGCCCAACAGGGCCCAGTGGGCTGAGCCTATGCTCACTTCTGCTGCCTTTGGGAAGCAGCCCCCATCAGGACAAGACACTGATTAGATCTTGGCAATTGTGCTAGTAAATTTCTCCTTCACACAGCCCAGGGAAGTCCAATAAATTACGTATTTTTCTTTCCTGGGGCCTAGCTCTAGAGAGGCCTCTATTTAGAACTGGCTCCTCAGGTTTCTTTCCTGAGCCTCGGGCCTCCAGGGCCGTGGTGGCTGGCAGTGCGTCCCAGCGAGGCCGCAGGGCCCCTACAGGGCCACTGCACGCACGTACTGCACACGGGGTGCCTCGGGGTCAGGGGCAAGCAGGATCCTCTGGAAGGAAAGTGAGTCGGGCTGACCTCAGGGAGCTAGAGAGGCCGTCAGGCCCCAGCGACATGGAGGGGCCCTCCCAGGTAACCTGGGGTCTGTGTGGCCCTCTGGGGCCTGGCAGGTACCACCAGCAGGGGCTTGGTCTGGGCTGCAGAGAGGCTGGTGGCTCACTGGCCTGAGGTTGCTGGGCTGTGATGGTTCGGATTGTCACTGACGTGCTTTTCTTTTCTTTTTTTTTTTTTTTCTCCTTACTTCTGGGCTCTCACTCTATTTTTCTCTCCCACTCTCCTTTCCCTCCCCCTCCTCCACCCTGTCCGGCTTCTATGTTTTGTTGTCTCAGCTGGAGGTTCTGCACTACCGACTCAGTGTCTCCAGCGCCCTCCACGGCCCTGCCCAACCCAGCCTCCAGGCCCTCCACGCCTACCAAGTACTGGCTGCTCTCCATCTGTTCCGTTTCACCCCTGCCCCGTGGTGTAAGCCACAGAGTTCATGTCAGTGCAGTGGTAAAGCTGGGGGCCCGCTGGGGCTGCTACAGAGACCCGTTCCACACAGAGCAAGATCCTGGGGGTTGCGGGGCGGCCTGGCCATGTGGCATAGAGTGCAGCACACGATCCTGGCTGTCTGTGAGGTCACCAAATCTGCCTGGCCACGCCTCAAGCCAGCCGAGGTGTCACAATTTCTTGGATGTTGCAGGGGCTCCATGCTTGGCCCTGGTTCAAGGGATTGAAATACTGCTGCCTTTGCAGTGGCCCGACTCACCCCACAGTGTAAGCCTGGTGCTCAGTAAGTGACTGAGGACGCAGAAGCCCTGGGGCTTATGAGTGGTTCTACCCACTTGAGCCTACGTTGGGGCTCAACTCCCCAGCCTGGAGAGGCTGTCGGTCCCTGGGTGACCCGGAGCTTGGCCTTCTACGAGCCCAGCCTCTTGTGGACTTGTGGGTTCCTCGAGAGGTGGACCAGAGTGGGCTGTGACCTCATGGAGACTGTGGTCTGCTTAGGCAGAAATGAACACTGGGACAGATTCGAGGTCAGCAAAGTGGAGTTCAGACCTGTAGGCTGCTTCAGAGCTGATGGAGTCTCATAGTTCACTGATTTATGAGCTAAGGCAGGAAGTCTGGGCAGAAACTGTGGAAAAGTGTCTGGAGCCATGCTCACAGCCAGGGACCTGTCCATTTCACCCTCGGCGGGAGCACGCAACATTGAACTTGAATTTGAGCACAAGGCGAGAAATCTTGTTTTGCTGGGGTGGGATGATGAGTGCAGCACACAGTGGGGTTCCTGCTCTGAAGTAGCAGCTGCAGTGAGGAGGGAAGAAGAGAATGTTCCAGAAGGTCTAGCATAGACCAGCCAAACACAAAAGTAGGTGCTGCTCCAGCCTCCACTGGGGAAGGTCTCACTTGGTTAAGAGCAGGGTCCCTAGAGAAACATCTGGCTGCATTTACTCCACAGGAGGAGGGTTGAGAGCCCTGGAAAGGGCTTCAGGAATCCTTCAAAGGTGGAGGAGGCCGCCTACAGCGGTGGCCACAGGCTCCTGTGGGGCTTTGGCTCAGGAGAGTGAGGAGTTGGAAGAAAAGAAGTTTGGCTTGACAAACCTCGAGGGAAGGTAGCCGAGGGTGTTACCGTGTGATTGCTGGGGCCTGTGGCAGGGAGCCTGGCTCTCCTGAAACACCAGGAAGACTGGGGCGCGATGGGGCTGGGGGTCTCCGTTGCCCTGTTGGTGCTCTCTCTGCCAAGGGAGGGTGTCCAAGTAGGGTAAGGAGCCAGGAATGAGAAAGGGGGGGCTCTCAGCAGGGAGTTACGGCCTGACAGGAGGCCCGGCTAATCTTCTATTATTATTAAAATAGCTCATGCTTTTTTCTTCAGAACAATGCAGATTCATTGTGGAAAGACTTAAAAATACAGATAAGCAGAAGAAAGTTACCTTTTGCCCCACGAGCCATCCCTAAACATAGTGACCTGTGGGCGATGGCCTGCGCCTGTGGAGGCATTTCCGTGGCAGGGAAGCTGCTAGGATTGCGCTGTGGGCCGGCTTCCTCTGCCCCTGGGAGGTCCGTGTCGGGACAGGAAGCGTGGCCTGCACCAGCCTCAGCTGCTCGGGTTGGGATGAGGTTGCCAAGAGCTCTTGCAACAAGTTTGTTGAGTCTGCAGAGGGCTGGGGGTGAGTGTGGGGAGAGGAGTATGTCAGTCCCGACAGTCGGAACGGAGGCCAGTGGATCCTGCCTTCCCATGTGCCCTCTGCCACGCGGTGCTCCTCTGTGCATTCTGTCCCTGCACAGCCGGCAAACAGGCTTTCTCTCAGGTCTGGCTCTCAGAGAGCCTACAAGGACTCTGAACCCAAAGCTCGGCTCTTGAGGGTGTTGTCTTGGGGGTTGTGCTGACCACAGGTCCATTAGCCGTGGAGGAAGGGCTGTGTCCGGGAAGGGGAGCAGGTGGAAGGGTGGGCTTTCAGCGGGAGGAGAACTGCGGAGTGGTTCAATTGAAAAGGGGAAGCTGTGGGGTCCGGGGAGCTGTCTGAGCAGGTGGAGGCCCCGAGTCCAGGTCCCAGGGGGGATGGCGGCCTGCCCACCCCCATTCCGTGTCCTCTGACTGGCGAGGAAGTGAGTCCTGGGGACCTGGATGGGCAGCACTGACTCACGTCATCCCCAGAAGGTGCAAAAAAGGCCTTTGCAGCACACTTAGCAGACTTGCCTTCTTCTAGCAGCTGCCCCACGGTGCACCGCACAGGCTTCACCACTCTTTGCTGGTCTCATATCCAGCAGTGCCAGGCTTACCTGCGAGTGCCAGGCATGGGTGGGGCGCCAGGTAGTCCCACTCCCAGCTCGGCCCATGCATCCTGGGGGGGGATGTGGTCAGACCTGGGGGTTCCTGCTCAGAAGGACCTGGGTCCTGAAGCTACACCCCTCTTCACCTTAGGAGTCGTTCACACCCACCGAGGAGCACGTGCTGGTGGTGCGTCTGCTGCTCAAGCATCTACACGCCTTTTCCAACAGCCTGAAGCCGGAGCAAGTCTCTCCCTCTGCCCACTCTCACGCCACCAGCCCCCTGGAGGAGTTCAAACGGTGAGTCCAGGGCTGCGTTCAGGGCTGCGTGCCCGGCCCGCCTGCTCCCGCTTTGTCCTCTGCACACGTGTTGCCCACAGTGGCCTTTCCCAGGGAGTGAGGGCCAGGCGAGCAGAGGCGTGGGGGGCCTCTGTAGGGCGGGCTGGTGGGAAGTCACCTCATCCCCTCCTCCCCTCCAACCCGGCCCGGAGGTGGGTGGGGGCTGCCCAGCTGCTGTTACACCTGCCATGGCTTTTCCCTCCAGTGGAAAAGCCAGGCTGGCCAGGGAGAGGCCCCACCTTGCTGCTCCCTCTGGTCCCTTTCTCCCCAGTGGCAGGCAGGAAAGCCAGGGGGCTAGGAGTACCTTTGCAGTTGAATGGCTCATTTGTCACGGGAGACTGCGCTCTATGCTGCCCCCTCCCTCGGCCCCTCCTCAGGCTGGGTTGGTAGGTGAACCAAGCTGACGAGCGTGCAGGAGCCACATTGGATCAGCCACGTGCATGCTGTGTGTCCTAGGAACATTCCCTAACCTCTCTGAACCTTGGTTTTCTACCTCTGAAGAATGGGGCTCACCCCCTGGGGGTGCCCAGCGCTTCCCCTGGCAGAGCTAACCCTTGCAGTGGGAGCCATTGGGCTCTCCTTTGAGGTGACCCACCCCCTCTCCTGCAGGGCCGCCATCCCGAGGTTTGTCCAGCAGAAGCTCTACCTCTTCCTGCAGCACTGCTTCGGCCACTGGCCCCTAGACGCATCATTCAGAGCTGTGAGTGTCAGTCCTGTCACACCTCACTTAGCTGCACTTGGCCCCGCTTCTGAAGGGATAGTAAGAGAGTTAAACATCGTAGGGGTGCGCTAAGCCCCCCATGTCCTCTCAGGAGTGTAGGAAGAAGCCAGAACCTGGAGACACCCCTGCCCTCCCCAGCAGAGCAAAGCCCCGCAGCTAGGGACGCACCCCTGCTCCCCCGAGCTGCCTGCCCGCCATAGGCCACCTGTGTGCACACGTCTCACCAGGTCCTGGAGATGTGGCTAAGCTACCTGCAGCCCTGGAGGTACGCACCTGAGAAGCAGGCTCAGAGCAGCGACGGCCAGGCCCGCTGCGTGTCAGAGAGATGGTAAGCCGCAGCACCTGGCCTCCCTCAGGGGACCTGCTTGGGGGCCTCCAAGGGCTCTGCTCCTGCAGAGTGGGGACCTGGCTGACCTTCCTTGACCCTGCTGTGTCTTACCTGGGCCCTGGGATTGGTTTCCCAAAGCAATAACGCATCACCCTCTTCCCGTCTGTCCCCTTGCGGTTATCATCTCACTCAGATGTATGTTCACTCCCACCCTCAAACCACCCCTTGACCCTTCTTCACCAGCCCTCTCAGCAGCTGCCACGCCGCCCCACATCTCCCAGCCGGCTTCCAGGCTTCTGTCTGTACCTCCTCTCTGACTGCCTTCTCCTGTGCAGCCCCCTGGTTCCTGGACCACCTGGCTTTGTTCCTCTCAGAAAGGGCCTCTTCCTGGGGACGACCCCTTGTCCTCAAGGGGCCTAGGTCTCTTCCCGTCCTGCTTCCTCCCCTGCCACCCCCAGACCTCCTCAGCCACCATTCTAGACGCCTCCGTGTGGTCATGGCTGGGGACAGTGGGGGGGCAGTGGGTGTGAGGACCCGTGTGGCCTTGCCCACTCGGAAGGCCTGGCCCCTGACCTGCTGCCCGGTCCCCAGGGCACCCTTTGTGCAGGAGAACCTGCTGATGTACACCAAGCTGTTCGTGGGCTTCCTGAGCCGGGCACTGCGCACTGACCTGGTCAGCCCCAAGAACGCGCTCATGGTGTTCCGAGTGGCCAAAGTCTTTGCCCAGCCCAACCTGGCTGAGATGATCCAGAAAGGTAAGCCCGTAGCCAGTGGGAAGCAGCACTTAGAGAGGGACCCACGGACCCTGCATGTGCCTCACGGGCTTGTGGGGGGCCTGGCAGGCGGGGAAGCAGTGCTCTCAGCTGCGTCCCCCCGGTCACTGCTGGTGGTGGCATCGGGCGAGCTTGGTCCCTGGCCTGCTTTTGTCTTCGCCAGCTTTGTTTGGGTGTTAGCTTCTCTTGTTTCCTCCTGGTGAACGTCGGCCTTCCTGTTGAGACTGGCAGGGGCTCCAGGACCATGAGGACCTGGGCCCCTGTGCCTACCATCACGGCCCGTCGAAAACCGCAGAGGCGCTCAGGCGGCCTGCCAGCAGCGACTGGGTATTTTGTGTCCTGGAAAGCCAAAGCGACTTGTGTCCTGCCTTCCAGGTGAGCAGCTGTTCCTGGAGCCCGAACTTGTCATCCCCCACCGCCAGCACCGCTTCTTCACGGCTCCCACATTCACGGGCAGCTTCCTGTCATCGTGGCCACCGGCCGTCACCGACACCTCCTTCAAGGTGAAGAGCCACGTCTACAGCCTGGAGGGCCAGGACTGCAAGTACACCCCGATGTTTGGGCCAGAGGTGCGGACGCTGGTGAGTGGTTAGGCCACAGGGCCGTCCTGAACTTCTGGGGCAGTGAGCCAGGGCGGGTGCACAGATTTGGGGAAAGACAGGAAGATCGTGCGTTGTGGATGGTACTTCTCTCCTCCCCTTTTTTGTTCAGGAAAGTCTCATTTCTTTCTGATAATAAAGGCAGTGTTTGTTGGAAATTTTCCACATTTAAAACATGCATCTTAGTCTTTAAAAGGCTTCATAATGTGAAAGTCGCCCCCTCTGGCCTTCGGCGCTTCCGCCAGGACTGCCCACTGTTCTTTTGGTGGCTGAATGCCGTGAGTTGGCCCCACCAGAGCCGTCTGACCTCTCACCTGTCCTACAGGTCTTGCGCCTGGCTCAGCTCATCACGCAGGCCAAGCAGACCGCCAAGTCCATCTCTGACCAGTATGGGGAGAGCGCAGCCGGCCGCCCCTTTCTGTCATGGCTGGGCTTCTACCCCTCGGACACAAACAGCTCGTACTCAACTAACGACCTGGACGAGATGGGGCAGGACAGCGTCCGCAAGACGGATGAGTACCTGGAGAAGGCCCTGGAGTACCTGGGCCAGATGTTCCGAGTACGAGCCGGGGGCCGGTCCCCTCCCCAGGGTTCAGTCCCCTGCCCCTCACCTCCTTGCCCAGCCCAAGACTGGCCACAGGCCAGGACCCGATGTGGGTCCTGCCTCACGGGCTCCTGGGCTCATCCTGTGGGAGATGCAGGCTGTGCCTGAGACGTCATGTCTGGGTCCCATCCTTATCACTGTAGAGGCCCAGGGCGATGAAGACCAGTGTCCTCCCTTCACCTGGAAACTAAAAGCAGGTAGTTTTCTCTCTGACAGCTCAGTGAGGCCCAGCTCGCCCAGCTCACACTTGCCTTGGGGACAACTCAGGATGAGAATGGAAAGAAGCAGCTCCCGGATTGCATTGTGGGTGAGGACGGACTCATCCTCACACCCCTGGGCCGGTACCAGGTAAGGCCCGCGTCCCAAAGGGCCTGGCTCCCCGGGGCTTTCCGAGCAGCACAGCTGGTGGTCCTGCTGGCCTGTCCCCATTGGCCGTAAGCAGAGATGGCGCCGCTAAGTCGTGTGCAGAGGTGTGTTTGCTGGACTCCCATGGCCTGGGTCTCAGCGGGGCTCACCGCTCCTGCTTCCAGGTCATCAACGGGCTGCGGAGGTTTGAAATCGAGTACCAGGGGGACTCGGAGCTACAGCCAATCCGGAGCTATGAGATCCCCGGCCTGGTCCGCGTGCTCTTCCGGCTCTCCTCGGCCATCAACCACCGGGTGCGTGGGCAGGCGGGCCACAGCCCGCCTCACACCCTTGCCTTCCTGCGGCCTTGGGGAGGGCTGGCTGGGGCGAATGGCCCCTGCCCCCTCCCTCATGCCTCTGTCTGTGCTCTAGTTCGCAGACCAGATGGTGGCCCTGTGTTCCCGGGCTGACTTCCTCGGCAGCTTCTGTCGCTACCACCTCATGGAGCCCACGCTGTCCAGTAGGCACCTGCTGAGCCCCGTGGGGCAGGGCCGTTCGGCTGGCTGTGTCCGGGGCCCCAGGCTCAGCCTGCGCTTCCTGGGCAGCTACCGGACGCTGCTGTCCCTGCTGCTGGCCTTCTTTGTGGCCTCTCTGTTCTGCATCGGGCCCGTGCCCTGTGCCCTGCTCCTTGTGCTGGGCTATTTCCTATATGCCATGGCCATGGCACTGCTGACCGAGCGGGGCAAACTGCACCAGCTCTGACTGGAAGCCAGCACGGTCCCCACGCAAGCTGGCAGGATGGCCACATGGCCGTCACGTGCACCTGGGAGGCTCCTCTGAGCCTATACCCAGTGACCTTTGCGCTCCTCGGGGTGGTTTCCCTGCAGCCTCGGAGCCATCTGGCAGAGAACCTGAAACAAGGGCGTGCAGCCAGGCTCGGCCAGGAAGGGAACAGCATCAAAGGGCCCGTGAGGTGTGAGGACGGACAGCCCAGGGCCCAGCCGCTTCCCTCCTTCCCGCCGTCGGGGGCCCCCGCAGTGACGTGGCTCTCAAGGCCTTTGTCTTCTTGAACTTTTCTGGGATTTAGCCACGCGACGCCGAGGAGTCAATGCTTTCCCAGGAGGGCCCTTGGGCTCTGCCCTCACTGTCCTTGGTGGGCTGTGTGGCGTGAGTCTCCTCTTCCCAGGCGACACTAGGACAGCAGCTCAGCCTCTGGTTCCAGAAAAGAATCAAAGACCCTAAGAGATTCCTGGTGAAATTAGATGATGGTTCTCCTCTGAGTCCTAATTTTAAAACCAAATTTTGCCAGCACCCTTGGCAAAGCAAGGGTCATTCTTCGTGTTCTCCCAGCAATTCCAAGACTGGGCCATACAATTCCACTTTTGAGGAGAGAAGGTCCTGTAGGAGCACAGGTGTCGGTGGGACAGTGCTTTGCCTCTGGCTCCCATCCGGCCCCCAAGCCAGGGAGCGCGTCACCGTCTTGTCCGATGGGCTCTCTGTGGGCACGGTGGATATGGCAGGGCCATCCTGCACGCTTCTGGCCTACAACCAAAGATGATCAAAAGCATTGTTTGTATCGTCAATAAAATTAAGTGCTCAGAAACACCGTAACTTTTTGATAGCACGCAAATATTTAAACTATACAATTACACGTTCACTGTCAAAATCCCCACGGGGTCTCACACACCTTTCATCATGCAGATGACTCACTGGAGAGAACAAAGATTTGAACCATCACTGTTTCAACAGTGATTTAAACAGCCAGCGTTTTTAGTGCATTGTGTTGATTTATTTTTTAATTTTTTTATTAACTTTTATTTATTTTAAGTGTGTTTTTCCAGTAGTTGTTTCAATCTAGTTGTGGAGGGCGCAGCTCACAGTGGCCCATGCGGGGATCGAACCGGCAACGTGTTGTTAAGAGCACAGTACTCTAACCAACTGAGCTAACCGGCTGCCCCTATTTTTTAATTCTCAGACTAAAAGTTGGACTTTGTATTTTGATGTAAACTGAGAATGGTGGCATTTTAGTGCCTGTGACCAAAATTCCAATTAGATTTGTAACCGACCATGGATGTAAAGAAATCTGTTCTTGGCCCTGAGTCTTAGAGTGCCTGGGCTCTGCCTCCAGTGTGGTCCCCTAGAGGGTCCCCAGTACTTAGGGACTGCAGGTGGCCACTGGGTACCCTGTTCCTCCCCCAGGGGTCTGGATTCACTTACAGAAGCAGCTGACCGAGGCAGATTAGACATAAGTGACTGATGGGTACAGCCGGCCCCCAGAGGTTTGAGGAAGCAGGCGCAGCGTGGGCCTTGGCCAGCACGGCCCACGCTCGATCTAAGCTCTTGAGTGTTGCCTTCTACTCGGCACGTCAGAGTTGTCCTTAATACAAAATATTGGCAGTCCTGGGACATGTGTGGTACGTTCTGTGGCTTCTGGAAGCTCAGAGGGTCGCATGTGCAGCTGGGAACTGAACTGTGCACTTAGCCCCAGGAGTGTGCTGGCCTGGATGTTCATGTCCCCCTTTCCCCGGGCAGGGGAGTTGTTTTGGGTCAAGTGTGATGGAAATGGGAAATGATAACCATGGTTTCTACAATCAGCGTTGGCAAATTACTGACTTTTGTTACCGGACGCATTAAATCAAGAAGAAATGAACACACCACGAAATGATGGCCTGGGCTCAGATGTGAAATATGGCACCATTTCCCCACAATACCCGTTTTTGCAGCTCTCTGACGGAAGCGCACCCCTGCCCACGATGGTGGGATACCGCCCCCTTGACCATTATGGCTTCACTAGTTCCCTACGCACAACCTTCCTGTCCACATTCATTTCTCGTGCTTTTTTCTACTGAAAACATTCTCCAACACCCTAAAAAGCAAAAATCTCTGCTTCACCCACACATCCTACTATGAGCACCCTCAGCTGTGCTGGGGTACAGGACAGGCAGGACCACCCACTGCTCTGGGACCTCGTAGTGCAAAGCCCAGAAGTCATGAAGAACCAAGTACAGTAAGGTCAAGAGCAAACAGTTCCAGTGGTTGGGGGCCTGGAGGGTGGCATTGGGGAGAGCAGATGGCACATGGGAAGAATAACCCGCAGCACACTGGCTTGTGTCTGAGAAGCCAGGAGCAAAGTGGTGGCTGGGGTGCCAGCTGCTTCTGGATGAAGGCGATGGGGTCTGACAGTCACGGTGATCCGAGTTCAAGTTTGTCAGGAGCTTTCATTCAGGTGTGAGAGGACCAGAGGGAGAAGAGCCAAGGCCAAAGTGCAGTTGGGGTTATGCACGGGTGTGGGGTGCACAGGCCGCTCGGGGGGGCTGGTGTGGCTATGGAGAGGAGCAGGCCAGGGGCAGGAGCTGGGTCTGTGGCGCATCGAGGAGGAAATGGCTATCCCGTGGGGGAGGCTTTTGGTCCGGGCTCAGGGTAGCTTAGGCTGGAGATGGGAGTTCCAGCCGTACCATTCTCTACCCCTCCCAGAAGCCTCAGGAGTGGTTTCTGTGAACTTCCACCAGGCCAAATCCAGACCACGTGGGCCCGGCCTTCTGGCAGCACTGGGCACAGGACCACAGCTCCGTGGTTCTGAGCTTTCGCTCTGCCTCCAAGACCCACTGGCCCACGAGGCTGTACTGTACCACTTGTCTAATGGCATTTGGTCATCTCCCAATCTAAGCATATTGTGTTCTACAGAACACCATCTGGAGAGTTCTGAGTGTGCATCTGAAATCTTCTCCATTAAGATCTATGTTTGAGGCAACCAAGTGAGGTGGATGAAGCAAGCTTCTCTTTCAGTTGGTCCCCAACAGCCAGAGCTTATTTCCCCCACCCCACCTGCTTACTCCTCAACGGCACATTTCAATTCACTGTTGAAATGTGCAGTCGGCTGTGGTTCTCGGGACAGGTCTCTGAAGGTCTGCCTACCCTCCCCTCAGATAGCTGGTGTCCACCTGTCCACACGTTCAGTCATCACTCCCTCTAGGGAGCCTCACCCACCCGCCAACCGAATTGTCCTCCTCCCAGGTTGGATGAAGTGCCCTCCGTACTGACCCCACCATTCCACAAACGACAGCAGAGGGGCTTCTTTATCACTTGCTTGGTCCTGGGCCCTTCAACATGCTGAATGAATAAATACTTGTGACCTGAATCTCCAACTAGCATGTTTGCTCCTCAAGGACAAATATGTTTTACTCATTTTTCTAGCTCCCACACTGTGCAAGCGCATAGTGGCTGCCCAACAAGTACATTTGTTTGACAAATACTTATACCTATTATGTATCCAGCTCCTAACATCTCAGGAGTCAAAATAATAACTTGGATAAATGAATTGGTACATAAATAGAAAAGGATTGGGACCAGGAGAAGGGCTCTTTAGTCTAATGTTGAATGACAATCATTGGGAAAAACATGGTCACTGCATTGGAAGGGATCTGTCCAATCATTCAGATCATGGACCCAGGTATGAAAGCTAAAACTATAAAACTGTTAGGAGAATACATAGGAGTAAATCGTCATGACTTTGCATTAGTCAATGGTTTTTTAGCTGTGACACCAAAAGTACAAGTGACAAAAGAAGAAAGAAATAAATTGGATTTCATCAAAGTTAAAAATTTTTATACTGCAAATGATACTATCAAGAAAGCCAAAAGATAACCTACAGAATGGGAGAAAATATTTGCAAATCATATTTGATAAGGCAATTTTATCTAGAATATACAAAAAATTATTGCAATTCAACAATAAAATGGTGTAAGTAATCCAAATTTAAAACACGCATAGACGAAGGACTTGAATAGATATTTCTCCAAAGAAGATAAACAAAAATGGCCAAGAAGCACAGGAAAAGATGGTCAGCATCACTAGTCAGGAGGGAACTGCAAATCAAAACCACAATGAGATATTATCTCAAAATCACTAGGATGGCTGTAAGACATACAAAAACCAGAGTTGGTGACATGGAGAAATTGGAACCCTCACGCATTGCTGGTGGGAATATTAAATGGTGCAAGTTTTTGCAAACTCCCAAAAAATTAAACATACACACAAAAACTTGCACACAAATGTTACAAGTAGAGAACGTGCACCGTGAACAAAAGGGAGCTACCTTGGCAAGCCTGACAAGCTCAATAACTGAAAGTAACCACATGGGATGTTTTGATCATAAGAGTCCTAACTGAGTGGGTTATAATCAGAAATCACGTCCTAAGGCTTGTATAATAGATTAATCTTTACTTTGAGCGAGCCCTATCCATTGTTTTTGTGCATCTAGAAGAATGTGCTTGAAATGTCAGAATGATCTCTTCTCCAGACCTCCAGAGATAAACACCCCTGGTATCGGGGCAAGACAACTCCAACATTACTCATTTTTATCTTTTACCTGCATACTTCTGTAAACTATGTATGTGAACTATAACTGTCCTGCACCCACCAAAGCAAAAGAAGTATGTATCTCTCCATTTTACTTTTTATTCAATCCTAGAGATTTCCCCGTTTTATTTTCTCCTCCATCTTTAATCTGCCACCAAGGGATTTCATGTAACCCTCTTTACATCTTCTCCTTTGAGTCTAATGTATAAAATAAACTGCAAAACTGCTATTCCTTTGAGGTTTTGCTTCTGGGACTGGCCCCTAAAACTTGACTCAAATACTTTTTTTTCTTTTTGGCAGCGAGTTTGTGCTTCATTGATGCTCAGACCTCCCACAGTAGGTACAGCTGCGGGTACAGCTGCTCCTTCCGCTACTGTTTTTTTTTTAATTATTTTGTTTTTAAATTTTATTGGGGAATATTGGGGAATAGTGTGTTTCTCCAGGGCCCATCAGCTCCAAGTTATGACTGTCCTTCAATCTAGTTGTAGAGGGCACAGCTCAGCTCAAAGTCCAGTTGCCGTTTTCAATCTTTAGCTGCAGGGGGCGCAGCCCACTATCCCATGTGGGAATTAACCGGCAACCTTGTTGTTGGGAGCTCCTGCTCTAACCAATTGAGCCATCCGGCTGCCCCTCTGGCAGCTCAGCGGCAGCTTATTGTCTTCAATATAGCTGTGGAGGGCGCTCACTGGCCCATATGGGCACCAAACCGGCAACCCTGTTGTTCCGAGCTCACACTCTAACCAACTGAGCCATCCGGCTGCCCCAGCTGCTGCTTCTTGGTTTTCAGGTTCTCTTGCGCTTGTTGAGCCGGCAGTGCATGGCACGTGTTTTCTTGGGCCAAAGATCCAAGGCCTTGTACTTCTTGCCCTTGTAGAATTTCCTGAGGTTCTCTTTCTGAGTCTGGTTAATGACAGTGAGAACACAGGCGATAGATTTGCGAACAACAGAGCTTGGAGAGCTTGGGAGCCACGCCACCTGTCACTTTGTTGACGTGTAACTGAGACAACTCTACCTTCAGTTCGCCCAGCTGTTTTAGCAGCTCCTCCTTCTTCTGGCTCCGAAGGTCTTGAGCCTTGATTTTGGCCAGGGCTGCACAATCCACCGGAGCCGCCTCCTGCTCGGCGAGCTCAAATACTATTTAAACTTTTCTTTCGGTTTGGAATTTCTTTCGACACAACAGTGAGCTCTCAAGCAGCTGTTGGAATATTTTTGAGGCTATTAGTATACTTATTTATGAGTCTTTTCCTGACTGCTCTAATAACTGTTTCCTTGGGTGTTAGTTCTTTTTTATTGCATTTTGTTCTTTTATGGTATGTTTTTCAAATATTTGGTTATTCTCTGTTCTGCCTCTCTGTGTTTTGAGGATCCTTATTCGTTGTGGATGCAGCTTGCTGACAATGACTATATGAAGGTAATATTCTGATATGATTAGAGAAGCTGTGCTGGTAGTTACCGATAAGGGGCTCATTCACTACTGGGGCACTTCCCTGCGCCTCCTTTCTCAGTCTGCAGTGTCTCTCTTATCCTGAGAACCAGTGTCACTGTTGTCCGTTGTTCAGCCCGGAAACTGGCCAAACAGCAGTAAGAGCAGCGCCCTAACAAATCACCCAGCGATGGCCCCTGGAGCCTCTTCTGGCAACTTTTATCCCCCATCACTCTCCATTTAGAGAGAACTTCTCTCTTGCTCCTATTTGGATAAGGTTCCATCTAGACAATTTCTCTATAAATGTGACGCTGTCTGCTTTCCTTCTTTCAGGAATTCTCACAATTTGTAGTGTACTGATGACACTTTCTCTTTCCAGTGTAGTGATAACTTAGTAAAGTACATCTTTTTTCCTTCAGCCATCCCAAGAGATTTTGATTGATAGGGGAGGCAGACACCATAATAAACATAATTTAAGTTTCCCTTAATGATGTAAAAAAAAGTCTAGAATGTTGTGGATCACCCTTATGAAGATTAATTATAGAGTAGTACATTCTGCAGTGAATCGAATGGTGCCAAAAAGAAAAGGTTCTGCTAAAAATAACAAGCTCCACTGGTGTTCTTTTATGGGTAAGGTTTCTTTGTGACATTTGACTTGAATATTTTTCAGGATAAAGTATTTTTCAGGATAAAACTTGAATATTTCTCAGTGTTTATGTCAATACACTGAGAATACAGGCTCACAACAAAGAAATTGTGCAACTGCTTGAGCAGATTCAAGTTGTTAACTTAAAAAGGCCTTTCAAAATGAGAGGCAACAAGCATTTATTTGAGATCAATAAGAACAGTTATTTGGGACACACTGATTCAGGCAGAAGCCCAAATGGTGTTCTGATTGGGAGACAAAGGCAATGGGTATTTATGAGGAAGGGAAGGGGAACAATTACATCAACAGAAGGAAGGCATTTCTATTGGTGCTGATAATATAACAGTGATATTCATTCTAAACAATATTTAAAATTTTCAGTCTAGTAGTCATTACTGCAGTAATCATAATAACTGCTTTCTTGTTATCTTTGGGAAACAAGTTGGCTTAGGCCTAGTCCAAAGGTTTATTTTGCCCTGTTTTAACATTGCAAAGATTTGAGACCTGAGACGTGTAAGGCAGTTCCTCTGGCATGGCAGCTCTGGCTTCATTTTAAAGTGGCCCCATTTATTTATTATTATTTTTTGACAAAGTTATCTTTTGAAAGAAAAAAACTCATTCTAACTGCATTAGCCACACACATATATTAAAGTCTTTTGTGTTATCAAGAATATAATTCAATCTCTTAAAATATGTACAATATAATAAATTTACCCTCTTCCCCTATAGCACTTAAAGCGTTGTCTGCTTTTAGCATAAATTAATACCTGCACTCTAGGGGACTATTAGTAGGGTAACCATATAATTTATCATCCAAATGAGGACACTCTGAGAATAAATGTAGGTGCTATTCATAAAATACTCCCAGAAAACAGGCACCAACTGGGACTGTTTTAGACAAACCAGGATGGATGGTCGCCCTGAACAAGACCCAATGTCTTCCCAGCATCCGATGAGAAGAGTTCACTCTTCCCAATCGCCTTTCCACCAGTGTAATTAGGGAGGTGAACGGAGAGCAAACATTTGCACAAGGTCAAATCAGGAAACATGAAAATGTCCTTCCAGTTATAGTCCTATTGAATCTCCTGGGGGAATAATTTTATAATTGGAATTATCTACTTATTTAAATAAAAGGATGACAAATGGGAAAAAGATGACTATTTTTTTAGCCGTATCTCAGTGTTGCAACATGCAGGCAGCTTTCTTCTTTCATTCTTTTGTATTCATCTAAGTTTTCTTGTGCATTACCTCATTTCATCCTTGCAAGAAATTCAGCAAGGCAAGTGTTATTACATTTCCAATTTACCGAACAAGGAAAACAGCATGTAGAAAAGTAAGGATTTTTAAAAATAATCTGATGAGAAAACATTCTGCATATTTTCATTTCCTTTATTTTTTACAAGTAAGCATTTTTTCATGTCAATTCATCCTGTGTATTTCGTGAATTGCCTATTAATGTCCTTGCTTATTTTTTTTCTATGAGGGTGTTAATTTTTCTTACAATTTTATTTGGTTTAATTTTTATTTTTATCAGAGCAATAAATATATCTAATTTAAAAATTCAAAGAGTACTCTCAGGATTGTGGGGAAATACTAGCACTCTCCTGCCTTACTCTTCCTCTCTCAACTAACATCAGAAATGAAAGAGGATTGACACCTATGTAATTTTACTAACCATTGTCACCCCATTGAATTTTAGTTACAAAAAAGAAAAGAAATGAAAGGGGCCATCGCTACTGAACCCATGCACATTAAAAGGATAATGAAGGTATATTCTGGCTTTCTAGAGGCAATTCTTTCTATTCTCTCAGCTATTTCTTCTGATATTCATCTCCATATCTCTAAATAATATTCTTTAATTTCTACTTTCTTGATTATTTTAAATATTATATACTGACTTCTGATGGAACATAACAATTTAACACAAGGCAGCCACCTGCCTCACCCATAAACACAACCCCCTACTCCTAGCATAGTTTGTGCCACACACAATTTCTGATTAAATTGATACTTAATATTCATATTACTAGGACTATGTAATTACTGTCTACTGATGAGCTATGTAGTTCTCTTCTTGTACAGCATTTTGTTCATCCAGGAGTTATTAATTGGCCTTTTGTTCATTTGCTTCCTTTTCTATGTACTGTGACTAATTCTTCCTAAACTCTCTGAATGAACTGGGGCGAGATGTGGTGAAATTCATCAGGTAATCTACTGATTCCATCTGTGTTCCCCTCGACTGCATTTCTCCATAGCTTTTGATTCTCCCACCCAACCTGGCTGGCCCGGTCTTCAGGCATATCTCACAACAGCCATGCTGAGATTTTTCTTTACCATCATCCTGGTTATTAATTATTGATTCAGTTCCTCTAACAGATATAGGCCTATTCACGTTATCTACTTATGAGTTTTGGTAGATGTGTCTTTCAAGGAATGGATCCATTTCATCTAGGTTTTCAAATGTGTGGACATAGAGTTGTTCATAATAGTCCTTTATTGTCCTTTTCATGTCCATGAGTTCGGTAGTGGTGGCCCCTCTTTCATTTCTGATGTTAGTGATTTGTGTCTTTTC
Source organism: Rhinolophus ferrumequinum (assembly GCF_004115265.2). Lineage (NCBI taxonomy): Eukaryota > Metazoa > Chordata > Mammalia > Chiroptera > Rhinolophidae > Rhinolophus > Rhinolophus ferrumequinum. The sequence continues at coordinate 23,500,790 of NC_046308.1, forward strand.
TCCTTTTTATTAATTATCTTGGCTAGTTTATCAATTTTATTGATCTTTTCAAAGAACCACCTTTCGGTTTTGTCAATTTTCTCTACTGATTTACTGTTTTCAATTTGTAATCGAATCAACTATTTAAAAAGTGAACTATTAAAACACAACAAACAAAAATAAAAATTAAAGCTTACTGTAAAGGCAGAGGATTATCTGACGTTTAATTAAGCCAGAAGGATGCCTTTTTAAGTCAGGGAACACTCACCCAGGCAGAACAAGGCCCCAGGCCCCGCCCCCACCCGCACACCACGCCCCTCGGGCGCCCAGGACCTGACTATTCTCGCCCCGCCCCCTGGGTCGCGCCCGTTTCCTTGGCGACGCTGCTCGGGCCAGGGCAGCCGGGCCACAGAGTGGACTTGCGGCGGCGGCAGGAGAGACGGCGGCAGCGGCTCCATGAGCATCGTGGGGGTGGCGACCGGGCACCGGCCCTCTAGCTCTGGGACTTCGGGCCTCCGGGGCGCGTTGCGCTCTCGCCAGCGCCCACCCGCGGTCCTCCAGCACCCAGGGCCGCATGGCGCGCACCTCGGGCTCAGCGAGACGCAGAAGCGGGTCTTGGACCTGGAGAAGAGCCTGCAGTTCCTGCAACAGCAGCACTCGGAGACGCTGGCCAAGCTCCACGAGGAGATTGAGCACCTGAAGCGGGAGAATAAGGGTAAGTCCGGGCGGTGGGGCCGGGGCGGGGCGCCTCCCGCGGCGGGGCCTGAGAGGCGCAGACCCTGCCTCCCTGGTACCTTCCCAGGGCCTTCAGCACAGATACAGCGCATGGATTCTAGAACACGCAGAGTTTAGGGAGGACACAGGGCAGCGAGCTTCACCCCGGGTCCTGCCACGGGGGCCTGCGCTCCTTCCCCAGGCCCCAAACCCCGGGTCCTCATGGCAGGTGCCTAGCTGGCCATCTGCCCATCTGGCCGGGACTGGTCTGGCTGCATCATTTCCCACCGTCACCCAGCCAGCTGTCTCCTCTGTGTGCATGGCCAGCCCTCCTTCTTTCTAAAACAAACTTTTTATTGAAGTAAAACATAATACCCCTGAAAGTAGGAGTATGCAGCTCAATTAAATTCCACACACTAAGCACACCCAGACGAAGGGCAGCCATGCTGCCCCAGAAGGATCCCTGGGCCCCATACTCCTCTGGCCCTGTGCCCTTGAGTCTTTTCAGAGAAGACCTCCCTTCCTAACTTTATAGCCCACCTGTCTTCTCACCCCCATAGACCAGGCCTAAAGCGGAACTTGAGGCCTCCATGAGAGGACCCTGCTCCTCTCTCTGGCCTTCCTCATGCTTCAGCTACAGCTCTTCGCCTACACATCAGGGGTTTTCACTCCCCTCCTTTCACTCTCTTTGACTCTCCTGCTGCCTCTAGCTGGAGCGCCAAGTACTGCATTATTGGGTATCCATTATGTCGGGACCCTCCCCTCCCCGTGTCTTCTTGAGTCTCACCCCAGTCCCTCCCTGATGCCCAGGCTGGATGTTTCCAGCCCGCATCTTGGGCGTCCTTTGGTTGTTGCACTGACTGCATCTGCTCATCCATGGCCAGGGGCTCCTGGAGACCTGGGTCATTCTGACTCCCCTGCACCCCTAAAATCAGGCCCCCCACCTGGTAGAGGGTACCCTGTAGATGTCATGGACAAAGGGTGGGACTTCAGGCAGGGCTCTGAAGCAGGGGCTTTAGCTCAGGGAACAGCCAGATGCGTTCCCAGCCCTAGGGTGCCCCAGGCAAAGGCTTGGCCCATGGGGCAGTGTCCTGGCAGCCAAGGTCATGAAGGAGGTCTCTCCAGGGCTCAGCAGGGAGGAAATGGGGAGGGCAAGCCAGCTTCTCTCAAAATGGCCATGGCTTTGAAAATGATGAGAGCATATGCTTGCTTTCAGATCTCCATTACAAGCTAATAATGAATCAGAAGCCGCAGAAAAAAGGTGAGACTGAGAACCTCAGTGCCTGATGGGAGGTTAACTGCTGTTAAGAGCGGCCCCTCCAGACTGCCTGTGCCCACCGAGCCGCACTGGCCCACGAACTGTTCCCATAGGGAGGGGTCCTGGGGGACCTGGACGCCACTGCCCCGTCATGGTCTGGGTGACAGACACAGCAGGTACCACTCCAGGGGAACCCACGGACTGAGGTCTGTGCTGTAGGGTCAGTGGGCAGAGCAGCTGGGGGTGGGGGCTGCCCAGAGCCTCCCCCTGCCCTCCCCCTGCCCTCCCCCAGCCGCACTACCCTAGTAGACTTTTATTTGGCTTGCTGCTCTGGCTGGCCGCAGGTTCCTTCTGAAACGCCTGGGAGCCCAGCACAGCCCCCAGCACAGCCCTAGCCCTGTGGCTCTGGGCACACGTCTCCCTCGGAGCCTCCCTGCTATCTCTGCAGAGACAGTGGGGCCTGGGGGAAGGAAGCGCAGAAGCAGAGACCTGCAGCCACTTGTCTGAGGCCCTCCTCATCTGTGGCCCACTCACCTTGCTTGTCCACCAGCCCAGCCCAGGGACGCCCAGGTTGAATCTTGGGCTTGCTCTCCCCGTTAACGTTTGGGCCAGGTGGACTGAGTGGTGCCAGCCTGGAATGCCCCTGTCTGGGGGGTGCCCAGGGCTCTCCCTTCCTGGGGGACACAGAGATGGGATGGTGGGGGCCCTTCTCTGGTGGGGCGGAGTAGCTGTAGCGAGCTAGCCGTCTAGGGCACACAGGGAGGCATGTTTAGCAGTCCTAGTCCTGCAGTGTGACTGGTTCCCTGAAGGGACATTGGGAAAGGGTCTGCAGCTTCAGGACCTGCTGCTTCTAAGGTCCCACCCCCCAGCTTTTTGGATGGCCCTTCTGGAAACCACCTTTCCTGCAGCCTCGGCTCCCTCTGGCACTGGCTAGGTCTGGGTGGCCTCACCAGGCTTGGGGAGGGCTCTGCATGAATGACCGAGTCGGGGCCTGCAAGGCCAGGCGGCAGGCACGGGTGGGGCTGGCCCCTCACCCACGGCAGATGTGCAGAAGCCTCTGGAGAAGCTGGCATGGAAGCGTCACTGCTGCCATGTTGGGTGACCCCTATGCATTCTCCCACAGGCAGCATCTCCAATTCCAGCTTTCAGTCAATCAAGTCTCTCTCGAATTCAATGGTGTCAGGTGAGCATGCAGCGCCCCCAGGTGCTCAGGTTTGGGGAAGGGGCATGCGCCTCACTGGGGCCTGGGGCCTAAAAGCCCTTCGTGGTCCTCTGCTGGGCAGCCCTTGGGGGAGTGCCTTTGCCAGGCCCCATGGACTTGGAGGTTATGGGGCCAAGGAGGGTGTGGTGAACTGAAAGCAGGAGGCTGAGGCCGAGTGGGACGGGACCTTGGGACGGCTGGAGGGAGGCTGCGAAGCCGGGCGGGCCTGGCTGCAGTGTGTTGTCACTGGGAGCACAAGGTCCCACGGCAAGCCCACCCTGGGGCGGTGTGGGGGGCAGATTCACTGACAGAGGAGCCCTGAGTGTCCCCCAAGCCTCCCTAAGTGGCCTTGTCGAGTCCCCGCAAAGCAGGCAGGATGCAGGTGGCATGGCCCTGCCTATGGAGCCGGAGCTTGTGGTGCGCTTTGCAGCAGGAGGGGAGCCGGGAGCCTCTTGTCCCCACTCTGCCTCCCTGAGGTCAGGCATCCTGACCAGGAGCGTCCCCTGCCCTTTCTAAGTAGGACCTAGGCGGGCCATGGGCCTCATCCTTGGGAAGTAAACCTGTGCGGGCTGGGTCCAGACCTCTCGTTCAGTTTCATTTTGCCCCAAACGAGGTGCTGCTTCAGAGCCTGGGAATAGCTTGTGGGGCTACCACCACCCCCGGGATTTCCCGAGCCCTGGGAGGAGACTGGCTGGTTTCAGGTGTGTCAGAGCTTTCAGTAGGAATTCCCACAGGCTTCATCCTGACCCTCATTCATGTTTCCCAGCAGGAGGCTCTGTTACCATCTCCCCTTTACCAGGAGGAAACTGAGGCAGGGGGCAGGGCTCCTTGGGTGCACACAGCCAAGCTGGAGGACTTGGGCACCGGTGCTTGATGCCCGCAGTGACTGGCCCTGTCTGGGTCTGACCTATAGCCAACTCTCAAGGCAAGGCTAGACCCCAGCCCAGTTCCTTCAAGAAGCAAGACTTGAAAGCTGACGTTGCCCAGAAGGCGGACCTGGAAGAGGAGGCCCAGGTTGCTGCCCTGCTTCGCAGCAGCCAGCTGGACAAAGCCTCAGGGACACAAGGGCCGGCCAAGTAAGGCATTTCGTAGGTTCACACCCTGGAATCAGCCCATCGCTTTGCCTTCTAAATGGGACAGCCTCCAGAGTGAACCAAGCTGTGGGCCCCCAGGGTCTCTGTATTGACCTGAGCCTACAAGAGGGCCAGTAGCAGCCCCTAAACCATTTCCTCAAAGAATCTAGCCTCGAACTGAGTTTGCTTTTCACTGAGAACAGTGAATTAGGTTTCCAGGTTCCACCCTGGAAAACTCGCTTGGCCTTTGGCACAGTCAGCAGGACAGAGCAGGACGAGGCTCTGGGGACACCCCATTTCTGGGACTTCCCTGGCAAGCAGCAGTAAGCCTGGACTTTGAGCCTTCCGGGTAGTGGTCAGCAGGGCAGGCTCCTGCTTCTCTGCATAGGTCTTAGATTCCCGGTTTGGGGTCAGGACAGCTGGAACCACATTTGAGTCTCAGTGCACCTTGTGGGGGGGTGTGGGCCCAACTCACAGCTGGCCCCAGAGACCCCCACCTGGTGCCTGGAGCACCCTGGTCAGCAGAAGACAGCCAGGCCACCAAGAAGGCTTGTCAATGCTCCCCTTCCCTACACTGGCCTCACATGGGCGAGGCCGCTGCCTGAGGTGGTGGGTGCTTACACCTGGCAGGCCACCTCTGGGCTGCTGCAATGACCATTTCAGAGATGAAGAAGTGGAGACCTTTAATCCAGAGTCCACCTCGGTGGTGGGCAGCCAGCACAAGGGCAAGCAGGTGACAGGGGCACCCTCCTTGATGAGCCTGCCCCCCAACTTGCGCAAGCCCACCTCGTTTCAGCAATGTGAGGTGGTCATCCGCCAGCTGTGGAACGCCAATCTCCTGCAGGCCCAAGAGGTGAGGCTTGGGCAGTGGGGGGGGGGTGGGGGGGAGGGGCGGCCCAGGTGCTTCTGCAGCCTCGGCCACCATGCCTCTTCTTCCTGCCTTTCAGCTGCAGCACCTCAAGTCTGTCCTAGAGGGGACCAAGAGGCCTAAGGCTGCGCCGGAGGAGGCTGGACCGAATTCTTCCAAGTTAGTGCTTGGGGCGCCCTCACCCCAACATGGCAGGCCTAGTCACATGGGCTCACTGCTGACTCTCTTCCTTCACCAGGGACCAGGAGACCATGCAGCTCCCCAAGGTCCCCACCAAGGGCATCTCAAAGAAATGGTGAGTCTCAGGGGCACAGGGAGGGTGGGGCGCCCACAATGAGGGGAGGGCTGGGTGCAGCAGAGCAGGCCCTGGCTCCAGGCTGTGCTGGCGGCCACTCCCAGCCACAGCTCCACTGCCCACCCTCTGCCCCCGCCAGCCTGATCCTGAGCCCAATGCCTATGGCAGAGCGCGCCATCCTGCCCGCGCTGAAGCAGACCCTGAAGAGTAACTTTGCCGAGAGGCGGAAAAGGCTGCAGGTTGTGCAGAGCCGACGGCTACACCGCTCTGTGCTCTGAGCGCCCCTGTGCAGCTCCAACCACAGCTGGAGACACCCTCTCTAGGTAGCATTACAAAAGAATTCTAATTCCACATAAACCAAACTCACGGCACATAAAGTCCTTGGTCTCAGAACTGAGAAACTTTTCTCGCTCAGTATTTTGCTATTCTGCCTTTACACAAAACCATGATGTAGGTATTACCCCACTTGTTGAAGATGAAATAAAGCTCGTTTCTTCCAGTTCTGAGTACAGTCCCTGCTGGCTGTCAGGTGTCACTGCCCCAGAAGGGCCCCTAGCTCTGCTCCTTATAATTGGTGGGGAGGAGTCTGGCAGCTGCCATTAAAAAACAGACATAGCAGCGCTCTCTTCTTGGAGCATGGGCTGTCCTGGCCCCTGGCTGGGCCGGGGGCTGCCTTCCAAGCACAAAGGAACTCAGGGTCACCTGCCTGACCAGACACTCCTGAGGACAGGACACCATCCTCCTGCCTCAGTGACAGCCTGTGTCCACACCGACAGAGCTGATGAGCCACCCCGCCGAGGCTACCTTCCTCTTGTGGAGAGCCACGGCCACAAAAAGCGGTCCTCTCCAGGGCACTGGGGCCCCACCCTGTGATGGCCCCACCCAGCGAGGGCCGTGTGTCACTCCCCTTAAATGTCAGAATAGCAGCTTCGTAGTATGTCTCATGCGTGTGGCCCATTGAGTCAGCACTGAACGTCACCAGACAGGAGTGTCCTGGCCACACTGGCTGCATCCTCAGAGCTAATCTCTGCCTCTTTCCGCTTTTCCAAGTTCCTGTCGGAACTCTGCCAGAAACCTGGGGGTGAAGCACGATGAGGCACCAGCCGTCAGATGAGGGTGTGGGCATCCATCGCCGCCTCCACGGTGGGGACCTGGCTCAGCCTCGACAGCATCTCCCACAGCGCCTCCCAGTGGGCCCTGGACTCACAGGGCGTGGGGCACAGTGACGAGTTCACGACAAACACGGGAATAATAAATTTATTATAAGAATCACAGATGACATGGTAGTGCATATACAAAAGGGGGAACCTCTCGTCACCAGAGGGCCGGCTGATGCCGTCAGGGAGCCCTCACTCTGGAGTGGCTCTGAGGACGTCAGGTCCCACGTATGGCACCTGACCCATGAGTAGGCCCAACTAGTGTGCCCTGTGCCAGGGACAGGGTCCCCCCAACACCTCTGCTCCCTGCTGCCCCCAGGGCTTAATGGGAGAATGCTGTGAGGTTTGAGGTCCAGCTGATGGTGGGGACTTGCAGCCACCCATAGGCCAGACTTTCCTCTGAGATGCAGCTGGTGCCCCATATGCCAACAGTGTCACGGTCTGAACCCAGCTGTGATCAGAGAATTCTGTGTGTTTTAAGGGTTTCCGATGTTCTCCACGATTCCCTACAGAAACGGGGAGAGTGCTTTCTGGCACACGAACAAGGGGCTCTCATGGGGCCTGACTTCTCCCCCACCTGCTAAGGAAGGACACGGGCCCTACAGAGGCCACCGGGACAGCGGCCTGAGGAGTGTAGGTCCAGGGGCACATCCACCTCCCTGGAGGAACTCCCGTGCTCACCGCCGAAATAGCCAGCTCTGTAGTCACCTGTCCCAGTCCGGAACAAGTGTGGGAAAATGTCTGGTAGGTCCCCAAGGCAGAAGATAAAAGCAGAGAAGCTAACCTAAGCCCAGCTCTCTAAGAGAGCCGACACCTAGAAAGGTCCAACACAAGGCGAGGCTTGCGTCCTCTACGGCCCCGACAAGGCAGCCGCTGAGCCCGTGGTCCCGAGAAGCTGCAGAGGTGAAGCTAGGCGGCCGACAGGCAGGCTTGGTGGATGCTCTGCGCCCAGGTGTTGAGTAGGGCCGTAACCGAGTGCTTGTCGGGGAGCTGCAGCAGCCTCGAGGTCATGCATCGGTGCACCGACTGCAGGAAGGGGTTGGCGTCTGCAACAGAGCAGTGGGCCTTGAGCACTGTGCCTGGACCTCGGCCCATACAAGCCACTCTGGGCGGTGGGGGGGGGGGTGAAGGGGGTGCAGCAACTGCCCTCTCAGGCCCAGGGCTGGCGTCTGGGGCACTTCACCTAGCCTCGGCCACCTGGGATGCCACCTCCCACACACCGCTGGTGGCCAGCAGGCTCTCCTGGGCCCACATATCAGAGAACTAGAACGTAAATGGACCCGGCCCAGGGCTTTCCCTCAGGGATAGCCTAAGGTCCCAGTCCTATCCTCCATGAGCCAGGCTGGAGCTTCAGGGGGACTGTCCCCATCAGTGAAGCTCTCTGGGCCTGTCTTGGAGCCATGTCACCCAGATGGGTCCCCATGAGCCCAAGCTCCTGTGACCCCATGTCAGCCTTGCAGAGTCCACAGGGGCCACAGAAACGGCTGGGTCTGCTCACTCATCACTGCCTACGGCTGCCCTGGAGCTGCAGGGCAGACAAAGGGACACAATGGGGGCTGAGACACTTGTTTTTGTAGTGATTTCTGGGCAACCCGCTCTTGTCCACAAAGGGGGAGCCAGAGGAGGAGACGGAGGGGCCTCAGCTCGACGGGGGCACATGGAAGAAACCCTGGTTGCCCAGAGCTGACCCCTGTCTGCCCTGGGTCCCCAGGCAGCAGCCGTGAGGCTTTCCCACAGCTGTCCTCTCGGCTCACCCACCGTACTGCCACTGCCGGTCAATCCACAGTGGGCTCTGGGCAGGGTAGTCAGCGGGCACACTGAGCTCCAGCGGTGGCACGCTAGGGAGATCCTTGTCATCTGCAACACAAGAGGCTGCACCTGTGACCCCACAGCCCCGCTCTGAAAACCCCAGGAGATTCTGGTGAGCCTGCAAAGCCCGGAGGTTGCTCGGACTCGGGTGTCCACATCTCCAGGGCCTCAGGCAAGGAGGGCCACAGCTGGACGGGAGGCAGGGGCTTCCCTGGCACACAGGGCAGAGGTGAGAGGCCGTGGGCTCCTGGCCCGGCTCTGGGTACATGTCCTGGGCCAGGTGTGTGAAGGTGGAGGAGGACAACGTGGGCAGGCTTCTGAGGGCAAAAGGACTGCGGGTGCGCTCGTCTGTGGGAGGCCGAGCGCACATCAGACTGGAGGGCACAGTCCTGGGCTGGGCTGGTTCTGCGGCGTGGCCAGGAAGCTTCGTGCCCCCGACCCCCCGACGGGCCCAGGCAGGGCACTGGGGTTGCAGTGTGGAGCTCACCCGCGCAAGCCCAGTCACCCCCGGGTACTCACCCAGCTTGCATATCAGGTGGACAGTGCCGTTGTTACTGCAGTGGGAAGGGTCCAAGTTCACCAGGAACTTGGGGTCTAATCTGGCCACCTCCCCCTGCAGCACATTGGGGATACTCTGCCGCTCATCCTCTTCAAACTTGCGCTTCCGGGTACATATCACTGGTGCCCTGCAGGAGGCGGCCGTGGTAACCACACTGGCTGGGCTGTGGCCCGTGGCCCACCCCCCCCCCCACGAGGCTGTACATACGTGATGGGTGGGCCATGGATGGCTGTCATGGCGGGCACGAATGTTCGGTACAGGGAATGGTTGAAGACAGGCGAGCGGATGTTGGCTAGGACGGCATCCAGGAGCGGCTGACACAGGTACTGCTGTTTCGTTGGCGGTACTGGGGGTGGTGGGGGCGTGGGCTGAGAAAGAATGGGTGGGGTCAGTAGCCCAGTCTTGGGGAGGCTCCCTAGACCCCAAGGCCGTCATCCTCACAGCCAGACTTCCCGAGGCTTCCCCACCCCCTGCAGATAAAGATGGACAATCCTGGACACATTCTCCCCAAGGTCCCTCTGCCTGGGGCCTGGCCTGGCTGGGCAGGTGGAGGCAGGATGGCGGAGGCAGCTTGCAGGAACATCTACAAGCCTGGGGGAAACACCCACAGGCCAGAGCCAGAGGGTGATTTCTTTCACATCCCCAGCACCCACAGCAGACCGACCTGGAAGAAGCCTCTGGGCAAGGCCCCAGGCTGAGCAGTAAGGCGCTCTGCCCACTCTGGCCGTGAAGGCTGCTCCCAGCCCGTGGGTTGGAGTCACAGTCCAATGCACCCTGACCTTCCTAGAGATGCCTGCAGCCCTCCAAACACCGCCAGGCCACAGCGCCCTACTCACCACCGCCATGTCATTCTTGAGTTTCTCCAGGGCAATCTCACACTTCTGCAGAGTTTTCAGGGGGCACCTGTGGGGAGAGGCCACATGGCTGACCCTCCATGCTAGAGGACAGGGGAACCAGCAGTTCTCATGTGCTGATCCCAACCAGTATCCATCTGGCCTCCCCTGGAAAGAGCCAGCCCCCAGGCCTTGGCCACTGGAACCTTCCACAGGAACCCCAGCCAGCTATTCCCAGACCCAGAGTCTAAGGCAAGGTGGTCCCATCCCCAGGAGCTGCCCAGTCCTGGTCGGCAGAACCAGGCGTCTGCGTACTGGGTCAAGGGGAGGGACAGAGGCCAAGCCCTGCCCACCCTGGCCCTATAACCTCAACGAAGGGTCAACCTAAGAAGGCCCATTCCACAGCATCTAGCACTCTTTCCAGATAAGGGAAACAGGGAAGACATTCTAGAAAGAGAGCACAGCTTGAGCCAGGGAAAGTAACCCAAGGCCAGTCCATATGCACAGTGCTGTGGCACTGGCCAAACTCTGGCGCTGACAGCAGCCTTAGGGCCGGGGAAGGGGCATGTGTGCCGTGCCGAGAACCTGGTGCTCCAACGCTTCTCAAGGCACCGTCTTGTTTCATTTTCGCAATTAACTCAGGAGAGCCGCAGCTGCCCCTCTGCAGACGGGGTAACTGAGACCAGTTGCTTGCTCAAGGCCAACAGAAAGCCAGAGGCAGGGCTGAAGGTCAGACTGAGGCCTATGTCAGCCAGCTGCACTCGTGAGGGCCACTGCAGGCTCAGACCTGGCCAAAGGCCCAATGAGACTCGGCTGACAGCCACAGGGTGGAGGCGTGAGGGCCCCAGCAGCAGCCCAGAGCAGGGCAGAGGCTGTGTGCTGGCCAAGGCAAGGGGTGGGGGCCTGGAGCCCCAGCAGACACAACTAAGTAGAGTCCCGGAACCCCCTCTCTAAACTTTGCATCGTTACCAAGTGCCCGCCCTAGGCTGGGCCGACCAAGCACCCAGGGTCCCTCTACGAGCTCTGGGCGCAGCACCACGCTTCCCCCAGGGGCCCGAGGACAAAGCTCACCGCTTGGAGGGGTCTGTCAGGATGTCCAGAAGGCTCTTCATCTTACTCAGGTCCTTTTTTCTGTCTGGAACAGAGGAGGGGATGCTAAGACACAGCCTGGGGGTCTGCGGGCCCCCCTGGCCCCCCCGCCCCGCCCTGCCCCTACCTTCATTCTTGTCGATCTTGTTGATCATGCGGCGCAGGGGCTCGATGTACTTGGACAGCTGCTTCAGCTTGTCCAGGTACTGCTGCTCCTCGGCCTGGCTGGAGCCCGCTGGGCTCATGACTGAGCTGGGGTTCACTGTAGGACACAGCCTGGTGAGCGCAGCCCAGCCCACAAGGGCCCTGCTCTCTGCAAACCCTCAAGGTACGGCGCTCGGGCTCTAAGGGGTACAAATTCACTCACCCCCGTCTAAGCCAAGGCCTCGGGAGGAGGAGCGGGTGACCCTCAGCGCCTCAACTCCCTGGGCTACGTGTGGGTGACACAACGGGCTCTGGGCCTCGGGATGTGCCGCCCCAGGCCCTACTTACCAGGGGTGTTTAAAGGTCCCGGGGAGGGGACGCTGAAGTTCTGCGGGGTGCGCGCCGTCACAGGACTCTGGGAGGGCTGTGGTGAGGGGCTGGGCAGGAAGCTACTGGGGGACGGGGCAGGGCCGGAGCTGCAGCAAATGGAAAGGGAGCATGTCTGTGAGTGTGGGCACCAGGCAGGGCCGCGCTGTGAGCAGGCAGGGAGGGGCACCCTGGCCAGGCCTACCTGACGTTGGAGTTGGGCTGCGAGCTGGGCTGGCCGGGCTGCGGGGACGGCTGCGGGGGAGGGGGCATCGACTGCGGGGTCTGCACTTGCTGGCCCGGCGACGGCGAGGACAGCATGGTGAGGCTGCTCTGGCTGACCTGGAAGTGCAGGGGGCTCAGCCTGCGCGCCTTCCTCTCTCGCTCCCAGCCGCCCACGCCTGGGGACCCACCTGTGCACACAGCCCCTTCTCTCTCCAGCCTCACTCCACACCCTTGTCTTTCTTTGACGTCCTGCTTCTCAACTACTGACACCAGCACAAGCCTCACCCCGTGGGCACACACACAGTGACCACAGTGCTGGCAGAAAGACCGGGCTGGGGAGCCCTTGCTCCACGGTGGCGAGACGCATGGAGAACTGGCCTTCTGTGCTGGGACAGACATCCCCACGTGCCTGCTTCACGGGTGTGGGAGCCTGCGGAGCGGGGGTCCGAGGAAGGCTGACGGCCTTGGAGGGCACTGCCTGGCCTCCCCGGGGCTGTGAGCTCTCCTCTGCGGCCCCGCTCTGACGGGCGGGGTCATCTTCCCGCGTGCTTCCACGAGCCCCTTAGCACCTCGGCCACAAGGGTAGACTGTGTCTTGCCTTAATGGGAGCAAAGTGGCCCTTGCGTCAGCCCTCGCCAGCATGCCTGGCTTAGGGCTCCTCCGCCTGGCCCCGCAGGCTCTGCTGAGAGAGGTGAGCGGCTCGGCGTCATTGTCAAAAGCCGGTTCCCTGTCTGCAGAGCCGGGGCTCACCCTGCTCCCTGCGATCCTTACTGAGGACACAGCAGGGTCAGCTGCACCACTGCCCTCACTGGGGACAAGGAACTCCATGGGATGAAGCCACACCGACCAGGAATCAGGGACGAAGACGTGTAAAATAACCATTCTCCACAGGAGAAGCTCAGGAGGGCAGTTCTGGATGGTGAGGACAGCTGTGGGGAGACGGCTGCCTGCCAGCCCTGGGGTCCAGACTCCCCTGGAATGAACCCTGCAGACAGCTGCCTCGCCCAGGGCCCGGTGAGGGTGGCACAAAGGCCCGACCCCTCCCCACACTGGGATCACCCCAAAGGTCCTTCCAGCCTCAGCGCTCCCGAGGCCTGGCGGTGGCTTCTCCCACCGCCTAGTCAACCCCCTGAGGCTGAGCACCCCCTCAGAGGCTGCTTCCTGGAGCCCAGCTCACACCCCCACCTCCTGGACCGTCCGGTTCTACAGTCCGACTCCCAGGGCACGCTGGACACCAATGTCATCTGGGGCCACGGCCTTCCACCTCTCTCCCACACACCCTCTGCATGGCGCTGGGCTGCTGCTTTCCAGTGTTCATGTCAGGGAGGAGCCCAGGAAAACAGGATGCCACCCTCCTCGCCGCTTACTCCACTGGCTGGGCAGGGGCAGGCACAAGGCTCTGCCCTTCCCCCACCCCCGTAATGCCTGGACAAACTCCTGAAGGGAAACGTCCTTCCCCTCCCACCGAGCGTGCAGGACGGAGCGGAGCTGCAGCGGGCAGAGACCACATCAGACACTTCTAACATGGCTGGGTCAGAGAGGCACCAAACCCGACTGGAATGGGCTGTTCCCACCCCTTGTGACCAGGCCCTGAGCCAGGAGTGGAGGAGCTGCAGCGAGCGAGCTCGAGGGAGCAAAACGGCTCCGAGTGTCTCACACTGACATCAGCAAGGGCACGAATGGGCCTGGGGCGGCTTAGTTTGCTGAGCTGAACCAAGTGCAGCAGCTTTCCCCTGTGCAGGACACACCTTCCCCGTACCTGGGTGCACTGAGTCCTGGGGCCTCATGGCCTCCGCACTGGAAACTATGTTCTAGAATCTACTCAACTCCCAGAGCTAGGAAGGTGAACAGCTCGCCTCAGAAAAGTCCACACAGAACCACATCTGGTGCCAAGGAGGCGAAGCAAAGACCCTGGGGCCCCACTCTGGGCCCAGCCAACCAGTAATGCATGGGCACCCTTCCAGTAAAGCCCTGCTCCTCACCTGCCCGCCGTGCCCCTTTCCCTGACCCCAACCTGCTGCCACTCTCTGTCCTGTAAACCTTGCAGCTGCCTCTTGCCTTGCCCTCTTCCTGTTCGCAGGTCAAACCTCCTCACCTGGGTCCCTGACCACCTGGGCCTCACTCCCCACCCCCACCCCCGCCTGCCCCAGAGAGGTGACTTAGCCTCTGTTCAAGCAGCTGTCCCTTCTAGAACGTGTTCAGCTCTTGTCTGTAGCCTAAAGTTGGTGCTTCTCTGAAGGAGTGGCACCTGCTGGCATGAGGCCACTGCAGTGGGAAGGTCACTTCACAGTTCACTTCCCACCTGAACGTCTGAAGCTGTACTTTAAGAGGCACCCTCAGCACTCAGACCACAGGGAAATAGTCTGTCTATCCCCTCTGCTTTTGGGGCCCACGGAGCCACTGAACGCGCACAGCTCGCCCAGGCACGAGACAGAGGGTCTAAGACAGTGAAGAGCAGCCTACCTAGGCTGGGGAGAGGAGGTCGTGCTTCTGCCTCTTCCCCAAGCCCACCTCTCGTGTCCAGCCCTGGGCTCTACCCCACTGACCACTGTGGCCACCACTCACAAGGCTGCTAAGAGCAACCTCTTAGCCTCCAACATCCATTCCAGATCTCTGCATCTGACAGCCCCTCTGGAAAAACGCATAGTTCCCGTTGGCAACAAACATTCCCCCTCACAGGCCTTCAGGACACCTCTCGGGGCATCAGTGCCAGGCAGCCCAGGGCTCCCAGGCCTCACGAATCCCGAGTCACCAACAACACACCTGGGAGGGGAAGCAGCCACCCAAAGGCCCGCGTCAAGAAAGAAGTGGCCTAAAGAAGCAGCTAACGAGACACAAAGCCCTGGTCTTCAGGTTCATGTCGGGTCCGGCCAGCCTCTGGACGGAAGAGAACAAGATGGCTATGCTCCCTCCATTCTGTGACGAGCCCATCAGGGAGAACTGTGCTCCAGCTCTGTCTTTCCCCTCTCTGGCACATTCTGCCACAGGCATGGGTGTGTCTGTCATGCTACTAACAAAGCCACAGGACACGGACGCTGCACCTCCCAGGGAGGGAGCCTGCCAAGGGCCCCAAACGCAGTGACCTGCACATCTTGGACAGGAACTGGGAGCTCAGAAGGAAGTGACTTGCTCATGGTCACATGGCTAGCAGGGGAGTCCAGGTACCTCGCTGCCCTCTGCTTCCTGGGGGAGCAAGGACAAGTGGAACAGGGTCTGCAGGAAGCAGGATGGAAGGCAGGGTGGATGCAGAGAGCATGCAAAGGGGAAGCAACCAGAGGCAGGAAGGTGGAGGGGCCACAGGGCAGTGAGGCTGGTCTGGGGAGCCTCGTGCTTCAAAGAAACCACAGGAGAGGCTAGTGGCACCACGCACTCCAGCCCTCTTGGGACCACCTGCACCTGTCGGAGATCTGTCGAACTGTCCTGAGTACCTGGACCCCTGGACATGATGTGTCCCCAGGAGTCACTCTCCAGAGCAAAGTGGACTATGGGTCCCCACTGTGGTGCTACCTGCCTACACCCACCAAGGGAGCATTGGGACAGAAACCTATGTCGCCTCTGGACTCCCATACTGGACACTGTGTCCTGCATGTGCCCGGCACAGAATCCTGCTTGGTCACTGTCATTCAGGTCTGCGAAGCATCCCAGGCACGGCACAAGATGCAGTCACGGGACACATACCAGGAACAGGGATTGGAAGAGAGGTGGAGACAGGGAGCCCTGTTTCAAGAAGGGCCGATGGAAGAGCTGACTTTCTATTCTGCCTGTTTTCCTGGACCCAGTTTGTTGCCAAAGGAAAGAACAAACCAGACAGGCACTTGCAGAAAGCACTTCCCAATGAGGGTTACGTGCAGATGGCTGGGGGCAGACAGTAGCCACATGACGTGCCAGATGGACATGCCAAGGTCCACAGGAGCCGGCTGCTGAGAGTTCAGGTGGGATCTTTGTTGGGATAGCAGGGGCGACTCCTGGCTACGTTTTAATGACACATTTCTGGAACAAGCTATCTTTTCTCAGAAGGGACTGGATTGGAAAGGCACTGACACAAAAGCAGCTGCACACCAATTCTGGAACCAGCTCTATGGGAACCGAATGCCCACAGCGTGTCTGGCCATGTGTATGGGGTTGGGGGTGGGGGTTGAACTTTGGAAACGGGGCAGGGCAGGGGCTACTATCTGCTAGGGTTATAGATGCATCTCCCCTACAACAGAAAATGAATTTTAAAGTTTTGGCAAATCTGAGGCTTTCACAACAAACCCACTAAAACAGAAAACCTGTAAGATAAGTGAATCTCATCTCCATTTTATTCTCTAAATCTTGCCTGGCCCACGGAATGCACATGACTATTTGTTAAACAAACGAATACACCAAAGAAGAATTCCAAATTTCGTAATGTAATAGAGAAGCAGAAATTCATATCCTTGAAAAAGTGTCATGTACACACAAGTCTATCTACCTAGAAAGGGGGGTGTGGATAATAAGTTCTACACTCTGCACAGTAAACTCTAGAACAGCATGGTCCAACTGAACTTCTCGCCCCCGCGGACTGACTTGTGAGACAATCTGTGCTGTGCAGTATGAGTTACTAGCTTCCCCCTGGGGCTACTAGGCACTTGAAATAGAATTTAATTTCAACTAAATGCAACTTGAGGAACTGGATTTTCAGTTCGATTTAAATTTAATTAATTTAAATGTAAATAGCCATGTATGGCTAATAACTATAGTATTAGACAGCATAGCCCTAGAAAGTCAAACTATTTGCTTAGCTTCTGTTTTATTTTACCATGAAAATGACAGCAGCATTACTATATAAAAATGCTAAAAATTTTAAAAGGTATTTTGTTCCCACCTTCTCCAGAAAATGGAAACGTCAACTATCCAAAATATTAAAATGAAAACAAGCCCAGATATTTTACTCACATCCCCTCAAGAGACACAAGCTGGGTGTGGCCTCATGTAAGCTTGGTTAGGCACTCTGAGAGCCACTGTGAAGGAAGTCACCAAGATTAGTGGCCTCACAAAGGCGCTCAGAGGACCCCGAGCTTCCCGGGGGCCCTGGGTGCCACCCCGTAAATACCTGTGCTGAGGTATGTCCGCCCAAAGGGATGGAGCTTGACGGGACGGCAGACACGGCGGTGGTGGGCGGGAACCGGGCTCTTACTTGCATCCCGCCTTGGGCCAAGGCTGCGGCGATCATCTTGAGGACAGAGGGACAACAGACAAGGTGATCGCAACAAAGAAACGCAGTGCATGGGCAAGTGGAGAGGGGTGTGCAGCCTCCAGGACAAGGAGTGCCCACGGGACTAGGGGCAGCCTGGGAGGGGGTCAAGCCCACAGCACTGAGGCTCATCTATGCATCGGGAATCTACGAGGTGTGATCAAACAAGACGGTGCATGTTTAAATAAAAAAACTGTATTATAGTAAAAAACACATTGCCATTAATCCCCCTCAAAATACCCTCCTTTGCTTCGAACATACTTATCCTATTGTTCTTGCCACTTTCTGAAGCAGTCCTGGAAGTCCCCTTTTGTGAGTGTCTTTAGTTGCGCTGTTGTGACTGCCTCGATGTCCTGAATCATTTTGACTTTGGGGAAGAGCCAGAAGTCGCACGGTGCCAGATCCAGGGAATAAGGTGGATGAGGACACACCGTAATGTTTTTATTTGACAGAAATTGCTGTATACCAGAAGTGATGGGTGACATGGAGCATCACACATGATGGAGGATGATTTACAGCACGTTTTAAAACGCACCTTCTCTCAACCATAGCTCACACCCAACTGACTGCACCGAACAAGTTGAAACTTGTCACACACTGTTACTGAGGTTCGATATGCCGCTTCCCATATTGAAGATCCCTGCCTTTCCATTGGATGGCAGTCGGCAGCAGCCTTCACCATATTTTGTGATCACAACAGAAAGGCTCCATGTCACACATCACTTCTGGTAGACGGCAATTTCTGTCAAATAAAAACATTATAGTGTGTCCTCATCCACCTTATTCACCAGACCTGGTTACCGTGCGACCTCTGACTCTTCCCCAAAGTAAAAATGACCATGGAAGGTAAACGTTTTGAATTGATCAGGACATCGAGGCAGCTATGACAGCGCAACTAAAAACACTCACAAAAGAGGACTTCCAGAACTGCTTCAGAAAGCGGCAAGAATGATGGGACAAGTGTGTTCGAAGTGAGGGGGAGTATTTTGAGGGGGGATTAATGGCAATGTGTCTTTTACTGTAATAATTTCTTTTATTTAAACATTCACTGTA
The DNA here is from genome assembly GCF_004115265.2 of Rhinolophus ferrumequinum. Lineage (NCBI taxonomy): Eukaryota > Metazoa > Chordata > Mammalia > Chiroptera > Rhinolophidae > Rhinolophus > Rhinolophus ferrumequinum. The sequence goes on from NC_046308.1 coordinate 23,518,628, forward strand.
ATTTTGTATCACACCTTGTGGAGGAACTACCAAGAATGCTGCCTGCAGAACTTTCTATTCTGATGGCCGCACTTCTTCAACAAACCTCTGATCTGTTGACACACCCACAGAGCCTTCAATGTCAGACCTCAAGATCTGGGGTGGTGTTTCTGGGAGACCAGGCTCCTGGGACAGACTCTGAAAGACTACACTCCACCAAAGCTGGAGACGAGGATAAGTTGGCCATCATTAAGACAGAGGAAGAACCTAGGTAGGCTGGCTCATAGCACCTTTCCTTCCCAGTAGTTCACTGCCCGACGAACACACCTGGAGGGCCTGAACTCAAACCATCCTCCTCTTCCAGGCCTTTGAGTCTCTCCTGGGGAACTGCTTTACAACTAAGATCAAGGGGAGGTGGGCAAGGGAAGCCTGGGATTCCGCCTGAAGCCTTGCACTCGTGAGGACATGGGTCAGGTCTGTCCCTAAGCATACAAGATGACTCCAGAATTCCAGCATATGCTGGGACCACTCTCATCAACATATACTTCTGGAAGCATCAAGGCGGCACTGGTGTGGGTCAAGGCCTGGCTTGCACTGAGACCTCTGGCATCACAAGCATGTCCCACCCACTCTCACACCCACGGGTCACATGCAGCAGGCAATGCAAGCCGGGAGTGTCACAAGCAGTAGCAGATTCCAACCTAAACCTCCCAACAGCTGCAAGAACGGGGCAGCCCTCGGGCAGGGCTGGGGAGCATTAGTTCCTGCAGCCACTCTAACAGAAGGACTAGCTGGGGGTGGGTGGTGAGGAAGCCATTCTGGTGTCTACCAAAACGCGAGCACGGTCCTGAAGAGTCCACCACTCATCAGCCCATCGGACACAAAACGGGACGTTGGTGGGGATGTGAGGACAGGAATCCTTGGGGAAACACATCTCCTCCCCCAAAGGCCCACTTCCCGCACCCAGGGCGGGGCTGAAAGCAACTCTCTCCTGGGTTCAGCAATTAGACTGTGGTCGGGGGTGGGAGTGGGGGGTAACGGTGAACAGTTTCCATTTACAACCAGTGCTGCACAGCACTTGGAGGAGCTCATCTGATCCCAGTGGCCACTCTCAGCAGTGCTCCTTACAGAGAGAGAAAGGCCTGGAAGGAAGTCAGGTGGTATGAGAGAGATGCAAATTTTTTCCAGGAAGAAATAAAAAGAATAAGGAATGAAAAGCTTAAATCTAACTTGCTACAGACTGGTTTCCTCAGAGAACTGAGAACTCCTGGAAGGGAAAGCTCATTTTCTTTTAACCACAAATTCTAATGAAAACACAGCAGTAGTGTTTACTGGATCAGATGAGCCAGGCAGCGAACACTCAGCAAATCATTCTCCCGAGTGGCTACATTTCTCTACCTCCCAACACACATCCACCCAGAAAGGAATGCAAGTTCTATCCCAAAGGCTGTGGGCCTGGCTCCTACAAGAACACCGGGCAGGAGGGCCCGAAAGGGAGAGGGATCCACGGAGGATGGCGCATCAGGGAAGGGTCTTTGATGATAATTCTTTGTAACTTGAGAATTATAGTTAGGTTCCCATACACTAAAAGAATAGAATGTTGGGCCAGCCCGGTGGTTCAGGTGGCTGGAGTGCTGTGCTCCTAATGCCGAGGTCACCGGTTCGATTCCCACATGGGCCAGTGAGCTGCGCCCTCTACAGCTAAGATTGTGAACAACAGCTCTCCCTGGAGCTGAGCTGCCCTGGCTGCCATGGGCTACCATGTACCACCATGAGTGGTGGGCTGCCGTGTGGTGGCCGGTGTGAGCAGCCGGCAGCTGGATGACCAGCGACAGACTGCCTCAGCTGAGGGGAGCGCAAGGCACATAACACGAGCATGGACCAGGGAGCTGTGTCCTACACAACCAGACTGAGAAACAACAGCTTGAATTGGAGTATGGGGGGGAGGCAGAAGAAAGGGGGGAAAATGACTATATGTACTATAAAGCTATGGTAGTCAAACAGCATGGTATTATAAATACATAGATCAACAGTAAAGACATAGATCAATAGAATAGAGAATTCAGGAACAGAGCCACCATGTACAGTTAATTAATTTTCAACAAAAGTGATTTAAAAAAAAAAAAGATAGCCTTTAAAAAAAAAAAGGAATAGAATGGTAAAAGACAAAAGCATAGGGACTGTTTGGATATGGCGACAGATTCAGTTCCAATTTTACCTGCAGTCACAGATATAATAAAATTTAGGGGAGAAAGAGAAGTTGGTGCAGCTATCCTACTGCGCCCTAGTAAATCCTACTGAGGTGACAGTGATGTCAGCTCTCTCATCTGCATGAGTAACGTCAAACTTGAGAGCCAGACACATCCAGAACACGGCACACCAATTTTCCTGGAATACCACAACCACAAACTCAGCCCCTGGGTGAGAGCCCGGTGGCCACCCATCAGGCCACAGCACTGCCGGGCATTTGACAAGGCAACTCTTTTCTACTCTGAGGGGGTAAGACTTGAGAGACCAGGCACAGAGGGCTGCCAGCTCAGGCCTGCCAATCCTTTCACAGAACCAGCGCCTGCTCCCACTGTGTCCTAATGTCAAATGCATGGGTACCACACAGGAACCCTACCCTGCATCTTTAAACTCCTGGCAGTTGCCTGGCTGATACCATTTAAGGGCCTCACAGTGAGTGACCCAGTGACTCACTCCTGGGAAGTATCAGGAAATAATCCAAAACCCAGCCATGCATCAGGACACGCATTCCTGGTTAACAGCAAAAAACTGCAAATAACCTCAAAATCCAAGAGCAGGACAGGAATTAAGGACAATGAGATACATTCATAAGAGGATTACTACACATAAAACAATGCTGAGAAATTTTGATTACAGGAGAACATTTTACTTCTACCGTAATACGACTAGGAAAAGAAGCCACACACAAAGTCCTATGTGTATCTTATGATCTCGATCGACTGTGAAAACTGGAGAGAAAAGATGCCAAACTGTTTTTCCCGCTCTGAAATACTTCCCTTATACTTCTCTCACCTTTCCAGCTTCTATAGTCACCACATATTTTTTTAAGTTTTGGGTCAGAGTACCTCTAACTTAGTCTTGTCCACTGCGCCAACTCAGGTTGCAAAGGCAGGCTGTGAATCCAGAGATCCCCAAGGAGGGTCTGTTGCACCCCACGGACCCCACTGCTGCTAGAACAACGCAGCAAGGCCGGCAAATTGGTCTCTGTGAAATGGTACTGCCTGCTGTGAGCCCAGAGACGAACTAGCAGACCAAAGGCAGAGGACCGAGAGGTGCCACATCTAGACGGAGAGGCACAGCACAAACGTGCACTCTGCACGCCTGGGCTTCAAGAACATTCCCTCTGCTGCCAGCAGAAGGAATCCCAGCACAGGCTAGGCCGCGCAGAGTGAGGCCTCTCACCCATCTGCCTGACCACGGGTCTCTGACACACGGGAGGGGGGTGGACATTGCTCCTAAGAACACCTGAAGCGCTCTCCTTGTAAATCCAAGCCCACCCAAAAATACACAAATGGTGGGCCCTTCGTCCTCCCCAGCTACTAGAGTCCCCGCCTGGAAAGAGGGACAGGTCATCCCCTTAACTCTGCCTGCCAGCAGTCCTCGCTCTCCACTGGGAGGCAAAGAAGGTTACAAATCAAAGTGACTCCAGAGGTGACTGAGCCCATGGCTGAGCCCAGGGCCAAGTGCCCACGATGGCTGGACTGGGACATCCAGCAGAAGCAAAGGGTGGAGTAACCGCTGGGAAGAGCTGCACCGTGCATGGGCTCAGTGCAGGGTACTGAGCGCACACAGCTGTGTCCGCTTTTGGAAGAGTGATTAGAACAGGGGAGGGAAGGACACAAAGTGGCAAGGGCAGTGGGCCCATGAAGGTGGCACCACATCCTTCTCTGCATAAGACACCAAGAGGAGGGAGCCGTAGGAAGCCTGAGGACCAGCCCAGGATACACGGTGGTGGCGGCAGAGCTGGACGCCAACCTTACCACAGCCCCCTGCCCGCTACAGGTATGAAGTCCATGGTGTGTCCTGCACGAGACCATGTCTGGGCAAGCTGGTGACATGGGGAAGCCCGGGACCAGGTCACTTGGTGCAGTGACCGTGGAGGCTGCTAGGCTGGCTCAACTGCACCTGAATACCTCAGGCCCCTCCATCGGCACGTTTCTCCTCAGGCCGCTTCTTATGGACTCCAGCAATGTGGCTGGGACAGGAAGGACCCTTTCGAGCCTCCCCCACAGTGAAATGTCGCTGACACTAAAGGAACACACTGCATCCTAGAAATGCTCAACATGCAGCCCTGTACTAGACAGGGAGCCGGCCGCGCTCGCAGGTAATGAGTGGGGAGGAGCGGGCTTGCACCGGGGGCACAGCAACTAGCACATCTGTTCTGTCTCAAGCCAACAGTCTCTTCTGAGCCCAGACTATCAGCATTCCCACCTCCGGGTGCAGACAGCAAGAAGTGAGGCCCCAGAATGGACATCTCCCCACCTCCGCACTGGCGAGGGGGCCATGTGGAGAAGTCACAGGGCCAAATCTCCCACCCCGACACCAGCGAGGATCTGGCTGCTATTAGGAAAGGCAGGGCAAGGCCTCCTCCATCCCAGCGACATCCAGTACACAGAGGGTGGGAGCAGAGGGCCTCAACCGCACTTCCCAGCAAGGGGCTGAGCACCAGAAGCCGGCCCGGCAGGAGCCCGCAGCACAAGCCTGCGCTGTCTGCTGGAGCCAGATGCCGCCGCTGGTCTCATGCTCTTCCCAGGTGCTAGAGAGCTACTGTCCATCCCCCGCCAGCCCTATACCTAGAGCTGAGCCTGTGACGCTCCCTTCTTTAATATGTGGTCTCAGAAAAAGGAAAGAAGAAAGATGAAGGACATTAGAGGACAGGTGGGAAGGACACATGCACTGCGCAGCTGGGAGACCAGATACGACAGAGCAGAGCTGGCCACCCCAGGGCCACCCCAGGGAGCCCTTGTCTCACAGAGTGCCGGCCAGGGAAAAGCCCTGTGCTTCACCAGCCCGGCCCCTGACCCAACCATTACCCTCACCACAGAACGCCACAAATCCAGCTCCATGCAGCACAGGTGGACACACACCTGCTGGTGACTACAGACGCCCTCAGCTCCAGTGGCCCTTACCTGGACTCCGGAACCCACTATCTGGGGGCCCTGAGCTGTCGGCACCGTGGTCTGCTGCTGCACCTGGGGCTGCACCTGGGACTGCACCTGCGGCTGCTGCACCACCATTGGAGCTCGGACCTGAGGGAGGAAGGAAGAACGCAATTTGGAGCCACCCAGGGAAGACGGCAGCGCACCCATTATTTCTGTGCGAGCTTTGAATATTGAAGTTTTTCATGCGAGGGGGATGGTCCCGTTATACTTCACTGGCTATGATGTCACCTTAGTGGTTGTCCCTTGTCCTATAGCTCATCAGAAATGTCCCACATCAGTCTGGCTCTGAGTTGGCACAGACAAGCCCCACCTCCCCAACTCTGGCGAGAAGTGTAGCCTTCCCGCTGGGATGTCACCATATAGCCATCACCACCAGCTATTGCTACAAGCAAAGATATGGCTCCAAAGGCCGAGTGCACAGGCCAGCCTGCTCAATCTCTGGGCCGAGCACGCTGATAGTGGGCGGCTGGCTCCAGGTGACAGGTGTGCGCATACCTGCTCCACACAACCGTCCTCAAGCAGCCTGCCCCTGTGGGCCTCCTGTTCACCTGCCACTCAGTACAGGTGTGGCCTGTCCCTTCTCCACTCAGTGAATCGCAAATAGAAAAGGCCACGAAAACCAAGGAAGGGAGCCAAAGAATTAAAATGGCCCCTTGATGCGGCTACCCGACGTAGTGACAATACTGTCCTCTGTGTAAATGCCGCTGACTGATTTGCTTTGTGTAGAGATGCATGAGACTGAAAGTAACATTTTATATTAACAATCCTCAGAAATATGGTAACGACAGGGGTCTTTGCTCAGAACAGAACTCTGAGCAGCTAGCAAATACCGCGGACGCTCAACGGAGGCGGCACGTCCTCCCTCTCAGTGAGAATATGCACGCTGACGTCTAATCATCCACAGTCTTGCTGCTTGAAAGACAAACTGCTACCCCAGCAGCAGGGGTGCCCCCGTGCAGGGTGCAGCAGCTCCTGGAATGTACTCCCTTGCTTAGCTGGATGTGGAGGCCTGCATGGGTCCCAATGCTTAAAGAGAGAACATGCCATCTACAGCCGAGGAGCCAGAGAAATTGCTGATGGCCACCAGCTAGCTGCATGTGACATCAGGGGACAACAGAGGCCCAGCACAAGGCGTGGATACTCACAAGTTTCAGGTGTGTTTGGGCATATAGCATCTGTCCAGGGAGGGCTGGAGCCTGCGATACCAAAGGCTGGGTCTGCGACTGTGGCGGGAGCTGTGATGGTTGGTTCTGAGCAACTTGTGGCGGCTGGGGCTGGGGCTGAGGCTGGTGGTGCTGTGGGTGATGCATCTGCTGCAGCTGCTGGGGCAGTGCCTGGGAGGGTGGAGGCTGTGGCTGCTGCATTGGTGGCTGCTGGATGGGCGCCTGGGCCTGCAAAGCCTGCTGCTGCTGTTGCTGCTGCAGATGCAGCTGTGCAATCCGCTGTAGCTGTTGCTGCTGCTGCTGTATCTAGGGGCAGAACAAGCCACACTCAGTCACCCCACTGGGTCTGGGCCTTATGCCAGCCTTGCCCGCAGGAAGCCTGCCCAGGCTGCTCTCATATGGGTGGAAGGAGCACTTCCTACAGAAGGACACCGAGAACCCACCGAAAGTGTGCCTGCGCCCTGGCCACCAAACACTGGTCCACCCCGAGGCCTGAAAGGATGAAAGAAGGTTCAAGGGAAATACTGGGAGGGCTTAGCAGCCCCACAGAAGCTGGGACAAATGCTCAAGTGACTCGATCTCCAAGGCCTCTCCGGTGATGCCTGCTTGGTCCCTACAATGGTATCCTATGTGAGCCTCAGGAAGATGGCCAATGTGTGTTCAGGAGGAGGAGGAGAAGTGGGACTGAAGGTTCACTGTCAACTCTGAGAGAGGGGACTCCAAGATCCAGGAGGGTGGCCACTGGGAAAAGGAGGCAGCAACCAAGGCCTGGAGGAGGTGGGACAGTGGAGAGGTCTCCTCGGGGAGTCCCTCCCTCAACCAAGAGCAGACCTGATGAGAGATGCTTAACATGTCTGGATGCTGACTATAAACCACAGGAGGAAGCAATCATTTTCTTAGAAGCAGAGCTTCTAATGTGATATTGCCCTTCTCCTGCAGGACACTAGATGGAGGTCGATTAGTGATGCGTCCAGACACCAAACACTCAGAGAAAAAAACAGAAGGCATGCACGCCCTCAAAAGAAACGGGACGGCTCAAGCATTCCCGCATCTTGGAGTGTTCTTCTCACTTCTCGCTTCAGTTAATTCTTACATGGATGGCTTGTACCCAGAAGCCTCCACTGAGCCAGCCCCCAGCACACAACAGGCCTGCAGCCTGACACCCATGCCTGGCAGAGGTCCTCCGCACACGATCACAACACCCTCCTAACAAGCCAGGGCCTACTTCTTCTCTGTGCCCCAGGCTCTGCGGGAAGCCCATGGAGGAGGAAGCTGCGGCACTAGGCGTCAGGAGGACATGCTGCTGGCTCTGGGCCCCTCATGCAGCCTGAGTGCTGGCACGTGTCTGGGGCTCAAGGGCCACAGGAGGGAGGCCAAGTGCAGGAATAAGGGCATCGGGTACCTGTTGCTGGTTTTGATGATGCAATTTAATCAGGTGCTGCTGCTGCTGCTGCTGCTGCTGTTGCTGGAGCTGCTGCTGCTGCTGCTGCTGCACCACTGCCTGGAACTGCTGCTGCATGGCATTCTGCTGCGCCTGGAACTGCTGCTGCTGTTGCTGCAGCGCCACCTGCTGCTGCTGGAACTGTTGCTGCTGCTGCTGCTGTTGCTGCTGCTGTTGCTGCTGCTGCTGCTGCTGTTGCTGCTGCAGCGCCACCTGCTGGAGCTGCAGCTGGGCTGGAGACCAGACCCAGGAGTCAGGCCCAGCTGCACAGCAAGGGAAGCAGTAAGCAAAGGCCCAGCGCCCAGTGCTGGGCAGATAGGGAGGCTGGTAAGACAGCCTGCTGCCCCGCCGGCCTCTGGAGCTGAACGAGGTGATGGGAGCAGCATTTGTGTTGACTATAGAACTTACTGTTATGCATTACTCTACAATAATGAGAAAAGAAAAGGGCTAGGTCTTTTGGATGGCCAAGAGGCCCAGCCTCTTCTGTCGCTATGGATTTGCCTACGCTAGACATTTCAATTCAGCGGAGTCTCGCATATATGGTCTTTCGCTTAGCATAACATTTACACGGTTCTCCCATATTGTAGCATGATCAATATTTCACTTCTTTTTATTGCCAAACAATATTCCACTATATCGCTTTCCCACATTTTGTTCATCCATTCATCAGCTATGGACACTTGGGTTGTTTCCACTTTTTGGCTACCATGAGTCATGCTGATATGAACAACCATTTACAAGCTTTTCTGTGGTGCAGTTTCTTGTGGTAATAAAAATGTGCTAAAATTGATTGTGGTGATGGTTGTACAACTCTGAATATACTAAAAACCAGTGAATATTGCAAATTAAATGAGTGAACTGTATGGTATGTGAATTATAACCTAACAAAGCTGTGATTTTTCATTTTTGAAAAAAGAAATAATAGAGAGATTCTTTGTACACTTTGCCCAGTTTCCACTGATTTTGGTACCACTTTGCAAAATTGTAACATCACAACCAGAATGTGTACTCATTTGTATGGGTGTGAATATTAAATTCTACACACTTTTTCTCATCTGAGTAATTCCGCTTCTACCACAGTCAGGACACTGAGCAGTTCCAACACCACAGGGTCCCGAGCGGCACCAACCCCGTCAGCAACGCTGTGCCTCCACCCCTGGCAACCAATAAGGGGTCTCCATTTCTGAAATGTTGTCATTTCAAAAATGTTACACAAGTGGGACCATACCGTGTGATCAGCTGTCCTCATTTAGCACAACTCCCAGGATCATCCAGGTTGTCATGTACATGCCAACAGCTCTCTCCTTTTTACTGCCAAGTAGTATTCCATGGCACAGCTACCTCAGTGTGTTTAACCCTTCACCCAGACCTAGTTATCCAGAAGGAGAGTTCCTCAGCACCTAGTCTGTCAGTCAAAACTAGGACTTATTTTTCAAAGTTGATTTTATACGCGCATGCTATAAAATTCATTGCGCAACAAAAATGTACAGAGTGAAAAGTAGGTCTCACTTCAATCCCGTACCCCAGCCCACAGCCTCATCCAGTCAGCGTCTGTGCTTCCTATGACTAACCCAGGTCACCTGGAGACTGTCACAGCGTGCCCGGGACTGCCCTTTGAGAGCCATGGCAACACCTCTGACCCAGGCCCTGTTCTTGAAGGGCTCTGGATTAAGACCCGAATTAGCCTTAACCACACAGTGGCATTTGGAGGAAGTGTCAGAAAGGGACAGGACATGCCTGACACCTACTTCAGGTAGACCAGGCAGGCAAGAGGTCAAAGCCCGGGAAGGAGGGTCTCTGATAGAGGCAGCAGCAGGGCATGAAAGTCGAGAACCCACTTCAACCTTCCCCTAGTGTCTGCCACACAGGAGACCAGGTCCCTCAGAAGCTGAAAACAGGATGTGGGTCAAGGTCAGACTGGGGAGGGTGCAGGCAGGATACCAAAGCTTTGCCACTGAACTTCCGACAAATAAAGGCTTAGGAGTGAGACTACAAGATAAATCATGGGAGCATTCTAAACTCATAGTTTAAAACTGTTTTTATTATAAAATGTAAGTTTGTGACAAAAGAAATTCAACCAGTACCCCAGAATATAATGTAAAAAGGAGCCAGGGCCAGCACCTCTGTGCGTTCTTCCATAAGCTGTCTGTGTGTGTCTGGTGCGCTGATAAGACAAAAGAGGACACAGGAGCTCAAGATGAAGAACTGAGTGAAATGCGAGCAGTTAGATGCGGCCAGATGTGAGTAAGGAGAAGAGAATGAAGACTGGAGAAGGAAGGGGATGACGGGGAATGGGTGGTTCCAGCGCAGGAGTGGGAGGGAATGAGGACGCATGCAGCCTCTGAGAAGAGCAAGGGGTTACTTATACAGTAAATACCAAAGAGAACAGGGTGCTTGGGTCAGGCAGCCTGGGTTTGACACCAGCTCTGGGCCATGGCTGCCACATGGGCAAAGCAGAAGCAGTTACACTGTGCTCTTCATAAGGTTACTGTGAGGGACACATGACAAAAAGAGAACAAAAAGCCAGAACCTGTACACGAGTATTCACAGCAGCTTTATCTAGAACCGCCCCAAACTGGAAACTCAAATGTCCTTCAAGGGTGAATGGATAAGTAAACTTGTCAAACCCAGTCCATGGAACACTACTGAGGAATGAACTGCTGATAGAACTTGGAGCATCTCAAGGGCATCATGCTGGTGAAAAAGGCCAACCTCAAAGAGTCAGACATCGTATGATCCCACTGATGAGACCATCCACAAAGTGACACAATGAGAGAGACAGAACAGATCGGCGATCGCCAGGGCTCAGGATTAGAGGCGAGTGATTATGAAGAGATTGTATAATATTGCTTATTGGTCGTGATGGAACAGTTCTGTATGCTGACTGTGGTCCCGGTTACTCACATGATAAAAACCGCACAGAACTACACTTTAAGGGTATGCACAAGAATGCATGTAAAAACTGGTGACGTCTGAATAGTCTACCTGAGTTGACAGTATTGTCCCAATGTTCCTTTCTCAGTTTTGATGACGTACTAAGATATTATCATTGGGGAAGCTGGGTGAAGGGTGGCACATGGGAACTCTGCTATTATTCTGCAATTTCCTGTGATGCAAAGTATTTCAAAAACGAAATGTTGTATAAAGAGAAAAAAAGTACTGAAGCACTTTGCAGTCCTGAAGCACATTCCAAGTACTGAATAAATGTTTATGAAAATTAAAGGTCCATCAAGACGGGTCCTGAAAAGAAGAAGGAGCCCTGTGCTGCAGCCAGCATCTGGCAGGGGCAGCGGAATGAGGGGCTGTGTCCTGCAGAGAAGTACAAAGGGCCAGGGCAGCACAGAAGGGATGGCTCCTGAGATCAAGGCAGTCAGGGGGGCGTGGGGCACTGACAGCATCTCTTTGTGGCCAAGAACACCCTGAGACATAACTGTTTCTATTCGGCTGCAAAACACAACCCCTGGGATGGAGCCCCAGGCCACCCCAACCTCCTCGGGGTCCTTACTCCTGTCCAGGGGCAGGAGGAGTGCCTCAGTGTCACTTAACCTTTCTGGTAGCCCAGAAAAGGCTTGGAGCCTTTTCTCTCCAACAAAGACAGAGCTTGTCGGAGCTTTCCCATGCTTTTCTTGATACCATCTTAAGCAAAGGAATAAAATCCATGTTGCCTTGAGAGAATGTGTCAGGGTCTCGGAAGCGTGGTACTCACTCTGTGGAGCTGCCGTAGACACAACAGCCATGCCGTGGGGAGCCATCCCTGAGGGGCCTGGGGGTGGCTGCCCGGAGAGGGGCATTGGCTGCCCCATGGCGCCAAGGCCGCCCATCCCGCCCAGGGACTGTCCTGGGCCCCGAGAAGGCATGCCAATTCCAGCTGCTCCTGCGGCAGGTCCGCCAGTCAGGCTCTGTAGCGCGTTCATAGGGTCTGTGGGAACACAAGGGCACCGCGTCTCAGGGAAGCACCCACGGAATCGGGCGTGGCTCTGAAGGCTGTGAAGCCTCGTGGAGCACACATTTCCTGCCGCCTCCCTCAAATCCCCAAAGGGTGAGAAGCCAGGATCCTGGAAGCCTCTCAAACCCCAGCCCAACTGCCTGTGACAGCCCAGGGGGCAGAACACCAGGTGTGTTTGTTACTGCTTCAGGCCCGTGAGCCTTACTGGGCAGGGGGCATGTGCCACACTTCTAGTCTGGCCTGTGTCAGGGTCCTCACGTTGAGGGACAAATTGGCCCTTCAGAGGAGCTGGCGGCCCCTGCCCCTCCTGCTGCATAAGCACACAACTTAAGAAAGTGAATTCACAGTTATTCTCTGAAAACTACTACAACACATTATTGTAGTGAATATACCATAATAGTTCTCTCCGAAAGAGCTAAAAATTTTAGATAACATCTCAACAATTACGTGAGCTTTCATCATCTGTTTGCTGGGCAAAACCAGTATCTAAGTGAAATATGACGGGGCAGTACCATCTGACAGCACAGTCTGCCAGGAAGAGGAAGGATGGGGAGGTGGGCACAGCTGCAGTTCTCACGGCCGCCCAAGGTCCTCTTTCTGTGAACTTTCTCCTCTGGTAACAGCTTAACCCCAAGCACACGCAGGATCCACAAACTCATTCCTGCCGCCCCAGAGCCAAGATTGGGAAAAATTTGAGTTCAAAAAGGAAAAATTCTTACCACTAACGGAAGCTTGAGATTTCTTGTTATCTATATTTAAAAAAAAAAAAAAAGAAACGTAAACAAAGTTTTATATAACCACATATTTCCACAGTAAGTCAGTTTTACAGGCATTTGCCCCAGAGATCATTTGCTAAAAACTGAGCTGACCCTGCCTAGAAACTCGCCAAAACATACCTCGAAGAGTGAGTGCGTGGTGAGTGTACGTATGCACCCATGTCTTTCTCTCTCCCCCCACCCCATACCTGGCAGCGCTGATGCGCAAGGGGACCTGGGGGAAGAGGGTACAGAACCGGCCCCATGGTCAACATGGGGCCTCAGAGCACTGCCCCCAGACTGAGACTCACTCACTCTGGGCCTACTCTAGCTCTCCTTCCTTCCCAGGTCCAGAGTCCCAGCCTGGGCCCTGAGCAACAGACAAGAAAGTTATAGGGACCCACAATGGGCCCAGAATGGTGCTGAAAATTCCATGACACTGCCATTTTCAGCCTCCTCTGATGAGGCAGCGTCTCCATTTTCTAGTTGAGGAAACTGAGGCTGGCCAAGACTGGCTTGAAGCCAGATCTAGCTGGCCCAGCACCAGGTGGGAAACTGCTGCACCAGTTCCATCGTCTCCTGAGGAGCCGGTGAGATGGCTGCAGACACTGTAGCCCACAGTGCTGTGTATGCCAACATGCCAGGGCCACCTCGCCAACAGGCCAGCCCAGCCCCACCAACCAAGCCCCTTGTCAGGACAAACCAGGGCAGTCCTTCCAGGCTGCTCATTCCCCGGCTCCTAGTCCCATCTCCTCCTGTTCTATACTCCATAGGACCTTCCCAAACATGGAGAAGAAAATGAAATCTCCTGGCCATTCTGGTAAAAAGTGTGGAAAGAAACTGTCCACAGGAAGGCTCTGGGGTTCTCCCTTAGCCCGGCATTACTGACACGGAGGCTGTAGCTGCCTCTACAACCACAGGGGAGCAGCAACTGGACTTGCCAAGTGCCCACTCCAAGGACAGGCCACATCAAAAGAAGCCCATCTCCCGGTGTCACACAACTGCAGGCAGGCAGGAGGCGCCAGGTGGCTGAAACCAGAGTGCCGGGCAGTCCCAGTTTCCTTTAGCAACTGGAGTCATCCAGGAACACTCAGTGTCTCCATGTTTCTACATAACACGAGAGACCACCAGAACCCTGACCCTGGGATGCAATGCCAGTCACTTCTGAAGAGCCACGGCTGCTGCTGGGCTTGGCTGACAGGACCAGAAAGGACCCTGGGAATCCGAGGAGCCGTTTCGGAATGTGGCAGGGGCTGGGTGACACAGCAGGGAGCGAGAGGCAGGATTTAGAAATTGGCCTCAGAAGCTTCCAGCCCGACAGAAACACACATTTAGGTCAGGCCTCCATGGGTCAATAAAATCAACTATTGGGGAAGGAAGTTTCTGTTCCAGGGTAAACTGCTTATTTAAGAACTGCCTACAGATAAAAGCAACAGTCCGTTTAAAAAAAGATTAAACGGACCAGCAAAAACAGAGTCCGGTTGAAACTACGTCGAGGCGAACATTTCCATTGTGCCAAAATCAGCATTTTTGAGGCCGAGGCTCTGGAAAGATGGGAACTATGGACTCAAATGCAAGGTAATGAGGAAGCGCAAGAAAACAGGAGCTTTCACACACATTCTGACTCAAGGACTGTGGCCGAGAAGGTCGCCACCACAGGACAGGCCGGCCTCCCTCAGCTATCACAACCACCCAGAAATGCAAAGTGTTACTTACGAATGTCTCGAAAGTGGATAATGAGCCTGGCGACCAGCGAGAGGTATTCGTCCTAAAAGCAAACACAGGAAGCAGTTTAATTCCACATGAAGTCAAGCATGTGATTCCCCTTTCCCACCCCTCGCCCTCCCAGGCCACCACGCTAAGGCCACTGCCCGATTCAGCCTCCTCTGGAATCCGACTCTCAGAGAAAAGCTGTCAGTGCTCAGCTACCGCCGGCCAACAAAAGGCACAGAGAAACAGACAAACAAGAAGGGTACCAACAGCCTTCAAACGGTGGCTCCTTCCACCCTGCTGTAAACTCCTCCGAGAGAGGGCCAAGAGCCAGCTCAGGCACCCCTCTTTTCCGAAGGGACAGTAGGTCCAGAGGGGCCGAGGTCACAAGCCATATCAGAAATAGTCATGGGCGGGCCGCATTTGTCTTTGCACTATTTGTATCAAAGTACTTTCGCTTTTACTACCCAGCTTGTTGCTTTTTCACTGCTGACGTCACACTTGCATGCAAATCTGGATGTGCGCCCCTGGCTGTGCTTTCAGAGATCTGTGTTCATCAGAATTTACTAAGGGAAGTGAGAGGACGCAGTGCCACTCAAGGGTGGCAGGTGAAGGCCACTGCCGAGGGCCCTCTTTGTCCCAGCTGCTGTGTTTGTGGAGCTGCCCAGCGGGGCCTGCCTTCCACCAATTGTCCTCTTTGCAACCAAGGACACTCACTCCTGGTATTCCAGGGAAATCATCACTATGAGTTTGTCCTGTGGCCAACAAAGGGATATCTGAGTTAAAATCTTATTTTACAGAAACTCTACAATCCTCCCCCTCCTCAAAATGCCCACCCTTTCGGCAAGGAAACCCCGAAAGGGCAAAGCCTTCGCTCTCTGCCCTGCTCACATGACCCTCCTCCTAAGGCACTGACAGCGAGTCCACTTGACAGCAGACTGACCAGACAACACCCAGGCCCCAGCCGCAGCACCTGTGGTGGTCCTGCCCCAGGACAACATGCCTGTGAGGCCAGGGACACAGTGAACCTGTCATGTGAACACCTCAGGAAAGGGAAATAAAAGGAAAGTAGTCTCAGATGAATGTAAAACTATAAGCCTATTTTCTGAATCTTTACTATCCCTCATCTATCTCTAAATGTCACCCCACCACTGTTTTTCCAGCCAGGGGCATGAGCAGGGGAAACAATGAGGGGGGAAGGCAAAGCTGGAATGATAAGCACATCACAGGGGGCAGGTACAGAAAGAGGGACCGTGAGGCTCTGCTGGACACTTAGGAGGTCCCAATTTCCCACGGCGCCCACCGATTTCTGGTAGGAAAGACAATGTAATGTGCTGGGAGTGAAGGGGCCCCCCGGAGCTGGGGCTCGTGTGTGTGGACCACCTGCCGAGGCTGCTCCTTGAAGGACAGCAGTGTGATGAGAGGGAAGCAAGAGAGGCAGTGGTGGGGAAGCTCAGGAAACGAGGGGGCCAAGTACGAGGGGACGGGGGCTGGAAGCTGCCAGGTCAACAACGTCTGATGCCTTGTGAATGCCCTGGGCCATCTTTTAGGTGGGCGATACCTTAAAAAAATTTGAGTTTTCTCCACTTCCATGAAAGGTAAAACAAGAGGAAACAGGTTTAAAAAGCAACCAGATACTTTTACTCACACACAGTAAATGGGGCTCAGGAGCATGTCCCCAAAGCCCTTCCCATAGAACCAGGACCAGAACTCAGAGCCAGGGGCGCAGATGCCACCTCACTGCAGTCCCAGCACCATCCCCTGGCCCAGAGTGGGGCGGCTAGCATGGTCTGCTCCTGGCTGAGGCTGCCCCATTGGTGGAGTGGAAGCTCTCAGGACCAGACCAGTGTGAGGAGGCCTGAGCGTGACCATCTGACAGGAGAAATGGGCACAGGAAGCAGCCACATCGCTGCCAAGGGCCTTTCTTGTGGGTTAATGCATCTTCAAAATCCTTGCAAAGGGCAGTTCACGCAGGAACCATCAGGGGTTGAGGGCTGCAGGTCAGCGGCAAGCGCTCCTTTCCAGAGGAGACCCTGGGATCCGAACTGCACCTCTGATAGTCCCCAGGCCGGCTGTCTTATTCTCCCGGCTCCTAAATATCCATCTGCAGAACACTGGCACCCTGATAGCCTCCCCAGGTGTGAGAATTCCGGGTCCCCGCCCAGACAGATATGTTAGGGTACCCCCTTCTGCTCCAAGGCACCTCGCCTCTCCAGGAGTGCTCCAGGAAAGGCGCAGAAGAGCATATAGCTTCCCTGGCCTTCAATCAGTCCTCACCACCTCCTCTGCTCAACATCGAAAATGTAAGTAAGTGTTCAGGCGGCCCTTGGGGCTGGGTATTACCAGACTCGGGCACTGACGTGGTGCCAGCACAGCCCTAAACATTTTACATATACTAATGCATTTAATTCTTCCAACCACTCAATTAGCAGGTACTACTAACATGCTTGGTTTGCAGACAAGAAGACAGAAATGTTAGGAAAAAAACTTCATATAGTTTAAACATTTGCTTGACCTATTCAAGTCTCATACAAGGCTCCAACAATAAGGGTGAAAAACGTCTCCCCCACACAGATGTGGAGTGAGCAGCAGAAGGGACACACATATGCTCCACATAAAATACTACACACCACACACTATACCCCACACACTACCTTTGTTGTAAGACCTGGGGAATCTGAATACATATATTTGCTTATATCGGCAAAAAGAAATGCCAGAAGGATAAACCAAAATTGAAGGTCAACAGTTACCCCCAGACGTATCAGGAACTGGCTGGAAATGAGAGACTTCCCACCTTGTCAACATGGCTTTCACATTGGAAAAGTGTGTTAAGTCTTTTACCAACTCGAGATAAAACCAAATTGAAAGAAATAAGTACAATTCCTAAAAATTCAAAATAAACCAAAACATATAAGCTGGATAAGGAAACACATGAGCATATAGGGAAAAGAATTCTTTTCTGTGATCATTTTAAAAAACAAAAAGCAAACAAAACAAAAAACTGCATGTCCTGAGTGGAAGAGATACTTTTTAAGGACAAACAGAGCTGCAAAAAATTCTTAAACTTCATTGCATATTTAGTTATTATTTGTTACTAATATTAGTGGTAATATTAGTCTGTTTATTCTGAAAGTACTTTAGAGTAAAGCAAGTAATTATGCTAATGATATGAGAAGCCAAGATACTCATAGTAAGAGAAAATATACATGTTTAAAATGAAAATAAAACCCTGTAAGGTCAAATTTGCATTAAAAACATGAGTGAAATTATGCGGTTTTTGAGGTTGTTGTTTTTCAAAAACATAACTCTGTACACAAACAGGCGCAGAAGCCATGAGCAGTTCTGAATACCATTCCACCCTCTAAAAGGAATGAGGGCCCCACAAAGGAATGGCCGATTCCAGGCCGAGATGCAAGTAAGCTATAAAAGACGAGAGATGAAAGACGAAAGGGGTCATGCATGACAGGGGCCCCAAGAGGGACAGGAGGGTCCTTCGGGGCTGCCACTGGGGGAGGATGGGATCAGCTAAGCATCAAAATGAACCACTGCAATGGACTGAAACACACCAGATGCAGTGCCCCAAGCTCATAATGTTACTCACAGGAAGAGAACCCACCCTCACCCCCATCCTGAAGATCCACTGGTCCCCCTGGGGGTCTCAAGGGCAGTAACTCTTTGCCCTGGAAAGAAAGAATGGACAGAAAAGTATTCCTGGTAGTCCTGAACAGGCTGTGTTTCAAGCAACCAGGTAGTCCTAGTTGATGAAAGAAAACGCTTCTTTGCAGAAAAGTTCCATCTATAAATGTGAAAGAAAAGCCAGAATTAAGAACAATTACCATTTTGCAATACCCAGTTAAATGATGGTACCGTTAGATGATAAATGGAAGAACTTTATTATGAGAAGTCAGGCCCTCACTTTCTGAACTCCTGACCAACTGTGGCCTTGTGGGAAAACTGAGATCACTGCACCCTCTACCCTTTCAATCTAACACTCAGTTCACAAGAAATAAAGGAGAGGCAGAAGCGAGTCAGACAATAGGGAATGCAGCTCACAGAAACATGGATGTTAAAAATTCTGCCACTTAGGACTCAAGAAGGAAGTGAGGAACTGGTAGAGAAAGCTATTATCTTAAAGAATACACATATCATCAAAAACAGAATGCTGGTAGAAAGATCAACATTAAAGGTTTTTCTGGTGAGGGCTCAGAGGGAATGAGGAAGATGTTACTGCAAAATGGAACAAAGAGTTTCATGTAGTGGCAGAAACTTTTGCTGAATTGTGTCCTACATTGTGTGGAAGGCAGAAGTCACAAGCGATAAAACTGGGTATTTGGCTGAGTAGACTTCCAAGCAAAATGTTGAAGGCTGGCCTGGTTACTTCTTGCTGCTTATAGCAAAATGTGAGAGGGAAGAGATAAACGGAGGGAAGAACTATTAAGCAAAAAGCCCTGGGACTTGATGATTTGTGAAATTCCCAGGCCACTCAGACTGCAAAAAACGTTAAAATTAGGAGATTGTTAGGAGATGTCCTGTGGAGAGAAGTCCGCGAGTGTGGCCAGACAAATTTTGCTAGTGCCAAAGAGATTAGCCACGTAATTCATAAATCCCCTCAATCGTCTCATGGAAGCCAGATATAAGGATGAAATTATCCAGGAAAGATCTGAGGAGAAACCTCTTGTCTAATGACATGAATCCTGTCACATACACAAGAGACCCACAAGGTTTCTGAGTGTCATACCAGCAGAAACACTGCCAGCTTGGACTGAAATGAATGAAACTGCATGAAATCAAGGGGTAGTATCAGACTCCCAAAATTCTACAGGCAGGAAACAAGCTGATAAAACTACTCAGCCAAAAACACGTGCTACTCTTCAAGAAAAGGAAAGATGACCACAAGGGCAGAACCTTGGGCCCAGAGGCCAAAGCCACAGACCAGATTACGGTAATTTGTTACAGTAGCTCCTGTCTCTATATATTTGCCTATTCTAGGCATTTTATACAAATGCAATTATATAACATGTGGTCCCTTGTGACTGTTTTATTGTACTTAGCATAATGTTTTCAAGGTTCATCCATGTTGTAACATGTCTCAGTACAGTTAACCCTTAAACAACACAGGGCTTAGGGGCGCTGAGGAAAATCTACATATAATTTTTGACACCTCCAAAACTTAACTACTTACAGCTCACTGCTGGACAAAAGCATTATTGATAACATAAACAGTCTTAACACAAATTTTAGATGCTTTATGTATGAGGTGTGATCAAACAATACGGTGAATGTTTAATTTAAAATAAATTTATTACAGTAAAAGACACATTGCCATTAATCCTCCTCACTTCAAACACACTTATCCCATTGTTCTTGCCACTTCCTGAGGCAGTTCTGGAAGTCCTCTTCCATGAGTGTCTTTAGTTGTGCTGTCTTGGCTGCCTCGATGTCCTGAATCATTTTGACTTGGGGGAAGAGCCAGAAGTTGCACGGTGCCAGATCCAGTGAATAAGGTGGATGAGGACACACCGTAATGTGTTGGGTTTTTTTTCAAGTGTGTTTTTCCAGGACCCATGAGCTCCAAGTCAAGTAGCTGTTTCAATCTAGTTGTGGAGCGGGCAGCTCACAGTGGCCCATGTGGGGATCGAACCGGCGACCTTGGTGTTAAGAGCACCGCGCTCTAACCAACTGAGCTACCCGGCCGCCCCTCACTGTGGTTTTGAATTGCATTTCCCTAATGACAGGTGTGATGCTGAGCAGCTTTTCCTTTACTTCTTGACCACTTGTGTATCTCCTTTGGAGCAAGGTCTAGTCAAGTCCTTTGCAAATTTTAAAATTATTGTTGTTATTATTATTGAGTTGTAGCAGTTTTTTTATATACTCTGGATACCAGTCCTTTTTCAGATACAGGACTTACAAATATTTTCTCTCAGTCCATGGGTGACCTTTTCACTCTCTTGAGGGTGTCCTTTGATGCACAACAGTTTTTAATTGTGATGAAGTCAAATTAATCTATGTTTTCTTGTAAATGAGGGTTTATTTTTAGACTCTCAGTTCTTCGCCATTGAGCTGCACATGTATCCTCGTGCTAGTATTACATGATCTTCATTACTGTAGCTTTGGAGTACATTTTAAAATTTGGAAGTGTGGGCTTTCCAATTTTATTCTTTCCCAAGACTATTTTGGCTATTCTAGGTCCCTTGAATTTCCTCAGGATAAGTCTGTCACTTTCTACAGTCTGTTTGAAAGTTTTCCTCATACATTGAAAAATATATCAAATCCCAGAGCAGGTGATCCAGAGCCAATATTCTCAGCAACATGGGAGCTTTGATAAGTACTGCACTGTGATTCACATATTTTAACATTTTATTGCTATAAATTATAAAATATTTTACGCATACAATGAATAAAGCAAAAATGCCAGTGGGTCCTTTACCCAGCTGAAATTTAAAAAAAAAAAAAGATAGAAAGAAAAAAGAAAGTAAGAGGAAAAAAACTCGCCATGCTATCCCTGACTTGCAGTACACCTCAGCTCACCGGTAAACTGGAGAAAATGTTGCAAGGAATAGTCAGTGTTTGTAAAGCACTTCTCTCAGGGCCTCAATTCATGCTGTTGAAAATATAGCTACTGAAAACCAAACAATCTGAATTCACAACTAAGCTGAAAAAGTACGTTTACTAAGGATGGTGCAGGAGGAGTCTAGGCTGTCACGCATTTGGACAGAATGGAGCGAAGGAGCACCGTCTACTGAAGCTTCATCATGAACCAGTTGCGCCCAGGCCTTTCTAGCAGATCTCAGCAGTTAAAAAAATGCTAGGCTTTTCATGTGTTCATATTTTTTAATGCACACAATCAAGCTTTTCTCAGCTCGATGACTGTGCTTCTAATGCCTGAACTCTTGGGCAGTCCAATCACCGTCCTTGATTAAAGAGGGAAGCAGATGTATTCAGATTCAGGCACAAGCCGGACCCGGGGCTTGTGAGGTCCCTTCACGGCTGACAGAGGAAAGTGTCTCCCTTTACCAGCTGCACACAGCCATCCCCTCCCTTGCTGGGAATGCAGCTGGACCTGACCAGTTTCCTAGGCTGTGCTCTTCCACACTTATTCCAGCCGGTTGGTTGTTCAGTTCGGGCCCTCCTCTCTGATTAGTTCAAAGGTGGCTTCCCATTTCTGATGCTCTCAGCCTCCCTGGTCCCCGAGTTTCACCTTGGCCCCCCAGTGGGGATTTGGTTCTGCACTAGTCATTTCTACACTGTAAACCAGAGACATGTACTACTTTTACATAACACTATGTGAAAGAGTTGATTATGTTTAACATATACACTTAATTTAAAAAGAACTAAGCTATAAACAAATGTGCAGAAATGCCCCCCACTGTAGTAAGCATTACTCACTACCACTACAGGGACTGAAACAAGAGGTCCCGGGACCCCCGACTATGTTCTCAACCAGGGGTTTCCGAATCTTCCCAAACCTTCAGAAGGCAGGGTCAAGGGTCTGGAGCTGTGATCACGATTAATCACTACTTGTGCTCGCTTGGGCAGCACATATGCTATTCATCACTACCCCCAGGCCCAGTTATCTTTGCTTCTGTCAGCCTCCTTTAGGCAGAGTAGTCCCACCGGTACGCATTAAGGTGTTAAAAACGCAAGAGGCTATTCGGGTGTGTCTGCTTTGATTGATGGGAGGCAGTAAGACCAGCTGGGCTCCCATCCTGGCTCCACTTCCGCCTGACTGTGTGACCTCCTGCGCAAGTTACTTAGCGTCTGTGTGCCTGAGACTCCCTATCCGCAAACTGGGGAGACTGGTACTCTATCTACTTCCTACGGCTGATATGGGGTCAAACGAACTCACACAGGAGAAGCCCACAGACCAGGGCACTGCAAGGAGACACCACTTTAGAGGGAACAAATGGGGGTCTGGCTGCTGGACCGGGAGCTGGCCAATGACAGATGGGAAGGGCTTTAACTTGGGGTGCTAGCATTCACGCTGGAAACATGAATTCATGCCAGGTAATTTGGTGAATTCTTTGAGACAAGAGCACACAAGGTTTTCCTGCTCTGGGATGTACACGAGGCAGCCTGGGGTGCCCATTAGCAACCCCGTTTTCTTTCAGGCTAACCACCTGTGGACCCACCAGCTTGCCAGGATTCCAGGGGAAGGTCGGCCCCTTCTCTATGGCCTCCTCTGCCTCCCAGGCCTTCCAGAAGCCCAGGAAACAGAGAAATCACTCTTCCCCATCCTTTTCCCTGCTCCAGGGTCCCACCTTTTAAATTCTTTCAGTCACTCTAATGGGGTCTCAGGTGGGAGGTGCAGGTAACAAGCATGCGGAGTGACATGTGACCTGGAGAGGCCTCCGAAGTCCCACCTGTGAGGAAGGGGAGCTCTGACTGGCGTGTGGCTCCAGGAGGAGCTTGAATGGTAGTAAAAAGCTGGGCACCAGCCAACAGGCCTAAGCAGTATGTCTTGCCCTGTAAAAAAGACAGGAAATTTCCAACACCTCTTATAAATTCCTCTCTTCCAAACAGTCAAGGCCTTGTCTTGGAGTTCGGGATTGAGACCCAGGTTAAACAAAGGAAATGGGACTAACACTGTGAAGGTCGGCTGTGTGAGGGCGCTTTTGCCTGTCAAATGCCCCCTCTGCGATGAAAGGCTTATTCCCCAGCTGCCGGGAGACTCTGTGGTTGCCAGTCTCCGAGACAGCCATCAACCATCACCGGCATCCTGGACACACGGGCTGCTGCTCACCTCAAAAGCTGGAGGTGATTCCCACTGCCCTGAGTCTGCACTGCCTTAGCACCTGCTGTATGCACGTGACGTTCTAGGACCCCTGAGGATGGGCAGCACCCACTCCCTCCTCCTTGGAAACCAGCTGCCATGCTGCTATGCTGCAGGAGACACCACGTGGAGGTCATTTCGGGAAAACCATGTGCAGACATGAAAGTGAACCGTGATGAACCCTCCAGCCCAGCACAGCTGCCAGCTGGATGCAGCTGCATGAAAGGTCACAAATGAGACCCGCAGAATGTCAAACAGGCAATTCCAATTGCCCCAATTCTGTGAGTCAGTCACAGAATCAAGAGAAATAACTCATTGCTTTAGGCCACTAAGTTCTGGGATAGTTCCTTATGAAACAAGAGATAACAAACAATACTGAACCAACAAATTCTGCATTTCAAAAGCTAACATAGTTCAATAAGCCCTCATCAAAGCTCTTTTAATTATAAGAAAATGCAAACTAACAAAAACAACAAATAATCCCATCCCCCAAATATTTGCAAATTATATCTACGAGACATATCCAAAATACATAGACTTTTAACAGTCTAAATAAAAAGACCAACAACCCAATTTTAAAATGGGCAAAAGATCTGAATAAACATTTCTCCAAGAAAAATATACAAATGACCAATAGCACATGAAAAGATATTCAATATCATTAGTCACCAAGGAAATGCAAATCAAAACCACAACGAGATACTACTTTACACTTGTTATGATAGCTATAATAAAAAAGACAATAACAAGTGTTGATCAGGAGTAGAGAAACTGGAACCACATATACTGTTGGTGGGAATGTAAAACGGTGCAGCTGCTTTGGAAAACAGTCTGGCAGCTTCTCAAAGGTTCAACAGTTACCGTATAATCCAGCAATTCCACTCCTGGGTATATAGCCAGGAGAAAAGAAATTGTATGTCCACAGGAAAGCTTGTATACAAATGTTTATAGCAGCGTTATTCATAATAGCCAAAAGGTGGAAATAATTTAAATGCCCATCAAATGATGACTGGATAAATAAAATGTGGTATATCCATACAGTGGAATATTATTCACCAATAAAAAGGAATAAAGTACATGCCACAACATGGTTCATGGATGAACCTTGGAAACAGAATGCTAAGTGAAATAAACCAGTTGCAAAAACATATACTTGCATAAATGTATGACTGTATTGATATGAAAAGTTCAGAAAAGGCAACTCTATAGTAATAGGAAGCAGGTAAGTGGTTGCCCGGGACTGAGGGTAGAAGGAAAATGGTGACAGCAAATGGATATGGAGTTTCTTTCAGAAAACGTTATAAAATTTAGATTGTGATGATGGTTGAACGACTCTGAATATCCTAAAGACCACTAAATTGTACACTTTCAATGGGTAAATTGTATAGTATGAGAAATATATCTCAGTAAAGATTGTTTTAAAAGAAAATGTTTATCATATACAAGGTGTGATCAAAAACTATGGTGAATGTTTAAATAAAAAAAATTTATTACAGTAAAAGACACATTGCCATTAATCCCCCTCAAAATATTCCCCCTCACTTCAAACACACTTATCCCATCATTCTCGCCACTTTCTGAAGCAGTTCTGGAAGTCCTCTTTCGTGAGTGTCTTTAGTTGCACTGCTGTGGCTGCCTCAATGTCCTGAATCATTTTGACTTTGGGGAAGAGCCAGAAGTTACATGGTGCCAGATCTGGTGAACAAGGTGGATGAGGACACACCGTAATGTTTTATTTGACAGAAATTACCCTGTACCAGAAATGATGTGTGACACAGAACATTGTCATGGTGGAGGATGATTTATAGCACACTTTAAAACACACCTTCTTTCAACTGGAGCTCACAGCCACCTGATTGCACGGAATAAGTTGAAACTTATCACACGCTGTTATTAAGGTTTGATGTGCCACTTCTCATATTGGAGATCCCTGCCTTTCCATTGGATGGTACTGAGGCCCCACTTACTGTATTTTTTTATCGCAATAGAAAGGCTCCGTGTCACACATCGCTTCTGGTATACAGCAATTTCTGACAAATAAAAACATTACGATGTGTCCTCATCCACCTTATTCACTGGATCTGGCACCGTGCGACTTCTGGCTCTTCCCCAAAGTCAAAATGACCATGAAAGTAAACATTTGAAGTGATTCGGGGCATTGAGGCAGCCACAACAGTGCAACTAAAGACACTCACGAAGGAGGACTTCCAGAACTGCTTCAGAAAGTGGCAAGAACGATGGGTTGTGTTCAAAATGAGGGGGAGTATTTTGAGAGGGATTAATGGCAATGTGTCTTTTACAGTAATAAATTATTTTTAATTTAAACATTCACCGTACTGTTTGATCACACCTGGGCAGGCCCTCCCTGCCCTCCTCAGTATGTATGCTCTCAGAGCTCTTCCTTGCACTTACATATGCTCATAAAAACACTCTCATGTGGAGGCGGCCGGTTAGCTCAGTTGGTTAGAGCGTGGTGCTGATAACACCAAGGTTGCTGGTTCGATCCCTGCATGGGCCACTATGAGCTGCGCCCTTCATGAAAAAAACAAAACAAAACAAAAACCAAAAAAGAGCCACACTTGTGTGCTCTGACCTCTAAGACAAGACTGTATAGACAGTTTCTGTTCTAGAACCTGCTTTCTCCAGCCAGTGATCTCTATCTTTTCATTTCACAAAACGTTCACCTCATCCAAACATTCAGACCATGTTCTAATTTTCCCAATTGATCTCTACATGTCTTACCAGTTTATTCCAAACAGTATCCAATCAAGTGCCATAAATAACATGTGCTTTTAATTCGTGACACACAAGCATGTCCCAGGGCTCCAGCACTGCACTCAGGCACAAATGCTCAGAGCCCCCCCAATACAGCAGAGGGTCAGAAGTCAGGGTCTGCATGAGGGCCAGCGCAGGTATGGGGCAGAACAAAAGCCCCGGGCGCCAGTCCCACCTGCCTGAGCCGAAAAACCTCAGACAAGCAGCCAGGCTTCTTTGCGTCTATTCTGCTTTATTTCTACGGTGTTTCCCTGAAAATAAGACCGGACCATCAGCTCTAATGCATCTTTTGGAGCAAAAATTCATATAAGACCCGGTCTTATTTTACTGTAATATAAGACCAGGTAATATAACAATGTAATAATATAATATAATATCAGGTCTTATATTAATTTTTGCTCCAAAAGATGCATCAGAGCTGATGGTCTGGCTCAATCTTATTTCCGGGGAAACACGGTATGAAAACAGCTCCGCCCCAGGAGAGCACACAGGTAGAAGGAGGTGGTCCCATGAAGCCCACAGTTCGCAGCCCAGGACAAGAGCTCACACAGCAGAAATCCTCCCAAACGCCTCCAGCTGTCAGAGTCCTACGCCTGCTTCCTTGATCAAGGCCTCAACCGCCACTAGCACCACCTTCATCACTTAACAAAAAGGCGACAGAAACTCTTCTGGGCCCTCGTGTCAGGGCCTTGTGGGGATTAGGTGAGGACCCGCTGGGAGGACTGGGGCTGAGGTCAGAGCCATTTCTTACTCAGAGCACTTGTCTCTCCTGAAGGAGCAATTGGGGCCTGAGTGCAGGCCCTGCAGGATTCACGGTAGCTAACCACGAATGGAGGGCACTGGCAGTGAGGCCCGGGGCCAGGCTCGGCCTGCATCCTGGCGGCCCACCCAGGACCCTCCCTGTGCTGGTACAGTGGACACACAAGGAAGACCCAGAGTGCTTCAGGCAAAGCTGACAGTGCCTGCGATCAATCAGCGAGCAGCCACAGGTCCCCACCTGCCAGGCAGAAGGGCTTACAGGGTCTGCATCAATCCCTCCCCTTCCTGAGCCGCTCTGCCGGTACTCCGCCCACCAGGCCTTACCCGGGTCTTGGCCTTCAGGAACACATGGCTCTCCATATCCTTGCTCGATTTACTGTGGGCCACACCAGCTTTTCTCATGGCATCCTCACTGCAAGACAAAAGGAGAAGGATGTTGACACATACCTACGAGTCCGCTCCCACAGGGTTCCTAGACCCCGACAGCAGCTGCCCCTGGATGGAAGGGGCCTGTCCTCTGGCACACCAGCCTGGCTGAGGTCCAGGAGAGGAAACAGGGAGGGGTGCTCAGCAGAGCAATGAAAGGCAGCTGAATAAGGGAGTAAGAGGGCAGGGCCCTAAGAATGAATAGGAAAGCTGGAGAAGCACAAAGCAGCCACCCCCAGCATGAGGGGGCAGGAGGGCCAAGCCCTAGGGGATCCCTCTGAGAAGGCTGAGCGGCCAGCCAGACTCTATTTCCTGCCCTCTCAGTGGCCTGGGTCCCCACCCAACTCTGGCATTAAGAGCAGTGGGACTTCAGCTCTGGCCTCCTCCTCTGTAAAACAAAGGGGCCATGAGAAGTCATCTCTCAGGCCCTCCGAAGGCAAAAGCCCCTATGTGGGATGTGCAGGTTTTCCAGGTGGGGCCCAGGAGATAAGCCCCGACTTCCATAACTTGTAGCTGGGGGCAGGAGGAGACAGACCACACGCAAGTGGAAAACATCTTAAAAACACATTTGCCAACACATGCACAGTCAAGATGGAATCCGACCGCACATTTCCTCACGCTGCTGCTCTGTGGAGTAGAGTGTGCACATGAGCAACGCACGACTCCTTCTGAATGGTAGCACGCATGCCCCCCGCCACACAAGGTAAGAACATGTGTGCATGTGTCAGAAAAGAGGGGGCATGTCAGGCTCAGAGCCTGCCCCGTCTGCTCACAGCCGGCCTTCCCTGGAGGACAGGCCTCCCTGCCCGTCTCCCCGGGGCTGGGCCTGCTGATGAGCAAATGGACAGCATGTCAGGGCTCTGCTGCCTCACCCGAGTGAATTAAACAAGCCCAGTCCAGCTGGTGCTAGAAAGCCTTGTGACTACTGCAATCAAACAAAACGCCCCAGGGGTGCTAAAACAGTGTGCACATGGGGCTGCAGGATCAGGTTTGTGACCCTTAAAGAAATCCCAGAAAGGAGGCTAAATGCTAAGAGATAGACAAGTCTGCATTAATGTATACAGAAAAGGAAGATGACACAGACCCACCACACTGCCAGATAACTCATTTAACATGTGTGAGTTTTGGGGTAACTGCCCCCCGTCTGCTTCCTCAAGCCTGCACCGTGGTGAGGAGGCAGCAACAGGTTCCTGCTGGGAAAGTACCCGGGGTGGGGCAGATGCACACGCAAGAGGATATGTGGCCAGGGTCATAAGAGAGGCGAGAGAAACGATGCAGGAGGACAACTCGAGATCTGACTCACGGGGAGAAGAGGCTGACCGGCCAGGAGGTCACAGCACTGACGTGTCGAGGCCGGCAAGGGCAGGCACTCCACGCGTGGAGATTGAGAGAGGCCACCTGGTAGGCTCTAAGTCCCTGAGCATTTCTGATGAGAGAAGTGACTGAGCAGACAGATTTTCAGAGGGCTCCTCACATGTGCCCCCCAGGACAGAACCTGTTCCCCTTCCCACCTTCCGACAGCAGCGTGAGGCACACCTTGCCACAGGACGACCCTGTGCTCTGCTCAGAGCAGAGCAGTGGGCACACAAGAGGGCATGTGCGGGCCATCAGGACAGCCTGGAGGCTGGCTGGACGGGGAGTGGGGAGGCCATGGGTAGAAGGCAGAGCCAGGAGCCGAGGTGTGAAGCACAGAGAGGCAGAGGAGGGTGCTGAGTGCTCTGTGGAGGAGACCTGATGACACAGACAGGCTCTGTGCCCAAGAACAGGGATCCCCGCAGGCTTAGCCAGGCTCCTGGCTGGCTCAAAGCCGTCCTCCCGAGCTGCTGGCTGGCCACCTTTGATGGGGTCAGCAGACGCACAGGCCCCACACAGACACTGCATCCTGACCGCAGCAAAGGCACCTGGCACATCCACAGAGACGGACTTACTGTAATAGCTCTGGGGCGGGGCGGGGGCGGGGGGGGCTCAGCAAGCCCGAAGGTACCAGATGCCAGGGCATCTGCTGGAGGAGCCCTACCCCCTCCTGGCCAGGCCAACATCACAGATGACACATTTGGCATGGGCACCAGCTGTCACTCAGCCAGAGGAGCACCGACAACATGGGAGGCCAGAGAAAGGCCTGTGCTGACAAGCTGGAACACACACCTTAACAACAGGAAACAGAACGCGGACAAACGGCCAGTTCTGCCTGTGAGCCACGAAAGGGGCTGTGCAGGTACGGAGCCAGGAGAAGGCCACTCCTGGCCAGCCCTGCGAGGCAGCACCGTGCCCATGTCACGCACTTGTCCCCTCCACGGCCGCACACAGAGCTGCCCTAACAGGCTCTGCAGATTTGTTGGCTGAAGAATAAACAGGTGCCCTGGGCACTGTTTTCAGTTCTGCAAACAAATTTTTTTTTTTTTAAATCGGGGAATACTGGGGAACAGTGTGTTTCTCCAGGGCCCATCAGCTCCAGGTCATTGTCCTTCAATCTAGTTGTGCAGGGCGCAGCTCAGCTCCAAGTCCAGTTGCCATTTTCAATCTTTAGTTGCAGGGGGCACAGCCCACCATCCCATGTGGGAAATCAAACCGGCAACCTTGTTGTTGGGAGCTCGCACCCTAACCACCTGAGCCATCCGGCCACCCCTCTGGAAGCTCAACAGCAGCTCGTTGTCTTCAGTCTAGTTGTGGAGGGCACAGCTCACAGGCCCATGGGGGAATCAAACCAGCAACCCTGTTGTTCAGGGCTTGCGCTCTAACCAGCTGAGCCATCAGGCCGCCCCTGCAAACCATTTTTTTTAATGTTTTTGCTCCTGTTTCTACTCTGCACATCATGCTCTGTAAAACAGAAGATGAGGCAAAAAAGAAACCAGACAGCTCTGCTCTGTTACTATGCTACCTTCTCCCCCAAGGAGAGGGCTTGTCCTTTCTTTTTCAGCCATCTCAGCATTTTGTCAGAGGCACCCGTCCTTGTTGGTTTCTAACTGCATGTTTCACTGCATTTTATACCCGTGCTAGGTTGTGTGTCCCTCCTTTGCACTCAGGACCTAACATACCCGCTGCATGAGCTGGTTGTAGGGACCCAGTCCCACACGGAGAGCAGCCCCGCAAGGGGCAGGCCAGGCTGCTCGCCAAAGCCCCCTCTGACCTCCCCGAGTTGCGCTTTGCTGTGGTCCCCAGAATGCCTGCAGAACAGCTGAACCTGAATGACAACTCCTCAGCTCTGCCTCCAGAAAACAAACCCCTTCTAGCAACTGTTCCTAAACAAAGGCCAACTACCCTACAAGGAGGCAACCCCAAACATGAGGTGAGTCTCAGAGACACAGCTGAGGAGAACCGGTACAGCCAGGTCAGCGCCACCCCCACACAGCGAGCCCTGAGGTCTGGGCCGCCCAGCCGGGGAAGGTCAGGGAGGAAAGTGGTGTCAGCTCACAAAGACAGACCCTAAATGGCCATCCCGCCAGTGCCAATACCAAGCCAGCCACCACCAAACTCAAGGTTGCCAGGGAGGCGTTAGCACCGTACCGGAAGGGCTCTGTCTGGTGGCCGCTGCCCGGGCGTGATGAGACCTCTGAGGGGATGGGCGGAGGACCGGCTGCTCAGAGCCGATGGCCTCTTGCTGTGACCTGGGCTCCACAACTCCCTTGGTCTAGCTTCCTCCTGGTCACCAGAGCTACACCTGTCCGCCTAGTCAGGGTTCCATGGCATCTGGTTTAGACCAGAGCCTCCTGAGGGAGGCCCCGTGAGCTCCCCAACCAGCAACTGGAGGAGGCCCTTACTGTCCAGGTCCCACCTACACAGAAGGCAGTGCACACCAAGAAAACACCCTGCAACCTTAGCTTCGTGCCCACCCATTGCCCAGACCAGAAACCTGGGAACGCGCTCTTCAGTCCCCATTCTGACCTCCATTCTCTAAGTTCAAATCCTCACCCTATCTCCCACTGCACCTGTGACGATCTCTCTGTCTCCAGGTCCCATTCCCACCCTGCCTCCTGTCAGCTCCCTAAGCCACATGGCTGGTGGCGGTGAGTGTGGGGCTAGCCTCACGGCAGGCAGCCCGTCCGCTGAGGCGTCTGCTCCCTTGCCCACCTGCTCACTCTCCCAGGGCCCTGTTGCCTACACGCTGCCAACCACACCCTATTTGCTGGGCCCGCCAACCTTGCTCCCACTCGGCACCCCCCTCTGGGCTTCACAGAAATCCTGTGATCCCTTTACCACACCCGTGGCACCTCCTGTGGGAATTGCTGCTTTCCTGTTTGCCGGCCCCACTGTCCTATGAGCACGTTGAGAGCAGACTATGACATCCACCTCTGTACGCAGCAGGCAGTAATAAGCATCTGACAAAACACTGGCTACTTGTAACACAAGGAGTGGTAGTGCCGTGTATTTTGGAACATGACGTGCAGAACCTGAGAATCACTGTGGCAGGCACGGAGGAAAGCAAGCCTTGAACAAGCACGTCCAGGCTGCAGTGGCCAGGGCGGCCGGAAAAAGGCATGTGCCGGGGCGGGCGGAAGCGCTGGGCAGCTGGACCTGTCAGGAAGTAGACAGAGGAGGAAGGGCCTGGGCTCCGGAATCACACAGACCGGGGCTCCAGTTCCGACCTGGCCACTCGCCAGCTCCGGGTCTCAGGAGCGAGCGAGTCCTCTTCATAAAGGAGCGCTCTGCAAGGGCTGTGCTGGGATGCAGGGCGGCGCACAGAGGGCGCGGAGCGTGAGGACAGGCCCAGCCTGCTCTTCCTTGCCTCCGCCCTGTTCCCAAAGTGGGAAACTCCATTTATCAACCGGAGTCCGGCCCTAGGCCGTGTCATCTGAATCAGTGCAGGATAAAGCCCACTGTGTGTCCTCGTGAAGGTACGCGTGGATGTCAGCTCAAAGTGCGCTAATGCCTTGGCCTGCCCCTTGCCAGTCCTGTGCCCAGCCGATGGCCCTGGATAAGGCACCACCTTGCAGCGCCTACACGTCCTCATCTGCAGAGGGAGGATGGCTGACAGTGCCCACTTCCCAGGGCCGTGCTGAGGATTACAGGAGTTAACGCCGTCAGCCACTTGGCCACAAGCAGCACTAACGTGTGTTAAAGAAATCAGAGAACAGTCCGCCTCACTGCACGTATGACTGCACCTCCAAATACCTCCAACACCAATGACGCTGGTGCCGCCCCCTTCCTAGCAGATGACAGCAGTCAGCACGCACAGCTCCCTCAGGCTCCCACTGGAACTTGGAAGCACCTGGAAGTGTGCCCCCCCGGGTGCCAAGCTCCACAGCGCCTGTGGGCTGCACACTTCTCAGGAAGGGCCTTTATACAGGTCCGCTGAGGAGGAAAAGCATTAAGCGGCCTCCCAGCCCTCAGCTGCCTGATTCCCGTCCACACTCCATTCCCAAGGGCCCTGGTTCACACCCAAGGGCCCTCTCACCTCTCCTGAGACCACCCTCTGCAACACTGCCCTTGTCTCCCATCAAACTTCCTTTCCCATTGTCGAATAAGTGCTTGAATTCCCAGGGGACCAAGCACCTCTGGTCTCCTGATGGTGTCCAAAGCAGGAAGATTCTTTCCTCCCTGGGTGACAGTCACCCAGCTGACCTCAAGTGCACAGGACGCCTTCGGCCCGTCTGTCTGTGTGACAGACTTTCGTTCTGCCCAGAGGAAACTACTCCTGATTTGAGAACCACAAAACTCACCAACCCACTGACCTCTTATGGGGAAGCGTTTCTGCCAGCTCCGCACCCCGCAAGAGAAGCCCCCTGGTGAACTGCCACCTGCACACGGGACAGGAGCTCACAGCTCGTGTGTGTGACCCTTTACCCTGTATGAAAACTCCGATCATCAAAGTAGTAGATGACAACAGGAGAATAATTACACAACAGTGAGATGTGTTTTTCCTAAGCGCATCGCCAAAAGTGGACACCATACAGGCAAAAAGATTTTGCCAGATTAAAAAAGATTTCTACCACACTGTTACCAGCCATTTACCAGGGAGACAGGAAAAGGTGCCCTGATAATGCGAGCCCTCGGCAGCTCAGGCCCAGCCTGACGTTTGAAGGCTGAGGCTCTGGAAGCCCTGCTTCCCCATAGGGCTGCTCAGGGCAGTGCCCTCCCCACTCTCACCTCAGGCCTGTGCAATGGCCCTGCGTGTTCAGGGACAAGCTCCCAGCACTTGTGGTGCAGCCCAGGGGTGCTCTATGTTTGGCAAGTCACAGCTCAGACCAGCACCCTCCCTAAATGCCAGCTGGAACCACACATTGCATGTGGATGAGGACAGTCTGGAAGCTTCTGCCCGCCTCTAGCACTAAGGAATTCTGTGAGCCCACCTCCAAGAGAAGGGCCAGGAAGTGAAGACAGACGAGAAGGAGAGCAAACCACCACACTGACACTGAAAGGGTAACACAACCTTGACTGGTTCTCATCACATCTATGGGTTTCATATTTTCAATTCAGCAAGGACCTATTCTTCACTGCAATTTTGGTTTGTTTGCCCCAAATATTACACTCTCTTGGGTGCCAAATTTTTTAAAAATCAGGAATTCATTTGGAGAGGAGGATGATAAGGGATCCACAAGAATGGAAAACATACAGTTCCAAACGTAATGTTCTGCTCCTCTGAAAAGAGAAAGAACAAAGCCACATGAGGCGCGAGGCGCTTGACTTTAATTAAGCTAGCTTACGTCACAATCCAAATAAATACACTCCCGCAACGATTTCATTTTAAAAATAAAATTAAATAAGATACAACCTCCAGGTTGGACTAAGGGCTGAACCTGCACAAATAATGTTGTTTCAACCCAAAACACAACTAAAACCACAAGGAAAAAAAAAGATTTTATTTTTCTCTAAAACAAACTCACAACGATGGGAAGAACAGGAGTGGTGGTCCCAACAACAGCATTTTTAGAGGCTGGAAAGCTGATGGCCAAGAAGTGATAGACACAGCCAGCCAACCACGAAATGGGGCTCAGAGCCAACCCGGTGACAGCTGGACCTTTGCAAGGCTCAGGACAGGGCACGCCAGGTGCTCAGGGCTGAGGGTGAGTGGGAGGATTCCTGGATAAAAGCCACCTCATGTCACCTCACCCACGCCACACAGCTGGGTAACCACCCCTACACCAGGAGACCACGAGGGAGGAATTCTCCGGAAAAGCATAAAATGGAGAGTCACTGGACTAGAGAGTGAACCCACCCAGTTGAGAGGGCCCAAGGGAGAGTAATGAAAGAAGTGGACCGCGTGGCCCTCAGAGAGACTAGATCCAACGTAACTGCTGAGACCCACCACCCGCCCGCCCGCGGCCTCCCCAGCACATGGCCATCACGCCGACACCCCGGCCTTTACCCTGCAGTCCAGCGTTTGGAAGACCATGCTCCAGAGGGAAGATTCAGGGAACCCAAGGCCACGTGCGCCCCCAGTGGACCTCCCAGCGGACAAGCCAGTGCACAGAGCGTTCACTCGCCTTCACAGCGCTCCTCAGCGCTCCTGTCTTGGAGGGAGCAGCCAACCAAGGGTGCCCAGACACCCTAACAAGACCCCATAAGAAACGTCATTTGGAGCTATCACTCAAGGTCCAGTCAGCGGGAAGAAGAAAATCTCATGAAACTATCTTTATTATCCATAGAGATAAGACACTGCATCTAGTGAACAAGAACAGGAGGCTATAAAACGGAAAAAGTCAGTTTACCAAAAAAAAAAAAAAAAAGTGTTATAAATAAAAGCATATTACAGTGAAAAGTCAAGAGATAAAATTGAGGAAGTCTCCCAGAGAGTAGAGCTAAAAGACAAAGAGATGGATAACAGATAATTAGATAAAAGATACAGGAAATTAGAAGAGGACCCAAAGAGCCAACATTCAAACACTGGGTAGAACAAAAATAAAAAGAAAAAACAAAAAAAGAAAAAGAAATACAATAAATACTGGGCAGAGTGAGCATAGGGAGTGGAGGGAATTAGATTCCCACGAGGTGATTCGAAGGACCCTTCCCTGAAGTAGAGGACGTGAGTTCTTGGATCGAGGCAAGGAGCCACGCGGTTTGCTGAAAGGAGAAGTGGGAGGCCATCACAATAGCAGACGTGGAAACAAGAAAACAGCAGAACATGCTTCTCAATCCTTAAGGTAGTACTTGCAACCCAGAAGTCTATATGCATCCAAATTGACACCACCTCCAGAAATTGAACTCCATGAGCCCTTTCTCCAGAAGCTAGTAGAACAAGGGACAGAATCAAAAAGAACAAGATACAGGATACCGGAAACGAGACCAAACACGGGATGAGCATGCCGAGGGCTGTCCCCACCACGCCTGGCCGCCGCCCTCGAGAGCTCCAGAGGGGAGGTCCGGGGCAAGAGCTGGAATTGACAGACAGCCTGGCAGCACTGAGCATGGGGGTGTTTGTACCCAGAGGAGACTGGAAGATGTGGGAAGAATTAGTCACAGGTACACAGAAAACTCGATACATTTTTTTTCTCCCCCACCCAAGCCCCTAGACACATTTTTAAGAAAGCAATTTTTTTCGAGGGGGAAATAAACAGATAGTATGCCACTGTGCTCAGCTGTGAATGTCATCTGTGTAGGCACAAAACATAAGCATAATTACCCATCTCCCCGGACGGTAAAACCCCGACGGCACAAGGGAGAAGCCGAGACAGGGCAGTGCAATGGGAGCCACACAGAAAGCCCACAGACAATGCACAGCACTCATCACCGGAAAGACTGCCGAGAGCAGCACAGGCACACTACCAGGGCCTGTGCCAGAAGGAAGAGCAGTCACAGAGCGGGGAGTAGGCAACCACCACAACTTCTCACAAATCTTTCATCATTCCTTGGCTTTTATACTTTATGTGCATACAGCACTTGGATTAAAAACTAATAATGCAAAGTTAAATAACAAAATGCACCTAAAGAGTGTGCTACAGACTCTGCCATAGAGAAATACTCAATGAGCGCCAGCTGTTACTAAGAAAGGTCGCCCTCACCTTCTAAACCTTCCTGACCATCAACATGGAGACAGGAAGCTTCTGCTTCATCGCTTCATCGACAGTTTTGACCCCCAGGACGTCCTGCAAAGCCCTGCAAAGCCTACCACACATTCCCCAGTCCTCCCAGGGGGCTGCTCAGTCTGCGTATAGTCAGAGCGCCACTGAGCAAAGCAGACTCCCCACCACCCCCACGGCCGGCAAAGCCCCTATGCAGGCCTGACTGTCCAGGCTAGGGGGCCGACCTTCCCCAGGTCCCCACAGAGCTACGAGGCAGCCTCCAGCGCACCCCCCTTCTTCCCCGACCCCGGTGTCCCATTCTGCAGCAGGCAGCGGTTTCTTGCACCCAGTACCTCAAGTGGTTTCATCTGGAGGCAGGAAATGATGAGACACAGATCGTGCAGCCACCAGCAGTAACCAAAGCAAATACCTGGGCTTGACGGGGACGGAGCCTTCTGGACCTCACAGGTAGCTGAGGGCATTTGCCAAACTATATCCCAGACTGCAACTTCTCTGTTAGCAGACTTCTGCATTCTGGTTCTCCGACTTTTTAAAGAAACATGAAAGTGTTCTTTAACAAGATAAAAATAAGTATTTCAGAAGTTAACCATCTACCTACATGTAGGAAAGGGTTATTTTCGTCTTGCAGAAAGAAACTTTTTAATCACACAAACACAAGAAACACTTTCTCTTCTCTCAAGATTTCTCAATTCCCAATGAACTAGATCCATGAAAGACCTACTACACCTAAAAAACCACCGCCCTTAAAAAAGGGCGTGCTATTATCTGAGAGGGTTCAGAAGACACCTCAAGCTTCTCTGAGGTTTGGCCTCAACAGAACCAGGAGAGCTGGGGCGACTTCTTGATCCCTGTCCAGGCGGTGGCCCCTGGGCTCCAGGCCTGGGACGACTCTGACTACCCCAGTTCCAGCCCTGAGCACGTCCCACTCATCACCAGGCAACCACGTGGGAAGGACACTGTCAACCCAAGAATTTATGAAAATGTTCATCTCACATGACTTTGTGGTATTTAGGGATGGGGTGGGGGGAAGTCCTGTGTTTTAGAGGTCTGCACTCAAGCACTGGCAGTGGAAATCAGAGGGTGTCTGGGATGTGATTTAAAACAGTCCAGGAAGGGGTGGGGAGCGATGGGTGAAACCCTGGCCGTATGTTGCTAACTTTAGAGGTAACTGGGAGACATTTTTCTGTTGTCTCTACTTCAGTGAGTGTTTGGAAAAGTCCATCATGAAGCTTTTAACAAGGTAGTAGCTAAATGCTCACGTCAAGCACAGGGTGACAGTCGAGGAGCCTGGAGGAGGCTTTCCTTCAACAATGCCCCCACTGAGGCAGTCGGGCTGCCACACAGGGAGGGACCACGCACTCTGAGTTGCTCCAGCTGCAGGGTCCCCCTTAGCCTGGAGGAGCTTGGGCCTCTGAGGGCGGTAACTGATCAAAACAAGTCTTGAAAAATCTGCTCCCACAACCAGAGGTTGGTCCAGTCCTGAGCTACCCAGACAGAGCCGGACTATGTGACTACGTGGAAGTTGTCTGCAACACCACGTGCTGTGCGTGCGTGGTCAGTGCCTCACATGAACATGGGATGTGGCCACACGGGTCCCAGCCAGGGTCCACCCAGGACACAAACATAACCTAAGCCATGAGAAAGCCACAACTCAAACTGAACTTAGAGCCGAATTCCACTTACAAATACAGATTTAGCTAGATGTATTTACATATTCAAAAGACAGACCAAGTTACACGTACACAGAAACAGGACTGGAGGAAATAGATCAAAACGTCAGTAATGGCCATCTCTGGGCACAGAGATTATGGAAAGCGCCTTCCTGTTTTGAAATCTTCTACAATGTTATCTGGAAGGGAATGGAGTGCTGTACCCACAGGGCCTAACACGCTGACCGAAGCAGGGGGCGGAGACAGGCCCGAGCCGCTAGGACTGGCTTCCTTGTGCCCACATCCTCTCCCCCTAGTCTTCTTCCACATCTGCTCTGCCCACCAAAGCCCTCCTCCAGGGCCCTCTGCTCAGCCTTGTCTGCCGCCCCCACCCGAGGAGGCCGCCAGCCCACCCACGGCGCTCCTGAAGCTGACTGCTTTTCCAGGTTTGCTCCATGCATCTCCCACTGGCTGCTGGATTTTTCTCCTTGGAGGTTTGACACCCCCACACACTCTGCACACATCACCTTGCTCCCCACCTCTCAGAATCAGCACAGAATCAGGGCTCATCTCCATCTGGCATGCATACTCGTGTCTTTCTTCCTCCCTTCCTCCCGCGCGCACGTACACAGTCACCAAATTTTACATTTTCCTGCCTCATAGCTTCTCTCCCTCCGAGATCATCCTTTCCATTCCCAGTGTCTCTGCACCCCATGGGGCTCAAATCTGAGAGTGCATCAAGATCAACAAGGGTGCCTGTCATAAAGGCAGGTTCCCTGACAATGCCAGATGTTAGCAAGATGTCTGAAGCAGAACCCCCCACACGGCTGGTGGGAATGGAAATTCGTGCCACCTGGGAAAACTGGCAGACTGTGCTACAGCTGAGGCCACACCCTGGACACAGCCCTGAGTGCACAGCCCAGAGACTAAGCACATGTACCCATCAGAAGACATGACCCAGAACACCCCTGGCGCTGTATTCACAGAGCCAGCAACTGGAACTAACCCCAGTGTCCACCAAGCGCAGCACAGAAAAGTAATCTGGGGTAGAGTCATGCCGTGGAATGACACAAGGCATAAATAAGAACTGTTACCTCCGAGGATCAATTTCACAGACGTGGCGTTGAATGAGAGAAGCCAGACACAAGACTGGACAGTGCAATTCCAATGACAGGAAGTTTAAGAAAAATGTTTCTGTGGGCAGGGAAATCAGAGGAGCAGGGCAGGGTCTGCGCTGCCTGAAGCACAGGGAGAAGCCTGCTGGGCGCTGGGCCTGTTCACGATGCAGATCTGGGTGGTGGCGAGCGGGGCACGGACATGTGTGAACACTCATTTAATGCAGTCATGCTCAAGAGGCGTGTCCTTGTGCCATGCACTGTAGTACGTCTGTTATATTCCATATAAACACTGCACAAGAGAAGCAGGGCCTGAGCCCTGGCCCGGGACCCCGCCCCTGCCCCATCCTTGGCTTTGGACTTGACCAGCCTCGGGCCTAACCTCCTACCAGGCTGGGATTCCACAGACTTGCGCGGGCAGCACTGAGCCAGGCACGAATCCTCCCTAGCGTGAAGCGAAGCAAACCTGTGGTGACGGAAAGACCCAGGGTGCTCCACCAGGGCTTCTCAGGGTAAGCCCAGCATTCTTTCTATTTTATAACAGGGGCTCCCACCCACACACAGGCCAGATCACTTCCCCAAATGTCCCCTCTGATGAGGACTGAAGAAAGGAAGTTGGAAAGGAGAGAGCAGAACAGAATGACAGCGGGGATGGGGATAAACCATTTCTTAACCAACAAGCACTGCCTCCCCACACCCACGGGAGGATACACCGGAAGGAGTAGGGGTACGCAGACTAGGAAGAGCACGAGCCCCAGAGGTGGGGGCCTTTCGGACCCACCCACCTTGCTGTCCCTCTCCTGGACTGGACGCAAACGGCTCAGCTCAAAGGCTGACCTGCACCCAGGTCTCACCTCCCCCACCCCCACTTGCCCCCACCCCGTTGGCACATTCCAAGGAGAAGGGAGCAAGACAGCAGCCGGCTACTATTTATCAATGATGAGCAGCAAGAAAACGCTCGTAAGCGAGAACTGTTGAATCCGAGGGAAGGGTACGCCCAAGCGCTCTCTACTATTCTTGCAACTCTGACATGTTTGAAACATTCTCAAAACAAAAAGAGAATCGGGACTTAGAGGTGTCAAAGGACTTCTCCAAAGACTCAATGCTCTAAATCCACGTTGAGATACTTAACTCATTCAATCCTGGAGCTTCGTTAACAAGCCCAGCCCAGGTTAGGAAGATTCATTACTGAAGTGGAGGTTGGGCATCCCCCTCAAGGTGGGTTTCGAGATGATTAAGCCTGGGTTCCTTTGTTCTCCAGGACTAGGTACTCATTTGCTTATATGTTAAATAGAACCATCTAGTAACAGTCTGGACTCCCCTTTGTCTTTAAATAAATGTCTCAAATGAAGAAGGGGAAGGAGGAGGAGTGGGAGAAGTGGGGAGAAGGAGGAGAGGAGAAGGAAAAGAAGGAGACAAAGAAGGGCTCAAATGAGAAGCAGTTCTGTGTTTAGGTGGCACTGACAGAGAAAGAGCCCCAGCAAGCTGCCAACGCACCCTCCTAGGCGCTAAATGAGATGTGAAGGTAGGTATAACACCAGCTCCTACACTCAAGGAATTTATAATACTGTTGGCAAAGGGAAAAAAAGTGTGTAAAAATAGCAAAAAAGAGTTCATCTGTTCAGTTCATGCCAGGATGCACCCAGTGAGGGCTCTACAAACTCAAAAGGAAGTAGGAACCGCAGTGGGCTGAGCCATCAGGGCTCAAAAGGAGGGAATGAGGCCATGGGCAAACCTCCAACAGGGAAGAGAAAGAGTGACAGAGGGAGAGCCAGCCCTGATGGTGTCCAGGGGACCAGCACGGAGCAGGGAGCATCTAGCTGGGGCTCTTTCACGGAGGGAGTGTCAGCTGGCAAGGCAGCTTCAGATTGAAAGGGGAATGCTCCTTTGTGGGGTGGAAAGGATAGAATCGTCTTAAGAAGGTTGTACTGGCACTCGGGGCCCAGGTGAGAGGACACCACCCTGAAGGCAGAGCACATGGGGACTTTCCGCCTCACGGCAGCTGTCTGTGACCACAGCCACCTGCTCTCCGCTGGCAGACAGGGTCTACTGCTTCAAAAGATTTCTGATTACAAAAGGATGCACTGTGCTTATTGTGAACAAAAATACACATACATATATATGCTACAAATTACAAAGAGAACTAAAATCACTCAGACAGCCAGCTAAAGATGTCTGTTTAACAAGACGCGGCCGTGGCACAGCACGCTGCTCGCTGACTGCCCTTCTCCACAGCACCGTGTTCCGGAGCATGGCCGCGTTTTGCACAGCAGCAGCAAGCCCCGACCGGCAGCCACAACAACAAATGGAACCCAGCTCTCACCAGCGTGTCTCCCCGGCCCACTCCTGACGTGCTGTGGAGATGAGCAGCCTCCTCACCACCCCGCTGCACCCTCAGCTCCTGCGTGCGGCCGTGGAGGAAATGCCTAAAGAAAGGCACATTTTAACGTGAAGGTTACTGGGATAAGTGGATTGCCAGCCTTCCAGAAAAATGAGCTCATTTATGTGCCCCAGCAGGGCCTTGTGAGGATGCCTGCTCTTCCCTCGCCTGGGGCAGGACTTCCTCCAGCTGAGGTGAAAGCCCTGCAGGTTAGGCCACTATCACCAGAGCCTGAACAGGGGATCCACTCCACTCACAAAAGCTGGTTTGTGCCCTGAGGGATTCAGAGTAGGGGAAACAGCTCAAACAATCCAAATGCAAACTAGTAAGAGCCTGTATGACGAGCAGGGGGCCGTGGGGGCCCGGTGTCCTGGGAGGAGTGGAATGGGACTGCAGTTCTCAGCCGCAGGTGGGACGGGTGCAGAGCCGCCAGGGTGAGAAAGAGCTGGAGTCTTGTGAGGGAGGAGCCGGGGCAGCACAGTGTGGCGGGCTGGGTGCGCAGGTGCAGACCCGGGAGGAAGGAGCTAGGCTCACAGGTGAATCCACAGGCACTGGGTGGCCACTCAAACATTCAAAACATGAAAATAATTGGAGCAGGGGATGGAGCCCACGAAGCAAGAGTTGATAACTCGAAGCTGAGTGATGGGTACATGGGCATGGGGGTCTTTAAACTATACTACTTGGTTTTATGATTTAAACTTTCCAGTTTCAATTTTTAAAAATTCATCAGAATTCCTTTAAAAAAGTAGGGTATGTACCCAACATGATTGCCCCGAGGAAGGCTTTAAAGGGGGCAGGTCCCCCCTTGTCCTTTGTGACAGATGACCATGTGGTCATGATCCTTCCCACCTCCGAAAGCCCAACACAGGTCCCGGACTAGCCACAGCCACCTCGTCAAGCATGGCAGTGAGTTAGAAGACTCTCGTCACGAACGGACGTAGGGGTGGGTGCAGCCCCTACAAAAGGGAGCTGGGAAGTTCAGGGACTGGCTGCAGCCTATGTGGTCAGGAAGGGCTTGCTGTGCTATGCCCACAGTGCTGTGCCAAACAGTGGCAGGAGGGCCAGCCACTAGCTGGGGTCCAATGACCCATGGGGAGTTGCTAAAATTGCCAAAAGGATGCCCGCCAGCAGCAGGCTCCTCGCACGGACTCCTCCAGCGCACCTAGCTTGGGTTAACGTCCAGCTGCCATCCCTCCTCTTCACCCCTGCCCCCAAAAAGGTGTGACTTCTCTTTCAAAGATTATTAAAAGGCGATTTGCCTCTCCTGTCCTGCTGCAGTTCAGCAAGAACTCATTTATAATATGCAGAGTATAACTACAAGTAGCAGCATCCTCTCTTCTATGCCTCAGTTTCCTCATCTGAAAAATGGGAGTGACAAGTGCATCTGCCGGCAGCGCAAGCATGAAGCCTCAATGAGCTAACATGTCAACTCTTGCAACAGGGCTTGGCATAGCGCCCCCCACACACACACTACACGTCAGCTGCTGCTATTGCTGCTGCTGAGAAAGCCCCAGACTCCTGAGCAGCTAGATGACTGAGGCCTTGTGTCCCCTTGGGTCACTGTCACTCCTGGTCTAGAGGCAGTAGAGCCAAGGGTCAGGACTCTAAAGCCAGTGTCTCAACAATCATTTCCTGATTGCCATCAGGGGCACTGGGGCTTCAAGGTGATTACACAGGGCCCCTGGCCTCAGGGAGAGAGCCTTCTAGTAGTGGGTTATACACAGAAACCAGCCCTGTCATTTAGACACCAGGCTATAAAGAAAGCAGACGGGCTCAGCTACTTCTCCACTGAAAAACAAAGACCAGAGTCGGACCAGGAGGGCACAGGGCGATCGGGAGGCCCGAGTAGGATCAGCCACAGATAAAGCTCGGGCAAGACTTACTCACTTCTGCCGGAGGAGGGACACTCCCAGGCAGGATCTGGACGCGCTAGTCTCAGGGCTCGCGCCATCCTACGGAGGGTCTCTCCAGACTCTCGGCAGTTGCTGCTCAGTTTGTGCTTTGATCCTTCTGGTTCTTGCTTTGTTTTGTTTCTGCCTATACAGCACCTGACTTTCTCCTTACCACCTAGGCTGAAATCTCCCCTTCTCCTGTGTCCCTGACCTGGAGGTCACAATCATCTCCCTTGGGGGCTTTAGCAGAAGAGGTGGCTGACATGTCTGCCTGACCCCCCCATGCTCCCTGAGCCCCCCGGCACTTGACTAGAACCCTGATACGGGGCTGCCCTCCCCTCAGGGTCTGTTTCCCTCTGCAATCTGTTCAGCCCAACAGACATTTATTTATTCCACACTTATCTGTGAAATCTGCTGTATTGAGAGGTGGGAGGTATAAAAGTCTCAAGAATAAGACGGCAAAAATTTTAAAGAATTGGGAAGAAGTGATTGATGAAGTCCTTTTTCTTTCCCCGTTATTCCGCCTCCCCTGCCCACTACGGTTCACGCCGTTGTTTCTCAGTCTAGTTGTATAGGACACAGCTCCCTGGCCTATGCTGGTATTATGAGCCTTGCACTCCCCCGGCTAAGGCAGTCGGTCGCCAGTCGTCTGTTGGCCGCTCACGGCAACTCTTACCGGCCAGCCGGCCACTCACACTGGCTGGAGCCGCTCATGGCAACACGGTAGCCGGCGGCAGCTCACAGCAGCCCACACCAACCTTGGGCTGCTCACGGCAGCCCAGCTCCAGGGAGAGCTGTTGTTCACAATCTTAGCTGTAGAGGGCGCAGCTCACTGGCCCATGTGGGAATCGAACCGGTGACCTCGGCATTAGGAGCACGGCGCTCCAACCACCTGAGCCACCTGGGCCGGCCCGATTAGGTTCTTTCATTTATTCACCGCTTATCTACTCTCTGTCAGGTGCGTGCTGGTCACTACACAGAAATGCTTGTTCTCCGGGAGTCTACAGACCAGACATATGCTCAACACTAATCCAAAAATACCATCAGGAAGGCCCAAGGCCCACAGAGACCGGCTCAAGGGTTCTAAGGGGGCTTCTCCTGTGGTCCTGCAAGGAGAGTGGGAGTAAAATGAAAAGCCAAGATGAATCCAACAACAGTTGCACAACTACCCTCCCACAGGCTCCCTTCCCCTAACCAGGCTCCCCTAACCATCCAAGGCTCCAACTCCTACAGGGGCCCCGGGAAGAGGTGTCAGGGAACTCACCACTGAGTTCTGAGCCCTCAACTAGGAGTTTTTCCCTCCCACCTTTCCTGAGACACAGTGGACTCCTGCCATTTCGTAGGTAAGGGAGCCGATCCAGAAAGTATCCTGCCCAAGGTTATTCAGCTAGCAGTGGAGAAAGTGGGGTTCCGGAGCTTCACAATGCACGTTGGCACAGGTAAAGGAGGCGACTGTCGTACGAGAGCC
Organism: Rhinolophus ferrumequinum; assembly: GCF_004115265.2. NCBI lineage: Eukaryota > Metazoa > Chordata > Mammalia > Chiroptera > Rhinolophidae > Rhinolophus > Rhinolophus ferrumequinum. Next base: position 23,563,005 of record NC_046308.1, read on the forward strand.
TGGTGCACAAAGTCCCAGGAAAATACCCTTGCACTCCTCAACAGCGTTTTACATGCCAGGTGCCATGTTTCATAGGACTGGGGTCCTACAGGAAACTAAGAGGGTGAAATACAATTTATCAAAGGGGTGACCCACTTTAGGCAAGGTGGGCAGGAAAGGTTCCTGAGAATTTGATACTTAGGCAGACACCTAAACGAAGAGAAGGAGCTGGTCATGAATATAGTGGAGGGAGTCTACTCATTGTCAAATACCTTAAATACTTGATAATACGTTGTTTAAAGAGAGAATAAAGAAAGAACTTGGAATGTTCAAGAAGCTGAGAGACCAGAGAGGCTGTATCAGGGTGGGGATATAAGAAGAGGTGGCTAGAATAGGCCATGGTGAGGGGCTGAGAGTGGGCCATCTGGAGTTTTGTTCTAATATTCTGGAAAGTCACTGCTAGGTTTTCAGCAGGACAGCACACAGCGAGGGAGGCAGCAGTCCAGGACGGGCCGAGATGAGGAAGCGCAGCGGAGGGCTAAGAAGAGGCTGCACATAGGAAAAAACTGAGGGTTGCTAGATGGGGGGGGGATAAGGGGGAAGGTGAGGGGATTAGAAAACAGTCGGTAACCACAAGATGGCCACGGGGTTTTGAAAATCAATTTAGGGAACGTAATCAATAATGTTGTAAAGATTTTGTAGGGTATCCGATGGACACTTGTCTCATTAGGGAGACCACCTCAGGGATGATGTAGATGCCTGATCACTGCACTGTACACCTGAAGCTGAAGCTGAACAATAATGAATGCCAACTATCATTTTATATATATTATATGTATGTATGTACATACTTACAAGAAGCGGAGTACAGCATTAGGAATAGAGACGGTGGAAATGCAATGGCTGTGTGCGATGTCCGAGAGATAGTGGATAGGGGAGGGGGGTTCACACAGTGTGAGGGATATAAATGATGAACGTCTAAGTATTACTTTGTCTTGTGCACCTGAAACTAATAAAAAAAAAAAAAAAGAAGAGGCTGTATTAGAGAGCTCCCGCAAGGGCTCTCCCACCCACTTTTTCTCAGTGGAGGCTGGGAGACAAGTTTATTTAGCCCTCTCTGAAGTGTTGTTCTCTTGGTAGATACCCAAGAGCTAAGCAGAAATAGTGAACCAACTATCAGATACTTTCTCTTCCACGGAAACTTTCCAGTTCTTCGTTATGCTTTCTTTATTCCCTCACTCAACTATAAATCACTTGGGTTCAAAACATTTCCGAAGATGGACAACTTTTAAACAGCAGCACAAACACTGAACAAAATGAAAATTAACAGCATGTCAAGAATCCCACCCCAATGTCAAGTATCCTAACCCAAATCCCCTTTTCTTAACCCTGTGAACACAATAAATCCAGGCACCAAGAATCACACTAAGAACACCCACACCATGTTAGGAAGACGACGTTTGAAACCGCTCATGCCAGCAGTGGTAGGCAGAAGAACTCCTCAAAGATGTCCAGGATCGAATCTGGGAAACCTGTGAACAGCTACATTATGTGGCAGAAGGGACTTTTCCAGAGGTAATTAAGGTTACAGACGTCACAATAGGGATATCGTCCTGGATTATCCAAGTGGGCCCAATCTAATCGGAGCCTTTGGTAGAGAATTTTTTCTGACTTAAGTCACAGATGCACAGAAGAATCCACCCTTGCTGGAAGGGGCCACATAGAAAGTATGAGAAAGAATGAAGGCAGCCTCTAGCAACCAAGACTGACCCCTGACTAACAAACAGCCAGTAAGTAATGAGGACACCTCAGTCCTACAATTGTACGGAACTGAACTTGGCCAACAACCTGAATGAGCTTGAAAGCAAATTCTACCTCAGAGCCCCCAGGAAAAAATGCATCCCTGCCAACCTCTTGATTTCAGCCTTTGTATGACCCTAAGCAGAAGTCGGAGGAGCCCACCTAGACCTCTGATCTACAGAAACTGTCAGATAATAAATTTATGTTGCTTTAAGACACTGTATTTGTGGTAATTTGTTACGGCAGCAATAGAAAACCAATACACAAGCAGCAATCTGGCAAAAAAGGAGCCTAGTTTCCCTGGAAGCAGAAGAAAGCTGAATTGTGAGGTATCCAGTCGGTTCCCGATACCCAAAGACTCTTCCATCACCCCCCCAGCCCTCAGACACGGCCCCACCCTCCCTATTTTCTTTGATTGCAACTCCTCATTCTTCCTGTTCTTACATTCTGGGCTTCCCCAAAGAGGAATCTTTCGGGGATGGGGGGCATCTTGCTGCAGCCCTGAAATGGACCATCCCTCAAGATTTCATCTATAGACAATTCCAGTGCATATATATAAAAAAAAGTTCACTGATTCTGCAATATCTGCAGATTTGTCCCGACGATTCCAGAGCAGTGCCCAGAACCACTAACTCTACGCGCCCCATTCCTTCCACTGTACTAAGAGGTTTCCCAGCATTCCACCCTATTTCCTTCCTTCCACATTGCTGCACCCCACCCCCTCCATCCAGTTAGTCATCAAGGACGACTGTCTATGCTCCCTCTCTTCTTTCTCTGGAATCGTCTTCCTCTTTCAGTTTCTACCACTGTCTAATGCAGGCCTTTATAATCTCTTGCCTGACTAGGTCATTCTCAACCATTTTATGGAGCAATGTGACAGGCAGTGATCTAACAGTGGGAATACAGGGATGAGAAATGACAGGTCCCCAGACCCCAAGAGCTCAAAACTCTCATAATGGCTTAACTGGCCTCTCTCCTCTGTTCTTGATCTGTCTCCAGGGACTAAGGGGATCTTTCCAACTCTGGCATTTCACTACCTCAAAGCAGGCCACATGCCAAATACAGGCTCAATTCCTTAGCACAGCACTAACATGTTAGCACCTGCTCACCCTCATTCCATTACCATCTCCTGAGCCTCCTAACTCCTCAAACCCCAGAACTCTCAGCCTACAGCAATATTTTCCACGCAGTGAGAGCTTACACTTCCCCACTCCTCAGCTTGGAATGATGGCCCTTCACACTCCTACTTGTTTTAAGACGCAGTTTATTCACCTACTTACTCCACAAAGCTGTTCCTGGCCTGCTCAAGCAAACTGTCAATTCTTCCCTTAGAAGAAAGACTGAATTGTAACTGTTGCTTTACGGTAGTGCATTCCTTGAAGGCAGGGGCTGTTCTCAGGCAGATCTGTGGCTAGCACAACATGCCAGTAAGCTCAGTAACAGACTGCTAAATGAAACGAGCAGTCGATGAGGAGCTGGAGGTCCGCTAGGTGAAGACTTGAGTGCACTGGCAGCCTCTGTATTGAGGGGTTTAGCAACTGAGGCTGTGGGGAGGAAGCACTAATCCCAGAGCTTCACTCCCTCCTCCCAATAGACAGTGGCTTCCTGACAGCCTCTTCCTGCCACTCTTCAGCAAAGTCCACACTGGGGGCTCGACACCCGTAGATTCTCCGTCCCCAAAGCCCACAGCCCCAGTACCTAGCCTCCCAACCTCATCTTCCATCCACCTCCCTCCAATCTTTCACTCTGATGCGCTTTTCTGGAAGAGGAATCACAAAGCACCCAGACCTTCTAAAGCCACTACGAGCTGCCCCTTTTCTTTTTCGTATTCAGTGATTCAAAACACGGGAAACTGTGCACCCAAAGCACACAAAAGACGAATGAGAAAGCTCAGGACGATGACTCATAAGCCAAGGCTCAAGGGTTTGCAGAGTTCGGCCCCAGGAAAGCTAACAAGCAGCCAGTGTCGGCCAAGAACGGTGGGGACAGCCGGGGAAGGGCCGCACCCTGGGACTCACGCGGGTCCCCGACGCCTTTGGCCTCCCGGCGCCTTCGAGCCCCCACGGGTCCCAGCGCCCTAAGTCTCCCATGGGTCCGACCCGGGCCTGGTCGCCGGGGGTGGGGGTGGGGGACTGAGGGGGCGAAGATCCGGAGATCCCGCCCACCACCTCGGCCCCTACTTACATTTGACTGACCAACTTCTGCCGGAAGGCGGCGCTCCGCCAATCGGTCTCCTGCCCCGAAACGTCCATGCCGGTCCCCCAGCTCCCACCTCCCGTGTCCCACTCGGCCGCCGCCGCCGCCTCAACCGCAGCGCCAGGCCCAAACCCGGAAGCCGTCCCCAGCGCGTCGGCCGCGCCGGAAGCGGAGCGGGAATTGTGGGAAATGGAGTTGCGCGCGCAGGCCTGTGGGAAATGGAGTTCCCCAACGGCGCTCCGGGAGTCCTCGGAGCCCCTAGGTTACCCCAAGCCAGTCACACCTCTCTCAGCGCGGCTCTCACGCGGGGCTGGTATACCAGATGCCCTGAGCTGACAAGAAAGGATGCGGGAGAGCCGTGGCTACGCAGTGCTACCATTGCTGCCCGCAGCAGGCCCGCGCCTGGACTCCTGTATTTCCTGCGATCCTACTGTGTGTGCTGGCCTCACCAAGTCCAGGAGGGGTGCCGCGCCAAGCTGCCTGCTATCTACAGCGGATGCTATGCAGATTATTTGTTAGTCAAATATTTATCAGCACCCACTGCATGCCAGGTACTGTGCCCACATGATTTGGGCCCTGCTTTGCTGCGACTGCCTTCCAGAGCCGCATAAGGAGAGTAACCAGATAGACTTTCATCGTTGCTTATCTCCATTAGGCTTTTTGAATTTCATATCCAACCAACGGCTGTATTTTGTAGGGGTTGAGGATGTGAGGAACCTAAAACACATTTATTTTTAGACATGGGCTTACCTGTTTGGCCCAACAGCCATGTCCTGTACATGGAGAACACAGCCCAGGTCTGCCAGATGCACACAAACGTGCTGTCTGGGTGGAGGCAAACGGGAAGGCGGGAAATGCGGGAGAGCCTTTTAGGAAGGTAAAAGTTCTGCCATATTGAACCTGTGGGGCCCTTGTCTGTGCCCGTGGGAAAATAAGGCAGGTAGCAAAAGTCTTAAGCCCATATGGTCCACAAATGTGTAATCACCGGTTTGGGCATCAGAGAGTGTGAACTGGCACCTACTAATGCCTAATAAGTGTCAGACCCAGGCTGGGCTGTGTACACCCCTTGTCCCTGTGCCCCAGGCAGGAGCTTGGGGTGGGGAATGGGGATTGGGAGAGGAGGGAGTGAACAGGTTCCCCAAAGGGAACCTCTTGCTCACAAAGATCTTGTAATAGGAGACCTGTTCACATCTTCAAACTGTTTTGCTCTCATTTTTTAAAACTCTGTACCTAGGGTGATCAACTTGTCCTGGTTTGCCCAGGACTCTCCCAGTTTTAGCTCTGAAAGTCCTGTGTCCCTGCAACACCCTCAGTCCCAGGCCAGTCTGAGTGGTTCATCACCCTATGTGTATCCCTCTAGCACATTTTTAAAAATTGAAATATAACTCACATGCCATATAATTCACTCTTTTAAAGTGTACAATTCAGTGCTTTTTATCATACTTACATATTCATAAGGTGCCACCATCACCATTCTTGCATATTTTTAAGTGTACATCTAAATATTTCTCTGTGAATCACTGACAAAGTATAACTGCAATGTATCCTATATAGACAGACTTCAGATGCATTTTGTTATTTAGATCCTTAGCCCTGCGATTCCATTCATCAGTTTATGGAAAACATTGGCCTCATAATCTCATTGGCAAAGCTACTCCTCACTGTCAAACCCTCTGGCAAATTAGACTCCCTGGGGCTTTTGGAAGAAAAGGAAGACCTCACTTCCAAATCAAGTGAGTGTGTTAATAGGGTCCCTAGGACAACTCCACTGTTTCTGCACTCTGATTCTAAGAAGGCCAAGAGAGCAACAGACACAAATTTCCAGACAGACAGAGGTCCAGAATCCTGTTGAGTTTGTCATCAGGATAAAATGAAGTGTCACCCTCTTTGGTGTTTGCTTAGTAGCATATTGTTCAGATAAATGGATTCTCAGGAAGTTCCTGAAAGACACTGTACAGTTATTTGCAACTTCATCCTCCCAGATAAAGTCCTGTTCAAACAGCATTGAATCATAAGAAGTCTTCCTTTTTTTTTTTTTTTTTAAAGATTTTATTGGGGAAGGGGAACAGGACTTTATTGGAGAACAGTGTGTACTTCCAGGATTTTTCTTTTTTCCAAGTCAAGTTGTTGTCCTTTCAATCTTAGTTGTGGAGGGTGCCGTTCAGCTTCAAGTTGTTGTCCTTTCAGTCTTAGTTGTGGAGGGCACAGCTCAGCTCCAGGTCCAGTTGCCGTTGCTAGTTGCAGGGGGCGCAGCCCACCAACCCTTACGGGAGTCGAACCGGCAACCTTGTGGTTGAGAAGATGCGCTCCAACCAACTGAGCCATCCGGGAGCTCAGTGGCAGCTCAGCTCAAGGTGTCATGTTCAATCATGTTCAATCTTAGTTGCAGAGGGCGGAGCCCACCATCCCTGGCGGGACTCAAGGAATCAAACTGGCAATCTTGTGGTTGAGAGCCCACTGGCCCATGTGGGAATCGAACCCACAGCCTTCGGAGTTAGGAGCATGGAGCTCTAACCACCTGAGCCACCGGGCTGGCCCGTAAGAAGTCTTCTTGATGGAGACAGTGAGCTGAAGGCTGTGGATGCCTTCAGTCCTCAAAGGACTGGTTGTATCTTGCATAAATGGCATAATATGTGTCTTTCCACAATTTGTCCTTGTCACTTAACGAGTTATTGCTACATCATAGCCTCTAGGTCACCTGCTACAGGTCATCCCACAGTACCAAGTCATCATAGTTTATTTAGGGACATTCACTGTGGTTCTACTTTTTCACATTGAAAGTATGCTGCAGAGCTGGCCTGGTGGCTCAGGTGGTTGGAGTGCTAACGCCGAGGTCGCGGGTTCGATTCCCACATGGGCCAGTGAGCTGCGCCCTCTACAGCTAAGATTGTGAACAACGGCTCTCCCTGGAGCTGGGCTGCCATTAGTAGCCAGAGGTTGGCAGGGGCTACTGTGTGCTGCCATGAGTCGTGAGCGCCTGACCCACGACTGGTGACGGACTACCTCAGCCAGGGGGAGCGCATAATACCAGCATGGGCCAGGGAGCTGTGTCCTACACAACTAGACTGAGAAACAACGGCTTGAACCAGAGTCGGGGGGAGGCGGAAGAAAGGGAGGGGGGAGAAAGTATGCTGCAATAAATAACCTCTGCTGTGCTGTTTTGATGCCATCTGGGGGTATTTCTTCGATATAGATACCCAGATTGGAATTGTTGGTTTCCAGAGAGCCACTTTACATTTTATTTAAATGTTAATAGCTACTGCCAATTGTCCTAGGTATTAGTTATCTAATGCTCTTGCATAACAAATTACAGTAGTCCTTATCAGTGGCTGCCTGAAACCAAACCGAGGATAGTACTGAACACTATGTATATTTTTGTAACAGTGACTCCATCTTATGCAAGCTTGCTTTGTTCCTGTGGTCTTCAGGCTAATAGCTTCTGCTTAGTCTTGCATATAGACATACTAATCATTAGAGGAATTCTGCTTGTGGCTTATGTCTTACAAAAACAGCCCCTTACCAGAAAGTGCTTCTTCTGAGGAGATAAGGGAAATATTTACAAAAATAATGATTGTTTATCAAAGATTTGCAGGAACCTCCTGACCAGACTCACATCAACTAGGGTCAATAGACTAAGTACAATGTCCCTTTGTCCCCTGCTGGCTCCCAGATGGAGTCGTTAATCACCTCTTGCCCCTCCATTTCCCCTTCCCTTGACATAAAAGAAGCCTGAACTCTGTGCTCTCTTACGATGGATTTTCCATCTCAATCAATAAAATTTTCCTTACTCCAAACACTGACATTTTGAGTTTTGGCCTTTTGTAACGTGGGGCACATGGACTTTGGTCTGGTAACACTTTTTTTTTTTAAATTAAAGTATATAGTTGGCTATTACGTTTTTCTCCTATACATACATACCTATAATGAAGTTTATAAGTTAGGCACAGTAAGAGATCAAGAAAATTAATGATAAAGTAGAACAATTATAACAATATACTGTAACAAAAGTGTTGTGAATGGCTTTGAGGCCATCATTAAGTAAAATAAGGGTTACTTGAATGCAAGCATTGCGATACCACCACAGTCAGTCTGATAACTGATATGGCTATTGAGTGACTGATGAACAGGCAGGTAGCACATACAGTGTGGAGATTCAGGACAAAGGGATGATTATGTCCTGGGTGGGATGGAGTGGGAAGGTGCGATTTCATCCTGATACCCTGAATGGTACACAATGTAAAACTTATGAATTGTTTATTTCTAGAATTTTCCATTTATTATGTTTGGACTACAGTTGACCATGGGTAACTAAAACCACGGCAAATGAAACTGCCACAGCCAAGCAGCTGAAAACAACAATAATAAACATTTTTATCTTTTACAATTTCTGTGGGTCAAGAATTTAGCAGAGGTTTAGCTGGGTTCTGGCTCAGTCTCTCCTGAGGTTCCATGAAGATATTGGACTTCAGAGTACAGTCCTCTGAAAGCCTGACTAGGGCTGGAGGATCTGCTTACAAGGCAGCTCACTCCTGGATGACAAGTTGGTATTGGTTTTGACAGAGGTCTCAGTTCCATGGAGGCCTCTCTTCAGGACTCCGTGAGTGTCTTCATGACATGGAGGTTCACTTCCTGCAGGCTGGGCAAGACAGAAGCTGCAATGCCTTGTATGACCTGGCCTTGAAAATCACATGCTTTTACTTCTGCCTCATTCTATTCCTTCGAAACCAGTCACTAAGTCCAGCCCACATTCATGGGGAGGAAGACTGGCCTCTACCTTTTGAAAGGAGGTGAGTCAAAGAATTTGCAGACATATTTTAAAAACACTATATGTTCCAAGTTGACTGTTCCAATGTATATTACCATCAGCAATGTACGTACATTCCCACCCTCACCGACCAACACTTGATCTCAACCTATTTTATATGTTGACTCTCTTCTTGACCTAATTTTAGTCAGGCTCCTCTGAGCCCCTTTCTTGCCTAGGCCTCAAACGTGGCCCCTATCCTGTCTCTGACCTGCTTAGGCGAGTCTTAGCAAAGAATTCTGCTAAGTCAGTTTAGGGAGAATCCCCTACCCTTGATACCTGATCAAGTTCCTGATCTCCCACCTTTGATAATCCTGTCAGGCCAGTTTAGCAAAAATCCCCCCACTCTTGATGTCTCAGTAATTTTACATCCACTGAATCCCCTCAGTCTGATCCTTGGTTATAAATCTCCAGCTGTCTTTGCTATATTCAGAGTTGAGCTCAATCTCTCTCCCCTATCGACATTCACCTATTGCAATACTTCTGAATAATCATCCTTACTGTTTTAATAAGTGTCAGAATAATTTTTTTTCTAACGATGTGTGAAAGTGTGGTATATCATTTCCATTTCCTGATAATGAGATCGAACTCTACTTCTTTTATTTACATCCACTGGGGTTTCCTCTTCTGTGCGTTTTCAGTAAATATCCTTTAACATTTTTCTGACTGACTTTCTAATTATTGATTTTTAGAAGTTCTTTATATATTCTGGATAATAATCTTTTGTCTGTTATATATGTTGCAAATATATTTGAGGAATATTTTTGTCATTTGCATTTCTTTTACTTTCACTAATATTGACGCTCTCTCAGTTATTAAGTTATTTGTCCTCTTTTGAGTGTTTATTTCATGTTTATTTCGGCACTCCAACCACCTGAGCCACCAGGCCAGCCCAACTTTTTTTTTTTTTTTTTAATTTATTTAAGTGTGTTTTTCCAGGATCCATCAGCTCCAAGTCAAGTAATTGTTTCAATCTAGCTGTGGAGGGCGCAGCTCTCAGTGGCTCATGTAGGGATTGAACTGACAACCTTGTTGTTAAGAGCACGGTGCTCTAACTAACTGAGCTAACCGGCTGCCCTGTGATCAAATTATTTTGGAGACAAGTGTGTTTGTCTTTTCCTTTCAGATATCTTCCATTACGTTGAGGTTTCGAAAGTCTACCATTATCTATACTGGTCCTTTAACCTCTCTGCCTTTCATTTCTCTCTACTCAACTTCCCTCTACTTGTATTTACTTAGTACCTACTGAGTGCCAGCCCTGTTCTAGGTGCTGGGAATACAGTCATGAAGTAGCAGGTAAAGTTCGTACCCTCGTAGAACAGAGCATCTCCTAGAAAGCAAACTCATCCATGGGTGGACACCATATTATCCTGCACATGGCAGCTTCTGAGGCCTTGGGCTATCTTGTACTCCCCTCCTCTAGAACTTTCCAGTAGGGGAACCACTGATTTGGTCGGGGTGTATTTTGTGATAATGGTCCCTCTAGTTCAGAGAAGACTGGGGAAATGTCCTCTCCCCTCTGTCCTGGCCAGCACCCTGCCTTCTCCTGGCCTCTTCCTCCTTATTCATCCTTGCTTTGTCTACCTTCCAGCTCCTTCCTCCTACCCTAAAGGTGCTCTCCTTCAGTCTCTCTCGTTAAGCTGTGGTCCCATCTGTCCTCATCTCAGAGGCCAGGCCCATCCCTGCAGTCTTCCTGTCTTCACATCCTTTCACACCTGTCACTGCAGGTCAGCTTCTGCCAATCTGAGGAGAGGGCTCCTGTGAACACATAAAAAGCCTCCCTGTTGCAGATCCAGGGGCTTTGCCTCTCCTCTACCCTTTGGGGCCACTCTCAAACTGGGCCCCATAGGGCCTTTCAGATTACTCCTGCCCTGTTCCTTCTGTGGGTTCTTGCTCTCTGGGTGTCCCCTGAGACACTGGTGTACTTCCTGCTCTGCCCTCAGCCCACTCTCCTTTTCCTCATACTTGTTCTGGTTTTGTGTATCTCCTCTGGCTAAAGTGTATGATATGCCCATGACCTCACCTCTAGCCCGACTCCCCTAGAAAGGCCCTCAGCTGGACATCTGCAGACTCCTCATCCTGTCTGGGGCCAAGCTGGGCCTTGTCTTCCCCCAAACCTGCTCTTGCTCTAATCTCCTTGTGAGTAGGGTAGTCCTGCAGTCTCCCGCCATGTCTTGGGCTTACCCCTCCTCACCTATCACTCAGGGGTACTCAGGAACCTGCCTCCTTTCCAGATTTCGAAGCAGCACTGCCTTCTGTCCTCAATCCCTGATTGCCTAAGGCTACAACTTCCCTGCTGCCCCCTTGCTCAGCTGCCTCCCACATCTGCCGGCCTTGGCTGAAGCCTTCCCTCAGGGTCACATACACCTCCAGAGGGCAGGCTCTGGACCTCAACTTCCCCTTCAGGCCCAGAAACTTCTGACCACTCATTTCCCCTGTATCTCACCTCCATGCCTTTGCTGACACTGTCTCCTTCCTGGAATGCTTTTCCCACTCCCCAAAAGTCCTCATCTGTTATACAACTGACGGGGGGGGGGTTACCTCCTCCAGAAAGCCTCCCCCAGAAGCCCACTCCCATTGGGAACCTCTGTTTCCAGAGGCATTCTTCTGGCCCTTGCCTGCACACTCTGGCAGCTCTCTGGTCTCTGGGCTCAGCCAGACAGTGCTGCTTTATATTTTCTTTCTCTCCTCCAGCCCTCTACACCATTTTTTTTTTAAAGATTTTTTTTTTTATTGGGGAAGGGGAACAGGACTTTATTGGGGTACAGTGTGTACTTCCAGTACTCTTTCTCCAAGTCAAGTTGTTGTCCCTTCAATCCCAGTTGTGGAGGGTGCTGTTCAGCTTGTGGAGGGCACAGCTCAGCTCCAGGTCCAGTTGCCGTTGCTAGTTGCAGGGGGCGCAACCCACCATCCCTTGCGGGAGTCGAAACAGCAACCTTGTGGAGTCGCTCCAACCAACTGAGCCATTTGAGAGGCAGCTCAGCTCAAGGTGCCGTGTTCAATCTTAGTTGCAGGGGGCCGAGCCCACCATCCGTTGCGGGATTTGAGGAGTTGAACCGGCAACCTTGTAGTGGAGAGCCCACTGGCCCATGTGGGAATCGAACCAGCAACCTTCGGAATTAGGAGCACAGAGCTCCCACCAACAGCCTGAGCCACCCGGCCGGGCTGGCCCTCCACCTTTCTTTTTAACCACAGGCCATTCATGGCAGAGTAGTACAGCCTAACCCCTTCTATCACTAGGTGCAGCTAGCTCTAACCTGTGGATGTGCCCGTTATGGACGAGCTTCGAAGGATGGGATCCTCTTGGAGGTGAGGCAGAGAAAAATGAATGCCAAGAGAGAATATAGGCAACAATGTTGCAACTATGTATAGTGCCAGGTGGGTACTAGACTAATTGGAAGGTGGCAGCATAAAATGTCTAACCACTATGCTGTACACCTGAAACTAACATAAAATTATACTGAAAGTCAACTATAACTGAAAAAATAATTTTTTAAAAAGTTGAATGCCAGGAGCCTCCTGGCAGACTGCGGGGACCAGGCCTTTGGGCTGGGGATTGGATTTACCCCAGAATTTCAATCAACAGGAAAACACCTGTTCACACTGGCTGTTTATCTCCTCTCCTCAACATCCAGCAGAGGGCCTTGGCAACCAGCAGAGTCACAGTCCATTTAGAGGACTCAGGGAGGGAGGAAGGGAGGGAGGAAATAAGTGAGAGGGAATGAATGAGAGAATGGGTAAGAGAGGGGATGAAGAGGGAGGGAATGAATGAGGGAGGGAAGCAGGGAAGCAGAGTGGGAATGAATGTGTGAGTGGGAGAGGGAATGAGTGAGTGAGGGAATGAATAAGGGGGAAAGGAGGGAAAGAATGAGGGAGAGAGGGAACCACGGAGTGAGGGAGGGAACGAGCGAGTGACCTGGGAAGAAAGGAGGAAACGGATTTACAGGATGCGACCCTCGCCTAAAGGCATTCCTTCATTTATTCACTCATTTATTCGTTCGGCCCCGCCAAGAGCTGTACCAGATACGAAGACGCAAGGTCACTCAGGCGGCGGGGGCCCTTCTCCGCTGAGCCAAGACCCGAGCCGTTCCCCCGAAAGACAGCAGCAGGCGACAAGAGGCCCCCGCCCCCAAGCCGGCGCCTTTCGCTCCGCGCCCCCACCCCTAACGCTCGTTCTCGCCTGACGGGCGCCTGCGCGGCGCGATCACGTGTCGCGGCCGAGGCCCCGCCCAGCGGCCGGCAGCCCGTCCCGCCCCCGCCTCCCGCGAGTGCGGCCTCGCCTGCGGCGGCTCCAGGTGAGCTGCGAGGCGCGGGCTCCGCTGGCCCGGCCGCGGGGAGCGCGGGCGGCGGGTGGGGGCACGGGATCTGGGCGAGCGGCGTGGGGGGCGCGGGGACGCTGGGGCAGGCGCGGGAGGGAGGCGCGGGGGTGGCGGCCTGAGGAGAGCCCGCGGCCTGACGTGGCGGAGGCGCAGCGGGCGGGACCCCCGGGGGCCGCAGGGCCGGCATTAGGCGCTTGCCGAGGGCGGGTGCCTCCGCGCGGCTGCGAGGCCCACCTGCCTCCTGGTCCCCGGCCGACCCTGTTGCCCGGGACGGGTCCCAGCGCGGCCTTCTCGGCGGTGACCCTCGGCGCTGCGCAGGCGTGTCCTGCAACAGGAGGGCGGGTCCCGGCTGGGCTGCCGCCTCCCGGCGTGACCTTGGACCTCGGCCTGAGAGCCTCAGTTTCCACAGCCGCGCGCCCGGGCGGAGCGTCGGGGTTCTAGGGGCTGCAGCCGAGGGAGCTCAGCCTCGCCAGCTCGCGCGGTTTCCTGAAAGAAGCCGGATATCACGCTGTCAGTGCAAAATCTCCGGGTCCTGAAACGGCGGTCCCCAGTTCTCACAATTACTCATCCTGAGCGGGCCAAAGCCGCGGGGCCGCCCCCATCTCCTGTCCCTGCTCCTCCCCTGGGCGTCCCTCCGGGCCTCCGTGGGGCCGGGCTGGGGCCACAGGTTTGGCGCGCCAAGATGCTCTAACTGCTTTCTGGAGACTCATTCCACAGCGCACCCTAGTCGGCACCTCTATGAGGGCTCCCCGTCTGGAAATTAGGACCCACCCTTCCTCTCCTCTTCCCGAGCTGTCCCTTTCCCTTTGTTGCAGACCTTGCTTCATACTGAGAAGGACTGGGGTTCCTTGAGGGCAGGCACTGTTTTGGGGGCCTACAGATGACTGAAGGTGCCTACTCAGTAGATAGTGTTGAGTTGAAAATTCTTCAAAAGTGCTTTTTGACTGTCATCAATGAGTTCATAAAAATTCATTTTATTTCCTCCAGTTTGTACTTAACTTGGGGACATAAACCTTCCTGCTCTCCTCTAAAGCTCTGAACAGCACAGTCTGGAGGGAGCATTTCTTGTAATGACTAGAACGTTATGGGGCCTGAGGAACTTAATCTAGGGAAGGGCTTCATGATAAAATGAGTACAATGAGGGTGCCACCGAGTGAACTCCTAAGAACATTCTTGATTTCAGAAAACCAGGCGTGGGAAAGGAATCACAAAAGATGTGCTGCATTCCACTTAATTTGGAAAGATCTTGACAATTACCAAAATGTAGTTACACTATGAAATGCTGTTTCTCAACTGTAAAATCAACAAAGATGAAAAAGACACTATTGGTGAGCTAGACTGGTTGGATTCAGGTTCTCATACTTTGCTGGTGGGAAAATAAATTGGTACAATCTCTATGGAGGGTAGTTTGGCAATATCCATTAAAATGACAAATACATTAAAATTAAAACGATCTAGCAGTTCTGTATGTAGAAGTCTTCCTGGGGTAACTGTTGCATATATGGCACATCTAAAGGACTTTCAGTGCAAAGTTTGCAGTATAGCAAACAATTGGAGGAAACCCAGATGTTAAGTAAAATATGGTTATCCATACAATGGATAGGAGGTATATGAAGTTATGCAAAGCTAATACAAGTGTGTGGGGGGTGCAGATTGACAGATTTTCCTGTGACTCCATAGATGCGATGCCCCTCAGAGGGGCGGGTGGGAAAGTAGAATAGTAGTTTCCGCTGGCAGAGGATCTGGTTGGGGCATAGGTAGGAAGGAAATTTAAATTTCAAAATACACTGTAGCTTTTTGTGCCTTTTAAATTTGAATGCCGTGAATTTATTGCATATTCAAAAATAAGTTTCCGAATTCAATTATTAAATATTTCACACTGAAAAGTGCAGAGAATAACATAGCACCTCTCCCTATTAGATCCTAAAGTTTTGTCTTACTATTTTTCTTTTTTTTAAAGAAATTAGACATTTCCTTTTTTCCATCCTGGAGATGATCATGACCCTGAATTCCTATAATGTGTCTATGTTCTTTTATACTATAACACCTACTATAAACAATATTGGACAGGATTGTTTTATGTGTTTTCAAGCTTTTGGTAAAGGAAATTGTACTACATGTATTCTGCAATGTGCTGTTCTTTGTCTGCGTGGCTTTGAGACTTCTCCACATTGAGTTCTAGTTTGCTCATGTTAACTGTTGTCTAGTGTTCTGTGGAATCACTTTGCCGCAACACCTATTCCCCTAAGGAGGGACGTTTTAGCCAATGCTTACTTTATAAACAAGGCTGTGACGCGCAGACTTGAATGTGTTGCACTCCAAGTTGCGCTCCTTGAATAAGGAATTGGTTCATTTTTCGTCACACCTCCCTTAGCACCTAACTTAGTTCCTTAAATTGTGCTTCATAAATGTGCTTTGCCTGCCCAAGGAGGCGGTCTTCCTGTTGTACAGTATACTTTGGACTTGCAGTAAGACTGTCCCTTCCCAAGAGGCAGAGGGGCTGCTGTGCTCACAGTGGATGGGGACTTGCAGGGACAGGGGACTCTTGATGGCTGTTGGGGCAGTCAGTCCTCACAGCCAGCCCAGAGGAGAACCTCTTGACTCCATGGTGGGCATAGTGAGGAGGAAGCTGAGGCTTGGAGATATGAGCTAAGTGTCCAGAGTCCTGTGGTTAACAGTGGAGCAACCAGCCATGGGGCTTTGAGAAGTGAGTGAGCTAAAGCCCCAGCCCTCCCCTCAAGGAGACAGAATCTCCGTGTGAGTCGATAGGACAGTGACAGGTGGAACACGCCTTTCGTGTTCTTGCTGCAGTGATAGAGGGAGTAGTGATGGAACTAGACTTGACCGATATGGCGTCAGAAGAGACAGAAAGGTCTAGGTGGGAGTCTGAAGGTGTTCAGAGGACGACAGGTGGTCCCTTTTGGTCTAAGGGCTAATGACAGGGTACAGGGGAAGGAGCATTTTGAGCCAGATCACCGGGAGCCCCACGTAGGAGGCAGTAGGGAGCTAGCACTTTGGTAGAAATCACAGGGCATTTGGGGAGCTGGGGAGGATGTGGCAGGAGGTAGGAAACAGGCTGGGGTGTCATTGCTGTGGTCTGATCCAAAGTCGTGGCTGTGGAGGGATAAGGGGATGGATGTCCAAGATGGCAGAATGGCACTAGAGGGTCTGATAGGACATGAAGGATAGAAAGGAAAAGAGATTGAGACCATGAGGATTCTGATGTGAGAATGGTGGCTGTACCAGTAACAAAACGTGACCAGTTGGTAGGGCTGCTGGCTGGATGAGGCCTCAAGGTGGAGGTGTGATTGGGAGTGCAGGGGAGGCTCGTGAGAAACGGTGGGCTCAGGCAGGGTGTGTTGGCTGAAGAGGAGAGATCAGAAAAGGGAGAATTGCCAGAGGGCAGAGTTTCTGGACACGAGTGGTCGATCAGCAAGGGGATACGCCTTGACTCCAAGGTGGGCAAGCTTTGTAGTTAGAATCTACTTTCCATTTTCTCTTGTAAAGATATAGTAGGGAATCAGAGAAGAAACGAATTTGGGGGAGGGCATAGTGGAGTAGCGGAGGTGGCAGATGTTCACAGCCCTGTGACAGGTGGCCCCTCGGCTTCCAGCTGCTGGCTGGCTGGTTGAGTGGTTGGCTGTGCTGTGTCCTGGAGAGTGTGAGACATGGCTATGCCATGTGGTACAGGACTGGCTACGCCCTGACCTGGAGCAGCTGGCTGTCATCGTTGCTTCTGGTTGGTTCGGAGTGCGTGGCCGAAGTGTGTTTGAAGTAGGTTTGTTTTTTTTTTATTAGTTTCTGAGCCTCCTGGTATTCAAATCAGGATTTTTTTTTTTTTTTTAACATACAGACTCAAGTATGATTAGGTTGGTGCACAAGTAATCGCGGTTTAAAAGGTTAAAAATAATTGCAAAAACCGCAATTACTTGTGCACCAACCTAATAGAAGGTAATCTCGAATTTAAAATGTCATGTAGATGATCTCAAATTCACACCAGGTCTAGTCGAAGTTACTGTGTTTGACTTCCAGAATCTCAAGAAAGCAGATCCTGGACCCTCCCCTGGGTCTCCTGACCCCCACTCAGGCCTGTTGTAATTAAATAATAATAATAATAACCACTACCCTGTATTGAGCACTTACTATGTACCAGGCACTTTGCTAAGCCTTGGACATATTTGTGTTTTACATGATCCATCTCCATATAATTCTAAAAGAGGTAGATGCTATGATCATCCCCATTTTATAGATGAACAAGAAGGCTCTAAGAGAAGTCACTTATCTGACGCCACCCACTTAATAAGCAGTGTGTGTATTGGAGAAGGGGGCCACAGATTTTCATCTAGATTGGTCTGCGTCCAAACTCATACTCTCATGACCCCAAGTGTAGACTAAGTTATGGAAAAATTGCTTTTATTTATTTTTTAAAGATTTTATTGGGGTAGGGGAACAGGACTTTATTGGGGAACAGTGTGTACTTCCAGGACTTTTTTTTTTTTTTCCAAGTCAAGTTGTTGTCTTTTCAATCTTAGTTGTGGAGGGTGCCGTTCAGCTTCAAGTTGTTGTCCTTTCCGTCTTAGTTGTGGAGGGCGCAGCTCGCTCCAGGTCCAGGTCCAGTTGCCGTTGCTAGTTGCAGGGGGCGCATCCCACCATCCCTTACGGGAGTCGAACCGGCAACCTTGTGGTTGAGAGGACGCACTCCAACCAACTGAGCCATCCGGGAGCTCAGCGGCAGCTCAGCTCAAGGTGCCGTGTTCAATCTTAGTTGCAGGGGGCCGAGCCCACCATCCCTTGCGGGGACTCGAGGAATTGAACCGGCAACCTTGTGGTTGAGAGCTCCCTCTCTAACCAACTGAACCATCCAGCCACCCCTCCGGAAGCTCAGCAGCAGCTCATTGTCTTCAATCTAGTTGTGGAGGGCACAGCTCACAGGCCCATGTGGGAATCGAACCAGCAACCCTGTTGTTCAGGGTTCTAACCAACTGAGCCATCTGGCCGCCCGACCAAATGCCTGTTGTAATTTTTATGTATCTGTTCTTGAATGGAAAAACCCAGTTTTGTTCTTTCTCGATGGGGAAGAGGAAGAGCTCTTGAGAACCTGGTCTGTGCTAATGCTTTATATTCCTCTTTTACTATTTCCCTTTTCGGTTGGGGGACCTGAGACTCAGGTTGGTCTAGCGGTGAGTCCATGGTGGGGCAGGAGCTCCCGGTCAGGTCGGTCTGTCTCCAGAACCCTTCTGTTTCACAGCGATGCTGAAGGAGATGACAGTGGGATGAAGACTCTTGGCTATGAAGGGACCCAGGTCCTCAGAAAGAAGGTCCCAAGTTTGGACAGGCAGTGGGAGAGGAGAGCGAATTAGGGCGTTTGAGACCCCAGGGAACGCACAGGTTAGATGGAGGGAGGAGCAGAAGCTGGGTGAGCAGCAGGTACCGCTGAGAACAGAGCTCGTGAGTGGTGCGTGGGGTGGTGTTGCCTCCCCGCCTCATTGCCCGTCCCCTCTGTCTTGCCAGCTGACGGCTGAGGTGCTGAGGTTTGGTGCGGTGGTCAGGATGGCGGAGGAGCAGGAGTTCAGCCAGCTGTGCAAGTTGTCGGCGCAGCCCTCGCACCCACACTGCGTCAGCAACACCTACCGCAGCGCGCAGCACTCCCAGGCCCTGCTCCGGGGGCTGCTGGCTCTCCGTGACAGCGGCATCCTCTTCGACGTTGTGCTGGTGGTGGAGGGCAGACACATCGAGGCCCATCGCATCCTGCTGGCCGCGTCCTGTGATTACTTCAGGTGAGTTCCATATACCTGAGGTAAAACGAGTCACCCCGGCTCCACTGGGAGCCGTGTTGGCACTGACAGTGGTTGGGCAGGACGGCCACCAGCTGCCAGCTGCCTCCATCCTGCGCTCCTCCATCCCACTGTTTGTTTGGCGACTTGGTCAACAGCAAGAAGATAGAAGGGCTTTCAGGGGTTTGTGTTTCTTTCAGCTGCCCCATCTCTGGGGTATGTTCTCTTTTTTCTTTTAAAAGTGATATGCTTTACTTGTAATATCACTTTATAAAATGAATTTATTTTTTGCTCTAAGTAGAATATCTTGGTATAAAACAGATTTTCTTTCTACTTTACTCTGGCTTCCCAACATTTCATTTTGAAAAATTCCACGTCTGTAGAAAAGTTGAAAGAGTAGGATCATGAACACCTGAATAATACCAGTTGTTAACATTTTGCCATATTTGCTTTCTCTGCACACAGACAGACACACCTACACACCTTTCTAAAAGACAAGACGTTTTACGCCTCAGTCTTTCAGGCCACTTCCCACACCCACACCGCCCGGTATTCTTGTGATGCCCACGGGCAGCTCACACGCTCCCTGGTCACTTCTCAGGACCTATGGTCCCTGTGGGCGCTGAAGCCGAGGCTGGGTGACTAGTACCGTACACACACGGTCCATCCAGCTACGTGAGTGTGCAGTCCCGCCTTCTACGTATGCCATTGCCTGGCTCACAACCCGCTCCCCTTGAGTCTCAGCCTTTGACCCTCTGGGGTCTCACATGGCCTCCAGCCTGCCCTCATCCCAGAACTTGGCACACGGGGAGGAATGGGTGCCACTGCCCCCGTTTCACTCAGGTGAGATGAGGCTCAGAGGGAGTGGGCCCCACTCACGGCCACCCGAGTCCTTCCATTTAGTTCCAAGCCTCAGCACCTGTTTGATCGTTTTGTCTGTAACTCTCAGTTGTAGGTCTCTTTTTTTAAATTTTTATGTTAGGAACTATCAAGTAAAATCTTTCTTGATGATTTCAGTGCTTCCTGGTCTCCAGAGGGAGTTTGTGGCGAGCATGACCCAGTGGTACTCGGGGGCAGACACGTGTGCCTTCCGTGCATAGGGAGGTCAGTGAGGCCTTTACATACGAAACTTGAGATAAGATACAGGACTGTGGTGGGGGTGGTTACTGAAAGCCGCCGGCCGAGGAGGCCCAGGACTGGGTCCCTCTCAGCAGAGGGGTGCCCAGCTTCGGGCCTGTGTGGGAGATGCAGACAGGGGCTGTAGAGCCAACGGGACCTCCTTCATGACCCCTCGAATCCTTTCAGGCTAGAGTTTCTCTCCCCGTGCGGACTTTCCTGACTCACTGTCACGCCGTTCTTTCTAAAGGACAGTTACAGGCACCACCTTTGGCTATTTGAGCAAGAACTTCTATGGCTTTCTACATCTTCCAGGATCGAGTCCTATCCCTTTCCACAGCCCCCCTCAGGTGGACCTCTCATAGGAGGTGTTCCCCTCTCAGGTATGGTCACTGCATGCTAACACCCACTTCCCTTGGAATGGGAGAGTGACCACAACTCTGGGAGAACCCCGACCCATCACAGAGATACGTACGTGTCTATGACGTAGGTCATTTCCAAGCCTAGCGAGCTCATTATTATTTGTTTCAGTTACTTGATTCAGGTTAAAATGATAAAGGCCCATTTTTTTCTCCCAATAAAACTGGTGAAAATGTGAAAGGTTTGTAATGTCAGCTGTGGGCAAGGGTAGAGAGAACAGCTTTGGAGGTTGGGTTGGCCCACAGCCTGGGCGCTGCAATAGAGTTCTAGGTGCCTGTCCTGTGGGACGTCCTGCCAGGTGCGGTGACACTGTGCAGGGGGGCTGACAGCGGTCCTTCTGTTCTACGTGGGTGTCCAGGACAGCCGTTTACAAACGAGTGGGCCAGTGCCTACTGAGAGGGAGGGTGGGCGCCGTCCATTAGGGAGCGGGAAAGTGCAGGAGAGTGTGGAAGGTAGGTCCATATTCGGATTTGCAAGGACACGTGCTGACCTCTGGGGATTGCTGACCTCTGGGGATCCTACGAGGGAGCAGGGAACCTAAGGAAGTCTGACTTTCTCCCCTTTACTACGTTGAGTCATTCCATGAAGAACTGAATCACTTTTGAGATGTAAAGTTTGAAGCCCCTTGTGTGGTGACAAAGGCTTGAGAATCTCTGTCCTGAGGCTGTATACGTTTCTGCCCCAGTTTCATCTCCCTCTGTTTGCCCACCTGTCATTCTTAGGGGAGACCTGCAGCCAGGTACACCGCTGTTGTCATGTTCTAGGCTTTCTTGCCTCTGCTTTTGCTGTTCCTCTCAGCAGTGCTGCCTTCTCCCCGCAGAGCATCGTCTTCCTTCTAGGCCCCCTGGAGGGGCCTTCTCTCTGAGAGCCTTCCCTAACTGTCCCTCACTTTTTCCTGGCGACTTCTTCCTGCAGCAGGCAGACCTCTTGGGGGCAGAAAGCTGGAGCGCCCTTGTCCTGGGCGGTGCCCCCTTGCAGGAGGCCTGCGTTGGTGTGCACTCATGCGTGGTGTAGGAATTGAAGGGTCAGACTGCATCTTAGGTCTTCCTGTTTTGGCTTGTGTTGATAACTGTCCACTGCGTGTCTCTTTTGGCTCCCCTGACCCTGTGCTGCCCTCGGCCTCTGTGCTTCTCCTGGGCTGGTTCCCACACTCCTCCCAGCCCCAAGAACTCTGTCCTGTAGACAGCCTCCCTGGCCATCTCATTCCTCCCTTAGTTTTCATACCGTCTGTGAATTGTAGACTACTTTGTTCAATTTAGTGCCTGTGATTTTGAAAATTTGGATAAAATTGATGATTTTATAGAAAATAGAAATTGACAGAACTTCACCCCCAGAATAGAAAGTTATATTTCCACAGAAGCAGGAAGTCCAGATGTGTCTCAGGGGAGTTGTACCTTTTAAGAACAGACTTGAATGCCATTTAGACTTTTCCAGAGCAGAGAAAAAGAAAAGTTTCCAAAGTTTTTTATGAAAGTTCTGTAACATTGTTGTCAAAATTGGACAGACAGCAGACACAGAAAGAAAAGTACAGTTGGCTTATGAATGACAGTGTGAAGTCTTCAGTCAGACCTGGGCACAGGAGCCCCACGGAACCTGACGTTACCGCAGAGCAGCAGAGCCTGGCCCAGAAGGGCTTTGTTCCTGGAACGAAAGCTCCTTACCTGTTAGCGAATCTTTCTTACAATGCAAGGTGTTCATCAAAGGGGACTAGCGTACAGCCATCGCAGACACAGTGAGAGGCAACGCGATAGCATTCAGCATCCATTTCCACAGCTAAAGCGCTTTTGAACAGGTGGGAAAATAGTGAAGTGACACATTACCCCTGTCCTCCCTGCACCAAGGCAACTATTTTTAAACGTTGCTGTTCATACAGTTTGCTTTTGCAAATACCAGTCCATAATTCTGAAAACTCAGAAACTCTGAAATTGGAAGTTGTTGTTGTTGTTGTTCCCCTCTGTTATTGAAACTTCCAAAGTGTTCTCTAGAGGTCTCCCAGAGCTGTTTTTGTTTGTGGCTAGCTATCCAGTTGTTGATTTTTGTGGGGAGAGGGGGAAGCTGGGTTCTCCTACCTCACCATTTTTTCTGTGAGTTTTCTTTTTATACACAGAGGGGGCCAAAAAAAATGTATACACATTTTAAGAAAGGAAAAAACTATTAAAATTATGATAATGTATACCGATAACAAAAAATGAATACAAGCCATGTATATACATTTTTTTGGCACCCCCAGTATATATATAAGTTTGACACAAATGTATTAAATTACAAATCCCCCTGACCTGATAGGAGGCTAATTATATTTTTATCCTTAGTGTGAGTCTGTACATTTTTGCTGTGGTAATATTAAGGGGTTTGCATATGCGGCGTAGACCCAGACTCCATGGCGTGGCTCCCTATCGCACAGGTGCAGTGCTTCTCCAGCTGAGCCCTTTTGAATTCTGAAACACACCTGGCCTCAAGGGTTTACAAGAGGAATGGGCTTGAACAAGCCGACACAGGACATGTTCCTCCCACCGTACGTCAGAGACAGCTCACTGGCACCTTGTGACATCTGGTTGCGACATCCTGACAGTAGAGTTGGCCCTCGTTCTTTCTGTGCTGCAGAGTGTTCTGTGGTGTCTGTACCCTCCACTTATTTGGTCAGTCTCCTGCTGCTGGGGACTCGGTGAACATTCTTTTATTTTTTTTAACTGTGATTTAGAAAAACATAAGATTTACTATCTTAACCATTTTTAAGTGTACAGCTCAGTAGTGTTAAAGTGTATTCACATTGTTGTGCATCCAATCTCCATAACTCGTTCATTTTGCAAAATTAAAACTCTGTCCCCAGTAAACAACAACGCTCCATTCCCTTCTCCCTCCAGTCTCTGGTAATCGCCATTCTTGCTGTTTCTATGAATTTGAACCTCTTATAAGTGGAATCATCTATTTGTCCTTTTGTGACTAGCTTCTTAGCATAATGTCCTGAAGGTTTATCCATGTTAAAGCATGTGTCAGACAGAATTCCCTTCCTTTTTAAGGCTGAATAATATTCCATTGTATGGATGTGCCACATTTTGTTGAACCATCTGTCATTGGACACTTGGCTTATTTCTACCTCTTAGCTATTGTGAATAATGCTGCTATGACCATGGGTGTGCAAATATCTCTTCGAGATCTGCTTTCAGTTCTTTTGTATACATGTGTATACCCAGAAGTGGAATGGCTGGATCATATCGTAATTCTATATT
This sequence comes from Rhinolophus ferrumequinum, assembly GCF_004115265.2. Lineage (NCBI taxonomy): Eukaryota > Metazoa > Chordata > Mammalia > Chiroptera > Rhinolophidae > Rhinolophus > Rhinolophus ferrumequinum. Next base: position 23,586,643 of record NC_046308.1, read on the forward strand.
TAATTTTTTCAGGAACCACCATACTGTTTTCCATAGCAGCTATACCATTTTATATTCCCACCAACAGTGCACAAGAGTTCCGGTTTCTCCACATCCTCACCAACACTTACTTTGTTTTTGTGGTAGTGACTGTCCTAATGGGTATGAGGTATGGACATCCAAAAAAAAATTTCCTCTTTTAAGTTTTGTTTTTAATAGAATTTCAGAGTTACAGAAAAGTCGTAAGTCTGTGATAAAGAATTAGACATCCATATTTGGTTAAAAACAACAATAAAAAAGGAGTGGATATGTATTTTATTTTTCTGTCAGCCTTTTTTCCCTCCCTAACTCTCATTTTGAAAGATGTCGTCCTACAGAAAAGTTGACAATAGGTGATGAGTACCTGTGCCCTTCATCTAGATCCATCCATTATTAACATTTTCCACATTTACTTCAGAGTAAGTTGCAGATATGCCATTTTTTCTCCGACTACCTCAGTGTGCCTCTATGAATAAGGACCTTCTCTAACATATCTATGATATCATAAATCTAAGAACATTTGTAATAATTACATAGTTTAATCTGATACTGAGTCCATATTCAAATTTTCCTAATTGTCCCCAAAATGCCTTATATCTTCTCCCCTTTCCATTTAAGATCCTGTCAAGGTTCACGCATTGCATGGATCCTTTTTTTTGCAGTAGAATAAACAGAAGTATTTTAATACCTCAATGGATCCTTTCTTAAGGTGATAAAATATGCCGAGTCAATACAAGTGTCAACACCCTGCTTGGGTTGGGGTCAGTACCCCAGCGTTGCCGTTTCTATTATCATCAACGTGGTCCTGGAGGTGGCAGGTACACAATAGCACAGTCCTGGAAAATCCAGGAGAGTCAGTTAGACTGTCCCAAAGAGTGAGTCAAAGTACCTGGGAGCATGGGACAGCCCCCAAGGGGCTGCATGTTGAGTAAAATGTCTAGGAATCAATATAACATACACGTGCCAGGTCTGTACGGAGGGATGACCTGCAAGACCTCCAAAGAGACCCCGAGGCTGGCTTGACAGAGACAGGCCCACTGTGTCTATGACAGGGTTACAGGGATGCTGGGTTTCTCAGCATCAATCTAGATATTTAGTGCGTTCCCGATAAAAATACCAAGAGGGTATATTGAGGGGATTACACAAACTAAATTTGGATTCTAAAGTCCCAAATTTAAAAAAGCAAGCAGTGGCCAAGAAATTGTGGAAAAGGAAGGTAATAAAGAAGACTGGCCCTAATATTCATACATATTACGAAGTTGCAGTACTTGAAACTATGTTTACAGCGTGTGGAGATGGAAGGAGTATTGGAAAAGAATAGAATTTGGAAATGGACACAAACCCATCAGGAACTTCATGTATGATAAAGATGGTACCCCAAGTCGGGGAGCAGCAATGGGGGTACCATTTGGAAACGTAAAGTTGGACCCTTGCTTCACATCTCGTACCAAAATAAATTTCAAGTGGATCAACTGTTTTAAATGTGAAAGATTAAACAAAAAAATCCTAGAGGAAAACATGGGAAAATGTTTTTTAATATAATTCCAGAAAGCCTTTTTAAGTTTGACACAACTCATAAGCAAAATAATGATGGCACTTGCATTCAAAACAGTTGAACTTCTGCATGGCAAAAAGCATCATAAAATCAAAAGATCTGAGGTAGAAAAAAGAAATTCAACTTATCCGAAAAAATTACTGCAAATTGACAAGACAGATTCTAATAGAAAATGGGCAAAGAGGGCCGGCCCGGTGGCTCAGGTGGTTAGAGCTCCATGCTCCTAACTCCGAAGGCTGCCGGTTCGATTCCCACATGGGCCAGTGGGCTCTCAACCACAAGGTTGCCAGTTCGATTCCTCGAGTCCCGCAAGGGATGGTGGGCAGCGCCCCTACAACTAAAATTGAACATGGCACCTTGAGCTGAGCTGCCGCTGAGCTCCTGGATGGCTCAGTTGGTTGGAGCACATCCTCTCAACCACAAGGTTGCTGGTGGGCTGTGCCCCCTGCAACTAGAAAACAGCAACTGGACCTGGAGCTGAGCTGTGCCCTCCACAACTAAGACTGAAAGGACAACAACTTGAAGCTGAACGGCACCCTCCACAACTAAGATTGACAGGACAACAACTTGACTTGGAAAAAAGGCTTGGAAGTACACACTGTTCCCCAATAAAGTCCTGTTCCCCTTCCCCAATAAAATCTTTAAAAAAAAAAAAAAAAAGAAAAAAAAGAAAATGGGCAAAGAAATCCGGACTATTCAAAAAAGAATATAGAAATGGCTCTTCAACATTTGATGAGAATGTCTGTTCCATAGGTTATAAGCTTTCTCCCTTACAAGGTTGATAGCATGTGGGAAGTATTAGCAAAGTGTAAATGTACATAAAGCCTTTGCTTTTGTAAGAATTAATCCGAGCAGGCACATAAGCAAACTGTTGGGGGAGGGCCACCCCCTGCGTGAAACAACAGGAGCTTAGAAATCACCCAAGTGCACTCTAGCAGGAGCGCTTAAATCAGTTACTGTGCCAGCCTTTACCCGGAGAGGGGCAGCGCCTAGTGTGCCGACCAGGAGCCATTTCCAAGGTATATGACATCAAAACACAGTGCAGATACATGGATGGCCCCTGGTGACAGTGCGGCACTGGGGAGGGGAACCGGTGGCCGGGAGCAGAGGAGGGAGGGGGCCCTCACCAGTTCATATATTTTGAGTCTCATACTGTGTATGTGTGTTGGCCTAGTTGACAAACTATAAAAATAGTTACTCTCTCGTGTCCTTGTTGATGATTGTCATACTTTAGCCCCTCTGCCTCTCCTGACCACCAGCTTCTTTCCTCTGTACACCAGTGAACTCTCACCTGGATGCGTCAGGGCATCTCACGTTGAATGGTAGCATGGTGGGACTTTCTTACCCTGTTGCTCTCCAGTCCCCGTCTGCCCAGCTGCTGCTCCATGACCACATCCCAGGGCCCCAAGTGCCTCCTGTGCTCTGCTAGATCCAGCCTGCCAGCACGTTCTCCAGTCCCCTCCAGGGCAGCCTCAGCCACAGCTCTCCAGCTGTGTGGCTCTTGCCGGGTCTGGAGGAACCTGCCCGCCTCTCTCCAGCCCTCCATTCTGGCCAGCGAGCACTTGAGTCTGAGGAGCCAGTCAGTTTGTGCCGCCCGCTCTGCTCTCCCAGCCATGCTCTCTGCTTGATGAGATACCCTGTTGAGTTCCTTCCCAGCACTCCCACAGTCTGAAACACCTTGTTTCTTTGTTGTTTGTTGTCCTGCCTGGCATTAAACTCTGTGTATGTAGGAATCTTGCCACTTAACGGTGGCTTCTTTCACTTTTTGAATGGTACCTGGCATTTAGTAGAGATGCTCAGTAAGTATATAGTGAACAGAATGATTTACCGTTTTCCATTCATTCATCCTTTCATAACAGGCTCTGGGCTGCTGCTGTGATCTAGGAAGTGAATTAGTGGATGCAACAGAAAGCACGCCAGACATGTTCACATGTGACTCTCTGGGGCGCATGAAACTGGAGACAGGGCAGTTTCTAGGATGGCTGCCCACACTTGGTCAGGAGCTTGTGGCTGCCTTTCGTGGGATGACTCAGGGCTTGGAGCGAGCCAGTGTCCTGTCGCGCACTGACGCTGGTCAGCCCGCTCCTGGCTCCAGATACTCACGCTCTCGCAGCCTGGGCTTTGTCCCGATGAGTAAAACTCCGCTGTCTCGTGTCTTCACTTTGCAGAGGAATGTTTGCTGGGGGATTGAAGGAGATGGAGCAGGAAGAGGTCCTCATCCACGGCGTGTCCTACAATGCCATGTGCCAAATCCTGCATTTCATATACACCTCCGAGCTGGAGCTCAGCCTGAGCAATGTCCAGGAGACGCTGGTCGCCGCTTGCCAGCTTCAGGTGAGGCGCGCCTCCTTGGAGCGAGGAGACCCGTGGCCGGGCGGGGTTTCCCTGGGTGCCCATGAGGCAGTGTGTGAGAGTGGGTCAGCCAGGCAAGGACACTGGGCAGTGAGGGAGACTGGAGCCAGAGGGAGGCCCTTGGGTGCTGCTTGGCTCAGCCAGCTCTGGGCGCTGAAGTGGAGCTGCTCCGAAGGCCTCCAGGCCCGGGTTCCTCTTCTGCCTTTGCCCTCTGCGCTTCTGCTGGTTCCTTCCCCTCGCCTAGGTCTCCCTGTTGCAGAAAAGATCCCACATGGAAACAAGTGGCCGAGTCCCAGTGTGACGTCCTGTGTGTGCCGACATCTCTCGAAGCTGAGCTCCCCTCGCTGGTGCCGCCCAGGCTCCTTCTGCCTGTCCTTTGCGCTGGTCTTGTTAATCTCAAACAACGTTCCCCTTTGTTATTACACTTTAGGTACTCGTTTTCCTACAGAATTCAAAAAGCTTTCCAAGGCTTTGACAGTGTGACTGACATTTGAGATGATGTATTAACTCTTGGTGGTGTTGATGCCGTGGCCCAGGCTGGGCCTGCACGTGCCTTTGCTCTCGAGCTGTCCGTGAGGCAGCCTCAGCCGGTTTGAGACACATCTCTTCCCATGTTTCTTGAAAGTGAAACTAAATATTACGCAGACTTCATTATCCCGACGTTTTTTTAGGTCAGAGAACTTTGGGGGCAATCAGAAAAAACTCAAGTCATAGGAAAACCAACCTGTTCAGGGCTGTCTGGAGGCCCTGCCCTGCATGGCTGGGTCACGGCAGCTCCCTGTGCCATTATCGTCAGTGACGGGTGGGAGGCACTCGACCCCTGCGTGTTGGGTGGTTTGAGTGAGGCTTCTCTGGCTGAGGGGTAGGTGGAGTTGAGCCAGAGCGGCCTTTATGACAGGAGAATTTCCCTGCCTTCTTTTATTCCGAGTGTCCCCTTCTTAGTCTTCTGTCCCCACTTCCTGGTCCTTGTTGCTTTGGAAACCCTCATCCAGTTCTCCTAACACTTCACATCAGCTGCCTCCAGCTCTCCACCCAGGGGCTCACGTCAGCGTTGTCTCTTCCTCCTCACCAAACGCTTCTCCCCACTCAGCTGGTCCGTCTGTCCTACGCCCCTTCTGCTAGAGCCTCTGTGTGTCCTTCAGCCCTTCCATCTTCCTTCTCCTTGTCCACGTTTGGACGAGTCATCCTTGTAATTATTACCTGTAGCTATCTCTGTTCTGTTTCCAGGTCCTCACCTCTGTCCTGGCCTCCGCCTGTCCGTGTGTACCTCCCAGCAAGTCCCTTTCTTCTCTTCTCTGATCCATCATGCACACCAACACCAAGCCACCTTCCCAAATACTGCTTTCTCTCTCCCAGCCATCAGCTCAGAGACCTGCTGCTTCCCCTTGTACCCACGGCAGACCTTCTGGCCAGTGTTCCTTAGCACCTTAGTGTTTCTGAGGCCATTTCCGGGGGCAGCATGGGAGAGGGAGCCCCCACTTCACCTTGAGCAGCCTAGCTTTGTTGTATTTTTAATACATTAGGATTCTCTGCAATGATGTTTTTAAAGCCAGTGTTACTTGGCATAACAGTTCCAAGTACCTAGGCCCAGCAGATCATGCTGGTTCGTGCAGCTGCTGGCTGGGGGTGGCTTGCCCCCCAGGTGCTGTGCTCTGCGCTAGCTTAGGATCAGACGCTTCATGGTGTCCCCAGGGACCTGGGTTTGAATCCCAGCAAGACCGCCCCCCTGAGTCACTCCCAGGAAATGAGTTCCCTCTCAGAGCCTCTGGTGGGGTTCCTGCATGGGGTGGGCCTAGGGTGATTCCTCTGTGGGAGTCCACCCAGCAGAGGGCCCACTACTCTGATGATGGGGACGGGATGGAGAAGGCAACATGGTCCTGTGCAGGCGGCTTAGCTTCTGCAGGAGCTGCTCCTCACACCTGCTCAGGGCCCTGTGCTCTCACCTTCTACTCAGAACCTGGTCCTCGGTGTCCTGCCCACGACAAATCAGAAATGGTATTTTAGAAAGAATAAGCATAGCAGAAGCGAGGGCTAAGAGAGAAAAGCATGGTCGAGTGAAGATTTCCGGGCCTAACAAAGCACTCGGGGGATATTCCATGTGGGGAAACCCGTGCCTGGCACTTTGCAGGTTTCCGTTCAGCCCTGAACAATGTCTCGAATCAGACAAAATAAAAGTAAAAAGACTTTAAACGTTTCTTAATAAGCTTCAGATACCATTAGAATTACTATATGTGTGCTGGTCAATCTGTTGATGATGCTGGATAAGTTAGGTCTTCCCATTTTTAGAGAAATTCCAGAATCCTGTTTTCCTAAAGAACTTGGCAGCAGTACCTGTGCAGCTTTCCCTGAGCCCTTACCTCTGTCTCCTTTATCCTGTTGTGCTTTGCTTGTCTAATCAGAGGGTGCCCTTTAATCCTGTGGCCCAGTTCTCAGCTCCCTCCTAAGTGCCATCCTCTCTCTTGCCCTCCTTCCAACCCACCGGTTCTTCTGCACGGTCGGGAAAGGGAAGATGCAGGCCCCCCGGGTGTCCCCGCGCTACGACACATGGCCTTTGCCCGGGCAGGACGGCTTCTCGCTTTTTCAGAACTTGGGGTGCTGGCCAAGTGTCTGGAATGCCCTGCTGGCTGTTCTTAGCGTGTGGGCAGCTTAGGGCTCTTTTCCTGGGATGGAGTGAGTTCCCTGGGCCCGAAGCTTGGGCTGTCCCTCCCGTTGTGGGGGTTGTGATAGGAGAAAGGAGCTGAGTGTCTCTTAGAGAGCTAGGGGGGTGGGGGCAGGTCCCAGGTGCGCATTCCCAACCAGGGACAGCGGACATTGTGCTGCTTCCAGCTTCTCTGGAGATCCAGTACTTTTGATCTAAAAGACAACTGACATTTATCAGGGGTCTGCTCTGTGCCAAGGAGTTCCTACATATGATGTCATTTGTAATCACTTCATCCCTATTTGATAGATGAAGAAACTGAGGCTCGGAAAGGAGCTCACTTGTGAGCCAGGGTTGAAACCCAGTCCATTGCAGTGAGCCCCAGGTGTCTGCAGTGTTGGAGCAGCCGTGCTAGGCTCTGCCCCAGGGAAGGTTGGGGATGGTTGCGGGGGGCCTGCTGCAGAGCACAGCCGTGTAAGCCACACACCTGCCACCATTGTTTTCTGCGCCCACACACCCATTCCCAGGCTTTAGTGGGTCTTGTTCTCTTCACAGATCCCAGAAATCATCCACTTCTGTTGTGATTTCCTCATGTCCTGGGTGGACGAGGAGAATATCCTTGATGTTTACCGGCTGGCAGAGCTTTTTGACTTGAGCCGTCTGACGGAGCAGTTGGATACGTACATCCTCAAAAACTTTGTGGCCTTCTCAAGGACTGACAAGTACCGTCAGCTGCCCCTGGAGAAGGTCTACTCCCTACTCAGCAGCAATCGCCTGGAGGTTTCCTGCGAGACCGAGGTGTACGAGGGCGCCCTGCTGTACCATTACACCCTGGAACAGGTGCAGGCCGACCAGATCTCACTGCACGAGGCCCCCAAGCTCCTGGAGACAGTGCGCTTTCCCCTGATGGAGCCTGAGGTCCTCCAGCGGCTGCACGACAAGCTGGACCCCAGCCCGCTGAGGGACACAGTGGCCAATGCGCTCATGTACCACCAGAACGAGAGCCTGCAGCCCAGCCTGCAGGGCCCGCAGACAGAGCTGCGGTCAGACTTCCAGTGCGTCGTGGGCTTCGGGGGCATTCACTCCACGCCGTCCACCGTCCTCAGCGACCAGACCAAGTACCTGAACCCGCTGCTGGGAGAGTGGAAGAACCTCACTGCCTCCCTGGCGCCGCGCATGTCCAACCAGGGCATCGCGGTGCTCAACAACTTCGTGTACCTGATTGGAGGGGACAACGACGTGCAGGGTTTCCGCGCCGAGTCTCGATGCTGGAGGTGAGAGGGGGCCCGGCCGTGCCTTGGTCTGCGAGGGATGCTGTCACGCGGGAGTGTGGGCTCAGAGAGCTGGGTAGGGAGTGGGTTCTGCAAGGGCACGGCACCGTGGGCGGAAAGGGGGTCAGCCTTTGAAGTGAATCTGTGCCTTGATGGGGCCCCCCATTTTGTGGAATAAAGTCCAGGTTAATTCGGAGAGTGCAGAGGGCAGTGAGATAAGGAAAAGGGGACCTGGCATGCTTTATTTCCCTCTTGTCCCCTTAGAAACCCACTCCGCCTGGATCACACTCTGCTATCTTGTTGGTGAGGGGCTGGGTTGTGACTGTACACTCGGCCGAGCACAAGGAGGGGAGCCAGTGACAGGAAGTGTGGTTGGGCCTCCGAAGGCAGGGACCTGGGAGCTGGGAGCACTGGAGAGGGCAGCTGCTCCTTCCATCTTGCCCTCTCGAGCTTTGACAGGTTTTGTCCCAGCTTCCCTTTGCCTGTCTGCTTCGCTCTTCTCCTGGCCACAAGCCTGTGCCGGAGGATGGCTTTCTCTTGCTGCTGCTCTGCCAAGTGCATAGTCCTCAGCCCAGGGGAGCAGGAAAGGCTGACAGGCATGGCGGCACTAATGCCACATGCCCCTCCCACCCCCGTCATCAGCCATGTGCTGGGCAAGAGGTCCCCGGAGGAGGCAGTTTTCCAAGAAGGGGTTTTATGGGCTGCCGTGGTAGGAGGTTTCAGCTGTCAGTCCATGAGGCTGTGGTCCCACAAATCCATTTCTTTGGGCAGAGCAAAGGCAGTAGGGCAAATCCCTGCAGCCTCAGCTATAGTTAGGTTTCCAGGGCTCCCTCCACTGTATTGTAGTTTGATTTCTTGGGATTTGGTGCATATGGGAAGTTTCACTCGCCCTGCCCACCCTCCCCCTTCTCCCCCCTCCCCCCACACACGTACACACACACAAGCTGAAAGATGGCACTGCAGAGAGAGGAAGATTGCTAACTGCTTCCAGCATCTGTGAACTAGGTGCTGACCAAGTTTATGTCTATGTTTTTGTCGTCTTGGGTGTGGATGGAAGGAGGGGCGGGGTGTCTGGCCTGGCTCTGCCTCTCAGAAGCAAGCATGGTGGCCAGGGCTGAGGAGGAGGCAGCTGTTCCTCAGCCATCTCTGATCTCCTGGCCCAGCAAGTGATAACCTTGTTAAACCAATGAGACCCAAAGCTTGGCAGCACGCTGTGGTCAAACAGGAGCACGCGTGAGCTCTGAAATGTAGAAACAGTACCTTTCTTCATTAATACCAAATGCCGTCCCAGAGGGTGTGTACCAGGTTCAGGCTTCACTCCGGCCAAGGCTCAAAGCTGCTTTTTTAAGGGAGCTCAGCTTCTCGGTTGGAAGACCAAGGCCAGACCTCCCTGCTGAGCAAACCACAGGCATCGCCAGTGTGTTGTGGCCTCCAGCCCTCAGCACATGGTGAGGTGACTGTACTTCAGGGAGGCCTCAGTGTGACAGCTGGGGTGCTGATGGCCGGTAGCCTGTCTTGTTACAGGCAGTTACACTCACGACTGTTCTGAATTTTCCTTTCTTGAACATGTGCTACGAGACCCAAGCCAGACTCTGGAAAACGCTAATATCAGCCCGTGTGATGTATAACCACAGCCTCAAAATCCAGTCAGGAGATGGGGCCACTGTGGCAGGTGGGGTTGTGAGACGTGCCTGGCAGGAGCAGGCATCAGTGAGTGGCTGGGGTCCAGAATGTCTGGAGAGGTGGCAGGGAGGGCCCCAGGGTCTCTCTCTACAGAGTGAGTTTCTCCCAGTGAACTCGAAGCTGCCAGGTAGATCTTAATTTGAGTGATTTAGGAGTTTGGTTCTCTCCCCTTCTCCCTTCCATAGTTCACCAGCCATAGAACCCATAGACTCTCAGAATAGAAGAAAACAAGAATTTGCAGTAAACTAGGGTTTGCATTTTAGAGAGCTATCGATTTTCCAGATTATATCTTAAAGCACTGGTACAGAAACTGTATATAAATAGTTACCTTTCTTGGAGCAAATTGTATTTGCCTCTGAGCAACCACTGTTTCTCTGTTCTTTTCTTTCTTCCGCACATCTATTGTCCACATTGCTTTTGCACCGTTTCCATAGCTACGGCTCTGGGCTGCTGAAGACCGACTGCACGACTTACCTGGTAGCCGGTTCCATGTTGCCACGTGCTCTTACTCTGCTTAGAAGAATAATGTGGTTTTCTCTTTAAGCATTTCCATGACTATTCATATTTTAAAGTACATTTCAAAAATGTTTTCATTGTCCCACATGGGCCAGTGAGCTGTGCGCTCCACAACTAGATTGAAAACAACCAGCGGCGGCTGAGCTTCTCGGGCGGGCGGCTGGATGGCTCAGGTGGTGAGAGCGCGAGCTCTGAACGACAAGGTTGCCGGTTCGATTCCCATGGGAATGGCGACTGATTTGGAGCTGAGCTGCGCCTTCCACAACCAGATTGAAGGACAGTGACTTGGAGCCGATGGGCCCTGGAGAAACACACTGTGCCCCAATAAAATTTTAAAAAGTTTTTCTTTAAAAAAAAAGTTTTAATTGTAATGGACTTTGTTAATAGTCATGGGAATGTTAAATCATGGAAACATAGAAGGAAAAGTACTGATTTAAACAGGACCCCAGAACCTGTTTGTACCGACTCTAGATTTCACTCTAGAGTTGGCAGTAGGGTGATCCAAAATCTGCATTACAGTGACTAAAACTATTTATATCCGTATATGCAGTAATAGAGCTTGTTTTTATTAGAAAAAGAGTATTACGTGGGTTTTATTCTGACAGAGTGCAAAATTAGTCCAATAAAGAGGAAAATGTGGGATACAGGACACAGTGGGGAGATAAAAAAATCACCAAAACGGTGGTTATCTCTAAATTATTGATGTGTGTGTAGGTGTGTGTTTCCTTAAATCTGAAACCACAAATCCAAGTGACACTCTGCCTAGGAAGCAATGACGGCAGGAGACCAGAAAGAAGTAAGCGGAAGCATCTGGAGGGTCTTGTCGCACAGATGGAAGATGCTGACATGTGCTTGACTCAAAATAGTGGAGAAGACACTTACACGTGACTGAGTGTCACGCACAGGCCAGACGGTAGAAGGCCCCATCCCAGCCGGCTGACTGGGCCTCTGAGTGCTGTGCCCTGGACTGGCCTGGCCCCCTGGCCCCAGCCAGACCTTCACCTGGCTGTGTCCTCGGTCATTCATGTCTCCACTGCCACCTCAGGAGGCTCTTCTTGGTCTCTGTAAGAGCTTTGCTTTCCCCAGGCCCTGCTGCCGGTGGAGCACGCTCTCTCCTTACTTGTTTTCCTTTGTGCACTTGTCTACTCTGCTCTCCTCACCCTATTTCCCATTCTACAGTGGAACAAAAGGGCTCTTGTCTTGAGTTTTCCTCTGGATCCCAGCACTGAGCCTCCATGTCGGGTGGCCAGTGAACATGTGTAGAGTGAAGGATTGATTTCCCCACTGGTAATCTTACTCCTTTGTGAATTCCTTCATCAGGTCTGCCCTGAGCCAGGTGCTACACTGCGGTGTAGGAATACAGACACGAACCTCAGTCCTTTACAAACTCCCCTCCAGTTAACAAGGATCCTTTTTATGTGCTTTGATCCTTCATGATAGCTTTTCTAGGCAGGTGACATTAGGCCATTGGACAGGTGCAGAAACTGAATGAACGTCAGGAGTAAAACTGATGCCCACATCCACCCCGCTGCATGGGGGCAGAGCAGGGGTCAGACCTGCATGTGTGTGACCCACGTGCGTGTTCTCCCTCCCCTGTCGGCCCCAGCTCCTGAGGCAGCCTGGCCGGCAGGGCGGGGCGGGGCGGGCCAAACGGCATGGGTAGGAACGAGCGGCTGCAAAACGTGTCTAACTCGTGCTTTGGGGCAAAGGTTGTATCTGATCTCTTCACCGACCAACATACGGTACAAGCCGAAGAAAACTTTATTCGGTCTCTTCTGAACCACTTGAAGTTCGACTTGTCCTCTTTGGAGTTGCTTTTCCTGTGGAGAAATAAAAACTTATCTGAAAGAGGCTATACCTATGCTGGCTGTTGAGCAAGGAGGTTCCAGAAGCAGGAGCTTGAAGACAGAAGCCTGGGTGGATGGAGGCCCAGGGGAAAGGGCCAGATGCAGGTCGGGGAAAGAGTGGGCTTTGGGCCTGAGGCTCATGGGGCCCCGGCCCCTCAAGGCTCTGTGATCGTCTGTATTCACCCAAACAGCACACTCCCGTGTGGGCCCCACAGAGCACCAGGCCTGGGGCATGGAGAGAAGCGGTAGAGGCAGTGGGATGCCCCTGGGAAGTGGGGCGAGCCTGGGTCGGGCTGTGAGTGCTGGAAAGGTGGGTGTGGACTTGGGCTGTGAAGGGCCTGGGGTGCTGGGCTGCGGTGAGCAGGAGCTTTGCTGGGGAGAGGGGTCAATAGACAGCGGGAGCACGGGGTTCCGTTCAGGACAGATGAGCAGCCCGCTGGAGACAGTAGGGGGGCCTTTGCAGTGTGGGTCCCAACTACTGGGGAAAGGGAAGGGTTATATACCGTGTTTCCCCGCAAAGAAGACCGAGCCGGACCGTCAGCCCTAATGCATCTTTTGGAGCGAAAATTAATGTAAGACTCGGTCTTGTTTTACTATAATATATACTATAATATGCGTCTTATATAATATAATGTAACATAAGACCGGGTCTTATATTAATATTTGCTCCAAAAGACGCATTAGAGCTGATGGTCCGGCTCCGCCTTCTTGGCGGGGAAACATGGTGGTTGGTCATCTTGGAGTAGCTGAGATCACCTGGATTGAGAATGCGAAGCCCTTTGGAAGCAGAAGGGGAGGTAGGGGGCGCCCTGTGCAAGAGTGCAGGATGAAGCCGCTGCTTGGGGACTAGACTTGTTTACAAAGGTTGATAGAGAAGGAAGGAGAGGGCAGGGCTGTGACCTGGATGCTGCATCACCCGGGAAAGGCGCGTGAAGGTGGCCCCAGTGTCAGGAGTACAGCTGTGGTCACCGTGTTCACAGCGTGCTGGGGCTCTGCAGGGGCGCTTTCCTCCCCTCCACTCCCGCGCCCACTCTCCTCAGTGGCCCCGCAGTGCTGCTCCAGCCTCATGGAAGGGCCTCGCACCCCAAAGGGCCCCACCCTTGTGGTGCCCACAGTCCAGTACAGTAGACAGTGCTTCTGCTCCCAGAGAGGGAGACCTGGAGAAGTGGAGAGAATGGCCCCTGGGAAGGTCTGGAACGCAGGAGGTGCACGAAGGAGTGATGGATGGTCTGTGACAGGAGCGCAGTGGGCACTGGGTACATGGCATGCTTGGGCGGACCACACATGAGGGAGTGTTGGGGTTGGCTGGGGTGCCTGCCATAATGCTCAGCCGTCCTGAATGAGGGCAGGGCTCTGGGGTCCACGAGGTGAGACGGGTGAGATGGAGACGGCTGTAGGAAGAGCCCTCGGCTGTAGGAAGAGCCCTCGGGCAGCCTGGGGGAGACAGTAGGGTGGGGGAGACAGCCTGGGGGAGACAGTAGGGTGGGGGAGACAGCCTGGGGGAGACATCTGAGAGGTTGCACCGGAAAGGACCGGGTTGTGGGTAGAATCCCCGGAGGCTTCTGGTACGCCTCCCAGGCTGTGTGCTGGGCACACACCTGCGCTCAGGTGTGGCGCAGCCTGCTGCCCTGGCCGGGAGTAGGCACATGCTTGTGTGTGGCGGCAGCTGCGGGAAGGTTCAGGGGACACAGGAGGAGCAGGAGGTGCTCTCTCCCCTATCAGTGATGTGCTGTCCTTGTGTCACGTCAAAAGGTATGACCCACGGCACAACCGCTGGTTCCAGATCCAGTCCCTGCAGCAGGAGCACGCCGACCTGTGCGTGTGTGTCGTGGGCGGGTACATCTATGCGGTGGCGGGCCGCGACTATCACAGTGACCTGAATGCTGTGGAGCGCTACAACCCCGCCACCAACTCCTGGGCCTACGTGGCCCCGCTCAAGAGGGAGGTAAGGAAGCCCCTCCACGAGTGGCCTTCTCCCACCTGCTTTTCTTCCCGAGGTTTGCACAGTGAGTAGAATCAGGCCCAGCGAGCAGTCTGCGTCCCTCCAAAGACCCTGCGCTGCGAGTGGGATGGGGGATCCCTGAGGTTCCACCCGCGGCCTGGGGAGAGCCTCCGCAAGCGTCCACACCCCATCCTCCAGAATTTCATCCCCCTCTGGGTCTTGCCACCTTGGCTCCAGGAAGCTGCTTTAACCCTGAAGTTCAAGTGTACTATAGATGGAAAGCTTCCCCTTATCTGTCCCCCAGCACAGCTGAGATGAGCTAGGATGTGTCCAAAGATGTTAAACAGGAGAGAGGAGGCCTCAGAATCCTCAGTCTTCTCCCCTACAGGCCCCTGGAGTGTGGAGCCTTCAAAACATTTCAGAATATATAGTTTGCATGTTTTGTTTTGTTTTAAATCACGTGCCTCCTGCACAGTACCTCGGTTTGTTCCAATTTGAAGATGTTTAAAAGTATGTTCCTTGTGCAAAGGCGACGCTTTAGAGAAGTGCCTCTTGTTTGTCTTATGGTTTCGGGGTACTTGGATCCTGGCCCCAAAATCAGACATGAGATCCCAGGACAAGGACGGGGCCTTGCTGACCCCCGACGTTGCAGGTCCCAGCCTCTGAGAGCAGGTTAGGTATGCACCCTGCTAGTACCAGCACTGTCGTTTTCAGAGCACCTATGGTATACCTTGATCTCTGAGCACCCCAGAGGTAGTGTATGGCAGGGGGGACGTGTGGGGCTCTGCCCCAGGCTCTGCTGCACTAGCTCTGGGACCTTGGCAGGAACTCCTGCCTTTCTGAACCTCTTTTCACACCTCCCCTCTTTATCTTTCACCTTTTCCTAGTGCCCCAGGGCCTTAGACTTTGACCTCGGGGACTGGGGTTTCCCTGATGGGTCCAGCTCCTCTCCAGACCAGGGTCTCCCACCGTGGTTTCTCCCAGGCAGGGAAAGCTGGCCGGTTCCGTGCTCCTCAGCTTCTTTGGGAAGGAAGCTCCTCTGGAGGGCTACTCCCTACCTCCATCCTGGAGAAAGATTTTGCACAGGAAGGATCAGAGTCCTTGAGACCTGGGGGATGAGAATAAACTCCTGAATGCCCTTCTGACAGGGTGTGAGTGGGAGTGAGAGGGTTTTCTCCTGGGTGCGTGGGGGAGGGGCTCAGGGGTTCTTCGTCTGGGAGCCGCAGTTCCCCAGCGTGGCCACAGAGGGTCAGCCTCGGCCTTCCTCCAGCTTCTTGACTGGCAGTGTTCCTTTTTTTCATACGTTCATTCATTCAGTAACTATTTATTAAGTACCCTATACCAAGACCTGGTGATGCAGTGGTGACAAGAAATGACAAAGGTTCCCCTGTGGTGTTGACAGCCTAGCAGGAGAGACCACTCTTAACCACTAAACAAACCAGTAAAGTAATTGCCAGTTGTGGGAAGTGTGGTGCAGCCATTTGGAGAGAGAGGAAGGACCTTCCAGACCAGGATATTCTGAGAATCGGGAGAATGGGAAGTGCTTGTGAAAATCAGAGGGAGCAGGAGCAAGGACAGCAGTTCCTGAGCAAGGACAGCAGTTCCTGGGCCTTGTGTGGTACAGGCAGAGGCAGTGGTGGCTCATGCTAGGATGGAGACTGTTGGAGAAGGAAGGAGAGGGACAGTTTCGAAGTATAGTTTGTAGGTAAACTGATCAGACTGTTGAAAACTAGTAAGCAACACACTACCAATTAATCCATCGGCCAAAGGGAAGTAATAAAAATTCCTTGAACTGAATGAAAATGAAAAGACAACACGTCAAAATTTGTGGCACCTAGCTAAAGCTGTGCTACCAGGAAATTCTGTAGTACTAAAAGCATACATTTGATAGGGAAAACATCCCAAATCAGTAATCTAAACTTCTACCTCTAGAAAAAGAAGAGCAAAATATACCCAAATCAAGCAGAAGAAAAGAAATAATAAAATTAAGAGCAGCAGTCAATGAAATTAAAAGCAGATAAACAATAGAGAAAATCAAAGAACTGGTTCTTTCACAAGATCAATAAAATTAAACTTTTAGCAAGACTGACAATTTAAAATAATCAAGAATGAAATGGGGCATTTGATGTTTGGGGCAAACATCAAAAAGATAGTAAGAGAATACTATGAACAACTCTACACGTGGAAAGTTGACAACTTAGATGAAATGGACCAATTTCTCAAAAATAATGCAACTTCCACAACTCATTCAATACAAAATCGTAGATAATTTGACTAGCTCTGTGCCTGTTGAGGAATGTCCAGGTCCAGGTGATTTCACTGGAGAGTTCTATCAAACATTTAAAGAAAAGTTAATACCAATTCTACATGGTTCCCCCTCCTCCCCAGAAAACAGGAGAGAATATACCCCATTTCATCTTAGGAAGTTAATATTACCCTGATACCAAACCCAAACAAAGACACTACCAAGAAAAGGGACAAATCTCTTATAAATAGATAAATGAATATCCTTAACAAAAGTAGCAAATAGGATTTAAAAACAAAACAAACCACCACATCATTACCAAATGGGGTTGATTACAGAGATGGGAGGCTGGTTCCATATTTGAAATTCAGTCATTGTAATTCACCACATTAAAATCATGGTCATATATCAGTCAATGCAGAAAAAACTTTTAATAATATCCTTTCGTGATCAAACTCTTGAGAAATAATAGAGGTGAATTTCTTCAATTTGATGAATGGCATCTACAAACATCCTACTGCTAACGTTAGACTTAATAGTGCAAGCCTGATGGAATGCTTTCTCCTAAGAGGGAAAGCGGCAAAGATGTCTGCTGTCACCGCTCTTTTTTTTTCCCTTTCTTCTGCCCCGCTCCCCCCCCCACCCCACACTCCGGTTCAAGCCGTTGTTTCTCAGTCTAGTTGTGTAGGACACAGCTCCCTGGCCCATGCTGGTGTTATGAGCCTTGTGCTCCCCCTGGCTGAGATAGTCAGCTGCTGGTTGTCGGTCAGCTGCTCACAGCAGCTCTCCCTGGCTGCTGGCCACTCAAGCTGGCCACCGGCCTCTCATGGCTGCACACTGCAGCCCACGGCAGCCCACGGCAGCTCACGGCAGTCCAGCCCCAGAGAGAGCTGTTGTTCACAATCTGAGATGTAGAAGGCGCAGTTCACTGGCCCATGTGGGAATCAAACCTGTGACCTCGGCGTTAGGAGCTTGGCGCTCCAACCACCTGAGCTACGGGGCCGGCCAAACCACTCTTAATTCAGCAGAGTCCTGGAAATTCCAGCCAGTGTAATGTGGCAAGAAAAGAAAATAAAGGCATGCAAATTGAAAAGGGAGAGATAAAACTGATCCTACATATAATAAATTGCCAAAAATCTAAAGGAATTAATCCTCCCCCATAAAAATCCTAGCACAAATAAGCAAGTTCAGCAAGATTGCAGGATATAAGATAAATATACAAAAATCAGTTGTATTTCTGTATACTAGCAATGAACACATGGACACAAATTAAAAATACAATGCCATTTACATTTGCTCAGAAAAATTAAATGCTTAGGTATAAATCTAACAAAACATTTACAGGATTTATATCCCGAACATTACAAGATGCTGATGAAAGATGTAAATGAAGAGACATACCATGTTCATGAATTGGAAGACTCAAATAACAAAAATGCAGTTCTTCACAAATTGATACAGTTATTTAACTTAATTCCCATCAAAATCCCAGCAAATGTTTTTGTATATAACAGAGATTATTCTGAAATTTATACGGAAAGGCAAAGGATCTAGACAAGCTCAAAAGCAAAGGATCTAGACTAGCTCAAATAATTTTTAAAAAGAATGAAGTGGGAAGAATCAGTCTACCCAATTTCAAGACTTGCTACATAGCTACAGTAATCACCATTATGGTGTTGATGGAGGGAGAGACACATAGATAAATGGAACAGAATGGGAAATCCAGAAACAGATGCACAAAAATATGCCCAGGTGATTTTTTTTTTTAAACCTTACATCCATCTTTTTTTTTTTTTTTTTAAGATTTTATTGGGGAAGGGGAACAGGACTCTATCGGGGAACAGTGTGTGCTTCCAGGACTTTTTTCCAAGTCAAGTTATTGTCCTTTCAATCTTAGTTGTGGAGGGCGCAGCTCAGCTCCAGGTCCAGTTGCCATTGCTAGTTGCAGGGGGCATCCATCTTATTTTTGACAAAGGCACAAAAGCAAATGAGTAGAAGAAAGATAATCTATGAAGAAATGATACTGGAACAATTGGACATTCATAGACAGACATTGAACACCAACCCGTCTCACACCTTATACAAAAATTAACTGAAAATGATTTATGGACTTAAATGTAAAAACTATAAATCTTTTAGGGAAAATATGGATGAAAATCTTTAAGATTTAGGGCTAGGCAATGAGTAATTAGAATTGATCCCCAAAGCATGAGCCATAAAAACAAATTGATAAATTGGACTTAATCAAAATCACAAACTTTTGCTCTGTGAAAGACCCTGTTAAGATGAAAGGAGAGCTGCAGAGTGGGAGAAATATTTGCAAACTGCGTATCTGACAAGGGACTAATATGTAACATATATAAAGAATTCTCATAACTTGTCAGTAACACACACACACACACATACACCCATTAGAAAGACAGCAAAAGACTTGCGATTTCATTGAGGAGGATACACAGATGGCAGACAAGTACGAGATGTTAACTATTATTAGCTATTAGGGAAATGCAGGTTAAAGCAGAAAGCACAGTGAGGAAACCACTTCTAAAATGGCTGAAATAAAAAATACGTGATAACACTATCTACCTATGGGGCTCCTCTCCCAGCAAACAAAGTTCCCTGCGTTGGGGCCCACAGGCACAGCAGGAGGGCCTTGCACAGGGTGGCTGTGAGTGTGTAGGTATGAGATAGGAAGTCCTTGAGGCAGAAGGGACCAACCAGTGTGAGGGGTGCCTGTGGTGGGGGCTGGCTGGGCAGCAAGGTGATCCCCCACCAGGGTGCAGTGGAAAGCACGTGGAAGGTGGAGGACCAAAATCAAAAGCAGGGTGGTATATTTTTCCCCCCACACAAACCCATATCTAAAGATTGTTCTTGGCGTTTAGTTTTGCACCTCACTTTCCTCGCCATATCAGGTATTATTTGCAGACAAATGTTTTGAAAGTGGGGTCAGCAGGCCTGGATGATTGGCTGGCTGTTGGGAGTGGGGTGGAGGTGGAGGTGACTGAGGCTGGGTTAGCAGTTCCAAGAAGTGCTGTCCCTTCTCCTGCCTTTCTGAAAATGATGCTCTGATTTTCTTTGAGTTTCCCTATGTGGATTTCTCCTCTAGAGGCAAGGGAAAGGCAGAAATTCCGTTACTCCCCTGTGGGAGCTCAGAGTCGTCTCTGGGTCAGTAGAATCATTCATTCCCCATTAGGAAGACGTCAGGGTGGACGACTGGACAGTACGTCCAGCAGAACTCCAGGGAGCGTTCTCATCAGAATGTGCGGAGGAAGTTGGTGAAGGCAAGAAGTGTCAGGCAATTGTGGGGTGTGAGGGGCCTTGGCGAGGGTTCCTGGCTGCCCGCCCTCACCCCCCTTTTGTCCCTGCTCTCTTGGTGGCCCGTGCAGGTGTACGCGCACGCGGGCGCTGCACTGGACGGGAAGATGTACATCACCTGTGGCCGCAGAGGGGAGGACTACCTGAAGGAGACGCACTGCTATGACCCAGACAGCAACACCTGGCACTCGCTGGCCAGCGGGCCCGTGCGGCGAGCCTGGCACGGCATGGCCACCCTCCTGGACAAGCTGTACGTGATCGGGGGCAGCAACAACGACACTGGCTACAGGAGGGATGTGCACCAGGTGAGAGGGGCTGGCTCCCTACACGCAGTGACGCCATTACTGTCCCTTTCAGAGCTTAATGGATGAACAATTAATTGCAGCATGTGCCCTTTTTAAAATTATTTTTTATTTTTTTAGAGCAGTTTTAGGTTCACAGCAAAATTGAACAGAAGGTACAGAGATTTCCTATAAGCTCCCTTCCCCACACACGCACCGCCTCCCCCCACCACCGACATCCCCCGCCAGAGGGGGCCATTTGTTACCATCGATGAACCGAAAGTGACACGTTACCATCACCTAGAGTCCATCATTTTCATCAGGGTTCACTCTGGTGGTGCACGTCGTATGGGTTTGGACAAGTGTGGAACGACATGTTTCCACCATTGTAGTATCATACAGAATAGTTTCACTCTTTAAATTATGATTAATAACTTTAATTATAAAGTTAATATAACCACATTGCGGAACTTTTAAATAACGGAGAAGGATGAGGAAAAACACTCATCATCCAGCCCTGTGCCACTATTTTTTAGTCCTTTTACCTGTGCATGGTTTCCACCTAATTGTAATTAAAGAGCATCTCATTCTGCTTCTGTCTGAAGTTCATTCTGGGTGTTTTCCAGTTGATACCCTGTTTCTCCGAAAATAAGACCTAGCTGGACCATCAGCTCTAACGCGTCTTTTGGAGCAAAAATTAATATAAGACTTGGTATTATATTATATTTATTATATCATATCATCATATCATATCATATACTGAGTCTTATATTAAAAAAGACTGAGTCTTATATTAATTTTTGCTCTAAAAGACACATTAGAGCTGATAAATCCGGCTAGGTCTTATTTTCAGGGAAACACGGTAGTCAATCTCCAGAGCCACTCCCCACCCCTACCTTGGTAGCTGTGCAGAATACTGTCAGACTGTTATGTCATCTGGGTTGGTCTAAGTTTTAACTATTCCTAATAACAGGTAATTATAGAACTTTTCAGGTATTTTGGATTATTTCCTTAGGCTAGAGGAGTGGTTGTCAAAGTATGATCCCCCAACCAGCAGCATTCACATCACGTTAAAACTCATTAGAAATGCAGATTCTCAGGTCCCACCCCAGACCCCCTGAGGAAGCTCTAGGGGTGAGGCTCAGCAATCTGTATTTTAACAGGGCCCCCCAGGAGTGCGACCCACTGCTCTCTAGTGTATTAGTTGCCTGTTTCTGCTTTGACAAATCATCACAAATTTGGCAACTTAAAACAGCATAAGTGTATTCTTACAGTTCTGTAGGTTGTTAATCTGACCTGGGTCTCACTAGACTAAAATCCAGGAGTCAGTTGGGGCACCTCTCTTTTGTAGAGGCCCTAGAGGAGAATCCATGTCCTTGCTCATTCAGGGTGTTGGCAGAATTTGCTTCTTTGTGGTTGTAGGACAGAAGTCCCCATTTCCTTCCTGTCTGTCAACTAAAGGCCCTTCTCCACTTCTAGAGGCCTCTGCATTCCCTGGCACATGGCCACTTCGTCTTCAAAGCCTATAACAGCAGGTTGTCCCACTTCTCATCGCTCCTGTCAGACCTTCCCTTCTGCTTTCAAGGGCTTTGCAATTAGATGGGTCCACCTGGAAAATCCAGGATAACCTCCCCATCTCAATGTTCATACCTTTATTCACATCTGCACCGTCCCTTTTGGCAGGTCAAACAGCACAAGTTCTAGAGATTAGGGCATGGCCTTCTTTGGAGGGCCAGTACTCTACCTACCATAGCTGGAGAACCAGAGCTGATTATTAAGTCCAAAAAGGTAAGATTTGCATGGCTCTTAGTACATATTGCAGAACCGCCTCCCTGGTTTATCAGACACGTGCACTTCTTCACCAGCATTGCGTTTTCATGATTTGTATTCCCCCAGTGGCTGCTAGTTAACAGTTGACAATTTGTTCCTGACAATCTATTTTGCATTTCTTGGGTTACTAGTAGGTTGAACATTTTCTTGTGTGTTTGCATACTGTTTGGGTAATTTTGAAGATGAGAACATTGATGGTCATCATTTTTCGTTTCCTGTATTAGTTTCCTGTTTCTGCTTTGACAAATCATCACAAATTTAGCTAGTAAGCAGCTATTTCCACATTTTGTCTGCACGGCCCCTTGGTGCGGGCTGCTGTGGGGGAAGTTAAGGTGCTACATAGGATCTGTGTCCTCAGTCAGCTTCAGTTTGTGGAGGGGAGAGAACCAGCACCCCCAGACCATGGAAAGCAAAGCATACTAACTGGAAGATGGCCACACACCTGGGAGCCACGGGCTAGCTGAGGGACCTGGAAATGGGACAGAGCGTTAGCCTGGCCTGTGGACAGGATGTTTTGAGGCTGGCCCTGACCCCTTCCTCTGGGGGGCAGGGTTTGCCCACAGCCCCACTGTGTCCCACAGCCTTGTGGATCCAGGGCCTGGCTGAGAGTCCTGCCCTGCTCAGCTGGCCTGGGGCAGGCTGGCAGCCCCGGCCCAGCTGGCTTTACTCAAGCCTTGCCTTTGCAGGTGGCTTGCTACAGCTGCACATCTGGGCAGTGGTCGTCCGTGTGCCCACTCCCGGCGGGGCACGGTGAGCCCGGCATTGCCGTTCTGGACAACAGGATCTATGTGCTGGGCGGTCGTTCGCACAACCGGAGCAGCCGCACTGGGTACGTGCACATCTACGACGTGGAGAAGGACTGCTGGGAGGAGGGGCCCCAGCTGGACAACTCCATCTCGGGCTTGGCAGCCTGTGTGCTCACCCTGCCCCGCTCCCTGCTCCTCGAGGCGCCCCGAGGGACCCCTGACCGCAGCCAGGCGGACCCGGACTTTGCCTCTGAGGTGATGAGTGTGTCTGACTGGGAGGAGTTTGACAACTCCAGCGAGGATTAGGGCTTTGGGCTGGTGTCAGAAGGGAAGGTCGGGGCGGCCCACGCCAGAGCACTTTATCCCAGGGCGCGGAGGCCCTTCCTCCTGCCCACCCCTGCTGGCGGGCTCCTACCACCCTTCGTTCACACCAGCCAGCAGCAGGTATTTGCTGGGCCCTGCAGATCCTTATCTGGGGATCACCCTGCAGGGGGAAGTTTTCTGGAAAGCTCTGGTCCTCTGAAGGGTTTTACTAGGCCTGCTTCTGAGCTCTGACAGGGTGTGCTGTCACCAGCTGTCTTGGATTCCCTGCTCCCTGGTTCTGGTCCCTGCTGGGCTAAGAAGGTGCCCTTCTCCAAAGGGACCTGTGGACTGGCACCCAGGTGAGGGGGTTGAGGCACATCTAGCCCCCTCTGTGGGCAGGAGGGGGTGGGGTGAGCCCCTCACCTACCCAGCAGCCCGGTGCTTGAGCGATTACGAGCTTTCAAGGGCTGGAGAGGGAGCAGAGATGCATAAAAATGCCTGAGACTGGTTCTAATGATAAGCCCTACAGCTGGGCTTTTCTGATCCCATGTTGTTGATAAATGAAATAAATCATCTTACAAAAAGTGTGAATTTTTCCTGTGGCCATGGCCTCACTTCCTTTCACGGCTCACTTCCTCAAGACTGCAGCACTGGGAAGCACGGGGTTCCGTTCCAGGGTAAGAGTGGCTGAGGGCACAGCTCCTGTGTGGGAGCCAAGGCCAGAGCTGCTGAGTGGTAGGGGGAGGGGAAGAGCACAGTACACCCCCCAGGCTAGAAGGGTTTCACCTGGAGACCCGCCCCAGTCTAGTAACAGTAACACGGGGTCGCCCAGCCTGCTCAAGCACCTCTGGTGAGGAGCTCTTCTCTGAACCCTTAACAATCCTTTGGCTCCAGTTAAAATCCCAGCCTGAGGTTCGGGAAAGGAGCCCCAGCACCTGGGGACGTAGGACCAGTCACAATGAGTTTCCTCCCCACCTGGATCTGAGTGTGTGTGTATGTTGTGGGGGGCGGGGGACTGCATTTCCTACAGGTCGTCCAGGTGAGTTCTTAGCACATTGGCTCAGCTGGCTCTTGCAGTGAATGGGACGTCTCTGGGCCACCAGCTTTACCTCTGCACAGCTGAGCTTCTACCTGCAGGTGATCTGTGACCTCCTAAGGCTCTGTCCTCTCCCAGTTGGCTGGGCAGAGTATAGGGACAACTAAATCTTCTCTCTGTCCCCTGGTGCCTTGCCCAGAGTCCACGGTGGCCAGCACCCTGTCATAGATGGGCGGGAGCAGAGGGGCAGTGTGTGCTGCTTGATGGAAGGAAGGGGTGGGGAGAGGGGCAGGCAATCTGTTGCTCTGGGCTCTCCTTTCTGGTACCTTACGGACTTTGGGGTGTGGGGGTGAGGCCAGTGGGAGTCACTGTCTGCTTCTCAGGGCCATGCATGTGACCTTCCTCACTTTCTTGGGGCCCAGGTTCTCCCGGGGAAACATAACCCCACTCCCTAACCCCAGTGTGACATCATGTACTTGCATTTCAGGGTGGCAAGCCCAGTGTTGAGCCTGGTGGGTCTCTTCCAATGGGACAGGATGGCGACATTCTCCAGTGTCATCTCCCCTGCTCCTGAGTGTGAGGTGTGAGAACGTGCTCAGAGTAGGGACCCAGCACTTCCTGCGTCTGCCACCTCCCTGCAGGCCAGGGTAGCAGTTCCTGCAGACCCCAGAGGTGTCTGGGAAGGAGAGCACCAGAAATGTCCTCCCACCCCCATAATCTTCACCGTGTCCCAAGCTTCTGGTACTGTCTCCCCATGCAGAGCCCGCAAGCACGGCACTGCCACAGGTTTACGAGACCTCTGGTCTGTGCAGGAGGGAAGGGTCTCTGAGTCTCCCCAGGGAGCAGAGAGCTGGGGGAGGGATCCTGAGATCTGGGCAGCACCCTGGCCCTGCCACAGCCTCAGGGCCTGCTGTGGCACTGGTGGCCGGCCTCCCATCACCTGCCCCGCGGCCTTGCCAGCCTGCAGGCCCTGCATTCATGCCTCCACTTGGCTTGTCGCTCATCCCTTTCTGCCTGCAAAGTCTTCACCCCTTGAATCTAACCTCCACAAAGCCATCCTGGCCAGAACTGGTCATCCTGGACTCGAGGCTCCCCCAGTGTGCCTGTGTGGTGGTCGGTCATTCGTGGGTGCCCGGGGAAACCACAGCTTCATCCTCGTATTCATCTGGCACCAGGCCAGGAGTACGGATGATCGTTCCCTCGCACTTCTGTTTCCTGAGGGAAGTGTAGTGGTGGCTGGAACAGACCTGGGCCCTGCCGTCAGCTGGGAGGTGAACACGACACATGCAGGGGGCTGTGGGTCTGAGTCAGCAACTGAGACAAGACTGGGGACACTCCCTGTCGTTTTTGCAGTGGGGACAGCCAGATACAAGGTTAGAAGGACTATGGGTGGAACGTAGAGGGGGGTGGGTAGAGATCTGAGACATTCAGAAGGGGGGTTTTGCCCAGGTGCTGCTCCTCACAGGTGAGATTTTGGGGGTGAGGAAGTTACGGGGGAAGGGCAAAGAAGGTGATAGAGTTTGAGGTGCCTGTTCGTGAGCTCAGTCCGGCTGGGGTGAGTGCCTCCATCCGTGTGGGGTCTTTACCTCTAACACTGGGAGCTGCTGGGCTGCCACAAGCTGCTGGGTGGATTCTGCTGGCTTCTGTTGGTGACAGCCAACAGGAGCCTCCATAGCTGGGTTCCTGGCACTAGGAGGTCACAGCTCAGGTCAGGGCCATGCCTAGGCGGAACTGCCCAGAAGTGGTTGGCCTGTTTACTTGTCCCCAAGTGTTTGCATACATGATCACATGGATGAAACTTCCCTTTCCAGTTCACTCAACTGTTACCTGCCTCTTGCCTCCCTCCTGTAGCAGCATGACTGAGTGAGGGGCCCTAACATCGGAAGGCCTCTATCCTGCTCCTTCCCATCCCACCCTCCACTAGCCTGCCCTGGACAGGCCGCCGGCCCAGCCAGCTGCTGCTACTCACAGCCTTGAGCCTTTCGTGGGCTCTTGTTCTAAGCCTCCTCCTCCAGCCCCACCTTCGACCCTGATGGACCTCCACATAACTAAGGAAAGATACCACCCCACCCTCCTCCGCAGGGGGCCTGCATGCAGCCTGCTCCCCAAGACAGGGCAGGTGCCCTCTCCCTGCTCAGCCTCTCCCACCAACACTCAAGTCCTCAAAAGACATGCTCATCTTTGCGGGGACCTGGCTTACCCCCCTTATTTCCTCCCCAAGCCTGACCACCTTCCCTGCCCCTTGGGCCTTGAGGTTAGGTCTGCCCTCAACCCCCAGAGCACCAGGCATCCCTCTGCCTCCTCACACCTGCTTCCTTCTGGTCCCCTGAGTCCCTGTTCCTCTCAATGTTGCCCCCCTCCCCACTTGTGTTGTCACCCCACCCCTCCCGATGCAGCAGCTCCCAGCTCTCCAGCCCTGACTCCAACCGGCTGCACTTTTCCTTCTGGTGATCCAGCCGTCTTTTCAAGCAGAATCCCTTCCAGGCTCCCAGACCCTTTTCATCTCGCCAAGGATTGCAGGATTTCGGTCCTGGAGCTCTATTTTCTCCCACATTCTATGGGAGCCCATGGCTGGGCCGTTCTACCTACCAGGCATCTCTCCAGTCCATGCCTACAGAGATGCCCTTCGCCCAGGCCTCTGGTCCAGAACAAGTCTACCCACAGGCGTCAAGCATCCTGTTTGGGGACCGTCCCCGCAGGCTTTGATTGCATAAAGTGCGCGGGAGGAGCTGACCGCCCAACCCGCACCAAAGGGTTTCGAGGAGTGGGTGCAGGGTGAGGAGCCGAGGCAGGCTTGTGGCCTTGATCTGGGTCTTCTGCGGGCCGCCCTCCTCTGGCCGGTTCTGAGGCGTTGGTGGCGAGGTGGTCTTTGGTGCGTCGCGCCCTTATCCCCCACTCCCTTCCCGCCCTCGGCCTGGCCTCTCTGTGAGCTCGCAGGGGCGGCTTGTCCAGAAGGTGGCTGGCTGGGGAGGAAAGGGAAAGGCCTGGGAACGCGGGATTCCACGGGCAGGCCCCTGCGGCCCCCTTCTCTCCACCACCGCTCAGCCGGCACCTTCCAAGTTAGCCCTCAAGTTTGAGAACGGCCGCGTGGGGGCGGGGGCCGCGCGGAGGGGCGGTGGCGCGGCCAGAGGGTGGGGTCTGGCGCGTGGGGCGGGCGCTGCCGCCTGGCCGGCCGCGGCTGGCCCGGGATCAGGGAGCCGATGTGGAATTTCCTGCCCGGCCCGGCGCCCCTCCTGCCGCCCCCCCGCCCGGCCGCGCACTCCGCTTCCGGCCTCTCTCGCTGCGGCCGCACCCGCGCCCTCCCCGCGCCTGCCCCGCGCCGCATGGAGGGCGCAGGGCCCCGGGGGGCCGGGCCGGCGCGGCGCCGGGGAGCCGGGGAGCCGCCGCTGCCGTCGCTGCCGCCGCTGCTGCCACCACTGCTGCTACTGCTGCTCTGGCTGCTGCCCGGCCCCGCGGCGCCCCAGGAGCTGAACCCGCGCGGCCGCAACGTATGCCGTGCGCCCGGGTAGGAGCCCGGCCTGGCTGGGGGAGGGAGCCGAGGGGGACTCTCGGAGGGAGGGGGCGCCTGGCGTTCCGAGGGGGGAGCACCCGGGACCTTCCTACGCCAAATGTACCGGCCCCTTCAGCCACCCCCCCGGACGCCTGCTCCGCTCCTGGCCGAGGCTGGTCGCCGGCCACGACGGAGCATCAGATGGTATACCCTGGACCAGAAGTCAGCTGAGGGGAAAACAGAGTGCAGTGGACGCCGAGAGGGGGTGACACTCGGTGTACGAGATTTCAGACCTAGATAAAGGGACCTTGGGCAGTTTGAGAAGGCCGTAGGGAGAAGTCCGGTAGAGGAATTCCAAGCAGATAGAATGGCATGTGCAAAGGCCCGGGGCACACATGTGAGTCCAGCCAAGATGGTGAGGGGAGATGGAGCTCCGCTCCAGAGAGTTGGGAGCAGGGGAGGTCTTGAGGAAGGACAGATTTGTGTCTTAGAAAGAGCGAGTGCGGTGGAAGAAGGGTGGTGACAGAGGTGGGCACCCAGGAGCCTGCGCTCAGAGTGGATCAGAAGCGGGAATTGAGAGGACAATGACGTGCACCAGGGTCGGGAGGACGTGGAACTCCCGGGTGGGATTCTGGGGCGCCTCGAGGAAGCGGCTGGGGAAGCAAGTGTGTGATAGGCAGGGGACAAGCCCTGCTGGAGGGCGGCGGACCCAGGGCCTTGCGCGGAGTTGCGAAGATCAGAGGACAGAACGCTAGGATTGGGCATAGGGGTCGGAGGATCTGATCGGCCGGTCAGAGGCCACGGCGAAGTCTAGGATATCTCCACGCGAGGGCTAAGGAACCGATATGTGGGGGTGAATTGGCACGTGTTGGGAGGCGCCGCACGGGCGGGAAGCTGGGGAGGCGGCCGCGGGGCTCCAGGCTGGGTCCCGTCGGGGCGCTCTGGGCCACAGGGCCCTCCCTGGGAGGCCGTGTCTGGGGGCTCGGCGGTCGCGGCAGACAAGGCTGTGAGGCGGCCGCGCGGGGTTTCCGAGCTCTGATCCCGAGGCGCGCAGACCCCTCCCCACTTCGAGCCCCGCCTCCGGGGCGGAGGCCGGCCTGGCCCGCCATCTGCATCGCATCGACGCCGCTGCCGCCTCCCGGGCCTCCCGGGCCTCCCCGGCCCCAGGAATGCAGCGGCGGCGGCGGCGGGCGGGGCCGTGCCTGGAGAGGGGGAGGGCGCGATGGACGCCAGGCCTATCTATCTGCCTAAGCCGTCCTTTCCGTTGGGGTCCGTGCTGGGGGATCCGGTGGCAGGCTCGAGCTGTCGGGAGCCTGAGCCCTTTGCTCCCATTCCTCGTTGCCCAGAGACCTCCCCATCAGATGGCCTTTTCCAGTAGCCAACAGCCGGGGTTTGGGTTTCAGATCCTGGTGCTACCACTCCCCACCTGTGTAGCCTTGGGCAAATCACTTAACCTCTCTGGGCCGGTCTCTGCCTCTGTCAGATGGTTTGTTGGAGTTGGAGGTGGGATGACCACGATCGATCGCGTGTGGAGCTAGTTAATGGGAAGGACAGCCACTCACCAGGTCTGGGCCATCTCTTTCATCACCCTCTCACAGCTCTCACCAGAAGTTCCCTTTCCCCGGAGGCAGGAGGACCAGGGCAGGGGAGCAAACACTCAGCCAGTAAAATCCCATGCGCCTCCTGTGTGTCAGGACTATAGGTTGGTACAGGGATACAGCAGGGATGACAAACACCCCTGTTCCTGAGGTGGAGGAGACTTACAGCAAGTCATCTGACATCTAGCAAGTGCTGGGAGGAAGTGTTCAGTTGGAGAGTGCCGTTTCCTTTAAGGTGATCTGGGAGATGGACTGAGGTGATGAGTGGCCAGAGGCCCGCGGGAGAGGAGGCAGCGCCCTGTGGTGTCTGGAGCCCTGAGAACAGAGGGCCTGCTGGAAGCGCAGGAAAGACCATGAGGGCTGGGAGGGGGTTGGTGGCGAGGCCGGAGTGGGGGTGGGCCGACCACAGGGGTGTGTCTGCCCAATGCTCTGAGGACTTGGGCTTTTTGTCTGAGGGCCCTGGGAACCCTTGGGAGCTTTGCACAAAGGAGAGGCAGTATCTCAACAGGGTTGGCTGCCAGGTGGCGAGGGAACTTGGGCGCAGGAGGGTGGAAGGTGAGGCCAGATGGGGAGTCAGTTAGAGAAACCAGGGAGAGCCAGGGTGGCTCTCACAGGGCTGGGGCAGGGCAGAGAGAGAAGTGGCCTGTCCCATCTTAGATTCATCATGGGAGGTAGAGTCATGGATCTTGTGTGTGCTGTGAGTGGAGTCAGGGACACCCCTGGGGATTCAGCCCCTGAGCCTGGAAGGACAAGGCTTCCCTGAGATTCAGAGAGCCTAGGGATGGGAGAAGGGTGGTGACAGAGGTGGCCGCTGAGGAGCCAGCCAGTGCTCACAGTAGATGAGAGGAGTCCAGTATTAGGAGAAGGGACGCCTGGAGGGCTCCTAGGCATTGTCAGTGTCTTGAGGGGACCAGTGAACTTGAGGGAGCTATTGTGGAGGGAGGAGAGGTGGGGAGGGGAGGGCAAAGAAGTGGGGAAGAAACCAGAGCAGGTGTGTCCAGGGGGCAGAGGGGAGCTGGGCAGATATGGGGCCTCAGGTGACGTGGCAGGCAGAGGAACCTCCTGGCTGGATTGGGGAGAGAATGGAGACAGACATGGGCACAGTGAGAAGCAGTGCTCTCGGGCTTGGCTGCAGCGGCCTGGGCAGGTTTAAGATCACAGTTTAGGTTTAAATCACGGCAGCTTTGTTTGGAATAACAGTGCTATGTGGAGGGAGCAGGCTGCAGCATGGCCTGCTTGCCAAGGGGCCTGGACCCAGCCAGGATCCCTAGGGTCTCGCCAACTTATAGCTGGAGTGTGGGAACTGCCCCCTGCACAAGGCCATCTTTCTCCTCATTGTACTTTCTTAAGATCTTGGGAGAATGGGCTTGCCACCCCAGCCCAGCCTTGTGTGCCAGCCCTTCCCAGAAGGAAAGACAGCTGTCCCACAGGCTTGTCTTCCTGTTCTTGGTGAACCCACATGGGCTCCATCCTACTGGGTTGGAGCTTGGGGACTGGTCGTTCCGGGGGGACCAGGTGAACTCAGGGGCTTCCTGGGGCCTGCTCAGCGTGGGCTTGAGAGGGGACCACAGCCTTGACTGAGCTCTTAGTTTGTGCCAAACGCTTGACACATCTTGGCTTTCTCAATCCTCCTGCCAAACCCATGGGGGCCTATTCTACAAATAAAGACCCTGAAACTCAGACAGGTTAAGTTCCATGCCCATGTCACACAACAAGTGGCAGACGCAGGCATCAAATCCAGCTTAGTGGGGCCCTAAAACCAAGCTCCTACCCACAGAGCCATGTGGCCAGTGCAGAAGGTGCTTGGTGCTTCCAGGGTCACCCCTGCAGGCCACCTGGCGAAGCTGTCTGCAGGAGGACACTTCAGAGGCTCTCATCCCAGAGATTTGGGTTCAGAACTAGCAGAAAAGGCAGGAGGGTAATGGGCCTGCCGACCTGGGGTCTACTGGCAAATGGGCACAAGGGACCTTGGGGCAGGACTGGAAAGGTACAGACATTGGGGGGTACAGATAGTAGGGCAGGAGAAGTCAGTCCTACTTTGTGTTCCTGTATCAGGTTTCCAGTTCTATTTGTGGAAAAGAAGCTGGACCCCTTCCCTCCAGTTTAGGATTTTATGGGTACTGCTCCCCAGGCCCCACATCTTAGGCCTACGGGAGAATCCAGCTCTTTCAGTGGGATGCAGGGTATGCTGATGTCCTCAAGCTGGGGAATGGTTGGACATGTCTTCTGAGGGCCATGATATGGGGCGGCTGCAGGCTTGCCCTTCCCAGCGTGGCCCACCCTCCCAGGGTCCTCAGGTCCCCACCCAACCTCCTTCCACCACCACAACCCAGTTCTAGATTCAGATCCTTCTGAAGAAGCACACACCTTTTCTCTAAAGTGTGAATGGTTGCTATGTGCCTTTAGGATTTGGACAAAGTTCTTCGAAGTCTGATGAGACCCTATGAACCTGCAGCCTGAGTGTCTGTTCCTTCTCAGCCTCCTTTGGCCCCCAAATGTGGGCACACCCCATCACAACTCTGCTCTCCTTCACTCCAGCAGGGCCTCCAAACCTTTGTGCCCACACAGCCCATCAGCCCAGGGTTTTGGAGGCTGTACTAGCCTGAAATGTGACAATTACAAATTATTTACCTCTGACTGAGGTAACATCATGTACCTTGTAAAGCCAAATAAAATTAAACAAAATTTTGAAAACGTATAAGTAGATGCTCTAATATCTCCTTCCTCCACCCCAAGTCTTGCTCTGGCGCTCTGGAGCCCTCACAGTTTTACCTTCCTCACTCTCATGGGGGACTCCCCAGGTGTGCCCCTCCAGGAGGCCCCTCCACTGATTGGACACCTCATTGTGTCCACACCCATCTCACCCAGAGACTGCACATCTGCCTTGGAATTTAGCCCCAACTCTGCATCCAGGTGTGTCTGTCTGACCTAGCCAGTCCAGGTGCTGTCCAGGTCCTGTCACATCTGGATCCCTGACACCTATCAGGCTAGGCCCCCATCCCAGGGGTGCCATGCTTGAGCAGGTCCAGGAGGCCCAGGGATCTCTCCCCAGTCACCACCTCACTGCTGCCCCTCCTGGAATGCAGCCTACAGGATGAGGGAGGAAGGCACAGAAGAGTAAGGTGGGATGTGGAGAGTGGGGAGACCCCTTAGGGAGGGGACTGGGAGGTTCTTGAAGGTTAGGTCTGTTGGTGGTCTGCCCTCTGCCACCTCCCAGTATCAGATCCCTGGGGACTGGAATTTGTGTCTTTCTTATTCGCTGGGACTCGCCCAAGCCTAAAACCTACAACAGTACCTGGCACATCGCAGGGCCTTAATAACCACCTCCCCAGGGCAGAGAGAAGGTTACTGGGGAGCCCCGGCCGGCCGAGGACTGGTTTGGGGCTCAGGCTCAGGCGCCCTCTTTCTGCCTGCAGCTCCCAGGAGCCCATGTGCTGCACCGGCTGGAAGCAGCAGGGGGACGAGTGTGGGATCGGTGAGTGGGCCATCCTGGGGATCTGGGCAGTGGTTGGGGGTTGGACGCACGGCAACTTGGGCCCCTCTCATCTGCAGCGGTGTGCGAAGGCAACTCCACGTGCTCGGAGAACGAGGTGTGCGTGCGGCCGGGGGAGTGCCGCTGCCGCCATGGCTACTTCGGTGCCAACTGCGACACCAGTGAGCGCAGATCCCAGTGGGCGCTGGGTAGTGGGACGGGATCCTACGGAGACTGGGGGGCCTGAGCGGGGAGGCGGAGCATGTGAGTGAGGAGGCGGGGCCAGAGTGGGGCGGAGTCTGACCCGGGAACTGGATCCAGCATGGGGGCGGGTCTTCAGAGGCAGGGGTACGAAACGCAGGCAGGTTCAGTATGGATCCGGGCTCCTCCCTCTCCGCTCGCCCCTGCAGAGTGCCCGCGCCAGTTCTGGGGCCCCGACTGCAAGGAGTTGTGTGTCTGCCACCCGCACGGGCAGTGCGAGGACGTGACAGGCCAGTGTACGTGTCACGTGCGGCGCTGGGGAGCACGCTGTGAGCATGCGTGCCAGTGCCAGCACGGCTCGTGCCACCCGCGGAGCGGCGCGTGTCGCTGCGAGCCTGGCTGGTGGGGCGCGCAGTGCGCCAGCGCGTGCTACTGCAGCGCCACGTCGCGCTGCGATCCACAGACGGGCGCGTGCCTGTGCCACGCAGGCTGGTGGGGCCGCAGCTGCAATAATCAGTGCGCCTGCAACACGTCGCCATGCGAGCAACAGAGCGGCCGCTGCCAGTGCCGTGAGCGCACGTTCGGCGCGCGCTGCGAGCGCTACTGCCAGTGCTTCCGTGGCCGCTGCCACCCTGTGGAGGGCACGTGCGCCTGCGAGCCGGGCTACCGGGGCAAGTACTGCCGGGAGCCGTGCCCTGCGGGTTTCTACGGCCTGGGCTGCCGTCGCCGGTAAGCGAGGGCCCCCGGCTCGGGAGAAAGGAGGGGGTAGGGTGGGCCGCCGAAGGGGGCAGAGGTAGGGCGGTTCCGGGCCCCGCCTAGCCTCCCGCCTCCTCCCCAGATGCGGCCAGTGCAAGGGCCAGCAGCCATGCACCGTGGCAGAAGGCCGCTGCCTGACCTGTGAGCCCGGCTGGAACGGCACGAAGTGTGACCAGCCGTGCGCCACTGGTTTCTACGGCGAGGGCTGTGGCCATCGCTGCCCGCCGTGTCGCGATGGGCACGCCTGCAATCACGTCACTGGCAAGTGCACACGCTGCAACGCGGGCTGGATCGGCGACCGGTGAGCAGCCCGTGCCGGAATAGGCCTCAGCCCCTCCTCCTCCATGCCCTCCACGGAGGGCACTATGGGCTTTGGGTTCTTTTACCTCCATTTCCGCTGACGCCCCATTCTCGCGTTCCGAGGTGCGAGACCAAGTGCAGCAATGGCACTTACGGCGAGGACTGCGCATTCGTGTGCGCCGACTGCGGCAGCGGCCACTGCGACTTCCAGTCGGGGCGTTGCTTGTGCAGACCTGGCGTCCACGGGCCCCAGTGAGTGCCCGGGGACCTAATGGGGTTGAGGATATGTACTGGACACAGGGCTCCAGCCAGACCCCAGGTGCTGCTGTGTTGGCCAGTAAGGTGGAACCCAGGCTTGGTCCTTCAGCTTTGGTCCTTCATCCCCTTACCTTAGCTAGGGAGTGACAACAGGCTCTTGGGGGCAGTTTCCTGCCTTAATGTGGAGCCGGCTCTCTGAGTGGGATCCGGAGACTAGTTCAGCCTGTGGTCAGCGGGGTTCTAAAGACTGTAGGGCTGAAGGGACGCCGAGCTGATATAGAGCAAGCAGGGACTTCCACTTACAGCCAAGGGTCGGGTCTGGCAGCCTCTCTTCCCACCCACACAAGAGTCAGCCCCAGAAATGGGCACTGCGGCCTGGTGACCACGGCCCATCCCCCAAGACCTTTCCCTCTGGTCTGCACACATTCATATCCCAAACACTGATCGCCCATTGTGTGCCCGGAGATGAGAGTGGGCATCAGTTCCTAGAGAATGAAGCACTGGGACTGGGGCTGGCTGTCCGCAGAGGCGAGGGCCGGAGGCCTCACGGAGGGCCGCTGTCGTCCTCCCTGACCCTGTGCCCCACCGCAGCTGTAACCTGACGTGCCCGCCGGGGCTCCACGGCGTGGACTGCGCACAGGCCTGCAGCTGCCATGAGGATTCTTGCGACCCGGTCACCGGTGCTTGCCGTCTGGGTGAGTGGGGGGCAATCCCGTTGTGGGGTAAGTCGGTGTGCCAGTGGGGTAACCGGTGCTGACCTTATGCCCTCCACAGAGACCAACCAGCGCAAGGGAGTGATGGGCGCAGGCGCACTGCTCGCCCTGCTCCTCGGTCTGCTGCTCTCGCTGCTCGGCTGCTGCTGCGCCTGCCGCGGCAAGGACACAGCGCGCGGGTGAGACCCGACGGAGTCCGGTTCTATCCAGGGTTCACGCCCCAGGGGCGTGGCCCTGCCCTCTCTTTAGCTCAGGCCCCGCCCTCTCCGTGTTTCGGCTCCCGCCGAGATCGAACCTCCCTCTCCAGGCCCCGCCCCTTACCTCAGGCCCCGCCCCCGCAGGGAGCTCTCGCTTGGGCGGAAAAAGGCGCCACAACGACTGTGCGGGCGCTTCAGCCGAATCAGCATGAAACTGCCCCGGATCCCGCTACGCAGGCAGAAGCTCCCCAAAGTCGTAGGTAAGAATGCCGGCACGAGGTCTCTGGGGGAATATCTTCCGACGCAGAAGGCTGCTGGGAAGTGGGTGTGAAGGGGTCCGTGTGGGAAACACAGGGCTTTGAGTGTTGTGGGTGGGCATGAGGGGTGCGACCAGAGGGAAGGAAAGAGGGAATGATGACATGCACGAGCCCAGGGAGGAAGGTAGGAGGCCTAGTGTGCAGGCGTATCTGGGAAGCCTTGGGCCGTGTGTCCCTGAGTGTGATTGCGTATGGGGGTGCGGTGAGGATGTGTGGACCTCTGGGTTGAGCAGGCCCCCTGCAGTCTGTAAGTACCCTCTAAGGCCTGGTGCATTCACCTGGAGCTGCAGGTGAACTGTGGGACACCTGTGCCAGGGAATTGATGGCACAAGAAAAAGACCCACCCCCTACCTGTACACCCTGCAGTGCCCTGGGTCCTTCTTGGAAAGTGTACAGGGTGATCCCTCGGCCCCCCACTCTACCTCAGGACCCTGTGTGGGAGGGGGGTGTAAAGTGCTGCTTCTCTCCCTCTGCACTGACACACACCATGGGTGGACTTTCTCTCTCCCACTTGTTTCTAAAGATGAGAGGAAGGGGGAGACTCAGTTTTCTGGTAAGTAAAGATGGAGACAGTTGAGAAACCCCTTGGCCCACCCAGCAGAGTGGGATCTTTGGACACAGGTGTATCTGTGTCCACATCCCATCTCTGAAATAGCAGACAGGCCAGCCAGCCTCTGGGATTCCCCCATTATAGGGTCTGCATTTGTGGAGTCCAAGCCTTGGGGTACAGCCTGTCGAGATGGGCTGAGCCAAAGGCAGTCTCACCACTAAACATTTGGGCTCAAAAATGCTCCAAGGCTCCCTGGGTCTCACAAGGCAGAGTCTGAAGCCTGGCCTAGAGACTGGTGGCCTGCCCCAGCCAGGTGTTCTCTTTGGCCTTGTCTCTTTTCCCAACATTTAAATCCAACCTTTTTCAACTCCCTGGTGGCACACACTGGCCTTAGACCTTTGAGTATATTCTTTTCTGGGTTCACTGCTACCCATCCTCCGGTCCTGGCCTAGCATCATTCTGCCTGTTGAATTGCCTGTCCTACCCACAGACTTAGGGTAGGGCTGGAGCTCCATCATTTGTGGCAGGGCACAGGCTGGGGCAGGTGGGGTCCCTGGCAGCTGTGCAACCCTCCTTCCCCAGTGGCCCATCACGACCTGGACAACACGCTCAACTGTAGCTTCCTGGAACCACCCTCAGGGCTAGAGCAGCCCTCACCATCATGGTCCTCCCGGGCCTCCTTCTCCTCCTTTGACACCACTGATGAAGGCCCCGTGTACTGTGTACCCCACGAGGGTGAGTACCACTCTGTTTGGGCCTCACTCCAGACCAGTGAAATGTTCTAGCTTAAAAGCCTTTTGTGCTCTGGGGGACCATGGAGAGGAAGGGCAAGGTGGTGCTGTTACATGGGGGTTGGACACACTGAGGCTGCAGAGCCGGTTTGGTGTACTGCTTAGCACCAAACTGAAGTGGGGTCTGGGGAGATGGCAGGACTCTCCTTTCTCTAACCACAGCCTAGCTTCACTTCTGGGTGAGACCAGGCAGAAAGAACGTCTGGGCCTGGTTAGAAGGTGGCAGAGGAAACAGGAGGGGAGGTCCACAAGATATGGGTGCCTTTGCCTGAAGCTTTGCTCCATACACAGCAAGAAGGACCCTGACTGGGTGGGATTCTGGCCTCTTTCCTCCCCTGACCATCCCCTGGGTGACCTTGGGCAGGCGACTAACCTTAGAAGCCTTATCTTAAAGAAGGATAGCCTATATCTTAAAGAAGGATAATTAATCAGTCACCTTACAGGTGTTCAAGGGTCACATTTGATGATGGTGGTCCCCTAGGCTGGGGATGTGGTGGGGGAGGTCTACCAGGCCAGGCTGAGGTTGGGGCTTCAGCTGGGAATGTGTCTCTCAGCCCCCTCCCACCCAACTCCCCCACCCCCTGAAATCAGCCACATGCTCTGGGGCTAAGAAATAGGTTTGTGGTTAGTACTATGAATGCGCCAGGCATGGCCAGGGCGACTGAGCACGAGCCGGGGTGGAGGGAGGAAGGGAGGAGGCGGGCAGGTGAGGGTTTGTGCCTGGAAGCTGGACAGCCCATTCTTCTTTCGTCAGAGGCGGCAACCGAGAGCCGGGACTTGGAGGTCCCCACCGCCCCTGCTGAGGCACAGGCGCCATCTCCTGCGCTGGTGTCCTCGGAGGAGGCAACGCCCCTCCCCGCGTCCTCTGATAGCGAGCGGTCAGCGTCCAGCGTGGAGGGGCCTGGCGGGGCACTGTACGCACGCGTGGCCCGGCGCGAGGCCCGGCCGGCCCGGGCCCGGGGAGAGGCTGGGGGCCTGTCGCTTTCGCCATCTCCCGAGCGCAGGAAACCGCCGCCACCCGACCCCGCCACCAAGCCCAAGGTGTCCTGGATTCACGGCAAGCACGGCGCCGCCGCCGCTGCCCGTGCACCCTCACCGGCACCCCCGGGCCCCGAAGCGGCACCCAGCCCCAGCAAGAGGAAACGGACGCCCAGCGACACGTCTGCGCGACCGGACGAGCCTGGCAGCCCCCGGGCCCGTGACCCAACTCCACGGTCCCCGGGGCTGGCTGAAGAGGGGACAGCCCAAGCGGCGCCCTCACCGCCCCGGGCTCGGGCGCGGGGTCGCGGCCCTGGCCTCTTGGAGCCCACGGACGCTGGCGGTCCCCCGCGCAGCGCGCCAGAGGCCGCCTCCATGCTTGCCGCGGAGCTACGCGACAAGACTCGCAGCCTGGGCCGCGCCGAGGGGCCCCCGGGCGCACAGGGCCCCAGGGAGAAGCCAGCGCCTCCGCAGAAGGCCAAGCGCTCGGTTCTGCCCGCCTCACCGGCCCGCGCGCCCCCAGCGCCCGAGGCCCCAGGGCCCGAGAAGATGGCGGCCAGCGCGCCGGTGCCCGACACCCCCCGGAAGAAGACCCCCATCCAGAAGCCACCGCGCAAGAAGAGCCGGGAAGCCGGGGGCGAGTTGGGCAGGGCAGGTGCACCCACTCTGTAGCAGGCGGCGGCCGGCCGCGCCCGCAGCTTCCCTTGGCTTCGCAGCGCTGCTTGCCCCCTTGCGTTGCGCGCCTGGTGGGCGCCTCCCGCGGCTGCCTGCGCGCGGTAGCCTTGCGCAGGCCGAGGCCCGAGCGGCAGGGAGGGAGGCTGCGTCTTATTGGCTCAGGCCTAGACTGCGGCTCTCTGATTGGAGCTCCCGCTTCGGCGGGAAGTCCCTATTCCATTGGTCGAAGCCTGACAGGCTCTTAGCTGGCGACTCCCTTCCTATAGACCCAGTTTTGGAGGGTTCCCGCCAGCCAGGGTCTCAAAGGCCAGGACTGGCGGATTCTACCTAGAGACCACCTCCTACTAGCCAAGTGTGCGTTTGTCTGGGGCTGCCTTCTCACTGGCTGAGGCCAGAAGCACTTCTGCTCTCGCTGCCTCTTATTGGCCAGGGCCTGGCGCCTCTGGCTGGAGTCTCCTTTTCTTGACCACAGTCCCAGGCTACTTCCACTGGCCGCGACCCAGGGCATCTGGTTGACCTGAGCCTGGGGAGGAGGGCTGGTCTCTGCTCCTCAGGGGGCTCTGCACCCTGGGCTCGGCTTTTCCCACCTTCCCCCTCCTTGTGCCCCTTGCCCCAGCTTCCCCAGGCCCTAGCCCCTCAGCTGTCAGCTGGTTTTGATGGCCTCCCACCACCCCACACACTGGTGGGAATCCGAGGGGCACTCCAGTAGCCTGAAGAGACATATTTATAGGCCCCCGGCAGGGCTGCTTCTACCCCATCCGGGTGCCCCAGGATGGGCTCCTCCGGCAGGGGCTTGGCCAAAGCTTTCTTAATAAAGTGCCTTTTCCCCCCTGTGCTCTGACTGCTTCCTATCTGCTGGGTCTCAGACAAGGATGTCCCCCCAAATTGCATGTGACCTCTTCCAGCTGGCACTCATACCCCAGAACCCCTCAATTTAAGGGGAGTATAGGTGTGGGTCTTCTGGGACCACGTTGGAAGAGGGTGGTGTCCATTTGCCTATTATTCGTTTATTGATTTTATTGCCGACCCACCTTTGCTCACCTCTTCCTGGACTGGTGGCCCGGGACGAAGAATGGGTCAGAACAAATCGGATGGAGTCCCTTTGCCGTAAGGAGCGAGTGAATGGGGCTGCATCTGACCTGTGCTTTCCCTACTGGCCTCTGCTGGTACACTTGGGGGTTCTGAACTTTTTGGTGTGGCTTGGTCACGTGGCTGAGGCCAGGGGGCAGTGGGCCATGGCACAGTCTCCAGTCGGGCCTCATCTGGCACAAACAAGACTGCACAGAGCCCTGCTGTCCGCCTCAATGGGCTCCTTGTCCTCAGCCGGAAACTCTCAACACCCCCCACACCCTCCATCTGCGGGAGGTGGAGAGAGAGGGAGGGGTGCGGGCCTGGCCCAGAGCCCTGCCTGGCCTCATAGGCAGTCCCCTGCTGCCCAGTCTTGGCCAGCCCCCCACTCTAGCCTGACCTATTTGACCATTTGTCCCCCAATGTCTTCACTGCTTCTGGACCTTGGGCAGGTCTCCCAACTGACCTTCCTGAGCTACAGAGCCTTACCTTTCTGTGGCCCCTTTGTCCTCCATCTGTCTGGTCTCCTGTCTCCCTGCCTCTGCCTAGTGCGCTTCTTCCCCATCTTTTGATGCCCAGCAATTTCAATCAGGAGGTTCTGCCAGGATTCCCCAGTCTTCTCCCCACCCCTGCCTTGCTACCCACAGCACTGCATGAGTCTGACCGATGCTGTCAGCTCAGGGATCTCACCTGGCAACTCTCTCACCCTCTGGCTGGATACAACATTGAAGTCAACTTCAGTTACCTATACAGGAACTCAGCCACCTCAGTGGAGATGTCCTCCTGCCTCTAGCGGGGCATCTGGTGGGGCTTGCATGGACACAGTTCCTACATCTGGCCTGGTCAGGCAGCAGGAGGAATGCAGACTCCACATCTTAAGGGCGCACTGCTTCCCTCAGGCCAGCTGGTCACCCTCCCAGCCGTAGCCCTGTGGCGGGCCGGCTTCTGATCCATTTGAGCACAAGGCCATGCTGGCTGCTGGGGTTGAGAACATAGGCTCAAAGTCAGCCAAGAGGGACAGATGCCCAGCTGGGCCCAGGGGAGGCAAGGCAGTGACTGAGGGGAGTGAAGGTTAGCAGTGTGGTGGCTTCGGACACACTGTTGCTATACCCCCACTCCAGCATCACCACTCGTTACACTGCTGCTCCTCCTAGCTGCTCTCCCCTAGCTAGCTCTATCTCACCCTCTCCCCCCAGCTTTGACCAGCATACTGGGGAGACCAGGGTGGTCACATCGACCAGGCCTTTTGTGGGGACCTTCTTCCTCCTGCCTCGTGAGCTCTCCAGGCATCCCAAACCCCAAACTTCAGGAACCCTCTGTGTGGGTGCCTCACAGAGGAGGGGCACCTAGTACTTTCAGCAGCCAGTTATTGCTCCTTGCCGCCCTGTGGGCCAGATGCTGTGGCCTGGAGGCCAGGCAGGACCCAGGCGGAGAAGCCCCCCAGGATGATCCAGGTGGCCACCTATGGGGGGAGTTGCTGGGACCCCTTGAAACTCCCCTGCCCGACATACACTCTCTCCCCACCCCCTCGGGCCTGCAGCATGCCAGCTCCCAGGGCAGGCGCCACAAAAGGGAACCGCGGCTGCTGGAACCTCCGTTGCCATGGGGACAGGGACCACAGGACCCACATCTGGTAGCGATTGAGGAGGAAAAATTATGAGTCGTGGAAAACGCAAATATTTTTTGTAGCACAGAGCACAAAGGAGCGGGAGGAATGTGGGACTGGAGCAGGCTTGAGCCCGGCCGGGTTCCAAATAGGGACGCAGCACACAACACACAGACAGAATTACACACATGCACAGCCGGATGCACAGAAACCCTCAGAGAGACATTCACCCACAGCACAAAGCATGGCACCGAACCCACAGAAACATCGACACTGACACACTTACTGCAACACATACCCTACACTAATAACCAGACCCAAAGAAACACTCCCTGTCCAACACAAACACACTCCACCACACACAGAAACACACCCTGCAACTCCACACATATGCACTGAAAGAACCACAGAAACACCGGGAGCAATATGCACTGCAACAAATATACACGTACAGCCAGCCCACAGGAACACAGACACTCACACTTCAAGACACATACAGTCCAGCGGAACAGAAGAAAAGACTCACTCCACAATCAACACTATGTACCACCACATACAGGCACACCGAGACAGAAACTCCCTGCTGTACACACACACACAAACAGGCTACAGAGAAATCACAGACACAAAAACACAGATACAGCGTGCAACATACACACACACACAGACACACACACACACAGCCAAGTTACAGAAGCATCGAGAGATACAGACCCTGCAACACACAGAGCCCAGACCTACAAAAGCACTGAGAGGGACCCAGTCTGCAATCACAGATACCTTCCACCAGAGACATCCAGATGGACACATGCTGAGACACATATGCACATACCACCAGACAAACAGAAACTCGGTGATACACACACAACCTGCAACATACATACACTGTATCAGATCCATAGAAACATCAAGACACATACCTAATAAACACATACACATCCACCTGACAGAAAAACATGGACACAGACACACCAAGAAACACACACATCCCACGGCAAACAGAAACATGGGGACAGATAGCCAGCCTGCAACAGCCATACATATCTCACCAGGCCTGACTAAATGCCGCGCTAGGCCCTCACCCTGAAACAAACACACACACACACACACACACACACACACACACTCCAGTAGAAACACAGATACGAATTCTGCACGCACCCTGCACACAGGCAGGAAAACCTCCAGACACACAGAGCACTGAGAAAGGCACACACAGTAGATACACACACACACAATCCACCAAGCATGCAGAAGAATCGAGACAGGCTGACGATATTGACATTTTCTGAGCCCCATGCTCAGGAGAAACAGCGCTGACTGAGAAACTCCCCTCCCTCATTCTTCTGTGCTCTGAGAAATGGCTGATCCAAAAAAACCACTTTTCAGTCACTCTTGCCGTAGCCTGAATAAAATCATCTCCCTAAGTGTCTGCTACATTTCCCCCACGGTTCTGGGCTCCCCACTTGGCATGGATTGGACCTTGCCTTCGGGTCCCTGTTCACTCCTCCCATGTAGTAGGCCTCTTGGAGCCCTCTGTGCCACTCCTGACTGGCAATCCGGGCCCCACGGAGAGTTCCACTCTAGTCCTGTTCTCTGGGCTCTTGTCCACTGGTACACAGTAAGAATTTGATTTTGATTCTTTTTGAGGATTTGTTGATTTCTAGTACCATGTTTCCCCAAAAATAAGACCGGGTTTAATATTAATTTTTGCTCCAAAAGACGCATTAGGGCTTAGGTTCAAGGGATGTCATCCTGAGAAATCATGCTAGGGTTCATTTTCCGGTTAGGTCTTATTTTTGGGGAAACATGGTACTGGATCCTTTTGGTTTTATGGTCTGACCATTCATTTGGTCTTGTCTCTGTAGGTCTTTTCTGTTTGTCTATTTGTCTGTTTTGAGCTTAAATCAATTAAAAGTTTGTACCTGCTAGGAAGATGATTTGGAGATTTGGCCCATCGATGGGAAGAGTTGTGCTGTCACAAAGGTTTCCTTAAGATTGGTCGGAGAGGCTGTAATATACCCAGGTAAGCGAGCTGCTGCTTGTGACATACCCGGCAGTCGGGACACTTTGGTAAAGCTCACCCAGACACTTGAAATGGCTCCCAAGAGGGCAGTGGTGTACGGGGTGGGGTTAGGAGAGCCGAGGTCTGAGAGCATAGAGCCAGACTCAAAAGACAGGTGAGGTTGGGGTCCATGAGGAGGAAGAGGATGGCAAGTGAGAGAGGAAGTCTAGGTGGAGGAGACATCTGGTGGGGTACAGTGGGGCATGGGCTGGGGATGTTTGCACCTGGCATCACCATTGGCAACAGTCCATCTGCTGGTGAGGTCATCGCGGGATGAGTTCAGCTGCAGGGCTGAGGTCACTTGATTAGTTAGGAAGTTGATTAGTTTTACAATATGTGGAAGCAACCCAAGTGTCCATTGACCAGAATATAGTATATCCATATATTGGAATACTAATCAGCCTTAAAAAGGAAGGAAATTCTGACACATGCTACAACATGAATGAACCTCAAGGACATTATGCTAAATGAAATAAGCCAGTCACAAATAGACAAATATTGTATGAGTTCACTTATAGGAAATCTTTGAAGTAATCAAAATCATACAGATAGAAAGTAGGATGGTGGTTGCTAAGGGATGCGGGGAGGGGAGATTGGGAAGCTGTTGTGTACTAGGTATAGAGTTTCTGTTTTGTAAGATGACAATAGTTATGGAGATAGATGGTTGGGATGGCTACACAACATGAATGCATTTAATGTCACTGAACTGTACATTTAAAAATGGTCAAGGTGGTAAATTTTACGTCATATGTATTTTAACACAAAAAAGGGGGGGAAGAAGTTGTTTAGAGGGGAGTCAAGGGCCACGTTAAGTTTGTATTGACCTTGGTTGGCGAGTCACGGAAACGTATACTGTAATTGAGTAGTGACAGTGAGGGGTGCAGGGGCAAAGGAGGAGGCTACTGTTGTGGATTTTGTTATTGCAAAAGTGCCTGTTGTAGATATATCTCCATGTGAGACATCCCAGTGGCTTTTTTCCCACTTCAAATTAAATTTTTAATATTCACCTATTTGTGAAAGCGAATATTCAGGCATTAACAAAAAAGCCAATCGATATGCCCGAGAGCATTATTGATAGTGCCCCACTGATTAGATTTAACAGTAATTTCTGGCAATTACGGAACTTTTAGTTAGGAACTCAAGGATGTTAGAAATTATTTTGAATCAGTCACTCAGCTTTTTAGCCTCCCAAGACCAAGGTCAAAACTAAGTGATGATAGAATATATTTTAACAGGAAGACAAAGCACAAATTTGAGTCCTTTAGTTTTTGTTATATCATAACAGATTAAAGCTCATATTTTCTTCGTAAATTTTTTTAAGTTTTTTCTTTTCCACCTTGGTTTACTTTATTAAAAAAATGGACTTCGTTTTCACTTTATTTTTTTATTTTTCAATTGTAGTTGACATTCAATTTTATTTTATATTGGTTTCAGGTGTACAGTGTAGTAGTTAAACATTTATATAACTTATGAAGTGATCCCCCTGATAAGTCTAGTACCCATCTGACACTATATATACTTATTACAATATTATTGGCTATATTCCCCATACCACACCTTACATCCCTGTGACTATTTTGTAATTGCCATTTGTACTTTTTTATCCCCTCACCTTTTTCACCCAGCCCCTCAACCCTCTTCTCATTTGGTAACCATCAGTGTGTTCTTTGTATCTCTGAGTCTGTTTCTGTTTTTTTTTCTTTGTTTGTTGATTTTGTTCTTTAGATTCCACATAGAAGTGAGATCATGTGGTATTTGTCTCTCTCTGTCTGACTTATTTCACTTAGCATAATACCCTCCAGGTCCATCCATGTTGTCATATGGACTTTATTTTTTAGAGGAGTTTTCGGTTCACAGCAAAATTGAACAGAAGGTACAGAGTTCCCATATACTCCCTGTCCCCAAGGCCTCCCCCCATCAACATCCCCCACCAAGTGGGACATTTGTCACAATTGATGATAATTATCCAAAGTCCATAGTTTACATCAGTGTTCACTCTTGGTGGTACAAATTCTATGGGTTTGGACAAGTGTGTAATGACATGTGTCCACCATTACAGTATCTTACAGAGTATTTTTACTGCCCTAAAAATCCTCTCTGCTCTTTTCATCCCTCCCTCCCTCCCTGCTAAGCCCTGGCAACCACTGATCTTTTTACTGTCTCCATAGTTTTGCCTTTTCCAGAATGTCATGTAGTTGAATCATACAATTTGTAGTCTTTTTATATTGGCTTCTTTCACTTAGTACTAGGCTTTCTCCATGTCTTCATGGCTTGATAGCTCACTTCTTTTTAGCACTGAATAATATTCCATTGTCTGGATGTACCACAGTTTCTTATCCATTCATCTATTGAAAGG
Organism: Rhinolophus ferrumequinum; assembly: GCF_004115265.2. NCBI lineage: Eukaryota > Metazoa > Chordata > Mammalia > Chiroptera > Rhinolophidae > Rhinolophus > Rhinolophus ferrumequinum. The sequence continues at coordinate 23,631,612 of NC_046308.1, forward strand.
ACATCTTGGTTGCTTCCAGTGGCTATTTATTAATGGTCTGACATGCATTTTGAAAGGTGAGGTGTGAGCGTAGGTCGAGACCTAACAGTGGCCAATCTATGTACACGTGCTGCCTTCTGGGTGGTGGATTCCCTAGTGAATTTAGAATAGCCTTTGGAGCCGGCCCGGTGTCTCAGGTGGTTGGAGTGCTGCGCTACTAAAGCGGGGTCACTGTTTCGATTCTCACACAGGCCAGTGAGCTGCGCCCTCTAGAGCTAAGATTGTGAACAACAACTCCCCCTGGAGCTGGGCTGCTGTGAGCATCCAGAGGTTGGCATACACTGTAAGCTGCGGCACACTCGTGTGCCACTGTGAGCGGCCGGAGGCCAGCGTGAGTGGCCGGCAGCCGGCGAGAGCTGCCGTGAACTGCTGTGAGCGTCCAATCACCGATAGGCGACCGACTGCCTCAGCCCCGGGGAGCACAAGGCTCACAATACCAGCATGGGCCAGGGAGCTGTGTCCTATACAACTAGACTGAGAAACAACGGCTGGAACCGGAGTTGGGGGTGGGGGGAGGGAGGCCGAAGAAAGGGGGGGAAAGCCATTAAAGACTGCCTTCAACACTGCAAAACATTTTGCCCACTAAGTGGAAATGGAACAATGGTGCCATCTAGTGGTTGGCTGTGGCAGCATCGTGAAAAGCCCAAATAAGTGTGGGAGACCGCACAGCTGAACTACAGCTCTCATGTTGCCAGGTGGGGCCCATCTGGTTGAATGCGGTGTCCCAGGCCCAGATTATTCCCCAAAGGAGGCATAACCAGGTGAGGAAAGCCAGAAGGCTGAGTGATATCATCTGTCTGAGACACTGGAGGGACCCTGACCTACATGGGCGTAGTGTGAACCAGTTGCTATGTAAGCACTTCACTGAGGCGCAAAGCCCTGAACCTTATATGGAATGACAGCCCATTCCTCCTCGATGCTCTGTGTAAAAGCCACCGCTGAATTTGCCCTCAAGGTCCTGCCGGCACAGGAGTGAGCTACCCACCGGCAATCAAGTAATGAAGTGTTGTGTCCCTTCAAAAGTGAATGTGGTCGGGGGCGGCCGGATGGCTCAGTTGGTGTCATGCAGAAGACCCTGCTCTCTGTGCCATGTGTTGTGCGGAGCGGCCTGCGGGGTCTCTGGTCCCGCTCCCCACATAAGAACTCATGGTGAGGCCAACAAGGAATACCCAGGGAGCCATTGGTAGGGGAGTCACACCACTATACTCTCACTGGCGGCTGGGTTGGAGAAACAGGAACCAGGAGCCACACTGTTCGCAACCCTCACTGCGCCGCTTGCAGCCTCAGCCACCATCCTCTTGCTAGCCCCCATTTTTTTGCTAGCCTAGCCACGGCAGTTATATTAGTGCCCAATGGCTCACTGGTTACAGCTGACGGCCAACTAGCCACAGCTGATGGCCATTTGAGCACAGTCGATGGCCATTTACTACCTGAGCCAGTACCTTTCTATGTGAGGCCGAGAGCCTGGAAACTGCTTTCTGGGGCTCTGTCCCCACAGTTGGTCAGAGAGTGAGCTTCAGCAACAAGGTTGCCAGTTCAACTCCCACATGGGATGGTGGGCTGCGCCCCCTGTAACTAAAGATTGAAAACCACGACTGGACTTGGAGCTGGGCTGCGCCCTCCATAACTAGATTGAAGGACAACCACTTGGAGCTGATGGGCCCTGGAGAAACACACTGTTCCGCAATATCCCCCCGCCCCCCCAAAAAAAAGTAAGGCAATCTAAAAATTAATTTAGAAGAAAAAGTGAATGTGGTTGGCCGTAGGAAGAAAGGAAATTCTGACACACTACGACATGGATGAACCTAGAGGACATTATGCAAAATGAAAGAAGCCAGACACAAAAGGGGAAAACTCATGATAGAAAGTAGAATGGAGGTTGCTTGGGAGTGAGGGGAACGGGGAGTTAGTGTCTAATGGGCACAGAGTTTTAGTTTTGCAAGACAAAAAGGTCTGGAACCATAGTGGGGATGGCTGCACGATGATGTGCTTGTGCTGCTGAATCGTACACTTGATAACAGGGGTTAGAGGTTGAATCAATCGTCAGTGGCCAATGATTTAATCAATCATGCTTAGGTAATAAAACATCCATAAAAACCCAAAAAAACAGGTTCAAAGAGCTTCCAGGTTTGTGCACACCTGAAGGTGCTGGGAGAGTGGTGGACCTCGAGAAGCCATAGAAGCTCTGTGCCCTTTTCCCATACCTTGCTCTATGCATCTCTTCCATCTGTCTAGTCCCACATTATATCCTTTTATAATAAACTGATGATCTAGTAAGTAAACTGTTTCTCTGAGTTCTGTGAGCTGCTTTAGCAAATTAACCCAACCCAAGGAGGACATCAAGGGAACCTCCAATCTGTAGCCAGATGGTTAGAAACACAGGTAACAACCTGGGCTACAACTGGCACCTGAAGTGGGGGCAGGGAGGGGAGATGGCAGTCATGTAGGACCGAGTCCTTAATCTGTGGGATCTGGAACTATTTCCAGGCAGATAGTATCAGAATTGAGTTCATTACTTAGTGGTGTTGGAAAAAAACATACAGTGGGCTGATGTCTCATCAATGACTGAAATATGCCATTTCTCACTTATTGAGGCTGAATTTGTTTAAATATAAATATGAAGAACCATATGCAAAAACCTATAGTGAGGATGAGAAGGCCTTAGAAGAGTATACATAGCCACTCACCCAGGGCATCAGGGACAGACAGGAGAACAACTGGTGGGTATTCTGGTCATTTGCTCAAACGTTGGAGTAACGTTATTAACAACTTTAATCTCTTGTCTCATCTGCAGGTGCACTGAACATATATGCCTGCCTTGCTTACCCAGGTGAAGCAAGAAGTGCCCCTAAGGAGCAAACCCCTCTAAGATGGTCATAGATAGTCTAATGCTGGGTGAGTGTCAGCTGCCATGGCTGTCAGAAAGCACTGACTCTCTTAGGGCTTCAGTGGACACAGCAGTTTTAATTTTATTTGGATATTATTTTTGACATTTCCTGAATGGCATCAATAATTTTATTTTATTATATTGTCTGGCCTTCTGACCCCTAAGGCAGCACCAGTGACCCCTGATCTGGTCAGTAGAATAAGGGCAATTGGCAAGAGTGGAGCAAGCTGGGTATATGGGAGCAATATTGGCATGAATTATTTAAGGACAGAAACCCAAAGGTTTTATTAGGCTCCAAATACAGAGGCTGCAAGTCAAAATAAGAGGGAAGGCCTGAGGCAAACGAATAAATCAGTGTAACAGAGGGGGAGTTTAGGGGCATAAAACCAATAACCTCTTGAGGGCTATCATCTTCAATTTAGACTTTGCGTTTTTTTATTGGGGAATATTGGGGAACAGTGTGTTTCTCCAGGGCCCATCAGCTCCGGGTCGTTGTCCTTCAATCTAGTTGTGGAGGGTGCGGCTCAGCTCCAAGTCCAGTCGCCGTTTTCAATCTTAGTTGCAGGAGGCACAGCCCACCATCCCATGAGGGAATTGAATCGTCAATCTTGTTCAGAGCTCACGCTCTAACCAGCTGAGCCATCCGGCTGCCCCTCCGGCAGCTCAGCGGCAGCTCATTGTCTTCAATCTAGTTGTGGAGGGTGCAGCTCACTGGACCATGTGGGAATCGAACCAGCAACCCTGTTGTTCAGGGCTCACGTTCTAACCAACTGAGCCATCTGGCCGCCCCTAGACTTAGCATTTTGCAGGGGAAGCAAGAAGCAATGTTTCCAGTGAGGATTTTGATCAGGACGTAACAGGGGACCACCCTGAAGAGTTGAGATTAGCACCAAAACCCCCCCCAAAAAATTGATATAAATCTAAAAATATACATGTAAAAAGACCTATATAAGGAAAATAATTACAAAACTCTGGTGAAAGAGATCAAAGAAGAGCTAAATAAATGGAGAGCTATTCCATGTTCATGGACAGGAAGATTCAATATTGTCAGGCTGTCAGTTCCACCTAAATTGATCTGGGATCCAATTGCATGGGATCCAATGCAATCCCAATCAAAATCTCAGCAAGTTACTTTGTGTATATCGACAAATTGATTCTAAAGCTTATGTGGAGAGGCACAAACCCCAGAATAGCCAACACAACACTGAAGGACAACAAAGTCAGAGCATTGACACTGCCATACTTCAAGACTTATTATAAAGCTACAGTAATCAAGGCAGTGCAGTACTGGCCAAAGAATAGACAAATAAGTCAATGGGACAGATTAGAGAGCTTGGAAATAGACCCACATGAATATGGTTAACTGATATTTGACAGAGGAACAATGGCGATACAATGGAGCAAAGATAGTCTTTTCAACAAATGGTGCTGGAACAACTGGGCATCCACATGCAAGAAAACATCTAGACACAGACCTTAGACCCTTCACAAAGGTCTGAGATAACTCAAGAGGGATCTCAGACCTAAATGTAAAACTCAAAACTATAAATCTAAAACTCCTAAAAGATAACATAAAACTTAAATGACCTTGGGTATGGTGATGTCTTTTTATTATTTATTTATTTATTTTTAAAAACTTTTAAAAATTTATTTTAAGTGTGTTTTTCCAGGATCCATCAGCTCCAAGTAGTTGTTTCAATCTAGTTGTGGAGGGCGCAGCTCACAATGGCACCTGTGGTGATCGAACCAGCACCCTTGTTGTTAAGAGGCACCATGCTCTACCCAGCTAACCGGTCACCCCAATGATGTGTTTTTTTTTTTTTTTAATACAACACCAATGGCACTCTTGGTGAGAGAAAGAATTGATAAGCTGGACTTCATTAAAATTAAATATGCCTGCTCTGCAAAAGGCATTATCAAGAGAATGAGAAGACAAGCCACAGAAAATTATGAGAAAATTAGGAGAAAATATTTGTAAAAGACGCATCTGATAAAGGGCTGTTGTTCCAAATATATAATGAAACTCTTAAAACTCAAAAATAAGGAAACAGGGGCAGATGGGTGGCTCAGTTGGTTAAAGTGCGAGCTCGGGGCAACCGGGCTGCCATTTCAATTCCCACATGGGCCAGCGAGCTGCGCCCTCTGCAACTAGAATGAAGTCAATGAGCTGCCGCTCAGCTCCCAGGTGGCCAGATGGCTCAGGTGGTTGGAGCGCGGGCTCTCAACCACAAGGTTGCTTGTTCGACTCCCGCAAGGGATGGTGGGCTGCGCCCCCTGCAACTAACAACAGTGACTGGACCTGGAGCTGAGCTGTACCCTCCACAACTAAGATTGAAAGGACAACTAAGATTGACTTGGACGGAACTGATGAGTCCTGGGAAAAACACACTACTGTTCCCCAATAAAAATTCCTGGAAACACACACTGCTCCCCAATAAAGTCCTGTTTCCTTTCCCCAATAAAACTTAAAAAAAAATAAGGAAACAAATAATTATTATTAACCACAATGTCACAATCAGGGGTGAATTGAAATAGAGCCTGGTTTAATTTTTGTTATTTGACCACTGACAGTGGTCAAGTCCTTCCTTTCTTCTGTCCCACATCAGGGCCAGCTGATACAAGGAGCTCCGGTTCCCTCGTGTGGCACCTGTGGAACTTCAAACCTGGGACCCTAGCCCTCACTTGAGAACTTGACTTAGACCCACCCCAGGCCAGTATAAAGGTTCAATGCACACTCAGCAGGAGCCCTTATGCCAACCTGCTCTCCCCACATTAGTCACACAGAGTCCCTTGTGTGGCTAACAAGCATCTTTCAAATATTCCTGTTTTGTGGAATGTCATCAGCCTCGACAGCTGACCTATTAAATTGGAAGCAAGTCCATCACATCACACTTTCACGGGGTGATCACAAAACAATTGCCAAACAGTCAGGATGGTCTAGGCTGGGGCTGCCATCTTCTGAGATCTTCTCTTGCTCTTAGTCACGGAGTACAAACCCTGGTTCGTGGTGAGTGCTTACCCTGTGCATTGTGCTGAGCTGTGGTCCACTTGCCAGTTCCCACTGAGCCTTTGCTATGGATTTATGACCTGAGTCACTGGGGGAAGAGTAAAATTTTGGGCGCCCCCCTTATCAGCATAAGGGGTCAGGGGAAGGTCTCTCTTTCTGTGAGCGTTGCTTGTGTGTCTCAACCAGACAATGACCTCCGTTCTATAGGGCACTCGGGAAAACTGATACCCTGTGCAACACGGACCATTTGGTGGTGGCTGTGTGAGACCACCAGTCATTGGGTGATGTGCTGAGAGAGCCACACTCCTAAGAACAGATGGCTCATTGGGACCCTCCGAGGCCTAAATGCCTGTGCAGCTGCTACCACGCTCATGCCTCTGCTGTATCGAGATCCTGATTTGCAGTGTACTAGCCAAAAATATGCAAGGTGTCCAGTGGCATCAACACTTAGGAAATGTGGCCCAAATGTTTTATGCTAGGGCCTCCGAAAGGGCCAGAGGGCACCTGGACCGGAAAGACTCAGCAAGCCTGGGTTGCTGACACCCCACGCATTCCAAAGGCAGACCTGTTTTCAGATCACCACTGAGCCCCTGAACTATTCTGCGGGTAAGAGCATTTGTTTGCCTAAGGCCTTGAGCTACGTGTACTAGTTTGACCAGGTAAGTTTCTCTGAAGATTGGGATTTATTGTGAACACCTGGTTTTGCTCTGGGGTGGGAGGGGGATGTGGGGGCTTGAGGCTGAGAGGCTGGGATAAGTAACATGAGTGCTGCAGCCCATGTGCCTGACCCCCAGTAAAAACCCTGGACACTGAAGCTCGGTGAGCTTCCCTAATCACGGCCCTTTGCATGTGTCATCACAATGTTGCTGGGAGAATTAAGTGTGACCCCATGTGACTCTACTGGGAGGGACATCTGGGAGCATGTGTCTGGCCTCTCCTGGATGTTGTCCCCACGTGCCTTTCCCTTTGCGGATTTGAATCTGTATCCTTTCATGGTAATAAACTGTAATTATTTCTGAGTCTTTTGAGTCTTTCTAGTGAATCATCAAGCCTGAGGGTGGTCTGGGGACCCTGCCACACCATAACCTGATGGGGATCACAGTAAAATAGGCCAACAGTGACTGTGGGTCCTCTTTGGTGCTGCTGCAGATCAACGTGCTAAAGGGGTCTCTGCTTCCAGCTTCAGTCCAGGGCCCCTGAAGCCATAAGCAGTAATCGCCTTAAGGTGTACCCTAGTCCTGATGGTATTGATTGGACTTCCTGCAAGAAGATGCATTCCACCATGAGCAGCGGGACAGCACCCCCCCCCCGGGCGACTCCAAAACCATCCCCAAAAAACAATTCTACAAGGGGAGGAAACTAAACTGGAAACAGACATCTCTGACTTGGCTCAATGGGGAATTCAAAATGTTATTGGAAGAATGTATGCAATTAGAATATGAAAAGCGTGCTAGTTAGGTGTTGTGCCGAGATGATCCTGGCTCTGAGTTGACTTTAACGTCTGCTGAGATGTGCAGATTGGCCTGTATATCTGTGGTCCTCAAATCAGTAATGACGGGGCCCGCGGGATTTATGGAAGTGGATGTGTAATTTCTGCCTGCCCCAGCACTCTCAGACACGCTGCCCACCCTTTTTCTTGCTCCAGCAGGTGCTTATGGCATGAAAAATAGCCCACCCTAATTCCAACCCTAACTCTTACTCAAATTGTGGGGACAGAGCCAGGAGTACAGTTTCCAGGCTCTCGGCCTCACGTGGAAAGGTGCTCAGTCGGGTAGTAAATGGCCATCAACTGTGATTGGATGGCCATCAGCTGTGGCTATTTGGCTGCCAGCTATAACCAGTGAGCCATTGGCCACTAATATAACTGCCATGGCTACGCTAGCAGCGGATGGTGGCTGAACCAGCAAGCGCGGATTGCAGTTAGCACAGCAGATTGCAGTTAGCAGGGCGGATTGCAGCTAGCAAGTGGGGTTGGTTGGTTGGCAGAGAAGCAGATGGCAGATTGCAGCTAGCAAGTGAAGTGAGTTGGCAGAGAAGCGGACGGCAGGTTGCGGATCGTGTGGCTCCTGCTTCCTGTGTCTCCAACCCAGCCACCAGCGAGAATATAGTGGTATGACTCCCCTATCTATGGCTCTGTGGGTGTTCCTTTTTGGCCTCACCATATCCTGTGTTCTTATGCGGGGAGCAGGACCAGAGACCCCGCATGAGACCCTGCATGACACCAATTCTAACTCTAACTTCTAAGCATCTTAGCCCTCGCCCTGTTTCCCACCCCACCACCCCAACACCCTCACCCCGCCACCACACCCCCACCTCCGACACTGTAACCATAACCCTGATCCTAACTAGCACAGAGATGCTTTGACTCGTGGCCTAGGCAAGGTGCCCTGGTGCCAGGAAGGCTGATTCAGCCCTCTGTTGTTCGGCGGGAAGCCAGGAGCGAGAGGCAGGCCCCATGCTCTCCTCTCACCTTGCAGTCTCGGCCTGTGGCTCCCTCTGCATAACTTACCTGGCGGCAAACTGACAGGGAACATGGTTTGTGGCTGAGCCCCAGAATCCTGGGAGTGGCCCTGGCTGAGACAATACAAGGTCAGACAATTAAGTTTGTGAACTTGTTGCAACGATGTTGCTAACCTTTTTTTCATATCAGAGGGGTTATTCATTATGAATTTGTATCAAATGCTCAAACAGTTAACCAACTTTATTACTTGGAAGTGCTGAAAGGGCTGTGAGAAAAAGTTCGATGACCTGAACTTTTTGCCAACAATTCATGGCTCTTGCATCACGACAATGCACCAGCTCACACAGCACTGTCTGTGAGGGAGTTTTTAGCCAGTAAACAAATAACTGTATTGGAACACCCTCCCTACTCACCTGATCTGGCCCCAATGACTTCTTTCTTTACCCGGAGATAAAGGAAATAGTGAAAGGAAGACATTTTGATAACATTCAGGACATCAAGGGTAATACGACGACAGCTCTGATGGCCATTCCAGAAAAAGAGTTCCAAAATTGCTTGGAAGGGTGGACTAGGCGCTGGCGTCGGTGCATAGCTTCCCAATGGGAGTACTTCGCAGGGGACAGTAGTGATATTTAGCAATGAAGTATGTACTGTGTTTCCCCGAAAATAAGACCTAGCCGGACCATCAGCTGTAATGCATCTTTTGGAGCAAAAATTAATATAAGACCCAGTCTTATATTAAAATAATATTAAAATAATATTTTAATATAAGACCGGGTCTTTATAATAAATATAATTAATATAATATAATAAACACTATAATATAATATAATATAATATAATATAATATAATATAATATAATATACCAGGTTTTACATTAATTTTTGCTCCAAAAGACGCATTAGAGCTGATGGTCTGGCTAGGTCTTATTTTGGGGGAAACACGGTAGCACTTTTTTCTTTTCTTTTTTTAAATTGGGGAATATTAGGGAACAGGGTGTTTTTCCAGGATCCATCAGCTCCATGTCAAGCAGTTGTTTTTCAATCTAGTTGTGGGGGATGCAGCTCACTGGCCCATGTTGGACTCGAACAAGCAATCTTGGTGTAATGAGCACTGTGCTCTAACCAATGAGCCAACCGGCTACCCACCAGTGGCTCAGATCCAAGCTCAAGCCATTGCTTCTTACTGGCCCATAAGGGACTCCAACTGGCAATCTTGTTGTTAAGAGCTCACGCTCTAACCAACTGAGCCATCCGAGCTCGTGCTCTAACCGAGCCATCTGGCCACCCCTTTTTCTAAGATGAATTCATGAACTTAATTGTCCGACCTCGTATGTGCACTCCTGGCCTGGCCTGCTTCTGTCAGTCTCGGCTTTGGCCAGGACAGGAAAAACAGGTGTCATTCTGGAATAGTGCCATAGGAAGATATGTGGACCCTAAATGTTACTATTCAAAGTGGAAATTGCTTATTGTACTGATTATGAAAATAATGTATTTGTGGTTTCAATGATTTAGGTTCAGTCCTAACCAATCATCTAGAAAGTGAAGTATCTGGCACATCTCCTTGCAGATGCCCTGTACATTAGCGGATCTTCACAGCCATCATGCCATGTTCTGGGCCCCTCCACTTCACTTATTATTTTTTGAGCAAGCAGGAGGACAATCCTATCAGTGAAGCCGAGCCACTGTGAGGAGCTGAGTTTTGGGTGACTCTCCTTGCTGGGTGCAGTCATAAGTGGTTCATTTCCAGAGTGAAATCTTGGAGTCACTGTTGGGCAGCTCTGCTTGTTGTAAAGCCAGAGCTGTAATGAGCATTTAATGTAGTAAATGTTAACGCACCATTGCTGGATAGGGGTTTATTTTAATAATATGAAGGCAATATAATGTTAGAAAATCTGTTGGAGTTATAAATCCAATTATAACTCCACAACAAGGAAGGAAACCCATATAATCATTTCTGGGGTATTCCAAGAAGGTGTTTTGTCAAATTCAGCATTAAATCCTGATTTTTTAAAGTCTTAGCAAACTAGACCTATAAAGATAGCTCATTAATGTTATAAACAATCAGTCATGGGCAAGGTTTGGCATTTTCCTGACAGGGAAAGACTAGAGATCTGTCTCCCTTCAAGTCAGAATAAAGACCCAATGCTATATCAGTGAGGAATGAAATAACTGTGAGTGACAAATGACTTGGCTGTTTATATTTCTCACATAGCAAGAACTCAGGGAGTTGAATGTCGGTGGCCGAACCAGCTGGTGAAAAATTTCATCCAAAGCCAAGGATTCTTCTATTTTTCCATTTCACTATGTGTGGCTTTTGTCCTCAATTTTCTCCTCGTTGCAAGATGGCTACTACACCTCTGGGCATTGCATTAAAGTTCCAGGCAGGAAGAAGTTGAGGAGGAAGGAACAGTTTTCCTATCAGGAAAGCAAAGAGTTTCCCCAAATCTCTGGCAGACTTCCACTGGGTAGGCCATGTGGCCACCCCAGCTACCACCGAGCCTTAGAGGCCAGAGAGGTTTGAGATGGACACCCATTTGTCTCAGACCCCAAACAGAGTCTGCCACAAATGACCACTGCCACGAACACTAAGTGTTGCTCTGGAAGTGCTGGCCAATGTGAGTTTTAAAAAGAAATGAAATAAAAGGATATCTATACAGAAAGGAGAGGCAAGCCTTTTATTTCCAAGGATATGACTGTTTACCCAGAAAACCCAATAAACTGGTAAGCTGTCAGAGACCTTCTAGAATAACTCAGTAAAATTGCTAGGTATAAAATAAATATACAAGAAGATATATACAATCAATAGTGGTCCTATATATCTTATAACAGAAAGACCCGATTTACAAGCCCCACAAAATTAGAATGAACTTAAGAATAAATGTAAGAACATTTACGAAGAAAACATAAAATTTTTCTGATGGTTGTAGGTAGACTTGCATGAATAGTTATCTACCATATTCTTTGATGTGAAGACTTAGTATTAAGTAGAACTTACAAATTCTTCACAAACTAGTCAATTCTAATCAAAATCCCAATGAAATATTCAGGGGCATGAAGAGGTTGAGTTCTGAGAAAATGATTCCTATGTTACCTGAAAGAACAGATAAAACAACACCAACAACTTTTAAAAACCTAAAAATGTGGCCCTGGGCATATCATATATTAAAGTGATTTATGGAGCTGCAATAATAGAAAAGACAGGTCTATGGAACAGGGAGGAATAAATTTGAGAATGATTGCTGGGACCTTGTATTTTATATCCCAAATACATGGATTTAAGAGTTAAATGTAAAAATCCGGAACCAAAAGAGGCCTTAAGGAAGAGGCTTTCTAAGAGCCAAAGAAAAATACAAAAGAAAAAAGTCAAATAGACCTTATTACACAGAATTTGAAAACCTCACTAAATAAAATAACGCAGTAACAGAGCAAATGTACATGCCAAGGCGATACATACTCGTACGTATGTATACATGTATATGTGTGGGTATATATTAAAAATACAAAGAATGGAAAAGTGGATAAAAGTCAGAAATAGATCATTCAAATGAAGGGGGAAAAAAAGGTAAAAAATATCAACAAATATCTAATGTATCAAAATGGCAAATATAAAAAGTGAAATGATGCCAAGTGCTAGCAAGGGTGTGAAGTGGACACTCCCAGAGCCCGTATGAGGGTACAAACTAGAAGCATCGTACGGAGCCCGCTCAGGAAACCCCGACGGCTTTCCAGTGTCGGTGATCTCCACTGCTGACTCCACTCTCCGAATTCGTTCTGAGGAAATAATCAAAGATGGGCGCGTAGGCTTATGTTCCAGAATTATTTATAGGTACAGATACTCTTGATGTTTAACAATACAGGAACAGATAAATCATGATACAACTGTAAGACAGAAAATGATGTAGCCAGCAATGATGTTTTTGAAAAATATTTTATAATATGGAAAATGCTCATCATACAAAGTTAAATGGAAAAGGATAAACATGACATGCAGAGAATGAACCCAGTTTTATTTTAAAAGAAAAAGAAAAAAAAAGAAAAAAAGAAAAAAAAAATATATATATATACACACACACACACACAGAATCAAACGAGAAGGAAATGCATCTTCGTGTAATGACCTAGGAACCAACACTGAGGGTCATTTTTATTCTTGTTTTTTTTTTTTCTTTTCCAAATTTCTTCAATATATGTGTATTACTCGTATAATTAGAAAAGAAGGTTTATAGGCAAATAAAAGAAGAACATTAAGACTCCAATGGTAAGAGGGCCAAAAGGTATATTCAGATAATTTTCAGGAAGAAAAACAATAAAAACATGTTCAATGTTCTGCCTCATTAGTTATCAAAGGTGCAAAGTGAAGTAATAAGTGCCACTTGGCTGAGAACATGAACAGCGGTACAGGGCAGGCAGCAGGCCGGTGGCCAGGGCCCAGGAAGGTGGTTTCATTTTCATTTCTTTTCAAATAAGAAAAATGAGTATGAGAATAATGAATCAAGCCTAGCTTATATTTGTCTCTTCCCAATGCAGTTGTAAAATAGAACCTTTCCTATTTGTCACAGAGGAAGGGCCCGAGACTGCCATGATGTGGCCCTGGGGACCGGATAATGCGAGTTCGCCTCACGGACACTCCAGAGGGAGGCCATGGAGTGGCAGACGTCCAGGGTCATCGCTGTGTCGTCACCACGCCCGGAACAAAGGCCGCCTGTCCGGACACACAGCTTGGAACGGTGCCTGTGCCCGGGAGATGGACGTGCACGGGACGTTCCTACTTGGCCAGTGTTGCTGATTGGTTTCTTCATAATGAAATAGTATTACTTTGCAAACACACAACCAAAAACATACCAAGATGATCCCTTAAGCTATTCATTTCCTTTATCTCAAAATTTTCACTTCTAGAAATCTACTCTAAGAAAAACACTATAGAAGTATAATGCAAAAGATGCTCCATGAAGAATGATTTATAATAGTGAAAAACATGGAAATAACTTCAACATATGACAAAAGAATATCTAATAGAATAATACTACGCTTCCATTTAGAATTATGATTCCGAAGACAGTGCAGTTACTTGGGAAAAAATTCTGCTATGCAGCTAACTGGAAAAAAAAAAAGATTAAAATGATATACCTACTATGTTTAAAGTGATATAAAAATGCACTATGAAAAAAGCAGAAGGTAATGTATCAAAGTGCGAAATGCAGTTTTATTAAGAATTAGGGGGGGTGTTTTCTCCCCTTAACTCCACATTTTCTGAAACGAGGTTATTTTGCCTCCATAATTTAAAAAGTATACTAAAAAGCATTTCATAAACTATAGCACTCTATACAAATGTAAAGTGTTATCACTGAGAAGGCAGCGTATACTTGCTTAGAACTGAGAAGAAATAGCATTAATTCTAGATGAACGCAGCGTCTTCCTACCTCCGCAGGGAGCACGCAGATGGCCTCTGTGGAGAGGCTACTCCGGTGAGCTGAGCTGCACAGCATGCGGGAGGCCCTGCAGGCAGCCTCACCAGCTTGGGGTGAAGAGGACCTTCTGGACACGCACTTCTGGACACTCACCGCCTGTGTGCTCCCAATCTCCCGCCATGGACCGGGTGGCCAGGTGCCATGCCAGCATGCCAGGACCTGGCTACCCTGATGCTGGGCTGTGCTTCTGTGCCGCCTCTAACAAATCACTCTGCAGTGGAGCCACCTCAGTAAGGCGAGTCCAGGAAATCCTCTTTTCTCAAAACTCCCACCATCCAAGATTATTCTCCCCTCCTGGACTATAATTATGTTCACTTGGAGGTAATACTGTTCATAATTCTTCTGGTTTTAAAAATTATTATTATTCTAAACACAACAGTTCACAGAGGAAATTCCTGATCGAAATCATGCCAGAAGCCCGTCTGAGGTCACAACGATTGACATACCTTCTTTTTATCGGCAGTAAAGCTCTATTCCCCTGGTCAGTGACTTCCAAACCCATCAAGGGAAACAGGACAACAGGGCCTCCTCAAATGGCCCTCAACTCTCCTCTCCTACAGTATATCCCTCCCTGGGGAGGTGACAGCCGCTGATAAGAGGGCATCTGTTGCAGCACACGGGAGAACTGCAACAGCACAGGGTGGGAGGGCAAGCCCCCACATCTGGAGCTACGAGCAGTCTGCATCTACAGCTACTGTGTTTTCCCTGCTCACCCTGGGGAAGGAGTGAGAATGGACACCTCGATGACACACATGCCACGTTAATTTCCTGGTTTACTGCCAAGAGGGAAATTCCTGCTGGCTGAGGGCTGAACCACACACAGGAGCTTTGCCATGTCCAGGGCATTGATGGGGTCCATGCTGCTCACCCCTGTGCTCCCCGCGTCCAGCAGGCTGCTGGGAACATAGTATGTGCTCAGCAAGTGCTTGTTGAACTGGATGGCAAAGGGCTTCTCCTTGCTGTGCATTCTCTGGTGCTCAGTGAGGTGGGTGCTCCAGTGGAACATCTCACCACATTCGTTACACTTAAATGATTTCTCCCCGGAGTGGATTTTCTGATGTTTAATGAGACAGTGATTCTGGCTGAACGCTTTGCCGCACTGGCTGCATTTGTAGGGCTTCTCTCCGGTGTGGATCCGCTGGTGCACGATGAGGGACGAGTGGCAGCTGAAGGCCTTCCAGCACCGGCTGCAGTCAAAGGGCTTCTCCCCAGTGTGGATCCGCTGGTGCACGATGAGGTAGGAGTGGGAGCTGAAGGCCTTCCCACACTCATTGCACTTGAAGGGCTTCTCCCCACTGTGGATCCGCTGGTGCACCACCAGGTAGGAGTGGCAGCTGAAGCCTTTCCCACAGTCGCCGCACTTGAAGGGCTTCTCTCCCGTGTGAATCCTCTGGTGGAGGGTGAGGCGTGAACGGTTATTGAAGGCCTTCGCACAGTCGCTGCATTTAAACGGCTTGTCTCCGTTGTGGATTTTCTCGTGCACGGTCAGGGACGAGTGGCAAGTGAAGGCCTTCCCGCACACGTCACACTTGTATGGCTTCTCTCCCGTGTGGATTCTGTGGTGCCGCGTCAGGTGCGTCCGCTGGTTGAAGGCCTTCCCGCACTCGCCGCATTTGTAGGGCTTCTCCCCAGTGTGGACCCTGAGGTGCATGTTCAGCAGCGAGCTGCAGCTGAAGGCCTTTTCGCAGGTGTTACACTTGTAGGGCCTCTCACCTGTGTGAATCCTGTGATGCACGTTCAGTGACGAGTGACAGCTGAAGGCTTTCCCACACTCCCCACAGAGGAAGGGCTTCTCCCCTGTGTGGATTCTCTGGTGTTCGATGAGGTTGGTGCTCCAGGTGAAGGCCTTGCCGCACTCGTTACACCTGTAGGCTTTCTCCCGTGCGTGCCATCGCCGGTGCAGGGTGAGGGACGAGCTCTGGTGGAAGGCTTTCCCACATTCGCCGCACACGAAAAGACCCTCCCCAGTGCCAGCACCCATGCCCTGATGCCGGCTCACGGGTGGAGGTTTTCCATGTTCACTTGACTTGCAATTGTTTCTCCCTGAGCACATTCTCTGCTGCTGGGTTACAGCCTCACTGGAGTGGAAATTCTCGATGTGTCTGTCAGGAGACTTTTCCTCTGTAGGAATGAGAGTTCCTTCACCCTGTTGGGTGAAGAGGGTGCACCGGAGGGGAAAAGCCTCCTCAGACACCTCGTGTCCCTGCCAGTGCTCCTCTGTGGCAATGTCCCCATAGCCAGTGGGCGTGTACCTCCAGAACACAGCCTCGCCTCTCGACAGAGCAGCTGCCGGGCCCTTCCAGGTCCACCTGTCGCCTGGCCCAGGGCTGTGGGGACTGGACCTTGCCGGCCACTCTGTCACTGACTCCTGCGACGGCTCCTCTTTGTAGATGCCCTGCTGTTGACACAACTCCTCCTTCATCTCAGGCCTGGGCTCCCGTTCTGTAAGAAATGGGAAATGCAATATCCTGTCAGCAGGCAGAGGTGTGGTGCTGGAACTCCGATTTGAGATCTGACCCAGTAGTGTAGATAAAGCTAGAAAAGAGAGCAGAGACTGACAGAGTGAGGGAGCTCAAAGGCAGAGAGACAGGAGCGCACCCTGGGTGAGACGGGCAAGCAAGCCAGTGAGAAGGGAAGAAGAGGAAGAAACAGAGAAGGAGTCCCAGAAGGAAATCCTGAAAAGAGCCAGGGCGGCTAGGAAAGGAGCAGAACTCATGGATACGATTCACTCATTGCAACATCAATGGAGAGACTGTTGTGTGTCTGAACTGGGCATGAACACAGGGTCAATACAGGTCCAAAAACAACAAATTTAAATTTCCCTGGTTCCAGAAGGGAAAAAGAACACCCTACCTCTCTTTAGTGTTTCCTTTAGAACACTTGAAACTAAATGCGTTCTCTGTCCCTGAGATGTACGTGTGTCTCTTTAAAAGCTAAATAAGCCTCTTGCCAGCTTCGCATCCCAGAAGGAATGTATTCCTTGGAGCCACCTCTGTGAACTGTCCCCCTGTCTCTCCCCCCACCCCCAAACTGACTGCCCTTTTCTCAGTGAGCAAAGCCCTGACCCCAGTTTCATACACACTCCCACTCCTGTTCTGCTTCATTTTTCTTGGCACCATCTGCTAGTCACCACTGGTTAAATATTTCTGTATATGTAGGTATTACTTCTGTCTCCTGCCAACAGAAGGCAGACGTCTTTGCCTGTTTTCCTAGCAGTTTCTGACACACAGTCAATGCTCAATGTGTGTGCTGAAGGAAGAAAAGGAAAAGGGAGAGCTCTAGAAGGTGCACTGAGCAGGTGTGGATGGAGCCAGGGCAGTGCACTGTGGAAGGAAAACGGGGCTGTGACGGGAGGGCCACACGGGTTGGTGGCAGGGGCACCGGGGACAAGGGCTCCACATCCTTCCCCTGTGTTTCCCTCACCTGGATGAGTCCCTCCGGGGACTTTTCTGGGCACCTGCCATGGCTCCTCGCCCCTTTCCAGATGGGAGATCACGTCTGGCTTGCAGACCGGAGGCCCTGCTTGCGGGGAGGAAGTGGCATAGCTCTGTGTGCTGCGGTTCTGCAGAACCAACCGGCACCGAGAGGTGTGCGCTACCCCCAAGGACACAGGTCTCAGTGTCAGAACCCAAACTGAGGCACATTCTCTGAGGATCCCACAGGTGGGGACACCTCCCCTCCATCTCCCTCGGAAAGCTCCAGGGCAGGTTGGGCACCCAGGACCCTGCCTGGCCCCTCCCTCTTCTCCTGGCCACACCTCCAAGCAAGGATGCCAGTGGCACTGCAGAGCCCTGCCACAAGGGCTGGGTACAGAGAACACAGCCGCCACACCCTGCCGAGCCCGGTGCCAAGGCTGGTGCCAAAGGGAGCCTTAGTATTACCTATGGCATGGCCAGACTGCAGACCCTGAGCCTTGGGGAGCCATCTTACCCAGGGCGAGAAGGTTCTGATAGTTCTCCAGCATCACGTCCCGGTACAGGGCTCTCTGGGGGGAGTCCAGCTGGCCCCACTCTTCCTGGGTAAAGTCCACGGCCACATCCTTGAAAGTCACTGATTCCTGGAATGACATGCACGTTCTCACTCACCCAACATGGTTCTGATTGCATTTGTGCTTCCAAGGGAATAAAGGGTTAACCTCGGTGACCTTCTCCCAAGCGATGAATGTTGTGCTTAGACGCCACCTGTTGTGCAGACCCACAGCCCCCACGTACACACCACAGCTGGGCAGGAATCACCACATGGACCTGTCCTCCTGGACCAGGAAGGCCCCGCTAACTGGGCAGCCCACGTGTGGGTGCTGCGGTGGACAGGAAGCTGCTGTGACCGTTCTGGGTAAGATGCTATGCTTACCAGGGTTGAGATTGTCAAGCTTAGAGAACTTGAAAGAATAATACAAAGAACCTAGAAACCCTGATCAAATCTTACCACTGCAATAGGACTTAAGCTCAGACAGAAAGCCAGTATTATACCCTAAGGAAGGAACCCCTATTCTCATCAGTGAGTTCTATGCCCAAGTGACCAAAGGAGCCACTCTGTGTCCATCCTGCCCCCCCCTAGAACCCCTGCTCCCCTGCCCTCCCCAGGCCTGAGTCCTGGCCCACCCCGCCCTTAACCTACTCCCACCTTCCCCAATGCCAGTCACTAATTGCAAGGTAACCCCTCCACCCACTTCGTCACTCCAGTTCCAAGTGTCACAAATGTCCCAAATGACTCCACTTGTACTCATGCCCTCGAACCCTAGGCTCTTCTGCCACCTGGGGCTTCTTACCCCCTCCGGAGGCCCTAGGCTGCCACCCCTAAACGGTCTCCACATTGGTCATGTTCCAACCCCACTCTGGATCCTCCCTTGCCAGAAAATAAGCTCCCAAGTCCCATCAGGACTCTGACCTCAGGAGGCAAGTGTGGGCAGGCTGCTTTCTAAGCGGCTACTGACTAACAGCTGTCTCTTCAAAGATGCTGGTGCCATGGCAGCCTGGCTTAAACTAGTTAGGATGTAGTTAAGTTAGACGTAAGAGTGAAGACTAAACCAAGCGAAGGAGGCCTGGTTCCTATCTTGTAAGCCTTTGCTGGGGATTGGCTGGTGTGGGGCCAGGATCCCAGGGACCACCAGATTTCTGCAGAAGCTCTGGGCCCACATTAGCACCCCGAGTCAGGCAAGGGGTACAGAGAGTCAGGCCTTGAGGTGAGCCCTCATGCCTACCAGGTGCCTACCAGGCAGTCAGTAAAAGCAGGGATCTCCTCTGGAATAACGGGAGTTTCGCCTTATACTTTTAGATAGCTATCAGTGTTGCTGCGGACTGAATCATGTCCCCCTGAAATTCATATGTTGAAGCCCTGACCCCCAATGTGACTGTATTTGGACATGGGTCCTTAGGAGATAACTGAGGTTACATGGGGTCACTAGGGTGGTGCCCTAATCCGATAGGACTGGTGTCCTTAAGAGAAGAGGACGACAGAGGTCTCTGTCTGCGTGCGCACAGAGGGAAGGACAGGGGGAAAAGGCGGCCATCTGAAAGCTGGGAAGACAGCCCTCACCAGGAACCAAGCCTGCTGCACCCTGATCTCAGACTTCCAACCTCCAAACCGAGGAGGAATAAGTACACGCTGTTTAAGACCCCAGTCTGTAGTATTTTGTTATGGCAGCGCGAGCTAAGACAAATGTCAACATAAAAAGAAAGAAAGATGAAACCACTCTTCACACCACATACAACACAGCTCCAGGTGGAGCAAGAGCTGAATGTGAGACATCTGGGGTCCATTCTGTGAATCCCTGGGCAGCAGAGACTGTAAGTGCAACATGAAACCCAGAAACCATGAAGAGAAGATTTACATTTGCTCCACGAGCGTTTACATTTTCTACATGGAACGCTGACAAGTCACTAAGAAAAACAAGAGAAAAATGGGCAGAGGCTGTAAACAGACAATTCACAGAAGACTCATAAACAGCTGTTAAGCCCGTGAGGAGACAGTCAATCTCATTAGACATCCAGAAATGAGAACTAAAACAGCAAGATACCATTTCACACATAGCAGAGAGGCCAAACGTTTAAAGTCTGAACGTACCAAAGGTGGGCTCGTCCATGGGAAAACAGGGTGGTCTGACACCACCGGGCAGGTGTGTACTGGGGACACATAGTTTTTACCGTCTCTAGTAAAGTCAAGAGCGTGTATTCCCTGTGCCTCGAAAGTCCACTCTGAGAGTCCTACTCAGTCCAGAGTGACTGAGAAAACACTGGAAACAAACTGAATGCCTGTCAGTAGGAAGGGAATATAAACAACATAGTGCAGCAGTGAAAAGAAACAGGGTAGACAGACCTGTCCCCATGGGGATCTCTCAAGAGCACAGCAGCTGGTATAAAAGCAGGCTGAGGGGACCATACCTGGTGTGATGCCCTGCACAGAACCATCTAGAAGCATACACAGCACTGTATGCAGTTTACAAATACTCAGATGCATGTGTTGCTCCACCATCTGGCAGACAAGGGCACAGGCTCTGAGCCTGATGGCCTGGGTGGGCTTCCTACTCTTGCCTTCACTAGCAATGTGAGTGGAGGGGTGCCTCAGTTTCCCTGACTGTGAAATGAGACCTATGTCACTGCCTCACGGTGAGAATTAAATGAGTTCACACCACATATGAAGGTCCCATCAGAGCGCTGTGGTGTTTGCTCAGTCGTCATCCTCTGATACCGCATGGACCGGGGAGGGCAGGAGAGGACAGAGAAGGGAGGACACAGAAGGCACTGCCTTTACTTGTAATGTTTCATTTTTAAAAAATGATCTGAAGCCAATAGGACAAAATTCACACATCTGTTAATTTTGTAAAGTAGGTACCCAGAAGGTTGTTCTTACTCTGTTTTAAATGTTTTAACACTTAAAAACATGAAAAGCCATTCAAAGAGGAGGAAACGCAAATTTCCGATAGACTTATTAAGAGATTAGTGATTTTTGTCAGGAAAATGCAAATTGAAAGCAAAATAACAATTTTACCTATCAAAGTAGCAATAATTAAAACCAGGGAACCTGGCAATGAGGAACCACTTTTAGTGGGAGTGGGAACCGCTATGTCCATTTGGGTATTTACACCAAAGAAACAAGGGTTGCTGCACATACGGAAGCAAATGAAAGGTTGGGTACTGCAGCACCGTACTTACCAGAAACCAACCAAATGACCGAGCATGGCATTAGAGTGGGTGACTAAATCAGGGTACAGGCATGCGGGCAGACCATGGAAAATAACGCAGCTATCCAAAGGAACGCACTGAACACTCTGCTGAGTGGAGGAAGCCAGACAGAGAGGGCCACGTACTGTATGACCGCATTTGTACGAAATGCCCAGAATAAGCAAATAGAAACACAAAGTAAATTAGTGGTTGCTGAGGGCTGGAGAGGGGGGAGGGGTAGGGACTGCTAATGGGTATTGGGTTTCTTTCTGGGGTGATGAAAACGGTCTAAAATTGATCGTGGTGATGGTTGCACTATTTTGTGAATATACTAAAAAAAACCACTGAATTGCATACTTGGGAAGAGTGGATTTTATGGTGTGTGAATTTTATCTCAATTAAAACAAAGGGAAGCACTGGAATGTGTACTGTACGATTCCATCTTTGAAATAATACGTTTAAGCCCTGTGTCTATGTATGGTTGAGTTTGCTTATGTGAACAAGAGGAGAGAGATGGAGCAAAAAATGTCAAAACCGAAGACACTGGCTGTCTTAGGGAATGAGATTGTAAGTGTGGGGAAAGATTATTAACAGATTATTAACTTGTTAGCACAGCAAATAATGGTTTTGTAAATTAAAAAAAAAAGTTGTTTTCCAATGAAGAAGGAAAATCAAGGCAGAGCAGGGACTGGCCTCACCATTTTGGTGTGGGCACCCAGCTTCCTTGAGCCTCAGTTTCTCCGACTAGGGCATGGCGTGGGACCAGCAGGCTTCCGTGGTTGAGGATGAATGAATGAAATGAGGCAGGAACATGCCAGTCTTGGATACCACGGGAAGGGCACAGCAGCGGTCAGCCCTCCCATGGCCATCTCCCACCACTCTGGCTGGGCATGCCAAGAGGTGGGAGTCTCTGCCCCTGCCCCTAGGAGGAGAGAAGAAACAGCAGTCTGTGCCACCTCCACAGTCGTGACAGGGACCCCGACTGTCTCAGGCATTAGAAGAAGTGAGGTGGTGAGGACACAGAAGTGGAATGCACTGGGCCTCCACAATAGAGTGAACTGAGGTCGGAGGGAAATGGGCGTGGAGGAGTATTCTGATACTTGCGCTTGGGGAGCTCCCGCTGTGTGACAGTCAATTAGTGGTTGCTGAGGGCTGGAGACGGGGGAGGGGGAGGGACTGCTAATGGGTATTGGGTTTCTTTCTGGGGTGATGAAAACATTCTAAAATTGATCGTGGTGATGGTTGTACTACTTTCAGTGGTGCACAAGGGGCATCAGAGCAGTGTGAGACATCGCTGTGGCCACAGTAAACAAGACACCTACCCCAAGGCAACGGTGTTTGTATTCTGCAGCAGGCAGGACAGATGGGAAACAGGAGTGGAGCAGCCCCAACATGGTGAAAATTGGGTTTTGTGCTCTGCTTCCAGCCACAGAGGGGTAACAGAGACCAGATTTGCCCTCTTACCTCAAACAACTAGTAAACTGGGCAAAACGTCTGAAACAATGGTTGATTTCCAGACACTGAACAAAGTGCAGCTCAGAAGAGAGACCCTGAGATAAGGGAAACGAAGTGAGCCCTAAAACCACCCCACCCTCCTGCCTGGACCCTGTTTCCAGACTGCAGCAGGGGAGGTGGCAACCCAGACAGAGCCTGTGGTCTGAGGAGCTGAGGAGACAGAGTTGAGTTTGGGGGCACCAGGAGACTAAATTCCGCAAGGAAAAATTCCAGAGCAAAGGGAGTTGCAGACTCAGAACTCTGGATGCGCCTGAGGCTGACTGAGGGCCGACGGGTATGTGCGTGGGAGGAAACCACCCCAAACCAGGGAAAAGAAACACCAGAGAAGCAGCAGGCAGAACAATTATTAAGACTCACATGGGTTGGGAATAGTTTGTGTGCTGACTGGCCAGAGTGGAACGTCCTCCTGATGTATAGGAACTGAGTAAAGTCCCCGGAAGGTAAACTGAGTAAAGTCCCCGGAACTGAGTAAAGTCCCCGGAAATAAAGTCCTCAGCAGTGAGGCAAATTTTGCCCAAGACAGCTTCTCTGGACCCACCTTAACAAAACCTAAAAGCATCAAACTAATCGTAAGTAATTTCATTGCATCCCAGAACAAATCCCAGAAATATTTAAGGAATTCCAAGCAACACAATACTCAACAAAGTAAAATTCACAATGTCCAACATCCATTCAAGTAACTAAAAGGAAAAATAAGTTAATAAAATCAGAGGCATTAAGAATCTACTAAAAGAATATTTGTTTACCCCCAAAAGATGGCATTAAGAGAGAAACAGAATAAAAAAAGACAGAAGACATATAGAAAACAACACATATAAACCCAGCCTTATCAATAATTATATTAAATGTGAATCGTCAAACTCCAATTAAAAAGTAGAGATTTTCCAATTGAATTAAAAAAGTGAGACCCAACTACATGCCAGCCACTTCAAATATAAAGATGATGATAGATTAAAAGTGAAAGAATGGGGGGGCCGGCCCGGTGGTTCAGGCGGTTAGAGCTCCATGCTCTTAACTCCAAAGGCTGCCAGTTCGATTCCCACATGGGCCAGTGGGCTCTCAATCACAAGGCTGCCAGTTCAATTCCTCCAGTCCTGCAAGGGATGGTGGGCTGCGCCCCCTGGAACTAGAAAACGGCAACTGGACCTGGAGCTGAGCTGCGCCCTCCACAACTAAGACTGAAAGGACAACAACTTGAAGCTGAACAGCACCCTCCACAACTAAGATTGATAGGACAACAACTTGACTTGGGAAAAAAAAAAAAAAGTCCTGGCAGTACACACTGTTCCCCAATAAAGTCTTGTTCCCTTTAAAAAAAAAAAAAGAAAAAAGAAAAAAAAGTGAAAGAATGGGGAAAGATATACCATGCAAATACTAATCAGAAGAAAGCTTAGGTGGCTATATTAACATCACAAAGATTTCAGAGAAAGGAATACCATCAGAGATAAAGACAGACTTTACACATTATCACAATATCATTATCACAATATCAATTCATTAAAAGCTCACAACAATTCTAAATATAGATGTACCTCCAAACAGAGCTTCAAAATACAAAAACAACACAAATAGCAAAAACCTAATAGAACTGAAAAGAGAAATAAGACAAATCCATCATTATACTTGGTGATTGCAAAAATAATCTCTCTCAATAATTGATAGAACACATAAGCAGAAAATCTGTAAGGATAAGAATAATTGAGTAACACTATCATGCAATTGACTTAATTGATATTTACAGAACACTCTAGCCAACAAAAGCAGAATACACATTCTTTTCAAGTGCATAAAACATTTATCAAGATAAACCACATTCTGGGCAACAAAATAAGTCTTAGTAAATTTGAAAGATTTCAAATCATACAAAGTTCTTTCTCTCACCACAACAGAATTAGAAATCCTAATAGAGAGATATCTGGAAAATCCCCCAAATGTTTAGGAATTAAACAACACACTCCTAAATAATACATGGTTGAAGAAGAAATCCCAAAGGAAATTAGAAACTATTTTGAGCTGAAAATGAGAATACAACATAAAACTTGTGGGATGTAACTAAGGCAGTGCTTACTTGGAGGGAAATTTATAGCATTGAATGTTATGTGAGGAAGGAACAAAGGTTTCAAATCAGTACCTGAGTTTCAACCTTAAACCAAAGTAAAGGAAGGAAATAATAAGGATCAGAAATCAACAAAATAGAAAACAAAAAAGCAATAAAGAAAAACCTATGAAACCAAAAGATGGTTCTTTGAAAAGATCAATAAAGGGCTGGCCTGGTGGCTCAGGTGGTTGGAGCTCGGTGCTCCTAATGCCAAAGGCTGCCGGTTCGATTGCCACATGGGCCAGTGGGTTCTCAACCACAAGGTTGCCGGTTCAACTCCCGCAAGGGATGGTGGGCTGTGCCCCCAGCAACTAAAATTGAAGTTAGCACCTTGAGCTGAGCTGCTGCTGAGCTCCCGGATGGCTCCGTTGGTTGGAGCGCGTCCTCTCAACTACAAGATTGCAGGTTCAACTCCCGCAAGGGATGGTGGGCTGTGCCTCCTGCAACTAACAATGGCAACTGGACCTGGAGCTGAATTGCGCCCTCCACAACTATGATTGAAAGGACAACAACTTGACTTGGAAAAAATCCTGGAAGTACACACTGGGAAGTACACACTGTTCCCCAATAAAGTCCTGTTCCCCTTAAAAAAAAGATCAATAAAATTGATAATTAAACATATATTTGCTATCTGACTCAGCAATTCCACACTTACATAGTTTTTTAAGAGAAATTAAAACACATGTCTGTACTCATACTCAAATATCTCTAGCAGGTTTATTTAATAACCAAAACTTGGAAACAACCTAAATGTCCATCAGCTGATGGATGGATAAACAAATTGTACACGCCCATACAAGGGTGTTCTGGGCTGAACTGTGTCCCCTCCAAATTTGTATGTTGATATCCTAACCCCCAGCATCTCAGAATGTGACTATTTGGAGGCAGGATCTTTAAAGAGGTGATTAATGTAAAACAAGGTCACTACAGTGGGCCTTAATCCAACAGGACTGAGGTCCTTAATAAGGAAAGGATATTTGGACACAGACATGTACAGAGGAAAGACCATGTGAGGACACAGGAGAAGGTGCCATCTATATAAACCAAAGAGAGAGGCCTCAGAAGAAACCCACCCTGGTGACACCTTGATCTTGGACTTCCAGCCTCTAGAACTGTGAGACAATAAACTTCTATTGTTTGAGCCATTCGGTCTGTGGCACTTCGCTATGGCAGCCCTGGTAAACTAATACAAATGGAATATTGTACTCAGCAATAAACATGAACAAACTACTGATTCACATAATGACATGAATTCAAAAGCATTATGCTAAATGAAATTAGTCAGAAACCAAAGACTACAAACTCTATCATTCCGTGGGGACAGCACTTCCTGCAAAGGGGCATGAAGGAACTTTTTGGGGTGGAAATGTTCTATATTATGATTGTGGTGCTGGTTATACAAGTGGACACACTTACCCAAATTCATCAAATCCTATACTTAAAATTGGAGGACTTTATTGTATATATATTATGCCTCAATAAACCTGAGCCAAAAACCCACTGGATTTTAGGGAGCTGAGGTGGGGGTGAGGACACACGCTGAGAACACGCCCATAACTGAGGCACGCAGAGACGTAGCATAATGGGGGTGGATCAGCAGAGGGAGGGAGAAAATGTACAGGAACAAAGCTCCAAAGAATCAGAATATGGTGCCGACGAGAGGGGGCTGTCAGAGACTATATGGCTTCAGTGTGGGGGCATCAACGGGCAGAAGTCGGGTAGGATCTGAGCCTTGTACAGGCCCTTTAGGGGGTATTCCCAACCCACTGGGAGAATCCCATGTCTGGTGTGTCTTCATTCTGTAGGGGGCATGAGTGGGAATCCAATGCAGATATGGTGATGAAACTAGCAAAGAAGTCAGAACAGACCCTGGGGATGTCCCAGGAGAGCTGAACACGAGCTCGAGTGGAGTGAGACTGCTGGATAGAGGAGTCCTCAAGAGAGGAGAACCAGTTACTCAAGTATCTAAGAAGCTGATATTTTAGGAATAACATCTATGAACAAGAAGGGCATTACCTTGAGGTTGTCACTCACGGGCATGCACACACACACATGCAAATGCACACTTTTTGCTTAACCATTTGAAGGCTCAGTTGCAGACATGATGCCATCTCACCCTCCATTCTTCAGCTTGTATCTCCTAAGGATATTCTCTTATACAATCACAGTGCCATCATCACACCCAAGAAATGTAATATTGATACAATATGATCTGAGATACAATCCATTTCCAAATTTCCTCAACTGTCCCAAACTGCTTTTGATAGAATTTTTTGGATATGTGACCCATCACAGATCATGGATTGCATTTGATTGTCATGTCTCTTGAGAGTGTTTTATAGAACTAGAGAGCATTCTAACACATTACAGAAGCTGGGGACATCACACAATACGTGTTTTACAGCTATTTCTACCTGTCTGTAATCACACCTCACCTCTTTCAAGGGGGAGGTTAATAGAATCACAAAATTCTAAACAAGTCAAAGGACCCTTAACCCTCCAGACTTAATCACTACCGTATACTCTCCTTACCAGACCCTTCTAAATACTATGATGAGTGCGGTGGTTTAGGTGATAGAACAAAACCCCAAGGGATTTGGGCCCCACTTGGCTGTAGAAGTGGCCCCAGGGCCAATTCCTGGCTGAGCCCCCAGATCCTCTAAAACTGCAGATTGTTCCACGAAGGCTCCATGTCTGGGGCCCAGTACAGAGGAAAAGCACCAGGAACAGACCCACTACCATCGCTCTTACCCCAGGCCTGCAACACAGCCCTTCCTTCAGCTGTTCCACACCCTCCTACCTGATTCCATCTCAGAAAACACCCCCAAACAAGGACCAACCACCACCAACATCCCCTGGGTCTGAATGTGAAGATGAGCACAGTGATCTCCTGTGAGCTGTCACCTACTTGCTTGGGTTCCACTAGAACCACTCTTCAGAGCTCCTGGCACAGTGCTGGGCACATAGGTCCTGGGCAACTGACTCACCCGTTGGACTGAATCAGGCTGGAAGGGACACTCACCTCGAGGGCATCCCTGGGGCATCACCCACTCTCTTCAACTGGAGCTGTTCCCACATCTAGAGCTTCCTAAGGACATAACCGCAGGCCCCCATATGTGGGATCCTTGGATGACTGAAGGAGACCCTGGGCAGGGGAAGGAAGCTGCTAACCCTCTTTATAAAGAGTGAGATGTGCAGAAGGAAGCAAAGTTAGCCACTCACCTCAGACCTGGCTTCTAGGAGATCCGGACCCAATTTATCCTCTGGATTCTCTTTGAGGGGAAGAGCAGGGTCCTGAGAGAACAGAGCTGGGAAGGAGACATGAGTCAAGCGGGGCCTGTTAAGCTATAGCCATCAGTGCATTGACTAAGCTAAAGCCCACTCCACCACTGGCACCCAGGAGAATCAGAGGGGAGTCAGGAACTGCCTCCGCAGGTGGGATGGGGAGCAAGCCCCAATGTCCCTCACACTGATACAGCAGCAGGGGTTAATTCTGCCACTCAATGTCAGACACTCCAAGAAAGAAGAAAAAGCACTGCGATTTCCTTCCTCTCGTCAGCATGCTCAAGACAGTGGGAATAAACGATTGTGCATGGTGAAGAGGCCGGAGGCTTGATTCTGCTGGTGCTTCTGGGAAACTGGCCTGACCTGCCTGAGTGTCACTCTCAAGTGCACACCCACAGACCCATTGACTAAAAGAGCCAATTGTACCTGTCTCCTGGGGTTTCGGGGCAGAAGTCTCCATGGTGGCCCTTGGCAGAGTCCCCCGAAGGTGTGGGCAGCTATGCAGCCTCCTGGGCCCCGGGCCAGGCCCAGAGGAGCTGGTCCTGCTCCTGGGGTTCAGGGACAGCGGCCTGCAGGGGAGTCCAGCGGGGTCGCGTACGCACTCCCGGCTGTACGGTCACACTGGCCCTGCGCCCCGTCGAGGTCCGGGCCAAGCAGACTCAGCAGGAACACCGCACCCCAGGCTGCGCTCACACCCCATCACTGTACCGCACGCAGCCCGTCACACTCCTCCCGGGGACTGCGGGCAGGGCCAGGCAGGCCTGGGGCTCAGCCACCCAGAGCCAGGGGGCGCGGAGCGCGGCTGGCAAACAATCCCCAGGGGCGGATTGATAGGCCGACCGACCGACAGATACGCGAGTGAGTCGACCGACCGAACTCCCACAAAAGGACAGCGACCACCACAAAGGAGCAGCCGGTGGCCGCCGCGGGAAAGTGCGTCTGCGCGGACCGGACGCAAACTACAACTCCCGGGAGCCTTTGCGCCGGGCAGACAGCGTACTACATTTCCCAGAGGGCGTCTGGGCCCCACAGGGGCTCTGTGGTCCTTACCCGGACGAGCGTGTAGTACAGGCTTCTGGGAAATGTAGTTTCGGGGCCAGAAACCATGCTCTCGGGCCCCTCCCTCACTCATTGCCCCCCACCCCGCCGCCGTGTGTGTGTGTGTGTGTGTGTGTGTGTGCGTGTGTGTGTGTGTGTGTGTGTGTGTGTGTGTGTGTGTGTTTTCAGGAGCTTGGGAAGGAGGGTCTGGCAGTGGCACAGACTAGCACAGTGCTCTAACACAGTAATGCCAATATTTATTGAGCACCCACCACATGCCAGGCACAGTTCCAAGAGTTTGACTTGCATTTTCTGGCAGAATGTTCACAACAGCCCAGTGAGGTTTGGTAATTATTCTTACACTCATTTTAGAGGTGAGGAATCTGGGGCACACGGAGATGGGATAATTTGTCCCAAGTCACACAGCCAGGAGGAAGTGGAGCCAGGCTTTGAATCCAGGCAGTAACTCCAGAAACGAAGTTTATTACAAGGTTCGCACTGAGAGCTGGTCTCCCCTAGGGCAGAAACGGTACAGACTGGAAACCATTCAGACTCCCACTTTGACCGGAGGTAGGCTTGGACACAGGCTCTCCCCTGACAGAGCGCCTGACATGGGCAGCTCCCGCATCAGCATAGCCACGCCCAGTGCAGGGAGAGTGTTTAATAGCAACCCCAGGACAGGAGCCTTGGGAGAGGGTGGGACTGTGTGCATCTGAGCTGCACAAGTCTGTTGCGGAGCTGCGAATGTGGTGGTGAATGGCTGTTGCCTTACAGGACTGGTTAATGTGTGAGTCTTTGTGTCTGCATAGGTGAACTTGTGTCCGTGTAATATTTGTGTCTCTGTGGGTCTTACAGATCTAGATGAGTTTGTATGTGTGCACACATCCGCTCTATGCTCCTTTCTGACTTTGCTTCTTGCCTCACATTTCTCATGGGTGTGCAACTGTGTGAGTGTGCCTCTGCAAAAAAGTGTATGCATGCACCTGTATACAGGTGAATCTGCACCCTGTATGTGACTGTTCTGTGAAAAGGCCATGTAAGCAAAGTGCCCTCAAATGCTGAAGGAGCCAAAACACCCAAGAACAAGGCCGACAAGCCCAGCTTGACGGTTAATGGGAATAACAGAAAGAGGTCCTGGGCCACTGCAGGACTTTAGATCTCTGTACCTGTCATCCTCTAGACCGCCTTCTTTTATCCCCCCTTAATGATGAAACTACATGCTAGGAAAAGAATGTATGGGTGGTCAGGGGGGAAACCAGAGGCTAGGTACTGCGAGGCCTTGGTGCCAGGGTGAGATAAGAGATAACATCGAGGGTGCCTTGCCCCAGAAGTCGGAGTAATGGGAATTTCATCATTAGCCTGAAACTCCTGTACACTTTCCAGGATCCACATGGGAGAAGGGCAGGAGATCAAAAGTCTGAGCTCATTCACTCAGAAGTTAAGCTGGTGGATTAGTTTCAAGATGCAGTCAGCTCTGCCCTCACAGCGGCTGTTGTCTCTCAATTCTGATATGTGTCTGGATGTGTGCGTGTGTGCATGTGACTATACAGGGGAGTGTAACCACTGTGTGCTTACTTGTGAGTCTGAGGTGATTCTGTGTGAGACGGCATAGAGCTTTTGATGTACAGGTCTGGCCTGAGTCTGTATAGATATGTGCTCGCATGGATTTGTGTATATCCCACTGTGCTCCCACAGGTCTGAATGAATGTTTGTATTTGCACACGTGCCCCTCTGTATGTTCTTTTATATGTAATTGTGAATGGTTCATAGGATCATCTATGTCTGATTGCCTAGGTGTGTTCTGTGTGACAGTGTGTATGTGTTGTACACATGAATCTGCAAACTTGTGTGTAGATGTTTTCTCACAATTCTGGTTTGTCTGGATGGGTCTGCAACTCTGTAAGTTTGTGGGACTGTGGGTCCAGTTGTGACTGTACATGTGTGTTGTCCCTGTGTACATGTATGTGTGTGTACCCACAATGCTCATCAGTGTATGCATCTTTATCTATGTACATCTCTACATGGGTCTCATGGATCTGGTTGTGTGACTGTACGTAAGTCAGTACAATCCCAGGGGTTTTAATGTTAAGTGCTCTGTCCACTCATGTCTGCCCACCAGTCCTGAAAAGTAACAAGACAGTAGCCACAAGGATATGTCCAGGAGTGGATGGGATGGTGCAGTTACTGCTTTATACCAACCACAGTATTCTGGAGCTGTGAAAGGCATTTAATCAAGAACATGTAGTGTAAGATTTTCACTCAGATATAGAGACATCCCAAGTCACTTTCTGACTCCTGCAGGTCATCCATGGAAAATCCTGAGGGCCGGTTACCAGGGCCACATGAAAGTCCAAAGAAATATGGGTACACGTGCCATTTTAAAAGCAAAAAGCATTTAAAAATTGGGGATTTTAAATATCAAATCATATTAATAATGTAAAATGGTCACACTTTGAGCCAAGGTGTTAAGGTTTTTGTTATTGTTATTTTATAAGTGATTATGTGAGAAAGTTGGTGTAATAAGGATTTGTTACCAGTTAAGGCAAATCTACTTAAACTAGTTTGCTGTAATCTGCACTTTGTTCACGCTGATCTGATTAGCATTATTAAACAGAAAATATTCCCTGCCAAACCTGGTTTCTAACGCCTGTGGGTATTATAAGAACTAAAATTTCATGTGCTGCCTGGACATCGTTGATGATTAGGGCCCCAGCATCCTAATCATGAACTGTGCCGCTCTTACCAGATATGCCCCCCCAAAAAAGGAAAGGCTCCTAATCTGGTTTATTTCCCTACTGGTTGGACTTTCACCTGACCCTGCTAGCCCATGAATTATTCACACAAGCCAATCACATCTTCCTGTGGGAACCAGGGGGCATCTTACCCTCTTGCTACTAAAAAGCCTTCCTCCCACAGCCCCTCACCTACTGGTTCACTGTTCCCAAGTGCAACCCATGTGTAGTGTTGCATGTTGTATGATGTCCTCCCCTAGGCTGTGAGCACATGTGACTAATAAACTTCTGTCAATCATCTGGCTAGTGTCAGGTGTCACGTGTTTGGTTATCTTGTATTATGGAGAGCACAGGATCCCTCTCTCACCAATAGGGTAAATAGGAGGGTATCAGAAGACTGTGTTTGCTACAAAAACTATTCATTAGAGAATCTATAGAATTATCTTCAAAGAAACATTTCTGCCTTTCATTTTCCAGAAAAAAATGATTTCTAAGTTTTGCAAAATAATTCAACAATTATAAAACAAGTAAATTCTCTGTATGGTATGCTTTATGACTTACTACTATGTTGCCCTAATTTACCAGTTTCATATATTTTAGAAATCTGAATATAATGTTGAATGTGATAGACATAATTATAGTTGATTATCTACACCCACAGCGTTCAGAAAACTTAGTTCTGTAAAGGGCGAGATACTATGTTAGGCTTTGCAGGCTTGTTATAGACTGACTCGTCTTCCCCCAAATCCGTATGTTGACACCTGCTGTTCTGAATGTGTCCCCCCTACAGAGTTCATATGCTGAAATCCTAACCGCCAAGGTGATGCTATTAGGAGCAGGGACTTTGGGAGGTGAATAGGTCATGAGGGTGGAGCCCTCATGAATGGGATTAGTGCCCTTATGAAAGAGTCCCCAGAGAGATTGCTCACTCCTTCCACCACGTAAGGACACAGCAAAAAGACAGCCTTCCCTGAACTTGGAAACGGGCCCTCACCAGACACCAAAGCTGCCCATACCTTGATCTTGGAATTCCCAGCCTCCAGAACAGTGAGAACTAAATTTCTCTTGTTTATAAGCCACCCAGTCTACAGAATATCTGTTATAGCAGCCGGAACAGATTAAAACAAAGCCCTAAACTTCACTGTGACTGTATTTGAAGAAAAGGACTTTAAAGAGGTAATTAAAAAGAAGGCATAAGGAGGCGGCCCTAATCCAATAGGACTGGTGTCCTCATAAGAAGAGGAAGAGACACCAAGGATGTGTGCACAGAGGAACACACTGCGAAGACGGTAGTCCGCATGCCAAGGAGAGAGGCCTCAGGGGAAACCCAACCTGCCAGCATCTTGATGCAGACTTTCAGCCTCCAGAACTGTGAGACGGTGTTCCTGTTGTTTAAGCCACCTAGTCTGTGGTACTTTGTGAGAGCAGCCCCTGCAAGCCAATACAAGGCTGTACAGTCTCTGTCACAATTACTCAACTCTGCCTTTGCAGAGTGAAAGCAGCCTTAAACAATACATAAACATATGTGACTAAGTTTCAATAAAACTTTATTTACAAAAAAACAGGTGCAGGCTGGATTTGACCCTGGGCCATACTTTGCTGACCTCTGATCTACAGTATTTAAAGCCAGGTCTATATAAGGTAGGGCACCGGATTTGAAGTGTGAGCATGACCTCCTCATATATAACATCATTTATAGATTCAATAGGCATCATTTCTACACATTTTCTAGAAACCCAGCATGATATATAAAAAGATTAACTTTCATGTATGATGCCATGGTTTTTAAAATGTTATTATATTATGTTAATTAAAATATGTCATTATATAATGTTAACCTTATAAGTTTCCCCAGTGCTTTTAACTTAATTTTCAGTATAATACTACATTAAAACATTTCATACATTTTTTTTCACTTTCTTAGTTCTGTTTATGATGGGCTTATTGACTATATGACATGCTACAAATGAAATATTTTCCACAATTATATTTATAGGGTTTATTAATTTATTGATGTTGAAAAATACCTGTGTTTATGCTGAAATATTTCCCACATTAAATACATTTGTTGACTTTCTCTCCATTTTGAATTTCCTTGTGATTAGCACATTATAAAGATTTGTTTCTCTTATGAATCTTTAAAAAATTTTTTATTGGGGAATATTAGGGAATGTGTGTTTCTCCAGGACCAATCAGCTCCAAGTCATTGTCCTTTAATCTATTGGTGGAGGGCGCAACTCAGCTCCAAGTCCAGTCACCGTTTTTCAATCTTTAGTTGCAGGGGGCACAGCCCACTACCCCACGTGGGAATTGAACTGGCAAACTTGTTGTTAAGAGCTCGTGTTCTAACCAACTGAGCCATCCTGCTGCCCCTCTGGCAGCTCAGCGGCAGCTCATTGTCTTCAATAGTTATGGAGGGCGCAGCTCACTGGCCCATGTGGGAATTGAACTGGCAACCCTGTTGTTCAGAGCTCGTGCTCTAACCAACTGAGCCATCTGGCTGCCCCTCTCTCATGAATCTTTTGATGTTGAGCAACGTATGCATTTACGGTGAAGGCCTTTCCACATTTCTTACATCAATAGGGTTTTTCTCCAGTATGCATCCTCTGGTGTTGAGTCAGATATGCACTCTGACCAAAGGTTTTCCCACACTCATTACAGTTGTAGGGTTTCTCTTCAGTATGAGTTCTCTGGTGTTGACTGAGGTGTGTACTTCTGCTGAAAGACTTGCCACATTTTTTGCATTTAGAAGATTTCTCTCCAGTATGAATTCTCTGGTGTTGAGTAAGGTGTGTATTCCATTGGAAAACTTTCCCACATTCATTAAATTCAAAGAGTTTCTCTCCAGTATGGATCCTCTTATGTTGAATAAGGAATGACCTATGACTATAGTCTTTGCCACATTCAGTACATTCATAGGGTTTCTCTCCAGTATGCGTTCTCAGATGAAAGGTAAGCTGGATGCCCTGAGGAAAGGCTTTCCCACAGTTTTGTGTGTGTGTGTGTGTGTGTGTGCAAGTTTACTAAGTTTATTAAAGTCACATAAATGGTTTGACAAAAGTACACAATAGAATGACATCACTGGTTTGTTATAAATCACAGAGAATTACTAGAATAGAACCATTTCTCTCCTCTACATGATTACAGGATGGAGTGAGTATTATAAAGGATAGGATCTTTCAACACATTAGGCCAGTCAGATTTTACTCCCCAACTGTATACCCCTGAAAAGACTGGTTAGCAAAGCTGAGGTTTTCTTTCCCCTCATGTTTTCTCCTCTACCAATAACTAAGCAACAACAAAAAAGCCATGCATACATTTTACACCTGATGCAAAAACAAAACCTTGTTCACTTCATCACTTGGCAAAGCTTGCGTCTTCACTCCATTTTTCTGATTAGGCCATTCATCACGTGACTCACCCCTACACAAAAAGCTGTTAATAATTTAGCAATCCTCACCCCTGCGCACACAGCAAGAGATACTCCCCATAACCACCAAGTCAATGTCCCTTCCCGACACATTAACACAAATGAACGCACCACGAACCTAGGATGAGAGACCACATTTACTTTGTAGTTTTAAAAACTAATATATCTATCACCAGCATCAATGAATATTTATTTCAGATCCCATTATTTGGGAAAGGGGATGCTATACAACTTAGCCCATCTGAAGATTTGGGCAAGTCTGCCAGAATTGTATGACAAAGCCCCACAATGTGCCACACATAATTAGGAGCGTTCTACTTTCCGGAGGATATGCAGAGCAGAGCTGTGCATTTTCACAGTAGGAATGCACACACAGCTTAAAATCTTATGAACTAGTAACTTTTCATTGAGCAAAAGGTGCAGTTTAGATTTCTTTAAACCATTTTAATGTTATAGTACAGTCAGTGAGGAAAACAGAATAGTCATCTGTACATTGATACATGTGGCGAGCCTAAAAGGGACATTTAAGATTTTTACAGAAAATCTACCATAAAAACAAGTCCTTTATACTTTTATCCATCTACTCACTAGTTCAATCACTGACAGCTTCTAAAACCAGCAAACTGTAATCCAAGGTCCAGCAGCTGCCCCATTCCAAAAAAAAAATAATAATAATCCAAAATGTTCTCATTCAAAAAGGAGCTGCCTCAACTGCCGTGGTAGTCCTTACACCATTCTTAAGGACTAAATATGTTAATTTTTAAAGCCATAATACTCACAGAAGAAACTATAAGCTTTTGAAAAGAATAACTTGGGGGAAGGCTGACATGAAGGCCAGAATGCATTCTGAAACAATGGGCACAGTTGAAAACAAAGAAACCAATATTTTCTGTATGGCTTAAACAAATTTGAAAGACAATCAACGGGGAAAAGGAACTTGCAATACACATTATTTTCAAAGGATTGATAATCTTCTATTTTTGTTTCTTTTTCCTTTTTAAAAATGTATTTATTTATTCTTCAGTTTATTTATTTTACCTTTTATTTAAGTACAGTTGGTATACAAAATTATATTATTTATGTTACTTTTAGATGTACAATATAGTGATGTGACATTTTTATACCTTATAATGTGATCGCCCCACTAGTTCTAGTAATCATCTGTAACCATGCAAACTTATCACAATGTTATTGACTATATTCTCCTTCACCTTTTCACCCATTCTCCTACCCCCTCTCCTCTGGTAACCATCCCTGTTTCTATGAATCTGTTTTTGTTTTGTTTGTTCGTTTGTTTTGTTTTGTTTTCAATCCCACATATCAGTGAAACCATATATAAAAAGTTCTTATAAATCAATAAGAATAAAACAAACAAGAGAAAATATAAGTAAATCATTCATAGAAGAAATTCAAATGGCTAACAAACATATGAAAAGATGTTCAACCACACTAATGACAATTTTAAATGTAAATTAAAAGAACAAACTTTGTTTAAAACCTGTTAAATTGGTAAAGATTAAAAAGTTTGCTAGACTTCAGTTTTCAGTAATTGACTGAATATCCAAACTGACCCTCCAGCTGAGAATAAAAATGCTGGATAAAAATGCAAGTCTTTTAGGAAAAAAACTACAAAACTTTACTTAGACATAAGAAGACTGATTGCCAAAAAGATACATATTCTTTATTAATTTATTATAAAATTAAACAAAATGCAAAATAATTTTTTTGCCTTGCTACCAAAATGACATTAAAGTTTACTTGCGAGAAAAATCAGGAAAGAGAACTTTACAAAGCTACCATTATTAAATTACCTTTGCTTCAGTTCAAAAACTTTGCTGCAGTTAAAAAGAAAAAAATGGGGCCGGCCCAGTGGTTCAGGTGGTTGGAGTGCCGAGCTCCTAAGGCCAAGATTACCAGTTCGATTCCCACATGGGCCAGTGAACTGAGCCCTCTACAGCTAAGATTGTTAACAACGGCTCTCCCTAGAGCCAGCATGAGCTGCGGCAGGCTGCTGCAGGCTGCAGTGTGCTGCCATGAGTGGCCAGTGGCCAGCGTGAGCAGCCAACAGTCAGCTGCCGTGAGCTGCTGTGAGCTTCAGCCCGGGGGAGCGCCAGGCTCATAATACCAGCATGGGCCAGGGAGCACGGCTTGAACCGGAGTGGGGGGCAGGTGGAAGAAGGGAAAAAAATAATAATAAAAGGAATGGAATAGATAATCCAAACCACGTTTTTGTATATTTAATAATTTAATATATAGATTATATCACAAATATCTGGAGGACAAATTATTCAATAAATAGTGCCAAAAATCACTGGTTATATATGCCAACAAACTGGATAACCTAGATGAACTGAACAAATTTCAGAAACCTAAAGACTACCAGAACTAATTCAAGGGGTAAAAACAGTCTAAGTAACAAGTACCGTGTTTCCCCGAAAATAGGATCTCGCTGGACCACCAGCCCTAATGCATCTTTTGGAGCAAAAATTAATATAAGATCTGGTCTCATTTTACTATAAGACTCAGTCTTTAATATAATATAATATAACTATAATATAATATAATATAATATAATATAATATAATATAATATAATATAATATAATATAATATAATATAATAATACTGGGTCTTATATTAATGTTTGCTCCAAAAGATGCATTAGAGCTGATGGTCTGGCTAGGTCTTATTTTCTGGGAACCACGGTAAGATTGAAAATCTCCCAAGAAAGAAAAGCCCACAACCAGATGATTTCACTGGTGACTTCTACCAAACACTTAAAGAAGAATTAACACCAAATTTTTCTCAAACTCCTCCAAAAAATTGAAGAGGAGGCAACATTCCTAACTTACTCTATGAGGACAACATTACCTTGACACTGAAACCAGACAAAGAAAAGATACTTAGAAAAGTAAAGACCAAGATCCCTAATGAATAAAGATGCAAAAACCTCAACAAAACACTAGCAAATTGAATTCAGCAGCATATTACAAGGATTATACACCAGGACCAAGAGCGATTTACCCTTGGAATGCAAGGGTAGCTCGACATACAAAAATCAACCAATGTAATACATAACACTGGAATGAAGGAGGAAAACCACGTGATCATCTCAATTGACGCAGAAAAAGGATTTGAAAAAATCCAACATCCTCTCATGATAAAAACACTCAACAAATTAGGAATAGAGGGAACTTCCTTAATGTGATAAAGGTCATATGTGAAAAACGTACAGCTAACATCATGCTCAATGATGTGATTCCTTCCCCCCTAAGATAAGGAATAAGAGAACGATGCCTCTTTCACTACTTCTACTCAACATACTACTAGAAGTTCTAGCCAGAGCAATTAGGCAAGAAAAAGAAATAAAACATATCCAAATTGGGAAGAAAGAAGTAAAACTATCTTTATTTGCAGATGACATGATGTGATATATAGAAACCTCTAATGATTTCATTAAAAAACTGTTAAAGTTAATAAACAAATTCAGCAAAGTTGTAGGATATAAAATTAACATGCAAAAAGTGTTTGTACTTCAATACACCATCAATGAACAACATGAAAAAGAAGTTAAGAAAACAATTCCATTTATAATAACATCAAAAAGAATAAAATACTTAGGAATAAATTTAACCAAGGAAGTGCCAGATTTGTGCACTGAAAACTACAAAATATTGTTGAAAGAAATTAAAGAAGACAAAAAGAAATGGAAAGACGTCCTGTGTTCATGGATTGGAAGACTTAATATTGTTAAGATGTTGATATTACCCAAAGTGATATATATATATATATATATATATATATATATATATATGTGTGTGTGTGTGTGTGTGTATATATATATATATAATATATATAAGCTTGGTGCAAAAGTAATTGCGGTTTAAAAGGTTAAAAACAATTGCAAAAACCGCAATTACTTTTACACCAACCTAACATATATATATTTTTTTTTCCAGTGCAATCCCTATCAAAATCTCAATGATGTTTTTGCAAAAATGGAAAAATTTATCATAAAATTCATACAGAATTTCAAGGGAACCATAATAGTTAAAACAATCTTGAAAAAGAAGAACATAGTTGGAGGGCTCCCACTTCTAGATTTCACAACTTACTACAGAGCTACAATGATCAAAACAGTGTGTTAATGGCATAAAGATAGATATATTGACGAATAGGATACATTTGAGAGCCCAGAAATAAACCCTCCCCTCGATTGGCAATTGATTTTTGAAAAGGGCACCAACATTCAGTGGGGAAAAAGCAGTCTTTTCAACATGGTGCAGGAAAACTGGATATTCATATGCAAAAGATTAAAGTTGTATCCTCACCTTATACCACATACAAAACTTAACACAAAGTGGTTGAAAGATATAAATTTAAGAGCTGAAAATATAAAACTCAGAAGAAAATGTAAAGGCAAGTCTTCGTGACATTGGATTTGGCAATGGTGTCTTAAATATAACACCCAAAGCAGAGGCAACACAATTAGAAAATAAATGAATTGGACTTCATTAAAACTTAAACATTTTGTGCATCAAAGGACACTATAAGTAGAGTGAAAAGAAAATCCCCACAATGGGAGAAAATATTTGCAAATCATATATCTAATAAGTGTTTAATATTCAGAATATATGAGGAACTCCTATAACCCAACAACCACCATACACACACATGCAAAATTTAAAAATGGGCAAAGGACTTGAATAGACATTTCTCCAAAGATTATATACAAATACGTGAAAAGATACTCAACATAATTTGTTATTAGGGAAATGCAAATCAAAACCATAAAGAAATACCGCTGCATACCTACCAGGATGGCTGTAATAAAAAAAATGAAAGTGTCGGTGAGGATGTGGAGTAATTGTGACCCTTGTGCATTGCTGGTAGGAATGTAAAATGGTACAGTCACTGTGGAAAACAGTTTGGCAATTCCCCAAAAAGGTTAAGATAGAATTACCATATAACCCAGCAATCCCACTCTTAGATATATGAGTATTCATACAAAATAATGGAAACAGGGACTCAAACAGATACTCGTACTCTAATGTCCATAACAGCACTATTCACAACAGCTAAAAAGTAGAAACAAACCAAGGTGAATGGATAAATTAAATGTGACCTATGCATACAATGGAATATTATTCCACCACAAAAAGAAATAAAGTTTTGATATATGCTGCAACATGTATCATATGTTAATAACAAACAATTTAATTTGTACAGTTTCTGTTTGGGGTCATGATAACTAGGTATAGATATTGTGATGGTTGCACAATATTGTGATTATACACTAAAAATGGTTAAAATGGCAAATTTTGTTATATGTATTTTATCACAATAAATAAAAACAGTGAAGTGTGTGAGCATTTCATCAACTGGGTGAAAAAGAATTGGATAAAGGATATAAGTTCACGTGGCCGTGTATGTACAGATCGTTGCTGAAAGAATGCACAAGAGCTGGTCTGGAAAGGAAACCTAGGAGGTTGGGGACAGAAATGGGAGACTTGAATTTATTTCTCTTTTTACCCTTTTCATATTTGAAATCTGAATTCTGTGCATGTATTATTTATTCAAAAAGTTAATTACTTAAGGAAAGAATTCATAGAAATAGGTTTTAAATAAAACGTATGACCCCAATAAATAAATGTACAAAGACTGGAACAGTCAATTCATTAGAGAATACACACGCCCTCCCCAACTCTCACCTGCATAGAAAGCAAAGTCCACAGCGTCACCTGAGGCTCGGCCACATCCTCTTCTCCAGAAAGAACTGCGGAAAGAGAGAGGACACATGAGTACCTGCTCTTGTGGGGCTCAGCACTGTCCAGAGAGCACCGCCCACCCCTGCCTCAGTACCCCAACAGGAGCATGCAGGATTCAGCCGCCTGTGCACCTACGGCTCTGTAAAGTGAAGTAAGAATGGGACTTTTTCCTTGGGTTTCTCGTCTTTTCCAATCTCTGAGGTATTTACAGTGTAGACCACTTGTGCCTTAGAACTAGCTTCCCTCACAAAGAAAATTCCAAGGCCCAGATGGTTTCAATGATGAATGACTGCTATGAAACATTTAAGGGCAAAATACTTACACAAACTTTATCAGAAAATCGAAAAGAAGGGAATGCTTCCAAACTCATTTTATGAGGCCAACATAACCCTGATGCCCAAACTCGACAAATCATTACAGGAAAAGAAAATTAAAGACCAATATCACAAACATAGATGCAAAAACCCTCATCACATGTTAGCAAATCAAACGTGTGTGTGTGTGTGTGTGTGTGTGTGTCTGTGTGTGTGTGTCTCCCAATGGAGTTTATCCCAGAAATAAAACGTTGGTTCAACATTAGAAAATTGATGTACTTAATCATATTAAAGTCACATTAATAGAATAAAGGGGAAAAATCATACTATCGTAATAGATGCAGAAAATCATTTGATAAAATTCAACACCAATTCATGATAAAAATGCTTAGCGATTTTTATCTAGGAATGAACTTACTCAATTGATAAAGGGCATCTACCAAAAAATATCTACAACTCACATCATAATAAATAATGACATATTGAATGTTTCTACCCTGATATTGGGAATTAGGCAAGGATGGTTGTTCTCACCATTTCTATGTGACATTGCACTGGAGTGCCTAGTCAGTGAAAGAAAACATAAAAAAAGAAATAAAAAGCATAAATAAAAGGGAAAAAGTAAAACTATCTTTATTGGCAGACAACATGATTACCTCCACAGAAAAGCCCAAGCAATTTACAACATACCTTTTAAAATGAAGCAAATTAAGTAAGGTCATAAGATATCAGGGTCTCCTTATTTCTTACTAATCTTAATGCTCCAATCCAATGTCATAGCTAATAATTCTTTATACTACACTTTCTCTGTTCATATTATTGTGTAGTTTCTGTCTCCTGGTTGGATCCTTACTGATGCAAATGGCCAGGGAAAAAGTTACCCTTGACCTCTATGGCATACACCCCCAAAAAAAATTAAATTGAATTACATTGTAGATCTAAACAGAAGAACCAAAACTACAAAATTGCCAGGAAAACA
The DNA here is from genome assembly GCF_004115265.2 of Rhinolophus ferrumequinum. Taxonomy (NCBI): domain Eukaryota; kingdom Metazoa; phylum Chordata; class Mammalia; order Chiroptera; family Rhinolophidae; genus Rhinolophus; species Rhinolophus ferrumequinum. The sequence goes on from NC_046308.1 coordinate 23,673,795, forward strand.
TGTAGGAGGAAATCGTTGTGACTTTGGGTAGGACAAAGATTTCTTAAGTAGGACATAAAAATCACTAACTATAAAAACGTTGATAAATTAGACTTCACCAAAATTTACAATTTCTGCTCTATAAAAGACATCATTAAGATAATGAAAAGATAAGAGTGTAGGAAAGGTTAACTCAACAGTCCTGGGTTGCTCTCACCCAATATGCACATTTCCAAGAAATGCGTGTTCTTAGGACTGGCCCTTGGAGAGTTCCTGGGAAATGAGCTCTTAGAATGTTGTGGGTAAGAGTGTTTTTGCAAGATGGAGGCTTGAGCCATGCTGTGCCAGATTGTCCAGACAGTTACACTAACCACGTGACTCATGGTGAACGCCTGCTTCCCACCTGGGGTCATGGTGGTTAAGTAACTGAGATCAGACACAGCACCCTACCTGTGTGGCTGACCTCCAATAAAAACGCTGGACACTGAGGCTCAGGCAAGTTTCCCTGGCTGAAGATACTCCACGTATGTTGTCACTAATCATTGGGGTAACAGGTATTAGGTTGGTGCAAAAGTAATTGCGGTTTAAAAGGTTAAAAATCGTTCCAAAAACCACAATTACTTTGGCACCAACCTAATACATCCCTTGCAATTCTACTGGGAGCTGACACGTGGAAGCTTGTGCCTGGCTGCCTCCAGACTTCAGGCCTTTTCCCTTTGCTGATTTTACTCTGTATTTTTGCGGTGTAATAAGCACTAACCATGAGTATAATTTATGAGTCCGGTGACAGTCCTTTTAGTGAGACATCAAGCCTGAGGTGGTCTTGGGGACCCTTAAGATAGGAAGCCACAGACTGCAAGGAAATATTCACTCTTGTTAGTTTCTGGGTTTTGGTAATAGCCGTCCTAATGGCTGTGAGGTGATCTTTCAATGAATTTGATTATGAAATATATGCACAAGACAGCACATAGTTGTCAAGAAATAGTTGTAAAAAGAAAGCATTCATGGAATCCTTGAGCCAGGTCAAGAAATAAACATTACTGATGTCCCAGAAGCACCCCTGCCCTGTCCTGGTAAACTTTATGTTACAACCTCCTTCACCTCCCCAGCTAAACACTCCTTTGGCTTTTACACAAATAATATCCTTGCTAATCTATACAATTTTATCATGTCTTTGTAACTCTAAACAATAGTTTATTTTTTGCCAGCTTTTAAATTTATTTTATTTTTTTGCCAGCCTTTTAACTTTATATTAATGGAATAATTCTGTATATATTTGTGTGTGGGGTGTGTGTTACTCTTTTGCCATAACACTGTGTAAATAAGATTCATCAATGTTGTTCATTCAGCACTCATTTCAGGGTTTTCTTTATATAATTTCAAAGCAGGTAAAATTCACCCTGTCTCTTCAAATACAAATCCACAGACACAGAGCAAAGCTGTACCTGCCTTCTGGGGTTTCAGGGCAAAGGTTTCCATGAAGGCCCTTGGTAGCTTCTCTCCCCACCCCGCCTTGCAGGAGGCGTGGGCAGCTATGCAGCCTCCTGCGCCTCAGGCCAGGCCCAGAGGATTAGGGCTTGCTTCTGGGGTTCAGGGACAGCGGCCTGCAGGGGAGCCCAGCGTGGTCGCTCACGCACTCCCGGCTGCACAGTTATATTGGCCCTGCGTCCCGCCGAGGTCCGGGCCAGGAAGGCTCAGCAGAAGCACCAAACCCCAGGCTGCGCTCACGCCCCATCACCGCGCCCCACGCAGCCGGTCACACTCCTCCCAAGGACCGCATGCGGAGCCAGGGAGGCCTGGGGCTCAGCCACCTACAGTCAGTAGGCGCGGAGCGCAGCTGAGAAACCGCGGAGCTGACCGACAGACAAACCCACGGATGGATGCGCCAGCGAACCGACCCGCCTCCACAAAAGAACACCAACAATCACAACCGAACAGCCCGTCGGCTGCCGCAAGAAAGTCCGTCTTTGCGGACCAGACGCAAACTACAACTCTCGGGAGCCTTTGCGCTGCGCTCTTGGTGGACTCCATTTCCCAGAAGGAGTCGGGACCCAAAGCTGCTCTGACATCCAGACCCGGACGAACGTGTAGCACAGCCTTCTGGGAAATGTAGTTTCAGGGCCAGAAACCATGCTTTCTGGCCCGCCCCAGTCGCTGCCTCCACGCCCCCACCTCCCCATCCCCGGCTGTCAAAGTATCTTGGGTGTATGTGTGCGTGTGTGTGTTTGTCCGTGGGGGGTACTGGGCCGCTGCGTGTGTGTCTAATTGGTGGAGGGGGTTCAAGAGGAACATGCCCAAGAATGAAATTGTCCTGTCAGTGTGTAGGTGTCTCTAGGTGGAGTTAAGAGGGCTCTGACCCACATAAGTCTTTAAAGAAAAGGCTCAGGTTCCCGCCTCTAGGGACGCTAGAGGTGATGGGTGGACCGTCAAGGGGTTTCCCAGGGGCCCTTCAAGCGCCCTACTCCTGCTGCCCCTTCTGGGGCCCTGGTGCTGGGTAAGGGAACAGAGGAGGGAAAGCCCCAGGTCTGCTCTCAGACCAGGTGGCCCTGACCTCTGTCCTTGCTCAGGAGCTAGGGATGGAAGGAGGGTATGGTTGGTGGCTTAGCCTGACACAGTCCTCTAACTGCCTTGGGCCCCAGGCTCAGTTTTGGCTGCAAGCTCTACTCAGTTCCCCTGCTGTGGTGGCTAGCTTCCAGTACCACCCCTGTAAATCTTGACTTCTGGTATTCACACCCTTGTAGTACCTCCCACACTGGATATGACTGACTTGTTTAACAAAAAGAATATTATGAAAATACTGGTGTGTGAATCATGAAGCTAGGTCATAAAAACATTGACTGCAGCTTCAGCCTTGCTTTCTTGGATCACACACTCTGGGGAAAGACAACAGCACATCCTAAGGACACTCCAGAAATCTGTAGAGAGATCCACATGGCAAGAAATTGAGGCCTCCTGCCTACAGTCTGCAACTATTTGCCAGCTTCAAGAGAGATTGATCTTGGAAGTGGACACTCCAGAGACATTGAGACAACAACACATGATACTCAGGTATGGTGTACAATAATGGAAGTTTATGTTGTTTAAAGTCATATTTTAGGAGTTATTTGTTGTATAGCTATAGATAACAAACACAAATAATGTAGTATATATAATTAATGCAATAACTAATTCCAGTGTTTGCAAATAGGATGCTATAAAAATGGAAACGAGGGTGGCCGGATGGCTCAGTTGGTTAGAGCATGAGCTCTCAACAACAAGGTTGCGGATTCGATTCCCACATAGGATGGTGGGCTGCGCCCCCTGCAACTAAAGATTGAAAACATCAACTGGACTTGGAGCTGAGCTGTGCCTTCCACAACTAGATTGAAGGACAATGACTTGGAGCTGATGGGCCCTGGAGAAACACACTGTTCCCCAATATTCCCCAATAAAAAGAAAAAAAAGAAGAAATAGAACATTATCAGTTAAAAAAAAAAAATGTGGTAGAAGGTTTGGAACTAGCAAAGGATAGAAGCCAGAAGAACTTCTACTAGAAGTCTGATGGTCTTTGAGGAGGCTTTGGATGAGAGCTTAAAGGAACAGGAGAAAAATGTTTTTGGAAATGGGAGAGAAAGGAATCCTTGTTAAATTGTGGCAGAATGTTTAGCAACACTGCCACCTGTGTTAACACGGAAAGTAGAAAATGTACCTAAAGAACTGGGTGATGTAGCTGAGATTTCCCGCCAGTGTCGAAGGTGCCTCCTGGATTCTTGCTGCTCATAGTAAAATAGGAGAGGAGAGAAATCTAAAAAGAAGCCAGGAATTGCTGGGTTTGAAAATTCCCAGCCTCTGCCATCCTGGCAGAGGATGCTGAAATAAGGAAATGGCCTACAAGCACAGATTAATTCTAGGGCACAGTCAGGAAAAATGGTATAAAGATGAAGCTGCATGAAAAGAGGCTCAACATCATTAGCTATCAGGGCAATGCACAAAACTACAATGAGATACCACTGCACACTGCCTAGAATGGCTGTAATAAACAGGAGAGAGAAGTATTGGCAACGTTGCGGAGAAATTGGATCCCTCATTCACTGCTGGTGGGAATATAAAATAATACATTTGCTTTGGAAAACAGTCTGGCAGTTCCTCAAAAGGCTGAAAATAGAGTTATCATATGACCTAAATTCCACTCCTAGGAATATACTCAAAATAAATGAAAATATACATCCACACAAGACCTTGTACATGAATGTTCAGAGCCAAATATTCTTAATAGCCAAAAAGTGGAAACAACCCATTGTCCACTAACTGAAACTACAGTAACTAAAACACTGAACAAAAATTATGCAAAACCCTCAGACTTCCCTCCCAATGCCACCAGGAATGATGGGATGTGGTCCATTCCAGGGGCCAATGGTCAGAAGCACGGCCTTAACATGAGACTCCCACCCAGTTGGCAGGAGAAGGGGAGCCCCGAGGACCCCTGCATGGGCAGGGCATGTTCCTCCAAGGCAGCCCTCCACGCAGACCCTCTTTTGCCCCATCTGTGAGTGAGTGAGGCACAGAGTGGTTAAAAGGCTACCTGCCCAAGGTTGTGCAACTGCAGGGGGACAATCAGGAACCCAGGATTGTCCTGCTGGAAGCCAACGTTAGGCCCTCAGGGCACACAGAGATGCTGGTGGGCCTGATGTCCCATCTGGGGCAGGTTAGGGAGCCATAGCCTAGACTGGTCAGAGCCACCCCAGGCCACCTTCAAGACATTCTATTGCTGCTGACGCCAGGACTGAGGCAAACAAAGTCATTATAAGGGAATGAACTCATTATTGAGGTCAGGTAATGTCATTACTAGGTAATGACTTGCCCCCCACAGAGCCACCTGCCCCAGGACAGTTCCTAGGGAACACCTGGGTAGCTAGAACTCCCAGGAGGCCAGGGCACAGTTCCAGGGCTTGATGGTAGGGAGTGTTCAGGGGCAATGTGTGCCTGTGTCCAGCCCCCACAGGAAGCGCCGGACCCTGCAATAAGACCCGGAACAAGTCACTTCCCCTCTATGGCTCCTTCTTTAAACGAGAGGCCACCTACAGCTCAGGGCTCTGGGCAGCAGGGTCTCCCAGAATAGACAGACCTGCCCTTCAGGCCACAGGCCTGCACTAGCCACTGCACATCCTCCCAGCCTCTGTCACCGCTGCGGCCCTTAACCATTTCCTGGCCAGCAGTCTCATCCTGGGCTCTGACAGGTGGGGAAACTGAGACAAGGCAACGGGATGCCAGACGTGAGACAGGAAGAACTAGGCCAGAACTGAGTCCTGAGCCGGGGCTCAAGCCAGACCTGCTGGCTTAGTGGGCAGAGGCCCCACTGTGTGACCTGTACTTTGGGGGCCCGAAGGGTACAATAACCAACTGTTCCTTCCTAAGAACCTAGCACCCCTGGGTCCAGGCCCCAGCCAAGCTAGCCTTACTCACTTGCCCTCCAAAGGCCCAGTCAGTCCAACTCCAGGAGCGAGCAGCAAAGTTACAGTAGAGGATGGTCATGTGCGCATGCTCGGGAGTCTGTGCCTAGGGCCAGGATCCCTGACCACAAGGGAAAGCACAGCCTTCACCCCAGACCCTCAGCCCAGCCCGTCCCCCTCCAGGACCAGCTCTAAGAATAACCACACCTCACTGGGGTGAGCACAGAGGTTCTGTCCTGCTCACCCCTTGGGCCCCTCCCTAGTACACCTCCTCTCCACACAGACCCTCAGAGCCTGGGGGGGTGGAGGGAACATACTGCCCGGCCAGCTTCAGGGACCTCGACCCATCTCTCTCCATCTCCTACTTCACAGAGAACCAGGCAGGCCTAACTTGGTGTGCAGACAGCTGGAGAAAGACTACTTGCCCTCAAGCACCTACATCCCCTCTACCTTGTGGGGTCACAGGACCTGGGAGTCTGCATTTCCAGGTGCTCCCCTGATGACTGAGGCTACAGGCACACCTGCTGCTTCTCTGCCCCCTCTGAGGCCATCAGAGCTCCTTCAACATGCATAGCTGGCCTGGCCCTGCCTGCTGAACTCTCCTGGCTCCCAACTGCCCCGGGCTCTGGGCAGTAAAACCTCCTCTTGAGGTGGCTGCCAGGGTTTAATGGCAGAGTGCAAGGGTGACGGCAGTTAAGTCACATGGAGGGACTGCCCCCCTTCTCTGGGCAGAGGCAGAGCCCCAGGACTTTCTCTCCTTTGGCCTGCGGAAGTTAATGAATGGCAAGACTGCTAATGGCCTAAATGCACAGGGCTGGGCTGGGGACTGTCCCAAGAGCTGGCGGCCTCCCCACCCCCCGCAGGCATGATGGAGTGGGGAAGGAGCTGGGCCCTGCACTGGGCCCAGGTCAGCTCCTCGGTGCGTGGGGTTGTTGTGCAGGCTGCGCTGTGAGGAGCTTCCATGAGGAACCTGAAAGCAGGCCTGTGTATAGCCACCTCCCCTACACACACACACACACACACACACACACACACACACACACACACTGGCCCAGCAGCTCTGTCTCTGCTTCTTGCCCTGTAAGACTATACCTACCTTGGCTATGACTAGCCAGAAAGGGCTCCCCAGCCATGTCACCTCCAGTCCTCATTTTCTGCCCCAGCCCCTCCATGGATGAAGCTTGAGCGAAGTCACCACAGCTGACTTGCTGACCCTCACTGCACCTCAGGGGCTCAGGGTTGTGTTGACCACACCTGCCTGTTAGCCCCTCACCAGCACCTCTGCAGCTCTCTCCAGGACCCACAGTGCCTCCCAGGCCTCCCCCACTAACTGCACTTGCTCCCGCCCAGGGCTTTGGGACCCTCTACCACAAGGCGGGACCTCACATCTGCAGCCCCCGCAGGAACCTGAACTCCTCACTGCAAAGGCTTTGTTCCTATCAAACCCCCATCAGCCTCCCAGTCAGAGACAACAAAGCTTCTGTCTGCCGAGGCTGCTGGTGCCCTGGCAGCCCACCGGAGCTTCTCCGGGCAATCACAGCTCCATCTGCTGGTCCGCAATTCTGGAGTCTCTCCCCAGCCCTCTCCCACCCTCCCAGCCTCCTTGCTGTCCCGTCCTGGGGATTTTAGAGGTTTTCTTCATTTCACAGATAAAGACTCAATTTGGACCCAGAGAGGGCAGAGTCCGAGGGTCAAACAGCCTGGCTCCAGCAGGCTGGGGAGGGAATCCAGGGCACTTTTGTCAGCAGTATTTTAATTACTGGGGGAGGGGCAGGGATGGTTAATGAGGCTCCAGGGATCAGCAGAGCCAGATGCTGGAGGTCCCAGCACGCCAGGTGACGCAGCAGGAATGAGGGGTCTGAGGGGTTGACAGAGTGCCAAGTTCTCACCACCCCTGTGCCTTCCTGAGAGACAGGCTGCGATGAATGAAGGAGTGAATGAATGAACTACAAAATAGAGAGGACCCAGGCTTCTTTACAATGGCTCGGGGACAGGGCTGCTAGCAAACAGACCCCACAGCATTCCCCAGCCCCAACTTTCTCTCTCTCATATCTGCATATAGGCTAGGTCCTTGTGGGCCCTAGGGACACAGGTCCCAGGAGTGTCTTGCAATCTCTCCTGGCAAGCCTGGATCCACACTAGGCCCTCCCTCCCCAATTTGCTGGTGAGGCCCCAGGGCACCCAAGGTCCTAACTAGCCCCTAGGGTGCAGTGAGAACAACAGGCTGAGTGGGGGCTATTGCCCTCCAGAGGGGCTCCCCGTGCACTGCCCATGACCCTGCCATGGGCATAGGCAGCGTTGCCTACGTGGGAAGGCGCCAGGCACCGCGGTGAGAAAAGACAGTGCAGTGGTGAGGGGCTCCCAAAGAAGGTGGCAAGGACAGGAAAGTCAGCAGGGATAGCCATAAGGGCCTCAAATGTCAGGCAGAGGGGTGCATGGGCTGCCCTGCTTGGGGAGGGGCGGGGTGAGGAGGCCCCACCTCACCATGGACCCCCAGCCCCAGACTCATCCATGTACTCCTTCATCCAACATCAAGCATGATCAGCATCACTGAGCACCGTGTGACCCAGCCCTGTGCTCAGGGCCCCTTCTGTGGACCCTTCTGTGGACCCGGGTGGACAGAGAACAGACAGCCACTTAGACGGTGAGGGGTGCCGTGGGGGACGGGCCTGAGTTACCTGGTTGGTGTGGGGTGGTCAAGGAAGCTGCCCTGAAGAAGTGAGAGGAACGGGATCTGCCAGGCAAATGGAGGTGTGTGTGTGGGGAAGGGACATTATAGGTGGGAGAACTGGCCTGAGCAAAGGCCTAGACGGGTGGGAAAGGTTGTTGGGTTACAGGAGGTTAGAAAAGCTGTGGCTGGACAGTGTGAGATGGACTGGACTTCCAGTGCCTCCTAAGGGCAGGGCACAGCGGAGAGCAACGGAGATCTCTGAAGAGCTTGAATGGAAGGTGCCCATGACAACGATAGTTCCTGCAGGTGTGTGTGAACTGTGGGGGACAGAGTGGGGAGATAACAGTGGCTTGGACTGTGGTATGGAAAGAGGTCACCCTAGCCAGTGAGAAGGGCTGCTGGGTCCATGACCACACCTACCTTCCCGACTGTGATGGGGACGGTAGCTTCCAGTAGAGGATGTGAGCTCGGTTCCTTACTCCAGTCTGGGCGCCTGGGCTTCTGAACCGTTGCTCCACGTCCAGTCACCTCTGCCCAGAAGCAGGTCCAAGTCCCTTGTTGGGACCCACTGACAGAGCGACCCCACGGGCAAGTCCAGCACCCTCAAGCCTGCAGTTGTCGCCCACCCCCCAGGGCCCTCTGGGGCACTATCCTTGTGGGTCTCTGCCTTGCCGGGCTTTCCCAGGCCCCAGGCAGGATCCCCAGAGGCCTCGGTCATTCCCAAAGCATCCCAGGGGCCCTCTCAGTGTGTCGCCCGGGCCCCAGCAGTCGCTAGGCTGCGGGCTGGGACTCCGGGCAAAGCCAGGCTCTGGTGGCGCTGGCGGTGGTGGTAACTGCGTAGATGGCGGCGGAGCCCGGGCGCCGGTGGGCCCAGGCGCAGAGCGCATACGGCGCGAGCGAGGCCCTGCGGCGAGGCGTGAGCCGCCGGCGGGATCCCGGGCCACAGCCTAACGGGCCGGGCCCTGAAGAAGCTCGCGCTCCGGGCCGCCTGGCTCGCCTCCGGGGCCAGCTCCGGACAGAGTCGGAGGCGCAAGCCGATGCGCCCCGGCTACTGCGGCTGGTGGAGCGCGCAGGGGCTGCGGCGGGGGCCGGGACCAGAGCGGCGGGGGCCGGGACCAGAGCGGCGGGCACCGGGACCACAGCGGCGAGCACCGGGGAGCCCGCCGGCGTGCGCAGCCGTAGCTCTGTGTGCTCAGTGTGCGGGGAGCCTTGCGGCGGGGCCACCTATCCGGCGGGCGTCTTGGAGGTGAGCGAGCAGCGGCTGCAGGAGGGCCTGGCGGCCGTTCGCACCGAGTTGGGCGCGGGGCTCCAGGCGCTGCGCGTGGAGCTGCGGGCTGAGCTGGACGCCTTGCGCGCACTGCTGCCGTCCCCGCCGACGCCGCAGCCCGTCCGCCGAGAGCCTCGCGTTGCTCCCCGTGCTGCGGCCCGAGGCCCTGCCCTGTTGCGGGCGCTCGGCACCATTAACTCCCTGGCCGCGGTCACCAGGCCCACCGACGACGCCCCGGGAGGCCCCGCTGACGGCAGTGAGAACCGGGTCCCGGTCCGGAACAACCTTAAGAAGGTGCTGGTGCCGCCCGGGGCCCCGCAGGGCGGCGGGGACTGAGGGCGGCCGCGCTGAGGATGGCTCAAGGCGTAGTGCTGGAGGTGTCGCTGGCTGGAGGGGCGAATGGACAGATCTGTCCCCTCGTGGAGCCTGGCTCAGAGACAAAGGATGCTCTGGGGTGTGGGTGGCCGGAGATGGCATTTGGAGAGTGTGTACAGCTCCGCGCAGCTGGCAATCACCTCTGGAGATTGACTCCCGGCCGGAGGAGGCATGGAAACCCTTTTTGGCCTTAGAATTGGGGAAGATTTGGGCCTGCAGTATGTCAGCCTTTGGGAGAGTAGCCGAGAGAGCCCAAGAGCCTGTGGCAGGAGGGACTCCTCCGCCTAGGGGGAGGGAGTTACAGGGTTCTTTAAGTGTCTTAGGTAGAAGGCAGGGCCTCCATCCACTGGGATAGAGTGTGACCCACGCACCAAGCAGCAGACACCAGGCACACATAGGTTGCTGGGACATTGTCACCTGGACACAGTATCACTCAAATCAGTGTCACCCCCGATATACAAATGCATTCCATAGGTCGTCAACTGGACAACAGCCTGACTCTGGCCGTCTTTACTGACAGCCACACCCCGCCTCCCACAGGACAACATGGCCTGGACACAGACACATCTGGTCAGCAGCCACAACTGCACTCTTAGCTTTGCTTTGGACAGTGACACCTAGGACACTTAGTCCTTCAGTTAGCCTCACTACAGGCAGTCACTGTGACACCAGCGTCTCCCCAGAAATCACCTACACTGAGACTCCATAGCCTAACTGTTTCACTAGCTGTCCCTGTAGCCAGGACCCACCCACCCAGCGCAGCCTGCAATGGATCCTGGAGCCAGCACACCTCACCTCCTGGCCTCTGGGAAACATCAGCTGGAGTCTTCATTTATTTAATCACGCACAGTGACCTGGGGTCGGTGCCAGCTCGTTTTAGAAATAAAATGTGTAACCTTAGGCTTTAGCATGTGGCGTTTCTAGAACCTGCTGGCTTTTCTTCTTCCATCTGACCAGGGGATTCAGACATAAAGTTTAGGTTTGTGGTGGGGGCACCTTCTTCCTCTGAGCGGGATCTGAGGGCTCTGGAGGGGGCTCTGGGACTGGCTGTGGTGGGGTAGGTGAGGGTTGCTCAGGGAGCTCCCTACTGCATAGATAGGCACACTTGAAGCCTCTGTGGGGTTAAGGCAGTGGTCCCAGCACCCCCCACACACACACAACCAGCCACACGAGACCAAGGTCACTCTGTGCGTCGTTTATTGTGGAAACGGGTCTGAGTCTGGATCCTAGGGGCCCTGCCCAAGCAACAGGCTGAGCTCCAGGCCCAGCAGAGCCCCCACAGCGAGGGCCTGGGGACAGGCAGTGGGCGGGGCTGTGGCTCGGATGGAAGCTCCGCAGGAGGCCCAGACCCTGCGTCCTCCAAGAGGCTGCTGTGGACGGAAGTTCTTGGTGAGCGGCACGAGGCGCCTGCCCGGTTGCCCAGTCTGGAGCACAGTCTGGAACTGGGCCACCTGAGGGTACGGGACAGAGATGGGTCAAGAAGTGGACAGGGTGTGGGAGGGAGGAGGGCAGCTCGGCCTGGGGGAGGGGTGGCAGCCCCACCTGCGCGCGCCCGATGGGTACCGCATCCTCGAAGACAGTCCAGAGCACCGCGGGCTCGCAGCCGGGCGTGGTCACCGACCCAGAGTAGCGGTAGTAGCGCGAGAGGCCGGAGGGGCCGGGCAGCAGTGAGGCCAGCGGAAAGGTCGCTAGAGGCACCGAGACCCCTGGTAGGGGAAGGAAGCAGGATTGGAACCAGCCTCCTTGGGCCCAGACTCCTCGGCCCCCAACCACTCCCAGCTTGGTGCGACCTACAGCTGCTCACCACGTATAGACACGTTCTTCAGGCTGGACACAAGGGCAGAGAAATTGGCGTTGTCAGAGTCCTGCTCCTAGGAGGGGCTCCAAGTGAGAGGGACTTTGAAGGGGGAGTCTCCAAAGGGGTGTAGCGGAGACTCTAAGTGGGAAGAGGGTCACCCCCACTGACCCTGCAGATCCATCACTTCCTACTGGCCCCCTCCTCCCACAGAAACTTTAAATCTTATAAACCCTGGAGACCCTCTCACCCCCTCCCCACCAGTCCACAGGCTCACCCTGCCCCCTCTGTAGGCCCCCATGGACTCTTCTTTTGTTTTTTTTTAATTGGGTAACTGTGTTTTTTCCAGGACCCATCAGCTCCAAGTCAAGTCGTTGTCCTTCAATCTAGCTGCAGGGGGTGCAGCCCACCATCCCATGCGGGAATTGAACCGACAACCTTGTTACGAGCACACACTCTAACCAACTGAGCCATCCGGCTGTGCCCCCCACCATGGACCCCTTTTCTGAGAAGCCCACAGAATCACACAGACCCATCCTTCCTCCCTGCCAGGAATCACGTGGCCCCTCCCTCACCGCCAACAGCACGGCCAGCACAGCCAGCCCATCGGGGTGATGTAGCGCCTCTCCCATACTCTGGTATCGTGTGTTCATGTGGACAACGTGCATCTGCAGAGGCACAGACCAGGGGAGGTACTGCCTCCACTGTGCTCCCCTGGCTTTCATGGGGCACTCCCACCACCCCACTGCATGCCCAAGCCCACCTCCATGGGGCAGCGCTGCCTGTCCAGGCTGTGCTCAGAGCCCGCTTGCCCAGGGCTCCCCCAGTGGAAATGCAGCTGCAGTGCACGGTAGGCAGGCAGTGGCAGCCCGGCACCCCGCATCTCCAGGCGGCTCTGTGGGCCATTGTCCACACGGAGTAGCACTGAGGGTAAGGGAGCACATTCACCCTCTCTGTTTCCCCCCACCTACCCGTCCTGTGCCGTTAGGGTCCCCCTCAGATCAGTCTGCTCCCTGTCAGGGTCTCCCTGGAAAGAGGACACACTTAGTGTCCAGGCCCCTCTGCTGGCCAGCAGGGTGGGACTCCACAGACTACAGTGGAAACTCCCACCCTGCATGGAGTCCTGACCCACCACAGCTGTATGTGACTGTGGGGGGCTGGGACTACTTCTGGGGCATCTTGGTGCCTGACTCCTGGTTCTCAGGGACAATGACTGATTGCTATTGGTAGGGGGTCCTGACCTCTGTTGGGAGATGTGTTGGACGATGTGTGTGGAGGTTCCTGTGTCATTTGTGGAGATATTGATTCCTGTGTGTGTGTGGGGAGGGGTTCCCATCCTTGTGTAGAGGTACTTAACCCATTATGTGGTTCCTGACCTCTGTGTGGGGCTCCTTGACCCATGTATGGAGTCTCATCTCCTGTATGGGGTCCTGATCCCTGTGTGTGTGTGTGTGGGGGGAGAGCCCACTCCCAGCAGAGGGTTCCTACTCCTGTCTGTGGGGGTTCCTGACCCCAGGGTGCTGACCTGTATGGCCATCATTCTCCAGGGTCCATGGGCCTGGAGGTGCTGAGTTGTAGCCTTGGAAGATGAAGGATCCAAGGGTGGGGTCCCGCTGGACCAGCTGAAGGTCAATGTTGATGGGGGACTGGGCTGGACCTCCACAGGCAGGGGACAGCTCCTTCCAGTGGGCGGGGCCTGAGGGCACAAGATGTGGGTCTGTAGGGGGTTAGGGAGGCAACTTGGGGGTACATCGAGGAAGGTGGCCCCTCCTCCCTCCACCCCCCACATATCCCGAGAATAGCCCAGTTCTACTCCCAACATGGACAGGTCACAACTGCCACCCTCCCCAACCTGGCCTGGCCACAATGTTTGCAACAGTCTCACACAGGCAGGTGCCACCTGACAGTCACCTGCAGGCAGACTGCCCCACAGGGAACAAGAGTGGAAAGTTCTACTGGTACGTGGGCACATCCCCATACTTGAGAACTCCACCTCCTGCTCACATGTGGGCTGGCCACACGCCAGGCTTACAGGCCCCGCTGAGAAGAGCAGCTTGGCCCCCAGGAGGACTGGAGATCACAACAGCCATGGACATGGATGCACACCAAGAGGGACAGTCACATGCATGCTGCCTGGTGCCTGGTCACTGTGGCCTAGGACTATGTACAGAAACCCACAGAAACCACAGAAGCACAAGTCAGACTGCCTTTTGGTCATGTCTGCACCAGACTGTCTAGTGGCCACAGGATACAGACCAATCCCAGAGCTTCCCACAACACTCTGAACTCACCACACTTTGGGTCCTGGGAGTCATAGCACCAGGTGCCTGCAGGACAGTGGGCAGGGGACTGAGCTGAGGGACGGCCATCCGGACCGCCTCCCAGTTCCTTCCCAGCCAGGGTCCAAGAATGGAAGCCCATGGTTTTGGTCAGGGGTGGGCGGGCTGTGCAGACCATGCTCTCCTGTGGCCCCAACCTCAGTATCTCCTCCCCCAAAGAAACTCCCCAGTATCACTCCCCAGGGAAAGATGGGGTAGGGGGTATGGGGAGGGGAAAGCAGTGGCAGAGTCTTGGTGCTCACCCTCTGAGTCTGCAGCCACCACCAGCCTCACGGTGAGGAAGGCGAGTGTGAAGCCAGGTGACAGCATGGTGTGTCTGGGGACTGCCCCTGGGCCAGGGGGGAATGGCGTGGCTAGGAAGGAAGGGCTGGAAACTGTGGAGGCCAGTGCTGCGAGGCTGCTATATACTTGTTAGTGGGGTGGGCTAGAGGCGTGGCTACACTCTTGGGCTCTGGGAAATAATGGTAGGAGGGGCGGTGCCCAGGCAGGGCCACCAGCAGGGAAGAGGGAGTTCTGGGCTCAGCAGGCTCTGATCCCAGGGCTGTGTGCCAGCAACATCTCCGGAATTTCCTGGAGTAAAACGCTTTACATGGATCTTCTAATTAATCCTTCCTGGAAGGGAAGCTATAAAGATGTCCATTTACAGATGAGGAAACAGCGGCTGGGGACCAGGTGTGACATGCCAAGGCCACCAGCAAGGATGGAAATTCAAGGGGGAAGGCCCCTTGGATCTCAGTGCCCTTGACTTGAGGAACTGGGGTGGGTAGGGCATAGGAGGGGGGTCTTTCCCCTCCTCTGCGGGCGTGGGACCCCACCAAGACAACACATCCTCCTACAGGCGCCCCCTGCTGACCGTGTGAGATGGAGCCCTGCTTCTGGCCCCTTTGGGTCTCACCCCAAGGGGTCTCGGGGAAGTGCAGCCCCACCCCCTTCCCTCAGCCCAGGTGGGGACTCGGTTTCTTCAGCAGCTCCGGAGCAGGTCCCAGGCGGGAGCCAAGCCTCATTTCCCTCCCCTGAAAAGTGGGGCTCTGATTTCTCTGCCTCTCAGTGTGGCCGCCAGGAGAGAAGGCGACACTATCTGGAAAGAGCTCTGCACCAGTGCGGGTGTGAGCCCTGGCAGGTTGAGTGCGTGGAGTTGGGGGATACCCCTGGCACTAGCACCTCTTTACAGTCTCCAAAGGGCTGGGCTTTTCCCACATTGGGGAAGGGGGGCGACCCTACCCAGCCCCAGGGCACTGTCCGTGGTGCTGACGACACCCAGGGTGCACAGGGACAGCCCGCCGCCCTGCCGTTGTGTTCAGGAATGAGGGGCCGCCTCCTCGCAGCTCTCATCCCTGCCAAAGGAACCACTGGGACCTTTCCTGACCCTGAGCCTTCCTTCACCCAACTGGAGCACTCTGGCCAGAAGGCTGGATTAGGAAGGCAAGCAGGAAGACCCACCAAGGCTGAGTCCCTGGGGTGTCCTCTTATCTTCAAATCACCTACCTGGAAATTAAAGGAACCACTGAACGAGAACAGAAGGGACAGAGGGGTCTCCAGAGCCCAAGCTTGCCCCTGGCTTCCACAGATGGCCTAACTCCCGCCCACCCCTCTCCTCACCCGTACCTCAGCCCCAACTTGGCTGGAGCCTCCCAGCCCAGCCTGGGTCACACCAAAGTCAGACCAAGTCTCGTCCAGAACACAAATTTATTTGGCATTTGGATGAAATGGTTCTCACAGCATCTTAAGGATTAGTGCCAACCCAACCAAAAATAAACCCAAACTAAAAACCCTTAGTGAAAGGAAAACATAAAAAACAGGCATTGAGACAATGTACAGATTCAACTCCCACCTCCACCAGGAAGGTCAGCTCCTGGGGAGGAGGCCCCGCCCAAGAGCTTGGCCTATCCCTCCGGGGCTCAGTGTACGTGGGGCCGGGGGCAGGCCTCTCACAGGAGCACAGTCAGATTTTACAGAAGGTGGCGACTGGATGGGAGGCTGAGGACAGCCGGGCAGACCCAGCTTACCCTCGCTCCTATCACAGCCGCCCTCCAGCAGAGCTCAGCTCCCGAGGCACCAACTCCTAGAGACACGGTGGGCAGCAAGCAGCCTTCTGCCCAACTAAAGGATGCCAGTGGGCTGTAGAGCCTTGGACAGAACCGGCCAGGCCAGAAACAGGCCCCTCTGTAGCCCCATAGTCTGCCTGCCTCAGGTCACCCTCTCCTCAGTGCCTCCTGCAGCCTGCCCTTCAGACCCCGTCTAGTGCCAGGCTCTCTGCTCTGTGCACACGGTTCTGAGGCCTAGGCCAGACACACTGGGGTGGGGAGGGACCCTGAGCTAGGGGGGCCAGACCCTGTGGGGCTGTTGCGGCGGTCATTCCAGAGCAGGCCCACTCAGGTTCCTTCCCCTTCGGAACAAGGCCTGTGACTGCTGCTCTGGAACTCGGCTGCTCTGCGCCCAGCACATGCTGGAGGTGTCACACGCTTCCTGCGTTGTCTTTAGCAGTCAGCGTGGGGCTCATATGCCCGGGACACCATTCTCAAACAAGTATCAGCCCTTTGGCAAAGGGGAACTCCTGCGGGCTGAGCCAGGGACAGGCAGTTCAGTGATAAAACTCACACCTGCAGCCAGCTCTGTGGAGCAACTCAGGAATCTCATTCCGTACTGGAAGAATGACACGTGCTTCTAAACACCGTGGCAGCCAGGGCTCGGTCGCTGGGCGGCAGAGTGTGAGAAAACGCCCAGAACTGGACTGTGCCACCAAGGTCTGTCACCACAAAGCAGCACGGGGGGCCCACCTTCACGTCAGCCCTCCCCCTGCTGTATGCTGGTCTGGAAAGGCTGCAAGGGGGACCAGGAGCAGGGCTCCGCACTCTCAGGTAAGGGGCAGAGGCGCAGACCCCGACATGCCTCAGTGCCACCCAAGAGGCCATGGCCAGCACAGGAAAGCGAGGCACGAGTTCCCAGGTACTGCCACCACCTGCAAACACTTGGACACATATGTACACACACACAGACACACACACGCACACAAAAAAAGATCCAGACATTCAACGTAGAAAAGATATGGATGTGCTGAAAATCGCACAGAACCCGCAATCTCCAAACCTCAGAAATGCTAAGAGCCCCGTGTCAGGAGATAAGACCACTGCCCAGGTACAGGCAACAGGCTCCCCCGTCCAAAGGCCCTCGGGCAGGGAACCCAGCATCCTGTGCAGCCGAGGACAGGAAGGTGGCATGCAGCCACCGGGCACTCGGTGCTAGTGGTGGCGGTGGCGTGCAAGAAGTGGACTTCTAGGAGATGGACACAGCCCAGGATGTTAATTTCAGCCACCCCTCCCCCCAAAGAAACAACCCTTTATGGCACAAACAAGGTGGGGGTGTGGGCAGGCCAGGTCTGAGGGCAAAATCAACAGGAGGGGGGCTCCAGAGGGTAACAGATAGGAGCCAGCTTAGCCCTCAAGCCCCAGCGGAGGGTCCAGGGCCAGGACACCCATGCATGGCTAAGGACCTCAAACCCACTCCAGAGCTGCCTCCTGGAAGAGCCATGCACAGCAATGCTGGGGAGAAATCCGACAGGGTGGGGCCAGGGCCTGCTGGCACAGAACTGGGCTTCGCAGAGCCCAGGTGGAAAGACAGTGAAGAGTTCAACCTCCTTCCAAGCTCTCCTTCTCAGGGCCTTGGGCACCAGAGCCCCAGGCCTGCTCCCAGCCCGGGGCAGGGTCACCCGCGATGTTCACAGCTGGCCCTGTGGGGGATGACCCCCAGAGTAAGCACTGTTGCAACCTCCAGACCCACTGCCCAGACAATCCTAACAGTCCACAAGTACCCCGGCACCTGGAAGTGCCCTCCTGAACAGTGGGCAGTGAGGTGCGCCGTGGCAGCCAGGGCTCGGTCGCTGGGCGGCAGACTCCTCTGGACGGCGTGCTGCAGCGAGCAAGCCCACCAAGGTCAGGGATGATTTGGTCCCCACCCAGGCCCCCAGTGCCTGCTTTGTTCCCTACTTCTAAAATGTGTGGTTTGAATAATCTTTGTTATTCTTCTGTCATTTAAAAAGAAAAAGACAGCGACCCAGAGCTATGCATGTTTTTGAAGCCCTCAAGAGACTCGGTGCAGTTGCTCGCTCCCTCAGGAGTGTGGTGCAGTCTCTACACACATGTGCACACCTTCGCGGGGTGTGCGGCAGTGCAGCTGGGTCCAAGCTCACGCAGGAGCCCTTCAAGTCTCCATGGGGATCAAAGTTTTCTTGACAACAAACAGGTGCTCCCTGCCCCTCAGGGCCATGGGCTGGGCATCCTCTACACCACGGTACTGAGGGAACTGCGGCTGTGGCGGCCATCCCCTGGCAGCGCCTCTGTGGCTGCGGCGCTCCCGCTCTGAGTGGGGTCAGGGGGCACGAGCAGGGCGCTACTGCTGTCAGCTGAGTCTTCCAGGTCTGCCAGGGAGGCCCCCGTGGTGGGCAGAGGCTGCTCCAGGCGCCGGGGCGATGCACCTTCACTGTCCCCATCCCCAGGGGTTGGCGGGCCAGTCTCTGCTGGCTCACAGGCATCGTCGTCTGCAGAAGGAGACAGGGGAGTCAGCAGGGCAGTAGGCCTGGCATGGGGACAGAACCCGGGGGCACTCTTTGTGCCTGAATGTTCCCACCACTGCTGGGCCTCTGCCGTGCTCACCCCTCACCCTCACCATGGTGGCGGGCTGCTGTGGCGCAAGGGGCAGGGGGACAGCCATGAACAAGCCCTGGTGTGTTGTGGGGTGAGACATGCTCTGACAGCAGAACAAAGGGAACGGGGGAGGGGGGGAGGGAACTCTCAGACTCAGTGGGGGTCAAAGCAGGGCTCCCATGGTGTCAGGCAGTTATTGGGCTGTGGGGGCAGGTGGAACAGTTTTCACAGCCCCAGACCAGGAGCTGCAGCTGAGATAAGGGGATGAGAACATGAGCGCACAGGAAATGGGGCCAGAGCAGGTAGCCCTGCCAACTGCGCAGGGGTCTGCAGAGTTCTGGTCTGACAGAGGCTCTGTGGCAGCCCTGTCCTTCCGTGTCCCTGTTCCTTATCACCACAGTCTCCTCCTTTCAGCTCAGGGCACGGGGCCCAGTATGTCCCCCTCCCCTGGCCTATTTCCCACGGTCCCAGCAGTCCTGCCTTCCTCCCCGGGACGATCTGCTCCTCTGCAGCCTGGTTTATGGAGGCGCCAGGCCCCACAGCCCCACAGCAGCAACCCTGGCAGGAAGCTCATTCTACCCTGGCCCTCTTGACAGCAGATGGTGACAATCTGTCCCGAGGGCCAGGGTCAAATCCCAATCTCTCCTGCCCACACAGACCACACAGGACTGGTATGAGATGACCAAATGAACAGACAGACCAAGCGTCATCACGCCATCCTGCTGCACTATGTGGGCACGTAAGGAGCCAGCCGTCTCGGGGAGGGGCACTGCCTGCGATGTATGGCAGGGGTGTGTGTGTGTGTGTTACAGGGCGCAACACAGAGTGGAAAGGGGGAGACACCTGCACTGCACACCAGGGACAGGGACAAGCCAGGCAACGGGTGAGGCACCTGCAATTTCTTTGCTGCACAGCCCTGGGAGGAACAGACTCAATAAATCAGCCCAGCATCACAGAACCCATGTCACAAAGCTGCCTTAGGACACGAGGGAATGTCACGATGGCATCTTTTCAGCTTACCACACATACACACACAGCTGGCTCGGGGCCAGCCCTGTCCCGACTGTCAGCGCCCACTTCCCCAGCTTTCCACAGAGCTTGGCTAACCATTGCCAGCAGTCACTTGCAGGTGCAACCCTGAAAAGTCTGCCCATCTACAGGTGGCAGTTGCATACTAAAGGGAAAACCAGAGAACAGAAGGCTGGGAAGATGTGGGGTTCACAGCCCTGTGCACTGGGGGGCCCCCTGGGCCTCTGGCCCCACAGGCAGGGTGGTTGGGGACAGGCTGCTCCCTCTCCCTGTGGGGGAAGCACCTGTAGGGTCGTAGAACACGCTGTCGGGGTTGATGGAGGCCTCATAGGGCGGCGGCGGGTCATCGGGCTGGTCGATGTCTGGGTACTTGTAGGCAGTGTAGGGGGGCGGAGGGTCATGGAAATGGAAAGTCCCGCCTTCTCCATCGTCAGAAAGGTGCAGCGGCGTGAGGCCCGTGCCAAAGCCGTCCGGGCCGTAGTCAAAGCCGGGGATCCTCCGGCCGAGGTTGAAGTGGTGCACTGGGCAATCAGAGTGAGAAACTAGCAACAGCGCCGTGTTACTCGCAGACACCGTGCTCAGCTCCTGAGCGCCGCCCCCCGCCCGGCCCAGGGCGCCGGACTTTCCAACTCTCAGCTGTGCCCAGCTGCTCACCTGTCAGCCACATCAGCTGCCCACAGGAGAGACCTGGAACGCACTCAGGCCCCCTCCGTCAGTCCACCCTGCCCCTCACCCACATACAACCACGACAGCCTGCTACTTCTGCTGCCAGCTCTCGCCACATCCCTCCAGCTCTAACGTGTTTCTGGGTGTCTAACCCACGAGTGCCTTGGAGTTCTGCCCACCCTGCAGCTCAGTGAAAATTGAGGAGGGTCTTGGGAAGAACCATGCTGGCCCACAGTGACGGGGGGGCCTTCAGACCTGACCTGGGCTTCCTGGGAGGCACCGAGGCTGCTACCCAAAGCCAGCGCAGCCCCTCAGCGTTCTTCCTATCTTGATTCTGAATCCTCCCCCGCCTGCTTGCACCTGTCCCGTCTAGCACCCCATGGGACGGGGAGTCCTGACTTGCTCACTGAGATGGGTGACTTCAGAAGCTCTACCGGGGGCATGCACCGCTGCAGGCAAACTGGGCTGAGGATGAGCCACTCTCTCAAGGCTGCCTAGGGGCCACGGGCATCTGCTGCTCCTTTTCCTGGCAGGAGGCCCAGGGTCAGCTGGCACTGCTGGTGTACCCTCCCTCCACATGCCCGTGGTCTGATTTCTGGTCCCTCGGAAAGCTCCTCCAGTGCCCCACGTGTGTGCTCAGCCCAGGAGCAGGTGGGTGGATGGGGCAGGGGCGCTCGGGAGCCATGCTGGGCACATGCCTGGGCACACACCCTCCATCATGTCCTCCCCTTCCTGCTTCCCGTGTCCCCACTGCCCCTGGAGGCACACCCCGGGGCCAGCCTGCATTGTGGCCATTGTAGGCAGGGCCTGGAGCACTCACGGTTTGCTCCAATCAGGGACTCGATGCGCTCCCGGCGCCTTTGGCGCAGCCGGTGGACCATGAAAAGCAGCAGGGACAAGATGAGGAAGGAGGAGATGCAACTAACGATCAGACGCATCCCACTGGCCATGGAGTCGAACAGGCTGTTCCCATCTGTTCGTGGAGAAGGAAGGAAACCCGCCGCCCTCAGAAAAGGAGGCCTTGACCTAGACGCTTGTGCTGAGAAGGCCGTGGCCTTCGACCACTGTACAACTATGCGGACAAGGCGACCCGCTTCCCAACTCTATCTGAGGATAGACGACAGAAACGAAACAGCTCAAAATCAAGAACGCTGTGATAACACCACAGGAGAGATGCAGAGCAAGGGCCAGGAAAAATCTTTTAATATGATATGGGCGATGCACTCCTCCACCTGCTTCAGACATCATGGGGGCCCCATCTTCCTGGTCAGAGGCCACCTGGCCTCCCCCTGGATCATCTGTGCTGGGTGACTCGGCACCTTCCTTCAAGAGCTGCGGGTGTCAGATGCCTGCTGTGTGAAAGGGCCCAGAACTGCCAATGAGCAAGGAAGCTGTCTTCTTCCAGGATTGGCATTTCTGAGAGCAAGCAAGAGCCATACTCTGTAGGCCCAGGGAGGCGCAGCGACCCCTGCAGAGGCCATGCACCCTCCTTCTCAACAAGCCATTTCTGAGTGTCCAGGAGACAAACTGAGAACGTGTCAACGTCTCTGTCCTCACTGGGCTTCCACGCATGTGAGAGTAACGTCATACATGATTCTAAATTACGTGAAGTGCCCCAATACAACGGAGTAGGGTAAAAGGATCAAAGGTGAAGAGCACACATGTTCTGTGAGGCGGCGGCAGGGAAGGCCTTCCCAAGGAGGATACAGGGAGGAACGGAGGGGAGGGGACCAGTGCACGGCTCGGTCGGGGCTGGGTCTCCATGTTTTATTCTCATGTGACAGGAAACCACTGGGGGGTATAGAGGGGGGAGTGACAGCTCCTGAGGGGTCTGGCTCGGGAAGCACCACACAGAAGATGGGCTGCAGGAGCATGGGAGTGTCAGAGAAGACAGTGAGCAGGTGCCTGCAGTACCCAGGGGAGGAAATGACAGAAGCCTGGACTGGGGGTAGTGACAAAGCTCAGAAATGACAGCAGGATCCATTCTGCACTTGCATTTACATGCTTCACTGATGCGCCAGGAGTGGCTGCAGTGTGCAGCAACAGCTGAGGAAGGACGCTCAGGTCAGGGCCTGATCTTACAAATGAGACTCAACCATAGCTGTGAATGAGCCTATCTCCTCAATCTTTAAATCATGGCAGAGAAAACACCCCTCCTGGTCTGAAAGCAGGCCTGGGCACACACGGGAAGGTGAGTACTCACACACACACGCTGACCTTCACTGCATGGCACGGAGCACCAGGCCCCAGAAGCACCTCACCGATGCCACAGCCTGGCCACACCTCTGCTGGTGAGTGTGGGGGTGAGGCGCCATGGCGCTGCCTGTTCTGCTCGCCCAGAACACCGTCTCCGTCAGTCTTCCTTGGAGGCCCCTATGCTGCCGTCCTCCCACCCATCCCTACTGCTGGGGTGGGAGCCCCTGGAAGCCACAGCAGGAGCTTGACAAAAGGTACCCAACAGGACTGTGCCTCTGGCGCCACCCTGATTTCTCACCACAACCCTCCAAGGGAGGAGGAATGTCCCTCTACAGAGGGTACTAAGGCTCAGCAGAGCCATGTGACTGGCCCCGGTTCAGACCTAGGCTCCATCAGGGCACTTCCAGAACCCTCCTCAGCACCCAGCAGTGCTCACCTGTGGAGGCTGGGGTCACCTGGAGCCCCACAGGTAATCGGGAGGAGGAGGAGGATGTGGCCTCCGCTGGGGCCTCAGAGTCCATTTACAGCCCCCGTCCTCCCCTTGCCTGTAAGCGGCTGTCCTAATTCTTGACCTCCCCACACCCCACTTCTGCCAACCATCTCTTGGTGGGGAGCCCAGGGGGTATCATATCATGTGCCTAGCATTGCCAAGGGCTCGACTTTGGCACGCATATCTTGAGGGACCGGGAGGAGGGACACACAGGAGCAAGTCCTCATACTGGGCTGACCCTGACATGCTGGTGACCTGCTCATCCTGCTCATCGCTACCCTGGGCCAGTCTCCACCCCAGTGGGGCGGGGCAGGCTGAACCCGCATCCCTGCTGTTGGCCAACTCCGTGATGGAGGCCCCGGTGTTCCACAGCAGCTTCAGCACAGGGCTGGAGCCTGGCCTGCACCCAGTATCTCGGGGCAGAGGCAGTGGGGGCTGGGGGCTGGGGGCCCAGGGAGCAGCTCTGCGGGCGGCGCTGGCTTCACCTCCTAAGTCCCGGCCAAAGCTACCCTTCTGCCGAAGATCACGGGCCGTGGCCAGAGGGCGCTCTGTCATGGGCCCCTCCACTCCAACCACACAGCATAGAATCAGGCACCGTGACCAGTCCGCTGGACCCTAGACCAGGGTTCTCATCCAGGCTGAGTCTGTACCGCCCACGGGACATCTGGCAATGTCTGGGGGCACTTTTGTGGGGTGGTAGTGCTACTATGGAGGTGCTACTGTCATCTGGTGGACAGAGGCCAGGGGTGCTGCTAAACACCCTGCTGCGCACAAGACAGCCCCTGGGACAGTGTCTGGCCCAAAATGTTGACACCCCGCTCTGACACACACACTGGGGCTTCTCAGGTGCTCACCACAGGGCTGCTGAGGGATGACGCTCGTGGGACGAGCTGTGAAGAAAGGGAACTTGTATTGGCCGAGTGCCTATGATGCGACAGGCATTTCCAGGTGCTCAAACGTCGATGAGATGGACCACTTGCACCAAGTCACAAAACCAGGACGTTGTCCTGGGAATACCTCCCTCCACATACTGAGGGTAGAGGCAGGGGTAGGAGGATCCTGCAGCCCTTGGAAGCAGGAGGACTTTGCATGGGCGGGAGGGCCAAGGGCTGTCAATTCCCACCTCTGCAACAGCCACATGGGCAGTTCCCAAACTACCAGCCCTAGACACTTCACGGTCAACATGGTTTCCGTATGTGAGAAGCCAGGCTCCTAGGGCCCTCCTGCCATTCCTACTGGCCCAGCCTGCTCTGTGGCAATGCAGATGGCCAGAGCTCACTCTTTCTTTCCACCCACTCAGCCAGAAAACTCCCCTCAAAGCTGCATGTATTGCTGACAATTGAGAAGCAAACATGTGGAAAGGATACATCCTCTCACCAATTAGCTGTTACTCTTCCAATTTCAAGGGAACATTTCGTCCCTGTCCATAGGAGGAAATCCGTCAGCCAAGGGGGCTGCCGATATGTCTGTTAATTGCTGCCCAGCTCAGAGATGCCAGGTTGGCATCTAAAGTAGCAGCCCTTTGCAATAACTAACTCTTAACTAGTTCTAAAAGAAACCCAAGGACATGGTCAATAGCCCTGACCATCCCTCCAGAGTAGTCCTAGAACCAAGCCACCAACAATCAGACACAAAGAGAGCGCCGTCCCAGGAGCCAGAGGCCAGCCCAAGGGTCTCTGGGGACACTTAACATGGCTGGTCCCTCCAGCTCTGGACTGTACCAGACAGAGCTGTCTTCTGGGCTGCTGGTCTCTAGCTAGCCCGGGACCCCAGACAGGATACAGCCTGCTGGAGTAGATGCTGTTAGAACTGAAGGTGCCCTGAAGTCCACCTGACCTGACCTCTGATCTTGACACCAGGTCATTCCTGGTCCTCCCCAGCCTGGATGTGAAGAGCTCCACCCACCATGTCACTGAACTTGGTCACGTGGAAACGGCTCCTAATTGCTGTCGGAGACAGCAGGTGGGGCAGAAGCCCAGCAGGAATCAGAGGCTGGTGTCCCGGATCCCAACATGTGTCCTGCTACTGGCCTCTGCACAGCTGGGCACCTCACCTCTCCAAGCCTTGCGGTCCCAGGGCACCCATGCAACGGGAGGGGAGAGCAATGGGAGAAAGAAGTCGCCCCCGTCTCAGTCGGCACATGGAGTTGTCAGCTGTGTTGTTCTAGCCTATTACGTGTGGTACCCCATGTGGATTCAATTTGTTTCTCTAATGACCCCTGTTGAACATCCTTTCAGGTGCTTGGCTGCCATCTTGTATTTGCTTTGGTGAGGTATCAATTTAAATCTTTTGCCCATTTTTAACAGGATACTTTATTTTCTTATTATTGAGTTTTTAGAGTTCTTACATACTCTGAACTCGAGACCTTTGTGTGATTTGTGTTTTGCAAATATTTTTTCTTAGACGGTGGCTTATCATTTCCTTAATTGTCTTTCAGAGAGTGGAAGTTTTCAATTTTAATGAAATCTTAATTTATCAATTTTTCTTTTGTGGGTCATTCTTTTGATGTCATATCTAAAAATGCTGCCCAAGGTCACAAAGATTTTCCTTCTGTATTCATTTTTCTTTTAAAACACTTTAATTGTTTTTAGAGCATACGTTTTCTTCTAGAAGTTCTATAATTTTATAGATTAGTTTTATAATTTATAAGGTTTTAGTTAGGTCTATGACCAGTTTGAGTTAGTTTATATATATATATATAGCAGGAGGTGTAGTGTAAAGTTCATACTTTTTTTTTTTTTTTTTGCATATGGACATCCAATTGTTCTAGCAACATGTGTTGCAAGACTATCCTTCTTCCACTGAATCACCTTTGTACTTTTGTCAGATAGAGTTGACCATGTAAATGTGGTACTATTTCTAGACGCTCTATTCTGTTTCACTGATTTATGTGTCCATTTTTTTTGCAAATAGCACACTGTTTTAACTCTAGTGACTGTATAGTAATTTTAAATCAGGTACCATGAACCCTCCAACTTTGTTCTTTTTAAAAACCATTTTGGCTATTTTTTTATTGGGGAATATTGGGGATAAGTGTGCTTCTCCAGGGTTCATTCAGCTCCAAGTCGTTGTCCTTCAATCTTAGTTGCAGGGGGTGCAGCCCACAATCCCATGCGGGAATTGAACCGCCAACCATGTTGTTAAGAGCTCACGCTCTAACCAACTGAGCCATCCGGCCTCCCCTCTGGCAGCTCAGCGGCAGCTTGTTGTCTTCAATCTACCCTGTTTCCCCGAAAATAAGACCTAGCCAGACAGTCAGCTCTAAATCGCCTTTTGGAGCAAAAATTAATATAAGACCCGATATGATATGATATGATACGATATGATATATAAGACCCGGTCTTATTTTACTATAGTAAAATAAGTAAAGTATAGTAAAATAAATAAAGTAAGTATGGTAAAATAAGACCGGGTCTTATATTAATTTTTGCTCCAAAAGATGCATTAGAGCTGATTGTCTGGCTAGGTCTTATGTTTGGGGAAACACGGTAGTTGTGGAGGGTGCAGCTCACTGGCCCATGTGGGAATCAAACCGGCAACCCTGTTGTTCACAGCTCGTGCTCTAACCAACTGAGCCATCCAGTCGCGCCCATTTTGGCTATTCTAATTCCTTTGCCTTTCCACATAAATTTTAGAATCAGGTTGTCCATGTCTACAAGAAAGTATGCTGGAATTTTGGTTAAGACTACACTGATCCAAGAACATGGTGTATCTCTCCTTTTATTTACACCTTTGATTTCATTCATCAGTGCTTTATCATTCGTAGCATACAGATAACGCACATATTTTGTAAGATTTAATGCCTAAATATTTCATGGTTTCTGGTGCTATCATAAATGGTACTCTTCTTAAAATGTCAATTTCCAACTGTTCACAGGTAGCATATGTAAATATACTGGATTTTTATATACTGACCTTGTATCTGGAGACCTTGCTAAAATAAAACACACTTAGTTTCCTGTAGATCCTCTGGGATTTTCTATGCAGACAATTATGCTGTCTGCAAGAGGGATGGTGTCATTTCTTCCCTCTGGTCTGGATGTCTTTTCATTTTCTGGCACTGCCCTTGACATGCTGACAACCCTGAACAGAGTGGTAAGAGCAGACACTCTTGCCTTGTTAAAGGGGACACAATCTCAGTTTTGGTGGCAGTACTGCCATCCTTGGGGCAGTATGGGCACGTCCCAGGAGAAGGCACTCGGCCTGGGAGGCTGCCAGGAGCCTGCAGAAGCAAGGCTGCAGCAAGGGGCAGGGCGAGGCCCTGGCTAAGCTGCTCTGGCCGCACAGGAGAGGGGCCTGCAGGCAGCACTCATTCTGCCTTGATGCCCTGAGCACACTGCTCTGCTGACAAGTCCTCAGGGCTGGGTGGGCTCCAAGGCCACACGTACCTAGACTGGTCCTCCTTGCACACCTCTGGTCAGACGTGGCCTCTGCACTCTCCACAGCCGACTGTACACCTTTGATGGGACACGTATCAGAGCACCTGCTTCTGCTGAGCCTTAGGCAGCCGGACACTGCTCTGCCCTCTTGCCAGCAGCCCTCCTGGTGTGCAGGGTCACTGATAACTCTCCACTGAGGGACAGCTCTTGCTGTCATGGCCCTCACACATCAGCTCTGGCTCCCTTCCCAACAGCACTAAGCAAACCAACCCCTCTTCCATGGGGTCCCCAGAGGATGGAGATGGCCACCACGCCCCACCCAAGCTGCTTTTCTTGGACCCAGGGGCTTCCACAAGTCCCTGCCCACGTCACTCTCTCATACTGTGGCAGGCAAGAAAGAAACAGATTCATGCTTTTGATTTACATTTCTCCTGAGATCATGAATTCATACAGAGATGCCAACTGCACGAGTGTGCG
Organism: Rhinolophus ferrumequinum; assembly: GCF_004115265.2. NCBI lineage: Eukaryota > Metazoa > Chordata > Mammalia > Chiroptera > Rhinolophidae > Rhinolophus > Rhinolophus ferrumequinum. The sequence continues at coordinate 23,701,527 of NC_046308.1, forward strand.
GAGCGAGCCAGCATACTGTCTAGAATCCGATGTGCGCTGTGGGTCCTTCAGAGCAGAAGCCCACCTGCTGTTTTTATTGGAACTGGAAGGAAGGTCACCCAGAGACCACATGCCTGCACACTGTCTACCTGCAAACTGCCACCTAGTGGGGAGTTTTATCCTGAAACTGAGTGTAACATTTAATCTTTTCCTTCAAGGTTCTAACAGTAAAAACTGATGACTGTAAGCAATGAAAATTGTTATTACCCTCTACATCACCATACTCAGAAAACAGGAAGAGCTCAAATGGGGATATAAGTTGGAAGTGTTGCTCTGAGTCTTAAAAGGAGAAAGGTCTAAACCATCAGTTCCAGCTGATTTGTGAACATACAGCCACACTCAAGTTCACCAGTGAGTGATACCTGTTACCCGACAGAGAAAATGAGCCACCTTGCAAGGTGGCAGTTAGAGAAGGCCAGGTTGTGTGACACACACACTCACTAGAGTAGCCTACGAGACATCTGCCTACGAGACATCAAAGCCTACGAGACAGCTCTGGGAGCACACACTGCCACTGCTGCTACGCCACGTGCCATGAGCTCTTCCAAGTCCCCGCCACCGAGGAAGCAATAGGCCATGTAGCCTCCAGCCCTGACAGGAGGCTGACTCATGACCCACCATCAGTCTCACCTGGGTCCAGGCACATGAACTTGCAGCACTCCTTGGGATCCTTGCGGTACTGCTGGCAGCCCTGGGGCCGCTCGCACAGGGCAGCCACGCACATCTCCGGCGCTCCTCCATGGCAGGTGCAGCTCAGGCACGGGTCGTCTCCTTTGGGGGTGAAGTAGAACCCTTCATCCACCACATTGTCCTTGATGTCTACACATGTTTGACCTGCCACAGGCACACAGAAGCACACACGTGTGTATTACCAGCAAAATCAGCCTTGACTTACCCCAGGAACATGACAACAGATGAGTTCTCAAGATCAACCTGAGAACCCTCCTGTGAGCCGCTGTCCAAAAGAAGTCACTACAGCACCCTGTGAGGGCAAAGCACACCTGGCCAGGGCACACCGAGCCATGAGTTGGGACAGCTAGGACATTGGAGAGTGCCACACTCCATGGGAAGGCCTGTGGAGAAGTGTTTGCTTTTAAGTTCCCTAACCAGTCTAATTAGGAGAGTTCTTCAATTCTGAGATGCAGATGCCATGCGTCTTAATCATTTTAAAATCAGACTATATCTTGAATGAGTTTCCCAAGAAGCTGCTTGTTCTGCTTGGGAAGACAGTCCACTACTGAGACACACACAATGTGAAACCCAAGCACAGAGCTCAAGTCACTTGTTCAAGGCCAAACCTGGATTAACACTCTGGCTATCTGATGATTAAGCATGTTCTCTTAACACCATTTTACAGCTGCCGCTGGAAGAGTTGACTTTATGTAAACAGAAACTACTGTGGATGAAAAGCACCATTATATAATGATAAAAAGGTTCAATTTACCAGAAGATGTAACAATGATAAGGGCTCACATCCCCAATAATATGATCCTAAGACAGATAAAGCTAAAATGAGAGAATATCACGAAAGAATGGATGAATCAACATCCATAGTGAAAGATTATAACACACACCTTTCTTCAACAACTGATATATCATGTAGCCAAAAAGATTTGAGCAATACTATCAACAAGCCTGAGTTAATAGACATATAAAGAATCCTATAGCCAAGAGTTCAAGCACACATGGAACAGTAACAAAAATGAACCCATTCAAGGCCACAAAACAAACGCTAACAAAGTAAAAAAGAACATAAATATCATATTATCTGACCACAGTGCACTTAAGACACAACATTAAATTAGAGACCATTAGTAAATACAGTATATAATCTATGATTAACCTATGACAGAATGGCTTCCTGGACGGGGGTAAATGTACTGACAAGGTAGGGCCCGGAGGCTGCTTCTGGAACGCTGAAAACATTCCACATCTTGATCTGGGAAGTGGTTACTACACATGTGTACGAATTAATCAAATTTACACTTAAGATTTGGTACTTTATTCTATGTATGAATGAACGAATGAATGAATGATATGGAAAACTGAACCTTAAATGCCTCATATTAGAAAAATTAAAAAGTTAAGAATCTAACTCTAGAAGTCAGAAAGAGAAAAGAGCAAACCTAATTATCATTTGGTAAAAGGACAGAAATTGGCAGCAGAAATTAATGGCACAGAAAATAGATACAGAGCATTGAGAATCAATTATCACCCAAAACTGGTTCTTCGTAAAGATGAACCACAGAGGCAAACCCCTAAGCAAGACTGAGCAAGAAGGAAGGAAGAAAATGTAAATAATATTAGAAGTCAAAAGGAGGTCATAGCGACAGGCATACAAATGCTTCAAGAAATTGTAAGAGAATGCTAACAATTTTGTAACAATGAATTAGAAAATTTAGATTGCATGGGCAGTGGTCTAGATAAATGACTTAGCAATACTCACTCAAAAATAACTAGAAAACTTGACAATATCTACAAATATTAAAGAAACTAAATCCATAGTTAAAATAATCTATACCTGATATCTGTATACACACGCGCATGCACACACACACCTTAGCTCTGTCCACTGAACTGACATAAAAGCAATGAGCGTAACTAGTGCACAGGTGCTCTAAGGCTCCTTGGAGAAAAGGCTGATTCCAGAGAGTATAAGATGAATCTGGAAATGCTCAACGAATGATGGGGACGTGTCAAAAGGACAGCTTGTGAAATATCCAATAGAACTAAAAGGAGAAATAGACAACTCCACAATTCTATTTGTGGACTTGAACACCTCCCTTTCAACAATCCATAGAACTCCTAGATAGAACATTGACAAAGATACAGAATATTTGAATATCACAATCAACCAAGAGGATCTAATTCTCACACACACACTTGCTCTCTCCCTGACCCAACAGCAGAAAACTTTTTTTTTTAGAAACCACATTTTTTTGAAGCATCCATGAACATTCACCGAGACAGTATCCTGGAGGCATAAAACATACCTCAACAAATTTAAAATAACTGTAATCACACAGAAGTTATTCTCTGACCACAATGGAATCAAACTAGAAATCAGTAACAGAAAGACAACAAGACAGTCTCTAAGCACATGGCACTTGAACACCCGCCCCTGCCTCACTGGCTGCATCTGGGTACGATTCCACCCTCCATCCAAGGCGGAGGGGATTGGGTGAGGCGAGGGGGCCCTGCCCTTGGCCAGCACAACCACAGAGCCCCCAAAGCTGAAGAGACCTCCATGTGGAATGAGAGCTGGCAGAGGGACAGGGAAAGACCTGTAACCCCACAGAACGAGGAGGGGGAGCGGTGCAGGACTGCAGAGAGCGGGGAGGGAGTGACCAGGCAGTCAGGGGCTCCTAGGCACCCTGATATTTGGCAATTCCTTCCGTTACCATTCTTATTTAGTCTCCTAACAACACGGAGGTGGGGAGGGCAGGAATTACTGGGGAGGACAGGAATTATTGTTTCTACCCTGGAAAAGAGAAACGAGGGCCAGAGCTGGCAATCGCAGCCCAGGTCACAGAGCTAAGCAGCAGGCCAGGCAGGTTCATGTCAGCCTTGGGTCCCAGCCCAGGCTCTTGCTTTCACCCCCCACACCCCAAGCATCTGTACGCCTTCAGAGTAAGGTGTGAGCCAGGCACAATGCACCTGCCCTGCTATAAAACAGCTAAGTCCACTCAAGGTTGACACCAAGGTCCAGAAATCAGAAAGCCACGTTCTCATGAGAAGCACCGTTCCGTACAGCTCACTAGGGAGCACTCGCAAGGTGGCTTACTTCTTTTACACAGAAACGAAGACTTCTCGTAGCAGTTCTCCGCATGCCAGCTGTGCAGGTCGTGGTGGCGGAGGGTGGGGAAGTGGAAGCACTGGAGCTGGGCGCAGAACACACTGTCACTTTCGGACATGGCCGACGCGAAGATGGGGTCTGGGGGCAGGAACACCTCTGAGGAGCCTGTGGGAGACACAAAAGAGAGGGCTGGACATTAGAACATGTCAACATCCCAATCACATGCAGTCTTCACGGGGACCCAAGCCCCCTAGACTGGACCAAGCGTTAGCTGTACTGTGGTAACGGCATTCATTCACTCACGATCTCACCTAGCTCCTCGGAAAGTGGGTCTGGGCACTCAGCCTACGGGGTCCCCACTCCTGTGAAGCCAGAGGGGCGAGCACATGAAAAAGCCACACAAGGCCGAGAGAAGGACTATGCTTAGCCAGGGATGTTTAAAAGCAGACCAACAACATGAAGAGTGAAGTAATGGGTTATAACACGGTGATGAATATGTATGAGTTCATAAAGATAAAATGAACAAAATAGAGGAGGGAAGGGGAAGGTTCTCGCTCATAATAGTGTATCGACTGATAAATGGAAGACTTGAAAAGGCGCCCACTGCACCTGCCAGGAATCCAGGCAGCATGAGGGCCCCACACCCCCCAGGAGCATGAGCTGACTGTGAACTCCTGGAAAGTGGTGGCTCCCTGGGGCCCACTCCCAGCTCCAGGAAGACGCTCTCCTCCACTCAGCTCCTGCCTTCCAAGCTGGGGATCAGGCGACCAGAACTCTGCTCCCTCACAGCCCAGGGTGGGGGTGTAGTGGAGTGGGGGAGGGCCATGAACCTCTAAGCCTCTCTTCTAAGCCCCAGGAATCTAAAATAGTCTCCTAATCATTCTCCCGTGATTGAACAAATATTGGCAAGCCCCAATCCTGTAAAGGGGCACTTAAGGTAGACTAGGAAACAAAAGCAGGCAAAGAGCCTTGCCTTGGAGAGCTGACATCTGAGTGAGGGTGAAAAGGATGGAGACAGACGATGAACCACAGAATAAGCGAAGCATATGTGATGTTGGGAGGTCAGGGCTACTATAGGAGAAAGCGAGCTGGAACGTGGAGGTGAAGGCAGGCCTCGGAGCAGAGACGTGGGAGCACGGAATGGAGGGAGAGGTGTGCCGACACTCCGGACACTCCTTCTGTTGGGGGGTCCCACACCATCCAGAGGCTCACTGCTTTGCTTGGACTCAAGGTACCCTGCATCTAGCCACAGTCAAGGCTAAGATTTATTATAGTGATACAGGCAAGACACACCAGCAGCAAAGAAAGGAACTGCTCAGGCAGAGCCTGGAGGAAGCCAGGCCAGGCTTCCCAGCACTCCCCCTCCCGGCAGGAAGGTGCCAGCAGCGCTGAAACACATGAGATTTCTGCCCAGGGAAGCCGCCTGGGTGCTAACCCTGTGGGCACTGCAATTCCAGACTCACTGAGGAAAGCCGGTGTTCACCAAAAATGCCACTGTTCATGCAGTGCAGGCAGCCAGCACAGCAGGCTCCACCTAAACCCTGAGCTGGTCCCAGCCACTAGCCAGGGCCAGGCTGGCTATGTTCCCTTCTCCTACACTGCACTGGAGCCCTGAGCTGGGAAACACTGGCCCAGGGAGGGCTTCAGTGGGAGCAAAGTGGCCTGTGGCAAGGCAGGCTAGAGAAGGGCCAAGGAAGAGGTAGGGTGGAGGGCAGAGAGCAAGGGAGCTGCAGGCCCTGGTGAGGACTGGCTTTTGTGGAGGAGAGCCACAAAACTGTGGGGCAGAGGAGGAGAGGACCCTCCGGCAGCCCTGTGAGGAGACGGGTGGGAGCAAAGAGACCAAGATGGTGGCAGTGGCTGCGGTAATTTAGGTGAGTGACATTAGGTCTGGTAGCTGCCACCAGGGGGACAAGTGATGGGATTCTGGACGTGTCTGAAAGGGTGTGAGGTGTGAGGGAAGACCCCTGAGTCTCCAGCTCCAGCAGATTCCTCTCCAGGGCTTGCCACTACTTCCTGACAGCCCCGGCCCCAACATCCTGCCTGCCTGCCTGCAGGTACGGCATGCCAGAGGCATGGCAGTCACCCAAGAAGCCATACAGGCACTGTGCCCTCTACTATCTGCAGAACCCGACAACTTCCTCTGCCCTCACATCTCCTCCTGCACACCCACCGGGCAGCCACCCCCACCTCTGTCTCTGTCCCCTTGTTCCCTCAGCTTGGAAGAACCCTCCTCGCCCAGCCCTGAGGCACGACCTCCCCTTCCTGTCTTGGTACTGCAGCACCCACAGAGGGAGCCTGTACTGGGGCCCCCCAGGGGATCCTCACAAATGCCCGCTCCTGGAGGAAGCTACCTCATTCTCAGGGCTGCCTTCCCTGAGCAGAATCGCAGCCTGGCCCCACTCCAGCCTGATGGTCGCCTTGCCCAGGGGGCAGTGTTTTTGCACTGCGCCTTCTAGCAGATGCCAGGCCAGCCTGGACCCTGGTCCTCTCCGCGGTCCCGCCCTCATTGCTGACAGAGGCTTCTAGATCTGAGGTCTCACTGGCAGGTCCAGGCTGGGTCAGGGTACAAAATAGGGTCACGTCCTGCTGGGGTGTGGGCACCAGAGCCGAGAAGGGCTTCCTAACTAGCACCCCTGATCTCAGCCTCCCGTGACAGGAGCCCCTAGAGGTACACACGCAAGACACGGGGTGGACAAGGGGGGCAAAGCCGCCAATCGTATCTTAAATAAGCAAGTTACACAACACGTAGGCACATCAAACACACAGCATGCTTCCATTGTTATATTTTAAAATAAATATGAAGTATAATAACCAGAAACTGAAGTGACACTTGACAGTAATGATAAGGGGGAGACTTGTGGGAAAATGTGGATGATTCTCTCCAGACAACACAAACCTGTTGTTTTCATACTTTGGGCACAAATGTTATAAAAACGACAGCCCCATGTTGTCTGGCAGTGGCCGCTCTCGGTCTCCAGGGCACACCAGGACCTGGGGCAGTCACATCCTCAAGGTCTCAGCACCCCGGGGCAGGGCTGATGGGCTCGACACACAAGGGCCCAGAGGAAGAGCCTCTCTCCTGGGGGAGAGGCCAGGGGAGTGTGTCCCCGAAGGCCCTCAGCAGCCCTCTCCTGCTCAGAGCTCCAAACGTAAAATGCACACAGGGAGTGGCTCACATGTACAAGAAATATGTGTACACGGGTAGTACCACTCACTCACTCACTATTGTGCCAATACATTCCAAGCACACATACAGGAAAAAGTTGGACAACAGGTAGTTGAAATAAACATTTTTAAATGTCTTCCCTTGATGGCTTCCTACTACCACTGGCTAATATTCTCAAGCACAATCTTGTTTTAGGAAAGGGCTCATCACTGCTGACGAAAGATTTAAACACTTCACACTATCTTTGTGATACACCGAACCTCTCACACCCAGCTGGATCCCGATTTGCACCAGGTCGCACCAGGCAAAGAGCTCCTCCAAGGGGCAGGAGAGTGGGTTCTGCCATTCTCGTATTTGCTTGGGCTTGTATTCTCAGCATTCTCACTCTGCAGATTCTTAGCTGAACTCTTTTAAAATACTTTTAATACGGAAATTTTCAAATACACAGAGTAAATGAATCCCCCATGTAGCTTCAACACTGACCATCCTGCAGTTTGGTTCACCTCTTCCCCCAGCTGGAAGTTCCTCCCCCTGCAGACATCACACCCTACACACAGGTAGGCATCTCCTAAAATCACACAACCACAACGCCACTTTCACATCTAAGAAAATCAAGTCACTCTCTACTACAAACCCATATCTCATTTCCCTCCCTGCCCCCCTAATTTTTTTATAACTCCCCTCCAATCTAGAATGCCATCAAGCTTCATGGGCTACACCTGGGTTTATGTTTCTTTACTTTCTTTGAGTCCAGAACAACTCTCGATGTGGAGCTGTGTCAAGTGTCCAGGTCAGTCAGTCATCTTATAGGGAAATCTCCTTTAGCCACACATTCATTTTGTGGCCACTACTTAAATCCGTAACAGAATGCGAAGTCCACTTAAGCAGGCACAAGCAGCCTGCACATGCCGTACCACGCAGAGCTGCCCGTGTAGGCGGCCCGCTCTTGCCTTGGGGCCGCTCACACTGAGATACTCCTGCCAGCGCTGACATACTGATTCATCTTCTAAATTTAAAGTCACTCTCCTCATGCCCCAGTGGAGCCACGGAGACAAGTGTGCCCATGAGAGCCTGAGGGACCCTTGCCATTCTCATACTACAGACGAACGTCCCACACCCCACCCCAGTTCAGAACACGCTGTCATGCCACTCAGACTCATGATTTTTCTTTTGAACCAGTGTCAAAAAGACAACCACGTCCAGGAGTGTCTACACTGTCCTGGAGGCCAGCACCTTCTGCTTGGGTGAGGGGCTCTGGCCTAGGATTCACATCCGACCTGTGATTAGGGCAGATGAAAAACTACGAGAATTATCCTCTGCAAGGCACACCACGACTCTGGGGCCTGGAAACACATTTATTTGTCAACTATTCCTGTGGGAAACCGAAACAATACTCTTACAAACTTTGGGAATGTGGGTGGTGCTTTCAGTAGGACGTTCAGGGGACACAAAGAGCAGCCCAACAGATGAGAACCGATGAGCGACAGGGTGGGGGAGTGTGTCTTAGGCGACAAGTAGAGAGAGAGGGCACAGCCAGGGTCTGGGTGAAACCTGTGCCAGCATAATGGGACAGGAGGGAAGGACAGGCTGAGCAGGAACTCAGCTCCCACACCAGCCATATTTCCTTTATCTTACCTTGGTATTCTCAAGCGACTCAGCATAAAATCCTAAAAGCAACACCCTTTCTCACACACATACTGTCACACACACACTATTTTAATTCTATCTGCCTAATAGCTTTCTTTCAAATTTGGATTCTAATTCTGAACTTCTTTGTCCTAGAAAGCTTGTTCTGCCCTCTCTAGCTCATGTCAGCTACACATTTTCTATGCTCATCTTAAAAAAATTTTTTTTATTAGTTTCAGGTGTACAAAATAATACAATGACTAGATATTTAAACCCTTCACAAAGTGATAACCACCCCCCCCACAAGTCTACTGCCCCTCTGACATCACAAATAGCTATTAATATTACAATACCATTGACTATACTCCCTATGCTATACTTTATATCTGGTGACTGACTCTCTCTCTCTCTCTCTCTCTAATATATATATGTAATTACAGTTGACATTCAATATTATATTAGTTTCTGGTTAGGCATTTATATAATCTATGAAGTGACCTACCTGATAAATCTAGTGCCCATCTGATACCCTACATAGTCTTTACAACATTCTGATTACGTTCCCCATATTGTATTTCACATCCCCGTTAACTATTTTGTGACTACCGATTTGTACTTTCTAATCCCTTCTCCCCCATCCCCCATCCCCATACGAACTAGCAACAATCAGCTTTTTCTCTGTATCTATGAGTCTATTTCTGTTTTGTTAGCTCGTTTATTCTGTTCTTTAGATTCCACGTATAAGTACGATCATATGGTATTTGTCTTTCTCAGTCTGACTTATTTTACACTTAGCATAATACTCTCTAGGTCCATCCATGTTGTTGCAAATGGTAACATTTCATTCTTTTTTATGCAGAGTAATATTCCATTGTATAAATGTACCACAGTTTCTTTACTCAATGGTCTAATGATGGTTATTTCGGTTGTTTCCATATCTTGGTGCTGCAGTAAACATAGGGGTACATATATTTTTTTTAATTAGTTTTGGACTTCTTTGGATGAATACCCAGGGGTGGAATAGGTAGTTCTAGTTTTAATATTTTTGAGGAACCTCCATATTGTTTTCAATAGTGGCTGCACAAATTTGCAATCCCAACAGTTCACAAGGGTTCCCTTTTCTCCACATCCTTGCCGACCTTGTTTGTTGATTTGTTGATGATGGCCATTCTTACAGGTGTGAGATGGTATCTCATTGTGATTTTTATTTGCGTTTCTCTGATGATTAGTGACGTGGAGCATCTTTTCATATGTCTATTGGCCATCTGTATGTCCTTTTGGAGAAATGTCTTTTCATATACTCTACCAATTTTTAAATTGTTTTCTTTTTTTATGGTGTTGAGTCGTATAAGTTTTTTATAAATTTTGGATTATTAACCCCTTATCAGATGTATCATTAGCAAATATCTTCTCCCATTCAGTGGGCTGTCTTTTTGTTTTGTTGATGGTTTCCTTTGCTGTGAAGACTTTTTAGTTTGATGTAGTCCCACTTGTTTATTTTTTCTTTTGTTTCTCTTGCCCAAGGGGATATATCAGTAAAAATATTACTAAGGGTAATATCTAAGTTTACTTCCTATATTTTCTCCAAGAGTTTTGTGGTTTTGGGTCTTACATTTAAGTCTTTAATCCATTTTGAGTTTAGTCTTGTATATGGCATAAGAAGGTGGTCCAGTTTCATTTTTCGCATGTATCTCCAATTTTCCTAGCACCATTTATTAAATAGATTGTCTTTACCCAATGTAAATTCTTGCTTCCTTTGCCATAGATTAAGTGAGCACATAGGCAAGAATTTATTTCTGGGCTTTCTATTCTGCTCCATTGATATATGTGTCTGTTTTTATGTCAATACCATACTGTTTTGATTACTACAAACTTGTATAATTTAATATCAGGTAGCATGATACCTCATGCTTTGTTCTTATTTCTCAGGATTGCAGTGGCTATTCTGGGTCTTTTATAGTTCCATATAAATTTTAGGGTTATTTGTTGTAGTTCTGTGCAAAACGTCATTGGTATTTTGATAGGGACTGTGCTGAATCTACAGATTGCTTTGCATAGTATGGACATTTTAACTACATTAATTCTTCCTATCCATGAGCATGGTATATGTTTCCATTTATTTGTAGCTCCTTTAATTTCTCTCTTCAATGTCTCATAATTTTCTGAGTAAAGGTTTTTTACTTCTTTGGTTAAATTTATTCCTAAGTATTTTTTTGACATAATTATAAATGGGATTTTCTTAATTTCTCTTTCTGATAGTTCATTATTGGTATATTAAAATGCAACCGATTTCTGAATATTAATATTGTATCCTGCTATTTTACTAAATTTGTTTATTAGTTCTAACATTTTTTTGGTGGAAGCTTTGGGGTTCTCTCTCTATAGTATCATGTCATCTGCAAATAATTACAATTTTACTTTCTGCTTTCCAATTTGGATGTCTTTTTTTTTCCCTTGTCTGACTGCTGTTGCTAAGACTTCCAGTACTATGTTGAATAAAAGTGGTGAAAGTGGACATCCTTGTCTGAGTATTATGTTAGCTGTGAATTTGTCATATATGGCCTTTACTGTATTGAGATATATTCCCTGTATTACCACTTTGCTGAGAGTTTTTATCAGAAATGGACGCTGGATTTTGTCAAATGCTTTTTCTGCATTTACTGATATGACCATATGATTCTTATCTTTCATTTTGTTTATGTTGTGTATCACGTTAATTGATTTGCGGTTATTGAACCAACCTTGTATACCAGGAATGAATCCCACTTGATTGTGGTGTATGATCTTTTTAATGTATTGCTGAATTCGGCTTGCTAATATTTTGTTGAGGATTTTTGTATCCATGTTCTTCAGGGATATTAGCCTATAGTTTTCTTTTTTGTAATGTCTTTGTCTGGTTTTGAAATCAGCGTAACGGTAGCTTCATAAATGAGTTTGGGAGACTTCCCTCCTCCTGGATTTTTTGGAATAGTTTGAGGAGAATAGATGTCAATTCTTTTTTGAATTTTGGGAAAATTCACCAGTGAAACCATCTAGTCCAGGAGTTTGGTGATTACAGATCCAATTTCATTGGTAGTAACCGATATGTTCAGATTTTATTTCTTCTTGATTCAACCTTGGAAGATTGTATGCTTCTATGAATTTATCCATTTCTTCCAGATTGTCTAATTTGTTGATGTACAGTTGTTCATTTTATTTTCTCAAAATGTTTTGCATTTCTGTGGTTAGTTGTCACTTCTCCTCTTTCATTTCTCATTTTATTTATTTGGGTCCTCTCTTTTTCCTTGATGAGTCTGATGAAAGGTTTGTCAACTTTTTTTATTTTTTGAAAAAACCCAGCTCTTGGTTTCACTGATCCTTTGTATTGGTTTTTGGTCTCTATTTCATTTATTTCTGCTCGGATACTTATTATTTCCTTCCTTGTACTCATTTTGGGCTTATTTTGCTGTTATTTTTCCAGTTCCCTTAGGTGTAAAGATAGATTGTTGACTTGAGATTTTTCTTGTTTCTTTAGGTAGTCCTGCATTGCTATGAATTTCCATCTTAGGACTGCTATTGCTGTGTTCCACAGCTTTTGGGTCATTGTGTTTTGATTTTCATTTGTCTTAAGGTATCTTTTTATTTTTTTCCTTCATCTATTTGTTGACCCATTTATGATTTAGTAGCATGTTATTTAGACTCCATGTATTTTTCAGTTTTTTTCTTGTAACTGATTTCTACTTTCATACCACTGTGGTCAGAGTAGACACTTGATATGATTTCAATCTTCTTAAATTTACTGAGACTTGTTTTGTGGCCTAACATGGGGCCTATCTTGGAAAATGTACCATGTACACTTGAAAAGAATGCATACGAGGTCTGACAATTAAGTTTGTGAACATGTTGTAATGATGTTGCTTTTTTGATATAAGAGGGATTATTCATTACGAATTTGTACCAAATGGACAAACAGTTAACCAAGTTTACTATTTGGAAGTGCTGAAAAGGCTGCATGAAAAAGTTAGACGACCTGAACTTTTCACCAACAATTCATGGCTCTTGCATCACAACAATGCACCAGCTCACATGGCACTGCGAGGGGAGTTTTTGGCCAGCAAACAAATAACTGCTTTGGAACACCCTCCCTACTCACCTGATCTGGTCCCCAGTGACTTCTTTCTTTACCCGAAGATAAAGGAAATATTGAAAGGAAGACATTTTGATGACATTCAAGACATCAAGGGTAACATGACAATAGCTCTGATGGCCATTCCAGAAAAAGAGTTCCAAAATTGCTTTGAAGGGTGACGTAGGCACTGGCATAGCTTCCCAAGGGGAGTACTTCAAAGGTGACTATAGTGATATTCAGCAATGAGATATGTAACACTTTTTCTAGAATGAGTTCGTGAACTTAATTGTGCGACCTCATATTCTACTGCTTTGGGGTGAAATGCTCTAAAAATATCAATTAAATCCATCTGGTATAGTGTGTCATTTAAGGCCACTGTTTCCATGTTGATTTTCTGTCTGGAAGATCTGTCCATTGGTGTCAGTGGGGTGTTAAAATCCCCTACTATGATTGTGTTACTGTTGATCTTTGTGTTCATGTCTGTCAATATTCGTTTTATATGGGGGCTGGGGGGGGAGAAGGGTGGAAGGGGGAGCTAATGTACACAGTGTATACAAGTGGACACTTTGGTCAGCATTGCTCAAGCAGTAGTTCGCCGTAATCAGAAGTGTTTGGACACTGATGGTAACCACTTTGAGCACCACTTGTAATTGCATAAGTCAAAAAAACGTGACTTGTATTCATCTTTCATTATCGGTATATATTATTACAATTTTAATACAGTTTTCCTTTCTTAAAATGTGTATACACTTTTTTGGCACCCTCTGTATTTAGGTGCTCCTATGCTGGGTGCGTAGATGTCTACTAGAGTTATGTCCTCTTGTTGGATTGATTCTATGCTCATTTTTATGCCCCAATTAAAGTCCTTAACTCTAAAAGGAGGATGGTCTAGAAATCTGGCTAAGTAAGAGTTACCATGGGTTCCAGAAAAGGCCCCAACCCTGCATGGAGCCTGGAAGAGCGGCTTGATCACAGGGCACCTGCCTGTCATCACAGCCCTCCTCTTGATTTGTGGCCCACTTCTCTCCATGTCTCCTACATGCCAGGTACCACCAGTAAAAAGGGGTCGGAGAGGAGGAGAGATCCCAGCAATATGCCCCTAGTTAGGATGGTATACCCCAATTTCAAACTCAACAACTCTTTTGAAAAACCAAAAAGGCTTACCTTTGAATGCTACCTCCCAGCGACCTTCTAAGGAGTGGTTCCGGCCAGTGATGACATACTGGTAGCCAACCCACAACCTGCAGGGGGGGCAGAAATGCAGGGGACCTCAGCACAGCAGCAGGGAAGCAGCCACTGATTTTGCCTGAGTGTAGTTTAATACTTACTCTGACCACTAAAGCATGAATTTCTAAAGCACTAATGATTTTTTTAAAGTTTTGATACTTAATTTGAATAAAATGCATAAAATTCTAAAACAAATTCACACGTCAGAAAAAGTTTTATCTTGGGTAACTCCTGACAAGACTGTTCTTATTAGCTCATCCAATAAAGCTTTCACATCCTAAGCAAGACCAACCCTATTTGGGGTGACATAGAGCTGGGTGAATACAACTCGGTGAATACACTAAAGGCACAGAATGATAACCTCTACAGGAGTGAATTTTATAGCATGTGAATTATATCTCAATAAAAACCAAGCCCCTGTGATTATTCACTGCAGCGATGAGTAAATCCAGGCTCATGGCCACCTGCTGCGTTTCCTGCTCAGAGTCAGTCCACCCAGGCCAGCAGGTACTCCCGAGCACACATGTCACAACACTGAGGGGGTCCATGCATGTGGACCTGGCCGACTGCCACAGCCACCTCCTGAGGGTGTGCCCCTTACCAGCCCAGCACTGGAGATGCCGTCAGCAGCTCCACCACCACCGGGGGGTAACACTCTGCCTCTTCAGCCTACTGCCAGGCACACACCCAACCTGAGTAGATGGGGCGCTTCCCTACCCACTGGGCTGAGCCCTCTAGCTTCGCCATGGACTCACAACTACCCTGTGAGATAGAGGTGTTATTATTCTCACTTTGTATTAATAGCTGTAGAAGGAAAAACAGTATAATCTCATGATTTGCCAATGTCATGGGGTATGATGGTGGAACCAAACCCAACTTGGGTCTTGAAGGCTCTCTGTCCACTCGACAAGGTCCTTGCATTCCTATGGCAGTAGAGCAGCCTGTACTATTGCTGAGAGGGAGCACTGGCCATCTGGTGACCCCAGGGATTCACTCTCCTGTCCCCAGCGTGTGGATGGGGCCGCACACCACAAGCTTCAGCACACACCTGCCCCCACAACCCGGAGCCTACTGGCAGTCAGCTAGTTTCCATACTTTTCCCTCGATGCCACATAGCCTGTGGGTCAAGACCCAGACTCTGGAGCCAGAATGCCTGGCTCGAAACCCAGGCACACCCTAGCTAGTGTGCCCATGGTCACAGCTCACCTACCTGGGCCCCGTCTTCTCGCCCACTGGTCTCCTGCGGTTTCTAGGAGGACTCAATGAGCAGGCCGATGGAAAGCACTGAGCACGGGGCCTGGCAAAGCCCACCCACCTGCATACCCTCGTGCCGGGTGCATGAAGGCCCACCCTGAGCTGCCCCTCCTGACACAGGCCTGGTCTCCCTGCAGGTCAGCAGCTGCAGCCGAATCCACATAGGGGGACCAACAAAAGGGAAAGGCACAAGGTAACACAAGGTAGCAGCCCATCTCTGCCCCTTCAAGATCCCCACCCCATCTCAATGCCTACTCTAAACTCCTGGATCTCTGCTTGTTTCCAGTGGACGGAGCTGCTATTCCCCAAATGCCCACTGCTGGCTATGCTTTAGGACTGTGCCACGGTGGCCAGAGGCCATATGCTCAGCAAGCACTGGCCTGACCCCCAGGCCCCTGGGTCCCCACCTAGGACTCACTTGTGCTGGTCCTGCCAAGCAAAACTCCGCTCCGGCTGGTCCCATTCCTGGGCCAGGACAAAGCGCAGCTCCTGGTCAGTGGAGAAGGTGGCGAGGGAGCCATTGACACGCTGGCAGGTCTGTGCGGCGTCCCAGTAGTTCTCCCCGCTCAAGTAGACCCTGTAGCAGCTGGCTGTGCCTTCATAGTGGTGCCACCCTGTCGGGCACTTCCCTAGGAAACATGAAGAACGGAAGGGGAGTTGTCCCCCCAAATTAGAATCCTCACTCCAAAATGAAATTACGTATGTTGCTTAGAAATCACCCTAGAGAAATGGAAAAACTGAAGCTGAAGAGGAAAAGCTCTGCCTCTAAGACCATGTACTTTATGAAATGCTCGAGCGTCTCTAAGACACACATGCAATCTAAGGTACAAGTATATTCAGTGATTCCTCCCATTTCTACAAGGTCCTTACTTGGCAGTAAAGACTAGTTGCAGAATTCATTTGGTACAGTGGATTTCATTCTCTGATTAAGTCTGGTTGACAAGATGGCAGAACTCCCACACCGGCTCACTGCAAGGCCTGGCAGTAGCGAGCAGGGGAGGCTCCCTGCCTGCATGGCCCTCGCTGCCCAAATAGCGGCTCTCTCTGGCCACCCCGCAAGCATGCTTACCGCTCCGAGCCTACTCCTTGGCCCTTCTTTTCTGTTCACATGGGTGCTGGCCAGCACTCCCCTGAAACAGAAGCTCAGGAGATCAGAGCTGGAAGGACCACTAAAATTGTAGGACCAACTCCTACCTCCCACAGATGAGAAAATGAGGCCCAACTGGTTCTACAGTGGGCAAAAGTCAAGTAGCCAGGAGTCAACATCTCTGTGAGAAGGGCTGGGCCAGACATCTCCTTACCAGGTGGACCAGACTGAGGGTTGGGAAGGCCCCCATGCTGTGTGGCTGGCCTTGGGTAAGGGCAACGACTTTTAACAAAGCCAGTTAACAAAATGCAATTTTTTAATGTAGCTACATTCTCTGGAACTAGTAAACTTCTTAGAGACTGATGCTCGTGTTTTTATTATTCAGAGCACATATGTATGTAACTTATGAACAAAAGGACAGAGATAACAGGACAGGAAAGGCAGGTCTGGAACCCGAGCCAGTGAGCAGGCCACAGCACTGCTGCAACACAAACACTGGGGAAGCGTCACCCGCCCACGGGGACACCTGCTTACATGTGATGAAACTCGCAGGAGGTCCTTTACTGTAGACAGGAGCCAGCCCTCAGGGACCACCAAGCAGGGGGAGGGCAGGTGTGAGGAGTGTGTGGCATAGGTGTGAGGGTGGAGGATCACCAGGCAGCCTTTACGGTGTATTTCCTAAACCCCCCACCCATGAGGTGTTCCACCTGCCACAACCCCCCCGCCGAGATGGATTCCGTCCTGTCTCCAGGTTAGAGGTGGGGACGCTGAGGTGTGCAGAGCTCTGCCAAGCATCTCGGCTGGCGAGTGGCAATACGGGCTTCCATCCTAGCTCCTCACTCACATCTGGGGTCCAGAGGAAGCCCGCTAGGGACGGAAGCCAGTGAGTGGGGGCAAGGAAGGGAGGGAATGTTACTTTTATTTGGCTCATCTTTTATCTCTTGCACTTTGTGGAATTATTCCCTAGGGAGAAGAGTTGTGATTCCGTGGGACTGAGTCCTGGAGCAGCCCGTGGGCAGCGTGACCTGTCAGAGCCTCAGTTTCCTCACTCGCCAAGCCTGCACTACGCCCCTGCGAGAAACCCTGGATTCAAAGCTGAGCACGGCGTCGGGGCTCAGAGGTCGGCTGACTACCCTGGCTCGCGCAGTCCCCATCAGAGAGCTGAGGCGCCCCACGACAATGGAGCTATGAGGAGCACTGTGGCCCTGCAGGGCGTGACGAGACCCCCGAGGTACCCCCCGCCGTTGAGTGTCAGCCCGGGGGGCTGAGGATTAGCGCGGCAGCCAGCACCGAGGGGCAGCATCCCGTGTCGGAGCTCGTGGTGCAGTCACTACTCGCCACACTACCAGGCACCATCACGCCTAAGCATGTCTGTTTGGCTGTGGTTTGTCTGCCTTTCGACCTTCCTTAAGCATGCTATGCTCTTAATATCAGAGAGAATGCATTAAATAGTCAGTTAAAAATTTTTTTAAAACACAGGTGGAGCCTTCCCACGCCATCAGCTGTACCTGGTCTCTTGAAGCCAGTTTCCATCTGCGGAAGGGCTGCTGCAGAACAGCCCTGAGAGGCAGCTGCCGTGAAAATAAGCAGCCTGGTTCCAGAGCCCAGGTTCCAGTCAAGGCTTCACCACTCAGGCCTTAGGTGGTCTCGGGTGGGTCATGGTGTAGCCTCACTGACTAAAAAAGGATGACACTCCTGACTGCCCTAAGGGACATTTTAAAAGACACACCCCACATCTCTGGCACCAGGAGAGCCAGAGATTGCGTGGGGCCTCAGGCTTAGGTCACGGAACAGGGCAGGTCTGCAACTTACTGCTGAAGCGGACGGGCTGCGCCGCGTGGAAGTGTGTGGGGTCGCCGCCTCGGACCCGCCCCTGCCGCGGATCCACAGCCTCCTTCCCATGGTAAGGACGCGACTCCCTGGTCACTTCTGGAAGCAAAAAGAGAAGTGGGCTGTAAGCACCGCTCCTGCAGCAGCGTAGACTACTCGGGGCTGGGGGGACAAAGTGGGGTACAGCCGACATTCCATTTATTTACGTTTTTTTAAGAACTCTATAAAGTGCTGCTATTTGTATCAAATGGGTCACATGCACTTCTTATTAAAATTATGTCTTAGCAGTCGTCATTTTTTTACTACTACTGTGAAATGAGGTCTCCCCTTCATTGCGTTTTCTAACAGGCTACTTGCTGGTACAGCACAGGGTCAGTGATTCCTGCTGAAAATCCCTCAGCAGGCTGTAGCTCCATGGGCGTTCTTTCCAGAGCCCTGGCTGCCCTCCCGCCCCAGACTGCCTGGGAGCTTCCCGTCAGCATGAAGGGGCACTCGCTGTGTGCAACCCCTCTGCACTGCTTGGCACTGGGCCCAAGTCGCCATCTGTCCACCTTCCTGCTGGGCCTTCTCACAGCCTCAGGGCCAGGAACTCGGTGCATTCCTGCCTCGCTCCCTGGTCCCTGGCACAGGCCCTCGTGTGCAGCAGGCCTCGATGCATGTTTGGAGGTGTGAGCAGGAAGCTGAAGCTGAGGAAGAATGCTAGTTTTATGTATCATGGTCTAAGAGTAACTTGCAGGTCGGTCCTTCCACACGCTTTTTTGGGTTCAACCCCGTCAGAGAAGAACCACTCTGTTCCCTCTCAGAGAAGAGAGGGGATTTACCCAAAGGCACAGAGCAGGAGAGAGCCAGAGGCAATGTACCGCCTGGGGGGCACTTTGGTGTATAGTAAAGGACACCTGTGCAAGGTCAGGACAGTGACAGACTTGATGGGCATAGCTAAACAGACAGAACCACAGATCCCGGAGACCTTGAGCCATTGGTATGCCTGACTGGCCTGAGGCAAAGGACACCGGAAGTAGGCATGGCTTGGCATGGCAAGGGGGCGTGGCATGGCATGGGGGGGTGGGGGGACATGGCGAATCAAGGGCAAGGGGTTGTCGGGTGGGGCAGGCTCCCACAAACCCACCTTCCCTGACTCTGTGACTGGCAATTAGCCCCACTGTCTAAAGCTTCTCCAGCTGTCTGGTTCTGCTAGTAGCACACACTCTGATATTGTTTTCTTTTCATAAATAATCTATTTTTTTTCTCATTATAAAATAACAAACACGCAATGTGAAATATTTGAGAAATTATGAAAGTTTGAAAAGAGAAAACATAATAACTTAAAATTATTACATTAGGGTCCACCCTTCTAAGTCTTTTTTTCTACATAAATCCTTAAAAATACTGGGATCACATCAAACACTCTAAGCTTAAGAAGATCACTTTTAATGGCTGCATACTATTCTGTGAATAGATTCCTTTAATTACCACAATCTCCTATGGTTCAAAGTTCAGGTTGCGTGCATTCTTCCATTACTCTACGAAGGGTTGGACTCTATGATACAGAAATCTCTGTGTGTGTATCATTATTTTCTTCTGAGACACTGGGCAGTCACAAGCCCTAGCAGCTTTGGTTCCTTCCCCCACTAAGTGTTCAGGAGAGTATTTCCAGCAACTTCTCAGGCATGTGATGGGGATCAGGTGCCATTAGGCTGCAAATCATTCGAAAATATAAAATGTGCTGCCAGCGTCTGAGAAAAGCGCAACACAAAGACCTCAGAGGAGAAGCATGTCAAGGCCTCTCAACCACCTCACCTGCTGCTGCCCCGGCGGGAGGTGGCCTGAGGTGACAGTTGCTCTCTTGCAACACCTAGCCCGAGGTGCCGGCGACACCCCCTCTCTGGGACTGGGGTGCCCCATGTACACGACCTGAACACTACTGCTCCGGGGAAGAGACTGATGGCTCGGGCACAGGGACAGCACTACAAAGGCCCCCCCGCACCTTCCCCAGGGAGGCAGAGGATCGGGAAGGTCCCCACTGGCTTCTGAGGGAGGGTGGACTTAGGATGGGGAGACAAGGGAGAACAGAAGGGCTTCCTGGCAGAGGGCACAGCTCGGGAACAGGCAGGCATGTCTGGGACAGGCTTGAGGACAAGCTTGGGTGTAGTGGAAGCTACACCTAAATGTCGTTGTCTCCCTTCTGTCTGCTCAAACGAGCAAGACCTGCCTGCGATTCCACTCTGCTTTTTGGCTGCCTCCCTAGACCAAGCATAGCACCTGGTATATGACAGGCCAGAATGCTCACAGAAAGACAGACGGAAATAAGACAGAGGGGAAAAGAGAAAGAAAAGGTAACATAGCATTCTTTTGGGTCACACAGGCACTGAACCCCAGGGAGCCTGGACGCTGACTTTGCTGGAGTGAAGCCATCTGCAGCCTGGGCGGGTTGAGTGGGGCAACAGGTCACACAGTTACGGGAAAAAAGCCTAGTGTTGATGGAGGAAGCTACTTTGTGACGAGCAGGCTTCTCTGCGGTTCAGGAAGCAATTTTGAGCCCTTTCTTTTTCATCATTTCTCTTCTTATCCAAACGTCCACATCTACTTCCTCAGCACTCATTTATTCAGTGCCTAGTACATGCCAACCCAGAAACCCACTAGCACAGACACAGGCCTTGCCAGCAAGAAGGGGAAGGGTTTGGCTGAGGGGTGGTGCTGATGACATACGAAGGATTTCCAAATGTGCTGGAAGAGCAGGAGATGGGGGCAGCTGGGGAGGAGGCAAGAGCACAGGATTAGCACCCTCTGGCCATAAAGAATTTCCTTCTGAGACCCAGACACTGTTCCCCCTAAGGGTCAGCTGGAGGCTGTGCAGCTCCCACCACTGAGCCAATTCATGCGCAACTGTGCAGACACCCCAGAGCAACTTTTCCTTTCCCTCTGTGCCCTCTCCACCTGTGTGCCAGGCAGTCACAGGCATGGGGAAGACAGCAGAGGGCAGTGAACAACACAGCGGATGATCCTGTCCTCCCTCAGTAAGAAGTCACGCTTTCCTCGGCCCTCCTTCTCTTCCATCCAGCAACTGGACGTGACTGGGATGGGGCCAAGTCCAAGTGCACCCCCACCCCCAAGCCCGACCCTGAGGTCTTAGAAAGAGTGCTCCCTGCACCACAGTCTGCAGTTTGTGCTCTTCTCTCTTCTGATGTCCTCACCAGGACTTCAGAGAAGTTCTGGCTCCAAAGACTGAATGGGAGCCCACAGAAGATGTGAAGCAAGGAGAAAACAACATGGTTGACTTGTTACTGGAAAAAAAACCCCACCAAAAAACGAGGAAAAGGGAAATGTTTTACAGACAGGAAAGTAGGCTCAGAAATGTTATGAGACTTGCTTCAGAGCAAAAGTGTAAACAGGGGAAGTGGGTTCTCCTGTTCCTCCAAGTCCACAGGACCTGAGCCACCCCCACCTCACAGCCGGCCACCTGAAGCCTGTCTCCCCAGGGCCCCTTGGGCAGCCACCTCCTCTCCTGGCATCCAGCTCCACTGGGGGTGCCAGGCATGCTGGGCTTTCTGCTTCCCAGCAAAGGCCTCAAGGGAGAGCTGGGGGTGCTGCTGAAAAGCATCGAGTCCAACAGGAAAACTGAGTCAGGGCAGGCAGTGGCATGCTTGCTTCCCAACAGCATCTGGCCAGAAATTAGAATTATTTGTAAATAAAAGACAAAATGTGAGCGATTCGAATTTGTGTTCCTGGAAAATTAAAATCTGTCCAAATACGGCATTAGGGTCCAGATGGGCTTGTTCTGCTCCGAATGAAGAAGAGGATAAGACGGACAGCAGCCTCTTGAGCACTCCGAGCTGTCAGGACACACAGCACTTTTGACTTTACACCAAAACAGGTTTCGAATCATGGTCAAAAATCAGGTATAAGTCAAATCATACTTGCTTACCAAAACAGGATTTCTAACCTCAGAGAGCCTAAAAATATAAACTTCCTAATGGTTTTTCCATTATGTCATATATGTTCCTTATACTGACTCTTTTCCCTTCTGGTTAGGGCCAGGCTGTCCTCGCTAATAAGAATCTCACTGAGGCCCAGTGACCAGAGATCTGACTCCGTCCTATCAAGGTTTTGAGACCTATGCTTCTGAAATACCAATTTGAGCACATTTGTTTTTTCCCATTTTATGCCCCGGTGGATAACATACAATGAAACATAGAATAACTGCACAAAGACAGACCTGGAAGCTCCAAGTTCAAAACCTGCCTCCTGCCTGTTGTTCTTGGGTCCACAAATGTCTCAGGCACAAGTTCACAGAGGGAACATCTTACTTTCTGCTACTGCCTAGAACAGGAGTTGAAGCTACCAGATAGTCCTATGACATGTAAGCTGTGGCCTTTCTTGGGGCCTCACCCACGCGTAGAGATACAGCAGAAGCGGACTGGCCCGAGGAACTCCTCACCCCAGGTCTTAATTCTTACATATGTAACGTCACAAGGCGAAACACAAAACCCTGCCTCCCCTCTTCCCAGCCCCGTGCCTAACCCATTTCCCAGACACCTGTTTTACTGATTTCTCCTGATATTTGCATCCGTATTTCTAAAAAGGTTTACACAGCTATTTCTAGTTTTATCCATTTTAAATGTTACCCACTGACTTATGACATACACTCTTACCCTCCCAACAGAGTACAAGCAATTTCACAATTAAAGTCAGTAGAATAATGTAAGTATTCTTCACTTGTGAGCCAATTCGCATACTAAGGTTATTTCAATTCTCATACAACTTTCTCTTCTTCCTGGAGCTAATATTTGCATTGCTTTTAAATTTTACTTGGTTTTCTGTATATCTACCACTAATTTTTCTAGCTGCTACAGCAGACAACAAAGGCTAGCAATACAATTTTTTTTAAAAAAAATATGCTTTCAAAATACAGAGGTGCCAAAAAAAGCAATAAAAAATTTAAACACTAAAAAACACTGCATCTGAGTGTCCCAGCTCCACTTTGTTTCCTGGAAAACTCTTCCTATGCCCCCACCTTCAGCACCAGTGTGAACGGGCTGCCCTCTGGCCTGGAGCACGGCTAGGATCCTGGGGTCCATTTGTTGTCCTCCTGCACTGGGACCCTGTTTCCTGGACCCCACGCCATCTTCTTCTTGCTTTACCCTCTCCTTTTACAAGATCACATCACCCTACGAAAGGGTTGGGCAACTTTTATGAGTTGCTCCATATATGAAAATTTCTTTATCCTCAGGCACAAGTGGTTTCTGTAGGTATAAAAATCCCAGATTAATAATATTTTTGAAGCTTCCGGTTATCAGATTGAACAATCATATTTATTAACCTCTTAGTCTCTCATGAAACTCACTGCAACAACAGTAATGGGCCTTTAAAAAAAAAGGCACATAGTAACAAGGACAGACAGAACAGGGAAGAGGATGACACAGTTCTAAAACTTGGAAAACAGAGGACAAAGCGACCATATTGTAATCTGCCTGGGGACAATGCCTGTTTATGCCCATTGTCTCAGCCTCCTACCCTGAAGTTTTTAGTACTTGTGAGTCTCAAAAATGTTTTATTTTAGAAGTAAATCACTCTAAATTTATTTGAGCCCAGAAAACTAAATCCTAGGCCAACAGCTGAGAAAGTGGGAGAGTAAGGAATCTGGCAATATTTAGCAAAACTACGTAAGCAATGATCCTTTGATCCAGCAATCCAATATTTAAGAATTTACATTGAAGATACATAAACAATTCATGAGGGAAAAAAGCATATGCACAAGGTTATTTAATAGCAAACCACTGAGAACAACCTAAAGGCCCATACACGGAGCCTGGTTAAATAAAGTATGGTATGTCCCTAAGATGGGGTGCAATATAGCTGTTAAAAAGAATGAAAAAGATCCTGTAAATGAATACAGAGTGTTTTCAAGGATATTTTTTTTAATTAAAAAAGAAAAAAAATATTTCAGTGCAGAGAGTATATAGTGTAAGATACTTTTTAAGTAAGAAACTGACAAAGTAAAAGGAGTAAAATATACATTTGCTTATTTTTGTAATAATAAATTTAAAAAGCAAAAACAAAAACTCAAACTAATCAAATTAATTATCTACAGGACGTGAGTGGGAACAGGGCAAAGGGATAGAAAGGAAATAGAACTTCAAAGAATATGTTTTATATATTATGATTGTTGGATCTTGTTTATGTTTCACATATCCTAAAAATAAATCAGTTATACAACCTTGTAAACATACTAAAAACCATGAAATTAAACTATGAAATTATATACTTTAAAGAGGTGAATTTTATGGTACATGAATTTGTATCTTGATTTTTAAAAGTTAAAATAAATTAACAAGATGAGGAGGCAGTCCTGAAACTGGGTGCAAACAGAATCAAATGTTAACGTAATCACAAAGAACAAAAAAAGAATGAATCTTAGGGCGCTCCATGTCACCCACTGCTTCTGGTATACGGCAATTTCTATATTGTTATATATTTAACAGCTATATATATCTAGACTTCTGACTAGAAAATAGATTGTACACCCTCAGTGGAAAATAGCCTAACAACATAAAGAACTGCAAAGGAGTCCTGGGTTTGGTTTGGCCTGGTAGATTTGTCCTGAGTAGTGGTATAGTAGTAATTCCAAAACTCTTTTTTAAGTATGAGGTGTGATCAAATATGGTGAATGTTTAAATTTTTAAAAAATGTATTCTAGTAAAAGACACATTGCCACTAATTCCCCTCCAAATACTCCCTCTCACTTCGAACACACTTATCCCATCGTTCTTGCCACTTTCTGAAGCAGTTCTGGAAGTCCTCTTTCCTGAGTGTCCTCAGTTCAGCTGTAGTGGCTGCCTCGATGTCCTAAATCGATTCAAAACGTTTAACTTTCATGATCATTTTGACTTTGGGGAAGAGTCAGAAGTTGCACGGTGCCAGATCCGGTGAGTAAGGTGGATGAGGACACAACGTAATGTTTTTATTTGACAGAAGTTGCTGTATACCGGAAGTGATGTGTGACGTGGAGCCTTTCATTGTGATCACAAAATACAGTGAATGCTGCTGCCAAGTGCCATCCAACAGAAAGGCAGGGATCTTCAATACAGGAAGTGGTGCATCAAACCTTAGTAACAGTGTGTGACAAGCTTCAACTTATTTGGCGCAGTCAGTTGGGTGTGAGCTATGGTTGAGAGAAGGTGTGTTTTAAAGTGTGCCATACATCATGACAGCACTCCATGTCACCCATTGCTTCTGGTATACGGCAATTTCTGTCAAATAAAAACATTACGGTGTGTCCTCATCCGCCTTATTCACCAGATCTGATACCGTGCAACTTCTGGCTCTTCCCCAAAGTCAAAATGATTGAGGACATGGAGGCAGTCACAACAGCGCAACTAAAGACACTCACGAAAGAGGACTTCCAGGACTGCTTCGGAAAGTGGCAAGAACGACGGGATAAGTGTGTTCAAAATGAGGGGGAGTATTTTGAGAGGGATTAATGGCAATGTGTCTTTTACTGTAATACATTTTTTTAATTTAAACATTCACCGTACTGCTTGTTCACACACTATTTTTTCAGACTGGCCAAATAAGTACATATATAGAGGATGTAGAGAACCAGAATTCTTACTATGGACAAAGGGAGATACAAATATGAGACGGGAGGAGGAGGAGAACAACTCTAGTGTAGATCAGAACTCTCGATAAATATGCACTTATTATTTTTAAAAAAGGTTTTCTGGCTATGTCCACTGAAAATGCTAGAAGCAATGATACCCAAATAAGTATGCGCACAGCTAACATTTCTATCTTGGTTTCTAAATACCATTACTCACTGAAAGGAGCAGAGCTCCTTAGAAAAATGGCTGGTTCCAGGTTTGGAGCTGGAAAAATACAAGATGAGCCTGGAACACGATGAGCCATAGTGCCATAACATAGAAAAGCTATTTATAAAATAGTACCATTTTTTAAGTGTAGTGTGTATGGCAAAATTACAAAATCACCATCTTTAACCACCACTTGTATAACTGATTCAGACAAGAATCATCAATAAAATACTTGGGTGTAAAGTGGTTGGAGAACACCTATAACACATGCCACAGATTTTTATTCATTACTTATTTACAGATTACTCTTCCTTACAAAAGGGGAACAACATTTACAGTAGTGGCAAATTAACCACGTGATCAAACTTAACATCACCAATAATGGGGCAAACTGACCTCATGTGCCCCCTGATGTGACACTTCATGACCTATTAAGAATGAGTCTCACCTAAATATAATCATGAGAAAACAAGTCAAAATTGAAGGACATTCTACAAATTGGCCTACACTCTTTAAATATGTCAATGTCATATAAGATCAATAAATTTTTAAAAAGCTGGGGACACTCCTTCATTAAAGAACAAAGCAAGATGGCAAGAAAATACAAGACGCAACTTTTGAATAAATTCTAGACTTAAAGAAAAACAACCTGTAAAAGACATTTTTGGAACAACTGAAAAAAATTTCAATATGGATTATATAAGGTAACAATAGTGTAGTAAGTTTTCTTGTATGTGAAAAGTGTATTGTGGTTATAGGACTGTTTTTGTTCTTGAAGATAGATGCTGGAATATTTAGGGGTAAAACGTCGTCGTATCAGTAACACACTCTTAAAGGGCTCAGAAAAAACGTAAAGCAACTGGAGCAAAATGTTATCGACTGGTGAATGCAGATAAAGGCTATATGAGTATTCGTCATACTATTCTTGCATCTTTCCTGTAGATGTGAGATTTCTCATATTAAAAGTCAGGGGAGAAAGCAGCCAACACACCCAGCTCCCATCCCATGCACGTGGTATGTTCAGGCAACCCTACCCACCTCACCCTAGCAAAACATGGGTGGGTTGGTTACTGATGAGAAGGGAAAACAGGTGGTCCCTGGGGTGGGGGACAAGTTCATCAGCTGCAAGTCAGGGTTCTGTATTTAGGGAGGGGAGGGCAAACTCCCAGCCCCTTCTCCTCCACTAAGCTCCCAGAATCCCAGCTCCAGGCAGACTGGAACACCCTGCTATGGGAGAAAAATCTGGCCAGTCCAAAAAAGAGGTCCAAAAGGGGAGGAAGATCCCTGATGAAACAGTCCATCTGGTTCAGCCTCCAGGAAGGCCCATGAGCCCCGAGCTACAAGGCCCTCTGCCACATACAGCAGACAGACCAGGACCACCAACCTCTGGGAACCTTCAAAAGGAAGAGACCACAGAGGAAAACAATACAGAAGAAATGAGAACGGAGAGATGAAACGTTAAACAAAACATGCCATTAACATACTCAAAGGGAGACTACATTATACCCATAAAAAAAGACAACACGACCCTGCTCCCCCCAAGAAAAGCTCTCTTGGAAATAAATGCAAAATGACGGCAAAAATGAAAGTTCCCTAAAAGATGTGGTGCAAGTAGAAACTTCCTAGAAGTAAAATAAAAAGACGAGATAGAAAACTGGAGAGACTGAAAAAAACCGAAGGTCAGTCCCAGAGCTCCAGTTTCCAATAATAGGAGTCCTAGCAACAGAGACTAGAAAAATGGAAAAGAAAAAATTCTAGTGGTTTCATTCCCTAAACTGAAAGCCATGAGTTTCTAAAAGGAAAAGACCCACTAAATGGCCAGTACGATGTACCAAATATACAATTTCCAGGAAGAAAGCTATAGGTTACGTACGTTCCAAGAACCAGGAATTATTATGCCATCAGCAACACTGAAAGCTTGTTTAAAAAACAAAAAAAGGAGTGAAATCTACAAAATTAGAGGGGGAAATGATTTCTAGCTTATTAATTCCAAATCCAGCCAAATCTATCATGTCAGAGGATAAAATAAAGGCAGTTTTGGACATGCAAACAAGGAATCAAAAACTTCTGTCTCCTGTGTTCCTTTTCTGCAGAAGTTACTGAAGGAGGCAGTACACTGCTCAAAAGAGGGGATAAACCAAACAGGAAACCAGGCGAGAGCGAGAGCGAGAAACTGATTCTCCCATGCTGCTGATGAAGGGGAGACCCCAAGAGGGCAGCTGGGAAGGTGGGCAGCAGGCCACGTCAGCACCAAACCAGACTAGCAAAGTCGGGGGTTCCGGGAGAGAGGATTCCAAAATGAGTCTGGCAGAATACGTGCTAGATCTACAACTAAGGGAAAATCAGGAAAGAGGTCCTGCTAATGAAAGTAAATATACACCACTTTGGAAAACAATTTGGTAATTTCTTTGAAAGTTAAACATAAATTTACAATATGACCCAGAAATTCCACTCCTTCGTATTTGCCCAAGAGAAATGAAAGCATACGTCCCATCAAAAACTTGTACACTAATGTTCATAGACGCTTTAGTCACAAAGGGGAAGCAACTCAAATGCCCGTCAAACAATGGATGGATGAACAAAATGTGGTATTATCCATACAATGGAATATTTGGCAAGAAAAAGGAACAAGCTACTGATATATGGATGAACCTCAAAAACATTATGCTAAATGAAAGAAGCCAAACACAAAAGATCACAAACTGTATGATTCATTTTATCTGAAGTGTCCAGAAAAGCAAGTCAGTAAGAGACAGCAAATAGATTAGTGGGTCCCTGGGAATAGTAGAGGGAACAAGGAGTAACTGCAAATTGACACAGAGATCTTTTGAGGGTGATGGAAATGTTCTAAAATTGACTGTGCTTGCAGAATTTTGTAGATTTACAAAAATCATTGACTTATACACTTTTAAAACTAGTGAACCTTACAGTGCATAAATTATATCAATAAAGCTGTTAAAAAATAAAAAATCTGAAAGGACAAAGACTTTTTTTTTAAAAAAGTACATTTATAAGTTTAAATAAAAAACAAAACAACATGGATGAATCTTGAAAACATTATGCTACGTGAAAGAAGCCAAATACAAAACCACACATTGTATGATTCCATTTCTGTGAAATGTGCAGAAGAGGCAAATCCATAGAGACAGAAAGTAGATTAGTGGTTGCCGAGGGCTGAGGCTTAAGAAGAAATGGAAAGCGGCTGCTGGTGGGTACCGGGTTTCATTTTGAGGTGACAAAAATGTTCTAAAATTGACTGTGATGATTACATAACTCTGCGAATATTCTAAAAACCATTGAAAACCATTTTAAATCGGCAAATTATAGGTGTACGAATTACAGCTCAATAAAGTTATCAAAACAAAAAGATGACGATGACGACGATGACGACAATGTTCAACTTTGGGGTAAGAATAAAATGTGCCAGCAAAAAGGAAATCGCATCCTCCTCCACAGCCACGCTACGAGTAGCACCTGCAGTGACAGAGAACTCGGGGAGTGAGATGAGGAGGGCAAGAGTCAGCCACTTTGTTTAGGGCAAGTCAAGAGAGAATGCCTAAAACCATGGAGTTTATAGACACACAGATAAATACCAAATAAAATAGCTAAAGTAATCTCAAGTATTTGCTTCTGAGAATTGGAAACTGGACGGGCCCCACTGGGTTGCTATTTTTTCAATAAAGTCTTACAGAACTGCTTAAATATTCAAACTGGGTGTGTAAATCACTTGAGTAAAACTGAAACTAAAATTTTGATTTAGACAATTAAAATCAGTTGCTCTTCAGATCCAGGCGGCACTAACACTAGTGTGTAGATAATGTGACATTAAACAATGTCCCTCTGACTCCTGATCCTCTCATGGTGACCTGCGTACTTCCTCTTTGAGGCTGTAGTGCTCTGCATTCCTGCATGCTGCAATTACACAAGGAGGTATCTGGTTTAGGTCTTTTAAAAATCACTGTGCCCGTCTAATCCAAAGCTACATGATTTCCTTGCTAATTCCCTCCCCTCCTTTCTTTTTTTCTATTTTCTTTACTAGAACTCTCATTAATCAGATACTGGATTTTTTGGATTCATATTTTAATTTATAAGAGCTCTTTCTACGTTCAATTGTTCCTTTTCATTGCATTCAGTTCATATTTAGAAAAGAGACTGTGTGTGTGTGTGTGTGTGTGTGTGTATTTCATTGTGGTAAAATATATATAACATAAAATTTTAGCCATTTTTAAGTACACAGCTCAGAGACCCTGCTTTCAATTCTTTTGTGTATATACCCAGAAGTGGAACTGCTGGATCAAATGGTAATTCTATTTTTAATTTTTTGAGGAATCACCATACTGTTTTCCTAGCTGAATCATTTTACATTTCCACCAACTGTGCACAAGGCACAAGGGTTCCATTCTTTCCAGATCTTCACCAACAACTTATTTTGTTTTGTTTTTATAGCAGCCATTCTAGTGAGTGTGAGGTGGTATATCTCACTGTGGTTTTGATTGATGTTGAGCCTCTTTTCATGCGCTTACTGGCCATTTGTACATCTTCTCTGGAGAAATTCATGTCCATTGCCCATTTATGAACAGGATTATTTGTGGGGTGTTTTTTTTTTTTGGTCGAGTTGTAGAAATTCTTTATATATTCTTAACATTAACCCCTTATCAGATATGATTTGCAAATATTTTCTCCTACTCCATAGGCTGCCTTTTCACTCAGTTGTTTTAGATTTTGATGTAGCCCAATTTAGTTTTTCTTTTGTTGTCTGTGTTTTGGGTGTCATGTGTAAAAGATC
This sequence comes from Rhinolophus ferrumequinum, assembly GCF_004115265.2. Taxonomy (NCBI): domain Eukaryota; kingdom Metazoa; phylum Chordata; class Mammalia; order Chiroptera; family Rhinolophidae; genus Rhinolophus; species Rhinolophus ferrumequinum. The sequence goes on from NC_046308.1 coordinate 23,732,251, forward strand.
ATTGCCAAATCCAATGTCAAGAAGCTTTTCTTCTATGTTTCTTCTAAGAGTTTTATAGTTTTAGCTCTTACATTTAGGTCTTTGACCCTGAGATACTGTGATTTATAAGATATTTGGTTTTCACCCAGAGTTCCTGGCTCACAGCTCCCCCAATCCTTGGAATTTCCTGTGTTGAGGATGGTGGTGTCTTTTATTATGTTAATGAGGTGACTTGAGGACTGGTTGTCAGAAGAACCAACCATGAGATTAGAGGTTTGGAACTTTCAGTCCCACACTCCCTTCCCCCTTCTTGCCCCCCCCACCCCCCAACCACCACCACACACAAACGAGAGTGAGTTCAACTGCCAATGGCCAAAGACAGGCAATCATGACCATGCAATGAAGCCTCCAAAAAACCCAGGACGGTTGGTTCATCTGTTCTCTCTCCCTTGAGGAACTTAATGCTTCCATGCGCCACCATGTGGGCCCCAGCGCCTCTGGGATCTAGCCCTAAGTATCTCTTCATGTGGCTGTAGACTCATACACTTTAACATCCGTTGTAATAAATCGGCAATCTAGTGAATAAATGGATTTTCCTGATTTCTGTGAGCCATTCTAGCAAATTAACTGAACCTAAGGAGAGGGTCAGTGAAACCTCCAATCCATAGCTAGTTGGGCAGGAGCACAGGTAAGAGCCTGAGCCTCTGGCTCATGTCATGAAAGAATGTTTAACTTTGCCAAATGCTTTTTCTGCATCTAAGTGGTCATGTGGTTTTTTACCCCCACATTCTGTTAGTGTGGTGTATTACTTGTTTGATTTTAGTTTGTTGAACCATCCTTGCATTCCAAGAATAAATCCATTTGGTCATGGTGTATAATCCTTTTAATGTGCTGTTAAATTCTGTTTGCTAGTACTCCGTTCAGGATTTTTGCCATCAGTGTTCATGCGATATTAGCCTGTAATTTTCTTTTTTTTATTTATTTATTTAAGTGTGTTTTTCCAGGATCTATCAGCTCCAAGTAGGTGCTTCAGTCTAGTTGTGGAAGGCACAGCTCACCGTGGCTCATGTGGGGATTGAACCAGCAACCTTGTTGCTAAGAGCATCGCACTCTAACCAACAAAGCTATCCAGCCGCCCCTAGCCTGTAATTTTCTTTTGGCAGATTCTATGGTTCTAGGAATTTGTCCATTTCATCTAGGTTACCCCATTTGTTGGCATACAATTCTTCAGAGTACTCTCTTATAATCCTGTTTATTTCTATAAAACTGTTAGTAATGTCACAACTTTCATTTCTTAGTTATTTGGATGTTCTCTCTTTAGTCAATCTAGCTAAAGGTTTGTCAATTTTGTTATTTCTGATTTTATTGGTTTTCTCCATTGTTTTTCTATTCTCTATCTTCTGCTACCGTTGGGTTTAATTTGTTCCCTTTCTAGTTCCTTAAGGTGCAAAGATAGGTTGTTGATTTGAGAGCTTGCTTCCTTTTTTAAATGTGTTTATAGGAATACATTTTTCTCTTAGCACTGCATACCATCAGTTTGGGGCTGTTGTATTTTAATTTTCATTTGTCTCAAGATATTTTCTCATTTCCTGTGATTTCTTCTTAAAGCTGATTGTGTTGTTGAATTTCTATGTATTTGAATTTTCCAGTTTCCTTCTACTGATTGCTAGTTTCATTCCACTGTGATTAGAAAACATACTTTGTGTAATTTCAGTCTTTTTAATTTATCGAGACTTGATTTGTGGCCTAACATTTCGGTCTACCTGGAGAATGTTCCACGTGCACTTGAGGAAAAAAAAAAAGTGTATTCTTCTGTTGCTGTTGGATGATCCGATAAGACCCAATGTTCTGTTCTCCTTTCTTTGTTCATTTTGTTCCAAAACTCTAATTTCAAATGTCCTGTTTTCAAGTTCACTTAGTCTTTCTTCCACCTGTTAGAGCCTACTGTTGAACCCCTCTAGTGAAATTTTTAATTTAGTTATAGTATTTCTGTTTGGTTCCCTTTTATAATTTCTTTCTCTTTGCTGGTATTCTCATTTTGTTCATATATTGTGCTCCTGGTTTACTTTAGTTCTTTGTTTTCCTAAATTTAGCTCTTTGAGCACATTTAAGATGGCAGTTTTAAAACCTTTGTCTAGTATGTCAGTGATAGTTTCTGCCACTTAATTGTACTCCTTTAAGTGGGCCATGTTTTCCTGTTTCTTTGTATGACTTGTGATTTTGCTGCTGTTGTTGAAAATTAGGCATCTGAAGAAACAGCCACCTCTCCCAGTCTTTGCATGGGAAAGACTAGCTTTGCACTGGGGAAGACCTTCACAAATGAGCAGGGCTTGTTCTGAGCCTTGGGACCAGCCTGAGGTGAAAGCTGAACATCTTCTCATGTCTTTTCTGCCTGTACTTGCATCTTACCTGGGCCTGTGTATACATGGTTGCTTTTAAATGCCTTCATTTCCCAGAGAGTGCCACCCAGATTCTCAAGGCCTTAGGTATTCTATTGTATTCCTCCATCCAGAGTCCCTACCCCCAGGCATCTGAAGCTCTGGAGTGTCCCCCTCCCCCCAGCTTTCCAACACTGTTCACCTCTTTCCACGGCTTTTCACCGCCTGAGATCTGAGCTCTGCTGGTTTTCCAGGTCTAAATTCTGAGTCAGGCCAGGAAATCACTCCTTCAGGCAGCCCCCAGACAGGCTAGAAAGTTGCAAATAAGGGCTGCCCCACTCCCCTGTTAGAGGCAGAGAATTTGGTATTGGGTTGTTACTTCCTTCAGACCTTGTGTGCCAGGCAGGGAAGGGATGGGGGCAAAGGTGAGTAAAAATGCCACAAAATCTCCTACCATTTGAAAGTGGCTTGTCCTTGACCGGTGTTCCTATGGTTGCTGTAGATCTTTGACTGTTTTCCAGAGCTTCTATAAAGCTGTTTTAGCCAATCTCTAGTTGCTTTTTTAATGTATCTGTGAGAAAACAGGGTGTGGAATTTCCTAGACTGCCATTTCGCTGATCTCGGAATGTAGTTTTAAAGTTATTCCCTGAGTTAACAACAAAAACTGCTAATATATACTGAGGCATTACTGTACGCCACACTCTGTTCTAAGCACTGTCGTGTATCGTACTATTTAAGCCTCACAACAACCCTAAGAGGCGGGCACTATTATTTTCCTCCTCTTACACATGAGGACAATGAAGTTCGGAAAGTCTCTTGGCCACAGGACTCCAGCCAGTAAGTGGTGGAGACCAGCCCCGGCAGCTTGGTTCCAAGCCCCCCCCCCCCCATTTAACCACCATTTTACATGCAGCAGAGCTGACCTCCTCAAGCCTGTGTTCTGCCCCTTCTGGTCCAGGATACTTTGTCCAGAGTCCGGTGAACACCCTGTGGATGTTCTTTCAGAGTCTGGAGAGCACTGGCTGCCTTTCGTGTTTAAGAAGAGGGTGGTTCAGCTTACCAGAGGCTCTGTGAGCACTAGAAGCCAGGTTTGCAGGGTTAAGGTAAGCCTCAAGGTGGGGGACCAGAGTAAGAAAGCTAGCCTTTTAGCTGGGAACCCTCCACTGTGTTGATACCTCTTCTATGTCTTCCATATAACGCAGGTTAATCCAGGCAAGACTCCTCCAATCCCCTGCCTGGGAAAACAGACCTGGCTGCGGGCAATTGGGGAGCAGGGCAGAAGATACAGAGCTTCAGATGCCTGGGGGAAGGGACTATGGGTGGAGGAATACAATAGAATACCTAAGGCCTTGAGAATCTGGGTGGCACTCTCTGGGAAATGAAGGCATTTAAAAGCCACCATGTATACACACAGGCGCAGGTAAGATGCAAGTACAGACAAAAAAGACTTGAGAAGATGTTCAGCTTTCACCTCAGGCTGGTCCCAGGCTCAGAACAAGCCCTGCTCATTAGTGAAGGTCTTCCCCAGTGCAAAACTAGTCTTTCCCATGCAAAGACTGGGAGAGGTGGCTGTCTCTTCAGATGCCTAATTTTCCCTTGACCCTATAGTGAATTCTCTGAATTCCTGTTTTCAACCTCCACAGCTCTCCTCTGCTGGGCTTGGTGTCTCCTATTTTGCTGACTTTAAGTCCAAGTGCTGTCTCATGGAAATATAACGTAAATCACAGTTCATCAAGAGATGAAATTAAATAATTTTATTTAACCGAACATATTCAAAATGCTATAATTTCAACATGTAATCAATATAAGAAAGCATTAATGAGATGCTTCACTTTTTTTTCCCTTTCTCTTCCCTTCACTTTTTTTTTTTAAACTAAGTCTTTCATATCAGATGTGTACTTTACACTTGTACATCTTAATTTGAAATGGCCACATTTCAAGTGCCCAACAGCCACATGACTCATGGCTACCATACTGGACAGTGTAGGTCTAGAAAATAAGCTTCATGTCTCTTGAGAATCCCACCAGCCCCATTCTATTCCCTCGTCAGATGCCCACCAGCCTCGGTATTTAAGAGTTTCCAAGGCTTTCAGGGGAACTACTTGTCAAACGGGCTCATTTCCAGGCGTTCTCACTCTCTAGCAGGCCCCTGATTGCAGTTTCCCTGCTATGCTAAATCAGTGTTCACTCTCTTATCTATTGGCTTTTCATAATAAAAACAAAAAACAAGGGGCTGTATAATATCTGAAATATTCCAAAGAACATATGCAATGCATATGTAAGAAAGACTAATAATAAAATACCCTTGTGAGTTCCCACCCCCACCCTACTTAAGAACTCAAACATCAGCGTGGGGTGAACCTCCACGTTTGCGTCTCCCAGTCTTACTCCTCTATCTCCTCACAAGGGAGGAACCAGGAGCCTGAATTTCGTACATCACTGTTTTGCCCTTTTTTCTTTTAGTTTATCATACATGTATGTATCTATAAATAATGGTCAGTTTTGCTTGTGTTTATTATGCTGTATGTACTTTGTGGCAACTTGCCTGTCACCTTCACTGTTTTTCAGATTCACCCATAATGCTGCAGGAACATAAGATTCACTCGCTGCTGTTGGTTCATAATACTGCATCCGTGAACACAGACATTTGGGTTGTTTCCAAGACGTGCATCAGTATGAGCAGTGCTGCGAGACTATCTCTAGAGTTTTCCCAAATGGAAATCCAGAATCATAGAATATGAGAATGTTCAGCTTTGCAAGTTAATGCCTGTTTTCCGAAGTGGGTGTATCAATTTACCCTCACCAGCAGCAGATAAGATTTCCAAGCCATCTACATCCTCTCCAACACCTGGTTTTGTCAGACACCTTAATTTTTGCTAATCTAAGTACCTGTAAAGTGATATCTCACTGTAGTCTTACAATACTACTGAGGTTGAATATCGTTTTATGTTTAACCATTCTTGTTAATTTTTCTGTGACATGCCTGTTGTCTTTTGTCCATTTGTAGTTCTTTATATGTACTGGATTATAATCCTTTATAGGCTGTGAGTGTTGCAAATATCTTCCTACTCTGAGGCTTGTCTGTTCACATTCTTTTTTTTTTTTAAGATTTTATTGGGGAAGAGGTACAGGACTTTATTGGGGAACAGTGTGTACTTCCAGGACTTTTTTTTTTTCCCAAGTCAAGTTGTTGTCCTTTCAGTCTTAGTTGTGGAGGGCGCAGCTCAATTCCAGGTCCAGTTGCCGTTGCTAGTTGCAGGGGGCACAGCCCACCATCCCTTACGGGAGTCGAACCGGCAACCTTGTGGTTGAGAGGACGCGCTCCAACCAAATGAGCCATCCGGGAGCTCAGCGCAGCTCAGCTCAAGGTGCCGTGTTCAATCTTAGTTGCAGGGGGCGGAGCCCACCATCCCTTGAGGGACTCGAGGAGTTGAACCGGCAACCTTGTGGTTGAGACCCCACTGGCCCATGTGGGAATCGAACCAGCAGCCTTCAGAGTTAGGAGCATAGAGCTCCAACCGCCTGAGCCACCGGGCCGGCCCTCACATTCTTTATTGATACCTTTTGATAAAGGGAAGATCTTAATTTTAATTTGGTAAAACTCATTATTTTTATTTTTAGAGTTAACATTTTTTGTGACTTAAAAAAGAACAAACTTCCTTATCAAGGTCATAAAGGTATTCTCCTATATTGTTGTCTAGAAGTTTTTAATTAACTTGAAACTGACTTTTCTGTGTGTTGTACACTAGGGATCCAATTTCATTCTTTTCCGACTGTCATGGCACTACATACTGACGAGTCTAACCTTTGCCCAATGATATGTAATTCCACCTCTACCATATATCAAGTTTCTCTGGTCTGCTTCTGGCAGCTCTTCTGTCCCCCTGGCCAATTCATGCTACCCTAAGCTAATTGTAAAGTAAGCCTTGCCACCAGTAAGGCAAGTGCTCACTTCTTACTCTTCTTCAAAGTGCCCTAACAATATTAGGACTTTATTCTTCCAAACATTTTAGAATTGACTTGTCACATTTCCAAAAAAAAAAAAAAAAAGAAAGAAATCTTCAGAGATGCACTGAATCGTCAGATCAATACAGGAACAGGCAGCTTTATTTACCACACTGAATCTTCCTAGCAAAGAACGTCCTGTTTTTATTTATTCAAGTCTTCTTTAATGTCTCGTAATAAAGTTGTAAATTTTTCTCTCCTAAAAATTTTACACATCTTTTGTTAATTCCCATTTATATCAAAGATGGTTCAGTAAGGAGAACAGAAACCATGCAAGGTATTTCAAACACAAAGGGGAATTAGTGGTTTTAAAACAACTGAGGGGGTAGCGGGATGGCTCAGTTGGTTAGAGAACGAGCTCTCAACAAGGTTGCTGGTTCAATTCCCGCATGGGATGGTGGGCTGTGGCCCCTGTAACTAAAGATTGAGAATGGCAACTGTACTTGCAGCTGAGCCACAACTAGATTGTAGGACAACGACTTGGAGCTGATGGGCCTTGGAAAACACCCTGTCCCCCAATTAAATTTATTAAAAACAAAATAAAAAGAACTGAAAAGGCTAGAGTGTGCGCAAAAGTAAAGTTGGCCACCCTCTAACTGTCAATTTCATCTCTGCAATTGCAATTCAGAGAACCAGCAAGCTGCACTTGCTACCCACAGGTGAGGAAACTGCAGAAAACCCGCTGCCAGACCACAGTTGCCCTGCAGCCCTGAGACGGCTGGCCAGGGGGGATGTGGAAGCTACTGTAAACACTCACCTGTCTAAACCCACAAACTCACATCAGTGCCAGAGGAAAGATTCTTCTACATCCCACCCACCTTCCAAATTTCATGGGAAGGAGCTCACAAGCTAAATGATATCCGAAGCCTGCTGGTAAGGGAATCTGAGTGTTACAGCTCCATCTAGCCTTCCAGCCCTGAAAGGCAGGGAATGTACTGAAATGCCCAGACTAATCGAGCACACCACTCATTTTCTATCTTCCAAAACCATGCTGCAATTATTGATCTACTGTTGCATCGCTCCCATTTTCTTTGTCCCTGTGGTTTTGTATCTTTTATTGTAATTTTAGCAGGGTTTTAGCAGGGCAATGAATAATCTCATGTGGTCACTCCGGAAGTCCAGAAGCCCACATTCAAAAGCAACCTGATCAAGCATGGCTAGGGCTTCCCACAGGTTTACTTCAACTTTCCCCACAGACAGGAAGGCCACAGCAAAGGTGGCTATTGGCTAACTTCCTGTCTGCACTCCCTCTCAACACACAGATTTTTCTTCCTTTTTTTTGGTAGGGGGAAATGTTAATGAGGACTTGACCTATAATCACGATGTTTTGAAAACTTAATTTCTTTTAAAATAAACTAGAAAGATATTTAACAAAATTTCAGCAGTTATTCAGGGAAGTGAGAAACAAGTATTATTATTCTTTGTATATTTTGATAAGTTTCTCAGAATCCCAACTCTACAAACAATCAAAAAGCAACCTGCTTTTCCCACCTGGATCACTCATGGTAGGGCACTAGACCACAGGAGGGGAACGGTACCAGGAGCTAAGGCAGAGCAGGCGCGAGCCAGGACGTCCCACAGGGCCTCAGCCTTCTCACCCACACCCCGGTAGGCCTCGGCGAGTTGGCATACACTGTCATTGTCACCACACCCTCAATGGCTGGGCCTGGAGCATGCCATCCACTCAGAACTCCGGGATCCTGTGGGATACACTTTATTTTCCTGTCTGGGGAGAAAATATAGAAACCTACGTAACTTCAAGTCAACACTTGAGCTGAACGGACCTGTAACCCTCTGTGCTGACCACATGACCCCAAAGAGAAATCAGATCTTGGCCCTGCCTTCAGCAAGTCACAGCGCATGGACAGATGACCAAGGTGAACCCTAAGAGTGCTATCCACAGTTTTCAGTATCTATAACAGGGCAGTTATTACACACAACCTTAAAAGCTAAACTAAAAGGTGCTTTGAGAGCAGCAGATAAGCTATGCTTCCATTTTAAAGCAAGCCAAGAACCATTTGGTTCTTTGACCAGAAATTCTCTCAGAAGTTGGATCTGAAGTCTCACCCCATAGTCGGAGCACAGGAAGCTCCAGGCACGACCATCGTCCTCCCCAGGCTGACCCAGCACGGAGCACCTGTATGGCAAGCACTGGGAAGTGCCCTCTCTCTTGGCTGCGACCTAAGGGTGACCAGGTGGGCTCCCAGATACAGGGCTGTCCCAGAGGCTCCTAACCTGGCCGCCACCATTCACACTCTCATTTGGAAAGGCAGATGTCTCAACCATAGACACATATAACCTAATGAAGAACAGGCGAAGAATGATTAGGAGGGGGCCCTTTACAGGCAAATACAGTCCTACCAGACCACCTCTACTTCTTATTTTGGAAGCCCCCCGCCCAAAGAAATGTCCCAAGCTCAAATGTCACCTTCTACTTGATGTCCTAGCTGACCCCCCCTGGCTGGAGTTCATCCTTTTTTCTTTAGCACCTGGTCTATGGGAATTACAACACTCCTTTCATTTACTGCATGTTGAAAAAGAACCCCATCCTAGGCCAGGCCCCACTGAGGAAGAGGCCAGGTCTTCTGCCCTTCCAGGGACCTCAGTCTGGATGAAGAGATCAAGCATGGGACAGGTGATAGTGAGAATTACCAGCGGTTCTACGTGCTGCCAGAGAGGTACTGGCAGAAGCCAACCTGCAGCCAGGGGGCCCAGAGATGCCCTCTTGCTGTGGCATCATTTAGCCAAGTCTTGAAGGATGGACAGGATCTACCCACAAGGAAACAGAACGGGGGGACTCCAGGAAAAAGAAAGGCATAAACGAAGCATATGGCTAGGACATTCTTAATGGGGTGGGCACAGGAAACAGGCCAGCTGAGTCACTGAAGGAGAATAGCAATAAATCAGGCTGGCAAACAACAAACAAGCCTGATTGCGAAGAAATTTGAATGCCAGGCCAAAGAGTTTAGGTCCGAGATTCTCACGCTGGAATAAGACACACCTTCCTCTTAGGGGCTTTATCAGAACCACCCAGGTCTTAACACATTACTGTGTGTATGAGTGTGTGTCTCTCTCACACACACATGTATGAGCACACATGAGATGCTACACCAGTTGAGAATTAGGGATGTAGTGAGCACCACCATTATTCATGGGGTGCGTCATATTCCTCGAGGGTGTAGAGCAGACACCGGGCGGAGAACTGACAATTTCAACTTTCTGTGTCATTTGCATACATCTTTAGGGGCACACACATCACCAGGAGAAAACCCCCAAGCAAAAGATTACTAGTGACTGAGTGAGCAGGACCAGTAGGAAGAGCCAAGGCCAGTCTAAATGACCCTTGGCAGGTTTCTAGCCAGGTTTCAAAGGCGCCTAGGTCCAGAGCCAGGAGAGAGGGAAGCAAGAGGCCACCACACCTCAGGGTGTTGCTCTTGGGGCCAGCAGCACCTCCCAAAATGTGAGGTTCTCGGCACCTCTCTTGCCTCACCACAGACCTGACCCTGCCATCTTACAAGTCCTGAGAACTACCTGTGTTTGGCATCTGTTTTTTAAAAAAGACAGAAAGAGAAAGAGAGAGGGCAGGGGGTCAGCTCAAAATAACGTTCCAACGCCTGGATTAGCAAGGGGGTACCAGTTGACACCATCTCCCCCCAACAGGAAGCACGGGCCACGTGCGTCCGCCTGCCCGACACACTCACCTGGACAGTCGGCTTCGTCGCTCTCATCCTCACAAGTCACCCAGCCGTCACACTGCCAGGGGAGGGGGATGCACTGGATAGTGCCACTGCGACAGGCAAACTGCCCAGGGTTGCACCGCAGCTCTGTGGAACCAAAGGGCAAGAGGCCATTGAGGAAGCGGCAGTAGCAGCAGAGTCCTGGAATGGCCAGGCCCGCCACCACCCGTCCCCACGAGCACGGGCCAAACACCAGGCAGCCTGCCCACAGCCCGCCTTCGTGGGGGCCTGCACGCATGCCCCGAGGAGGAGACAAGAGCTGCGCCCACAACACCACAAGTCCCCAGAACACGGCATCCCCCAACACACTGATCTTTACGTGCCACCGCCAACACACGGGCCGTATTTCTGCTCTGCGTTGGGATGTGCTGAACTACAGAGCAGACAGAAACAAGGGGACACACCTCCCACCTCCTGAGGGATTCTGGGTCAACGGGGAGGATGCACATACACTCGACACACATGTAAGGATACACGAGGTCAAACAATTAAGTTCGCGAACTCATCCTAGAAAAAGTGCTACATAGTTCATTGCTGAATGTCACTATGGTCACCTTCGAAGTACTCCCCTTGGGAAGCTGTGCACCGACGCCAGCGCCTACTCCACCCTTCAAAGCAATTTTGGAACTCTTTTTCTGGAATGGCCATCAGAACTGTCGTTGTATTACCTTTGATGTCATGAATGTCATCAAAATGTCTTCCTTTCAATATTTCCTTTATCTTCCGGTAAAGAAAGAAGTCATGGGGGCCAGATCAGGTGAGTAGGGAGGGTGTTTTAATAGTTATTTGTTTACCGGCTAAAAACTCCCTCACAGACAGTGTGTGAGCTGGTGCACTGTCGTGATGCAAGAGCCATGAATTGTTGGTGAAAAGTTCAGGTCGTCTAACTTTTTCACGCAGCCTTTTCAGCACTTCCGAATAGTAAACTTGGTTAACTGTTTGTCCAGTTGGTACAAATGCATAATGAATAACCCCTCTGATATCAAAAAAGGTTAGCCACATTGTTGCAACTTGTTCGCAAACGTAATTGTCAGACCTCCTACATACCACTCCAGAAGCCTCAAACAGCATGCTAAAACAACAAGAAGGAAGGAGAAAAAACTGACTCCACCCTCGGGGCTCTGGGATGCTTCTTAAAGAAGGTGGGATGTGAACAGGGTGCCCAAGGCAGGTCGATGGTTTCAGAAGGTACATATAATGTAATAGGAAAGGAAGAGCAGTCTAGAAAAAGCAGGGCTTCAGGAAATACCACAGGGCAGGACAGCATGCCAAATAGACTGCGTATGAGCTGACAGATGGGGAATCAATGGAGATAAGATAGGAAATATAAGAAGGTTCAGATTGCGGAGGCTGTGAGGGTAAGATAATTCTGACCTTTATTTGGTGTGTTCTAAGGAGCCAGTAAACAATGTGGTAAGATCTGTGTTATAAGCAGATATAACTGGCAACGGTTTCTGGAAGCAATTAAAATAGGGGCACCAGACAAAAAATATTAAATAACTCAGCAAAGTAAGGTCTTGAACTGAGGCAGGGGTCAGCAAATTACTGCCAACTCCTACCCTTCCCAGTGGTTTTTAAAATAAAGCTTTACTGGAACACAGCCACAAATAAGCACTGTCTATGGCTGCTTTTGAGCCACAACAGGAAAGTTGAGTGGTTGCAAGAAACTATATAACCTGCAAAACCAAAAATATATACTCTCTGGTTCTTCAAGAAAAAGCCAGCAGATGCTGTAACTGGGGTGGCAGCTGATAAATGGACAAATCTTGGAACCATGGAAAAACACTGAGGTGGGAGGAAGGGAGTCCTACACCCCAAACTGATGACAGGGAGGGTGGAGTTACAGGGATGAATGGAACCACCCCACCTGAAACAACTAAGGACAAAAGGTAAGAAAAACACAGCTCTCCAGACACTGGACATCAGTCAACAAGGACAGCGTTCCCCGAGAGTCAGGAAACAACGTGAGTGAGCCTTACTACCTGAAGAACATTTCCAGCCTGCAGAACAGGGAGAGGGACTCCAGGGATACCCGAAGACTCTTGGAGGTGAGTGGATGCAGCTAAAAACTGAGGGAAACCAAGGCAGGCAGTGCTCATAGGACAGCGCTCTAGAGAGCACAGGAGAAGAAAGAGCTGCACAGACAAGACTCTAGAGAGGTACAGAGGGACCCCTGTGGCAGCGAGCAGAGTGCTGATCAGTGAGTGGTGTGAGGAAACTACCCCAGGCCGGGGAAAGAATCACCCTAAAGGATAAGAGGGAACAGTAACCGAAGTTCAGCAGCGTCACAAACAGTGCTTGTTCTGGAGCCAGCCTGGAAAAACTCGTAATTCATGGGGCACTGACTCAAGTACTCAGAAGAGTCTAGTTTTGTTAGTAGGGAAAAATGAACTCCAGACTAAATGCTGCTCAGTTTGCCTAACAAAGATTAAAAGCAAGGGCTGACAAAATCAAATTGTTTCCAAGTCGCATCCGAGAACAAAGCTCAAGAATATTTACAGGAATGCAAAAATATGCAGCAGCCAAAAAGGCAAAATTCACAAAGCCTGGCATTCAATAAAAAATTACCAGACATGCAACGAAATAGGAAATTACGACCAAAATAAGAAAAAATTCAATCAAAATCGACAGAGAAGAGGAAATGGTACAAATGAGAATATAGACAAGGACATTAAAAGTTATAAATGTATCGCGAATGCTCAGGAAGCTAGAGGAAAAATTAAACATGTTAAGTAGAGATATGGAAGGTTTAAAGAAAACAAACTTACTTCCTAGAGATGAAAATATAGTAACAGTGCCTGAGATGAAAAATACACTGCACAAGATTAACAGATTTAGTTTTGTAGAGAAAAAGTCAGTGACTTTAAGACAACAGAGAAACTCTAGACTAAAACACAGAAAGAAAAAAAAGGATGGAAAAATTTAACTGTGAGCTGTGGGACATGTACTTGGAGTGGGGAACAGACAAAACAGCTGAAGAAACAATGGCAGAAAAACTTCCCAATTTCATGGAAACTATAAGCCAACAGAGTTCAATGAACCCCAAACACAAGAAATATAAAGAACACTACTCCAAGGCACATCATGATCAAATTGCTTAAAACCAGCAATAAAATCTTAAAAGCAGCCAAAAAGACATTATGCACAGATAAACAAAGATAAAGATGACAGCAGATTTCTCTTTAGAAACAGTACCAGCTGTAAGACAGTGGAGAAACAAACATATGTTCTGAAAAGCAAAAAGAAATAGCTGTCAACCTAGAATTACTTGAAGAAAAACATGTACCAGAGTGCCAAAAAAAGTATACACATTTTAAGAGATGCTATCTATGTATTATTTTTCAAAATTGAAATGAATTACGGTAGCAATGTGTAGTATAACGTTCGCTCAAAAGATGGCGTTAATCAACTGAATGCTAGCGTCACCACGTGACGGGCAGGACAGTCAAAGAAAATGTGGGAAGCACAGCTGTCGTTCGCACTTCCACCGACATGTGTGAGTTTACCTTGATGAGAATTTGCCAGGACAATGGATCGGACGAAGAGGTGCAGTTGGAGTTTCCCCCACATTCTCCTGACTTAACACGCCTTGACTTCTACCTATGAGGGACCTTAAAGGATGTGGTGAACCGTAGAAAACTGGCTACACTGGCGGTAGGTACTTCGGGAAGAAACTGAATCGGCGTGCACAGCGATACAAGTGGACACTTTGGTCACGTTGCTCACGCAGTAGTTCGCTGTAATCAGAAGTGTCTGGGCGCTAATGGCAACCACTCTGAGCACCTCTTGTAATTGCAAAAGTCAAACGTGACTTGTATTCATCTTTGTTATCAGTACATCTTAGTACTACAATTTTAATACAGTTTTTTTCCTTTCTTAAAATGTGTATAGATTTTTTTTGGCACCCTCTGTATATGCTCCTCCATTGTGGGGTTATAACATGTAGCAGTAAAACGGTGACAATAGCATAAAAGCTGGGAAGAGAGAAGCAGAAGCATACAGTTTTAATGCTCTTATACTATAGGTAAAGTGGTCAGTGACACGACAGTAAACTGTGATTAAGTTAACGATAAATACCACTAAATGAACACAAAAGAGTTACTGCAAGTAAGTCAACGAAGACGACAAAAAGGAATAAAATCAGTAAATCCAAAAGAAGTCAGAAAGAAAGGGAAAAGGAAACAAACAATGGATGTTACAAATTGAAAACAAATGATAAAATGGTAGATTTTAGTTAATTTTGCCTATCAATTACCATACAGGGTAATTTAAACACCCCAATTAAAAGGCAAAATTTGTCACATAGGTAAAAAGGCAAGACCCAGATACATATTGCCTAAAAGAAACACACTTTATAAGGAAACAAGTAGGTGAAAACAGGACAATGGAAAAAGATATAACATGGTAACATTGATCCAAAGTTGGAGTGGCTATATTAATACCATACAAAGTAGACTCCAAAGTATATATTACCAGGAATAAAGAAGGTCATTTAATAATGATAAAGAACATAATAATCCTAAATATTTATGCATTTATTATATAACAGAGCTTTAAAATATGAATGAAAAATTGCAATAACTGCTAATAGACAAACTCGTAATTATAGTCAGAGATTTCAATCTCCTATCTCATATTGCTAGAACAAGCAGACAAAAAATCAGCAAGATACAGACAACTTGAACAACACTATTAATCAACTGGACCTAACCAACATTTATAGAACTCTCCACCCGAAAACAGCAGAATACACAATTCTTTTCATATGCATACATAACATTTACCATAACAGAAATTATGGGCCATGAAACAAATCTCAATAAATTTATGATTCAAATCATATAAAGTATGTTGTCTGACAACTGAATTAAATTAAAAATCAACTGCAGAAAGATATCCTGAAAATCCCAACTATATGGAAACAACCAGACACATTTCTAAATATCCTATGGGTCAAAGAAGAAATATGGGTCAAATAAGCACATACAAAATTCCTTGAAAGGCATATTTAAACTACCAAAGCTTACTCAAAAAGAAATCAATAACCTGAATACCCTTATAGTTCTAAAGTAAATTGAATTTTTAGCTAAAAACCTTTAAACAAAGAAAACTCCAGGCTGAGACAGCTTTACTGGAAAGTTCTACCAACTATTTAAGGAAGAAATAACACCAATTCCATACAAACTCTTCCAAAAATTTAAATATTAAAAAATTAAAATAGCATCAAAAAATAGAAAATAGGAATAAATCTAATGACAGACGTGCAAGCCCTATATACTGAAAATTACAGACGATTGCTAAGAGAAATTTTTAAAGACCTAACTAAACTTATAGGGATACATGAAGTGTTCATGGATCAGAAAACTCAATACTATTAAGATACCAATTCTACCCAAATACGTTACAGATAAATGCAATCCCAAGCAATATTCCAGCAGTCCTTTTTGTAGAAATGGACAAACTGACTCAAACGCATATGGAAATGCAAAGGACTCAGAATACCCAAGACAACTTTGAAACGGAAGAACAATCTTAGAGACGTCACACTACCTGATGTGAGCACTTACTATAAAGGTACAGTAATCAAGACAGCAAGGAATAAGCATCAAGACAGACATCAAGATCAACGGAACTGATTTATGACAACGGTGCAAAGGCAATTAATTCCCCGGAGAAAGAAAGGTCCTTTCAACAGTACTGGGACAAGTGGATATCCATTTTTAAAAAAAGAACTTTGATCCATTCCATGTACCCAAAATTAACTCAGACCTAAATGGAAAACATAAAATTATAAAACTTCTGTAAGAAAACACAAGAGAAAATCTTTGTGACCTTGAGATAGATAAAGATTTCTTAGGCACATATACTAGAAGTACAATCCATAAAAGAAAAAGTTGATAAATTGGACTTCATCAAAATTGAGAACTTTTTTCTTCAAAAGATACTGTTAAGAGAATAAAAAGACGAGTCAACATACGTGAAGAAAATATTTATAAATCAAATTATCTGATAAAGCACTTACATCCAGAATATATAAAGAACTCTCCAATTTTAAACAAACCACCCAGTTTTTTAAATGGGCAAAAGATATACAGATGGCAAAAGGATATACAGATGGCAAATAAGCACATAAAAAGATCATTAGTCAATAAGAAAATGGAAATTAAAACCATGAGATACAATTACATACTTAGTGGCTGAATTAAAAAGCATGATGATACCAAGTACTGGCGAGTATGAGAAGTAACTGGAACTTCCTGCATTGCTGATGGGAATGCAAAGTAGTACAACTACTTTGGAAAACAATTTGACAGTTTCTAAAAGGCTGAATATATACCTACCATATGACCCTTGGTATTTACCCAAGAGAAACGAAAATACATGTCCATACAAAGACTTGTCCAGAGTAATTTTATTTATAATCGCCAAAAGCTGGAAACAACACAAATGTCCAAAACAAGTGAATGGATAAACAAATGTAGTGTAGCCATACAATGGAATATTACTCAGCAATAAAAAGGAATGAGCCACAGATACATGCAGCAACATGTAGAAACCAAACAGCACAAAAACAAGCGGCCAGCGGCAGGCTATAGTTTGCCACCCATGTTCTAGAGTGGAAGTATAGGAATAACTCGTTACTCTCCACCCCGTACCGAACACAACACAGGGAGGCACTCATTTAATGTCTGACGAACTGAACAGTCCTCTGATACCCCCGGGAAGGTTCTCTCCCTTCCTGATTCACCTGTAGTGCAGGGGCTGTTCTGAAAGCAATCCAGTATGTGAGTTACTGGTTAACACATGTCAATCACTCACTCAGAAAATAGTCACCAAGCACCTACTTTGTTCCAGGCAACCGGACCAGAGTAGTAAACAAAGCAGGGAAACCCAGGACTTGCAGCATATGGCGGAGACTGATGCAAAGTCAGTTGCTTAGTATGTCAGCTAGTAATTCTGAGGGCCCTAACTGGCATTACTCTAGCTGTAAATCAACATTTCCTTCCTTTCTTCTTCAATGTCTTCTTGAGGCCCCTTGTAAAGCATGCAGCACAATTTCGGCCTCCAAGTTGCTCAAAACGGTCACCTCCTCTTCCCACCACTGGCTTTGCCAAGACCCTGTCCCAGGGCTTCTGTTGTGACAACTGTCTCGTGGCTGTAAAATGGGAGAGCTCGGCAGGCTCTTCCTAGCCAATGGACTGCTGATGCTTTCGGAAATAATCCCTGCCCCCACCGTGTAAGTGCACGACAATACCAAAACAAGAACTTCTGTCACACTAACTCTTCTCAACATTCTTCCTCCCAAGAGCCCTTTACAACACTCTTACAATTTCTGAGCACCCCAAAGATCTTTTGTTTACGTGGGCTATATCTATCAACATTTACTGCCTTACAAATTAAAACTGAGAAATGTTTTTAAACACAAGAGTCCCAAGCACACGCTCCAAAGGTTAAACAGAGTTACCGCATGACCCAGCAATCCCATTCCTAGGTACGTATGGCCCAAACAACTGAAAGCAGGGACTCAAACACATACCCATACACTGATGTCCACTGCGCATGACTCACAACAGCCAGGAGGTGGTAACACCCCAGCGTCCCAGCCACAGATGAATGGAAAACCAAAATGTGGTGTGGCCAGACTACAGAGCAGTATTGTGTCGTAAAAAAGGACTCTGACACATGTTACAACATGAATAAACCATAAGGACATTATGCTAGGCGAAATAAGCTAGACAGAGAAGGCCAAATGCTGTAGGATTCCACTTATACAAGGTCCCTAGAGTAGTCAAATTCATAGACATGGAAAGTCGAGCGCAGGTGGCTGGGGGAGGAGGACTTCCCCTTTAATGGGTGCAGAGTTTCAGCTTGGGAAGATGAAAACGTTCTCGACATGGGCAGTGGCTGATAGTTGCACAACACTGTCCATGTACTCAATGCCACTGAAGTGCACACATAAAAATGGTTCAAGTGGTGAATTTTATGTGTTTTTTACCACAATTTTTTAAAGCTCTTTAAAAAAGAGAGACAATCCCAAGCACACATCCCATTAGCTGTCAATACATGTCAAGTAGCCTCTGGAGACGCCACTGTGTACTTTTTTTTTTTTTAATGGAATGCATCACAAATTTGCGTGTCATCCCTGTGCAGGGGCCACGCTCATCTTCTCTGTACTGTTCCATTTTATTTATTTATTTTTAGTACACATGCTGCTGAAGCAAGCACCCCTGTGCACTTCTGAGAGAATGAGAGAAGAGAGGCCAATGCCACCTCAGTATTACTATGAAAATAGTTTTGACCCCGCAGAGCCCCACAAGAGATGCAATGTGTGGGAATTAGAGGATTCGTGCTCTGTAAAAATGTACAAGTCTCTGCAATACAGATTCTTTCTCTAGATTCCATTTATCCTTTGTCAGCAAGCCTTGGCCTCGTTTTAAATTATGAAAACTGAGCTGTCTCAAGTTACTGTGTGACATTTAATATGCTGCCTAAATTGTTTGGAATTGATTTCTCAACATTTGCCCACAAAGAAATAGAGGAAGACAGAATACAGCGGAAGCACACGTGTCCAGAGTCACATCGCTCAGGAAATCAAAAAATTTCCTGCCAAGAAATGCAAGAGAGAGTTCTACCCCATCTCTTCCCACAGCCCACAGCCCACTCCAACAGCCTCCACCAGTGGACTGGGATCCTCAGACGCAGTCCCCACGCCCTGCTGGAGCACCCACCCAGGGACTAGGAGGTCCCAGATTGTTGTGACATTCCTCCCTGGAAAGAGCTAACAGCTGCTTCCCAGTGGGGCAGGACGTTCCCACAGGTTCTCATTCCGCCCCCCCAATAGGGCAACACTGCAACAGAGATACTTATCCAGCACCACACTTAGAACCAGCGGAAGAAGGGAGAGGATCTGAAAATAGGGGCTGGCTGGGCCCTGCTGTACAAGTGACATGACAGTTCTAGAACAGCTCCCATGGGACACTGGGTCCTGTCCAGCACCACAGGACATGGACCAGCCCTCTCTTCTCTGCACGTTTTCAAGAGGGGACAGAGACCACTGATAACAACAGAGATCACTAAATTACACAACAGAGGGCTTCCCTGGTAAGCAGGGCTTCTGAGGAAGGGTTACCCGTGTTCTGAGGTAAGAGGCTGAGAACAAAGAGCTTGAACTAGGCCTCAGAATGGGCAGCCCCTGAACCACCACCAACCATGGGGAAGGCCTCCTGGCCACGGGCCCAGCCTGGACAAGTGCCGCCAAGCAGGAAAGGAGCACTCTGCTCAGCTGGGGCCCCGCGGGAGATAAGAGCAAAGGCACCGCGGGACCAGATGGCTTCGTGGGCAAGCTCCGGCTCCGGGAACGGGAACGGCTGCCGCTGGCAGGGGAGAAGAGCTTCCTCAGCACATCAGTCAGCAGCAGGCCGGAGAATGGATTTGGGAGGGCAGAACTAGGTGAGGGACAGCATTACCAAGCATTCACAACAGTCCACAGGACATCATTCTAGAATAAACTGTAATTATATTACAAATTCCCTACCTTCTCCACAGTGTTCTAAATGCCATTTCCCACTTTCAGGAGGTGAAGGACCACTCCAGCTTTCACCCCGACACCCCTCTGGTTCTTGGAACCCCTGGTTCAGCAGTCACTGTAGCTCCCGCAGCAGACCCTCTGGCCCTTTCCCAGTTGCTATCACTTAAAGGTTCCATCCAGCAGGCCTGTAACACCACCTGCCCCTGCAGCTTCCTGGCACAATGTATCAGTTTTGAAAGAGGCCCCAGTGACCTGTCCACGAAAAACTACAGGACCCAGCTCCCAGACTGCAGTAAAGCCCCTTATCAGCCATGACACCTACTCAGCCTTGCTGGTCTTCATTCCTTCATCCACGAAATGGGGGGATGAACATCCTTGCTCTGCTCTCCTACCTTCTGGGGTTGGGGTGGGGTGGGGAATGGTCATGAGGTCCACAGGAAAAATCCACTAAAATGGTGCTTGGTGGCTGAACGGTTTCATGTATTCCACCCCTTGGAATGCTTCTTGAGGCCCTCTGATGTCAAATACTCTCAGAAGGACTCCAGCAGGGAAAGGGAGGATGTGGCAGGGCCCAGGGGCTTTGTACAGCATGGCCTGCCACTGGCTCTTAGCAGTGAGGCCCAGGTAAGATGCCTTTTAACGGTAGCCCTGGGCATCCCTCAGCTCTGGCAGGAGCCAGGGTTATAGCAGGAATGATGCCAGCATCTGAACTTCAAGCTGAAAGGACGTCAGAGACCAGCTGGCTCTGTGACTCACACACAAGGGCCCAGGGTTCGAGAGGGAGTGCGATTTGTGTAGCTCAAAGAAAGCTTAAACGACTACAGTTTTATTAGTAATATTTAAAGGAAGGCCAGAGACTGCTGTATTTATTGAAACACCCATCTCGTCTTGCCAGGTTGCTTCACAGAATGGCTAACCCGCCTGTTCCATGTCCTATGTCAAGTTGGCAGCAGCAGAATGGGACCCAGAAAACAGGCTCTAGGCTCTTTCACCCAGATCCCCGTCCCCAAAGCCAGCACAGCTAGGCAAGAATCAGGTCAGGAATCTGACTGGAATCGCAGCTGCCCCACCAGGATGCCCTTCATTCTGATTTGGGGGATAGCCAACCCATCCTCCTACAGAGGGCTAGGTCCAAACTTTGATTCTGACCCATTTCCTCTGTTAAGACAGAAGACAGGACTTAGGAAATGCTGCGCCTCACAAAGGCAGCCCCACAATGCCCCAGGGAACCAGGAGTACCTGACTGCCAATGGGGACCTGCAGAGCCAAGGGCATACCAAATATATTGTAAACACAAAAACACTCCTGTTGTGGTTCTGAAATATATCTGCAAATTCTTTGTTATGTCTCCTTAAATGCCAGTAGCTCCCCAGTCACTGTGACCACCAAACCCATTTCCAAATAGCCCCTAGGGCTCGAGGAGATTCCCCTCAGGCAGCCCTCCCTGTGGAAGGGAGGCTCATCTGACCGCTGAGGCTGTGTGAGAATGCTCCCTGCTCCCCCGTCACCCGCCTGCCCCACAGGGACAGGTAGATGAACAGCTCAGGGGGGCCGCGGAGCACAGGGGGAGTGCTAACTACTTTCTCCTAGCAGCCAAGGAGTCAGAAGGCTGACACTGGAGAACAGTGACAAGGTCGAACTTCAGTATTTACTTCTTATAAGTAGCAAGCACTTTCTACATCCAAGGGATGAAACCACCATCGCCTACTACCTTCGTCCTCAGACGCTGACCAACTGGGGCACTGACTTATCTGCCCTGCCCAGCCCTCCACTTTCTCCTTAGGTATATGTTTGTGTAAAGTGAGTTATCCTAGAAGAGGAGGGGGGAGGCCCCAAAGAAAAGGATGTGACTGGAGAGAAGAGGCAGGTCTTATAATCTTAAATCTTGTCCTTTTCAACACAGTACTAGAAGTACTAGATGGTGCAATTAGGCAAGAAAAAAGGCATCCAAATTGGAAAGGAAGAAGTAAAAAGATCTCTGCAGGTGACAGGATCTTATATGTCATGTCTAAAGATTACACACACACACATACACACACGCACGTGCAAAACTGTTAGAATTAATAAACAATTCAGCAAAGTTGCAGGACACAAAAATCAGTTATATTTCTATAGGCTAACAATGAACAACCTAAAAAGGAAATTAAGAAAACAATTCCATTTACAATAGCATCATAAAGAATAAAATACTTAGGAATAAACCTAACCAAGGAGGTAAAAGAGTAGTACACTGAAAATTACAAAATAGTGCAAAATTAAAGACACACATAAATAGAATGTTCATGAACTAGAAGACTTAAGAAGATGTCAATAATACTCAATCTACAGATTCTAGGTAATCCTTATTAAAATGCCAATGACATTTTTGCCAAAATAGAAAAATCCATCCTAAAATTAACATGGAAACTCAAAGGATCCCAAATAGCCAAAACAATCTTGAGAAAGAAACTAACAAAGCTGGAGGCCTCACACATCCTGATTTCAAAACATATTACAAAGCTACCGTAACCAAAACACTGATACTGGCATAAACACAGATAAATAGGCCAATGGAATAGAATAGAGGGCCCTGAGATAAACCCTCACCTATTTAGTCAAATGATGTTTGACAAGGATATACAGTGGAGAAAGATCAGTCTCTATAACAAATAGTGCTGGGAAACTGCCCATCCACTTGTAAAAGAACGCAGCTGAATCCATTACCTTATACCATACACAAAATTAACTCAAAATGATTGAAGACTTAAATGTTTAAGACCTGAAACTATACAACTCCTAGAAGAAAACATAAGAGAAAAGCTTCACGACACTGGATTTAGCAATGATTTCTCAGATATGACATCAAAAGCACAGACAAAAGAAACTACGTCAAACTTAAAAAAACAATGAAGTGCAAAGGCAACCTACAGAATAACAGAAAATATTTGCAAATTAAGTATCTGAGGAGGGGTTAGTATGCAGAATATAGAGAACTCCTAAAACTCAACAACAAAAACAAACAACCTAATTCTAAAATGGGCAAAGGATGAATAAATATTTCCCTGAAGAAGACATACAAATGGCCAACAAGAATATGAAAAGATGATCAACATCACTAATCACAGGGAAAAAGCAAATAAAAGCCACAATCAGATATTAATTACCCCAGGCCCTTTATAATGGCCACTATAAAACAAAACAAAACAAAACAAAAAACCCAGAAAATAGCAAGTGTTGGTGAGGATACAGAGAAATTGGAATCCTTGGGACATTACTGATAGGACTGTAAAATGGTACGGTCACCATGGAAAACATTATGGAGGTTCCTTAAAAAATTAAAACTAGAATTACCATATGATTCAGCAGCTCAATTCTTAGTATGTATCAAAAAGAACTGAAAACAGGATCTCCAAGAGGTATTTGCACATCCATGTTCATTGCAGCAATATTCACTATAGCCAAGAGATGGAAGCAATCTAAATGACTATCACAGATGAATAGATAAAGAAAATGTGGTATATTAGCACAATGGAATATTATTCAGCCTAAAAAAGAAGGATATTCTGTCATATGCTACAACATGGATGAACCTTGAGGACATTATGCTAAGTGAAATGAGCCAATCACAAAAAGACAAATACTACATGATTCCACTTATAAGAAGTATCCAAATAGTCAAACTCCTAAAAACGGAAAATAGAGTGGTGGTTGCCAGGGTCTGGAGGGAGGGGGAAAAGGAGTTGTTCAATGGGTATTGAGTTTCAGTTTTGCAAGATGAAAGAGTTCTACAGATGTTGTACAACAAGATGTATATAGTTAACGCTACTGCATTGTACACTTATAAATGGTTACCAGGGGCGGCTGCTTAGCTCAGTTGGTTAGAGCACAGTGTTCTTAACAATGTTGCTGGTTCAATCCCCCCATGAGCCACTGTGAGCTGCCCGCTCCACAACTAGATTGAAATAACTACTTGACTTGGAGCTGATGGGTCCTGGAAAAACACACTTAAAAAAAAAAAAAGGTTACGATGGTATATTTTACATTATGGGGTTTTTTTAAACCACAAAAAAACCCCAAAAAACAGCACTACACTTTGTTTCCCTGGATCCAGTCAACAATCCTCTAAGGCCAGTTTTATTACTATCTCCATTTAGAGAAAAAAAAGATGAAGTCTCTTCATATGCATCTCCAGGCCAGCTTCCCATGTGTAAAATGAGGGATTTTAAAGTCACATGGATAATAAGAAAACCAAATAAAGAAACTCCTGCAGGAACGCAGGACTGTAAATCTGAGGCATCCTAAAAGGAGATCCAACCAATGGCAGATTTGTCGATGGCTCCTCCCTTAGGCTAGCTCAGCACCCACTTGAACCCCCTCAGGAGTTATACTTGCAAAAGCAAAAAGCTTATCATTAATGGGCTTCTTTAAAGAACGCTCAAAGATAACATTTACATCCTGAAATTTTCATTTCATACATTTATTTCAGAACTGAAATCAAGAGTAAGAGACAACATACCAAAAACTCTATCTAAAAAGTAGGGTTATAGGGGCCGGCCCGGTGGCTCAGGCGGTTGGAGCTCCGTGCTCCTAATGCCAAAGGCTGCCAGTTCGATTCCCACATGGGCCAGTGGACTCTCCTCGACTCCCGCAGGGGATGGTGGGCAGCGTCCCCTGCAACTTAAGATTGAACACGACACTGAGCTGCTGCTGAGCTCCCGGATGGCTCAGTTGGTTGGAGCGCGTCCTCAACCACAAGGTTGCCGGACCCTGCAACTAGCAACGGCAACTGGACCTGGAGCTGAGCGGCGCCCTCCACAACTGAGACTGAAAGGACAACAACTTGACTTGGAAAAAAGTCCTGGGAGTACACACTGTTCCCCAATAAAGTCCTGTTCCCCTTCCCCAATAACATCTTTAATAAATAAATAAATAGATACAAATAAAAAGTAGGGTTATAGAGTTAACTAAGCGATTGCACACCAAGTACTTAGAGTGCATGATGCTCAGAAGTGGGGGGAGGGTAGGAGGTGAGGATGAGGATGATGACGGACAACCGCAGCAGCAGCTAAGAACCTAGGTCACGACCAGCCCAGCAAGGGATGCTTTCAGCCCCCTACACGCCAAGTGCCAGGCACCTGAAAGGCATTCCTGAGGACACAGCTGAAGGCAGGGGGCAGGGGAGACGGGGAGTTAGCACTGAGGCACTCGCTGGTGGCCCAGGCTACAGGAGAAAGACAAGAAAAGCTGGTGGGCAAGGAAGTTCAAGTTGAACAGGCAGGAGGATGAAGATGAGAAGGAACAGACGGCACAAGAGCTAAGGGGAACGGAGTACCCACTGAAGCTGTGCAATGTCAGAGTGTGAGCACTAAGTTGCCCAGGTTTCAAATAGCAACAGGCTGTGTGACTTGGGGCAAGTCACTTATTCTCCCAAGCTCTGTTTCTTCATCTGTAAAATAAGGTTGATACGAGTACCCACATTCAGCATCTCCACAGACTTTTACAACACTGTTTTATGTGTGTCCTATTCATTTTTTGTTTTACAAGTACTATCAGTTTTACATTTAGGTATATGAAATATTCTACTTTAAAAAACCCTTCTCTGATCATTTACTTTTATTAATGTTTCTTGAGGTAATGTATTCACATAGTTCAAAATCCACAAGGAGGTGAGTGGTAAGATTATCAACAAGCCTCCAAAGCCTCTCAAAATAAACATGTTCACTTGCCTGCAGTCACAGGGTGGTGAGGTCAGCGGGAGACCCTACAGCACTACCGCCCTGAACCTCAGCCAGGTGCAAAGGGCTGTGACAGTGTCAGTGTTCACACAAGATGCTGGTAGAGCCAGCGGCCCTGAGCATTGAAAAGGTGCCTCCTCCTCGGCAGGTGGGCGCCAGATGGTGCATCTCCACTGCTCCCTGCCAGCACGCTTTCTCATCTTATTTTGGAATCAAGCAGGAGACAGGGCACCTGGCTCAATAAAGCAATCCTCAGTTTCCGGTTTCCGCCTCTTCTACGGTAAGGCCAGTGACATCACCAGGCAAGGTAATTATTCTCTCTGGGCCTTGGCATCCTAATCTTCAAAACAGACCCAACGCCTGCCTCATTGCCTAACCCCAAGGAGGGCTGTCAGATAAGTCATGTGTACGACTACACCCAGACTCCCTGGCCAAGCTCGGGCCCACCGTCAGACAGCATCCCCCACACCACGGCACACCCCAGAAACGATGGCAGCACAGGCATGGGCCACAGGGAGCATATATAAGAAATGCAAACGGTGATGGATAATGGCACTGGGAATTGATTAAACACACTCAAGCCCAAATGACTCCCGGACTTCTAAGCTGCCCATTTATTTTCTCCAGGAAGCAACTGAAATCAAAAAGAGCGATCTGCCAAAATCACAATCAATGACAAAAGTAGGACACTGAGGTCTCAGGACTCTTAGAAATGAGAAGTAATTCTTTTTAAATATTCAAGTATTATCACAAAATAACTTTTTAAATAAACTTTGATTCTAGGGTAATTTTACGTTTACAGAAAAGTTCCCATATGCCCCTCAGTTTCCCCTATTGTTAATCTTACACTACCATGTCACATTTGTCACAACTAGAAAACCAACATTGGTACACTGCTATGAACGGAATTCCAGACTATTCAAATTCCACTAGTTGTTCCACTAATGTCCTTTTCCTGTTCCAAGATTAAACCCAGGACATCACAGTGCAGTTAGTGTTACAAAGCAATTTTTAACACAGTTCATCAGAAGATTTTAAATAAAATATGAGGTGTGATCGAACAATACAGTACATGTTTAAATTAAAAAAAATTTTTTTACAGTAAAAGACACATTGCCATTAATCCCCCTCTAAGTACTCCCCCTCGCTTCAAACACACTTATCCCATCGTTCTTGCCACTTTCTGAAGCAGTTCTGGAAGGCCTCTTTCGTGAGTGTCTTTAGCTGCACTGTTGTGGCTGCCTTGATGTCCTGAATCAATTCAAAATGTTTTCTTTTCGTGGCCATTTGACTTTGGGGAAGAGCCAGAAGTCATGGTGCCAGATCCAGTGAATAAGGTGGATGAGGCCACACCATAATGTTTTTGCGGGGGGGAGGGGGTTTGTTTGTTTTTACAAATTTTATTGGGGAATATTGGGGAACACTGTTTCTCCAGGGCCTATTAGCTCCAAGTCGTTGTCCTTCAATCTAGTTGTGGAGGGCACAGCTCAGCTCCAAGTCCAGTTGCCATTTTCAATCTTCAGTTGCAGGGTGCACAGCCCACCATCCCATGCGGGAATCAAACCTGCAACCTTGTTGTTGAGAGCTCGCACTCTAACCAACTGAGCCGTCCGGCCGCCCCTCCGGAAACTCAACGGCAGCTTGTTATCTTCAGTCTAGTTGTGGAGGGCGCAGCTCACTGGCCCATGTGGGAATCGAACCAGCAACTCTGTTGTTCAGAGCTCACGCTCTAACCAGCTGAGCCATCCGGCCGCCCCCATAATGTTTTTATTTGACAGAAATCGCCATGTACCAGAAGCGATGTGTGACATGGAGCTTTTCCATTGTGATCAAAAAATACGGTGAAGGCTGCTGCCGAGTGCCATCCAATGGAAAGGCAGGGATCTTCAATACGGGAAGCGGTGCGTCAAACCTCAGTAATACTGTGTGACAAGTTTCAACTTGTTCGGTGCAGTCAGTCGGGTGTGAGCTATGGTTGAGAGAAGGTGTGTTTTAAAGTGTGCTGTAAATCATCCTCCATCATGACAGCGCTCCATGTCACACATCGCTTTTGGTATATGGCGATTTTTGTCAAATAAAAACATTACGGTGTGTCATCATCCACCTTATTCCCTGGATCTGGCACCATGTGACTTCTGGCTCTTCCCCAAAGTCAAAATGACCATAAACATTTTGAGTTGATTCAGGACACTGAGGCAGCCACGACAATGCAACTGTAATAAATTTTTTTTAACCATTCACCGTATCGTTTGATCATACTTCATAAAACAATAGTATTTACTAATGCCAAAATCTAAAGAATGCAATTGTTACAAATTCTACTTTGGCCTTTCTTTTTACTGATGCTGAGAGATCCTTTACTCAACATACATAATTCTCTCTACATACCACATAAGCAAAATTGGAAAAAATATTTTAAGCAAATGGCAATATGTACTAATGGAATGGATAGGTTAACACTATAAATAGTATATACTTTAAAAAATGATTTTTTAATTCACCCAGGAAATACTATAACCGATTTGAAAATGAGATATTTCCTTACCAATTACTGTGATGAAATAGATGTAAATGGAAAACTGACAAAATAAAGATATGGTTAATAGTACATCAATATAAAACTTCCTAAATCTGATAGCTATACCGTGCTTATAAGAGAATGGCCTTGTTCTTAGGAAATATAAACTGAGAGATTTAGAAATGAAGGGTCTACAGCTTAGTTTCAGGTAGTTCCACACGCACAAAAAAATAGTGCATGCCCACACAGATATATTTTTATATCTATGTATCGAGAAAGCACGTGCAAATGTGTGGTGAATCAAATGTTAACAACTGGTAAATTTAGGTAAACTGTATACAGCTAGAGTTCATACTACTATTCTTGTAACTTTTCTGTAGGTATTAAATGTTTCTAAAGTAAAAAGTTTTTTAAAAAAAAGACTGATGCGGCAGCTGGTTGGCTCAGTTGCTTAGAGCGCAGTGCTCATAACACCAATGTCGCCAGTTCGATTCCCACATGGGCCAGTGAGGTAGTGAGCTGCGCTCTCCACAAGACTGAAAAGAATGACTTGACTTGGAGCTGATGGATCCTGGAAAAACACACTGTTCCCTAACAGTCCCCAATTAAAAAAAAAAAAAAAAAAAGACTGAAACATCCCCTGCCTCCCTCCGAAGGGAGGTGTTTTGAAATCTTAGTTCTTTTTGGAATTAAGGCCTCCTCATACCAAAAAAAAAAAAAAAATGCAGACCATGAGCTCTGTGGGATTTGGTTTCATTTTTGCCCTTAAGGTATCATCTCTCAACTGAATAGTTTTGTACATGTCAAAGTTCCTCTAAATGGCCACTCTAAATTATCATTGGTGAAATTATGCCATTTAGATAAATAAGCACACAAATATAGCATAAAGACATGTAAAAACTAGAAGTCCAACCTAGAGTTGTTGTAGATATAGTTTTCGACTAAGACAAATCCATGAGAGTCTGGGAACAGTCAGTTGAAAGTATTGCTTGTGTACGTTATGAGTTAGGTCCTCAGCTTACTGTATTGGCCGTACCATCTCTAACTGTAAGTTTCACTAAATTACAGCTTCTGGTTAATGAAGTTTTGATAAGAGGTCTCTCCCAGAACCAAACCACAGACAAAACAAAGTAAGACAAAGTCTTATTAAAGAAAAAAAAAAAAAGAATGAAGTAAAGCTTTAAGTAGTGACTTACAAAGATCTCCAAAACACTGTCAAATGAAAAAGTCAAGAAATTGTATAAAAAGTGTAATTCCATGTATGTAAAATATATTATGTATGAGTGTTTTCCCTATTGTCCTGGGCCTTCACTGTTGCTTACCACATGGATCTACACATACATTCTTCACACCGGAAGACTGTCTCCCTCTTTCAGGAGTGGCCAAAAAACCACTGAGGGCTGCAGCGAAAGCCTGCCTGGGTCCCAAGCAAGCCTCATCCCTCTCAGATATTTCCAGTCCTCTTGTTCTGTCTTCTAAGACCACAAACCTTTATAGGTACTCAAACCATGGACCTTAGGAGGTAGCCAGGGGCACTGGAAAGGCCTATACATCAGAAGACCCTGATGTCAACCTAAGAGCATGGGGTTCCCGGAAACTCGTGTCTCCTGCCCCTTGTCCAGCACCCCAAGTAGCCCCAAGAAACCCTCTCCACTGTGATAAACTCCTCAAGAAAGACCTCCCCCCCCCCCGGGAACAAGGCTTCTGAGACAGGGCGGGAGCAGAGGGGTGAACCTGGAGGCCCTCTTGGTCCAGCATCCCCAATGGGGCTCTTCTCTCAGCTCTGACCAGTTCAACACGGAGCAGTCAACAGCTGAGGGCAGACAGACAAGCTGATGAAACTGAAGGCTGGTGACTAGGGATCCAGAAGCCAGAAGGGGCACTGACTAAGGACAACCACCAGCCCAGGCTCACTGAAGCGATGGCCACACTAGGCAGAGAAGAGGGAGAGAAGGCCAAGAGGCAAGCGTGTGCAGCCCTAGAACCACAGCCCTTAAGCAAGGCTTGTATTGTGCAATGGCCTGGGGAAGGACAGGTCACTTCCTCATGCAGGGGGCAGTCCGCTTCGCAAGCCTCAGTGCCAGGCAAGTCCATCAGAGAGGCAGCCAGGCCCTGGGCTCCAAACTGCACCAACCCCAGGCTGGGCGGCTGGTGAACTTTCATGAGGACCCCCGTTTGTGTGCAGCTCTCACCTGCTCTCACCTCTCGGCCCAGCTACATCTGCAGAAGCAAGCTCCCCTCAGTGTGAGGCCCAGGCCATCTGGCTCTGCAGCACCACCCCCACGGTCCTCGATAGGCGTTCTGCAGGCAGCCACAAGGCTCTCGTCCTCACCACTACCCGCCCCCCCAAGGGCAGCTGCAAGGCCCGCTGGCTAAGGGAGCTGTTGCTCTTTATGTCAAAATATAAATAGCCATTTGTGCATTTATTCAATAACTGATTTCTGAGTGCCCACTCTGTGCCAGACCAGCCCCAAGGGACACAGCATGAACGTGACAAAGAGCAAAACATGTCAGTATGAACAATCCTAGCGCTGTCCAAAGCACTGCGGCTGTTTTATGGGCTCTCTGCGCGCCTCACACACCCCCTCAGTCACTGAAATGGCCAGACTCATTTCGCACTCACTGTGTCAGACACTGCTCAACGCCACTGCACTCTGCTGCCTCCCAGGGCTGTGGAGGAGGGAACGGAACAGAATGGACCCTCTCCTGAGAAATATGCCCTGTGCGGCATGCGCACACGTGGAAGCCTGCTTACAGTTTAAAGGGGGGACTCCCTGAAGTCCATTTGTAGATAACACTAATAGTTGGCCTTTATGAAGCATTTGCTTTATATCAGACACTTCTTAGAACTTTATACCTACCCACTTTAATTCTCACATCTCTATGAAGTAAGTTCTATTACTATGTCCATGTTATAGATGAGGAAACTGAAACATAGAGAAGTCAGAGTGGACAGGAAAGCAGGACTTGACCCCAGGCAGTACGGCTCTAGGGTCCATATTCTTAAACCACCACATGAGACTTGATCTAACCGCAGCCACTCCTACAGAAAGCTCGTTTAAAGGAAGGCCAGACTCAGCGCTCCTTCCTCCCAGGTGAATGTCCAGAAGCCTCAGGATATCAGGGTCCCTGGCCCACTGCATTCCCACCACAGCCCAATGCCATGCCCCCTGCCCTGCCAAGACTGTGGCCCATCTGAGAGCAGCAGGACTGTCTTTTACTAAACATCCCAAGTCAACTGGTAACAAAAATATAGTTGTCACATTAAAAACCACACTGCGATCCCATCCATCCCTCTGGCAAACTGTTGGCCCAAAATTGGGGTCTTGGGATCACCGACCTGCTTGCAGACAGGAAGACGGGGCTGTGGTCACCAACTCCTCAGTACCCCAAATACAAAAGCAAGTGTGCAAAGGGAACAATCTAGCAGCACACCAAAGAAAAGTCTCTTGCTATCTACTAGGTCCTAATGTGTCACCGACACATTCCACTTAGAGTCAAGAATCTACGAGGTGTTTCCCAATGCCAAGGAGAGGGAGAGGCAGAGGTAAGAGGCCATGCACGCAGAAAGGCCATGCACACCTAGATCAGCTCCCAGGATGTACACACACGTGCTGTTGCTGAGAGCTAGGCCTGGGAAGCAGGACAAGAAGGCTGTGGGCCAGCGGAACAGGAAAGACAGCCCAATAGCAGCGAGAAGGTACAGACGCATTGCCTCAGTGTGCACTAGCACATTCTGCATTCCTAAGGCTAGAACCACCAACTGAATGAAACACCAACTCTGACTAGCTGCCACCTGGGCCAACCGAAGCTTTAACCACAGCCCGTCCTGTGCCCTCAAGACCACCCTGTGGTGACACAGTGCCTGGCACACAGCAGGTGGTAGTGAGGGCTTGTTACAAGGTGCACACAAGCAATGGGTGGGGGAGCATCACCTTACATCTCCCTGAGGCACCAAGTATCAGGAGCTTCCTGCTGCTCTCTGAAGCAACCAGTGTTCAGGGGGGAAGGATCATGACATATATATGCAACTTACTCTCAAATGGTTCAGAAAAAAATTAGGTGCGTGCATACATATCTATGCACGAGCACACGAATACACAGGAGGGGTAAGGCAAATAAAATAAAACAAAATGCTAACAATAGGTACTCTAGTACAGGATATGCAAGTGTTCTTCACACTAATTTTATTCTTGCAACTTTTCTGTAAGTTTGAAATTCTTTCCCCAAAAAAGGCTTTATTAAAAAAAAAAAATTCATTAGCTAGTAAGGTTGGAAAGTGTTACACTACTTTGCAACTAAAAAGAATGAAATTGTAAAGCCCAAAGCCTGATCTGCCAGCAGGGCAAGTTCTACAATGTTATCTATCGGGTGGTGGGGTGTGGAAGGAAAAGCTCCAAGCTTAGAAGGCACCTGCGGCTCAACTTTCCAGCTACGTCTGCGAGCTTTGGCCACTTCTGCTTATAAAGTACAAAGTACCCCCGCCTTCCTACTCGCTAACCCAGCTGCTGCTCCAGGGGCAAAGGGGCAAGGCGCTGTGGCCACCTGTCAGCTCACTGAGGACCTATTAGCTCAGCAGAGCCAGCAGGCTCCTCCGGGTCCCTAACGGCGAAGGGGAGAGAACTCAGAACTGTGAGCCAGCTCACCCGGGTTTGAATCCTAGCCATGTAGTTCAACAGCTGTGTGACCTTATGCAAGTCCCTTGCCTCTCCCAGCCAGCTTCCTTTTTCCCAAGAAAGACAGCTCCAGTCCTGCTCCTCACCAAAAGGCCTGGAGACGTCAGCGGAGACAGTGCTCACTCAGGGAAGACAAGTGTTTCCTCGGCCATGTATAGTGGGGTCGCCCTGGACGGAGCTGTGGCTGAAACCAGGGCATGATTTTCTTTCATAATTGATGCTAGAAAAAATACAGTTTTAGAATCAGCAATCGATGCTGCACCTATACCGATAAAGGGTCAGTGAAATGACGGCACAGTCAGTGGTCCCTAAATGCCTCTGTTTGTTGACCCTTAGCAGAGGTCCCCACACCCCCGATGAGCATAACACACATCTTCATTGGTCATTATGGCTAACTATAGAAGGAATTTGGAGGAAGGGCTGGTTCTAGCCCCCTGACCAAAGTATTCAGATAGAAAAAGGTTCAGCATCTCCACTGGTGAACTACTGGGTCAATTAGAAGAAGAGAAGTGGCCAGCACAGGACTCACACAGCTGGAATAGACGAAGCCCCAGCCAAGAGTCACGATGGGGGTCAGGCCAGATTTCTAGGATTAAATCTCATCTCAGCCACTTCGCTTGATGAGCTCTCTGTATTTCAATTTCCCCTTATGTAAATGGTGCTAATAACAGTATCTGCCTCAACAGGGACCACCTAAGAGTTAACGCGATCAACACATGTGTTACTACTGCTAGAACAGCGCCTGGCATGTAACACATCCTCAGTCAACCAAGATCAGACATGCATTTAAAAGAAACTTTGGCAAAAGGTCAAGTTCGGCACTCTCATGTTGCCCATTGGCCCCATGCTGTGAAAAGCTTCATGCCCTGGCCTGCAGCAGAGGGGAGCCCAAAATGCCTTGGTCCCCGTCCTCAAGGGCTCCACCTGGCAGAAATCAGAGGACATCCTATCCCCCTCACCCGCCTGGCCTGCCTGGCCTGCCTGCCCACCTCCCTCCCTCCTTCTCTCCCTTCAGGGAAGCAGGTTCTAACTGGTGCCCTCCTCACACCTAAGTATGGGTCTAAGCCAGGATTCCAACAGAAAGAATGCAGGCTAAGACCAAAGCAACATCCTCTTGAAAGTGCAGCTAGCAGACCCCTGCCTGAAAGGACACAGAGTACACACAAGGAGAGCATCTGACCCAGAGTGAGACATGCCCTCGTTGCCCAAAGACAGGGAACCAGGTGAAGTCACACAGGTTTTGTAGGGCGAGTCAAGAAACCACTGGGGGCCGCTGCAAAGTTCTGATCTGGACAATCATGGAATTAAAAGGTAACTTTGGGGGCTGGCCCGGTGGCTCAAGCGGTTGGAGCTCCATGCTCCTAACTCCAAAGGCTGCTGGTTCGATTCCCACATGGGCCAGTGGGCTCTCAACCACAAGGTTGCCAGTTCAACTCCTCGAGTCTCACAAGGGATGGTGGGCTCCGCCCCCTGCAACTAAGATTGAACACGGCACCTTGAGCTGAGCTGCCTCCCAGATGGCTCAGTTGGTTGGAGCTCGTCTTCTCAATCACAAGGTTCCAGTTCGATTCCTCGAATTCCGCAGGGGATGGTGGGCTGCGCCCCCTGCAACTAGACACGGCAACTGGACCTGGAGCTGAGCTGCGCCCTCCATAACTAAGACTGAAAGGACAACAACTTGAAGCTGAACGGCACCCTCCACAGCTAAGATTCAAAGGACAACAACTTGACTTGGAAAAAAGTCCTGGAAGCACACACTGTTCCCCAATAAAGTCCTGTTCCCCTTCCCCAATAAAAAAATCTAAAACAAAAAAAGGTAACTTTGCTCCCTCTGCCAGAACTGCCTTCGTGCCCCCAACTCAAACCTAAACATTATGTCTCCCATGAAACCTTCCCCTGCTTCGTAGGTACAAGTGGTTAGCCACGTCTGCCATCTGCCTGGGCCCCACACCCTCAGTGGACTGATTTCCACTTTGTCTGCTTCCCCACTTAATGGGCACTCCCAGGGGGAGGGGTTGATTCTCTTCATTTGAGCACCCTAGTGATGGCCAGGCAGTGAGCACTCAAAAACGCTTGTTAGATTGCTGCTGGCCACTTGGCAGGCTATGTGGACAGACGGCAAAGGAAAAGGAATTGGGGACATCAGTTACCTCCATTGTCCAGGAGGGAGATACGGGACCTGGGATCAGGGGCACCCCAAGAAAGACAGGCATGATACATCAGTGATCTGATGTGCAAACCTGGAACCCAGGAGCCAGAACCAGATGACAGCTCACCTGTCTACAGGCATAGACATGTTTTCCAAAGGACTTAATCACAACCACCCACAAATCCATTGGCTCTGGTTCCCAGGAGCCCATACAGTACCTACTTCAACAGGAAGCTCTTTTCCTGGCTTCCATTCCTACCAAGGCTATCCCACAACCAGTCACCTTGCTGCTCAGAGAACATTAAAAGCACTGAACCACCAGTGCTGCTTGGGGAGCCCACAGAAGCATCACTGGAGAAACTCCAGATTTAGTGTGGCCCAGGGTCTTCTTGGCCACCAGGTAGATACTGGGGAGTTGAGAGGTCCAGCGTGTCTGGGGCAGGAGCCCAGCAAGGGCACAGTGGAGGGCCGCACACTGCTTTGTTCCCTGGCCTGCCTCCACCCACTGAGGCCGGACAATACTCAACAGAAGATGGCCCTCCGCAATTCTACCTTCATGCGTCCCTACCTGCATTAAAAAATGGTAAGAATCATACTTTTCAACTGTGTTGTTATAAAGATGAACGTCTTTATAAGTGTACTTTTTCTCTGACCTACAAATTTGTTTTTACTTTCCTGCTGATTTTATTTTCTTTTACTTTTCTTTCCCGCTGATTTTAAAAGAAATCACACATTTTCACAGGCCATTAAAATAATTGTGACCCCCCCACCCCACCGCCCCATCACAGCACTGGGCTTCCTGTGCCTGATAGATAAATCGGCCATGCATTTGGGGATTTGATTTTCTTGCTGCAGTTCAGAGGAGGGGTACACCAGAAACAGGTAGAGACAAAAACTGTCTGGGACCTTCTAGTTGACATGATTCTGGATTCCCCACCACAGGATTTCTTACAAAAACAGGCTACGTGATAAGTTCCAAAGGCATTTAATCATCACACACCAGGAGAACTCCAAAGTAGGTGGCACTGTCCAGG
Source organism: Rhinolophus ferrumequinum (assembly GCF_004115265.2). Classification (NCBI taxonomy): domain Eukaryota; kingdom Metazoa; phylum Chordata; class Mammalia; order Chiroptera; family Rhinolophidae; genus Rhinolophus; species Rhinolophus ferrumequinum. The sequence continues at coordinate 23,767,970 of NC_046308.1, forward strand.
CTCCGACGGCGGCGACACAGCCGCGAAGCAGCGCGTCAGTCTCTGCCCCAGGAAGCTTGCTCCCTGCTCCTGATGCCGGACAGACTCCTAGTTACCTCCTCGGGGGCGGTCTCTGAGCTGAGCACTTCTCAAGTGCAACACCTCTCTGAGCGACAGTAAGCGACAGGCTACAGCTTTCCAGCCGAGGGATTCCCAGGGCTGAGACGCAGGAACCAAGTCCCAGCTGGACGGAAGCAAGGGAAACCAGGTGCCTCCACGAGCTGCTCTCACGACCCCCAGTACCCCAGCCTGGCCCCAGCCGCTGGGCCAGCAAGGAGGGCGCGCCCAAGGCGCAGCTCCCCCGCCACAGAACTCCCAGGCCCCAAAAGTTAGGTCGAGCCCCGTACATCCCTCTCGTTTCCGTCAACCTCAAAGCTTGCAACGCTCCACGGACGTGGATCCGAAAGCAACATCCCTCGAGAACAAAGTTCCATGGTGTACGAGGCGCTCGAGCCCAGGTAAATTCACCGCACGGTCCGGGAAGGCCACGGTTCCAAGTTGGGGACGCGGCAGCCAGCAGGCAGCCCTCGGCCCGACCTCCCAGGAGGAAGATCCCAGGCGACCCCAGCCCCGCAAACTGCCCGCCCCGCCCCCGGCAGCCCGCCCCGCCCCGCACCCCAGCGCCGCGCCCCTAGCCCCGCGCACCTGGTCGCAGCGGCTCGGTGACGGTGAGCACAAGCAGGAAGAGCAGAAGGAAGGCACCGCTGTCTGCCTTGGGCACCATTTATCCTCCGTTCATCGTCCCCGGGGCGGCCGCGTAACCCCGCGGGGAGGCTGGACAGGGCCGGGCCGAGGGTCGGGGAGCCGGGCCGGGGACAGGCGTGGAACGGCGGCTGGAGAGAGTTCTGGCTGGGCCGCAGCTGCGCTGACCGCCGGCTCGCGCACACTGTCCACCGCAGCCTCGGAATCTGACTCCGGCTCCGCTCAAGATGGCGGCCGTCCTGTTCGGCTCCGCGCCGCCCCGCCTCCCGCCCGCGACGCTGGCGCCAGCCAATAAGCACCGAGGTGGGGCGGGGCCTGCGCGATCGCGGAGCGTGCGGACCATTGACCGAGTGGGGGCGGAGCCTGGGTAGTAGTGCCCTAAAGGGGCGAGGCCTAAGGTCGGGATGGTGAGGGGCGGGCCCCACGGGAGGGGGGATGTGTGCCATTGGCTAAACAGAGAGGTGGGGCTCGAGGGCGGAGCCTGAGCGGTAGGGCCTTGGAGGGGCCTAGGATTTGAGGGCTCAGGGCGGGGGTCCGGGAAGAGGGGCACTGGGACCTAGAAGACCAACACCGAAAGGAGCGGAGCTCTGGGAGCCGAGGGGTGGGTAGCGGAGGGGCCGGGAGTGGCCCAGGGCCCTGAACTTGAAGAAAGGGGCGGGACAGAGAGGGAACTCAGGGGGACGGGGACAAAGGGTTTTTGCACCTTGCACACCTGCAGGACGAGGTCTGGTCCGAGGCCCAAGAATGCGCCCTAAAGTGGTCTTTTAAAAGCCGAACCGCTGCAGAGAAGGGATGAAGAAAACTGAAGGAAACCGCACTATCCTTGAGGTGTTTCTGGGGTCGGGAAAGAGGATCAACGGTGTAAGAAACAGGCCAGGGTGGCTCCACCTGCACAGACAACTGAAAATGTTTCCAACAGAAGAGGAAATAATCTAAAGGAGTATCATACTAGGAGAGCTAACAGGAAGTGCTGATTCTAGAGAGACTGGAGCAAAGCTGGACTTTGGAGGAAGGGCCCTGCCTACACAATGGGGGAGCAGGGGAAGGACTGCTAGGCACAGCTGGTGCCACAGTAGGCCACATCTGCATGGAGGAAAGCCACTGGGGACAATGCTCCAAGTGCTGACCTTGCATCTGTTATCAGGAACAAGGTGACTGACCATGGGAGGAGACACAGCAGATAGCGTCCTCAGTAGGAGAGAGGAGCAAGCTGTCTGGAGGAAGCTGTACCAAAGCCTGGCAAAGGGTATCACAGCTGGAAAAGAGAGTGAAAATGGGAGCAGAGAAAAGGGGGAAGGGCCAAGGCTGGTGGGGACCCCTCCCCGCCTGGCCCACCTCAGCCCCACTGACTCATTCCCCAGGAGCAGTCCTCCCAAGCCCCTTCAAGGCATGGTTCTCCTGAGTGTCCCAGGATTCAAACCTGTGACATTCAAGGTCATCTGAGAGAGAGGCACCTACTCCCTATGGGTGGATATGGCCAAGGTTAAACCCAAGGCTAGGCCAGACCTGCCTGCTCCTGCTCCTCTGGGCGTGGCCTAGAGCAGGTGCTAGATAAAGGGGCAGTCACAGCAGAGGGGCTGCACTCCTGGCAGACACTGGTCCCTGAGCAATGCTAATTTCTCTACTTGCACCATCCTCAGGGAGCATTCTAGGAGCAGCTGCTGGCACTCCAGGCCCAGCCTTCTGCCCTGGGAGCCCAGCCAGGGCTGTGGTCTAGGAAGACCCCCCCCCACCCACCCAGAAGGGAACACACAGCCAAGAGTAGAAATCCCTGACAGTTGTCCCATGCACGGAGCCACTGTCAGAGAAGCAGGCTGGCAAAGGTTTAAATGAGGAAAGAGAAGTACAGGGAGGTGAAAAGTCCAACCAAACCATGCAGGAGAGGGCAGAGCCCTGCTTCCTAAAGGCTGTGACCACCAGGCGAGGAGTCTTTACCCCTCCTGATCCACCTTCACTTTTCTCAGCCCTGCTGCGTGGCCCACAGGCCACCTGTGTGGACACCAGCAAGGGCTTCCAGGATTGAAGGAAGGGAAAAGTCAGGGACGTTTCTCCTCAGCAACTTCCCTGTGGGGTCACTGTGACCTCCACCTAGGGTCACTGCCTCTCTCAAGGTGGTCCTCCCTACACCACTCTTCCCAGGCTTCCAGGAGTCTGTGGCTACCATTGGGGTTTCCTACACTCTGCTCGCTACACTCTGCTTTGTAAATTATGCCCTTATTAAACCCTCCTCAGACTGCCCTACTGGAGTATGTCTTATTTCTTAATGGGCCCCAGACTCACAACCACCCACCCTGGATTTCTTGGGATTCCTGGGTTGCAATAATCTGCAGTCCTGGCTCCAGATGTGGAAGCATGGGCAGACTGATGTATCTCCACAGCCCCTTCCTCCCTCAGGTCCCAGCCAAATGGAAGGCCACTCACTGCAGGCCTTCGGTCGGCTCCCGCCCACCGGCTAGGCTTCCAAGGTTCTGAGTCCAAGTGACTCAGGCCAGAGCCTCATTCCCCCAGGGCACCCCTCCTTTATGACTTCACCCACTGAAGTCACCTGGGAGACAATGCCCAATGTTCCACCCCAGAGTATGGGCCTCTAGGAGGCAGGGACAGCAGGCCTGGCCAGCCCAGAGGACTCTCTGTCCACAGTGTAAATGAGGACGCCACTCGCCCATGTCTCGCAGGGATGTAGAGGGCAGCCTCAGAGGCACTGGGTGCTCCTGGCACCATGGATGATGCTGCCATCCTCAAGCGACGAGGCTACATCGTGGGGATAAATTTGGGAGAGGGCTCATACGCAAAAGTCAAATCTGCTTACTCTGAACGACTGAAGTTCAACGTGGCGGTCAAGATTATTGACCGCAAGAAAGCCCCCACGGACTTTTTGGAGAAATTCCTTCCCCGGGAAATTGAGATTCTGGCCATGCTAAACCACCGCTCCATTGTCAAGACCTACGAGATCTTTGAGACCTCAGACGGCAAGGTCTACATTATCATGGAGCTCGGCGTCCAAGGTGACCTTCTCGAGTTCATCAAAACCCGGGGAGCCCTGCATGAAGATGACGCTCGCAAGAAGTTCCACCAGCTCTCCTCGGCCATCAAGTACTGCCATGACCTGGACGTTGTCCATCGAGACCTCAAGTGCGAGAACCTTCTCCTCGACAAGGATTTCAACATCAAGCTGTCCGACTTCGGATTCTCCAAGCGCTGCCTACGGGACGACAGCGGCCAACTAACACTGAGCAAGACCTTCTGTGGGTCGGCGGCGTACGCAGCCCCCGAAGTGCTGCAGGGCATACCCTACCAGCCCAAGGTCTATGACATCTGGAGCCTGGGCGTGATCCTTTACATCATGGTCTGCGGCTCCATGCCCTACGATGACTCCAACATCAAGAAGATGCTGCGCATCCAGAAGGAGCACCGTGTCAACTTCCCACGCTCCAAGCACCTGACGGGCGAGTGCAAGGACCTCATCTACCGAATGCTACAGCCGGACGTCAACCGGCGGTTACACATTGATGAGATCCTCAGCCACTGCTGGGTGCAGCCTAAGGCCCGGGTCCTGTCCTCTACAGCCATCAAGGAGGGGGAGAACTCCCAGGGCACTGAGCCCTCGGATATCCCTGAGCCTGGCTCTGACAAGAAGTCTGCCACCAAGCTGGAGCCTCAAGAGGAGGCACAGCCAGAGGCAAGGTCTGAGTCACAACCCGAGGAGGAGACGCTGCAACTGCAGGTGTCCAAGCAGTTGGAGACCACAGGCGAGCAGCTGAGCAGGGAGACAGTGGAAGAGCCCCCCGCACAGCCTCCAGAGACGCAAACCTAGTAGGCCTCTCCCACGGCCCATGGGCCCAGCAGGGAATGAGGCAGAGCTCACAGCTTTGAGCCTGAGCTCCAAAAAAGCCAAGGGACAGGTCAGATAAGGAAAACAGACCCCGATGAGTCACTATTTTCGTGTTTCTTTTCCCTCCCGTTGAACTAGGCAACCCCCATTGCTAAAGAAGCAATAAATCACTATATTATTGCAAACCTGAAGGTAAATGTCTTTGACCTGGCTGACTGCAGTCGCCCAGGAGAGATTTCCCCCCTCCCCCTCAGCACTTGGGAAAATATATCTCAATGTGCCCAGCCCTGACTATGACCTGACCATGTCCTCAGGCCCTAGACCAGAGCAGAGAGCTGAGTAAGGAAGATGCTGCTTCAAGAGGGAGGCCATGAGAGCAGTGCTGGGGTGGGGAGGAGACACAGAGAAGACAGGAGGATGAAGAGGCTGCCTACAGAGGATTGGGGGGCTCCACACGGCTGCCAGTGGGGAGTGACCTGCAGAGGGCATGTGGACCAGCCTCTCAGCTTCTCTTGAGCTCCTCACCCTGGTGGGCAACTCAGCTTTTCTGCTCTGTCCACCAGGGGTTCCGCCATGTCCAGCTGGCACCTAGTTCTCAGTGGTGCTCTGAGTCATCCTGCCCTGTGGTCATTTCCTGGGCCCAGGGAACGCAGCCACACTCCAGCCTGCATGTCCCAAAGCTACTGTGTGGCCTTCACAACCCCCTATTCTCCTCTAGTCCCAGTCTGTCCCCAGGGGTGACGCTCCCTGCCAGAGTGAATAAGCTGACACTGGCGAGTAGGAGACAGGACAGGTGTTCTCACAATGCATGCCGGGCAGCTGCGGCCATCGGTGTCCCTCAGAGGGAGCATTTAGCATCACTGGCTGCCCTGCACTGTAGAGCCCTGCAAACCATTTCTCAGGCAGCCCTCACCTCAGCCGTGATGGCCTTTCTCTTCTTCCTCTGCACTCAGCTCTGATGACCTCGTATGGACCTGCAGGGTGAACACACCAAGGGGACAAGAGCCTTCAGACTCACCTCTCCCCCGCCTTCTGCCCAGGTCTTTGTCTTGGGAAGACCCCAACCGCCAGCCCCTTGGGAGAAGTGAGACCCAGTGAGTGCCCTGGACTTGCCCTCTGCAACCCTCCCCACGTCCAATCCACCACTCTGCCTGGTTCCTCCTCCCATACAGCCACCTTCACACATTCTGTCTCCATGGTCCAGTGTATCATGGCTCAGCCTCCACCGAGGCCTCCTTCCCTGCCCTCCCGTCACATCTCATAGCACCCAGTCTGGCTCCCACTGCCCCAGGAAGGGCCCCAGAGCCTGGACTTTGAGGTCCTCCCAGGTATGGCCCTCTCCTGGCTTCCCAACCCCCTCCCTCGCCTCACGTCCCACACATACATGCCATGATCATACTTGGGGACGCATTCCTGCAGCCCTTGCCCCCCTCTCCAGGCTCAGTTGAGGGGCCATGGCCTCCACAAGGCCTTCTGGGGGTCCGAACCGCACTCGGCAGCCAGCCACTGTGAGCTCTGCCAGGACAGGCCAGTGAGCGCCCAGGGTCCGGGCACAGAACAGGCCCCGAGTAACACTGGAGCGGCCACCCATTTTTTTCAGTGAAGACTGAAGGCCCCAGGAAGCCAGAATCATTCAAGTTGTTTGGTGGTGTAGCAGAATTGCAAAGTGCGTGGAGCCAGCTGAGATGGTGACGTCCTGAGGAGAGGCTCATAAACCTCCTCCCTTCGGTCATCTCTGCCACCTGCTACGGTCTTTGGGGCAGTGGGTAGTGGCCAGTGTGTGGCAAGAGGCCCTAGGAGTCTCACTGCAGCCCAGCCAGGAGGTGAGCCTGGAAGGGAGGGGGTGCAGGAAGGCACACCAATTGTATGCTTTCCAGGTAGGGAGGCAGCTCAGAGAGGGTAAACAAGTACCTGAGTCACACAGCATACAGTGGCAGCCCAGCTGACTCCCCCAGGTGACCATGTGCCAGCCACTCCTGTGAGCTGCTCAACCCACTGGGCGCAGCCCTGGATCAGACCCCTTCAGTGACCTCCCCCCCAGGACTTTAGGATCAAGGTCATCTCCATGGACGCTGTGGCCCACAGGGCTCCCTCCCACCCCACACTCTTACCATACTGTCCTTTCAGGCCACCATGTGCGCTAGCAGCTCTCCTCCTCCTGTGTGTGGCTAACTCAGCCCTCAGCCTTCCCAGCCTCCCCGCGTCTGGCCCCGTTTTGTACTCACAGCTCCGTGTTTCTTGGTGTCATGGCAGTCACCACTGGGCATTCACATTCACTGGTGTGACACTGAACCTCCCAGCCTCTGGGCTCCAGGAAAGCATGGGCCCTGTCTAGTTCATCAGTGTACCCCAGCACCTGCAACTGACCCTCAAATGCCTATGGAGTGAATGGACAAGTGGCCACCCACTTTATGGAGGAAACCAAAGCTCAGAAGGAGTGGCCTTCCCAGAGTGTGCAGGTCTCTGGCCCACAGGACTACAGGTTGGGAATCTCCTGGAGGTCCCCTGGTCCAATCTAACACCCCCGCCTTCCAATACAGAAGGAATCCCTGCCTCAGCATTCATAGGCTGAGTGACGCCACCCACCCCACATCCAGGCAGCTCCACTTGCATGACACTGCGAACTGCCTCCACCCCGTGTTCCCAAGAACCAGAGTCCACACTGTCTGGGCAAAGGCAGGACATGAGGGGGCAGAATCTAGAAAGTGGGTCAGTGGAGTCAGACATGCAGGCAGACATGGCCTCCTCAACTGAGACAAGAAGGCAGACATGCAGGGGCACCCCAGATAGAACATGGGGGCACAGGAGAAAGGGGGGTCATGCTACTGGGTCCTGACTGCAAATCATCACAGCCAGCCCCTTGTAGGATACAAAGGAGTGAAGTTCTGGTCATTTAGGCCAACAAAGAGCCCCCAGGAGAAAGGTAGGCACCAGCTAAAGCTGTTAACAATGGAAGTTCTAAGGAGCTGGGATCGGGACTCAGGGAGGCCTGGCGGCTGGAGGGCAGTTGCCTGCCTTGCTGGGGCCAGTCACTCCTGCCTGGCACCTGGACTCTGGCTGCCCTGCCCCTGCCATCTTTCACACAGACCTCCAGATACAGGGAGCTCCCCGCATGCTCTAGGTGCATCCACGTAGCCATGCTCTGGCCACACATCACATCTGCCTGGCACCTCCTGCCCCTCGTCCACCTCGTGGAGCCCTGCTGATCCTCTGTGCCCAGCGCTGTCATCCGCCCCCACCCACCCACACAGAAAAAGGCCTTCCTCTCTCCTCTGAACACCAAGCACGTGGCACACCTGTCCTGGCCACTTGCTGTGTGTGGGCACAGGATGTCTGTGATGGAGGATAAATGAACAGCAGAGCTTCCAAAGGACCTAAGGAGATGGACACAGGAGGCCATGTTTTCCAAAGCAGAACTCCACACTCGTGTCCTGAAAAAGGGTTTTCACATTGTTTCCAGGCGCAAAAGACAGTCTGAGATGAAACGATGTGCTTTCCCAGGGTTCCAACAGCCACAACACGCCACTCCTCACAAAGGCCCAAAGTGACACAATTGAGGACTCCTAAGTGCCCAGGTGCTGGCTCTTAATGGTTGAGGTTCTGGGTACTGCCAGGACCCCCACACCCAGGGCCCCACCCACGTGCTGAGCAGAGCACGACCCTCCTCTGTCCCCCTCTGCTGCCCAATCCCCACAGGCCCGCGCTGGTCTGGCCTGCTCCTGCCGAGTCAAAGGCATTGGCCTCCACTCACCCCAAAGCCCATTCTCTATGTTGCCATCTGAAAACGTGACTTGGGTCACAGATCTTCCTGCTCCGGGCCCTGCAATGCCTGCCATCACTCAGGGAAAAGCCCTCACTTATCTTCTCCCCACCACCCTCCTGACTGGGAGTCAGCCATTCTCAGACCCAGCAAGTCCTCTCCTCTCCTAGGCTCTTCCCTACCTGGATAATTCACTATCTTGTCTACTTGACTGAATCTGGCCCACCCTCCAGGCTGACCCCCAGTCCTTGGAACACACATCTGCCGGTTCAGGGCTCACAGCAGCCCCAAGCCCTGCCTGCCCTCGCCCTCCACACACGTCCAGCTGACTGCGGCAGCAGCAGCAGCAGCAGCACTCATCCACCCAGCTCTCTACCCCAAATAGGAGCTGCTCTTATCCACCGCACTTGGATCCACCGCCGGCCTGGCCAGACCAGGGTGGTCCCTCGCAAGCACCACCCGTTCTGAGGACACAAGCCCTCGACAGGGTTTCCTTCACATCCCAAAGAAGCTGCAGGAAATTGGCCCCAGTGGGACAAGGACCAATGCAGGGTCTCCACAGCCAGGAGAAGGAAACTGACATGGGGCTAGTACCCTGGCTAGACCTGGGAAGCCCCCATCCATGCCTGCCTCGTGACAGGGAAGCCACCGCAAGGAGGAGGAGCAGGGAGGGTTACCATCGTCCCGAGTGCCAGCATCCTTGCTGTGGGTGGGGAGTGGGCGTTCCTGCCAGGCCCGCCTGGCTTCTAGGGTTCCAGGGGCCCTATTCCCCCCAGCGCAGTCCCCACTCCCGGCAGCCTGGCTTTATGACTTCACGTGCTGAAGTCACTTGGAGACAATGCTGAGCGTTCCACTCCTCAAGGCCGGGCCAGCCCAGCCAGACGACTCCCCACACTGTAACTGAGGACAATGCCCGCTGGCCCATGTTGGGAGGGGATGTAGAGGGTAGCGGCGCCAGCCGCTCCTGGCACCATGGACGATGCCGCGGTCCTAAGGAAGAAGGGTTATGTCGTTGGCATCAATCTTGGCAAAGGCTCCTATGCAAAAGTCAAATCTGCCTATTCCGAGCGCCTCAAGTTCAATGTGGCGGTCAAGATCATTGATCGCAAGAAAACGCCTACGGACTTTGTGGAGAGATTCCTGCCTCGGGAGATGGACATCCTGGCAACTGTCAACCACCGCTCCATCATCAAGACCTATGAGATCTTTGAGACCTCAGACGGGCGCATCTACATTGTCATGGAGCTGGGCGTCCAGGGCGACCTCCTCGAGTTCATCAAGTGCCGCGGGGCCCTGCACGAGGATGTGGCACGCAGGATGTTCCGCCAGCTCTCCTCGGCTGTCAAATACTGCCATGACCTAGATGTCGTCCACCGAGACCTCAAGTGCGAGAACCTTCTCCTCGACAAGGATTTCAACATCAAGCTGTCCGACTTCGGATTCTCCAAGCGCTGCCTACGGGATGGCAGCGGGCGCATCATCCTCAGCAAGACCTTCTGTGGGTCGGCGGCGTACGCGGCCCCCGAGGTGCTGCAGGGCATCCCCTACCAGCCCAAGGTCTATGACATCTGGAGCCTGGGCGTGATCCTCTACATCATGGTCTGCGGCTCCATGCCCTACGATGACTCCGACATCAAGAAGATGCTGCGCATTCAGAAGGAGCACCGTGTGGACTTTCCACGCTCCAAGAACCTGACGGGCGAGTGCAAGGACCTCATCTACCGCATCCTGCAGCCAGACGTCAACCGGCGGTTACACATTGATGAGATCCTCAGCCACTCGTGGTTGCAGCCCCCCAAACCCAAAGCCATGTCTTCTGCCTCCTTCAAGAGGGAGGGTGACAGCAAGTACCGGGCCGAGTGCAAACTGGACACACGGCCAGGCTCGCGGCCCGACCACAAGCTGGGGGCCAAAATCCAGCACCGACTGCTGGTGGTGCCCGAGAACGAGGACAGGATGGAGGAAAGGCTGGCCGAGACCTCCAGGACAAAAGACCATCACGTCGCCGGAGCCGAGGTGGGGAAGGCAGGCACCTAGGGTGCTGAGGGCCGGGGGACGTGGTGCATAGTGGTGTCCCCATAAACTAAGTAAGCAGGTAGGAGCTGAAGAAGGCACAGGTGCAAGGAACAAGTAAAATCCGTCAATTAAACCACTATTTTGATTACGTTCTATTAGCTTTCTTCTACTTAGTAGCAAAGACATTAATTATTGACCAGCAAATAAACCACAAAGTGTAAACAAGCATTGAGAGCGCCCCCTGAGGAGTCTTTTTCTCTAGCACTCAGCCGACCACCCTCCCTGCGGCACGGGGGTCTCCAGCGTAGGGGTCCAGGGACCAGTGCTCAGGCACAGGTACTCATGGAGAGGCCTTGTGGGCACGGAGAACACCGCGGCCATGGCCCACCCGCTAAGCCCCACCGGTCTCCCTCTGACCTGCCCGCGCCGTGCTCCAGGGCTGGCCAGGTGCACGTCTCCCACCTCAGGTGCAGCACAGCCCACCCTGACTCCCTCAGAGCTTTTCCTCAGAATCCTCCTGCCCCTCCCCCCTCCCTTCCCCCTGAAGCACCCCCTCCATCCAAGACCTCTGATCTGCACCGTCTCTACGGCCTCCCGATTGCCCCATGCATCAGCCCTATTTTGTCACCTGTCACTCCCCAGGGCACACTTCCCACAGGTCAGCCAAGTGCTGCAGGTGGTCAGTACCTGCCTGGCCTTAGGTCGCCTTGACTGGACAGCGTACCGCTCTGTATCTCACTCACGCTCACTCAGACCTCTGCCTCCCCACTTCCTGGGAGCACCCTCAGGACCAAGGCCACCCTTCCCTATGAGGGGAAAAGCAGCAAAACCCACATTTTCCTGACCCTGGGCAGTCCCAGCCCTCTGTCCAAGCTCACCTGCTGAGCCCACCCCCACCTCCCTTAGGGGGTCACGTGGTACAGCCAGACGCTTACAGGAACTGTTGAGGAATGCAGGCTAGCAGTGCCCACGCAGGGGGCAGGCTCTGCACCAGACTGCAGAGGACACTGGCACTCACAGAGGGCACAAGAGAACTGACGCAGGAGCACCTGGGAAGACGGCCGAGCGCAGGCACGAGTGTGCTCAAAGCAGGCCTCCGGTCTGAACAATTCCAGGTTGCCTCCCTGAGCGCCAAGCACTCCCGAGAGCACGACCTGACCCTACTTGAAGCCAGAAGAGAGCCATCTGGCAAGAAGCCATGATCTTGGGCCCCCCCACTTTTATATAAAGCAGCTGGCCCTGGGCCTCCTGGGGGTCGGGTACCAACAGCAGGCAAGTGCTGGCCGGCGGTGCACATGGCGCGGTCAGGTCTGCGTGGAGTCAGGCCCCATTACTTTGACACTGTGGCCCAGGTAACTGTTCCTGGGGGCTCTTGCTGGTGGGAGTATGAGGTGAGGCTGGTGACTCAGCAGTCTATGGCAGGCAGTGCCCACCGAGAGCACTGAGAAAGATGGGCGAGAAGATGGAAACAGTCCTGGCCCACCTGAGCTGGAAGCCAGGTGCTGGGGGAAGGTCATGGTGAGGCTGCTGGAGGTACCTCATGCGAGAGTGTGGCCTGACATCCATTTAGGACTCATGCAGCCCTGTCACTGGCAGACCACGCAGGCCAGGCCTGCTGGGCAGGCTATAGACCTGGGCCCAGAGCCCCAGGTGACCCCAAAGGGCTCAACTCCCAAGAACTCTGACCCTCTGTCAGAGGAACAAAACTTGGGGTGGAGGAAAGGGGGAGGGGGACCAACGTGCTGTGAGCTTAGCTCAGGAGGCAGGTTCTGTGCCCGGGGTGCCACAGAAAAGTATGCAGGTGGTGACAGGAAAGACCAGACATCTTGGCCCTCCAAGGGTCACCCCACAAACCAGCCTCCACCCTGGGAGGTCCACAGTCCTGAGACCACGATGTAGCCATGAGGGCCACTTTGGGGCCATGTGGGCAGCAGGACGGAGAGGCTGCCCACAGACTGTGCTAGGCGTTCTTTAATGCCGGTTAAATAGAAACGGGAAGGGGTTCCATAAAAAAAAAAGTACCAGGAAGGCCCTGGGACGCACCCCAAGGGCTGTGGGGCAGGTCCTGTGCCAGCCTGGGACATGGCACCTTTGTGGCTCCTGGGACAGTCACCGCTTTCGGCCTGGTCCTGAGTCTCTGGAAGGCTAGGGTCCCCTGCTGGGTAAGATGGCTGCCCTGTAGGCACCATAAATCTCCCATGGGCCCAGCCCGGGCCTGGCCCTAGAAGAAGTCCGAAGCTTTGCGCCGGGCAGGGAGCTGCAGCAGGTTGTCCGTGATGGAGGCTGGGTCCTGGCTGAGGGGAGTGCGTGCAGCAGAGCCAGGAGCCGGTGTGCTCGTTGGGGTCTGAGGCCCGCCGGCTGGGGTCTTGAGGTGGGTCGAGTGCGCTGGGGACGGAGTGTAGCTGGCTCGCAGGGCCCGGTCTGTGTACTTGCTGGCCGTCCTGTTCACGAGGCGCTGAAGGGCTGGGGACATGGCCGGGTTCAGGCCTTTGGGGGTGAGGCTAGAGTGGAAGGGGTGGGCAAGGAGGTAGGATTAGCCTGGATGGGACAGCGCCAGTAGTAAAGCCTATTCTACAGGAAGACACATGGGAAAGTCGTGCTGATTCTGGGCTGAGGACACCAGTGTCCTCGCGTCCTCGGACACGGCAGTGTGGCCAAACCTGAGGTCCACTGCTGGTGCTGCCCTTGACTGTGGGGCTGATGTGGACCCCAACTCTACGGGGAATGAGGACATCCATCTCCACAGGGCTGACAGATCGTAGTGGGACAATGGGCCTAAAGGCGCTTCTTAGTGGTGTGGCCAAGAGGAGGGTAAAGAAAAGATGGCGAGGGCCCCTAGTTCACGCAGGCCTCACTCTGAACCAAAGGAGCTGCCTCAGGACCCACTGCAGAACCCTGGGGCCTGCCCTGTATGCCAGGTGCCCATACTGCAGGCGGTGGGACTGGGGGGGAGCAGGAAGAGACCCCCACATAGGTCGGTACCCCTCACCTGGCCAGGTTCTCTGTCACTCTTCGCAAGGCCTCCTGCTTCTTGGCCCTGTTCTTGGCAGCGGCCTCATTCGCCATCTTCAGCCCCAGGCGCTCTCTGCGACCTGGCTCCAGTATCTACAAAGTAGGGGCATGGGTGGCGTAACCAGCCTGCCACTGAGTCAGGCACTGCCTTGCTGGTGGGGGGCCTGCTCCTTCCCATGGCCCCCATAATCCTAACAACCCAACATCACCTCCCCTAAAAGCCCCTTGAAAGCCCCTGACCAGCCCTCCTGAGCTGTCCACTTGCCAAGGGCCCAGCCCACCCCACCTGCCATCACGGTCCTCTCAAAGCCAGTGCTGCGAAGCTAGGAACCTCACAATCTTTAGGAAAGAAGAGGGTCTCATTTTAATCTTCTTCCTTCTGACTATCTGTCTGTCTTTATTAACCTTCTGTAGTTCTTTTGAGAACTTCCCAAACTGTGTCCTTGGCCTATTTTTCTAACAAGTTGTTTACCTCGCTTTTTGTTTTGCTTTTCCACGTATAGCAGCTTTACTACTATGTTGGTCATATTAAGCCATGCCACAAAAATTTCTTTTCAGTTATTTGTTTTTAGTTTTATGTGTGATGTTTTTTGCTGCATTTAAGTTTGTCATTTCCATATAGTGTAAGTTAGTCATCACTTCCTTGGTGGTTTCTTCTTGCTTTTATGTTTACAAAGTCCTTTCTACCTTAAGGTCAGATTAAACGTCAACTATTATTTTCTTCTAATTGTTTTATACTTATTGTTTTTATGATTAACTTTTCCAAATGTCTGGAATACATTCTGCTATACAGATTAAGGACCTAGTTTACTTCATTTCCAAGTCACTACTCAGCACAATTTGAGTTGCCATCTCTAACCACCCTAAATTCTGATTTGGACTTAGGTTTGTCTCAGAATTTCTCTTCTTTTCTATTGACCTGTAGGTTCTGAGAACGGTGGCACACTTCTGACACATCTACAGCCTTATGGTAAGCTTTAGTATCTAACAGCACAGGCTCTTCTCTGCCATTCCTCTCTCAAGTTTTTCTTGGTTACCCTTGTGTTCCAGACAAACCTGAGAACCAAGGTACCAAACACTTCTGTGTATGTTCTGTCTGGACGTGTGTTATCTCTCTGAACTACTCAAGGCAGGATAAATGGTGCTGTGCTGGGGAGGCCACAGGGCACACATACATGCTCAGGTGGAGCCAGCAAGTGGTGTTCTCCTTATGTACGTCTGTGGTTTCTTCACAAAAGCTAAGTAAATTATTCCCAGCTAGTCCAAATTTCTGTTGCTATGGTGAGTGATTATCTCTTTTTCTGTTGCATTTCCAACTGACTACTGCTGGCATTTAAGGAACTGGTTCAAGATGACTCTGACTCAGCCCTCTACGCAGGCCTTCGGCATTAATCCCAGACTCCACGCCCAATTCTTTGGGATTACAGAGGAGATGCTGTACTCCTGCACCCTTTGCTTCTATAACACCACCAACTTCTGTTTCCCTTGGTCTTCCAGCACTCCACAGTTGGTATAGGCAACGGCCCACCACTCCAATAACAGGACTACATGCTCCCAACTTTTGGGGACCTGTCTTCTTTCCAAACTATGCCAGTCACTGTTTCCCCCAACAAACTGTGCAACCTGGAGCACCTCATCTTCCCAATGTGCCTCCAGGACCCCACCTCTCTGCCTATTTACCCACACCATCCTGGGACACCCCAATCTCTGCAAGAGGCCTCTCTCTGCAAACATACGGCCTTTCTGAGAACACAAACCACGTTCCACGGAATGCTGGGGCTTGGGGACCCTTCCTGGCACCCAGGCCTGCAGCACAGTCGCAGCTCCAGGTCTGCCTCTGAGACCACCCTTCATCTTTGAGCAGGCCAACCTCTGGGCCTACAGGCTCAGAGGGGCCACGGTCATTCCCCAGCTTGGTGCCTCGGCCCTACCCTGCCAGTCCCTCCTTGACAGAACTACTCATCTGCCTACACCTGTCCTCACTACCCACACCTGGCCTCATTCACAAGCGCAGTGCCTGAGCAGAGCCGTGCAGTCTAACACGTGGCTCAGCCCGCTGCTCAGCTCTTTTTTGACCAGTGGCAG
The DNA here is from genome assembly GCF_004115265.2 of Rhinolophus ferrumequinum. Classification (NCBI taxonomy): domain Eukaryota; kingdom Metazoa; phylum Chordata; class Mammalia; order Chiroptera; family Rhinolophidae; genus Rhinolophus; species Rhinolophus ferrumequinum. The sequence goes on from NC_046308.1 coordinate 23,783,416, forward strand.
CTGGGCCATCCTCTGCGCATTGAGCTACGGCTGCTCAGAAGACCACACATCCACTTAGGGTCCCACCTGTGCACCCCTCACTATGACTCACCTTGAAGGCTGGCCCCGGTGTCCTGTCCATATAGGGGGTTTCTGATCCTTCGACTCTCAACGGTGTGTTCTCGACCTCCCCCCAGGTCATCAGTGGGGACTCATTCACACCTGCAGATAAAGAGCCCACAGCCACCTCAGGCTAGGGACCCAGGTTTGGGCACCGCCTGGGCCCTCCCTCCCGCTGCAACCATTCCCCTCCCTGCATTCCAGCTAACAAATACAAGGTCAGTAGCTGGCCCTCTCTCCTTCCCCAGGACTCTGGAACCTTAGCACCTCTGCCCTCTGAGAAGGAAACACCAAGGCCCCTACAGCCATGAGACTTCGCTTGGAGGAGCAGGGCTCCCTAGAGAAACTGAGCTGGGTTGGCGAGGCCCCGTTCCTAGCACAGGGCCAGGGGAGACTCCTGGAAGTCACCGATGGCACCCTACCCCAAAGGAAGAGACACTCAGGGGCTTCCAGAGCTCTCATCTCTCCTAGTTCGTGGGAAGGCAGAGGAACAGGGTGTGTGCTGTAAGACTGTCCCCGAGGCTCACATGCCTCCTGTGTGAGGGGACGCAGGGCTGCCGCCCAGGGGCCCCTCCCTACAGTACTCTCTGGATGTAGGTTTGTTCACCTGCTGACGTGAGATCCAGAACTAGGAAATGTTAGCCCAGGACAGAGGGGACACCAGGTCCCAGGCCAGCGGCAGGAGGCGGGCAGCCTGACGGAGAGGCACACCACCCTGCAGCTTCCTTTCAGGTCTGTGTTCCTTGAGGCCCCGGGTAAACCTAGCCTCCGGCCGACGGCAGCCTGCCCTCCACGCACATCTTCTACAGGAAGATGCCTGCCAGGCAGCCCACTGGACTATGCTGCCCTCACTGAAAATCAGGCCCCCGCCCCTGTGTCCCCCTCAGCACACCCACCACGCCAGTCTGCCAAGCAGAGTCCCAACACCCATGCTTCCAGCAAACCTAGTCTGTTCTGCCCGCCTTCGCATGAGGGATGGACACCACCCAGCCAAGTGGACCAGACCCACATGTCTCAGATCGAATCTGCCTGCGAGTCCAGTCCTGTCCTTGCAGGCCGGACGCCAGGTCCGAGTCACACAAGGTATGGGGCAGACCCTATGTGGGTGCCAAGAATGACCAGAACGACCAGGGCCCACTGAGCAGCCCACCTCCCACCACGCCATCCCACAGGTAGGCCAGCTCGCCAGCAGGCGAGTTTCTCACCAGGGGCAGGAGAAGGGGTGGCAACAAATCCAAATCCGCCCACGCGGGGGGACTCCTGCGGGATCAGCTCCTTGCCGTCAGGGCCCACCTTGCCCTGTTTGTGCTGGAACAATCAGAGAGGCTAGTGTCAGGGGGCCCGAGACCACTCTCCCCCGCTGACAGATGGGCAGGTGCACAGGAACATGCTGGAAACATTTCCCCCCTCAGGGCTCTGGGGCGGGCAGCCCACCTGGGGGCAAGAGAGGAAGGTCCCTGGGCCCTGCAAAGAACTTGAGGCCCTGTCAGAGCAGTCATTCGTGAGACGGATGCTCTCCCCAGTCCCCCTCCATGCAGCGTGGGGATCAGCCACACCCCACATGGGCTATTTTCAGGAGCTACTGACGTTAGGCCCCTGCATGGAGCTGCACTAACTATGGGCACCTGTGCGCTGACCGCTCCTCACAGGCCCCTGTAAGAGCCTACCGAGCCATCTCCCACCTCCTGTCTCCCACTCTTCAACCTCATGAGCACCAGAGCCACCACCACACAGGAACTCCCAGGCTCGGAATTCTCTGCCGTCTGCCATGCTAAGACCCCCACCCCAGCCTGCCCGCCCCCTGCTCATCCTCCCATGCACCCCCCAGCCCTCTCTGGTGCAGGGGTGCAGGAGTACAGGTCTGGCCAGATTGGCCTGGCTCCCAGCAGCCGCTTTCTCTCATGTTCTTGCCCCCCCAAGGGAGGTGGCACAGATCTGAACCCATAGACTATGTCTCCCAAGACAGCACCCCACTGGAAGCCCACACGGGTTGAGGAAAGACTCGGGACCCTGCCACACAGGGGCCCCAAATACTCCTGCACTGCTAAGCTCTGCCAAGCCCAAGAACAGTCCTAATCTAAGATGGGCACGCAAGATCAGAGGTCGTTTCTGCCCACATCCAGCCCCCGCTGGCCCCCGCCACCCACCTGGGCATTGAGGGCAGCAGCCTGCTGCAGCTGGGACCTGCTCAGGGCCTGGCTGAAGGGGTCCCTGAGGAAGCGAGTATTCTTATGCACCACCTGCCGGGGCTTCTTAAACAGTTGCTCTTCGTCAGGGACGCCTGGCAGACCAAGGAGAGATGGCAGCACGTGTCAGAGGGGCAGGCAGGCCACACCTCCGCCCTATGCTCAGGGCCTGAGGGACAGGCCAAGTCACTCCCTGCTGAACAGAAGCATGGAGCCGACTTCAGTCTCCACACTGCAGAAGCTGAATGAAGCTGGGGAGGGTCTCACCCCCTCACTGACTTCACACACAGACCCACCTGTCCCAAGCCAGGACAGGACCCCTCTGAAGCCCAAAATGCAAGGGTGCACAGACACACACACCTGAAGGGCAGATTCAGACACACAGCCCACCCACGCCACCCTCAATGCCCACTCACCCTCTGGGTAGTACATGAGAGAGTTTTTGGCCTTGTATTTCCAGGTCTCCACGCCAGCCTGGCTACTCTCAATGGCTTGCTTCTCTGCTGGTGGGAGTGTGAGATTATCCTTCTGCCTCTGTATCACATGGGGGAAAGTGAGGGTCAGAGAGGTCCCCAGGCACTGTGCCCTGGCCCTGGGACTCCCTGACCCCACCAGAAGGTGACTCTGCCCCTGTACCCAGGGCCACCTTCTCAAACTCCTCCTCGGCCTGGTAGAGCCAAGCATGGCGTGCCCGGTTCTTCTCCTTGGCCACCTCCATGATCTCCTGGAAAGAGGCATTGTCCTCGCTTGTGTACTGGCTCAGGAAGACATCCAGGCTGGGCAGGGGCTCCTTCTCCTCCTCCTCTGCAGCCTCTCCTGCTCAGGGATGCAGATGGGGTGACACAGAACCATAAATAGCAGAAACATCACTTTGCAGTCAGTTGCTCCTGGGAACCACACTGCCCTACAAGAACGGTTCAGACCCTCACCCTAGTCCTGGGTCTGTCTGTGAGAGCCCACATGCCAGACAACTCCCCACCTAGGGGCAGAATCAACCAACCCTACTGGCCAGGGAGCCCTCAGGGGCTCGCCTCATCTGCTGGATGCCAAGTGAAGTGTGCG